>NC_084670.1:19932882-21275882 GCF_028389875.1 Rhea pennata
GAATTTCAATTTCCAGACTCTTTTGACACAGCCCTCGAGCACTTACTGCACAATTTTGCTTATATCCAGGCTTGCTATCTTCTGTGAAGTCCAAAACTCTATCCTTGTAACCCAAAAGGCCCTCTCCAATCCTTCTGCTGTGCTATCTCACATATTTCCAAATACTCTGTGGATTCTTATCCAAAAGACTAAGTCATTCAAAGTTCAGTGAGTGTTTATTCTTTGTTACTTCATTTGAAAAGACTGCCTGAATTAATTGGGAAGTCATGTGTAGTGCTGTGCAAAATACATGTTTAGTTTACAGTTTCAATTCTGTAACAGGTTTTTGGATTAAGTATTCATTGAGAATTTCCTCTTTCATCACTTCAGCTAATTCCTAAACCTTCATATGAGAAAGATTATACTACTTTCCTCTTGTAGGAGGTAGCACTGAGAAGTGGAAAATGGACACTTTCTGAATATAAATACAGGCTGTTTTGCCCATGAATTGACTAATGCATTGCTCAGTGGTTCATTCTAATTGGGAGTCTGACACACATAATACGAGATTCACAAAAGCTTTTATGTGCCACTTGAAAGAAAGGATGGAGACGGACACTTTCTTGGTCTTGGCCTTGATGGCATAGAAGAAGGTAGCAGTCTAAAGAAACTAACAAACAGAAATACATGGAGAAACACATTGTTTTGCTTCCAAGAACGAAACAGAGGAAAATTTTGTTCTGTCTCTTGGAAGTCTCCACTGATGGTCAGTGAATAACCCATTTGAGAAAGGTAGGCAGGGGAGCAGCTTGTATCAATCTCTTTTTTGTTTGCTCTGACTTACAGTCATAACCTGTCCTAGTTGAATGCTGAAAGAAAAGTCAGTTATTTTTAAAAAAGTTATAGATCAAAATGGTGAACTGATACACTAGTTAGTGTACCCACAAGCTCTATATTTTGCCTAAATCAACTTGCAATTATGACTTGCGTTTGACATGTTTCTATAGTTGTTACTCAGCAACAAGTTCTCCTTTTAGCTGTGTTTTTAAAGGCTTTCTACTCAGGTGAGTTCTCCAGCTCCTTTTCAGTTCTGTTCCACTAACTCTCCCAGGTTCTCTCTCTGTCAGTATGGAGGTGGAAAGTGACTGATATTGCTAAATACAATGAAGATATCTTACATGATAAAAATTATAACCTTTCATTAAATAAAATAACTCAAAAATATGTTGCTGTATTGGATAGAGTGAACATTAGATTCTTTTTTATCCGTATATATTTATCCTTCAGAACAGTAATTCCAGATGAAAATTGTTATATTAGTTTGTTTTCATACAAAAGGGTAATTAATAAAAGAAAAAAAATGCCAAATGTGCATTAATTACTTCTGTTTTTAACTTGCTTTTTTCCTATACAGTTTACCTGTGAACTGAGTGTAAGTGAACTGAGCTGTAACAGCAAAGCTGGCATATGCAGACAACTGAGAAAGCCTTTGTCCGTGAAAGCTGGAGGTCTAACTGTATTAGTGTAAATCTAGCTTCACACTCAAAATATTAATCTGTCTTGAGATTTCATTTTCTGTTCAAGACATTTTTAATTGCAAAAAACACATTTGAATTGATATATGTGGTCAGAGACATAACTCCACCTTTTTAAATATTTTTGCCAGTGTTCTTGGAATTATTACAATAAGTATAAAGGCTTTTTGTTTTTATTCTTTTTCTTTCAAGTATCTTTATTTTGAAGATGAGTGGCACAATCCTTCACTAATTTCCCTTCAACAGTGCTTTCAAAAGAAAGACAACAGAAAATAGTCATCTCAATTGCCTTTGTCCTGCTTCAGGTTCAGAGATTTTCCTCGTACACTGCTAGCTCACATGTACTAACTTTTTTGTCCCAGGTTATATTTCCATCTTTTAAGATACATCTGATCTCTGGAAACTTTATTTACAATATTGATATAATCTCATGAAAACTGCAGTGTCATATTTGTCACTTGAGGAATACATACCGTCAATAATCTCTGGATTCAGAAAGTGTGTACTATTAAGAAGATTGTTATCAGAACAATCAGAAGATTTTTCAATTACAAGGCACGCTTATAATGTGAAGGTATATGGTTCATAACAAGTTTGAATCTGAAGAACTTGTGATACGTAAGATACATAACAGTTAAGACCTTTCATAACCTGCCACAGTTATTGTAAGTACATATTGGTGTTGTAGCAGCTGGATTTACAGGATAGCTGACATGCCTGGCAGTCACACAGATTTTAACAAAAATCTTATCTAAGCCTATTGATTGAGGTTAGATGATAAAGAGGTCCTTACCAGAGAGACCATTGCCATTACTCAGAAAACACATTGCTCAGAAACATTACCATTACTCAGAAACAGTAGTAATGGCTCATTGCCATTCCTAAAATCAAAACTGCACAAAAGATAAAAATAGAAAATTATTTTTTAAAAGATATGTAAGGACAACTTGACTCCAATTTATTCTCTATAGTTACCTTTTTGTTCACCTGCTGGATGCATCCATTATAAATCCATATGTAACTTTTTAGATACATGTTACTACCTTTATATGCTTTTTTGGAGTAGAAGAAAAGAGGGATATTATTAGTTTCTGAATTACAAATGTCCAGTTATAATTCTGTATTATCATACATCCATTTTTTAATGTGTAGATGGCTACACCAAATGTGAGACATAGAAGAAATGGGCCTGTATAAATGAGTAAGAAAAGTAAGTCTAGCTAATTCAGTTAGGACTGCTTGGTTTTGCTGTTGTGTGTGAAAGAAAAGAACTAGGCCATGAAGTTAGTGGAATTAATCTCATTACACTTCCTGTATTAGCAACAGCTGCTTATTTGCTGCATGATTTTATTCCTTCTTTTCTATTCATGATTACTAGTCATGTCCTTTTTCTCTGTTCTTAAAAAGGCAATTTTTAGAAGGCAAAAAGGGACAAACCTCCCTGAATTATGTGATGATTTATATAGCTGTTTCCAAACACAGTAATAGACTGATCTAATTGGAAGGCATTCATTCACAGGAATGTCTCCAACAGTGACATAGTCCACATGTGGAATCAATTTTATTTAACTGAAGAACGTCAAGAGAGAACAACTTATTCTCCTTTAGGCATGGATAGAAGTCAGGGAATTAAATGAGGAACTCCCCCATCTTCCCCCATTGCTTGATTTCTGATGTAATAAATACAAACTAAGAAAATACTCCTAGAGAGAAAGATATGCTTCATCTGTGCATTTATCCCATTGTCTTGCTCTCATTGTACTACTTGTGGTCTTTTACTCTTCTCTAGACTTACTCTCTTTTAACAGTGTCGTCAGTACAATTACCTTGAAACCTGGAAACCAAGCTCATGATGGAATACTTTTGTACTCAGAGTACAAGGGACAGGGAAAACAGCCATCCTTATTTCAGAAAGCCTTTAACTTAGAACTCTTGTTTTTTAGACAAATAGTGTTTTTAAATCACTGTGCCAAGTGTATTAATTTTTAAGGATTTGAAACAACTTGCAAGAAACAACCAATCAATTATACCATTTTTGTAGCATATAGTTTTGAAGACCAAAATGACTAATAAACTAAGGAATACAAAGCTGACACCATCACTAGGAGTTTCCAGGAGGAATGTATTCCTCCTCCCTTTTTTAAAAAGAAAACATTAAACTGAGAAACATGCAAGTAATTTAACAGTATAAACAGCTCAAATAATTAATTCCTAAATGCACTCAGTTTTAATAATATGATATGATTACAGCAGGGACACTTTTTTCCATAAAAGAGAGCCTTTGCAGGAAGGAAGATTCCCATTAAAATGAACATTTATTTTATTTATTTATTTATTTATTTGCTGTTGAACATTTAGCCTTTCAGATTTTCTAGAGAGCTCTCTTAATGAATAACACTCAAATTAAATAAGCTGCCAAGGAAGTGGCAAGTCTGCAAATGAAGAGGTGAATCTGACACAGCTGTTGCTGGTTGTGTTCATTTTCAGGATTGTGAATTCCTGAAGTCTCTATCAACAGTCTTAAATTTATTTAGAATGGAAGTGAACATTCTAGATATAGGTGAAACAAGGATGCAGGTTGGGGAGGAGGTTAGGGTTGAGGTCATCAAACTCATTGTTTTCTTGTTTGCCCATTGTTTGGGAGGCAAACAAGAAACAGCTGTTATGATTGACATGAAGGTAGGCATGTGAGCTCCTCTGCTCTTTTTCAGAGAATGGTCAAAAAAGATTGTCTCGGCTCTACATCTATAGAGCCCTCCAATTTACAGCCTGCTTACCTGAACTTTGGTTGTGCTTTATAACAAATCTTTATGTTGTTTTACTTTTTAATCATACCAGATTGTACAATCATGCTCAAGATACATGCTTGCATTGTTCTTTTCTTTTTTTCCTTTCTCATCATATATTTTTCTACAACCTTTGAGCCTGCTTTTGCTTCAGACAGCTTTAATTTTGTTCTAGATACACTTCTTGACTCCGCACCGTTCTTCAAAGGACCTAGTTAAGTAAGTCTTCAGAATTTCTTCTAAATCTTTGTTTGTAAAACCTACGTAAGTCTACAAAACTCTATTAATGATTATCAGCCACTAGTGGGAAAACACCTGACCTGTATCGCTCTGAAACTCTAACTGTCAGACTAGATTTTCTAGTCATAGAAACATAAATCAAGAACACTTGGAACAGTAATATGTCTCATTTACTTTACCAATTAACACCTTAAGAATGAGAAGATGTCTTTTGCAGTTCAATGATAGTTCTTTAACAAAAAGAGGAGGATTCCCTTCATTTCTAAAAGGCTTGAGTCTAAGCCAGAAATTTACATTCCTTTCTTCTCCTACACTACTTCTCTGTCTTGAACTGACAAAATTGAAGATTTGTAGCAATTTCCTGTGTGTAGATACTAGGGGTCCCACTAACTAGAATTTTGTAGCTCCTTGGGACTTGTCTGTATATGTTTTCCATCACAGTTTTTGTCTGAATACCTATATTCAGTATTTGGGATATGCTATGTTTTTACTACACTCTCACTTGGTATTTTGAAGTTTCTAGTAGATGTATGTAGTTGGTCTTAGCAAAATTTTCTGAGCTTATTGGGTATTGAGAAGCATTTCTATATGAAAAAGCTATAAAATAAACCTTGTTATTATGAATTTTAATACCATTTGTGCATTCCAATGTTTCAACATATAGATTACTCTTCTATTTTTTATCAGCTCTATTTGCTAACTTGGCAGCATAAAGTAATAATTAATTCTGGATAGGAAGAATCCAAGATGGCCATTTTCACTTCCTACTAAGAGTATTTATGCATCTTTGGGCATATGATCTTTCTTGGAATCACTTTTCATTTATGTAAACTGATGATATCTTTTATTTTCCTTTTCTCGTTCTCTTCCTTGTGGAAGTTGATTAAAGTTTGTGTGGTGCTTCAGATTCAGCTGATGGGAAGGGGTAGTAGTGGGGGGCTAATGACTGGGGATTGCTGATACATAGCCTTATTTTTAATCACTTCAATTCAACAGGAATTCTTAAGGAAAATTCATGCAGCAGCTAGTGAATACTTTAATGTTTTAGAGACTTTAATAATAAAAGAAATGTTGCTGAAAATCCTTATAAAATCATCTGGTCTGTCTTTGAGTTCGGAAGGAGTAACTGGTGGTATAGAATCTCTCCCACAGTTTTAAAAAAAAATCAGATTACAAAGATCTCTATTATACTGTCAGCCTGCTTACATGAAGGCTGTAATGCAGAATATATCTCAGTTTCTTCAAGGATGCATTGGCACCTAGATCAGTTTCCCACATCTTCTGGAATGAAATGAGCAGTTTGCAAGATAAATTTAGGTGAATTTGCAGCCATACATAGCACGCTCAATTTTCTGTCTGCTTCCACATAACAGTATAAAACATACTGCTTGACCACCTCCAGATATTTATAGATGGAGAGAACTGACAGACAAAGAAGTGCAGCTTGTTTCTGGAGAAGACCAGCTATCTGAAATTTTCAGGATGGGGAAAGTAAAGCGGGAGAGGAAAAGTACAAAGTGTGATCAGCAATCAGGGAGCCTGCATTTTAGATAGGATAATGTTGAAATCAGTGGGACAATACCTCATTAAAAAGAGAGATGGTTCCCAAAAATATTTTTCCTTTTGTGGAATGCTAGAATAACACTTCCAGGTGTCTATATCAGCAAAGTTTCCTGTGACTGAGTGGGGTTTTTTTTGTTTGTTTTTTGTCTTTTTTTAGTGTCATCTGAATGGTAGTTTAGTTTGAAAGCTGTACAAGTTTATAATGATTACTTTCAAGATATTTAACAGTGCAAGTATCTTTCTGCAGCAAGGTTGTAGGGAAGAGTACCTCAGTATATGGGCAAATAGTCACAGAGAGTTCCTGAAGGCCTGAAAACTGCAATTTTGTTTTGTGGGAGGCAAACAAGAAACCAGTTATATAAGCGGAGTTTGTGCTACAGCTAACTTAGATTGAAATAATCTATAAATCTATATGTACCTTAAAAGTTTGCCAAAAAGACATGTACAATTACATCAAAAGTTACATTCTTAACAGCTTAGAGTACTAAGGACAGTGAAGTAGAGCAATAGGCCTGCAAAAGACAAACACAGACTTGAGATACGTGACTATTTTATTGCCAGGATAAAGGTGGCGGATAAAGGTACTGATTTAATTATGATTTTTTTTTAATCAGTTGAAGTTCACTTACCACTGGTAGCTATCAAGTAATTTTTTTTTAATGCATTCAAAGGATGAGATTTGTTTGCTGCAAAAAAACATTTTAACTTGCACTTGCAATACTCTTCAGACTTTGTATTTAGTCATACCATGTAAAATAACCCTGTGTTGCCAAGATAACCTGCAATGTGAGAATAAAGGCATAGTCAATAAATTCCATCTAGTTTCCTGTCATTGCAGGGTGTGCATAATGATCATACGACAATCTTGGCTGCATCTTAAAAAACAACAGGACGTTTGTGCCAAATACCCACTATATTGTAAATATGTTTAGATCAGTGGAGCGCAGTCATACCAGGATGAATTAATCCTCTGCCAAGGAAATTATCCAGAATAGGAAAGGATTTTAAGAAGTCCTAATTTCTTTTGCTAAGAACATTGAAATCTGCTAATGAGGCTTCCCAAGGAACTGGAACAAGAGAAACTTAAAACCAAAGGCTGTTCTTCTTCCAGTAAAGTAGCAGCCAGGAACAATCTGTTTCCTGTAATACCAGTTTTTACACTAAGGCTCACTATTGTTGCTTTGAAGACTTCTAGAAAGGAGTGTAGTTTACTAACTGAAAGGAGGAGCCCAATGTGCCAATAGAAGAGACATTGTAGTTTGCAGTTCCAGAACACAGTTTTATCCTTCTTATTCTAGTTTTCAACAAACTGAGTATGACCACTGAAACAGAATTAGTTACGCTAGTTGAACTATTGAAATATGCTCTTTCTACCTCTGTCTTGCCTTGCACAGCATTTCAGCAGACTGCCAAAAAGACGTTTAAGTATTGCTATTTTCATAATAAGGAATGAGAAGTGTCTGCTGTGTAGTTGCAGTGTGCATTGTTATTAAAAAACTTTCAGTAGGAGACTAAAGTAGTATTATGTAAAGTATGAATTGTTGCTAGATGTGCAGTGGGAATTCCAGAGGGGTTTTGGGTTTTTTTATATAGCTTAGAAGCTGTGCACAAATGTGTACCGGACTTTTAAACGATTAGTCAGCCGCATATTTCTTATGACAAATAACTAGTTTTATTATTTGTTATATAAATAGATTAATTAAAGATTTGTGAAGCTAAATTGCTCTTAAGCAATCCATCTTTAGCAGAGTCTGCAAATGGCATCAGATAGATGAGTTTCTGAAGCAATATTTTTAGTCTTTAATACACAATGGATTTTTGCAAGTAGAAGTCAGGTCTCTGTGATCCCAGGCCTGTGGAGGCCTGGTTAGATGTAAAGTTCTACTGTACTGATTGACAAGGTTTTGAATGTTGCCAACAGACACCAGCATTGATTAACAAACTACACCTTGGCCAAAGGAGGAAAAACATTTTCTTGAGTTGTAAGAATGGTAATAGCACTGTATGGGGGAGAGGGGAGAGGGGCATGTCTGCTGTTTAGGTCAGCTGCTGCCCTAAGAGTTTGCACGATCAGCTGTCATTACTAGTGCTTTTTAGAGGAGAAGCTTGATAATTTTAGTTGTTGTCAATGGAAAATATTTGGTGCTACCAATAGATTTAAGTTGGAGATAATATTGTTGATGTATCAGCAGTTAGGATGAGAAAATAGTTGTCCTGTCAGCCTGACAGAATACAATAACAGGAAAGTAGAGAGGATTGTTGCCTCTTTTTGTGGAAAGGCAGGCAGAATCTGTTCTCCTTGCCTGTTCCAAACTGGCTCCTGAAAGAAAAATAATTTCATGTGTTGTTAGGGGCTCGACTGAGGATATACTAAAAATTTTAAAAAGAAACCGGTGTGTGTGTGTGTGTGTGTGTGTGTGTGTGTGTGTGTGTGTATATATATAAAAATATATATATATAAAAAAAAATGTTGACCTGAAACAGGTCACCTGATTAGTCATTAGGTGAGCTGGGGACTGATGAGATATATTAATGTTCTGAATTTATTACAGCTTACTTTTTAAAGAGGCACAAGGGAAGCTCTGTTTATCTGTCTTTCATCTGCAGAATCTGACATGTGTTCTGCTTAAAAAATAATCTATATCTGATGGTTAATTTATAGAAGCACTGAGTGTGCTGAAGCATGAGATACAGCAAAAAATATCTGATGTTTAAATGAGAAAGAACATTAATCTGTTCTTGAGTTGTAATTTCTCAGAATAATATTCATTTCAGCATGGGCTAGTTAGTTGTATTTGTAAAACAGTCTTTTTTTTGTGCCTAACATTATCCTTTGCATAGTAAAATGATGATTTTCAAGATCTATTCCTTCTAAGTACAGCTCTTCTGTAACAGAGTAACGGTGATTTACAAGGGCTTCACAGCCACAAACAACTGTTTTGTTTTTTTCCCCTTTGTATTAGAACCATGCCCAACAGAGAAGGAAAAAAAATCAAAAGTAAAAATAAGCTGAAAGCTGCTGCTTTGTTATTTGAATGCTTTGGTTTCAACTATTCACAGAATCACTTCAGTTATCTCCACTAATAGACAATATTCCAGCCTGTTAGTAGGCTAGAATAATTTTTACTGTGCTTGGTGTGTAGTAATTCTATAAAGTCATAGATTTCTTTCCTCCGTCTTGTATCTGTCAGGCCTTGTAGTCCATGCCTCTACAAAAATGGTAATTGTTCCAGGCTGTAGGATTTCCTTAGAATTTCTAATTCAGATGAAAAAAATCTCACAGTATTTACCTACTAATATTTTTTTCCTCAGTTTCTCTCTTAATTGTGTTCCTTTGTTACTAATAGTACCTGCTTACATGTCCCTAAATAATCTCACTTCCATTTTAGGGATTTATTACCCTTCAAGTGTCTTTATTACTTTGTTTTTTCTTTAGTCACCACATACCCAGTTAGTGTTAAGCTTTAACTCTGTAAGGTCAGTATTGCTCTCCTTCAGCAGATTTGCTGTAGTTCCTGAAAGCTCTTTTTCTGACAAATGCAATGATCTGGGGGCATTGATGGCTTAGCTGTAGACTTGCCTAATCATCTTGTTCCCAGGTAGGACATGGTGTCAGCTGGTCGTTCCTACTGCTATAGTGTACTGCAAGTCCATGGCAAATCTGCATTGTAGTTCTTTTTCTACAAAACATCTATTCTGTTCTTCCTTTAGGTCTCCACTAGCACTCTCCCTACCCCAAATTTATGATTAAAAGGTATAAAGGCTCTGTCCGGTACCACTAATGTCAGCATGAATTTTGCTGCTTCACTGGGTGAAAAGTCACAAACATAATTTAAGTGACAACTTCAAACATTTCACCATAACAGGAAATCACTTCAACTAGTTTTTGGCACTTCTGATGACTTCAGATAAATCTAAATGTTATTCAAGCAAACTAGCATCCTTAGTGATTTTTGAAGCTCTAATCTTAACCACAGGAAGCTCCATCTGAATATGAGGAGGAATTTCTTCACTGTGAGAGTGATGGAGCACTGGAACAGGTTGCCCAGAGAGTCTCCTTCTCTGGAGATATACTCAAGGCCCACCTGGATGCAACCCTGTCTAACATGCTCTAGGTGACCCTGCTGAGCAGGGAGGTTGGACTGGATGATCTCCAGAGGTCCCTTCCAACCTTACTGATTCTATGAATCTTGGCATGCTGATGAAACTAAAACCAGAAGTTTTCATTGTTATACCAAAGATGCACATTTATTGTCAGTAAATTTCAGCCTGTTGACCTAGTAGCACGGAAGTGGCTGAAGTACAAAGAATTACTGATCACCTTGAAGAAAGTGATTAAAATACTGAAGGAGTATGATAAAACACTGAGCTTGTACCTCACTGCCATAGCAAAGGAAATAGACTAATGGGAAATGTTTTGCCTTAGTAAGATAAGAGATTATATTTATTTAATATAATGCCAACTGGGACTCATAAGCTCACTTTTGGGTGTGTACTGTGATAATAAACACACACGTACCAGTGAAGAGCCAGTAATCTCTTGCCACTAACAAATAAAATGGTCAAAATAGTCAAGTGTGTGTTTATTTCTTAATGAGACTTGTTTGCTTGTGCTCCATCTGCTCATAGACGTTTCTTCACCCTTCAGTGAGGATTGCAACAGACTCTTATAGACTTATGTATGGGTGAGTACATATGCAGAATTTCTCTCCAGTCTTGTTTCATGACTCACACAGGGACATGCCACAAAGCACAGTGCAGGGACTCGGGAACACCTTTTTTCTTCCGGTGAGCTAATGGTAATGTGTGTTAAATGGGCTAGGGCTGGGCAAAGTCCACATGCCCCAGCCCTCCTTATCTCACGGCAGTGGAGAGGGAGGAAAGAAGGCTAGTTTCAGTGCAAGAAAAAGACTATAAAGCTCTATTAGAAAGTGCAGTGACAATGGTGTAATCCAATGAAGCTCTGTTGCATCCTCAGTACAGGCCTCTATATAAACTGTACAGTCTAGCCCCAGATGTCTGGCTATAGTTTGCTGATTTAGATTCACACTGAGTTTTGTTCCCTGGTGATCACTTCGCTGTGCAGTTCTGTTTCCCTCTATTTCTTCAGAATTATGTGTTTCATTGCTTGTTTTGGCAGTGGTCTATATAGTTAGAATGGTATGATTTGTTCTGTTGTTGTCTGTTTTCTGGAGGATTGCCATTAATTATAGCAGGTTATGTCTGGGACCTTCTTTGGAATTATTTTCCATAGGGAAGGAAGGGGAAGAGGGGGATATTATGACTTTAAAAGCTTATCGTTTTTTGTGGTTTTCTTATCTATGTTGTATTAATGTATTAACATGTATTAGTAATTCAGCTTAACCACAGTAGATGTTAATTAGCTACATTTTCATAGCAGTATCTAAATATAAGTTATGATACTTGACAAATATTTGGTGGCTGTCTGTGATTTCAGAGTTCGCTGCTTTTACAGTCATGGGAGGTTTTTAAGATATTTTTAAGATAATAATATTTTTAAGATATTTTTAAGATAATAATATTTTTAAGATATTTTTAAGATAATAATATTTTTAAGATAATAAAACTTTCAGATGAGTTGTATGGCAAGGGAAAAAAGCATTGTCCAAGTATTTTATCTCTCCTTAAGGTGCTTGAAAGTGCCTGTCCCTGTGGTAGATAGAGTGAATTAGATGAGTACTTTAAATCATAGGAATTACAGCAAAAGATAGTTAGAAGCATAGCCAGAATTTATCCTGAAATAGACTTCTATGGTAGTAATCTAAAACTTAACCAGGCCAATTATGACAAAAAAGGACTCAGTGTAATCCTGCTGTTGATTTAACTCCTACTTCACACTGTCACCTTTGTCTCCAGTATTTAGTGAATTACCTTTTGTGTAGGAACAGGAAAGGATCC
This sequence comes from Rhea pennata, assembly GCF_028389875.1. Lineage (NCBI taxonomy): Eukaryota > Metazoa > Chordata > Aves > Rheiformes > Rheidae > Rhea > Rhea pennata. The sequence continues at coordinate 19,944,905 of NC_084670.1, forward strand.
AGGAGGATCTTTCTGCCAGAATATTATTCAGTACAGCTGGAATAAGATCCTAGTTGCCAAAGCTTACCAATACTAGTACTTAACAGACAGATACTGAAAGAATTCTAATAAATAAAAGATCCTGTTAATATATCACTTTTCCCTTGATTTTGAATTTCATTTTAGTCCTATGTATACTTACCCTAAAAATGACAGAAAATATATATGAAGGCAAGTTAGTGATTCATGTGCAGTTACACCAAGATGTAAGGATTTTGAGACGGTTTCAGATGCTACGTCATACAATCTTTTACCTCATTTTCAATTTTATGAGGAATGATTTCCTCCTCTTCCACTCACTGTAGAAGTGTTCTATAGTATGATTATTTTAATAGGAACCTTCCTTTGAGAGATGGCTTTAAAAATATATCCATTTGTTCTTATGATCAGATTTGTTTTTAGCCTGAGTAGTTCTTTTCCTCCTTTTTGTTTTTCTTCTATGTATTTATGTTCATAGATCATATCTTCTCCCAGTCTTCATTTGTTACTTTAAACAAGCTAAGCTCTCTGAGGTTTTGCTGTAAGATAGAACCTCCCTTCTCCTGATTGGACTACTAGTTCTTCTTTGCACTTGATGATGCTTAACTTCCTCTTTCCTGAATGTGGATAACCAGTTTTATTTTGATATTCCAGATGAAGACTTCAACAGAGCCCATACTCCCTACTGGAAATAATTCTAACACAAAATAGGATCACACATACTTCATTCATACTGGCATCATGTTGGTTTCTGATAGTCATTTTTGTGATCATTTAATATCTTATGGGCTTTTTCCATCCTCCAGTTTGTTTCTGGTGTTGAGCTCCTATTTTATGACAGAAAATTTTGGGGATTTGAAGGTGCTAGTTAATTAGACCTCTGTTCTTTCCTTCAGTCTGCTCTACAACCTTGCAAAATATTACAGCAAAAGTTGTTGAACAGTACTTGCAAATTTGCTGTTTTCTGTAGGCAGGGTGAAGCTCTTGACCCAACAGATTTACTAATACTGTTATAAAACTGATGAGGTAATTTTAACGATTTTTTTTCAACTTGCCTCCAGTACATTACTTAAGCTCTAGTAGCTCTGTCCTAACTTGTTGATACCTTCTGAGATAACTGATTCAAATCACTATGAAATATATTAATGCAGGTCACAACAACATTCAGATATTTGAGAATCAGTAGTTTGATAACTGTAATATAATTGGTTTCTCTTTGGGAGTTAGTCTGTTACTTAAATTGCCAAGTTTCTCAAGTCAGGAGCTTTGTGCCTGGCCATGGGAAAAGTTCTTTCTGTGATATTATGCTAATCACTGAAGTGCTTACTAGTTTATTTTGCTCATTTCTAAGTAAGTTATTCATGAATGAAACTTTACAACATTTCAGCACAATAGGAAAATATCTTAAAGTACAAAACAGTATTATAATTACTGAGGCATAAATTGCTATCAAAATTGTATGGGAGACAGCTACAAAGTAGGTAGCACACAAACTACACTAAAAGAATACCAAAGTGTTTAGAGTGCCAGCTACAACACAGAACAGTCAAGACTAGAATTATCTACTAGTTCACTGGCTACCCATTCGAAATTCCTGAAGTCTGATGTTTCAAAGTAGTTAACATTACACAGCATGCGGTAAAGTGAAAACACAACTTCTGCTGTCCTCTCACATCATACAGCTCAGATTAACAATTCTAAGAGTCAAAATCTAATATTTCTGACCAGGCAACCATAACAAAGAATATAAAACTAGTGACCACATACAATCTGAATTGGGTATCTTGAATAACTTTTGAGATCTGATGGCTGTTTTGAATGAAAAATGAAGAATGCATATTCATTGAAAATGAAGGGGAACAGAATATCAACAGCAATGCTAAATTTATCTGGATTACGAGGATAAGAGGGGATGGTCACGTGGCCTATATTTATACTTATATACCACGGTGAGAAGTTTTGTTTTCCCCTCATCCCGTGAAAAGGGGAGTCAGTGGAAATGATGCATTACTCCAAACGGCCCTCTGGAGTAGCCTAACTTAACATTAATGGTTATATAGGGAGCTGAAAGAGATTAGCCTCGTTATTTAGGTTGAAGTTGAATGCTGGTTAATCTAAATACAAACTCATATTCATTCAATCCATTTGATCGTACTGCAATATTGACTTTATTTATAATCTAAGGCAGGGCAGAACCAGTGGAGAGAAGATACTAATTTCCCTTGTCTGTGTGCAGTTCCACAAACCCAGCTAGGCCTGGTAGAAAAGAGTGTGATAAGAATTCAGAAGCTTGGACTGAAACTTTCACTGTCAAAATTCATACATGTCTTTTTGTGAAATAGCTGAATCATATCTATACCTAAGAAGGAATTTACTTGGATAAGAGAAAAGAAGATACTCTTACCATATGACCAGATCTTCATAAATTCCTGAAACTTGTTCAAGTTGCATATATTTTAGGGAAGTTTCCTTCCTTATCTTCTGCTAGAGTGTCCATGGGGATTACCTTGAGAGTGGAGAGAACGTATCTTGAAGAGCATTTGAAACTAAAATGGAACTAAGACTTCTCTAGTCTTAGAATTTGGCAGTTTGCGATCTGCCATCAGCATGCAAATTGCATCATCGCTTCAGAACTGAGGGAGAGAGAGCAATTGCAAGAGGTTCCAGGAAGCTTGCAGGAGGCAAGGGAAATGGCTCTTGCTTTGTGATGACTTGACATTGTAAGCTGGGTCTTCTTGCAGAGAAATTTAACTGTGGAGTCTGTACAGTTAAGGTTGTAAGGAGTATGTGCCAGATGACAATTTCTTTACTAATGCTGTCACTGGCTTTATTGTTGTTATAGAAAGCACTGTGGAAGCATTTGTTGAAATTATTGTGCAAGCAGTGTAGGCAGGCTATTGCTGCAAGGTGTAGCGTGCTACAGTGGCACTTCTTATGCATCAGAAAAGATACCAGAGTAACCAATGTACTTCATGGCCCAATGAATAGAAGAGAAGATGCAGAGAAGATGTGAAATTTTACTGATTTCTCTGTCTTGGAATGTGGTTGGAAAGGAGGGATAGTGCTTAAAAGTGACTGAAGCCAAACAGAAATGTGGTTTTGGAAGTGACTGAGCATGTTACGTGGTGTTTCTAACAGTGTATGAGCTAACAAATGGATAGCTAATGCCGCAGGTCATAGGCATAAGCACAGTGGGCACAGGGTAGAAGAGAAAAGTTGGAGGGAATTAGTAGCTGTAGAAAAAAACTAAACTGCTGATTCTGTGATCCTGCAGCTCACATTGGCAATGTTATTTTAGTGATCAAATATGACAGATGAAGAGAGCTAGTCAAATCTTTTACATAAAAATATAAAGATTTTTTTGAGAGTTATTCTACTGATACTTAGGAAGGATCATTGTAAGAGAAGTTAGTATGCTTGAAATGCCTGCCAAATTTTTCTCAATTTAAAAAACTGAAATTTTTGAAATTTAAGAAATATTTTTCAAAACTTGTGCAGATGTGCGCACACACACACACACACGTTCGCGCAGACACCAACTTCATGTTGTTTCCAGTAGAAATAGCAATATTGCTGCAGTGATGTGCTGAACCTCAGGTTTCTTTCTTTGCATTTGCACCACCAATGCAAATGGTGCAATTGAATGCATAAGTACTAAGGCAATTATGACACTGTCTTTCAACATTGAAAACATTTTCTCTGTGGTTAGCTTTCTAAGACCAAAATCAAAAGAATAATTTACTTTCCTGGAATGACCATTACAGAAAATGACATCACAGAGATTGCCGGGGTCAGCGAAGTCACATCTGTGAACAGGACTGTCACAGCCTGACGCATAGCTTTCTAAATGGGGAAATTTGTACAACTTCCTCAGAAACGTGCAAATAGATTTTCAACTAAATATGAGTCTTCTCTTAAAGTCATATAAAAGCAATACATGAAAAAGTATTTTGGAATTGGGAAAGTCTTGCAGTCTCAAAACATTACAGAATTCAAAAAATAAAGGTGAAATCTAAGGTCATAGATGGCAGTTTTACCATGTGGTTTATGGGCTTGATCCTCAGATGAACTAAATTAATTTTAACTAACTCCATAATTTTCAACAATTTCAACAATACCACTTTACTTGAGCTGAAAACATAATCCAGTATGTTAAATTCAAAATGGCTTTAAAAATTTAAAATTGCTCTGTAGTTCTGTAATCCTCTGAAGTTCTCATTGTTAAACTGTTTGCACTTAGGCCATTCTCTTTCTTTGGCAAACTTCCCAAACTCAACTGTTATAAACACTTGTGATTGGTGGTAATAAGGTACAGGGTAAGATTTACATATAAGAAAAGATACTGCAAAATGTATAAATCCAAGAGCACTAGTCATTTTAATAGGAAGACGAACAATCTATTTACCTGTGAGTGAACAGGTAGATATTAAATGGAGCAACTGATAACTAGTTGTGTTTAAAAAAAAAAAAAAAAAAAAGAAGAAGTTATAGCCTGCCAGTATATGGAAGATCTGTTCTATAAACAAATATTTCAGAGTATGGCATATACGATACCCAAGTGCTGTGCACTAAGTTTTTGTTGTATTTCCTTAAGTTGATCGTTTGAATAGAAGTCCTAACTGGGTCAGTAAAAAGCTGTCATCAACAACCAAGCTTGGTTTTGAGTTTCTTTTTCCCCTCTGTTCTTCTGTGATTCATGTTCAGGCTATTATCTCCCTGTAAAGCTCAGATGGGCTCTTCTGAGCTACAAGAATTCCTCTGGCTCACATTCCCATGGCTTTTACAATCCTAGACAGAATGCCATGAACAAGATGGAAGCAAAAACTATCAGCACTGTTCTGTTTCCTGTCTACAGGGCTTTCATGATGCCAAGTAGCCATTAACACGTGGCGCAGGCCTTTTTTTAAAAGGTGCTGGGAAGCCTCATCAGACTTTTTGAGGAAGCATGATCAAGTTGGCCCTTAGATGTCTGTGCTGTATCTCTTGTTTTCTCACCAATATTGAGTGAGTGACCCCTCTCTGAACAGGTCATACCGCACGCTGGAATGTAATAGTACGTTGTGTAGATTTGCCAGAGTAAGCTTTAAATAAGCATTTTGAATATCATCACAAACTCCAGCACTGCTAGAGGAAAGCTGTGCTTTCCCCTGTGTCCCCTTCATATTGTTAGTGCTGCCAGGAGACTGAAGAGGAAGCAGATGCAGCATAGCTTGGCCAGACATGCTGTATTAGTAGATGTGGAAGTGCAGGATGGGAAATGAGATGGGATGAGAAAAGAGGAGGTTATCCTGCTAAGTGTCTGGGTTTGGGGAGAGTCCTGTGGTATGGTCTGGAAAGAAAGGAGAGGAGGAAAGAAGATGCTGGGAAGCAGCAGCCAATGGAGGAGGGAATCCCAAGGCTCCTACTTATGCATAAGATCACAGTCATCTCTGCCACAGTTGAACAGTCTGAGTAGGACAACACCACTACCTCCATCCTTCTGAAGCTCTGTTAACCTGTACCAGTCCCCTGACTACTCCTCATGCATTCTAAGAATGACATTTACTGCTACAAAACTGTCCAAGCTCAACGAACTTCTCACTGACTCATCCTTCAAGTCTTTGTTGCCAGTAGAAAGTTGAATTTTGTTTTTCATCCTTGAGGCAGTAAAAGTCAATTTGGCCAAGGTTTGTTCTGAAGTTTTGAGTTTTCCCAAGATGTTAGTTTTATCTAGCAGCTGATGCCTTGCCATTATAATGTCATTGATGCAAGTACACCAAGACGCTAAGTTAGAGGTAGCTCCTAGACCTCCAGCTGTTTTGTCATTGGGCTTTATGTCTTACTGGGAAAGACTGGAGATCTGAGCATAAATCACTGTCAGTTGCAAGGGCCTTCTTGTTGCACCAAGTAAATATTTAGAGCAGATGTTAGAACTTGCTCAATACCAAGCCTAAGGTGAAGGTGTAGTTCAAGCACAACTACAGCCAATATAACTCAGTTCTGCCACAACCCCTCTCTTTGGCTCAGGCATTTGTCTGATCCTTTAGGGGGCATAAATTTGGCAATAGAACTGCCAGAAAGCTAGCTAACTATATAAAATAATAGGAGTAGTTTTCTACTAGTGTAGGTCCCAGAATTGGCTCACTATATGATCTGACCAGTTGGAACCACTAACTTGCATTGATTTCCACTTTTGTGGTACTGCAGCCACAATTAAGGCTAGTGATTGCAAGAGAAACTATGATAATCTTTTCTTCCAAGTGAAGAGCAGAAGGAAAAAGAATAAAATGATATGTTTTGTAATACCTTTCATTCTCTTTCCTGGCTAGACGGATTAACTAATTTGACTCACAGAATCAGGAAACTGATGATTTTTTCCAATTGTTTCTCTTTGCTTCTTTCTTAAATTACTCAACAATCCCCTGACCCCATTTTTTAATCACTATACAATGTGGCTTTTAGATACAATATTCCAAAAAAAATGAGAGTTTAACTTTTATAGTATACTAACAGAATGATTTAATGATGGAGAAACATACCTTCCTTATAAGTATAATAATAACAAATAGTAAATTAATTCAACCCATTTACTTATTGATATAAAGATCAAGAATCAACTCTTGCTAGGCCAAAAGAAACTGCTTGCAGAAAAGATTCTTGATTAAAAGATGGCTCTCTTAAGTCTAGAGGGACAGTCAAACTGACGATTAGGACTTAGAAGTTGAAGTTAGCCAACCTTAAAATCAGTAATAAGATTAAAATTTTCAGCAGTCAATGTAAGTAGAACGTTAAATATTATGATAAATTTTATAGCAATTGAGATTATCCACCAAGACAAAATGTCTTTATACAGCAGGCACTAGTGCTCAAACACTTCTTTAAACTTCAAATTTCATATCTCTAGGATTAGTCTCAGCTTTGTTTCCTCTTCAGAACAGTAATAGATAGACTGAACAGAGTTCAGCCCTATTATCTCAGCCTAGCTTTAGCGGCATCTCTCAAGTTAATCTCAAATGAAAGAAGAAATTGCTGGCCATGTATCTTTCCATGTTAAGTATTCATCTAATGAAATCAGTGCTATTTGGGTAAAGATGCTATATGCAAATAAAAACACTTCATATTTTATAGGTAAAAGTAGGGCTGATCATGAATAGGAGTTGTCCTCTTGAAAACCTCATAATAAATATTGAAATCCTGGAGAAGTAATTTATCTGGGCAGAAGACAATGAAGAAACTTATTTAATGGGGTGTGGTATCTGCAAAATTATTGGAAAATTTAGCAAGCACAGTATAAAATAAAGCTTGATTTAATTAAATTTTCACTTTTTCTGGTGAAGTATTACTTACCTAAACATTCATAACCCAAAGTCCAGCTTGCTGTGTTGTCAGTCCACAGACAGCACTGTAAGCCAATAGAACTGTGTGTTTGTATATTTGCATATAATAACCCATATTTGCTATATAAATTTAACATCTACAGACATTATTTTAAGGTAGATGGCATCTTGCCATACAGAGCGTAAATTAATGAAAGGCTGACTGCAGCTACTAATTTTTAGTTTGTAAAATGACCCTAGAAGTATTGTACTGGCACAAGTGAGGAACGACGACTCAAAAGACAGGTGAGAGCAAGCAGCAAAGGGCTGAAACCTCTCAAGCTACACTACAGCCACTACAGCCGGCTGTTTGTCAAATGGTGCAATAGATGCACACAGCTATCTTTTCTGCAAATTATTGAGCACACTGAGCTAGATATTCTTGTATCTTGTGTCGAAATACATGCACTCAGATAGGCTGGGTGAACTGAGAACTTCCTTGCAAAAGCCTGCAGGCTTCTACCATTTATACAACCAACTAGGGAGTATTTGGTAATGCTTAGTAAGACTAAGCATGAAGGGCTTAGACTTGAGCTAATCAGGCTCAGCAAGTTAGTGAACTACAGAATTGTAATGCCTTATGGCATGCCAGCTCTCTGCTGTGGAAAACATGGTGGTGTTTGGGCTTTGTTAACTTCCTTCTTCCTTATAGTTTCTTGTTACTGTTCCTGCATGGCTAAATGACGGTAATTAGTTCAGACTTGGGAAACCCATGTCACATCAACCAAAGAGGAAAGACAAGGTATCATCAAGCTTTTTTCCCCTAAAGGGAGCAGAAGCAGGTTTGGTCTGGTTGTGCTTGACCATCTTCCCTCTGCTCATTTTTCCCCCTGCACTTCGGAAAATTCCCCAGACGTACTTGTGCTTCTCTGCCTAATTGCTGGTGGGAACACCTTGTTCCTTTTATATAACTGCTTCTGTTGAACACTTTGATCTCTGATGGGTCACACAGATGAATTCATGCCATTTTATTTTTCAAGTGATTATACAGTTCAGTTGCACTTCAAGTTCAGTTTGCTATATCAGGTTAATATACTGATGACTGATGTGTGTATTGACATAGTAAATTCCATTTTTCCAATGTGACTTCTTTGTTTAAAAAAGTCAAGTTTCATATCCTGGGAAAATATGGTCAAATTCTTTGTGTAACTCTATTCTTGAAGATCTCTAGAGTGGGTATGTTGTAACATACCCTATTCACAGGAGGTCTTTCAGTGATTTCATTTTTGCAGAAAAACTTAGATAAGTTTTAACTGTTATTCATGTCTGTATATCCCCTCTAAAATGAGGTGTACTTCATTGCAATAAGAAGAAACGGATCTAATAAATTCAATAAATTATCAGTAAACTTCTTCATACCTGTTGAGAGATGGCACCAGAATGACAGAAATGGTGCCACCAACTAAAAATTGAGCACAAGAATCTGGAAGGCCATAAAACAGCCCATCTGCACCTCTCAAATATGGAGCAGAATTAATAATAGTGTTTTAAAAATGCCTGATGTTTGCAAATAGGTTTCCAATTATATGTATATTAATCACTTTTAAAGAAAAGAAAAGCAAATATATATTTGAAAATTTATGTTGTCATTAAGATCTAAAAGAAGTCAGAATGAACCTGGAAAGATTGCTTCACTATAAAAGTGGAATTAGTTAAACGTATATGCATAGGTATGCTGCACGTATGCAGCAGCTTGGCAATACTGGGGAACTGATCCTTTTAAGTGTAGGACAAGAAAACTATGTATTCTTCAGGTGACAAAACAAATGCGCTTACTCTGACTGTTACAGACTGTAGTGTCATCTTTTCAGTAAACCATGGCATATCTTGGTGGTGACAGAAACAGCAAGATACGCTGTCCAGCTGTGGCAGCCAGAGCTGTGAGGAGGAATTGTAGCCCTTCCCACATATGCTTTTTCCTTAAAGGCAGCTTTGTTGAAAGTCACCAGAGCTTTCAAGTTGCTAAGGAACTTTATTTCATTAGAACACACAAATAATAAACCAGAAACAGGTAATTCTGTAATAATAGTAAACATTGCTCTTCTGGGCATAAAAATTAAATAGAAAGCTTGAAAACAAAGCTACTGCTTCTCTATCATTGCAGGCCTGAAGTCTAGCCATTCCTGGTGACTCTCTGCTTTCAAATTAATTTCAGGTGCTTCTGTTGAGTTCTTAGGAAACTCTTTAGTGCACTCACTCTGTCATTTTTGTTTGAATCAGGAATGTGCCTTTGAAGTGAGTATCTAGTGTTCCCATTTGTTGCACTTTGGTTCATATCATGGAGCTGTCTTCAGAGTCCACAAACTGGACTTTTTTTCAGGTAAAACTAAATCATAAGATGTGCTCCCAGACATTCCATGTCTTGAGCTGTGATTAGGCTTTCTGACCATAGGACCAGGCTAGAGCTTGTCTACAGTAAAACCTCTCAACTGCTTACACTGCAGATATTAGGTCTGCAGGACCAACTCTACAGGGGTGCTTCTATCTCACTTGTTAATGCAGTCAAAACCTTCTTCTGTTCATCACCTGTAATACTGGCATTAGACCTTCTGTCTGCTGCAGATGAACTGCTTTCTCCTCTCAGGAGTGTCCCAGTCTACACAACTTCTTTGTCCATTTCTCAGTTGTCTCAGTCTGTACCCAAGGAGCTTTTCCTAGCCAAGCATGTTCGATCGTTCTTTGGATAGATTGATTTCCTTTTCCTCTTTCTGTCATATGCAGATGATAGACCTTGATTAGAGTACGACAAACTGGTCAGGAAAACAGTCAGCCCTTCTCTACCTAGCCAAGTGAATTTTTAAACAGAATGTACAATATACCTCTCATAGAATACATAGGAAGAGAGAAAGTAAATAGTTCTATTACCCATAACTCACCTGGTTTGCTGTAAGGTGGAAGGTGACTCACAGTGTTAAGATGTTACTGCCCTCAGAGTACTGGTACAGTGCTTTATTTTGTTTTGGTTAATTTTGGCAGTGGATGAAGTTTATGAGCACAGCCGGTGAGTGTCCATGAGTAGGGGAGAGAAATTGATTTTGTATGTACTTGTTTTGGGGCTTGACTGGAGTGGGAATAATGGAGCTTTCTTAGCAAAAATGTCAGGGGATTGAGAAGGGTTTGGGGCCTATACACTGGACTGTGATTTCCTAAATCTGGCGTTATGATAAGCTAGCTATGCCGCACCCCGAGCAGAACAGTGGGAAACAATGACTAACCTCTCTCCCTATAAACAGAGACTGGAAATCAGTCAGCCAGAAAGGTTAGAAGACACTTGCTGTGGCTTCTTTAATAAACTTCCATAATATAACACCATTTCAGAAGAACCTATTGGGAAACCTATTTGTTTCGCTATATCCAAGGAAATGAGAGAGCAATTGAGATGAAAAACATGTCTGAAACAAAGGAAGTATACACAATCGGATCCTCTAACAGCTGGCACCAGTCTGAGCTGGGTGCCTCTTCTGTAAAGTGCAGCCCTAATGCTGGTGCCAGGACACTGAGTGAAAGTGCAGTTGTTATAAGATTTTTTATTTAGTCCAAATCCCCAGAAAGGAAGTAAATACATCTGAGGCTCTTGAGCCTGATCCCACTAGGTCCTTTGGCCTCACCTGCATTTTCATCATAACCTCATCCAACAGTGACTTTCAGTCTCAGATGCTACAATAATCTTCTCAATATCTTGCTTCCTCAAAGAAATGGGATCATTGAGGAAGTCATAGCTTTTGTTTCCAATTTATTATATAAAATATTAGGCATAAAATGCTTCAGAGTCCATTGTAGAGGGAAGGAGGAAGCATGGTGCTATAGAAACTATGTTGCCAGTGACACTGGTAAAGTGCTAAATTGTTAAAGCAATCACAGATTCTCTCCCCTCACACACATTCAAGTAAAGTGCTGTCGTTTGAGAGGTAGTTTCCTGCTTTTCAAATTCCCAGTCAGGGACAGTCTCCCTTACTAGTGGGTGTGCGTGGTTGAAGATGACAGCTAGCAGTCATTTAACAACTTCTTCTCTGTAAATGATAGTCATACGCAACTACACTCAAAATTTATCCTGGAAACCTCATGGTCCACAGACATTTCATTTTTTCCTGTTATCCACTTTCCAGGTGTTATGCTCAGTATCCCTGAAGTACATCAGTATGCTTTGTAAGAATTGCAGGGAAGTTCTGGTGACAATGGAACCAGGTAGAAAAAAAAATTACTGGGGTTTCTCTTAAATGTATTGTGTAAAATATGATTAACTCTTCGCACTGAATTTATGCAACTACTTTCATATATGCTGGTTAGGAGTATTATTAACCGCTGCTGTTGTGAGTAGCTTTAAAAATAGGCACAAGGTATTTTGGACTTTAAGTATTAGATTTGAAAGTTTTTGGAAGACCAGCTTTTCTAGCAATTAGACTTAGCCTCACTACAGTCATGTCATCCCAGATAGAGGTCAGAATAGTTGAGAAGCTGCTTTGTGGACAAAGTATTCCTACTGAGAGAGAAACTGTGTGGTTAAAAAAGCAACTGGGAGAAATTGAAAGCTGTAGCATACATACACCTATTCAATGTAGTAATTGTTATCTTGAAGAGCTGAAGGCATTGATGAAGTTTTGTGAAAGTTCAAGTTTGATTCTGAGGTACATTACACATTTTTTTTGTGTGGCCACAGCACTTAAACTGAATACTGCAAAACCTTTCACGTCTTTCATGGATGCGGTTTTTTGTACTCTGTGTGTGTGTGTGTAGAAATCAGGGAGTGGGACTTAGGCATTGGGATCTTTGTGGTTTAGATACAATACACACTGGAAACAAAGCAGTATCTGCCCTGAAGAGCTTACCGTGTGAGCAGACATGCTGGAGAGAGTCTAGGGAGAGGGCAGAGGGAAAGGATAGGATGTACATGAGAAGAACCAGCAAGCCTGCTCCTGAATAAGTGCTGTTACAGCATCTGGGGTGAGGAGGGAAAGTTACTGGGATCCACCAGAAAGGGACACAATACTGAATGAAAAAGAAAAGAAAGAGACTGGAGGGTAGAAGGAACAATCCTGGAACACAGAGACTGGAAGGGAGAAGACAAACAGGAATTTGAGAGAACAGTCCTGACCAGCAAGGGGGAAAGAGTGTTCAGAGCACAAACTGTGAAAAATGATTTGGCACTGAAGAGGGTCCGTGGACTCTGGCATATTTCTGTGCTCTGAATAAACTATATCTAAGTCCAAAAACTGAGGCCTTCATCTTGCATCTCATTTTCTTATGTCTTACAGTGGGACTAGTACCTCCTTTCTCCACATTTTCATTTGTTGAGCTCTTTGCAATTGAGGGACCTATTACAAGTACTAAGAGAGCAGCAATGCTGGTGTTCTCTGGCATACCCCGGCATTATAGTAACACAAATAACACAAGTAACACAAATAATAATGTAGAAATTGTATCAGTAAGTAAGAAAGATAAATGGATGTTATGAAGGTAATGTAGAAAAAGACTTTTTAAAGCTATCCACCACACATTTCCAATAAGAAGTTTTGTCATAATCTGTCATGATGTTTCATACCTTAATTCTGGATGAAGCAGTGTTTCAGGAGAACTGAAATGTGCTTCAGATACAGCGGCTTGTCAGGAATCCATATTAATTTTTTGCTAAATGTTTATAGGAGACTTAAGCTTGCTACTACATTTAATTCATTTGGTTGTATGTGTTAATAAAAACAAACTAAAAGCAAGATTTCAAAAGCTTAATTTATGAAATATATTGTAAGGCAATTTTTTTCTCCTTTTTTGTTTTTAAAGCCTGGTTATTATGTATTACTTGCCTTCTCAAACTGCCGAGGAGCCCCAAGCAGGCAGTGTAACAAAAGTATCTCCAAGCAATATGATTGGTGAAGAATATCTTAATAAGCAGAAGCTCACTTTCATGCTGTGAAAATGTTTATATCATCTTGTGTATTGTATCTGTAGTTTCTAATATGCACAGATAAAATCTATAAGCTATGTATTTTTGTTTCTCTGAATAGAGACTACTTCTCCAGAGTTGTCTGAAGACTCGATTCTGCCATCTTTACTCACATTAAGCACTTTCTTACTATTTGATTAGCATATGAAGAGGGGAGCAGAATGAAGCTTCTTTTTTAGGATCCTATGACCTCTCTTACTCTGTTTATTCTATTAAATCTTTATTATTTTAATTAATAATAAAGCAGATTAACCCATGTCACTGAAGACTACTGCTAACTATTACTGCATACTCTATCTATTTTAAGCACCAAATCACTTAAATTCCTGCAAGGCTTTCCCTCGTTGTACATCTGCCGATTCTGAATCACAGAATCGATAAGGTTGGAAGGGACCTCTGGAGATCATCTAGTCCAACCTCGCAAAGATTTCCTGCTGCTGATTCCACTGGGGCTTGAGCTCAGAACCTTCAGCATGTAAAGCAGATGTGATAACCACTACACTATCATTTTGGATTACTTGACTTTTTATTTCTTATAAATCAGGCCAAAAAGTCACAGAATAAATTGTTCAAGGCCAAACCAGTGCAGTACCTTATAAGGCATTTCATACTAGTTTCAACATGTGTCACAGAAAGCATCTGTGAGTATGCAGAGTGCTTTCTACTGATCTTCATAGTGTGTGAGTCAGGTCTGTGATGCAGGGAGAGGAGTTATTTTGAAATACATATGAAATTAAAATGTATTTGAGAACACAAAAGTATCTTCTGAAAACAGAATTGTAAAGAGTATCAAGACCCAGAAAACTCAAACTGATATTTCTGCATTAGCAAAATTTATGCAGATATTTTATTATGTGATCTACCAAGGAAAGTATTTTTTCTAATTTGAAAAAAGAATAAGAGATGTCTGAATTTGCCTAAAACTGCAGTTTTCATTTAAACAAACTGAAAAGAGTGTTCACTTTTGTTATGAAAACTTAGAATTTTGACAATGAAAAATGAAATGTGACTTTTGGTTTTTCTGTTTCTGGTTGCAGGCAAGCTGTTTCTAAAACTTGATAATTTACAGGTGAGCTTTTTTTTTTTTTTTTTTTTTTTTTTCCCCTCCTAATGATGCTTGGATGGGGGAGGGAGGGGAATACAGTTACATATATAAGAATTAAATAGGTTAATTTAAAAAAAGGTACAAATTGCCTATGCCTTTCAGGTGCTTGTATCTCATCTTAACTCAGACATTATTGTGGGGCCAGTTACACAGTTCAGACATCAGTGAGTACCTCCTCAAAATATGTGGGGAATTTAGGGCTGTGATCGAGATTTGGACTCCAGTCAAATTCACCATTCTTCAGAAAAGAGAGGAAGGAGTCATGCACTTCAGAGTGAAAAGGGGTATTTGGTGACTGAAACCCATTGAACTTGATATTAGCCTTTTCACTGATTTCTTACATGAGTTTTAGACCAGGCTGGTCCACAGACCTTTGAATTTCTTTATGGATTTCTGGCAAAAGCACAATATAACACAAATGTGACATTACCAGTGACAAGCTGAGCATAACGAAGCAAACACAGAGATAAAAGACGCTCATTTCTACTCTTCTAAGATGTTTTAAGAACCATTCGCAGCAGAAACCTTGGGAAGCTGACATCACTACCAGGGTGCTTCCCACATAACTAAGTAATCGTTGTCAACAGATTTTCGGAATAAAGGATACCTGTGGCAAGTCCTAGAAGAAGACAGACTATGCCAAAGGCAGAGATTTTTCACTGGTAATTATTACCAGCTCTTTCCTACCACCTCTTCCCACACCAGCCACTAATAGCTAAAATTCATTGTTGGAGTTTAGAGGAGAAATTCCAAAGTTTGGGGGGGGGGGAGGTTGGAGGGGAGGGGGGAATACTACCCTATGTATTTAAGTTTGATTCAACTTAAACAAAGATAATTTCAAATAGCCATGCATGGAAAGCAAGAGCTTGAATACGAGATATTTTCCTATGAAAGGAGCTGATGAGTATTGGCTGTACAAATATTTTTAGTAGGAGTTAGACTATTTATAACTCTAATGACTAAGCATATAAACTGCAATACTCGAGTGAGGAACCTCATGGTGTGAGACCATCTGGTACTCTGGGAAGAAGGAGACTAGAAGCAAGTTTTAGTGCACATCTGTAGGCCATCAGTTCATACGTAATTTTGTCAGGAAAAGAAAAAGAGCTGCATTTGTAATAATCATACGCTACTTTTTTCAGAAAGGAATGTTATGCTATTAGAATGTTATCCACATAGGAAGTTCCCTCTGTCCAGCTGCACAAAGGCTAATAATGGGATCTTAATACTTTGAAAGAAGTTTTAGAACTTAAAGAATTTGCACACATTCTTAAAGTAAAGCATGAACCAATATTAGAGTGTTATTCCTTGCATAACTTGTCTGAAGTCAGTAGATGTTGCAGCTCTTAAAGTGTGTCTGTTAAAGATGACCTATTAGAGTCATAGAAATAGAAATAGAAATAGATAGAGTCTAGAAATAGATGATTTTAGTTTCATGGCACTGGACGAGGACATGGAATGTGAAGTTCTCATTCATTTCCTTTCATCTGAATATGTTTTCATTGTTTTAGCTTTTTAGTTTTTGTTTGATCTGTCTTCTAGATCTCATTTTGAATAGCCTAGTGATACAAATTCTGTAAGATACAGATTTTTTTTTTTCCATTTTTGAATGAGGTAGCATAATAAAGTGATACATAGGGCTGCTAAAAGATTTTCATTAGAAAACTGTGATTTGTTTAAACAAATTCTTGGCAAAAAAAAAAAAAAGTATTCTCAAAGGGCTTCTGATTCCACGCAGTGTCTTGTCACAGAGACTTGTCAGCTTCCCGACTAACTCATTTGGCTTACTGCTGCCAAGTCCTGGATTTCAGGGTTTCACATCTGGGGAATAGCTTCTATCTCTGGAGATCAGTAGGCTTCCAAGAAAGATCTTAAAGGTTTTAGTTCCCAAGCATGAACTTCCTCATTCAGCTGGGGCTCTGAGAATGTACAGGTCTCTGGGACTCCAAACTTCTCAGTCTGTAATGATTCTTAGGAGTGAAAAGCCACAGTTAACCCTACAGTCGTATTTGTTACATCTCCTGTCTTCCTCGCAGGTGTTTTTGGCAGGGAAGTCCACTCAAGTGGCAGGATTAAGTCCTCACAAAATCATGAAGGAGGGACAGTTGTCTTTGCACTTCATTTCAGTTTCCAGTTCTTGAATTCTAGATATTGTAGAGGACATTCTAATTATATTAAAACAAAAAAGTATCATGCAAGTAATATTTGCTGGTAAGAGAAGATGTGTTTTTATTCAACTCCTTTTGAATTGTCCCACTGTAGTGAAAACACCTGCAGATACGTTGAGGAATCAGTGATGGGTAGCGTAAGTGGAGGTAAGCCCGGCATACGAAACTACACACTGCCCAAATTCCCATCAGGGTCAGGCATGCATATTCCGTTTTGTCAACAACATCTAGCTCCTTCCCAGGCAGTAGCTGCTCAAGGTTAACACAGCTGAGATAAGGAAATAGTTCTAGTAGATTTAAGGAGGCCTTAGGAACAATGAGCTGAGTCCTACCTGGGCATCTGACCTGCACGTCTGACCCATGCCTCCAGCAGCCTCCTGTTAGCGACCCCTACTTGTTGTTCCCAGTGCTCCCCATGCAGCTTGTAGTGTAAATCCCTTATTAATCCTATCCTATTTAATCCTCTGCCTCTCTTTCCGCTGGTATCCAACCCTCTCTTGCCTCCCTAGCGGTCACAGCCATTTAAACAACCAGACAGTTAATCAGTGGTCATAGGTCTTGGTCTATAATGTTCCTTTAACCCAGTGCTTAGTACTTGACCAAACATTGCATTTCTTTAAAAAACAAACAAGAAAAAAACAAACAAGAAACAGACATTTCAAACATTTTGAAATGATAATGTTAAAACAAAAGGATTACTGTATTTTTGGCTTTGTGTGCACAAACACACAATGGTAATCATAGACTTTAGGCACATCATATTTCTACATCTGATTCACTAGATAAAACTATACCCTTTTGGGGATTATTGTTATAACCTGACACGCTTCCTAATAAAAGCATTACCCTTTTTATTATATTCCTTTCACATGAAAGCATATTGATGTACACAGTGGAACATTCCATTGCATGCATGTATGTTATGTCTGTGTATATATATATATATAAATTATGTATATGCATATATATATATATATAAATTATGTATATGCATATATATACATATATATTATATATACACATTTATCATGTATGGAAAATTTTCCTATATCTTGACTGCAGATGTCTTGGAGATGAAAATCCGTATTTTGAAGGATTAAGAATTTTAAAAGGGATAAAATAGAAAAGACATGATATTCCACGTTTGTTTTCCTTGTTTGTAGCATGTGAACAACACAAAAAATAGTGATTAAACTTTGACTATTTAACATTATTTCACTATTTCACTATTAATTATTTCATTATTCCTTTTCATTTATTTGAATAACACATTGAATCCATCAGGATGATATGTGGTAGGTCAAAATGGATCGAAGTCAGTCTGAGCAGAAATTATATTTTTCTAGTTATAAAATCCAAACTATTGCCACATTCATTTTACTGTAGTTTTCTTTTCTTTACATTTTCCTAGTTGTTTAGACTTTTTTTCCAATCAGTGGTCTTAGTTACTTTAAATTGGCTTTGTTTTTACTAGGATTATACTCCCCTTTCTTCAGTGTCTTTCTGTATTTCCCCTGCTTAACATGTCATGCCAGATGTGATTGTGGTTTTCCAAATGAATTTGTAGCTTACCTTCTCTGTTCAAATCTCCAGAACTCCAATGAGAGAAACTCGCGTCCTCTCCAATGACTTACTAAAATTTATTATCAAAAAATATTTGTCTTATTGTCAAAAAATGCAAGATATTTTTTTCCCCAATACCCAACTCTGCCAATATTAGATATGCCCTAGATGTTAGGCCCCGACAGGAGGATGATTCACAGAATTGCAGAATCACAGGATGGTTGAGGTTGGAAGGGGCCTCTGGAGATCATCTAGTTCAAGTCCCTTGCTCAAGTAGGGTCACCAAGAGCATGTTAGACAGGAACACATCCAGGCAAGTTTTGAATATCTCCAGAGAAGGAGACTCCACAACCTCTCTGGGCAACCTGTTCCAGAGCTCTGTCACTCTCACAGTTAAGAAATTCCTCCTCATATTCAGGTGGAACTTCCTGTGTTTCAGTTTGTGCATGTTGCCTCTTGATCTGTCACTGGGTACCACTGAAAAGACCCTGGCCCCATCCTCTTGAATAAGTTGAGCAAGATTGGACCCAGTACTGACCCCTGGGGGACACCACTAGCTACAGGCCTCCAATTAGACTGCACTGCTGATCACAACCCTTTGAGCTCTGCATTTCAGCCAGTTCTCAATCCACCTCACTGTTCGGTCATCTAACTCACACTTCCTGAGCTTAGCTATGAATATGTTATGGGAGACAATGTTGAAAGCCTTCTGAAGTCAAGGGTGACAACATCACTGCTCTCTCCTCATCTATCTAGCCAGTCATTCCATCATAGAAGACTGTCAAATTGGTTAAGCATGAATTCTGCTTGGTGAATCCATGCTGGCTACTCCTGATCATCATCTTTTCCTCCACGTGCTTAGCGATGACATCCAGGATGCTCCATCACCTTTCCAGGGGTGAGGCTGCTGGCCTGTAGTTTCCTGGCTCCTCCTTCTTGCCCTTTTTGAAGGGGATGACATTGGCTTTCTTCCAGTCTTCATGCACCTCCTGTTCTCCATGACCTTTCAAAGATGATGGAGAGTGGCCTAGCTATGACATCTGTCAGCTCTCTCAGTACTCATGGGTGCATCCTATCAGGGCCCATGGACTTAAGAATGTCAGGTTTTCCTAAATAATCTCTAACCTGATCCTCTTCAACCAAGGGAGAGTTTTCCTTTCTCCAGATTTTCACCCTGGTCTCTAGGGTCTGGGAGGGATCTTACACAAAAGCTGTACTGATATCAGAGAATGTCAGTCACATAGGGTTTGTGGGAGTGGTCTGCTTCCCAAAATGTTTCCCTGGAGTTCCAGTACTACACTGCATTCCGCTCCCCCCCCCCCCAAGTTGCTTTGGTCTACAGATATCTCCATGCTGACTCAGTATTGTTTTCAGCAGGATACTGGCTAAGAACCAACAAGTGAGGGTCAGAAGACGGACAATATTTTTCCATTAAGTGTTCCAAGACTGTTTTCAGGAGATAACACTCTCTGTCCCAGTCTTAGGCCAAAACTACTGGTTGACTTGCTTGACTTCCTATGCATAGACTAGAAATGTACATCATTACAGAGGCAGCCCACATACATACACGGACATTGCAAACAGCATCAGCTGGTGGATCTTCTCTAACCTCTAAAGTACAGGTCGAGACACCACACAAAGGGGCAGCCTCTGTTCTTGCCACCTTCTGATCACAAGACAAAACAAGATATGACTGCTTTCCTTTTGCCTGCATGCCTCTTGCAAGTGCTGACAAGTCTTCCAGTTGGGTGCCAACAGCTAGAATAACCCAAGCCTGGCTGTGCCAGGGTTTGATCAACATTTGGGTATGTCACTTATGAGTTTATGTGCATCCCTTTCCCAAGTCTTATCCAACACCCCATTTCCACTCTTAAGTTCGCTTTCAAGTTTTTCATCAGGTATATAGCGTCTTCTGTCTGAAATGGTGGTGGGACCAAAGTCTGTTACAAAGATTTGTTTTAGTTTGTCTTGCTCTATGGTTTTTGCAGTATACTTCAGTTTTCAGCCTTCATATACAAATTCATGAGCATCAAGTTAGTGCTCAAGGGTGGATTTCTGGGGTATTTTCTGCCCCGATTACAAACAGTTAGTTTTCTCATTCAGGGTAAGGTTTCCTAGATAGGCAACATGAAGAGATGTGTAATGTTTCACTGCCCTGCACCTCACACTTGTTGCATGGCTTTTCCCAGGGAGACTGTGACCTACCTGGGTGGCCCGTTTATCCCTTTGTCAGTTTTAGATCTCAAAAGTTTTACCGTGACCTCTGAGTTAACTGTGCCCCATTTTTAAAGGGATTTCTCTGTTTCCGGTAGCGTCTCCTAGTGCCATAGTGGGGACTTTGGCTCTCTCAGTTTTGCAGACAAAGCAGGAAGTGCTGTTGGTTCTCTGTTATCATAACTGCAGTTGTTATGTAAGGAGTTGCTGTATTTGTTAACAGAACTGGTTTTCCTGCAGTTTCTGTTGGACTTGCTTCTAGTTATTTGTGGGTTTTAATAGTTATTCATAGAATTTGTTATTAATCGTTGCAGTTATTGCTTCACCAAAATATAATAGAGTTGTTTGGCTGCTTGCCCTTTACCAGGTCTTCTGGATTCATCTTTTCCTAAGGCTGCATTCTTCATGTTTGCCAGTACATGCAGGTAATACAGCCCAAGCAATGATTGTCACCGCTTCCACAGAAATTCTTTCTGGTAGACTTCATCGCTAGACAGACCAAAAGGCAGGGCCTCTGAATGAAAAAAAAAAAAAAAAAAAAAATCAGACATCTATTCTGTTTGGCTAGTCTAGGGTCTACAAGAAGACAACAAGTATTAGTGCTTGCCCTTATACCCAGCTCCTTTTGCACAGCTCCTACTACAGCCGAAGGTGGCCCTGCCTAAGGTCTGGAGCTTTGGCTAGTGCTTGGCAGCATCTGCCTGCTTCTCTTGTCCCACTGGGCCTCTCCCTGTGTTCAGAGAGGACCCATATACCCTGATGCAATCCTCACAATTACAGTGCCACAATTATTTTATTTTTGATGTGCAGAGGAAGTATTTTGATACATCTTGATAAATATATTGATATATTTAGTTGATGACATTGCTGTTCAAACCTCTGCTTATCAACAATAGGGTTTCCATATATGCAATATAGGTAAATAAGCAATAAAAAACAGCTGTATATCTAGTAAGAGGGAAAAGATGATGGTTATCCACGTAACTCAATAAGAGCAGTCTGCTGTACCAGGCCTAAAAATCAAAAAGGGGATTCTTCTGTTCTAAAGTAGGGCTAGTTCTGACTACAAACCTCCAATTAAACAGTTAAGCCTGAATGACTTTTCAGCAAAAACCTTAGGGGTTTTATTCAAATTAACATTTTTGGTTTATTTACATGATCATCAGTCTTGTATTAACATTTACAGATATCTAAATAATTTTAATAAATAAATATCTAAGCTATTCTTTGAAATACAGTAAGGCTGTAGTAATATTGCACATATTTTCATTGGTTTCATTAATTCAGTTGTTAGCTATTGGTGTGAATTTCTGTCCCATTAATTTTAAATGTGCATAGCTGAGTGCACATGCAGGGTAGTATACCAAATAGTCAGATTCACGTAAACCTATCAAACACAGTTGGCATTTCATGTTCACAACAGCTAGTTTTCAATTTTCCCAGGACATTTTTACCTCCTCCTTGCTGAGTGGTTTGGCCAGGATTTCTAATTGCATGAGTCAGATGTTCTTCCTTTTCCCCAGCTTCCCACTTCTACATTAATCTTTTCCAGATTCATGGAGCAAAGAAATATAACACACTTGAGAATGGACAGATGTTATGAAAGATGCTATGTTTAAAAACTAATAGTTTAATTTCTGAAGATCAATTGAATGGTCTGTGAAATAAAAATGTGCATCCACTGAAAAGCAAATACCAGGTATTTTTGATACCAAGGATTTTTGTCTATGTGAAATATGACTGTTTTAATTTAAGAACCTTTCCAGTCATTTTTTGGCATAGATTTTAAGCCACAGATTAGATATTTCATTATTTTTCTCTGTTCTCTAGCACACAAAATTCTAATCTGAAAAAAAGGGAAAAGCTAATTACCCCCTAGCATCAAATAGACAGACTTGCATATGGAACAGCCACATGTGAAGTCAGCTGAACGTGATTTTCTTTTCCCGTGCTGGTAAAAGAGAAGACTTAATGGCACACAAATTATTACTGTTTGCACTAATATGTGTGGGAAATCTCTGCTTAAACAAAAGCTACACATGGCAATTCAATTTCTTTTTCTAATAGCTACAGAGGTCTGAGCTAGAGCCTGTCATTTTCTCAGCAGCCCAGCTTTGCTGAGTTCTCCTAACCAGTGTTAACTCAACCCCAGATGTGAGTAGGTAGATCCAGTCAATACTGGGAATGTGCTGATGCCACTTATTTTGTGAACAGAAAACCACAAACCAGATAAGCCACAAAGAGATAGCACAGCAGTAGAAAGTGTTTTGAAAAATGAAGGTTTTGGCATTCAGTAACATTTTTTTAACTTCCTAAATTATGCCTTCTAAATAAAGACTTGGAAGTAAGTAAGTGGACTGTTAAACTCTATTGCAGAACAAATTGGGCTGGCTTCTAATCTGTTATGTTTGTGCCTGTTCTGATGAGCCTTCATTGATTTTTACCAGCATTTTCCTGCCAGTGTAGTGTACAACAATTTTTTTTCTCAGAATCTCAGTTTTGCATCAGCATAAATTCTTCCTTTCTCTTGTCCTATCTGCTTCTGATTCAACATACTGGTTACTTTTGAGAGAAAATAGATTGATTTCTTGGGGACAAGAAAGACATTGAAGACACTGTACTCAAAAGAAAATGGGAAGAAAGGCAGACTCATATATGAGGAGAAGGCTGCATAGTTTCTGCTCTTTGTTAGTTGAATATTGATGTGTCTTGATTTTGTTACTTGTTGCTTGATTTGTTACTTTTTCCCCCTCCCCTTTTGAAAAGTAAGGAAGGATTTATACATATAAAAGAACAAGGCCTCTGCAGTTTCATGGCTGGAGAGTAGTGGGGTGATATGACTTTCTGCAGAAAGAAAGTAAGAAATACCACTTGTATGCCCAGAGAGGTTGTGGAGTCTCCTTCTCTGGAGATCTTCAAGGCCTGCCTGGATGCAACCCTGCCTAACACGCTGAGCAGGGAGGTTGGACTAGATGATCTCCAGAGGTCCTTTCCAACCTTACTGATTCTATGATTCTATGCTGGTGGAGGAATTCTGAAAGCTTTTCATACAGAAACTGAAAAAGCAAGAGCTAGCACTCAAGTGAGCAATACTGTCTAAAGAAGCCTAGCCCAGCCAACAGGGTAATGACAGTCATCTGGCTCAAAATAAATAAATATGCTGGAAGTGAACAAGGACAGGGTTTTTGTTTTGTCTTGTTTTAAGTCAAATGCATAACTGAAATCTTTCCAAACTCAAAGAAACTTTGCCCTTAACATCTGACTCCTGCGTACCCAGAATTCCCCCAGAGGCTTCCCACTCAAATAAAGTCCATTCCAAGACCCTACAGGAAGACATTAAATACTAAATTTCTAGTTATTCTAGAGTATTTGAAAAAAACAGTTTGTAAACAAAATCTTTTGAAAATGTTGCAGAGTTTCTATACAGAGAGACCTCTTCTTTCTATTTATTTATTTGGAAATATGTGTAAAGCATCCTTCTAAAACTCTCTTTGTATATAGCTGACCCTTATGCTGCTAAGTGGAATACAAGTCCAAGACCAAGCCAAATACATGATGTGTTCTAGATCCCAGAGTCTAGGTATCCACAATGCTTAAGATAGGCTTGGTAACCTGTATTTCTCAGAAGACACTGCTATGTGAAACATTAAGTCACAGGAAGAATCATGGAGCAATATAGCATCCTGGCTACCATCTGACATTGCTGCAAAATATTATGGGATGTATAGTGGCCAAGTTGGGCTGAGTAGTTGTAGCTATGTCCGTATCTAACTTAGGCACACTGCTTCATAGGATTATGCTTAGACCTATACTACAGAGTGGAAGGCTCTTTCTAATGTTCTCACATTCACTCAGAGTTCATGTATGAGCCTAGATTCAGCTTCAAGAAGTCTGATTTCAGTTTAAACATAAACTTGTGCTTATAGCGCTATAAAAGCAAAGTAATCAAACAGTGTAGAGTGAACCTGTGGATAAATGGCTATACCTCTTAGATTCCAGGAGGAATGAATGTAATTCCCACCAACAGACCTTATGCAAAAAACCCAAGAAAACATATTTATGTCTTCAAGGCCAACAAATCTAGGCTGTCTTAGGCTGAATCTTGGAGTGGGCGATTACCTGAATCCATTCTACAAGGTTACTCTTGGTAAAAACATACCAGATGATTCCAAATGTCACAATACCACAGAAAGACAGATAGCCCTATAAGCATTCAGGCTCCAGAATATGTAGCATGCAGATGACCTCAAACACTTCCTTAAACAGTGCTCAGAAATGAACAAAAAAAAAAGCGTTGAGCATTCATTATGGCATGCGTCATCAGGCAAATGACACATATTTTGCACTTTCATTACTGTGTAATGTATATAGCCGTTTACTTGCTTAAAATTATTTAGTATCCTATAAAAAGAAAAGTATATGCAAAAGTACAACCTAAAGATTAAAAGACCATGGAATTTTGCAATGACTGTGCAAAAGGTATCTGTAGCATGATAAGCCAAACTGAGCATGTCACAGTTAATCCTTCATTTACTATTTAGTCTCATATATCTTCCATATTCTGGGCACTGAATACTTCTGTATTAAATTATTGCATGGTCACAAATATTCTTTCTGTGTTAAACTGAAGTCATTAATCTGTTTGAGTGTGTGTGATCCAAGACAGATATTAATCAAGTTCCCAAAGGAGAAGTGCTTGTTCATCACGATATGGTGAACCATCTCACCCCAAATTTGTGTATAGTGCTTAAAAGCAGTTAAACAGCCTCATAAACCAGACTTATAACTTCTGGCCAGCACCAAAAACAAAAGCTCTACAATCCCTTGAGAAACACTGTGTGTTTCTGTCGTTTCTACCACAGCTATAAGCAAGTAAGACAATCAGAAATACTTTGGGGAAAATAATCACTTCTCATGAAGCCATTTGAAATCTTGGTAGATGCAGAGTATTCAAATGTATAGTTAAATGCTTGTTGTGCTTTAAAACCAAACCAAAAAAAAATTTTTTTTTGAGGTTTTCCTGCTTCTGAGTTGAAACTAGTTATCTTCTAAAGTAATTCAGCACGGTAATGATTGCTGTAGCTATCCATATTCCATAAAGTACTCTTTTATTGCAGTAGTGTCAGAGGACAAGATGAGACGTAAGGCACTTAGTATTCTTTCCCCACTACCAAACTCACTAACAAGGAACATGCATTCGTGTTTATTTCTTACATTTCAGAGTATTTTAGAGAAAGCATATCAAAGGAATTAAAGTAACAACAATCTATTTTTTTTCATCTGAGGATCTTGAAAGAATTTCATAAAAGGAAAGTGGTGGTCTAAGTGATACTGCCTTTCATTCTCAGCTGGACAAACTGTATTACAAATAGTTAATTGCCTTGTCCAAAGTCATCCAGGAACTTCAGTGCTCAGTGCTAACTTACAAGTCCTAGGCTTCTGCCAGCACCTGTGGTGTATTTGTCTATTTTTTATATTTGCTGTAAATATAGTGCAGGTATTTCCTTGCCTATATTTTGCATATTTGTTCTGCTATAATCTTTTCTCACAGTTTTGTAAAATTAATATGTCTCATGAAATAATAATAGTTTTTGATTGACTGTAGAGACTCTCAAAGGAAGTGGCATAAAGTGATTTGAACAACTAACAAAAACTCTGGGTCAGTGAAGAAAAGCCTTTGGCCAGTTGATTGAAATCAGCAAATACAGGTTGATGTAGAGATTAGACAAAGTTGCACTCAAAACAAATATATTCCATCTCTGTAAGAGACAGTGGCTAAAGCTTGTATGACTCCAAAGGATACTCTATTAAAATAGAAAAGTATCTTGTTGTATTGTCACAGTTGAACAAATCTCAGTTGCTAGTTGCTGTTTGATATTCTGGTAATGCAGGTTTCCTTGAAGTTCCTGATAAACATTAGAAAATTAACTACATCATTCTGTATATCAACTTGCAGTTTCCAAGGTGTTCAGAAGTTATTTACTGCATAGTGTGCTATCATAGCTTTCAAGTCTCACTATGTATTTCACCAAAATCTCAAAACCTTTAATTGTGGAAATGTTTAATCACGTAAAGAAATAAGATCTCAAAGATCACCTCTGTGTATAGATTCTTAGTATTACACTACTAACATCCAGTTCTGAGGTAAACAAGCTTTCTTCCTTCTATTCTAGTGTCTTAAAGACAGCAGTTGCAGTCACGTCAATATTTTTTCACTAACCTGTGTGAATAGATTTTAAGAACTGTGTTCAATTTATCAACTTTGATGGGAACTTCAGGTTCACAAGAAATGCAGAATGGATAGCTTTCAAGAAGGTAGATAGAAGTTTCCTGCCTTTTGATTTCACTATTTTTCTTTATTGGATTGTTTTTTCTGTGACACAAAATTAAATGCTTTGGTATTTCTTTCTGATTTTTTTTCCCTAAAATGTGTTTGTAGTGAAGATAGGTTGTAATGTGTCTTTTATGTTCAAGTAATTTTATTTAGGCTATAGAACATTTGCATAGCAATATTCAGAAACACTATTTTATGTCATTTGTATAGCAATGTGCATGTGTTTGCTACATACATATGTATACATATGCAAGTCACCCTTGTATACATACGTGTAAATATATCTGCACTTACATATTTAGCACCAGCCAAGAAAAAAAGAGCTCAATTTCAAATTACACCTCTCCTTTCTAAAGAAAGAGTACTGCTCAGTGCTAAGGAATGTAACAGTGTGTTCCATTCATAGCAATAAATGACACAACATTTAGTGTAACCATACAGAGACATAACAAGCGAAATAGCTGGAAAATATTTTTATGCTTATTAAGTACCAATCATGCTGATAGAAAGCATGATTGCCGCAGACATTATGCAAGATGCAGGAGTAAGATCTTCTGTTTGTGGAGGATGTGGTTTGAAGAACAGCAAAATATTTGCAAGAGTTAGAATTGTTTGAAGGGTTAACATTACTCAGCAAGTTTCATATATGAGTCAAAACTTTTCATCTCTTGGGATTTTAGATGGTCAGTTTTATTTGGCTACTGGAAGTATATCATTCATGTTTCTTTTTAAACTGCAGAAAGGATACATTCTGTAGAAAAACAAAAAGCAAAATAATAATAATAATAATAATCATACTCTGTATTATTCCACTCCTTTTTAATCACTCACCTTTTTAATCAGCTTTGCCACAAAGAAAAATGTAATCTGAGACTACAGCCTCCAGCCTTGTTCAGTCACACACTAAAGCCAGTTTTAGATTCCTCAGAAATGTTGTTGTTACTTGACACAAACACTTTATAGAGCACCCAAGTTTTAGTTGCCAAGTATTTCCAGGAGGGATTAGCATTTTAACATTTCCTATCCTGTCAGCTGTGCTACACTTCATCCCCATTGCGCCCTGGTCCCTACATCTGTTCCTGCCCAGCTGTGGCATCTGCTGGGGCTAATCTGGTAGCTTTTCTGCAGCTCTGAGCCTCTCTGTGTGCCCTTACTTCAGATGTGCAGCTGGGGACCATGATCTCTGTAGCCATGCAGGGATTGCTGTGCTCCCGGCTCATCCTCATGGTCCTCCTCAGCCTCAAGCCCCACACATATGTGCCTGTCCCACATCTGAAGTGGTGCCATAAACTGCACCTCCTTATTATGCTCTTAGTTCATTCTCATGGTCCTCCCTTGCCCCAGGTCTGTCTCCTTCATGCCTGTCTTGCCCTGATAGCTGCCTTCTCACCCAACCTGGTTCCCATCAGCCTTCCAGCCCCTAAGCTTTACTCCACTGTGTGTACTCTGCCTCTGAAAAAGCACTGGGGCCTCAGTTCCTCAGCACTGCCTTGCCCAATCCTACCACCTCCCTCAGCCAGGGGCTCCAAATCTCTGTACTGCAGTCTGGCTGGCACCACACCTCATCCCAGTCCTTCAGACTCTGTCTCTGTGCTTCCTCTCTTCTGCTTCTCCACAAACCTTGGGTTCAATGCCATTGGGCAATGTCATGGCTGCTTGGTGGCATGCCTGAAAATTTGAATTCAGTGATGATACTGCCCATATCTCACTAATCTGTGGTTTGTTCTGTTCAGATAAACATTGGCTTTATACTTCACAAGGTGAAGTAATCCAGATGTTGGTCTGCCAGATAGGCATGAAATGAACTGCTGTGCAAGATATCAATTATGGTGTCTCTCAGATGGTTCCCAGCATGACAGGCTTCTGCACTAACCTCCTGAGGCTCACTTATAGCTTCTGTAGCCAACTTCTGGAATACCATGTGCTGCAGCAGTGACAAGGCATGCTTCCACTGAGCTGGGAGCAGAAATGTTTCCACAGGGCTGAAAATCTGGTGAAGAGTCTGGCTCCATTTTCCTTACCTCTCATCAGATATTTATACACATGGAGAAGATCCTCCTGAGCCTTCTCCATGTTAAATAGTCCCAGCTCCTTCAGCCTCTTCTCACATGTCTGATGCTCCAGTCCCTTGATCATCTTTGCTGGGCTCACTGCAGGACGTCTGTCTCACTTGTCCTGGGTAGCCCCGTACTGGAGACAGCACTCCAGTTGTGTCTCACTAGTGCTAAGGAGAGGAGAAGGATCACTCCATTGACTTGCCGGAGACACTCTGCCTAATGCAGCCCAGGACTTTGTTGCCTTTCTTTGCTACAAGGGCACATTTTTGCTTCATGCTCACCTTGTTGTCCCCCAAGACCTCCGGGTCCTTCTTTGCCAAGCTGTTTTGCAGCTTGAGGTACAGCTGGCTATCTCCAGCCTGTACTGTTGCTTATGGTTATTCCTCCTGTGGTGCAGGACTTTACTGAACTTCAAGAAATTTATGTCAGTCCATTTCTCCAGTCTGTCAAGGTCCCTTTAGATGGCAACACAATTATCTGGTGTATCAGCCATTCCTCCCAGTTCTGTATCATCTGCAAAACTGCTGAGGGTGCTCTCTGTGCTGTCATCCAGGTCATTTATAAAAAAGTTAATCAGAAAGGCTCCCAGTACTGGGAGCACTGGGGCACACTGTTAGTGACTAGCCTCCAGCTGGACTTTGTGCCAGGTGCTTTGCTCTGACCTTTTGTAACTCAGTGGCTATTGAATTAATCCAGTTAATACTGCTTTGTGTCTTAAAATGTATATATGACTAAACCATGATTTCTGTTTGGCTCCAATGTACCTTCCAGGAAGGCCTGTAGTCTTAACTCAACTCTTAAAGGAATGAAGAATTCAGTGTTTCCCTTAGTGATTTGTTCCAGTAATTAATCATACTCACTGGTGAAAAATTCTGTTTTATTTCCCATCTGAATTTCAACTGAATTTCAGTTTCTAGCTAGGATTTCTTTTTATGCCTTTTATACCATATTAAAGAGCTCTTTAATATCCATAATTTTATATACCTATAGATTAGCTCTATCTCCACACTACTGTACTTCATCAATCAAATGAGATCCAAACATTCAAGCTGCAAGGCATAAACAAACATTTCTTGCCTATTCAGAGCTCTCTATTCAAGCTCCCATGTGAAATGATATTTCTGTTTGCTTTTATTAAAAGCTAAATTAATCTGCAAACATACTGTGGCAATATACTGTTTGGGAACTTGTTCTTCAAACATTACAAAGAGCCATGTCTGTGGATGTGACTAATCCTACTAAAGGTGTGGCCTCACTGAAGAAAATGACCTTATTCCAAGTAGTAACTTGTATACCTATTAGAAAATGTTTGCACAATCTGCAAGCTCTGGTGGAGCAATCAGAAACCAGTTTCATCCTGCAAGTGATACCACCGGCTCTGATGCTGAGGATGAAATTGGCATTGCCTCTTCTGCAGTTTCTGCAGTGAGCCAAGTACCATCAGGGCTCACTTATAAATATGGTCTCATTATTTTGGAAACATATTCTTAATCCTCTTTGGAGAAATACAATTTTTCAAAGACCAACATTACATTCATATGGCTCCTCAAACCTCTTAAAGTGTGTTCAGAGAACGATGTCCTGCTAGTGGCAAGGCATTGATTGACTGTGATCATCATTATTGTATGTCTGAAAAGAGGCCACATCTTATTGTTGTTATTCCTTCTTTTCCATTGCACCACCTCCTGTGTCCAAGCCATTTTGTTTGTCTGCTTATGTTAATCAGGGCAATGACTTAGTTTTGTTATGACTTTAAATGCTACATATATATTATTATATAAATATTTTGCATTTACTGCTAATCATCATCATCAAGTAACTATTTCTGGCAGTCATAGTTTTTCAAGAGAAATAAACTCTTGCATGAAATTGAACAGGGCTAGACTCTGCATGTATGACTGTAGTTAACGGCAACTGTTGTTTCTGTTTATCTGGTTTTACTTTGTTTTGTTTTTAAGCCACAAACAAGGAAAACTGTTATGGGCAGCTGTTCCCCAAAGGGAATACATTGGGATGATTAAGTAAATAAATTTCAAACTGGGTTTAAAAACCTTGATGCTATTGCATAGCTTCTTACTGCATAATTTACAATCTTACAACCTAATTCTATTTTAGACATTTTTACACTATTTCCTAAATAAGTCAACAACTGTCCAAGGGAGCAATATAATCACTGACAATTCTGGCAAGGGAATAAGAGTAAATAGTAGAATAATGGCAAAGAGTAACATAAGAAAGAAAATGTCCTATTTTAGGAATTTTAGAGACCAGGAATAAGGCTCAGGAGAGTGGCAAAACAATCTGTTGGCTGTTAAGCAGGTACCTGGGAAAGCATTGAAATCCTGATCAGCTGTCCTAGTCAAAACTGGTTCTGACTGAACTTTAGAGAAAATGCTGTATTTTTGGTGAAGAAGCAAGGGACTATTGTACCGACTAGAAATGTTACCTCTATGATTTCTGTAATATAAATTATGCCAGGGACAGACAGGGACAGTGAGCCATAAGATATGTCTACCTTTGAGATACAGGGTTTGTTCCTGCTTTTTTTTAAAGCCTCGGGGCAGAACAAGTAGCAGGGCAAATTCCCTTTATACAGCTCATTTGAAAGTAAGTGAAGCTAGAGTATCCAAGGTCACTAGGTTTTGGAATGGACCTTACTTTTTCAAGGTACTATGGCCTGGGGAAGATGGATCATAAGAAATGTTTATATGCTCCTTATCAGAGAGGCAAAGTCAATTCCTGCAGTGTATTCTGGAGTTCTTTCTCTGTCTTGGAAGAACCCTTGCAAAAGGGAATACGCTAGCCTGTGTACTGCTCCACATCATTCCATGAATGAGCACACAATTAAGCCTAGAGTGGTGTTTGCAGCCTTTTCTAATAAAGTGGCTGTTTGGCCAGGAAACAGCCATCATGCGTCCCACTCTTGTTTGGCACTTGGAGGGAAGATAATCAATAAAGTGCTTTTTGTTTGGGTAAGCACAATGTTATTGCTATATAGTATTATAGTTTAGCTGTTATAAACATATTAATAAAAATATGAAGGATAAAAAGATAGTATGACTTTGGAGTTTGTGGGAGCTGTGGATCATCTATGTTTGCTAGGAAGCACTGACACAGCTCTGCTAACTGTGCACACTCCTGTGCATATACTTTGGGGAAGAGGGGAATGATTGTTTTGCAAATCAGCTTCTGCAAGGTCTTGCAGGCCTGCCGTGTCCCTGAATCACAGGCTGAATACTGCCAGCCTAGAGCAGTTCAACCTGAAGCACAGGCACATGCAATTTTTTTTTAATAGACTCTGTATGTTTTTCCACTTCTCTTTTATTATTCTGTTTTCAGTGAGTTGTAACTCTTGTAAAAATTCGAGCCTGGCAGTTCCAGAGACATTTTCAGTCCAACCAATGGGCTGTAGCAGCTGGGCTACTCCACATTAGCTAAACTGATTATTTCAAGTCCAATCTGATCGGGCAGTGAATAGGATGAGTCAGCCTTTGTCACTCATCTGTCTTTTGTCCACTACCCATCTGTTTTTTCCTTCCCAGTTTTGATGTGGCAAGGTGAAAAAGATGAAGCAAAGCACAAAGGGAGTATGTTAGAAACACAAGAAGTATATATTGCATGTTCTATTTCCTGTATTTATATTGCTTCCTTTCAGAAGAATGAAACAAAATAATGAATTTGCCCATCTCTCAGTAAGTTTGGCCCACTCATTTCTAGGAATCAATGAACAGAAAGATAGTTTTGCATTGTCCACTCCTCTATCCATCCCTTGGTAGTGCTGTTTTAGTAGTTCATATTCATACTGAAGATGTGCAGTGTTGTGCCATAACAATTTCCGTTTTTGGTTTAGAGAATAATGCAAGATGAACACAGTCATGTAATGTGTACTTGTGCTTTCCAACTGGTTTGCTACACTAGGTTTTCAGGAAACTTGAAACTATATGGCCAACAGCATTCTCACAGTAGCAGTACTTTCAGATTAAGTGTGTAGTCATGGCATACAGGTAAACAGGCATACATACCCATGGAAAAGATGCTGGAATGTAGGTTGGCCTGAGTCAAAAGAGGTTAGGCATCAGTTATATGTTAGTGTACTTTTGTTTAACAAGGTCTGATATTATTTTGCTGTCACTTTTTAAATACAGACAAGTCATGCAATTACCTCCTTAGTATTACTAATTATATGAAGTGTACTAACAAATACATACTAACTCATGTTACTACTTACATAATAATTAGACTAAACAAAGCCCTGGGAAAATAATGCAAGCTGAGCAAGCTGAGCTTATATTATCAGCAAGCTGAGCATATAAAAATATCAATTTACCTTAGTCATGTTTGCACCCATCTGCAAGAACACTTGAGCAGTTCATTATACCAGTGCTGAATATGTATTATAAAACAACTGTCTGTTCTGTATTTGTTCTTTAAATATTTTCAGACTCATCATCAGAAGCTAACAGTAATATATACTTTTCTTTAGCCAATCACAGTTGAACAGCAAAATTGGGTTTAGAATATGGACTGATAACAAAAAAGTAAAAAAAAAAGTCAAAAAATTATTAGTTGAATAAATTCAACATAAAAAAATCATCATTGCTATTTCATGAACAGAAGAAAAGACTGAATCAGTCCAAGAAATCATGATCCAATTAGCTTCCTTTTAGCAAGGAAAGGTTGCACACAGTAATTACATTTACAGATGGACAGTGCCTCTGCAACTATTGCTATATGGTCTGCACAAAGTCCCAGAATCAATATTCACAAACCCTAGAAAACTGGGACTCTCTGGCAAAGGTATTCCATCCCTGCAGAGTTTCAGGCATGAGGTGTGACAGCTGTGCAATTCATTTTTGAGACATTAGGAAGGACAGCAAATATAGTAACTAGCGCACTTCCTCCACATTTTGTTTGCTCCTTTACTACAATGAGCAATGACAGATGAGAATCATATTGAATGTCTGGTTTTGGTTTTCCACCCAAACGTTAAAGCTCTTTTGTTTAATATTTTACAATTACTAATGTCTGTATTTTACAATTACTATAATCTTCCTGAATAGACAGGCAGGATATGCTCTGTTTCTATATTTTACCCTTGAAAAATGACCAGAATTCATTCTGTCTGTATTATAAGAAAGAACAGTTTAAGAAAAGATAGCAAGAGATTGTTTGAGAAACTTCTGTCTATGCTTAGAATGCCAGCCTCCTCCTTGATGACTCCAAACCTTATGATCGTTGTCCTGAGATGCATTGCTACAGATCTCCTCTCATCTTCTCTCCTCTCTTCTGATTAATTTTTCTGTTGTAACCCTCCTCAAGCACCACAAGCTTGGAACTTTTGCTTCTGATCTTGGACCTTTTGAGATATCAGTTGTTTTGTTTTCTATATCCCAGTGAATTTTCTGTATTACATCTGTCACTGTTTGTCCCTTGATATACATCAAGTATACATCAAGTGTGTCTAAAGAGGAACTAACATAAAAAAGAAGACTCTCAGAGTTGGCTAGTAGTAAAAAGCTACTTTACTGATCACTAGAGGGAAGGAAGTGAGATTTACACATAAGGATTTCTAAACAATTAAAACTTGCAACAAACAAGAGCATGAGCAATACTACTCCTTTCAGTTACTTAAAATAGTAATACATCCAGAATACCAATGTGTTCTAGAATACTAAAGGACCAGTGTTGTGTGTTTTTGGAAAAGCTTGAAAAGTAAGCTACAATGGGAAACGTGCAACTAGTGGCTTCATTTGCAAATATGTTAACAGGAGAGCTTTAAAACTCTAGTACAAAGAAAAAAAAGACTCTTTGTCCATACTGGCAGCTTATGATGTTTAGAAAATAAGTATCTTCACGCATTTTAAAGCAAGGCTCCAGGCTACTCCACAGTAATAAGAATAGAAATGTAGAGTATGGCTTGTTAGTGTGGATAAAAAACCTGTAGCTACTTCCCTAAGATCTGACTAGCTATTATTTTACAGGCTACATCCATGACACACATTACTAATCAACTGCTGAAAGACTGTTTACTTTGGACTCCACCATTTGTGTCATAATACCTTTATAAGAAGAGTGATAAGTAATGCAGACCATGTGTACTCAAGTTCCGTGGGTTATATAGATCACATGCACACACAGAAAAAAGTGCAATATATACTTCTCTGAGACTGTGTCTAAGTGAGAATGGAAACCGCATTTTCCTGTGTAAAGCTGGAATGCAAAACTCCTATTGTTATTAATGCCTTTCAAAAAAGAAATGCAAGGAAATCAGGGTCCATCTGTGACAGCTCAGTAATGTGACAGTTGAAGCCTCTTTGCAAATAGCTGGTTTCTGGGGGAAATGTGTCACATGTCTTTATTCAGATTACATTGTCTAAAATAAATATATTTGGTTTTGAGGTCTATTTTCCTGGTACAAGATAGTGTTATTTCAACCTTTTTTTTTTTTTTTTTTTTAACAAATCAGTTGAAAATAGGAAAAATGTGATGAACGGTGGCTGCTTTTTCTATAGGTTCAACAATCTTGTCATATAAGTAGTATCAGTGTTATAACTTATGGGTAATATACATATTTCTCCTTGTACTATTTGTTATATTTACAATCTGCCATAACAGGCCATACTCATATTAATATAATGAACAAAATTATTGTGGCAAAGATAGTTTGCTTTTTGTACATAGATTTGAGAGTGCTCTATGAGAGTAGAAGAGCCCAGCTGTTCCCTATTTACCAAGGGGTGGGACTGTGGCATGGAGAGGTAAAAATACTTGTTTGACATCAGTTAGTGAGACACAAAAGAACTAAGAAGCGATCTGGAGGCCAAATCCCTACATATGATCCCAATCCTACGCAATTTTTTTCTGCAGGAAGGAGCAAGTCAATGCAATATTAATGGAAGAAGCTGCCAAAAAATATGGGGGCACACTGTGTGCAAGTTGGTGGTATACCCCTGGTGTGCTGCAAAATGGCTCTCTTTTAGCAATAGTAGTTAGACAGCTAGCTCACCTGCAGATTTCTATGGTTTCAAAGAAAAGCCAGATTTAAAGCAAAATTATAATCACCTGTTGACTCTAACTCTTCTAGCATAGTTATATACACAAAATAAAGTCAAATTTAAAATCATTGTTTGCTATGGCATGCTGTTTTCTAAGCCAAGTATTGACAGAAAGCTGGATTAGTACATATTTGCCTATGTAAATACAGAAATTTGAAGCATAAAGGTCACAAGTTAACAGGGTGAAGAAGGTTTTGCATGATTCACCCACAGATGGTAGAAGTTTTGGCTTTTTACTATAAATCCCCTTTACTGGTAGACAGGAAGGATCATGGGAATTCCCAGTCATATGCACATCCTTTGGGTTTTATAATCTTTACTAAATAGTTAGCATTATCAGCAACTTTATATTGCGCAAACATGTTACGTGAACAGGAAACTGTATTGTACTGCCATACTCAGAGCACTTTGAATTTTAGTCACTAGAAAAAAGATCAATATCCTCTTTTCAAAAAACGTCTTTCCATTATTAAACATGCAATGATTGCAACAAAACGTTGTTTCTTCAAATAGCTACTCACAAGAGATATTTTTACCTTCTATCAAGTGTTTTTGCATCATACATTATGTAACAGTTTACTCCACTGTTACAATATGTAGTTACTAGGAAAAATGTAGTTCTTGCAGGAGCAGCTAGTAGAGTGATAACTCTTTTTTGTTGCATGAAGATTAACAAAGTACAGTAGCTATCCCATAACTTTACTGACAATGTGATGGATTAGGAATATTGTTTTTCTGTTACTTAACCATAACAGATATATAACACTCCTAGGTTTATGTGCAAATGATGAAAATGAATCAACACTGCAGCATTTATGTATAATTTTTGTTTGTCTACTACAAAAGTGATATCATATCTCACCATAAATATATTTTATAAAATAAAGTTGCTTATAAGCTGCATCAGGCTTCCATAATAAGCATTATATTCACAGTGAATGACTTATTATTACAGAAGCAGTGCTATTAATGGCAAAGAAGCCTCAGAAGAATGTAGTTCTTAAACCTAGTCTTGAAATGAAACAAAATTAACTTCGGTAACAGTACTACAAGTATAATAAATACCAGTCTTACTGCTACAATAGAAGAGCTGTTTCTTCTTTTACTTTACACAATCAACAGAAACATTAGTATGAATTGATTAAATTGTTGTATGCAACTTTATGTGATACCTGAAGAACAGATGGATCCCTGAAACAGTTGGCCAATGACATGGAGCTGTGAGGCTTCTGTTTTTAGTGTCCAGCTGCTCTAACTACTGGAGCTTAATGTGTACATAAAGGATGAGATGTTAACAGAGGCAGTCTGATATTTAACATATGACAATATCTGATACCTTTTGGATAACAGAGATCAAAATTAAAATGTCATGGAAAAAACTTTTTAGGTTTTAGGACTCTTCTCTGAAAAAGTAGCATATAATGCTGGATCCTACAAATTCTTAATAGAGAAGTCCTTAGTTCAGAAAGTAAGCTTTACTTTGTCGGAATAATTTCTCTAGCTCTAATACATCTAATTTCGAGTTTGCAGAAATGGACCATATTTCTTAGCAGATACTTTCATTATTGGACCTTTATCCTGTAAATAACTGTTTCTACAAAGATGACTACATAACTCCTATGAGTTAGAGCTACTCATCTGAGAGAGTTTTTCATCTGTGACCTTGGTGCTGATTCAGTGTAACTTTAATAAGGATGAATGAACTGTTTACGTAAGTCATGCCATCACACACTCTGTAGCACCACTACTGGCTGCTAGGTTGGCTGTTGCATTCCACTCACCCTTGATTTTCCTCTCATGACTAATCAAGGTGAAACTTTGATTGAGGGAATAATTCATGAGAAGTGTTGACTATTAAAATGTGTCTCTATAGGAATATGAAGGTAAACCAGAGGTAGTATAAGCAATAGGTCAGATAAATAATTGTGGGCCATTATCTGACACACTACCTACAGACTTTTTTGGACTTGATGTTCAAACATCAGTGTTTTTAAAGCAGTTTGTATGTTCTTTGCCACTGAGCAAACAGAATGACACATTTTCTCCTACTATTGGCATGTGGACAAGCAGGATGTTCAATATTCTTTTTTCAAGCAGAAAGCATGTCTGTCTGTCTTTTTAACATCTATTGCAGTGGAACTCTGGATCTCATCCAATTTTATGAAATGTTGTAGAAGCACAGTATTACACAATGAAGAGCCATATCCTATGATGTGCAGCTCCTCACTACAGCAATGATTATTCATATATATATATATAGTATATTACAGACTAGGCCACCCCGTGAAGCCTAAAAACTTGAGTAGATTCTTCATGATTACCCCCCATTGGTGGGGCAGAGATCATCAGGCTGGTAAGTTTGAACGGCCTACATGATCTAATGTCTCCTCTACATAAATGCTGTTATTTATAAGAAAGATAAAACAGGAAAATATAAGCCTCACTATACTGTAAAAGGCTTTATGTTTTGAAAAGAGAACTATACCATACAAGCAAAATTCTACATGCTTTTAAAGCTCCATGCAAAACAATAAATGTGTAGACACAATAAATCCAGGAAATTAGTTTTAGGTAGTCACTAAGGGTTCTAGTGAAAAGCAGTTGCCAGAAGAACCAAAACTAAAATTGACAATAAAATTGCACTTAAACCACTTAGAAGATACTGTAAACAAATTCCTACTTTACATGAGAACTTGTCTTCTGGAGTTCATAATCCCACTTCTGCTGTAGTCAAAGATTAGAGCTGACAAAACTGCCCAAGAACGACATCCTCTGGGTAAATCTGTGAGAGCAGCAGTTCTTCCTGCTGGGCAGACACAGTGTTCCTGCAAAGGCCCTAACATCAAGCCAAGCTCTCTGTTTGTACTCAGTATGGTTATTTTTCATAGGCATTATTCAATAGCTGAACCTACTTCATTAAAATAAATTATCCTTACAAGAACTAAACTATCAATAAAGGATTCTGTGCTGGCACAAAAGATTTCCCTCTGCTCATCTCAGTAAGCATCTTACTTAACTCAGTGTAGATTAAAAAAACACGCTGCCCTGGTCTCCACCTAGTTAATGAAAAACTTCCATCCTTTTCATTCAGAACTAGACCTTACTATATAGGCCACAGATTTTTCTATAGACCCTGCGTGGTCCCACTTCATGCCTTTTGCTAGCTGCCTATTTGATTTGGGTTTGTCTTATGTTTTTCCCTGTTTCCTTCGCTGTTCTCAAGAATTTCCTCCATCCTTGCTTCTGTTTATATGACTTACAGAGCAAGTCAGCCTCTTAGAAGCTAATGACATCCAAATCATTACTGCACTTTCACTTCTTAGTTTCTCTGAACTCAAACAATACCCTTCCCTGGCTTTTGTTATGTGTTGTGAAGAGCAATCCAAATGCTTCTCTGTGATGGATGCACTAAGACCTATCAGCATGTCTACTCTTTGGACTGGAGAGGGACTTTAACAGTCCTGAACAATGGAAGTATTTCCAGTTCAGGCTCTTTCCTCTTAGGCTATGCATGCCATTTATCAGTCAGAACATTTAGTAAGTACCTTGTAATTCTGACATTCTGCAAAGCTGCAGCTCTATTGCTATTTCTTCTCTGAGCTTGTAAATAAAGTACAATGTAATCCTAAGACATTGACCTCCTTGCTCTGCTCCGAGACCTTGAAATGAGTCAGTTCTAAAGTTTATTATCAGCTTCAGCTCAACAAACATGTTCAGAATACTTTCCTAGGGTCAGACTGTATTTTAGCTTGTGTATTGACAGGGCTGAAAGAGCTCTTTGTGCAGATCTCCACTTGCTTGTGAGGAAACTGAAACAAATTAACTTCGTGGCATATTTCTTCCCTGAATGATTCATAGGAGTGATAAATCACAGGAGGGTTGGTTGTGAACAGAAGTAAGCTGAAGCTATGTAGCGGGGCTGTAAGAATTGCATAGTCTATTCTTCTAGGTCCGTGAGGAATCTACTCAGAAGTGAATATTCTGTAATAAAAACAGAGTCCCTCAGTTCATTGGAAATACCCATAATAAGGTGGGGTGGTTGTTCACTGGAAGCTGGAAATAATGGGGAAGTGGCTTACTAATTGATTAGCTTGTTAAATCCAAGTGACTTTTAGGGTTGAGAAGTGAAGCACCACTAGAATAAATACCGTGTGTCTTTTGTGAATTTTTATTCGTGATTATGTGGATAACACAAAGTACTTAATTTTCCAGCTGTAAACATATTCTTTTATAGTTTTATCAGAAAAGCTAACATTATAAAGATGACATAAGTCATAAAGAGGACTGGATACGCTAGATACATAGCACAAACCTTTTTGCCAGCTGATCCAGTGGAGTAAGCGACAGTACTAGCAGGTTGATCAGAGACCAGGTGGGGTGATTTGAGGTGCCAGTCAGCCCAGAGAGCAACAAGACACTTGGTCAGTGGGCATTGTGGATGTTTGCTGACAGCAGAGGAAAGGTAATATTCCAGCTGCATAGGAGAGTGGTATTAGCAGTTCTAGATTATCTTGCTCATTCACCACAATTCTAATACCTTATGCACCTTCTGGACTTGTACAATTGCTTGCTAAACTTCTGCATAGCCTTCATGTTTCTCCTCTGACCCCTTCTTCCCCTGCCAGTTGTATACTTCCCTATACCAATCCCGATCTGCCTTAGCTCTCAGTGACCCTCTTTGTCCAGTCTTCCTTTTCAGCCATCTTCTCCCGGCTCAGCCTCATTCACATCCAGTCTTAACCTTCCCTCAAATCCTTCATGCTATTCCTCTGCCAGTCCTCTGTCCATCTCTTCTCACTGCCTGTCATTCCCCTACTGTCACAGTCCTCCATTTCTCTTAAAGAGAAAGAACTCGTAAAAGAACTCTTAAAAGAACTCTTAAAGAGTTCTGTTTTTAATGTCTTTGCTGAGCAAGTCCTGGCTTTCACAGGCAGGTCACAGATTACACAGGACACAGACATGATGGCCCACCATGTCCCACGTTAAATTAGATGCTCTAATGATCCTTGCTCATACTGACTTTTGTGAATCCCTTGATCCTCCGCTGGTAGTTTCTAGGCCTTGCTTGCCTTATTCATCATGTTATGCGTAACACTCCTTATCAGCTGCAAGAGACTGTTTACCAGCAATAGCCGCTCCTCCTTTTGTCTTTCTCTACATTCATCGCAGGATCCTTCTGCGCCTTCCACTGTGCCTGGACACCATCAGGACAATCACTGAGACGCAAGCAAAACAGAGAAAGTGCGTGACAGGTCAGAAGCATGTTTCAGGGCAGTGCAAACAATCTTAAGCAGGCTCAGGAATACACCATGCAGATAGTCTTCAGACTATTTAGCTATGAAGGCCAGAAAGATGAATGAGCCTACAGTGATTTATCAAAGCAAATGTGAGTGAAGCATCTCAGATATGATAAGAAGCAGAAAGCACTGCTTCCCTTTGCGCATTTGAAATTTTTGATTCGAATCATGATTGTGTAGGAATTTCTTTACTACTACCAAAAAAGGGCATTGTATTTATTTAACATGGATACTATAATGTTTTCTTCTGTAATTTCATTCTTAGAAGTGATTGAACAATTTGGGCTGAAATTGTCCACAAATCTTTAACACAGGCCATGAGAAATTTTAGTCTGTGAATGGTTCAAGTGAGGCAATGTCATAAAGGAGGTC
Organism: Rhea pennata; assembly: GCF_028389875.1. Lineage (NCBI taxonomy): Eukaryota > Metazoa > Chordata > Aves > Rheiformes > Rheidae > Rhea > Rhea pennata. Next base: position 19,986,381 of record NC_084670.1, read on the forward strand.
TTAAAGTGGAAAGTGACAGGAAACCTAACTAACAGCTAATTCAATGAGACAGCTTGAATATCGTAACTGGCATTATGTTAATCTCTGGGTGTTTCAATTCAAGATTTCCAGATAACATAGCTACGTATGGAGAACACTGCCTTCTTGCTAAACTACTGTACATAAGGAAGATCATTTGAGAGTAATGGAAATTATACCCTACTGTGCCTCCTCTAATTAGACAGAAAATGCTTGCTTTTATGTTGACTTTCTCAGTTACTGTGTCCTGCTATTAAAATAATTATTGTTTCTGCCTTGTCTGACCCAGAGGAAGATACAGATAGGAGTAGTAATCTGACTTAACCAGCCTAGCAAAGAACTGTAATGTTCTCATTCAAGGCATTACTCACTCACACCATATCCTTGCCCCAGTTTTAACCAGCTAAGTTTCTTGGTACGAAGGAGGAGCCAGAAATGTAGGCAGCATCAGGATTTGTTCACCAAGATTTGTTCTCTGTGAATAAACAACACACTCATAAGGTATAATAAGAACATTGTGATTAAGGCAGAGGCTTGAAGTCGGGAGATGAGGTTTGTGCCTGGTTTTCTTCAATATATTCTGGGTAACTTTGTGAAAAAAACCCTTGAACCAAAATCAGAGAAACATGTTCATGAGTTTTCAGTGCTGCAGTATTTCTGTTGCTGATGCAGATGAATATGTGTGAAGATGGACAACATGTAAATAAAGCTCTTAAAGCTAGGGGTAGTTTTGAAAATGTAAATGTTAATCTCCCTTCCATCAGCTGCCCTAGCACAACATACCAAGCAGGTTAAACTGACTTCCTGCCAGCTTGCGTGAAGTATTAGGATTTTAAACATATTCTTTGCCTTTAGACGAAACAGTGCATACTCCAGAGAGCAGGGAAGACATAAGTGAAAGCAGACCAAAATCGTACCAATACCTCCAGAAAGTGGCCATGATTGGATACAAGACTTGGATATTATAAAATCAGCATGTTGTCTGAGTAGCCAATGGATTGAGACTACATGCTCCAATTTAGGCTTCCCACTACAGCAAGAGCATAAGCCAGTGCACACCTCTGTAGCCAAGTCATTAAGTCACTAGGCTACTAATAAAGGAAACAGTCCTGGAATCCAGTATTCTTTTTTTCTAGATTTTTTTTAACTTATTCCTATTTCAAGTAAAGCTGAAAACAGTTCTACAAAATGGCAGTTTAAAACTTTCTGCTCTCCACTAACTGTTTAAACTATGCAGCTGCAAAACCTTCCCATGCTGTAAAACTAAACTTTTCCTTGGCCATAGAAAATATTAATGAGCAAGAGCTTTCAGTATTACACTTTGGATATGGGTGTTTAAACCCCTTATTAGATATGAGTCCTGCTTCCTGGATATATTTTCTAATTGTAACATGAAAATCTTCATTTATAACTATTTGCTAAGCACAACATAAGCCTCCACGCTGGGCTGAAGTATGTTTTGTAATTCTAAACGGTGGAGCAGAGCACCACCTAGTGACGTAAGATAAAATTACTGATCAGCTGCTAAGAACGTGCTCTAGCTGATCATGTTTCAAATTCAGGAAAAAGAACACAATTAAAAATTTAATTTACAGTTAAAATTTATGCTCTCAAAATCTTGAAGATTTTACTAGTAAGTGTAAGATGACATTTCCTATCCTGATTGAAGGGAAACAAGAATTATGATTGATATTGTTGTTAAAAGGAGGCCTTACTCCTGATTCTGTCGCCCTCCCCCCCCCCCCCCCCCGAACTTCAGCTGCTTGGAATCTGGCTTTAAAAAGACTTTTTTTTTGTTCTGCTTGCTGTTTTCCTTTATTCACAATAAGAATGTAAGGCAAAGCTTAAGGAAAATAATTCCAAAAGGGGCAGATCAACAATGGAAGCTAGTATTAGTATTTGATGACAGCAAGTCATCAAATTCTAATATTAACCTTCATCACTGGCCTGGTCCTTTCTGAATGATTTTCCCAGCAGATAATAAGGTTACTCTTTGTGTCTAAGCAAGTTTCAAATTATTAATAATTTTGGTTGTTTTTCTTGATATGTTCAAAATATTAGATTTCCTTTACAGGAAAAGAGTTAAGCATTTCACATGAAATTTTACAGAAATTCATATTTCAAGGGAAAATGAGTTTTACTTTTGTTCTTTTTTTGCTATGTATTTTAAAAGTACAATAGTGCAAATGGATGGAAAAGTTTTTGTACATCCTCTATTTAGATTCTGCAGACACAAAATTACTTCTGCAAAGTGTACAAAATTTTAAACAATTTTATTCTAAATTTTAGACAAATTCTTAAAACATTGTACAACTGATGAATGAACATTAAAAAGTAAAACACTGAGATAGATAAGAATTGTGAGCCTAACTGATGTTAGAGATCCTTCCTGTCATGTTTTCTCAGCAACCACATTTGTGTTATTTTTTAATTTAAATCAGAATTGTACTAAGCTCTGTTAAATTCAGTTAGAAAATAAATTTCAGGAGATTAACCTTTTAGAAAAATGTATTTATATTTAAAATCATATTTATTTCCAATTAACCTAGAAAGAGCCTGAAATACACTGGGCCAGAGATTCATATTTTTTTTTTTATCCCAGTTCCTGAGATTAGCAATTTACTTTCACATCTATGCTATTTTTTTGACCGAAGTTTCATTCTGTGTTTTTGCCTGAGCACTGGAATAAATTCTTTTTTCTAATCAAAATGCTTCAAAAATGCTCTGTCTCCTGGACAAGCTGTACCAACTCTTAAATGGCTTTTCACAACAATTTCCAGTTAGTTCTGTTTTACTGTGGTTGCAGATGTTGCACTGCTTCTTAAAGAGGACGTCTTTCATATTGATCTTCATGGAAGAAGAAAAAAAGATGTACTTTTCATACTGCTTTCGAATTTATAGCATTACTTGTCTTTAGACAGTATTATTGAGCTGAGCATAGTGAAAATATAAAACAAAGACAGCATAAGAAAATCAGTCTTTAAAACTGGCTGATGATTTCTGCATTCATTGGTCATTCATATCCCAGTTCTGATCTACTTCAGTGTGGTTATTCCTGTGCATACAAAGTTCATACTAAGACCCATGGGAGGTAATTATGATCTAACATATACACAACCTCAGTAATGTCGGTGTAATGTAATTGTGCCACCCTCAAAAAAAGGGGAAGGGGGATCTGCGACTGATTGGAGTTATTTTGATAATGCAACTTGAATAGCCAAATGGGTATCAGTTGGCTTTTCCCAATGAAGCAGACAGCATACTGTACTGACAATAACAGTAAACAAATCTACAGTAATTTCTATAAATGAACTAGTTAATGGTGACAAACACACCTCCCAAAGCAGCCGGGGTACGGCCGCAAGCCTGCAGCGGCGGGCGCGCCCCGCGCTCTCGCGAGCGCCTCCCGCCCGCAGGGGCGCTGCGCTGCGCCGGGGCCCGCTGCCCGCTGCAGGCCGGCCCGGGGGCCTCGCTGCGCAGCTCAAGCGGCTGCTCTCGTCCCTTTGCAAAAGCTCTGATTTCTCCACTGAAAGTTTAATGTATTGAAGGAAAATAATTTGAAGAATTTAGGAAACGTGAACTCCCCCCGTGCTTGCACCGGGCTCTCAGCGGCCTTCTGCCCCTTCCCGGGGGCAGCGTTGAAGTAAGAGCCCGCCGGTTACCCGGCCGCGCCGGCAGCTGGCCCCGGGGGCTGCATCCCACCGCCCCTCATAGTGCTGCGGCTGGAGGTTTGGGGCAGAGAAAATGCCACTTGCTTCAGCAAACGCAGCTGCCGGCTGGGCCGCAGCCGCTCGGGGGAAGCGCTCGGGAGGCGGCCGCGGTGGCGGGGGGAGCTGCCGGAGGGGCCCCCTGGGCGCCGGCCCGGCCCCCGGCTCGGCCTCCGCCAGCCCCGCCGGGAGCGCCGCCCGCCCCCGCCCGGCGGCGCCGCGAGGCCCGCCCGCCGCGGCCGCCCCCGCGCAGCGCGGCGCGGCGCGGCGCGGCCCAGCCCGGCGGGCGGCGGGAGCATGGCGCGGCGCGAGGGCCGGCAGCAGGTGAGCGCCGGGCGGGCGGGCGGCCGCGGGGGCTGCGAGGCGGCCCGCGGCGGCGGAGCGGGCGCGGGGCAGCGCCGGGCGCGCGGACAGTTGTTGCGGGAGGGGCCCCACGCGCGGCGGTGCTGCGTGCGGCGGGGGCCCGGCTGTTTTTTTTTTCTCCTCTCTTTCATTTTAGGATCCTGAAGATAGAGTTTCTGAACTGAGGGAATGGAGACCACTCATTTATAGAAAGTGCACAGACATTCTCTGGTTGATTCTCTTCTTTATTTTCTGGGCTGGTTTGGTAAGCATGCTTTCCCTTGAAAGAGAAACGAGATTCAGAGTTAAGGGGCTCTGCACAACTGTATATTAAATGTAAGGTGAAATAAATATGGGCATAGACGTTAGGGTCCCAGGATTGGACTGGACCAGAACTGGCAGAACTTGTAGTGGTGCAGGGCTCTGTTTTCATGTGTGTTAACATGGACTTCAAGTTCTGCCCATATATTTCAGTTTCTATGTATATACAGGGCTGGAGTTTACTTTTGGAGTTTACTTTTCTGCAAATAAACTAATCTGCCAATGTGTGCTTGCCCTTACTCCGTATTACCAGCTTTCTTCTCTTTGTCCCCTTGGGGCTTTCTCCCCACCCCTTTCCCCCCATTATATCCATAGTTTTCACTGTGTTTAACTTTGCTGATAGCAAATGTTCTTTTATTTTTAATTCCATGATGAGGTACTCTTCTTTCCCTGAGATGCCTACCTTGTTCCATGAGTGGGTAGTTAACTTTTTATCCTCCTCAGTCATTTTGTGTCCCAAGGCTTTAACACACATGATCTGAGCTCTTTACCAAATACAGAATGATTAATTTCTTTCTAGGTATTCTAAAGGTGGTATAATGCTTAGCTTTTAGACTTTCTGCATTGGGATGTAGATGCCTAAAGAAATAGCAGCCAAAGAGGTCAAAGAGACCCAGAAAGGATTTGTACTTGTAGCCACTTTAAGTGCCTACTTCTGAAATGTGGGTTCCCAGACCCTGCAAGATCCACTGGAATAGCAAAGTAAAGGCACTAAATCTAAGTAATAAAACAGTTGTGCTTGATCTGATATATACAGTCTCTCCCCAGCACTTCTGATATTCAGTTACTCTTTGTGAAGCAGTAATGGTTCAAGCAGGACTAGCTGTTGCCAGCAGTTGGTGTGTAGCCAAGAGCCTCACGTATTGTCCTTAGTATATGTGAAATGTGGTTCACACCCCATGAAACAGAGGAGATGATTGAATCACCAAGTTCTTCCATAGCTGGAGTGCTATGAATAAACTGTTAGGTAAAGTAATGCTCGGGGCTTCACAAACTTCACAGAAAAGGAATTACTGATTCTTGGCACTTGGAAAGGTTCTTTTCGTGCAGCTTTTTGGCCCATCATGGTACACAAGAGCAGGATTTAAGCTGCATTCCTAGAGTGTCTTGTATTGACAAAGGGGTGTCCCCTAGTCAGTAGTTGGAGGTGCTTTGTGGACCCTGAGTCTTACTTGGACCTGACTTTCAGTGGTGGTAATTTCTTCAGGAAGCAGAGCATCTGAAAGCTCAGAGCAGGGACACTCAAATCCAGACTGTGGATCTCTGCAGGTTTTTTCCATGTATGTTAAATGGTGCATCTTCCTGAAATTTGAGATAACATGCATTTTAACTATAGTTTATGTGCTTAAAATATACCTCTGATTAAAGTCAATAACATCTGCAATGACTCAACATTTCTGCACATGTGTTGGCCAGGTATATCATGAAAGGCACCCTGAAAAATGAGGAGCAGGCAGTTAGTGGCCAGAGTGAAAAACTGTAGGTTGAGTGATCTTGCTTATTGACATACAGAAACTCTGGTAGAGGCTTTTTGGCACCTTACTGTTTCTTTCTAGATGTTTTAAGCATGAGTCTTTCTTCTGCTGTATTACTCTGCTTAATTAATTACATACTTTTCAGTTTCTACAATAAATAAGGAAAAACTCTAAAGAGATTATAGAGCTTAACTTGTCCATATTACTTGCTCTGGCCTTGTGCAGAATTTTAGATAGTTTTTAGACCAGAGTGAATTTTAGGTTTAGCTGTTTGCCTTCACGCAACAAAAATGCATGGTTAAAAGGGAAATTTATGGAAGAAGAGGGAAAAGACGTGGTAGCATGATTTCAAAAGAAAAATGTTTTAATAGATGTTTATAGCTGGCTATGCTGTGATGGCTGGTGCTGCAGAAAGACTTGTGCTTGGATACGACAGCTTCGGGAACATATGTGGTAGGAAGAACTCTCCTGTAAAAGGAGCACCTCTTTCTGGACAGGACATGACTAATAAAAAGTAAGTATATCAGATAATGCCTAAATAAAACAAATCTTTGAGATCTGAGCATAATTTTATAGGATATCTATCTTCTAGTTGTCAGTCGTATACATACATGCATATACATGCGTATATTAAAAGACATAAATAAGAATGCTGCAAAATAGTGAATGAAGCTAACAGTTAAGATGGAATGTGAAAATGTTCTACATCTTTGTCCTTTATTTTGGCTGCTTCTTAAATACGATTGCAAATAGGACTTTTGCCAAAACAGCAGTCATTCTATATGCACAGATATTTATATTTACGGAAGTTTCTTGTTAATGTTCCCAGTCATCCTGTTAGATTCCTGTGCATCAGAACTAGTCCTCTTAGAAAGGGATCCCTCTTGACAGGGGGATGCCATTTTAATTCCATTTACGAATTTAAAATAAAGTGTAAAAATGTAGCATGTTCTCAAATTACTTCTTAACTTTTAGCTTCAAAATCTTTTGTTTCATTTTATGTGGAAAAACACAATTCTGTTTGCATTGTAATACCTTCAAAAGATGAAAAGGTTCTGAATTTAAACCCGTGAATACCAAAAATACTGTTTTTTGAAAGTAGGGTTTTTTTTTTCTTCCTAGGTATGTGTTCCTTCTTAATTCATGCAACCTGGAAATGCGAAGGTTTGAAATCAGTTCAGTTTCCTTGTGTGTGTCTAGTTGTCCACAAGAGCAGCTCAACTCTTTGGAAGACCTCCAGAGTTTTGCAAGGAACAATGGTATGCCACAGAGAGTATGAATGTCTTAATATAGCCATAGAACAGCTGAGCAGCTTTCACTTTATTGCTGATATGCCTGCTATACTGCGGAGTCATTTCTTACTGTTAATTTCCTGAGCAGTCCATAATGACAGGAAATAAAACTTCTTTGTGACCTATTTCAAAGTCACAGTTTTCAGAAATCTTACAGCTCTCTTAAGTTAATTCAAAAGTTGTTGCAGCCCAGTGCTGAGATTATCCCGCTGAAAACTGGCAGTTGAAAAGAGCTAATGTAGTTTGTTGGAGGTGCCAGTAGGTGGATACCGCTCACACGCTATTTGAGAAACATGTCCAATTAGTTCTTTTAAAATGATTTAAAACTATGATGGGATTATTAATTCCAGAGATATACAAAAGTTGTTATTCCTTTAGAAATCAGAGCCTAAAGTTCTCCACAGAGCTTTTTTTAAAATTCTGCTATTCAAGATGGACATGATGTCAGAAGTAACTATTGTACAAAAGGGGTAGATCCAGTTCATTAATTTCTAACAAATAGATAAACTGTGGCCTGACCCTTAATCTGTGGGGTGTGCATAAGATGCAGACCACATGAGTATTACCTATGTGTACTGGAGGTTAGAATACTATCTCCTCTGGTTTTCTTGTTTTGTTTGGCAAGAAGTGCTATTTAAAATAATAACAATTGTTTTAATCTCGTTTTGGAATATTTTGCCATCTTCTGGTATTTACAGAGTGCTTTAAACACCCGTGATATTACGTGAGTAATTTTAGTGTAACTCAATTAAATTTTGTGAACCTCCATCCACACACTAAAAAGATCTGTTGTAGTTTCTGTCATTAAAGGCATTTCCATTGCCTTAACTCTAACAGTTTAGACATGAAGTATAGCGTTGTGGAATAAAAAATGTGCCTGCTGCCGAGGAAAATCTGTAAATGGGAATTGTGGTGAAGTCTAGATAACTAGATTCCCCAGATGTTGCTTTAATTTGCCCATTAGCTGGTTTGTTATTTTCATTCTCAGTAGAATATCGCTAATGGATATGGCCTGCTAAGGGATCAAAACAGAAGTGAACTGAAAACTTACTTGAAAAAGAGCTTTTCCACAAAACAAACTTTAACTAATGTCAAATTACCGTTGGATTTTTTTTTTTGTTATTATTATTTCTTAGGTTCTTATCTCTGTGTTTACAACTTGAATATTTCCAGTTACACACTAAATCCAAAGGCATCTGAGCTGTGTCCCACACTGCCCGTTCCACCAAGGTAAGAATTACTGGGTACTTTAATATACCCTTGAGTATAAACAGTTTCTTAAGAATTATTAGTTCCTCATGTTTTGTGTTTGATTTCATGCTTCACAATCCAAATGTTTTTGCTTTGTTTATTTTTGCCCATATCTCATTATACATTCTTGTGTGTGCGCATGTGAACGCTGTTTCCTGTCCACAAAATGAACAAGAACTCTATTCCTCCACCCTTTAGAGATTTTCCCTACCAAATCAGGGACAAAGCTCTTATTTTGCCTTCCACATGAGCAGGAACTTATCTGCCTGCAAGGACTTTTCCGCAGACATTTGCTCACTCCCACAAGGTTAAGGAAAAGGTGCTGTGCTGTCAGCAGGCCTTGCATTATTATCCTGAGCCCAGAAATTTTCTGTCAGAGTCAATTCACACCCAGCTTGCTTGAAACTTATGTCTGTGGAAAGCACTGGGCAGATGGACTGTCTTTAGCATTTGACAACACACGAAGTCTGGATATTGGTTTAGTTTGATTCTTTTCTTGTTTAAAAATTTGTGAGTCAAAATCCTTAAGTCCTAGGTTAATTTTAAATTCCACCATTTCAAGAAAATACATCAAATTGGAACCTTTGTGTGGCAGAGCTAATTTATCTACTGCTCTGAACATGAGAAAATAGAGGAAAAAAATAAAGAGAAGAGAGCAGGAGACACATCAAAGCGTTACTTAGTGTGGATCAAAGGAGGGCATGTAACTTTTTGAAGAGATAAGGCATGTTTTACTTCTTTCTTTGACATTTTATGCTTTTTTTTTTCTATTTGGCAAAAGAACTCACCAAAGTTATTTATGTTATCTAGTCACAGTTCCTAGTAGAATTAAAGTCAGAGAAGTATTAATGTGCTGATGAACTGATTTCTCCTTTTTAGGTATGAGTGTGTGTTCTGTAGATGTAGTACAGTATTGCCAAGTAACTTTGGTGGGGTTAATTGTACCTTACAAACATTGTTTTCATGCTGCCTTTAGGATGCTTAAATATCCTAAAAACTATGCAAGGTTTTTGTGGTCTAGAATTACCTACAACAACATAGCTTACAGCCGTGCAAGCATGAGTTTAGCTTTTACATAAACCTGTGGGAGCAAAGCAGGTAAAGCCAGACTAGTAATTGAATAGATGCTGTTGGTGATGAAGACAGTAGGTCACTTTTTTTCTCCAGGATAGTTTTGAATGGATCTAGCACTATAATACAGGCATGATGCTGCTAAGAGTTCATTTTTCAGATGCAGCATAAAACTACCATCTGACCATTAGTAACAGACTGCTCCAGTTCCCAGTGCCCTGTTGTGTCAGACTTTTTGTGCAAGGTCTCCCGTAGGTGGGAAGGGTGCCTGTGAGGTTGTGGGTCACACTGGTCAGCTGCTGCTGCAAAACGGTGTTGAGGGTGCTGGTAGGGTACTACAGAAGGCTTGAACTAGAGCAGTGGAATTGATCTCTGAATTAGACACCATATTTCCAGTAATGAGCATTTTTCACCATCTTTGTTTTTAACCTTCCAGTAAATCTTTTCTATTATTTAATCGGTGTGTTCCACAAAATCCTGAGTGCTATTCCAAGTATGCATCTGTCTTAATAAATATGGTTAATGAAATGGATGCTCTTCACCGTATTCTGTCTGGAATATTGGCAGGAAGAGATACTGTAATAGGACTGAGTGTCCTTTCACTAGGTAAGGTTATAAATAAAAAGTAAACAATGATGTCTAATTAAAATGTGAAGTTTCAAATGTTTTTATCAATTTTATATTTTAAATTTAAAGTACTGATCAATTTTATATTTTTAATTTAGAAGTACTGATCTTTTTCATACTTTCTGGGCAGAGTTGTTTTTTAAAAAATGTTTGTTATCAGAAGACTTTTAATAAATGAAATGTGGGCCTTTTAGAGATCAGACTTTGTGTTCTTAGATACAATCTATCATTTATCTCTTTTCAGGGGACTCTTAGAAACTATTGATAAAAAAATAATAGCGTCAGCATTAACATTTTGATTTTAGCTTAAATCTTATACAAAAGTATTATCAAAAATCTAATGATTCCCAAGCTGAAGTATTTCAGTTATTAGTTTGTTATTAGTAAGCCAAAGAGATCTGCTTTAAATGTTAGAAAGGCTGCCAGTTTTACTAAATATTGTTGCTTTTGAGATTACTGTTTATCTTTAAAGTAATTAATAGTTAAGTTAAATAGTTTGTAACACTCACAATAACCTTACTTTGTATATTTTTCAGCCTTCTCTTTTATGCTGGTTTTAACCTTCAGATTCATTCGAACACTTCTGGTGCATACTTTGATTGCTCTGGTTGTGTTTGGGTTGCTATGTAAGTATATTTACTTACGTAAGTGTATGTGCTTGGTTGAATGGATCATTTCACTGAACTTAAGGATAGGCAGCTGAACAAATAGCAAATCCATTTCTCCACAGCCATCCTCAGTAAGCTTAAGCTTAACACAGCCATTTCTAAGCAGAAGTTGGCCTGCCTTTGGGTGCCAAAACTGGCTGTGGAGTTCCAACAAGAGCACCATAGTGGAGTGTTGAGACGATGATTTTTAATTATTTATGGATGCTAGGAAATGATGTCTTTTCTGGCAAATGCAGGCAGATATGAAAATGCTACCATTTCAAAGAAAGTTTAACAAAGTTTGACATTGCCTATTTTGTAAAGAGAGAGCTATAAGAATGTGTCTAATCAAAGTTAGACATTCCTTAGAAGTTATGCTTCTCATCTCCTGAATGAAATTACATGGCTGAGTTTTAGGAAGACAGCAAGAAAACCAAACTTTCTGCTGCATTTTTACCTCAAATCAACAGACCATCATTGACACTGTAGCTCCCTGTTACACTACAGTATTCCTCAGCTGAATTTGAGTTAGGAAGAATGGTGGCAAAATCATGAAGTGTCGAGTAGAAATCAGCCTGCCGACAATGTAGACTTTAGCGCAGCGTGAGGAGTACTGCTGGCCTTCATACGGACCTGTGTTTGCTGCAGTTGTCTCAGGAGTTCTTTGGTGGCTCTACTATGACTACAGGAATGACCCCAGCACTGAATTGGAAACTGAAAGGGAAAATATAAAATTTCTACTTGGATATGCTATCTTCTCTACAATAGTTACAGTAAGTAGCATTTTACAATAAACAATGAGAGAGACTGTAACTTAAAAACTTGAACAATAGTGGTTGTGCAACAATTAAAATACTTCTGCTTCCTCATTCCTTTCAAGTTTGAAATAGTGGATGAATGAAAAGATCTACTTATATGCATTTAAATAGTTTTGTATTTTCATCATGAAATTCATGTGTCAGGACAGGGCTTTCTGCCACACTGAAACCCTGTACAAACACTGTTAGCACTGGTATTGTAGAAATGCAGGAATTAAGTTCCATTCCCATTCTTCTCTGCATCAGCTAACTGGAAAATCATGCTGAGTGAACAGAGAGGCAGTGGCTGCGTGTGAATATAAAATCTGTGGATTCTTCTGTCAGCAGAAGAAAGGCATGGCATGTCTTTTAGACTCTTCTAGTCTATGAAAGAGGATGGGCTGAAGCTTAGGTAGTAGGTCAGTGTTTAGGCCTCAAGTTACAGGGGTAAATTCTGCTTTTCTTTTATTGATTTCTTATTTCCCAACATGAAATTTTACTGTGACTTACCACCTTTAAAGTGATTTTTTTCACTCTGATGTTGCAGTGTCAAAGAAGTCATTGCTCAATGTAAGTATGCAAAAATTTGTCCATTGTTCAGGAATTGTCAAAATCATATTACTGTTGTCCTTAAAACAAAACAGAATGGAATTCACCAAATATGAACAGTCTGTCAATTTACTGTGACAGATACAAGTATGTTGCACATCAGACTTTTTTTTTTTTTTCATATCCTGGTAAGTTATGAACAATGACCTTTTTACTTCTGTGAATAATAAAAGAATAAGTTCATTTGTAAGCATGTTCATTCTAGTACCTTTCACTGTTATTTGTAGAGCCCTGGAAGCATCCACTGCTGCAGATTATTCTTCTCTTAAGAGCAGATGGCTTCTTTGTAGAAGAAAAGTAGAGGAACAACTGCCACTGGTTTTATTTATTGTTTTATAAATTCCAGCCTGTCTTTTAAAAGCTGTTCATACTTCTTTGTAAATGATAAAGGGAATTGGACTTTGTGGAGTTTTTGCCTTTGCTTTTCTTTTTTTTTTCCTTTGAGAAGAAAATAATTTCTTTGAATGAGGTTTCATTTTATTTATGCTTTGTCTCCATATATATACAGCTGTCAAATCAGCTTATCTTTGCTGCTGTCCTTTCTTCAGGAAAGGACTGATCCTCCTCCAACTGTGAACAATGGCAAGCTGACCTAGTAGGAAGGAATTTTAAATGTTCATAACGTACAGAGTCTATGAAAGCAATGTGTAACATGTAGCATACATTTTTGTTCATTACATTAAAGCAAGAGGACTGCTTGTATTTAGTGAGTTGCAGTTTTATGAATCCTATTTTGTTTTAAAGAAGCAGCAGCAACATGATTTCATAAAATGAGATTTTAAGCCACAAGCTCTTTGAGAAAGTAGCAGTGTCTCAGAAAGCATTTCTAAGCACAGTAAGTTCATGTAAAATGCCTTGCTGTAATGTCTTCATGGAATCCATATCCTTTGACCCCATATTTGACAACTTTAATACTTCTTAAGGAAAAAAATAACTATTTTTTTTTCTCTCCTGTAACAGGTTGTTGTGCTTTCCCTCCTGCTTGTACTAAGAAAGAGGCTTCGGTTCACAGTACAGCTCTTACAGATTGTTAACAAAGTAATTAGCAGAATTCCTTTCCTCTTGTTCCAACCACTTTGGAGCTTTCTGATTCTCATTGTCTTCTGGGTATTTTGGGTTGCTGTGCTACTTAGCTTAGGAACTGCAGGTAAATATATGCTTTCCATGACTGGGATGAATGCCATCTGTTTCCTAAATTTGCTTCTTAAATATGGGACTGTATGGTGTTAGGGTGCAAAATGTGGGCTAGCACTGTTGTAGAGCTGTGTTATCCTTTCCTTTCTCGTTCCTTTATGCTTGTTGGAGCCTTCAGCATTGCCATAGTTTTGTGAGCCATAGCACTACTAAGAGAGATTTTTGTTCCTAGATGCAGGGTTCTTTCTCATTTATTTAGTTTATGGTTAGATTATGGAAGATCTAGTACGTTTGAAGTATTTAAATGCAGAAAGTAACAGGAGGGGGGAGACAACTTTTAGTGCAGTTGTTATGAAATGAGAATATTAATCTTCTGTGAGAAGTGAGATAAACAATGTCCAGTTGTCTTGGAGAAAGCATTTTGTTTCTGAGCAGTAGTTTGGTGAAAACTACTATACTCATTTAGCTTGGTATACTAGTATTTGAATTTACTATACTTACTTAGCTCGGTATACTACTATTTAAATTACTGCAGCGGTCCTTACCTCTGAAGGTGAGGTGATATAGAGGAGATTTGTTGTATAGATAGAGAATCATAGTATGAAAGATCTGTAAGAATAGATTTTGAGTATGGAAGTATTATTATTGAGTATAATGTATCATTGTAAGATTTCTCATTCATTGAACGAGGAATAATTTTGAATAATTTGGTATGCTAGCCTTTGGTGCAGCATCAGGACACCCAAGGGAGGGCGAGATTGTCCTTACAAAGAACATCATCAAAAGAAAGGAAGCTAAATGTAGCTGTGGGGATAACTTCTCAAGGAGACATTAGTCTTTGCATATAAGGAAGCATTATGATTTGGGGATTTGTGTATTTTAAATTTCTAGGACCGCTGCTAGGTGTTCAGTGTTCTCCTATAGGCTGAAGTAGATGCTGAATTCACAGAAGAGATAGAGGCAGTTGTTTGTTGTGGACTTATTTGTTCCTGGGTTCTTCTTTTTTCTGAAACTGTATAGTGCTTTTATTTAGAAAACCAAATGCAGCCAAGCCCTATTAATGCTTATATGCTGTCATTTTGTCTTGCACTTCCTCAACCCCTTGGGCTGCAGTAACTTATCTGTACAGGCCTACAATTCTCTCCAACTGCTCTGTAGCTAAGCCAATTTGAGAAAACTGTCTCTGTAGGTCCGGCACCTCATCCCCATCCCTTGACTACTGCTTGTTCTGTTAAATCTAGCTTTTCCAGGTCCCATTTCACTTGTAACGTGTGAGAATGTCCGAGTCCAGGCTGGTATTGCAAATCAGTTGCCCATTGCTTAGGCTAGAAAATGTTTGTTTCTCTCCAGCTTTGGCTGGAGAATCATGCAGGTTTGCCAGAGTCTCCCTGTTTCTGCTACTGTTTGCCCAGTAGCTGATACCTGTCAGAAATATCTGCTTGAAGCACTTGGCTGGCGGATAACCTGCTTCTCTTGCAGAACTGTCAGACCCAGACAAGCCAGATACTCAACCTGCAATCTCTCTTGAATTGTTCCTGGCTGAATAAATAGTCAGATTCACTTTGCTTTAAGGACGTCACGGATATTTCTTCTCCACAGTCCTCTTAGATTTTTCCTTTACAGAGACATTATTACCTGCCAGGTACAGCTTTGTGTGGTTGTTAGCTTTTCCACAAAACCTTCATCCCATTTATGTACGTATCTACCATACAAGCAGTAATTTTCAAACTGTCTCATCACCAGTTCAGCCTGGTCTCTTACTGAAACTAGCATTTCTGAGCTATCAACCAAGTGTTCAGCTTTAGGTAGAGTTACAGAATTGCTTTTCATGCACTTGCTTGGATCAGATTCAATTTAAGTAACTAAAGTCCTGTACATAGATCAGACATTAACTGTAGTAAATCTAATAGCAGGTGAATAAAGTGAGTGACAACACAGATTTGCTAAATATAAATTTAGCAGAAAATATTAGCAAGAAATAATACATTCTTGATTTTAAGCTGAGCTGGTATATTACCCATAGGAATTTTCTCTGGTACTTTAATATGAAGATACATGTTTCTAAATTTAGAAAATACCAGCTGAGTCTGTCATAATCAAAAGCTTTTAGAAATGCAGCAGTCATTAGACGATATATTTTAGCTCATAAGACAGAAACAACTTGATGATAAAAGTGCACAGTGGGGAGATAGTCAGATATGTTCTGGATGCTGCAGGACTTTGCAGGAAGGTAGAGGGTTGCACTTTACATCCAAAAATAAATTTTACATGTATTCACAAGAAAATAAAATCCAATGAAAAGTATCTTTGAGGGGCATTTAATGTTTTTTTGATGTTGTGCTATTTTCCTTCATTGGTTATATTCTCTGTTCCCTGGTAGACATTTCCACTCAACATTTTTTTTTCTGGCTTGGAGGGTGGAATTCAAGCAGGTTGTGACCTTCTGTAACCTTTATAGTGCAGCAGACATCTCCTGGCTCAAAGGTATTTTATTTTTGTCGTTACCCTAACATTGATGGGAAGGCATATGTTTCCTGAAGGCTTTTTTCCAAAATGATAGAAACAAGATGGCACAGAAGGCAGCACAGTCCTTTTGCATAGCAGAGCAATGATAATGTTTCGAGGATACTCTTGGTCATGAAAGAATTGACTTCTTGCAAATCTAGCATAGGAAGGAAAAGTCATTTCCAGGTACTTGTAATTATGAATATATTATTATATGAGAAATCTAGATATGTTTTGACTGAGATCTTCTGCCAGGATATTTTTAGTGTAGATATCAATCTTTATAAGATTTTTCTGTTTAGCAGTTAGGGTGTTGATATTTAGGAGAGAATATGCATTTGATAAATAATACCAATTTTAAGTATCAGTGCTGGTAGAAAATGCCACTCAGGTGGTTTTTCTGATTGAAACTTCCATTACTTTTGTCATTTGTATTAATATTCTTTTTGTTAGTTTGTCTACATTAAATGGTGGCTGTTGTTACTCAACAAGTGCAAATTACTAACAAAGCCCGGGGGCTGAGGTGTTAGGGTTAACATGGAACAGATAATGTGCAGTAGTGTCTGTGTCCGCTAGGTGCCAGTAAAGTAGTTTGAGAAAGTTTCTCTTGTACCTACTCAGTTGTTTAAAGCTGCTGTTATTACAGAATTACTTCTCGTGGGAGGAGTTCAAACACAATGAAGGCTATTTTAGCCTTTTAATCATCTGGTGAGATAACGAAGGATTGTTTTATCTAGCTCAGACTGAAATGACTTGGTGAAGTGACCCAGGAGGTTGGTGTAGGCAAGAGTTTGATAGTTGTTTTACTTGGTAAAAAACAGATCACGTTTTCTGTAGTTCAAAACTAGAACAAATAAACAGTAGGCTAGATCTGATATTGTGATTATTCCTTTAAATTTTATTTCAAAATTTCAACCCAAATTTGAATCCTCTGAAATGCTGGCTGTTGTTAAAGCAGTTTACAGGAGGCTGAACATTGCAGGTCGGTTTGCTGTTTTAGAATAACTAGTTCTTTGTGATCCTGTAAAAATGAATAAGTATAGTGCTATTGAATTCATAATGCATTGGCAGAACAGCTTTGTGTTTTCCGCTTCTTTTCTAGAATCAAGCAATCCCATATATGGAAGGTATTTCTTCTGCTTTTTGAGTTTTGGGACTTTTTGTGTGGGCTGATAGTACTTCTGTGAATTCCCAAGATAAGTTCACTTTGAGCAGTTTGTTTTCTCTCTTGTCGAATAGTTTTTTAGCCAGGATTCAGTTCAAAAAAAAAAAAATCTTTTTTCTTGTTTTTATCACTTTGTCCAAATTTAAAATGTAGTCTACTTAGCCCCAGAAAACATATTTGTTGGAATAAAAAGTCAAAATGACAAAAACAAGAAAAAAGATACATTTTAAATTTGGACTTTAAGAAGGCTGGAAAAACGAAATATGTAGGAGAACATTACTCTTTCATATAATATGAAGCTGAGAGAGATGGGCAAGTGAAACTGGCTTGCTACTGTGCTGCACCTGTTCTTAACATTTTCCTTAAGCTTCCTCTAGTTATATAATATTTATGGTGTCTGGGCATCTGACAGCTCTGAAGCCCTGATTCTTGCTTCAGCTATGGTGCACCTGATCTCTGTGTGACCACACAGACACCTTGTTTATGTCCTTTCCAAAAGTTAATGCTACTCTAAGAAGAGCCTGACTTCTTGGGAGCCGCAGAAGACTATAGTCCCCACTTGGGAAGGTATTTATGCACATGACTAGCTTGAAACACATGTATGATCCTATTAAAATCAGTGGGACTATGCATTTTAAGGTAGGCATCTGCTTAAGTGCCTTGATAATTCAGCGTGTATAAGAGCAGCAGAGA
Organism: Rhea pennata; assembly: GCF_028389875.1. Classification (NCBI taxonomy): domain Eukaryota; kingdom Metazoa; phylum Chordata; class Aves; order Rheiformes; family Rheidae; genus Rhea; species Rhea pennata. The sequence goes on from NC_084670.1 coordinate 20,004,035, forward strand.
CTGAGTGAATTCCAAACCTAGAAAACCAGGAGAAATGCCAGACTCCAAAAGACTTGAGACTGCACAGACAGTGGTCCTAGTTAGAACCATTAGTTGAGTAGCAATGGAATTCAGCTGTGCTTTGAAAAAGCTGTTATGTCGTAGTGTTATTGACTCTTATTATTTGCTACTTTGTGTGGTATTTTACTGCAGAACTGAAGCAGCCATGTGGAGTGGCAAAACATGTTCTTTTAACTTTACAGCACACGGGAGCTGTGAAATCCACGTGCTATAAATGCTGTGCAAATAAAGTAGGATGAGATGGCAGTGCACGATTTTCATGTAATGAAGGTGCATCCTACAGGCAATATAAGTGCCACTTAAAGTTGTGTAGTAGCTAAACCGATAGTAAAAATGTATTTCCTGTAGGATTCTTGATATTCTAATTATAGTCAGCTAGCTTAACTGTTAATGCTACTACATGGAAAGGGTAGATAAAATAACACAATAAATTCCATGGAAGAAGCGTAAAGATTCAATGTATGATGCCAGTACCTTTCTTTATTTAGCAGTGGGAAGCGTTAAATACAGGTCATGTTGTCATGTTAACAGGAACTGATAAACATGTTCTGAGTTAGTATTTTCTGGTCAGTGGTTCTTTGTTTCCGATAAAGGAATTGTTAAAATATACTTCCCAGGAACTTTAGCCCCTTAAAACAGTCTGCTACCTGAGGCATTAGCAAAAACTTGCAGTAGTTGTTGCCATATAAGAGCATATGACATAAATCTGAAAGCACCAAAATGTAGCTAATGATGTTGCTTGCACACACTGACTTCCAGATCGTCGTGTTGCTGTGCTGACCTACGTAGTGGCACAGCACTGGGCTGTGGCGGCTGATGGAGAAATTTTTCTGAATTCTGCTGCAAGTACTTGCAACTGCATTGTTAACAACACTTCTTAGAAACTTTTGCAGCAGATCAACATTTGTACTGAGCAGATTTTACCAGATTTGGTGATTCACCCATAGAAACTTTAATTCTTTACTAACATCTTGATTTTACCACTAAACACCTGTAGTACACCAGAAAGATTCATTTTTCAGCAGTCTCTTCTGTGATTATGCAGTTGGAGGAAAAATATTCTGTGGATAAAATAAAACCATATTTGGAGCCTTTGTTCAGGATGTTTAGCTTGCGTGAACAGATAGATCACAGTGGAATGACAAAGAAAAGGGCATGTACTTTTTCAACAAGGTGTCAAGGATAGCCTTAGAAGTTTATCTGTATTACTAATACTGACATACTTTTACATACAAAAAATAGCATAGTAGGTAATTCTGCCATCAAAATTATACCTGCATAGTAGGCCTCAAAGCAGAGGCCATTAGTCAGACAAGATGTTTACAGTGGAAAATAATTTCTATGAGGTAGCAAAAACAATTTTCCTTATCTAGACAGTGAAATGATCAAAAGCGAACTCAAAGATGGATGTGCCTGACTTTCATGGAGCTGAACATATTACTACGTACACACACATGCACAAGGTTGGCTGGGAAAGACAAGGGCATTATTGTTGCTATTGCAGATGACTATTTCAGTAGGTTAATAAAAAGCAAATGATATGGGTATCTGTCACTCTTCATGACAAAGCCAGAGAAGCAAAGCCTAAAATATGCCATTTTTTGGGAAAGAAAGATGCAGGTAGATTGTGTGGCAGAGAACATACTTGATTCTGCTACCAAATGACATAATGCCTTCACAGAAAAATGGGGAAGTAGGAAAGCTTCTTGTGTCTTATTGAGCTGTTGTTGGCATCATTTGCACATGTTCCTCAACAACGGCTATGGGCTATGATTAATGAGCATATTTGGCCAGTTGTATGTGCTGTAGGAAAATGGTAATCTAGAGCTTCTGGAAGAAAGAGGGGAGCTGAATTCAGAACAAGGAGGAGTGGTATAGCAGAGAGCATATTTCAATGTATCAAAGTAAATGAAGCTATCCTTTAAAATTCCCTTAAAAAGGAAAAATAACTTTTGAATCCAGGCTTATAAAAGAGAGGCAGCGGATAGGGAAGAAGGGCTGAGAGAGTTTGTGAGAAGAAATCTGAGATAAGAGTCATAGCTTTTTCACAGCGTCAAGTATCTTGCATTTCACAGGCTTAAAATACATTTGAATATAATGGAAGCAACAGTATTTGTGTGAATCATTATCCTTACAGCACTTCACAGAGCTTTCCTGTTTAGTTAAAATTGATAGCCTTTTAGAAAATAAAATAGCTAGAAAACACATCTGTATCTGCACTCCAGCAAAGATTGCCTTGATAATCTAGTCTGTTATGGGACCTATGAATTCCTTCTCTAGGCCAGCTACACTGTGTTGATGGGTGCAAGTCTTGATGGTGAGAATGCTAAGAATAAGATGACTGAGCTCTGGGAAGAATGCTTATTTTGTAAGCTATAAATCTGTTCATGAACTTTTTTCTTTTTTTTTAATCTTGAACAGAAGGATGAGTTTCTTGCAGCGCTAGTGCTGCAGGAGTAAAGGAATGCATTTTTTTCAGACAGATACATCTGAGAGCTAATTATTTAATAAGAATTATACACATATGTAACATTTTTGATCCTCTCAAAGCATTTCAAAAATAATTTAGCAAAGCTACTATGCATAGGGTAGATTAATATAGTTCATAATTTACAGATAAATGGATCAAAATTCTGAAGACTTATAATGGCCTCTAAATCTGATGGTATTGCTCAAAACAAGTATTTATTGCTTCTATTTTCCGCTAATATAGAGCATGAACTTTATGGCTACAGAAAAAAAAGGGAAAGATAGGTGAACATTTTCATGAATAGCTTTTTATCTCTGGTATTTTTGAATTTGGAACTGTTGCACTGTCCTGTAGGAAAGCATGAAGCATTAAAGCTTAAGTTATAATGCTCTTCTAGCAGCAACAGAGAATTCTACATGTCCCTTTGCTCTTTCTTTCATGGAGCTAAAATAAGAAACTACTCGCCTCCAGAGCTTGTTTTATTCTGTGAATATATTTATCTTCAAAGTTAATAGATTTGAGACTTGGTAAACTAATAACATGGCAGGTTACAGCCCTAGAGACTATGATGTCTAGTCCTAGACACTAGAAATGTCCTGATTCTGTCATCCCCTGACTAGACTTGAAAGCCAAATGGCATAGATGGGATTGCATAGAGAAAAGTTTGATTGCTAATGTTGCCTGAGTTACTCTGGCTTGTTGTGAAAAGCTGTCTTTTGTATATGGAATATGTTCATTATTAACAAGAGTTAAGACAACAAAAATGTAGCTTGAATAAGTGCATTTGTCAGTGTTCTTCAGTATGTTAGTAACACCGGAGCTTTTATTACCATACAGATGTCTACATTCTGCTTTTTGGAAGTATTTTTTGAAATGCTTTCTTTATGTGCTTTATTTTATAGAAAAGCTGCAAAATACAGACAACAGAAACCTGTTCTGTTATGGTTCTAATTATTAAAAATGTTAGAACAGTAATTTCATTTTGTTGTGGGGTTACATATACATCCTTAATATTTTTCTGCAATCTTTCTCTTTTGCTTCTTGTAGAGAAAATATACTTTTAAAGCATTTCATAACTGGCTACAAATTTATTTTTAGATGTGAATGAAGAAAATTAAGGGATTTTGTTTACTTCCAAAGCATTTGAGTAATCTTGAGTAATCTTTTCTCAAAAATCTCTGCTGGTTTATAGTTATGCTCTTGACTTTACTGGCAGCTCTGCTTAAGATCCGATTTAAATGTAAGCCTTTGTGCTTTATAAGATTTTATTTTTCAAAATTCTATGTGAATTGCAGAATTTTAGCTCTCTAATTTTGTTAAAAATGGAGAGAAATAAGTAATACCTGCTTTTTGTTTAATTTTATTGAAGAAAAGTTAAGAGCAAGGGTACAAAAACTTTTATTTACTTTTTTGGTCGTGACTGCTGTGTTTTATTAATAGTGTGATGTAATCCTAATTCCAGGCACTGCACAGATTACTTCAGGAGGACAAGTAGAATATAGAGCTCTGTCTGGAATTCACTACATGGTATGGTACCATTCTGTTGGCCTTATCTGGACTAGTGAATTCATTCTTGCTTGTCAGCAAATGACAATTGCTGGAGCAGTGGTTACTTGTTACTTCAACAGGTATGTGCAGAATTGCCCAAAGTACACATTTTACAGCTATTTCAGCATTTTCTTTCAATCTCTTTCTAGAAAAAGTACTATCAAATAAGTTCCAACTTATGCCAATATCTTGGAATTCAGTTTAATCTAAAATGGTGTTGCTTGTTGCAAGATTTTGGGTAAGATTTTACAATGTGTATGATATCAGTATGACTCACCCTTACCTCTACACTTACTAGGTCAAACTGATCCATGATATAAGCCAGTAGAGCTCTGCTGAATCTGATGAAATTTCAGTTCGTAAGGGACAGGCTACATTTGACCCTTTCCCAGGAGACTATGTTAGCTCCAAATGGAGGTGTAATATGTAGCACCTCAGTAATTTCATGTATTCATAGGTATATTATTCCTAAGAGTTCATCCTTGCTCTGGCTTTTAATTTGTTCTGTGTTAATTCTTGGTCTGTTGTATTTTTTTTTCATTCTGTGCAGATATTTTCAGTTAACTACAAGTCCTCTAACAGCACTATTACAAATTCAGAGATGTATAAACAAAATTTCTTGAGTTTTGTATTACTCTGACAGGTAAATGTGGGGTAACTGAAGAAAAATCATATTTACTTTTCATGGTTTATGTGGGTTGTTTGTCCCACTTTCTGTAAAATTGTAAAACAAAACTAAACTGTTTTCCTGCAGTGGCATGGTGCTATGCTAACATAGTGGGGGAAAATCTAATTTTAAGAATATGTCGTTGGGTTTTTTTGACAGTGAGGAGAGTAGTATTCTGAAAACATTTTTATTCATAAATGTTTTATGAGCTTTCTTAACCTCATTGCTATGTTCCTCTACTCCACTTTCTGTAAGGAGATTTTCTGATCTGTGAAAAGCTCTGACATTTTAAGGCATTTCCTCATTTTGTAGTAGAGGAATATGATGCTTATCTCCATTTATTGGAAGACCAGCCCCTGAGGAATGTGGTCTGAGGGTGATTCAGGTGAGCTGCCTTGGAGGCTGGCAGGGCCTAGGGATCCTGGAGCTCAGGCTGCCAGGGTGCGGGGAGGTAAGGCTTTGGGCTTTCTCCAAAGCTTAGGCACTAGGTTGCTGTTGACAGTTCTAAGAATGTATCCCTGGATGTTTCAGTTTCTGATAGAAAAGCCTTCTGCAGGAAGATTTCCAAGTACTCTGTTCTCCTTCATCCTGCGTGGAAGGCAGCATAAGCCTTACTTGCAGGAGTGACTCTGAGAACTTCCCTCTGTGGCAGACAGTAGCTCAGTTTCATCTATAGCCACAAAACTGGAAGCCCTGGTAGTGACCACCTCGGTTTCAAGCATTGTTTATTGTCACAGAATTAGTGTTAGTAAGATGTTCGTAGTGCAGACAGAAACAAAAATGTTCTTTTTTTTTTTTTAACAAGATTGTTATCTGTAGAGTAACATAATCTCACACTGCTATTTTACATGCCATGATAGAATCTGAAAAGAGAGGGACTCCCGTTTCATATCATCATCTTTTTTTGATTGAAGCTCTAAAAACAAGTAATCGGCATGTTTATGGTTCTGTGCATAGTTACCTGCTCTTTTCTTCTAAGCATATTTGTGTTTCTTAAGCTTTAGCAATCGATAGTTCTATCATAAAGCTGAATGCTGGGTCGCTAAGGTTTCATTTAAAAGAGCTTGCTTGGGAAAGCACAGGAAAGGAAGAAAATTTCACTGCCTTTTACTGGGTTGCATGCTGCAGTGCATTATGGTGAGACACACCATCTAAGTCCCCAAGGCAAAGGCACTGGCCATGTCTTCATGCAGAGCAGGAAAGCAGCTGTTGAAGCTGCTGTGATGACTTTTACTGCTCGGTTAAACTCTTCCACTGTCCCGCTCCAGGAACTGGCTGCAGAGTAGAGAAGATTCCTGCTCCCGATTGTATTGAAATCATTTTGCGCAGATACTTTTAAGCTCTCCTCTTGCTTGCCAGGTGACATGTACTGTGTTGAGAGAGTTGTGGTTGGGAAGGGAAATGTGGTATTTCTGTGGTGGTGATCCCTCTTCCTGGCCTTTAGGCCGCCAGCGCAGGTCTGTAGAGACACCACAACAGTGAAGGAACAGGAGAGGATGGTGAACGGGCGGAGTTGCTGCATCATTAGCAACAAGCTGTTGTTATCTCAAGCTGTTCCAGCAATTCTAAGCTTGTTTGCTCTTTACTGTATTCCTTGGGGGCAGTGTCATAAAAACATGTCACAAGAGTTGTTTATGATACCTCACACAAAGTCTTACTGGCTAGTAAATGCTCCGAGGAAATGGCTTGGCCTTTCCTTGCGGAAATTGTCTTCTGCCACACATGCAGCAATGTACTGCGTGGCCAACAGCCACAAGTGCAGTTAGGAATGGGGGAGTGGGAAGTGGCTCTTGCCACATCAGTTTTACAAATGACATATGTCTGACCTGCAACGCTGCCACTGAAAATGGATTTTTTTAAATTTCAAATTAGACTTAAGTAACTGAAAGTTTTTATTAATTTAATGAAATAAATAAAACTTATGTAAGAGTTACTTTTTATGGCTTGTGAAATGGGCTCAGTCTTTAAGAAAAGCTCTTTCTTAGTGTTGCTATTTTACAAAAAGGTTTATTTTCACCGTGATGTGCTTAGAGGTTATATGTATATTTGCCTTTTCAATGAGATGAGGGTTTGTCCCTCTCTGGGATTAAAGGAAGGTAGTATGCTAAATTAACTCATGTTATAGGGATCACAGTCCTGTCCATGCTGGAGTTTATTCAGTAATTCTTACATGTCCTCCCTTCATGTGTGCAAGTATAATTATTTGAATGTTTATGCATTTATAGAGTTGGAGATCTGTGCCTCTGCTCTGCAAACCCTTCTGCACAGGCTTGAAATTAAGCATGTATACAAGTATTTCCAGGATTGGGGCTTTGAACCTGACTGTAAGGTGCACAGCACCTCAACTTCCACAGTTTTCAGTGGGAGTTGAAATCCCACAGAATTTACTAACATACATCTCGCAGGTAGTCAGCAATCTAAGTTTATGAATTTGCACCAGAGCCATTAAGAGATGAACTGGGACCATATTTTAAAGGATTCCCCTCCCCTTTTCACATACAGCTGTAGTATTTGTGAGCATCCTTTGCCCTACTCACAGACTTGGCTGAGCTCAAGCGAAAGGGCCCTGCAGCATGGATGTAGTCAGATGGGTCCCCTGGGCTCTGGAGAGCAGGTAAAAGAGCAGTTGAAAGTAGAGTCCCTGTGTTAATTGGATAATGTCTCGATTACTACAATCTTGTAACTCATTCTATTTGTTTAAAAACTGAGATTCCTATTTATTTAGGGAATATATGACTTTCATTAACATTTTTTAAAAAGTATTTTTATACTTAAACTCTTGATCTCAATTGAAACAGTCTTTGGAAAAGGTGAGATGACACTGAAGAAAACCGTAAGCACAGCTTTGAAAAGAAGGACAGGCTTTTAAAGAAAGGCATTCCTTTACTTTCAATTGTCTAAGTCTTTTTGGCCTTCTAGTTTGAATTTTGTCTTTACAAAAAACAAGAAGTGGTTTTAAAATGAGAGATGAGATCGATGTGTGATCACTTGATTCAAGAAACTTGGTATTAAGAAATATCAAATATCACGGAGATCACAATAAAATAAAGACAATTGGCAGCACTAAAGTAAAGTTGTTAAAAGATGATGTGATACTGAGTACAGATGCACAGGAATTTGAAATAGTGGTGTTCTATATAGATCAAACAATCCTGCAGCAACAGGAAATAGGAATGCTGGTGGGGAGAATCAAGCTGTAGCGCTGACCAGTTGTGCCACCAGTTCTATGCAGGCAGCTCCTTGTTTTTCCCCAGTACCTTGTTATGTGCCTCGGGGTACCCTGTCCACGCACCACAGCCCCACGCACAGGATTCATTGCACAATATGAACTGTCTACAAAAGCTTACGCATGTAAGCTAGGCCCAGCTAAGCTAGTGCTGAAGTTGTTTTCAGGATTGCAGCCATACAGTGTGGAAAAGCTGGATGAAACTTCAGTCATGATGGTAATTTGGGTAATTGGGTATAGGTGGATGGCTGAACCGATCTTGAGCTTGTTTTGAGTCACAATCATTCACCGTTACCATGGTTGGCTAGCCAGTTTCCTATTTTGAGGCAGTTCTGTACTTTCTGCAAGCAGTTTCAAAGCAAAATGACAAGCAGCCTTGTCGGAGCCTGTTCCAGTGAGAATTCCTTTGTTAGGACAAGATTTGGAAAAGCTTCCAAATGTGTAGAAATTTATCTAAACAAAACTTAAGATCCTGTGATTCCTGCTCATTAATCAGTCCTGATAAAAATACCAAAACCTTTCTTCATTTTTCTCTTCAATGGCAAGTAAATTATTAACACAAGAGTAAACTTTGTCCTTTCTGTATTTCTTACCCTTCGTTAACATTTAACTTGCAGATTTCAAATTCTGAGATCTGACCAAGACTGTCATATGTAAGATACTATAAAAGGAAAAGGAGCAATGGTACTGTATGGGTGGAAAGCTCATGTATTTTGAGATGTATGTTTCTAACACAGAACCTTAAAGTCTTTAAGAAAGGCTTATTCAGTATAAAATTCCAGTATCCCCCAAGCTGTTCCCCAGGTTATAAGACCAAAAATAATAAATGCAGCAACTGCTTTGCTGGAATTTCCTATTTCAAATAATGTGGTATATTCACATATTTAAATTTAACTTTTCAGATACAAAGTAGCTAGCATTTTGAAAGGACTACAGTGATACCTTCAGGATTCTTGCAGAACTGTGATAGCTATCTTGACATAGTGTGTATGATTTAAATCCTTGTTGAGGTGAGAACTTAATAAAAATATATTTATAGACCTTTATAGCGTCACTCAGTCACTCTTTCTTATCTCTTTCTGTTTATTTTTTTTCCTGTAAACTATTAATTTTTTGAGATAACAGAGGTTTTGAAAGAATTACTTATAGAATGTCTTATTTGTGATTTAAGGTCTGATCTTTACTTAATGGCTTATTTAAACTGCTGCTGGTTGCACTGCCTGAGTAAATTTTTCATAACTATACCTGTTATTTAAGAGTTGCCTTATAGAAGGTTATAAGGAAATATTAATCAGCATTTTTTTTAAGTCCTCTAAAACATTTCTTTTAGGTATTCATAGTTTTAGGTATTCTTTTTTTTTTTTTTTTTTTTTTGAACAGGAAGAGGGGAATGACTTTAAGTTCATTTCTTGGTTTTCATATAAATTCTTCAGAGCTGTGTCATACTCTTCTCTGTAAAAAAATTCACATTAAACTGACCTTTATAAAAATCAAGAAAATAAAATCTGGATTGGGGATTCTTCTACCAATTATAGGAGGTTGTTTTTTATCTTTGCTTTTCAATTTTGGAATACTCATTGTTACCCCAAAACAATACAGGTTAATGTACAGTAACATTACAGCTTTTTTAGGCCAAATTATTATTTTTAATATATAACATCAAATTCTTTTTTTGTATATTCCGTTTAAAACAAAACCTGCCCAATGATAGGAAATATGCATTAATTATCTGAGCAAAATTTAAAACAAAATTTGGCCAAGTTGTGACAATAAAAGTAGATAGTTTTGCACGTAAGATCTTGTCATTTTTTTTGATTTTAGTTTTACCACTGAAGCAGAAATAGTGAATTCATTCTTTCAGACTAAACTCTTGCTGAAAAAAAAGTCAAATGAAAGATTGCAGAGGGAAAAAGAAAGGACAGAAAACAGAGAAGTGTTCAGGAAAGTATAATTCTCAGATGTTTTTCACTTCTGATATTTTCCATACCAGTTTTTTCTAGATATTTCTCCATTACTGAATACATCAAAACAGTCATTGCTTCAGAATTAAACTAGTCCAATAAAAGTTTTAAACTTGGCTACTTTCATTTGGACTATAGTGAATGTTCAGATGAAGTCAGTAGGAAAACTGGAGTTATTTTAAATGCTGAAGGAGATAGCAGATTAATTCATTAAATCTCCAGAATTTTCCTGAAATGATACAATGTATATCTTCTTAAATAACAGTTTCTGAAACATTTTATATTGTTTGTTTTTCTTTCTAGAAATAAAAATAGCCCACCACGGCACCCAGTCCTGTCTTCCATATCAGTTCTTTTTTGCTATCATCTAGGAACTGTTGTAAAAGGGTCGTTTTTAATCACAATACTGAGAATACCAAGGATTTTTCTCTTGTACCTTTATAATTTCTTAAAACAAAAGGTAGGTATGTACTCCTGTAACACCATATAATTAGTAGTTAAAAGGTGAGATTCAGGGAAAAAAATGTGAAGAATATATGTGTTGCTTAAAAAATGGGTGATAGAATGTGGCTTTTATGTTTTATTCCATTTTCTTCATGTAGAAAGTCTTTTCAGTGTATTTACCTTTTTTTTCTCTCAACTAAGATATTTTTAAAATAAGAAAACATTAGCATTAAAAATATCATTATTTACTTTTTACATGTAAAGTTTTTATGAAGGGTAAGGGAAAACACAAATTTTGCAGAAGGCTTTATTTAAAACTTTCACTTTGTAAATTTTTATAAAAGAAAAATGAACTAAGAATTATGTTCTTATTTTGAGTGTAAAATATCTTCTATAGAAAAGATTTCACTTGTCTTGTGATGTGGGTTTATAAAAAGAGTATGTGAAATAAGAACTATTCCAGACATTTGCATAGGATCTAAAACACATTTTTTAAGAGATACAAAAATATAGTTTGATTGTTGCTTGCCTTCTTTCTCTCTTTCACGCATCTCTACATTTCTCACACTCTGCTGAAAACACACTATTGCAGTTCTGGCACTATGGCAAGGAGAGAAGCTCTCATGACTGCGCAGCTTTGATTCTACAGAAACATTTAGACAAAAAGTTTCAAATGTAGGTCTTGAAATTTATACCTTTTTCCCCAAAGTTTGTCTTGGCCTTGAAGCAAGTTGTGTATAATTATGAGAGGGTGTTTACACTGAGCATCTCTGGTACTGATGAAGCATGTGTGAGACATGGTTTGTGAACACCAAAATAAAAGTCAGTCTAAATTAGGTGCTTAGAAATTCTGTAAACATATAGGTTTATGTCACTTTTGTATGAAAGTCTTGGTTATAAAACTTGATGAGCTGGGTTAATTAAGAACTTTGTTTAAAGGTGGTAGGTGGGATGAGTTATTCTAGAAGGAAAATAGACTATATTCTGCTTTTAAAGGAAGTAGAATGAGTGGACTTTGTAATCTGACTAATTGTAGAAGATTTACCTAGCAAAGAAGGATTGTTTGTCTATAGCAGTGTGCTTTAAGCTTCTTCTGTCTTCTTCTAGTCCGATTGCCAACCATCTAGCTGAGACAGGTGTGACATGACCTGTGGCTGTAACTGCTCCTAAAGAGGCTGGAGATGCTCAGGCCAGCTCGTGTCCCCAGTCCACAGAAGGATCCCCCACAAAAGTAACCTAGCTCATTCCCATGGAAGGAGGGAGGAGCTGCGGCTCCTTTCTGCTGAGGTTCCCTCCATACAAGGCAGGAGTGGAAGTGATGAAGGATGGAGAAGGGATGCTGCATTCCTGTAGAGCTGACCCAGAATTTGCCACCTGTGCAAAAAATGTTCCTGTTCTCTACGGAGAACAGAAGTCAGGGAGCATCTAGTTGTCTGAGAAGGACTGCAGGTTTTGCAGGTAAATTCACTGGTACTTTCTACATGGAAATCTTCAAGCAGAATAGCAGAGAGGAGCTTGCAATTGAAGGCCCCTGCTATACGTATTTAATAAATAGCACCTACTGAGGTTTGTACATTTTTAATAAAATAATTTCTTCAACAAAAAATGATAAAAGTATTACAGTGGTGTCAGAATCTGTATGCATGTATTTGTATGAATGTGCAGTGGCCATTTTAAAGGGATTAATCCTGGAATATTTTCAGGAACTTTGTGAGAAAAAAGTTAGGAGGTTCATGGTTTATGCACAGTTCCATGGTATTTTTGGGACCTGAGGATTTTATACAGTGACCGCAAGAGGTCTGCTTTCAAAAGTAAACCAAAATCATTCCGATCTCTGGAAAAGAGAAGGTTGAAAAGACACATATATCACTGCACTGAGTTTCCTTTCTCTGAGCAAAAGAGCCATTTAAAATGGGAAGGCTACCGTGGCTGCCAACATGTCTTTTCTTGTCTCATTTAGTAAAATGTTTACATGTTAAACAATTCTGAGCTTTTGATATGGTATTGGGGGTGGACCGTTAGTTTTTTTTTTGCTTTGTTTTTGGTATGAAATTAATATAGATCAAAATCCTTGTTAAATTCAAATTGTTTAGTGAATGGTTTGTTCAGGAAAATGTAAGCCTTTTTTTCCTGCCCTGAAAAATGAATATGTACTCTGGGTCAATATACACACAAATGTGCAAAGAAGTCCTCTTGGTTTTTCCTTTTATTTCTGTCTGATGGTGTACCAGTCATTTCAGAAATGTGAAGGTTTTTTGACAAATGACAAAAAAGATGAAAAAATTGCCAAAGTACTCCTTGCTCGCTTGAAAAGTATTGTAAGGGTTACTGACTTGCCTGTCTGTTTTGTTCTTCATGCAGCTGTTAGCTCACTAAAGCTGCTTACAGCATTTATTTTCTTCCTCAGAGAAGAACCTTTCATCCACAGGAAGAAAAAACTGCTCATCTCATCAGTCATTAATACTGTAGAGTTTGAATTTAAAACATTACCTATAATGTGAAAAAAAAATATCTATTGCCTAAGTGAATGCTTTGTAAGAAGAGACAGAGTGACCTGTAGAGCAGATTTTTCTAAAATGTCAGTTTTGAATGAATCTAATTCTGCATCCAGTAACCAAACATTTCATTTTATTACAGGAAAGTGCATGTGCAAAGTGCCTGTTCAAGTGCTGTTTCTGCTGCTTTTGGTGCCTGGAAAGATGTTTAAGATACTTTAACCAGGTACACTCTATCATTTCTCTATCACTTGACCATCTGCATGCCTATTTAGAAACCATGCGTATATCTAACTGCTTTTAACATAGCAAACAGTGTCCAGTGCATGGAAACCAGTTAGCTGTTGGCCAGCTAAACTTTTTATTTTTTTTATTTTTTTTTAAAAAAGAGGGGTCTTCAGCTTAGGTGGAGAATGTTACCAAGAAACAAGGAATTGACAAACATGCAAGGTACTGAGTGGAAATTTCAGAAAACTTGTTAAAACAGCTTGAGATGGTTCTTTTAGAGGGCCACTGCTATTTCCAATGGTTTCAGGTCTTAACATCTCCTTGAGTTGTGCCAGGTAGACTACTGAAATGCAGAGTGTCCAAGTGGAAGGAAGCAATGAAGAAGTAAGATATCTACCAGGAGATGTGTCACTGAACTAGGGAACCGAATGTGTGCAGCCTATTTCTTTACTTCTATTAGAGACAAAATCTAGGGATTTTATTTATCAGAATTGAGACCTTGTTGTGTTAGACACTGTACCCCAGTCCCTGTCCATTGCTTTTATAAAACCTTATAGGTAGTTACATTTTTTTCCATTTGAAGGTCCCTATTAAAAAAAAATCATTGAACTGTTGGCTGATTTCCATCATTGATATGTCTGGGAATAAAAGCCATGATGAAAAAGTAAGATGATATAATAATCTCTTTCTTTGAAAGACATCTCTATTTTGTTAGCAGTTTGTTTCATAAGTGTTTATATTGGAAATAGATGATTTCTGACATACAGCATTTTTCAGACACTTGACTCGTGCTCTTTGCTTCCTGATCATTTTCTCCAAGTTTTTTTCCAACTCTATCTGCATCATTATATATAGTTAATATTTTCTTTGTCAGTCCCCTTTTGTCTGGTGGCTGTGGGTATTCTTAATGTGAAAGGAATCAGATGTTGTTCATGTTGATTCCTAACTCTGTAACTGTTACTTTTCTTTTTCTCATTGCTGAGGCCAGTAGTGAAGTACATAGGAAGATTCTGATAAATTGTCTGATTACTTGTTCTAGTGTACGTGCATAAGTTAAACTTAATCATGGACAACTATACAGAAGAAGTTTTTCACTTATTTCAGTCTAGATTACGTACTTGTGTGGCAAAATCTTTAGTTCTAGCTGATGAATTTTCCAGACTTACATTTTTTGGGTAGATCTTACGGTCGCTGACTTGGTGAGGAATCTCAGTTAGTTTTGACTGCAAGCATTCCATTTATAGTCACCCTTCCCTTGGCTTCCTGCCTTTCAAAAAGATAGCCAGCATCTTTGTATTTGCTTTTTCCAGCTGTTATATGCTATGTGTTTTTGTTTTAAAAAAAGAAATAATTATTGTGCTGTTCTTCCTTTGTTTCAGAGCTTATATCTATTCTCTTACAAGAGTTCCTGTTTCTTAACTTATTGCAGGAAAAAAAAATCTGTTTTCGAGTATGAGTTGGATTTTTTTACCTAATGATGATAGTAGTAAGTTTGCTCTTGAATAACTGTTTGAACATCTTTTTGGCAAAATTGGTGGCACTCCATGTGGCACCCAGGGCAATTTGGGAGAGGCTGGAGGAGAAGAAAACTAGAAACATTTTATAAGACATGTAATAGAAGTTTTATCTGTATGAAAGGGTAACATCAGGCTGAAGATTAGTGCATTATGTAGGATGATTAATTTATCTAATTGTTTTTTCTTAAGCTTTTTTTCCTATAAAGATTATATTCAAGCCTGATTTAACAAATACATTTTTATTAAGATTGAAAATATAATCCAATCTTCAATTTTGCAGAATCTGTGGCCAAATTTAAAAAAAGGAGTCAAAGAGTCTACAGTTTTAAGCAGCTTAACATATGGCTTGATTAACAGAAGTGCTGACCTCCTAAGAGCTCTGTTGAGATCAGTGAAAGTTGCGGGGTAGTGCCTTGAAATTTCATATAGTTGTTGAACATGGACTCAAGAATAAGACTTCATTTTTTTTAAATTGCTTGTACATATGTTTCTAACATTTTGAAAGTATTTTTGACTATTTAGATTCTGATTTTTGTATGAATTGAAATTACTAAAATGTGGAACAGCTGTTATAAAAGTTGGTCCAAAACTCATTGTATGTAGTAACATTTCTTACTGTGTTGTTGCCTTTTACCCCAGTATTACATTCATCATACTAATAAGCACCTTAAACATAAAGACAACCTTCCCCATCACTGTTTTCTTCAACCTATTGTTATATTACATAGATTATTTAAATTTTTCTCCTCCTTCATTCACAAGTTTAATCAGGATTAGACAGAGTCTTTGTTTTCCATCTGGGAAGCTTGTGGATGAGAAACAGGTGTTGGAGGAAGTAACACTGGTGATAGAGAGTGTGAGGTTCTTTCTTCCCATGCAGTGTCGACTAAGAGCTCTGTTATGTTATGTTGTCAAAGTGTGCTTTTTGGGCTGAGTGTGCCATTGTTCATGTGGGATTTAGCATGGACGTTGGCTGTTGCATGCCTCCCCGAAACTCCTCTCCAAACTCAGCTGAGTTCTAATTGCTCCCTTGGAGCTCCACTCAGAAGGGGCCAAAAAGGTACCCTCTTGTCTTCACATCAGTCAGAGTTCTGTGCTAGTTGCTGACAGTTGCCATATTTCCAGTGGTAGTTTTTGGAGGAATGGGAATGTAAACCCAGGATCATGTCCACATTGCGATGTAGATAATTACATTCTGCCTTCCGAAGATTTCTCTTGGATTTGCAACTGGATCCGGTGCTAAACTGTGGTGTAGTGTTGCTCTGTGCTGCTAAACAGTTCACTCCTTAAGCTGTTCCATTTCAGTCATGGGCAAAGTGATTCATGTGTGTGTATAATCCATTAGCAACAATTGTAAAGCACTCTGGGTTCTATCTGGATGAAAAGTGCTTTCTGAATATAAAGTTATTATCCTTACTTGACAGTTCTGTTTGCCAACACTTGTCAGAATTACCACAGATTTTTCATCTTCTGGCTCTGATGGTTTCAGTATGCTCCAGATAAACATATCCAATCATCTCAAGAAAAATCTGATAGATTTAAACTACTCTCCCATAAAAAGAATATACTATTTTCTTTATGTGGTTTGGGAGCTACAAGGTCGGTCTGTCTGCGGCTCTTTTAAATTGTTGTGGCAAAATCTTAACTTTTGATACATCAAAGAAATCACTTTTTTTTTTCTTTATAAGTCTTTGCAATTACTTTTTTTTTTTTTTTTTTACACAGTATGTCTATTACAAGATAATTTTGCTTTTATGTGTCTGCTTTGGGTTTATCTGTAGCCAGTTGGCAAGCAACTGTTCCAAAGTGCAACACATGGATTTCTGATGGAGTTGCTGAGCAGTATGTGGTTTCTCTATTTTCCTCGGCATAGTGATCCACAGTGTAGTCTTCAGGGCCTAGTGGTAGCCATTACTAATGAAGGGCAGTGTGATAGCCTGGCCCTGAGAACCCTTACTGATACTGAAAGACAGCAACTGTCTAGTGTAAAAAACAAAACAAAAAAAAAGCGAACAAAAAAAAAAGAATCAAGACTGACTAATGGTCTTATATCCATGGCAATTGGTTGTCTCTTAAACTGGATGGAAGCCTATTAGCAGTTTGTGGTTAAACGTCTTGTGCAGAAATGACCAGATAAAACCAAAATTCATGCATGCTAGTGTAAATACAGTTCTCCTCTGCCAAACGCATTCTGCTTCACCCCATCTAATACTTCTTTTTCCTTCCAAAAACCAATGCTGTATTTTAATATTACTGAAAAATTGTTAGTAGTTGCTAAGATAAATTTTCAATCATCTTGAAAATACAGTTGGCTAAAATGTTCAACTTCAGTGAAATCATATTTTAAATATATTTTTTCCCTGCAGAGGATTTACATGTGCTACAACAGGAGATAAAAATTATTAGGTTGTTATTTGCTTTATATACTGAATTATGCAGAGGATAGAGATGAACAAGACTGACTTAATCTTGCTTTGATGCAGTCAGAATTGAACAGCAATGTGGTCTGTAACCTGACAATGTCTTATGACCTCCCTGAATCATTTCCAGTTTGCTAAATGGAAACCTTTCTCCTCTCCCTCTTCTATTAAGAAAAGGCAGTGAAGCAAGCGACCAGTAATTCTTGCCTTTAAGAAGGGCAATTTCTGAACTGTTCTTGCTATGTTTAGTTTGGTTTTATTTTGGAGCTCCCACATGAGAACATTGTTGCAGTAATGCAGCTGCCACTGCTAGCTATTCAAGTAATGATGTAATTGTGGTATTATGGGTGCTTAAGGCAGGATGTCGTGGTCCGGTCCCTATGGGTCAAACAGAGCCCAGATGTAGCAATGAGTTGCTGCAGGAAAGGAGATCTAACTACTCTCTCCAGGAGAAAGATATGTTGGTTGTACCCAGTGTATGACAGCCATGGAGGGAGTGGGTGCAAAACTGTGAATTCGATTGCACTGAATGATGTTCTCAGAAGATGGTGTTACCTGTGAAGAGAAAGACAGAACACATGCAGAAAGAATTGATTTGAGGAACTGGAGTAATAGAAATAGGATGAAATATAATAGGATGAAATATAATAGTTTGGTATGATTAGCCTAAGGACTGAAAATGATCGTTTCTCTATCAGCTGGATGCTTATTGGTTGGAAGTGATGGAGAACATTAGCATGTTTGTCAGCCATGGGACAAAAGCAATCAGTTAATGCAGCTGCAGAAAGGGCAGATTCAGTCCTTGGAGGTGTTAGGATGAAGTATTTCCAACACAGAGAGGGGGATCAATGTCACTGCACAAGTTGCTGATTTAGGCAGTCAGGCTTATCTCACAAGAGTGGACTGGAATATTCTGGTGTGTCTACTCTGACAAATGAAGGCTAAGAGCAAACACATTTGCCATCTATGATTATATCAGGAAGAGAAACAAAAAGGAGGGATGAGAGCCAACACAAGATCAGAAGAAGAATGAATAGATGTAAACTGTTCATGAGTAAATGTCTGGAAATTGAAAAAGGTTTCTAAGGGCCAGAGAGACAGTGGTCTGGAACAGCACCAAGTGTAATGGGTGGGAGGGGGGAAAGCCCTAAGTAGTTTAAAGAGGGAGCTTTCAACTTAGTACAAGAAATCGTGTAGTCTGAAACAGCCAGGGATCAGAGTGGCTGGAAGTCCATTCCAATCTTACATGTCCTCGTCACTTCAATGGGGTCTCATTAGCCTCTGGTGCTGTAGTTTCCCACCGCCATCTGAGAGGTGTGATACTGCTTTCTCACTATATCAATGATGGCCTGTACAGCAGCCACAGAAACAGTACTGTCATGTCTACCACTAATTTTGTTTTCTGAGGGGATTCCTCAGCTATGCAGTCATAAGCTAGAAGCACTTAAAAGTCCTGTCTGAGCTCTGTGACATTGCACTGGGTGTAGATAACCAAAGCAGCCCCCGAGAGAGTTGGCAGCAACAAGAAAATCAGCTTAGTCTGAAAATATCAGTAGAGCAGAAAAAGCTGAAGTGGGATGCAAGACCAGTATGTCTCTTGTTTCTTTTTAAAGAAGATTCTGTTGCTATAGCAATCCTCTCCCTGCAAGCTCATTTTATTAAGGCAAGTCCTAAATGGAGGGCTGAATTCAGCTGTTACACAAAGTAGCAATTATTCTCAACAATCAGGGAACTTAATGGCCTGGATCTGAGCCACAGGGCCTTTCTCATGAAACTAGCAGGTCAATTTTTCCAAGACCTTTGACATTCTGTGTTGTGAAGCACAGAAGGATATCTTCTTTAAATAGTTTTTTTGCATACTGTGGTATTTGGAAATATGTAAACATTCACATTCCTTATTTATTCATTCTGACACTGAGAAACCAGTGTCTAGTTCCCAGGCCTCAAGCCAAAGAAGCTTGTGTTATTCACAAAGGTGATGATGATACAGTACTGGCTTGCTAGTGCTTCTGACCCCATTGTCTCCCAGGCTTTCTGATCCATGGTACAGCACTGATGCCATTACTACTTGCGTATCAATGTAGCAGAGGCTACCATTATAAAACATCAACACGTTAAGCAAAGATTAAGAACATAATAATAGCTATATTGGGTCAGACTGAACCTGCATCTAGCTTGGTATTCCATCTCCAGTGGTGGCTGCGAGTGACCGCTAGGAAAGAGCGAGAACAGTGACTGCTTCCCCACCCCTAGTGCCCTTTCTGAATCTGTTTTCAGCCTAGAGACAGCTCAAGCTAGTTATTGTTTCTGTGTGTTTAATAACTCTCAGTGGATTCCTGTTCCCTGAACTTTTCCTGTCTCCCCTGAGCTCATGCAAACTTTTAGCAGCTACAGCATTCTTTGGCTAGCAGTTTACAGCTTACAGACCACAGTGAGAAGAACTATCATCACTTTTATGAATCTGGCTTCTACTAGCTTCGTATGGTTCCCCCTCTGCCTAGTCCTCGCACCAGAAGAAACAATGAGCCATCTAACCCTATCTGCTCCCTCTGTATTTTTTATGATTTTGTAGATCTCTTACTGCATGCTCCTTCAGTCATCTCTTTTCCAGATGAAGAGTCTGGTGTACTCAGTTGTTCCCCAGACAGAAGACATTCCATACCATTTGGTCATTATCCTTGCCCTTCTCTCTCTCTCTCTCTCTCTCTCTCTCAAGCATTTCCAGTTCCATTAAAGCTTTTGTGAATGGGGAAAGAGAATACAATCTGTAGAAAAACACACATTGAAATAACCTGTTTCTAGATGAGAGTAAGTTCTTAATTGACCATTGCCTACCACTTTAGCCTTTGCAACTTCATTTTCTTTGAAACAGAATGGGTTTTTGCACATGGCCTGAAACTAGAAGATACATGAGAAATCTAAGCTTGTTGCTCTGAAGTCCAGAAAGATTTGCAAATACTGGGAATAGTTTGTTGGAGGGGGGGTAAGAGCAAGAAATCAGCAATATCTTCAAGCAAAGCACTGATTTTTAAGGATGTTGTTCATTTCTGTGCAACTTCGAGTTTGATGGGAACATGTTTCATTAAATATTAGACATGTATTTTGTTAGTAAGAACATACAGGTTTCTAGAGGGCTGGACGGGATCATGTTGTGAGTTCATATAGGAAACTTGAGAATTGTAATGTATGGAGCTGAGCAAGAAACCCTCAAAATGCTTTTATTTCCCCTCCCCTCAGAAATATGATGTCTACCAGAAGGTATACATCACTTGACTAAGTCTTCATTTTGCACTAGTGGAGAAAAGTTCTTATTTTATCTGAGTTAGTGATTAGTTTTGTAGCTTATAGCAGCTCATTTGTCTCTGCGTCTCATTTATTCCTTCTGTAAGGTTGGTTTATTACCTAGCTGTCCACCTTGCTTGGATGTTGTCCTAACTAGCTGATATTTATGTTTTTTGAAGTTATAATTGTTATGAATGCCTTATTCTGCTTTGTAACATCACAAATACCTATGCAGGTAGTATTCACTCCCCAGTATTATTTTTCAGTCTTTCCAAGGTAACTGTACTGGTTAATAAATATCAGAATTTCTTTTCATTGCACTTTCCTGAGATACCAAAGTGGCTAATTCCAGAGTGCAAACAAGTGGCTATTTATTTTAAGGTTGGAAACACTGTTTGTACAAGTGCACATGCATTTTCAGCATTCTTTTTGATTTTTAAAAGAGGATTTTTTTTTGCTATTAATTATGAATACAGAATTTCTATTTCATTTATTGGCAAAACCCATACTGACCTCACCAGATCAGGATCTGTTTTGTGGCCTTAGCTCTTAACAGACGGAAACAAACATCGAAGAGCAATTTTTCCACTTTGTGTCTCAATTTTCTGCCCGTAAATGGGAATGATGAAACAAACATAACTCGCAGCGCATTATAAAGATAGGTCTCACCACTTTGAAATGCACAGTGACAGCTACAGATGAAAGACAGAGTGGGAGGTTGGCCTAAGGCCCTCCTCTCCCCTGCGCTTGCACCCTAGGGAGACCGTGGGGTGGCCTCCTGAGCGGCCGGCCCTCCTCCGCCTGCCTCCTGGGCCGTGGCTCTGTGGGCCATTGCATTTCCAAGTGTGGGGTGGCAGCAGGCTACTCGCAAACCAGTTGGGCTGAGCAAGGCAGGTGGGATGAGAAGGCTTCTCTTTCAGAGGTGCAGGCAACCGATAAGGCAAAGGTATTGCTATCAGCACCTAGTTGAGCCAAAGGGTGCAGCTCCCTGCAGGTCCTGCTAGAGCAGAGAGGAACAGCAGAAGTGCAAATGAAAGCAAGCTGGTTCAGACAGCATTTTTCCTGTTTAGAAATGGAGTGAACCTGCTTGTTTAAATAGGTTTTTATGCAAATACTCTGTGTATTTCCATAGAGTTTAGTGGATTTTTTTTTTATTATTACTATTATTACTGTAGACAATAAACCCATGGTCTCTATAGTAACTTTTTCCATCTATGGATGCTTTTATTACTATACAAGTACTATGTTTATAGGATGTCATTATTTATTTATACATATTTTTCTCAGTTTAGTAAGAAAAACAATTTCCTTCATACATAAAGTATTGCCCACAGTGAAGGTATCAAGGATCTTTGCCTGCATTTAATTTCTTCCTTCTTTGTAACATTTTGAGATTTGGTAATGTCAATATACCCATGCTACGCTACAGTATATTACAGAAACTGCTGTGGGGTAAAACTGGACATTGCAGAAATAGATTTTATATGCTGTAAGATATCTGAGGCTATTTTATATTTTTATTTGTAGTAAGAAAAAAATGTATTTTTGAACCAGGAATAGTAGTAGATGTATATAGTTCACTTTCAGCAAACAGATTTTTTTTTCACTCCCAGATGAAGCAGTAGGTAATCTAAACATTAAATACATGTTAGAATTTATAAATTCCTTCTGAACAGTAATCTCTTGCACACTGTGGTTCTTACTGAATATACCAGATGTAACTAATGTTTTGTGACATAATCCACCTTCTAATATTTTGAGAAAAGGAAACTATTCATAAGATTCGCTGGCACACATTTCAGGTATTTTGAGTGCTGTTTTTCTTAGCTGATATTTTGGACACTGATTCAACATTTCATTGGAGAGTTCCATAAATGGGACAGATGCGCCAAGTTATCTAGAAGAGGTGCTAAAATATTCTAGCCGAAGAAGGTAATCAATCCGTCCTTCCCATTTGTCATGGCAGATTTCCACAAAGAGAAATCTTGCGAAATCCTCAGTACCTTAAAAACTGAGAGTGCTATGGCTGTCTAGTAAAATTCTGCTATTCTTTCTTCACATAAGACTCACTGATATAGTCCAGGATTCTTTTGTTGCTCTTCTACAATCATTTTCACAGCTGATCTCATCTTTCATGAAAAGGTTATGTTTTATGGCTACAGCCATAAACTTAAATTTCAAAAGGATATGAATATTCTGAACAGGCTATTTATAAAACCTTTGTAATCATTGACTCCTAAGTGACTTGAAAACAGTGCAACTTGCTTGTTCCATGTATGTAGTTTGCCAGCAGTCTTGGAGATACATTCATAGCAAATAAGTAAGTTTGGATAGTGTGACTACAGGTATTTTGTGGTAATTTGTGTCATATTCATTAATAAAGTTAGACTAGAGAATTTCAGTGTTTTAAAATTATTTGCGTAAAGGTGTATTCAGAAACTTATTTGGTCCTTGTTATACCATTTTCTAATGGTAGGAATTATGTAGAAAAAATATTTGAAATTAGAAGTATAGTTACTATAATCATAGTTATTATAATGATATATGTCACTTAAAATTGTCATATTATGCAAAATAGTTTTTTATATATGCATTAAGTCAGTATTTCTAATAGATTTTAAGGCTTTTCACTTTGCTGAAGTAAAACCTAAATTATATGGGTCTTTACTGTCCACTTGCGTTATTATTTTCTGTTGTTTCAGCATGCATACACAACTACAGCCATAAATGGGACAAATTTTTGTACATCAGCTAAGGATGCTGTCTTTATTTTGGCAAAGAATTCGGCTAAACTTGCATCCATTAGCTGTTTTGGAGGCTTCATCATATTTCTGGGAAAGGTAAGAGTAAGAAAATTACCATTCTGTAATAAGGAAGTGGAAAAGCTCAGGTCCAATTCTCTTTTCTTATACCCAAAGTAAACAAGGCTTACCTTTCTTGAACTCAGTTTTGTTCAGGCTGTAAAATGAGTTAGCAGACTGTACTGCATGAGGTACTTAATC
The DNA here is from genome assembly GCF_028389875.1 of Rhea pennata. Lineage (NCBI taxonomy): Eukaryota > Metazoa > Chordata > Aves > Rheiformes > Rheidae > Rhea > Rhea pennata. The sequence continues at coordinate 20,027,355 of NC_084670.1, forward strand.
TTTTTCACAGTCTGTACTCAGTTATTTAGTTGTGTTACAGTACTGTCCTTGGCCCCACTCTTACAGCTCCCCTTACACCGAGTCCTTGGTAAACACATGGTAAAATATTGCCTCTACCCTACAAAATTCACTCTCTTAATTGAACACAAAGCACGACAACTACATGCTGACAGTAGTGCTGAATGCAAGGTGTGCTGTTAAAATATTAGCTGTAATGTGTTTGCCTTAGGTTTTTATTTGTTTGCTTTTTGTGAAACATTACTACACGATTAATGAGGCTGCATTTCTCTCCCCTCGCCCTTTACAGGTGTTTGTTGTATGTTTTACTGTTTTTGGAGGATTGATGGCATTTAACTACCATCGTGAGTTGCAGGCTTGGGTAGTTCCTCTGTTGCTGGTTGGATTTTTTGCCTACGTGGTATCCCACAGCTTTCTGTCTGTGTTTGAAATGACAGTGGACGCCCTGTTCCTTTGCTTTGCTATTGATTTAGAAACAAATGATGGATCTGCAGAGAAGCCGTACTTCATGGATCAGGAACTGCTGGTAAACCTCCATAATAACAAAGACATTTTAGCCGTTATAGGCTTTGGGGGATTTTTCTTTCCCAAAGACCCAGTAATTTGAACCCACGACCAGTGCCATTTCCAGTCCAATATCTTAGAACAGGGTGAGCTCAGGGATACAAATTAATGTGTGAATTTATAAACTGAAGTAAATGAATGCCTCTGGGTCTTGTGTTTTAGCTATGATTTGTTACCTTCTTTTAGGCTATACCCTGTAAGTGATGGCTGACTTTTTATGGTTTGTTAAAGATATTGCTGGTACTTAAAAAAATAAATAAATAGCTGCAGAGTCTTATCCACGATGTGTCCTAAAATTAGATGTTTTTATCTGTTGTGATTTACTGTACAGCAAGGAGCAAAAATAAGGAACGATGAGCTCTTGTTGCCAGAGCAGGTCAGGTATCCATCCATATCCTATGGATCCTGTAGTTTTGAACAAACTTCATGCAAACTTGAGTTGCTCTGCTCCATACGTATACATACATGGATGCTTTTGCCAGTTTAGTGTCTTAGGCCTCATGATGAAATCCTTCTGCCTCTGTACAGACTGTTCTTTCTCTTTAGCTTGATAATACTGTGTTGTATTACAAGCATTTCCATGGAGAGTTATTGCATAGTTAGTAGTGATGAAGAGCACTTTAGCTACAGCTGTACCTGAAGTGTTTGAGTGTACACATGCTTTCCCTTTCCTATGGAGGGAATGGTTGAAGATGCAGATGTTCCTTTCATGCTGTTTCTCACTAGTTCTGCCTTTTCCTTCATGAACCATGTTACAAAGAAAGTGCTAGTGATTCATGAAAAACAAACTCAGGAGCCAGAATAGCTCATATAATGTGAATCTCCTGGATGGGTTGCAGCAGGGGCAGCGTCATAAGAATTTTTTTTTTTTTTAGTGCTGATGTTACATTCCCTATAATGTTCTTAGAATTCTATTTAAAACAAAAAGCAAAAAAAAAAAAAAAAAACAGCCAAAAGATAGGCTTAACCCTTTGTACAGAAGAAAGAAGGTAGTTATTCTTTGGCCTTGATTCAGAACAGTACTTAAGCATATGTCCTAAATAGCAATATGTTACTGAATGGAAAACTCTGAAGCCTTGACCTCTATTCTTCTCCCTCTGTTTTGCCAAATGCTAGAATACATCTCAAGCCAATTCTTCTTTATGAAACAGTCAGAGGCTTTTCTTTCTGAATATCCAGATTGTGTAGCTGTTTCTCTTCAACTCTGATCTTTACTTCTTGCAGTTAGTCATACCGCAGGGGCTCAGGTAAAGAGAGGACCTCCCGTAGCTCAGGGAAGAGGAGTGTTCCCTGCAGGACAGGCTGCATACGCTTTTATGGAAAAATATGTGTGCATGGTGGGGGAGGCGCATCCAAATCCCTCCTCATTGCATGTTTGAGGTACATGTGCTCATGTAGGCCAGAACTTGGAGTTTACCAGCACATGAAGCTATCTGATGTGGGATATGTGTTACAGTCAGGTGACAGACTTCTGAGGGTAGAAGGGGGAGGCTCTTGGCCCCTCAGAACATGGACAGCAGTGAGTGGAAAACCGAGTGAGTGATTGCAGACAGCCGAAGATTCTCTGATGCATTAAGAGGCATAACACAGACTCTTTATTCAGCTTTATTCCTAATTGCTTTTATTACCCTTGCAGTCTCTGCAGAGTCCCTCCTGGTATCAGTTAGTGCCATCCAGCTGAGGAACAGCTAACTTACGTTTCATAGCCTCAGCCTAATTATCTTCCTTTACCAGATATTTTTATTTACATAATGATTTGCATTCCCATGTGATCTCAACTGGATTTTTGCTTATAGACCTTTGTGAATCAGAGTAACAAGTTAACAGAAGGGCAAAAACACAGAAGCATGAAACCCTTCCAGGACAATGAAGATGGGACAGAGCTCCAACCTATGGTGAGACAGGAGTATAGGCTGTGCAATTTATCTGCCAGCTAATGTGTTGTTTGCTTTGCAACCGGAGAAGAAAGGATGTAGATGTTGTGTGTCCTATGATGTCTCACAGCAACCAGCATGCCTGAACCCAGACTCCCATTTTTCTTTCTATTGCTTTCCCTCCTCGGGAAATCCTCTGCTAGTGCAAAATGGGTGGGTCAAACACTTGTACTCATTATTCTTCTCATTCCCCAGAGTGCCTGACAGAGGAAGAAAAAGATCGGACACGGCAAAGGGGTGAGAGAGCAGCCTGTCTAGGTAGTTCTTCACTGGCATAAAGGCACTTTGGCATGTCTGCTGTGGGGAAGTCAGAACAGTCATAGCCTGCTTGGTTCCATGCTGGAACTGCTGAGGCTCCTGAGCTAAAGATCAGCACTTCAGATGTCTTCCTTCTTTTTACAATTTTTTAATTTTTATTTTTTATAATCGATGTATGTATTTATTTGCTCTGCTTTATGCTGGGATAAAAAAGCTGAAATGCCAGAAGGAAGTGTGCCCCTGCACTCAGGCTGGTAAAAATCCTGAGTAAAAGCTAGCTAGCTGTCGTCTGCATAGCTATTGCAAATTACCCAACCGGAGGAGCTCAACATCTGGGATGATTTTCCCCCAGCATTGGGAGGCAAAACCAGGACAGCTGGAGAAAGATTCTGCAGCAGCTTCTACTCTGGCAGCTATTCTTGCTACATTGTGGCTAACAAGAGTGTAAAATATTTTGATAATTTTTCTTGACCTACTTTCAAGAGGTACCAGGCTCTGGCATACTCTCACATAATCTTCTGGGATAGGCAGTTGGGCTGGAGAACACTGTTCTGATCTACTGCTGTAGAGGATACTTGCACTTGTATTCTTCAACGTCTTTGGGTCTGTGTTGCGTTTTTCAGTACTTTTGACGGGAACAAACCAGGATCTTTCTACCCCCTGAGAGAGGATCCTAGATGTCAAACACGAAAGACCCTTAATTATTTTCCAGTTTACTTCTGTGAGCATTTAAATGTTATAATAGGACTAATGCTACAAACAGTTTTGGACTGTTTGTTTTTCCTTTTTCTCTCTTTGCAGACTTGAATGGGAAGTGCACCAGGAAGTGTGAGGGCAGGACTGCAACAGCAAAAGCACTTGCAGGAAAGAAAGTAACAATTACCAGTATCGTGGGACAAAATAACTATAAATTCTGTAAAATCCTGATGCACCTTTTGCACTGGTAAAACGAAACATAATCAGTTTTTACAAATAATGTATTTTGTATATCAGTATATCTGATTTTTATTAATATTCCTATTATGATTGTCTATGAAAGCTGTTAATAAACAAATTCCCTGAAAGTTTCTATGGTGTCAGACTAAAAATACTAAGTTGATAAAATTATATAGAGTTGTCCTTTTTACCTTTATGGTTTATCAACTAATATACTTTTTACATGCTTCTCTGAGAAAACTGGGCTAGGGATCCCTGGATCAAAAATGTAGAAACATTTTACGCAGGTGGAGGAGGCACTCTGAGATGACTGTTTCCTGATCTGTTCAGTATATTTGAACAGCCAGTGCAACCGATCAAGGAAGAGTATTGAGTTCATTGATGGAAATTCTCATTAAAGGGAATTATAGTCAAGATAATGGTCATGAGCTAGGTGGTCTTCCTTTTAATTATACTCTTTTGGGAATGATTTTAACAAGTTAGGATCATAAACCATCAGCTGGCTCCTCTCCAAAGGGTAGGAGAGGAATAAACCTTTGGTTTGTAACTGAAAATGAAGAGCCACACTCATTGCAGTTGAAAAGACAGAGGAGACAGAAAATTTATGTCTGGGTATAATAACTTAAAGCTTGATGAAGAGGTAGCAGAGGTGCAGAGTACCTGGACAGAAAGGAGATAAAAGATAAAAATGTCATAAATGTTAAAAATAGTACTTTATAAGGAAATGTTCCAACATGGATATGAAAATATACTGTGTCATGGAGGAATGTAGAGAAGTGATGAACATAGCTCTAGCCAAAATAAGGACATGCAAAGTATAGACCATTTTTAAAAACCCTCAGTAACAGTCTTTCAGCATTTTGTGAACAATTTTGAGGTTTGTTTTTTGAGCTTTGTACTTGGACTGTGGTTATGCTTGTTCTGGGTACGAGGTTGATTCTAGATTTATCAGTGGAACATGATTTTATCCCTTTTTTCAAAGTTCCTTTAAATCTTTAAAGAGGTTTGAGATGTAGGATGACTCCAAGCAGAGATTTCAATAAAGTATGCATCAGTGTAGGAAGTGGGACATTACTGCAGGTAAGTGACTCATCTTTGCTGCCATAATGAACAGGAACCGTAGATGAGATTGCTCTACTGTTGATTAGTCATAGCTTGGAAGTAAATGTTGACAGAAAGCTCATTGGAAATACCATATCTGGTTCAGCTAAATACTGTACCTGATAACCTGCTGTTGCATTAGTTATCTGCCAGAGAATGCTAAGAGGAACTTGTTCTTTGTTTAATTAACTTTAATAAGAGCCACTTCAATTTAGGCATATGGAAATGATGAAGAGGGAAAAGAAAGAGATTAATTACTTTCTGCCTGGTAGGTGAAGTTGATCATCTATCGGCTGTGACTTGCTACCTCTCATTATTTAGAACTGGGCCCTTGGGCACTTTTGGTACGTGAGCTTGTGGAAACTGGTAACTGAAAATTGGGCTGAATGACCAGTCTCTCTCTAACGTGGAGAAAGCATGGTACTTAGAGGGGCAAAGATTTTACTCCTAGGCAGGTCCCAGTAACATTGGTTCTGAAGTAACAGCGTCTCCACAACCTGAAGTGATGTTTGCGAATTTTTAAAGCATATCAGGTTTGCCTGCAAGTTAGAAAAATCAGTTGTTGTTGCATCTTTTTGTTTTTCTTGTTCATATTTGATACCCACACTGCGTAAGGTTTTGACACTTGACTCAGTAATTTTGACCTAAATGATGGAAGAGAGGGAGGGACATTTTAATGTAAATTATCTTCTCATTTCCAGACAGTCCATATGTTGTTTGCAATTATGATGCAATGCTACTGCCTTCGTTGCAGTTGCTGGATGGAGAAAGGACTCCTAGACTCTTAACACAAATTTTGGCTGGCTTTTTATAACAGAAAGTTAATCAGTATTTCAGTCTGTTTCTTTTAAACAATGCTGTACTCACTGTAGTCTAGTAGATGTTAAACTGTGACAGTATATTGATAGTCAGGTGTAATTTGTCAGAACAATTTAGAATATATACTTTTTAATTACATTTTCTATACAATGCATAGTTTTATTGCTTTCAGGTGCAACATGGGACTTTTCAATTGCCAATATATATTCCACCAGTAATTAGGTCAACAGCCTCCAAATGTAGCATTCCTGTGTGGGTGGAGGGAGCCCTCACCTGAGGGGTAAAGATCCTCTACAGAAGCTGATGCTGTTTAGTGTTTGTTGCTGTTTTCCCCAGCAGGGTACTGTGGTCAGTCCCTGTAGAGCAGGCTTGAAAGTAGGTAGAGGGGTTGGAGGTAGGCACAAACTCATGCGGGTGCATAGTGCTACTTCATGCAGTGCTATGCGTCAAGCTACCTCTGATGCTTGCAACATCTGCCCAACACAGCATCCAAGTATTGTGTGGACCCTCTGGACTGCCTGACGCTATTTCCTGCGGCTCGGAGGAGTGGCTTCCATGGAATGGAAGGTACTTTTATAAATGTTTCTTAAAAATAGGAGGTAATGACTACTTATAGCTCTGTGTACCAGGAAATAGGTTAAGTATTGCAGCTTGGTTTTTTTTAAATAAGGCAGCTTGTATTCTGGCATTGCTTGGTGTCTATTTCAAATTCTCAATTTAGAGTCATGATTCCATTGGATATGTCTGTAAAAGAAGGAAGGGGGCCCCACATGATTAGCATTTATTTATTTATTTATTTATTTTCCATGTAGCAAGGACTCAGGTAAATTAGTACTGCCTGTCTGTCAGCACTCTTACTGTGAGGAAGAAAGCACTTTCTATTTAGGAATAAAGCCCTGCTGTTAGTAACTGAAGAATTTGGATTGTAGACCAGCAGGAACAACAATCTGGATACTTCATTACATACACTAAAGCATGTGTATTTTGTGTTTCTGAAGTGATATTATGAAGATTACACAGTGAAACAGAGACCTTGTTAGAGATCAGCATTTCGTTTGTCTTGGGAAAAGAGCAGGATTTAGTGACAAGCTGAGGACTCCTGGTCATAACCTGCGTTTAGAGATGTAGTGAACTCTGCTGTAAAGGAGCACATTCCTTTCTTGTTAAGTCACTGTCACTCATTTGCACGAGACTTTTTACAAGGTTGTTAGATTAAATCCCATTGAAAAGAAAGAATCATGAGGGTAACGGGTAACAGTTCTGTTACCCTCTCTACCCTGTTCTACATTACCCTTAACACAGGCAAGAGTCATGGTGATTTGAGGAAAATTTTCTATGGTATCTTTAAGAATGATAGCATAACAAATGAGACAGAACCTTCCTCTACCTTCAAGAAAAAAATATTTATTTATAAAAATACACTGGGATCAGTTTGAGAAGTGTGGCAATAAATACAGTTCAAGGAAGAAAAAGCATTTCTACATGGATATATTATGGCACAATAAAAGGTAAACGCACCATCAAACATCACTTCTGTTGGCTCAAGACTTTGTACAAGCTCCCTTTTTAGTAAGACAACTATTTCTAGGAGTTTGGTCAGTGTAGATAATGGAATGAATACACAATCACAAATGCACACTTAAAATGTCTAATGCAAGACTTACCATTAGCAAACAATACCATAGAAACATAGTAATGATATTTAAATCACTAATGTGGCATCTTAGATATAATGAGTAAAGACCACATTTAACTTTTAAGCATGAAATTCTTTTATCTCATGGAAAACAGAAAAGCTGTAAATATGTAAAATGAAGGCTTAACGTGGTACGTGAATACTTATTTGAGATTGTAAAAATGCATAGCTCCTTATTAGAAGACCTGGCTGTACAAGAGCACTCCCCCTTTCACAGTATTCCTTTTTACTTCATATGCAGTTATTGTTTATGCTGTAGACTACAACTGTTACAGCACTAAAGGCAACTAGACAGGGAAAGGGCAGAGAAAGGAAAAAGGAATGTATGTAAGGCAATATTTCTTTAGGTACTTCAAGCATAGTGTGTAGGAAAAGACAGGTAACAATTCCACAAGGCTAGTTTCGTTCTTACTGAATAAAATAATGGACTAATACTGAATTTTTGATGCAAATCTAATAATCAATGCCTTGGTCACTGTACTGACCATGGTAATCTCTTTGATAGTCATCTTGGTACTCTCCGTGATAGTCATCTGGGTATTCTGCCTGGTAATCGCTATCGCTGATTTCTGACCCGTTCGTTCCGGTTCCTTGGCTCCCGTTATGAATGACAGGTTCTGTTGGTGCAGCACAGTATTTGGGGTCATACACTTGTCGTCCAAGCCCATACACACTCATTCCCTTCTGTGAAGCTACTTTGTTGGTACCCATTTGTAATGAAATAGTTGAGTTATCCACAGGCTGTAATATGTGCTTCTGATCGTAGATGTCTCTCCTGGTACCTGGTGCCAGCATCCCAGCCTAATAAAACAGGATTTTAGAGGTTCAGTAAGGTCAAGAGCTGCAATTACTGAATTTATGATTACAACTTGTACAGCTTACTGAAAGTATTAGAAAGTAGGAATTAAAGTACAATAAAACACAAAGCTATATGTGTTCACTAGTAAGTAAGTCTTGGAGGAAAATCCCTGCTGAAAGGTCCAGCATACGCTGCTGTGTCTTTAGAAAGAATATACTAAATATTCAAAATGAGGTAGTGCGCAGGAAGCAATTTCTTTTTCGTTTCTGTCTCATTAGCGCTTGAAATGAAATGTCACTGCTGCTAGTAATACTCCTTTACCACATACAACTTTGTAGATTCACTAATCCCCCCTGGCTCACCCAGGTTGACAGTAACATCTAGTCTAGAAATGTCATGTCCAGTTTCCCTTACCTGGCTGGCTCCTTTGTTAGTGCCCATCTGTAGGCTAATTGTCGTCTGGTCAAATGGTTTGTCGGTTTGCATTTTTGGATCGTAGAGGTGTCTTCTGGTTCCATAAGCAGTCATGCCTGCCTGACTGGCACACTTGTTTGTGCCCATCTTCATTGCGAGAAGGAAGAGGTGGACAGAAAAAGTGATTTTTTTATTTGTACAGCAAGCACAGTCTAAGGAAACAAATACAGTTGATAACTGTGACAGCTGATAGAAAGAGTTATTGCAGTGCATGCTTTCCTCGTGCAGCTTGACCACTGTTGTAAGAAACTATCACTTCCCTATGCTGTGTTTTGAGAGAAAAAATAAAGACAGCTGTCATCCTAAGGCGTTTCAGAGATTGGCATCTGGCCAACTGCATGTGCAGGCTGTATGTTAGAACTGGATGTGCGTATCAATATGTGATAGTCAGCCTTCACCCTAGACAGTAATAACTCAGTTACACTGCTGCAACTTATTTAGCACAAGAATTTTAAAATTTTATGCAATTTATTCTGTTTTTATAACTACTGAGGAAACTACCACAGAAGAAGCTTTAGCTATCCAAAGACTCCTACTTATTTTAAAATTTCTCTAGAGGACAAAGATGATGCTTACTGGTATTAACTGTTCCTTTCCTATCAGATTAAAAATACCCAAACCCAAAAAACTTCACCACTTTCACGCAGTCACTTGAGCTTGTAAAGTCAATGAACTGCTTACAAGAACTAAAACCCCATACCTCTTTCAATTGTAAGAATATATTCTAATTCTACAGTGGTTTTTGCATGAACAGCATTTCACTTAATTAAAACAAGACAGTTCTCAAATGTAACAGATTAAGTGTAAACTTGAATTTCTTACTTACCTGCAGGCCAATTACACTTTGACCAGCTTTTAGTTTTCCCACATCAAAACTTCGTGCTTGTTTCTCTGCGTATTTGACACCAATATCAATTGTAGTATGAAAACCTTTGGTTTTTGCCTATTTAGAGAGAGAGGGAAAATAGAATATTCAGTGTTAGACACTGGCTTTACAGGCCATCTGGAGACCTGGACTGACAGACAAGCAGCCTCAGTATGTGATCTTGGGCTCTCAAGAGTGAGATGCTACATGCAGGTTTATTTCATATCAGAAACTCTTTATGTCATGGCCGGGATCTGTTTCCTTTGCCATTTGAAGGTGCCATGCTGAAGCTATCCCAGTATCTTTGCCAGAGTGCAAAGGACATTCTCCAGGGATTAAGGTTTTCTTGTGAGCTTCCCCGGGTCTGCATATGTACGCATAGCTCCGGAGCAGGGCCACATGCAGTCAGGAATTCGAACTCCAAGCCTTTTTTTCAAGCTACAAGGCATGTTATCTGAAGTGTAACTTCAGCAGTATCTCAGACTCACAATAGTATCTCTCTCTTTCTGACAGGCTATATCTATATGTTGTTTTCTGTACTTACATGAGTGGAAAGGGAGTTTCTTGACTGGCATGTACATTTCTGCCAATGCCAAGGGTGCAAATACTTACCAGACCTGCTAGCGCTACTAATGTAGTCTGTACTTGAGTCATATTTCCATTTTCAAAAAGATCATTTGCTTCAAAAATATCATGTGGCTTCATGCCGTAGACTTGGATGGCCTTGATAAAATTCCCGATATTCTCCAGCTAAACGGAAACAAAAAAGCAAGTTTTCTATTTAGTGTTTCAATTCAGAAACTAAGTAACCAACTTAAGTAACTAAATAGTTTTAAAGTTTTTTGGGTGTGTGGGGGGTTTGTTTTACACAAGTTCTTTGCATTGTGGAGAGTGGTTAAAACAACAGTTGGAGTGATTAGGAGTGACTGTTAGGAAGCTCATTTTCATTAGTTTTGACTGCAGAAGTCAATCTAAGGGTTTATCGAGTTTAGCACCTCTCCAACAATGAGTACTGCATACTTTGTGTTAGAGAGGGATTTGATGAGAAAATGCTTAGCTGTGTCCTCTCCAAGAGAAATTCTGATTTAAAAACTGCTTCAAACTGGAGGATTTTAAGTTAATTTCCATGCTATTTGACATTAGCAATGATAATTTTGAGTAAAAATAATCAAAAGCTGTAACTACGTAGATAGTAACAACATTTAACTTGGTTGGACAGTACTATCTTGCTGGCTTACCAAGACAAACTGAGCCCACCTTTTGGGTTTCATTAGTAGGTTCTAGCAGTTTTAATGCTGTCAAAATTAGAAATTATATAGAGTAAAACAAGTAAGGCCTGAGTCTCATCTTTCTTCTGAAATCGTAAGAAATTCTAAAAACTAAGCTTCAAAAAAACCAGTTCTCCATTCTATTTGGAAATGTTTAGTCCAATAAAAACAAGAGGCTAAACACAGTCGTACTGAGCTAGACCCACAACAGTAAAGGCAGTCATCTCTACCAGCAACCCTTCCTACGCTTGCTCTCAATACATGTTGCCTTTGATAGTCCCTTGCTGAAGAAAGGAGAAAAAAGTGAAAAAATGTGCTGTTCAGACTGCCTGTAAGAAATTAAATGTGGACATACTGAAATCAGACATGAAAACATGACAGTTTGCAGCACACCATTTTCTGGTTTCTGTTACACAGCCATTTCCTGAGACTGCTCAGGTCCTTTCCCTTCCCTCCCTCAGCAGCTGCTTTTCTTCAGGAGGACACTGGAATTGGTGACTTCCGTGTCTGGGTGAAGGCAAGATACTGGTGTAACGTCCCTCAGCATTGTCCGCATGCAAAACTCCAGTGATGATTTAGCAAAATGCGTTAACAGCTTTTGTACTTGGGAAGAGGCCTTGCTATATGATTCCAAATTCTTCCTTCATCTGAAATGTCAGTTATCAGTGAAGCAGCACTACTAAATATGTACGCTCCACTGCCAGTTACGAGCCGTCTTGGTGACAATTACATTCTGTTAAATGCTGGTCATGGATGCAGTATTCTTAACTGTTCTTGTCCGTATCTCGCTATGCATATGCAATTCTTGTTGCTATTACAATTTAAGGTGTACCATATTTGCAGCAAATTTGTTAATACAAAACAGAAGACTTGGGGGGGACTGCAGGGGTTAGAGATGTGGGTTTGGGGGGGTTGTTTGTTTTTACCTGGTGCCAGTTTAGTTTTGATTGATTAATTTTCTTCACTGATCCTGGCTGCAGCTTATTTATAAGCCTGTTGAAGAAGGGAAGGGGGCGGGGGGGAGAGAAAAGGAAATGCTTAAACAAGAAATCTCATCCTTGTAACATATGTGCAGGCATTATATTATCACTCATACTTTATTGGTTATATTAGTTTCCTTAAACTTCATGATTAAATTTAGAGATATTTGTTGAAATATTAAAAAAACAAACAGTTCTCGTTCTTCTCTGCAGCTTCAAAGAAGCTGTCCCCCACCCTACTGTCACCTTCGACTATTATTGTTGATGTGTTTGAATGGGAGTCTTCAGGAAGTCCCACTCAAAAGTGGAAAACTACTAAAATAAGGTTACTTAATAAAGGCTTACTCGCACAGAATTATGCCATCTTTTAATCCCAGTTGAAAGTTTGCACCAATGCTCATCCCTGTAACCTCTTCTATCCAGTTACGCAGGTCTTCTTCTATCTGGGGATCATATTTCAGGGCAATCTGTAATACAAGCAATTGTTAAGTCACTAAACAAGAGAAAATTGTAGCTCTTTCCCCAAGAGAAAGCTAGTTCTTTCCCCCCCAACTCTTTCTCAAAGAATATGCTATAGCATTTACCCAATGCTGTATTTAAGTATCAGACCAGGTCAACATTGGTTTATTGTAATGTTTATGGCTTACTAAATGTTTATAAATAACCCTCTGAATTGTATTTAACAGTTGTTCCTACTGAAAGAACTGCTGGAACTTATGAACAGTCTTTTGGTAGATGCAAAGGAAAAATGACAGGTTTTGTGAAAAAAAAATCTACACACAAATTGTACTTTAGCAGCAAGTGAAAAAGTCTATGGAAATGATGCTTTATGAAAGTAAGAATTATGCATTGCTATGCCATCAATATCATTGCTAGGATGCAATTTCTAAATAGGAATCTTACAAGATAGGTTAGGTGTTAATTCAGCAGAAGGTGTTGGATTTGCTTTTTTAGCCACTTTACGATTAATGTAGATGACATCAATTTTCCCCTTGCTGCCACAACATGAAGACAGTTATCTTTCTGGGGATTTTTGGGGTGGTGGTTTTTGTTTTATTTTGGTGGTGATGGTTGTTGATTTTACACTTAGAAATAACAGGTGTACTCGGTCTGCATTTCTTTGGTTTTGCTGAAAGCTTCAGAAGGAATAAGCTGTCACTTCGTGTCTTAAATTGTAATGCTACTGCACTATTACTTTAGAGAGAGAAAACCTGCAACTGTCTATGAAGCCAAGGGGCATCACAGGCCAAAAGTTGCTAGCAAGGTGACTAAAAGCTCCCTTTCCAGATACTCAGACTTTAGTATTCAGTGTATCAGATCATGTTCCAGTCACTAGAAATTAGGGCAAACAATGCTTAAAACTGGTAGACTTTAACGCCAGCAGCTAATAGGCTCCAAACTCCATTCTCTACCCTTTGGTTTCCTCCTCTGTCCTTCACAAGTGACATGAAAAACAGCTTAAATTCCTTCAGTCTAAACCTGTCACTTTTGCAATACTTCTCAATATTGGCACATCGGAGAAAAGGGGTATTACCATTGGAAGCAGTCTTTAGCACTGTAGCTTGCTACTTTTTCTGCAAACAAAACAAGTTCTCCAAGCACAAGATTTCATGGCATAAAGAACCTTCACTATCGTAGAGGCTGGCAATAGAGTCCTACCAACACGGGAAGCTGTCCCACGTGGTCAAGTGAGCCAGACTAGGAATGACTGAGCTCCTACGACAAACCCGACAGGCAAGCACAGAATGCAAATGCACTATTTCTAACTAATGAAAACTCATCTCGACTAACCCGTAGTTGCTTACTAATTCCAAACAAGAAACCTTGTACTTTAACATTCAGACCAAAATGTAGATTTCAGACTTGTTAGATTTATTCTTAGACTTCAGGCCAGATATCAGCAATCATTTACAGTGCATAAGATTTTAATTCCAGCCTATCTGAATAACATGGATGGAGGCATTTTGTCTAGCACTAGTAATCCCCAATTCCAAACTGACTAAATAAGAATTACATAATTTTGTTCTCAATTTTTCTTCTAACGGGAATGGAAAATTGCTTTATCTCTGGCTTTACTTCAAAAACTTGCCTAAGAAGTATTTTTTTTTCTTAGACTGCTTATAATAGCATAGTGCTTCTGTGCCTTAGTTACAGATCAGGATAATAGACTAACCTATTCCTTTATCCAGATTTTGATTAATGCATCAAATTTCATCTAGTCTTCTACTCGAAAGGAGAAGTACCACAGTGTTTGGACTAATGCTGCAGAATAACCAAGATATCCCTTTCCTCACTGAAGTAGGAAGAAAGCTCAGGTAATGCTGCTTAGAGTGAGGAAAATGTCATGATGGTTTTCTTAAACGTATCTTTTAGATACTAGGTAGATAATACAAGAAGCAGGCTGGAAAGGTTAGCTGAAGCTCACGACTCCACAGAGGAAGGAAGCCAGCCAGTTTTACATCCTACACAGATTTCCAGAAAATTTTGAGTAATTGACAAAGCTATGAGGAACTCTGCCAGAGTTGCAGTAATTACAGAAACTACTCTAATACTTAAGTATCTCTTAGGGGACCAACATACCTGTATCAAGAGCATAGTCCTCCTGTACTTTCCTTTAGCAGAAGCAGCAGTGCAACCGTGTTCATTATTTACCGTGATTATAGTAACAGCAATTTTATGAAGAACTAGGAGAAAGATCAGTTGTCTTGAAAACGGTGTAGGAGGAACGCAGTTAATGACTTGCTCCTTCCAAACCTGATGATTACCTTACAAACTACTTTTTCATACCATTTTTAAATTTTCTCTGGAAACAGGGTTTATGTGATCACGCTCTTACTCTTGCACTTGTCTCCCCGGTACCATTTGAGCAAGCCAGGTGTGTTCTGCCAAACTTACCGAGGGCAGAGATGTCGGATATGATTGAGTCATTGTTTTTTCTGTGAAAATTAGTATCTGAGCAAAGGAGAAAGATCCCTGAACATTCCAAAAAGGCTGAAATACAGCATCATATTGTGATTATGCATTAAAGAACCTGATAAGATCATCTAAAAGGATGTATTTGTGTGCATACACATGCACACACAATCCTCGATCACACATGCAGGCCAGATATACATGTTCAAAAGAAGAAATAGGATTTGTAGAAAGACCAGAACTTGATCTGTTCTGATTTTCCCGTAAAAAGAAAGTAGACAATTTGGGCTGGTTATCTGTATTTTGACAGTTCCTACCACATTAAAATCACAGTTTGAACATGCATGCAAGTACAAGAGGGGTTTAAGCCAATCTCTTCCACAATTCTTAGCTACAGTTAGAAATTTAACATAAGATCTGAAAATTGAAGCAGTTTGTTACACTCTAGCTTAAAGACAATGTTAAATTGTAGTTTAGCTCTCCTGCTGTTGAATAATCCAATTCCAGATTAAAAAAATTCTCTACAAATATGTTGTGATTAAAAATAAATGAAATTGAAGAGACAGCTAAGTCAACGATCGTGCCATCAAAAGGCACACTTCGCAGATCAGTTTTTCTCCTTCCCTCCAATATAAAAAAAGAAATAACAAAGTCAGTAAGAATGATGAACCCCACAGACTTCTGTAAAATTTAATTATTTAACTATTTTAATGTTGTAAACATGTAAAGGAAAAAAATGGCAAAAATTTTCCTCATTTAATACTAAGTACATTCCACATCTGAGATTAAGATTGGGCTGAGTGTTAAATATCTCTCTTCATTGCTCGGGTAACTTAGAAGTGATCAGATGGAATTTTATCAGTTCTCCTGAAAAATATTTACTTTATGTTGGAATACTTCCACATGTGTTCAGATCTTGAGTTTTTCAAGAGGTTTGTGTGTCCTAAGTGTGTATCCCTATAGTGCTTATCTAGAGATAGGAAAAAAAAAAAAAAAAAAAAAAAAAAAAAAAAAGGCTTGTATACATGAGGAAATCAGTTTTACTGGCACTTATTCTCTGCATGGTCTTCACTACTCTACAGTTTGACTCACGTATAATAAAGTCCTTGTTTTATTTTTTTAAACAGGTGGGTAACCAGGCTGCAAAAAGGGAAGAGTGCTGATAG
Organism: Rhea pennata; assembly: GCF_028389875.1. NCBI lineage: Eukaryota > Metazoa > Chordata > Aves > Rheiformes > Rheidae > Rhea > Rhea pennata. The sequence continues at coordinate 20,043,146 of NC_084670.1, forward strand.
TTTCTTTGAAAGTTATATTCAAGGTATCTTAGAGCATTTTAAACACCATGAAGAGTTAAAGACATAAACTTTACAATCTGGTTTTAAATGTGACAGGAAGGAGTTAAACAGAGGGACAGTTCAGAGACTCCAGAAAGCAAGTTGTTATACTTTTTTGAATTCTTTGCTCTTTTTTAGTCTTGATGACACAATCAGAAGTTATGTAACACTAAACTAGTGAATACATCATACTTTCCACATGTCTATCAGATTTGTTCCACTTTTTCTTTGATTGCTATCTATGAGTGGAAAGTTGGAAGCTTCAGTATAAATGATTTCCCCCCCCCCCCCCCCCCCCGTTATTACTAATCAACATGCCAACATCTGATCCTTTTTAAGTACTGAACTCTCATGGAAGATGCTTAGGTCTTAGCGAGTACGTCCACAGCAAAAGAAAACATGTTCCAGTAAAGGCAAAACAGTAGCTATGCAGCTTCACTCAAAATATTCATAATCAGGGCCATTTAAAAAAAGCTACTGTTTCAGAACACTGTGGAAAGGATCCTATTGTTGCAATGAATGTAAAAATGGTATAAAAAGTTTAAAAACAGATAGCAGGAAGCCAAGTGTTAAAAATTCTTTGTTTTGTTCTGATTTATCTTGAAAGAAATATAAAGCTATAAACTCCTGTTTTTGTTGACAGTTCTGAGATACAAATTTAATGGTTAGAAATTTCTTTGCAAGGAAACAAAAGCTTATATAAGTGGTCACAATTAGGGGCATTTTAAGTCTGGGGGAGGGAAAGAGGAGGTGTTACTTGCCTGTTACTAACTCTGGACTGTTGGTGAAGTTCCTAATAAAGAAAGAGCTGTGTTTGTATTCAGTATAGAGGGAAAAACTACACAAGACTTGACCATTAACTGGAAAGCAAGCTTTTTGATCAATTTGAAGTAGAAATCTGTTTCACTACAGGTAGTCAGAGGACTAACAGTCCATTTAAATGCTACTTTTTCCCTGATATATAGGAAAACAACAAGTAAGAAGACGCAACACATAGATTAATAAACAAATCACTGTCCTTTTGGGCTGGCTTTATGTTTAATGGAAACAAACAATTTTTAAATATTCACCTACTCATTTTCTCTGGGAGGCTGTATAAAATATCCGTTTTTGAATCAATTACATCCCTGCAAAATGCTCCATTAAGTATCTGAGTTTGCTGGGCAGGAAACAGAAACCATGCTATATTATAAGAGAACATTTTGACCTTGAGACTTGGTAATATCTAATACAGTCAGGACCACAGATGTTAACTTTGGCTTTTTCCTGATCTTTATACACATTCATGTAACTTTAACTTTTCAGGAGATGTACAAATTCATCAGAACATAAAATGCTTCTGATACTTGTGTGCTACTGCTGCTGAACAGTGTGTATCCTGTACAGCCAGAAGAAAAGACTGTCTCATTAATGATGCAGGAGAACCAGCAAAACCCATAGGAAATTCAGCTAAAAATCTTTTTTTCCCCATATAATCTACTGTTACATATGAACAAATTAAAATAAGCACTTTCTTTTGCCTCAAACTGGTGCATTCCAGTCTTACAGATGGAAGTTTTTGTCTCCTAGCTTTGGTTTACTTTTAAGGAGTGGAAGGAAGGAGAGGGTCAAATGGCTTTAGAACTTGGGTAGCGGAAACAGTCATCAGTTCTTTTACTAGGTGATTCCTATTTAAATGCTGAGTTTCAGCTTTAAGTCTTTGACACACAGTAACTAGTAGGCAATTTGGTATAGATGTGTTTTGCTAAAGTATTAACCTCGGGCTAGCATCCTTCAGTTAGCCTAGATTACGCTGGCACCTTTACAGCACTCTTGGTCAGAATGCGGGATGAAATATTCTTTAGTGAGTTGCACGATACATTTACTGCAGAGTCTGACGCTACTCGTGCTTATCTGTAACATCTTGAACTCTGTCCCATTCTTGCATGCTGCTCTATTTAGCTAGAACCTTGGCTTTATACAGTGTAAAAAGCACCCCAATGTATTTAAAGAAAGAACAGTAATCACGTTTTTTTATCAATGTGTGGATTTCTGGAGACACATGTAAAGTTATACTGGCCAACTTCAAGGGACAAAAGCAGATCATTAAAGCTACTTGAGGTGCCTATAGCATGCTAAATTTAAGCAATGATGTTTAAGCAGTATTTCACACCATAGATGATCTCATATGGACTTTCAATTGTCCTGTTTTACTAATCTTTTCCAGATTACACACTTCACACTGTACACTAAAGGCTACACATATGCCAAATCTCCAGTCTGAGTTCAGCTGTCTACACTGCTGCTACTCTGGAAAAATACTGCCAAAGTATTCCAAGAAAGAAAAAAAAAAAAAAAACTTTAACACACTGCATAGTTTTACTAGTCACTGAAACTAAAACCAGAAAAGTTAATATTCTTACTCTTCTGCGTTTAGTTACAAGCAAGAAAAGCAGATATAACAAAGATTTTTCTTCAAAGTTGCCAGTCGTGTCATAACAGGTCCCGTTTCTATCGTTCTTAGTCTCAAGCGCTTTGACTCGTGCTTCAGGCCTTAGCCCTGCCCTGCCCCAGCACAAGGCACACACGTCTAACATGCAACTCTTCAAATTACTGGCACGTTTATATATATATGTGTATGTATGTGTGTGTATATATATATATATATGTATATAAACTGCCCTCTGGTCAAAGGTTTTGACAATAAAAGCACATACTTGTCAAAGAAAATGAACAACACTACCATGGTAACTGTGCTTGTCAACAAAATCTAAGATTTATACATATGTAAATATGCAGCAAAATAAGCTGCCATGTCACCCTTTTTCAAGGGAGAGGAAAAACATGGCAATATACAGTGGGAGATACAGCCCAGACTTTACTCCAAGGTGATGTCTTAGGGTTTACACCGCAGTACCTCAACACATACTTCTGTGAAAAAAGGAAGATCAGTAAATAAAACAGTAAGGTTTAGATGTGAATATTCCTCATGGGAATAAGTCTGGCACAGCTTATTGCTTAAAGTGATACAAAAGAAGTAATTTTTCAGCTGCCCCCCCCCCCCAAAAAAGAAAGATTGAAAAGACAAAGTGTACTCATGGGAGCATATCCATTTCACGCTGAATTTAATCCAGGTCTAGCCAGGATTTTTATACTAACTATACTTTTACATGTTTAGGTCATAAACTGAAAGCAAATTAAAGAAAATAAAGCTAAAGCACTGAAGGCCAGAAGCTGTACAGTTGAAGCAGTTTCTTCCTGTATGAACTCTTCAGATTTTATTAATAGGTCCTACTTTCTCATTCCAAACTGTGCAAGTGAAACTGGTGGATCTTTGCCTACAAACATCCTGTTTGCCTTGAAATAAGTACTACCCTCAGGAGAGCTTTGCCTCACAGAGGCCAGGAACACCAGTGCTGACGCTTCTGTATCATTTGCTTTGTAGTAGTTTGCGATGGGATCTTTCTCCTCCCCCTCTTAAGGCTTTAGGATGGTGTGGGAAAAGATGAAAGCGTATTCATCTTCTGTCATCAGGGCAGAAGCTCTCAGCAGTGGGAGTGAGGCAGACTACAAGGCTTATCCCGAATTACTTGCATCTAAACTGCCCCAGTCCTGTTCATCACGTACTGGTCTGGGACGCATCTCTGAATGCCACTCTAAGAACCTGGAAAACTTACACAGCAAAATGGCCAGAACAAAACTGGTGTGTTAAACTTGCTGGTTGTGCAAAAGCCAAAAAAAAAAAAAAAAAAAGAGAGAGAAAACGGTGAGTGTTCCTCTCATAAGCAGTAAGATTTTTATATTTTTGGAAAATATACAATGGAGTTAAACCTTTGTAGTTGAAATTCTTCTGTGTAAATGCATTGTAGTACCTATCTGAACTTTAACTTGAAGTGTAATGGAGAGTGAGTGACGGGGAAAAAAATCAGTATTTTTCTGTGCAATATTTCTATTTGGAAAAAATTAAGTCTACCATCTCAGTGGCTGTTCAGTCAGACTAAACAAACAGTATAACCTTTAAGCTGAAACAAAGAACCTAAGAAGACGGGGAAAATGCAAGGTTTTGATTTTGCAGAAAGCGTGTCAGAAATGGAAGTGACAGGGCATCAAGTGGAGCTTCTCAGCATTTGAGGTACCAACCCAATGAACTTCCATTAGTTGGACAAATTAAAATGCCAGTATGTGCTCTGTCCTAAAACCCAACCTATGATTTCCTTTGGCGTTTCAGCTCTTTCTTTTGGGTCCGTGAGACGATGCCGTTAACAGGCTTAGTAAAATGCACGTGTGTTGACCAGGACACTACACAAAAACAGATGTCACAGGAAGCATATTTGTGCATGAGAAATGCAAAGGTAAAAGTGAATATAGAAACGTAGAGGAAAACCAAACAGTAAAGTACTTCAAAAAATAAAAGCCACCATTATGTATGCCATTGTATTTGAATGTATATGTATTTTTTTTCCTGTTGTTACAGATTGGTTTTTTTGTGCATAATGCAGAAAGACAGAAAACTGTGTTATGCTAATGTTAAGCGACCTCACTATCCTACCTATCACAGAATTTTTCAGCTGTATCCATTTTGCTTAATATTCAATAGGTTAGTTAGTTGTAATGCAATTATAACTTGCCAACATTTCAGCATTTTCTCTTTTAATCAGAATTTAGGCTACAACTTAAAAGACAGCTAAGAATTCATCAAAATTTTGTAGTATTTTTTCTGCATGCACCAGTTAAACTCTGGGAAGTAAGAAAACGTCACGCCTCAAAATTTCCCAAATCATCTTGCAAATAGAATACCTGTAGTCATGGTTGTTTTTGCCTGCCAGATCAGCAGGCTGGAAGAAGTGTGTGTTCTACTTCATGTCTGTCCAGTTTGATTTTGTGATGCACTCAACCTACTTAAGAAGGAAGCTTTACCGTCTCTGACTGCTGTGCTTAGTTAGGTTTATGCCTGTCCTTGGACTGCATACTAGTCCCATCTCATTCTCTACAATTATACTACTGAAAGTCTTTCCCCCATTCAAATTTGTTTACACCATCTTCTTCCTATTTACACTATCACATTTTTGTCCTAGTCAGTCTTCTGGCTTCTAACTCCAATTTTTCTTAGTGATCAGCTTCCACTTTTGACTGTAGCAACTTCTGGTGCCTCTTCTGCCACCACAGATCATACTACTAGATACTGTGTCGCCTTTGCATTGTGTCATTACTCTGTAGATTGCTGAACATTGAAATTTCTTTGCAGAACACAGGTGGTAGAAATTGTAGAAACCATTACTTGAAATCATTGCAGTTTGCGTTATAAAAAAGCACCAGAAAGTAAGTATTTTCTCAGCTAAGACAGTATCAATCTAACATGAAGCAGAAAAGCCTGTTATTTCCTGAGAACAATTTTACTTGTTTTTCCAAACCCTCCCCCATATTATTTGCTTGAATTCTGATATAAGTCAACAAATCCATGCAGACTATTATCATTAGCAGCAATTTCTTCTGAAAATGCTAAGTAATATCCTGAAAATATTTTTAACATACTGTTACTGAAAAACTTTAGTGCTAACTACTCTTGTTTTGCAAAAACCTAACTGAAGAATGTTGTGCATAAGCAGCAAAAACTAAACTGAATGCAAGCTGATATAAATTTCAGTAATCATTATTCAAAATACACATTCCTTTTAGCTCTCCAGAGGCATAGTCCATGCTGCATCTTCTCAGTACCTTTTTTAAGGATTAACCTAAAGACACTGCTGCTTTCATACCTCTTCCTCCTCTCAGTGAACTCAGATATTTGACAGTTTACTATCACTTTTCATAGCAGGCACAATCTTAACTTAGGACCTGCCAGGTTGTTTTTAAGGTAAAAGGCATTTTCCAGTTAGTAGTGCTCGGTTTTTCCCCCACAGGCTATCCCCTCTTTAGAGGGGCTTTATCCTGCCACAGCCTGTAGTTTTTACTTTTTATTTTTATTTATTTTTACTTCTAGTTTTTATTTGGACATGACAAATGCAGTAATTTCAGTGAAAGGGATGGGGACAGCTTCTTGCAAAAAAATAAGCAAAGAACATTCAGTGATGCATGTCTGAATTACATATGCTTCATTGATTATATATTTCAGATTTTCAGATATAATATACAACATAACTTCAGGCTGATATCATGTAATATTATGACGTTAACCAAAACAGTGACAGTTCACATTCTTTTCAGATGGTGCGAATCTCAACAGACGAGCACAACACAGTTCCTGTTCCAGCATGCAGTCCTGGCCTTGGTGTGCTGGGCTTGGTTTGACCTGTGCTCTATCCATGCTTAACACAAGGGGGAAATGTTCTGGTGCGGATGAACCCCGCTATTCACAAGGAAATAGCGGTATTTGACTATGAATGTTACAGTATAACCAAATGCCTTCCTGAATGCATCTGCCTTTTACGCCTTGCCTTTTGCTGGGAAGGTTCGAGCATGTACTCAGTTGATTAGAGACAACAGTAAAATACTTTTCAGATAAATGACAGTTGTTCAAGCCAAACCAGGAATATTAAGAACATAAAAATACCTGTCTATAAAAGCTTGTAGCAGTGGAATTATCAACAGGAAGGCAGTGTAACAGGAGAGCCTTCGCAGCAGGGCAGCAAGGTGAGCTTTTACAGTAGTAACACTCATTTTATCATGGGCACAGCTGCAGTCCAAGTACGCGAAGTAGGCTAGGAAGATTCATTTAGAGTCAAACTATAATCCATTCAGGCCAGGAGACTAGATCCTACCTCCCAGGAAGCATTTCAGAGCAGGAAGGAAACTAAGGCAAAGAAATGGAGAAGTGTTTATTGCTTTTCCCAGGTGGAGGGAAAGATTCGCTGTTCAAGCCTCGTGCGGTGTTGTGCACAAGCCACACACGGTTTCACTATCACGCACTTCTCGAGAATCTCTCTAACCAAAAGGATGTCTGCGCAGATAAGTGATTTCTTCTGCGGACTTTAAACCCTAGCAGACTGAGGTCAAGACTTAGAAGGGAAGCAGCAAAGGCATCAAACAGTAAGATCCAGAGCTGCATCTTGGGATCCTGAGTGAGAATCAGTGACTAGAGACAGTTCAGCCTCCCAAAGCTTAAAGCATGTTCGGGCCGAGTCCCAGCGGCTGGGGCTCAGTACGCCGGCTTGGTGGGAGCCCAAACAGGGCACTAGACTGTATCTGTGGCAACAGGACTTTATTCATAAGCATAATAGTCTTCTGGAAATTTTCTGCCAGCTTCTTCTGCGTGACTAAAACCTTCAAGTAGTAGTAATCTATAAATCCAGAATTGTTCCTGATTCCAGGTAAAAGATGGCTTTATATAAACAACAGGAACTTTTATTATGTCTTCCGTCTTGATACCTAAGCTCCACGCTGGTTTAAGAAAAAACAAAACAAAACATACAGAACCATTGACCTGAAGAAAGTCAAAACTGCTTTTGAGAAAAATACTGTAATTCAGTCTGACTAATTAGAGACAGCAAAGTAGGTTACTTGGAGGCAATACCATTAAAACAGAAATATTTACCGGAAAGAGAGCACATGCTGCTGAATATGGCTATACAAGTTAACAGTTGTTTAGAATCAAATACTTACAAAAAACATTTTTAAGCTAGAGTCCCTCTTAAAGGGAAAGCTAAAGAGTCCCTCTTAAAGGGAAGAAAAGGATTTTCACATGATCTCACTTAGAAAAAATCTGTTTCAAATTGCCCTACGTGTCCTGGCCTCAAGCCCGTTTTTACTGAAGGCCTTTCCTGTACAGTTCCATAGGGGATGGGAATCTCTAAAAAGTTTTCCTTAAAAGGATGTGTCAGATACACTGTGTATACGACATTACGTAGCTACAGAAGCTAACAATTTTGAATACAGAGAAGTTTCTATCCTTTACATGCCAAAGCAAATTACAACCCAAGAAAGAACTCCTGAATTAATATTCTTACAAATAAAAGAGGTGAAAAAATCACTGCATATCATTATCCTACAGCAATGTGGGCATCCGTCCTCTAAGGATATTCAGCAATAGAAATATAATAAACTTACAAGCACAGTCTAACCCTGAAGCCACACCAAAAGCAAATTCATTTGTACAATTTAAACAAGCAAGCATAATTAAATGCAAATGAGTTTTTATTTTCTGAGACTATTAATTCCATTTAATCATCATGACTCTGTCAAACTCAATTTGCTCTCCCAAGATTTTTCATTCATACCAGAATTGTTCTATACAGAAGAGCCAGAACTGTGAGCTTGCCTGTAAAGAATAAATGCAAAGCTTGACATTTATCTGCACCTTTAAATATTAACTGCAATAAACTTTATATTTTTTCCATTATCAGTAAGTTTTAGTAAAAGTTTATTAATCAAGCAGAAGTAAGGTCACTGCAACACATCTTACAAAATGACAGGAAGAATTTCAAATCTGAAAGCACAGACACAATGTGCTTTCTAAGGTTAAACATCGTAAAGGTTTACAGCAGACACCCTCACTTAATTTGCTTAGGTACATGCTTTCCTGGAGGCGCTGGCAGGGTCCAGCCCCGCGCTGCCCCAGTGCAGGCACAGGAGGAAGCTCGTTCCCTGCCCCAGCAGGGAGGCTGGACAGGCAACAGCAGCTACTCCCCGCTCTGCCTCGCGTTCACTCCTCATTCCTCGCGGCCTCCAAGGAAAGGGTGCTGGGCCTACAGAGGCAGAACTCAAAATTACATCCACCGCAGAGGGAGGTGGCACAGCTGAACACTGTATACACATCTCATAGTTCAGGAACTCCTGATGTACGTGGTTTCCAGGAACAGTTTAAAACACATCAAGACTCTAAAAGACAGCTATATGCAGTGTCATGTCAAAGTTTACTGTGGATTTAAATCATGGAGAAAAAGAAACTACCTCTTATGCAACTGGTTTTCAGCAGTGACTGCCAAACATCATTAAGGTAGCCACTTTTTACTGGAATGCTTCAATTCACCTACTGAGGGGCTATTAAATGGTGCTATTCATTAGCAGGGAGACAGTTGTTCCTGTAAGATCTTTTTTATTCAAACCACTAATTTCTCAAATGAGATTAGCGATCAGATTGGTACAAGCCTTGCTGAACACTGCTTTCTGCGCAGTGAAATTGAATATAGTGTTTTTTTATGTCAGTGGTGGTGGAAGGGCTTGGAAAGACAAGTCTACTTGCTCTTGGCTTTGGAAAACCATATGGCATGGGCAACGCTCATTGCAGTGTCTTGGGAAGCTTTAATCAGATGGCAAGAGCGTTAACAGCAGCATGCAGCTAGCAGCAAAATAGGTCCACGGCAGAATAACTTCCTTCTGCTTGTCACAGGAAGAGACATGCCACAAGTATGAACTCTCAACTCAATGCTACCCAGATTTACTACCATCGGTTAGTCTGTGCTAGTAGATCTACTTATTAATGCTTTGTTCGGTAGTAATGCTTATACTGGCATAACCACAGTGGTGGGAATCTACTACACAGGGCACCTCATGTGCTTGAGAGCACAGACCCCTCCTGAAATAGTGAGGCGTGAAAAAGAAAATGGATTAGGCACACGGAGATATGCATAGCAGTGAATGGATAGTAAAGGATGAAGACAAATGGGGACAATGCAGTTAAGATTATCCACTGCTGGAATATCTTTCTCCCTTAAAAATCTAAACAAAACACATTGCTGCGGTATTAGTGCAGCAGCCAGATCAATAGCATTCAGTATGATGACTCTTCACACCCAGGACCTTACACTAGGACAATGTGTGTTAACAGGTCACTACAACTTATCAGAGCTAGGGTTTCACTGTTTTTTTTTTGTTTGTTTGTTTGTTTTGTTTTTTTAAAAAACATCCTCTGCAAAATTTCCAGAGGAAGGCTAAACCCATGTTTCTGCAGTTCAGGTAGCCAAAATATTTCAAAAGCATAACAGGTTTCTGTTCAGAAAAGGAGCAACACGTGACTTGGAAGTGGAGGAAGGAATGCAGAAAGACCATTTTTAAAGAACTGCTGTTGAACCTAAAGTACTGAAATTTAATGTTTTGTATATGTCAACATAAAACTAAGCAGCGGATAGAAGTGATAGCAAGCATATTGTAAATATATTACACAATTCTCATTATCATTTGTTGCTGATACATGGAAAAAATGCATCTTAAGATCAACTTAATCATAATCTTTAAGTGTTTTACGTGATATATGTAGTTATTGTGACAAATACTGGTAGAATAGAAGTATAGCTATCGAATTATTTCATTGTAGCATTTATGTTTTGGAGACAGTTTTTCTGTTGACTCAGTTATCAAATACATAATTATGTACCATTCTCCTGTTATGCTGGTTACATTCTCTGTATCTATTTATAGATTTATTCATTACAACTATAAGCAGAAGTTTTCAGTGTTTCATTTAGCTCTATATATTACAATTACAAGAGAGGTTTGGGAACAACTATTAAAAAAGATAGATGCTTAAAGTTTAACATGCATTTAGAAATTTCTAAAGAAAAAAAATAAATAGAAAAGACAAAGTTACGAAGTTATGAACTGCAGAACTGTTACTAAACCCTGGATCCAGCTGGAAAAGTTTCACATTTTTGGACAAAAACTACAGAGCTTGGACACAAAAAGAAAAGTTTCAGTGCTATGCATAATGAAGCTCACATTTAGCTAGAAAACATTATTAATTTCAAAAGCTATGATTAGCTATCAAAAAGCATGAGTACACTGGGGCAAACTGAAGTTCAGTACTTGATCATGTAAAACTCTTTTGCTACTTCCATTGACATTCCCCCTTTGTAAAAGTTCATGTATTTCATGTATTTCAACCTACGTTGCTAGGTATCATTACACAAGATATCACCTGTGCACTTAAAGCCTACGTTATCATAATCTTTATCCTATACGTCCTATATGTTCTTCATTTTTATTATGTTCTTCTAGGTAATGGTAATACAAATATGTTGTGTCAGCAGCAAATAATCTTACATAAGATTCCTAAAAGACATTGAGTGAGCAAATCTAATGGTCTGCTAGAGAACAGCGGTATCAGAAAGTGAGTGTGTCGGGGGGGGCAGATTTTACAGTAGGAAGAGTTTGCTTTTAACAGTTACTATTAAGAGAGAAAAGGGCATTATTTCTGTTTTGATTTTATTTTCAAAGGAGGGTTGAGAAAGGAAAGAGAGGGCCTAACAGTCCACCTTCAGGCGACCAAAACTTCATCAAGCTACTAAATCACTAAGGTTAAAAAAGTGTAAGCTAGTGATTTGAATCTAGTTCTCAGTTAAAATGTTCCTTATACTGAAGATGCAAAATACAATACAATAATTTTTCTCCTCAGCAGTTTCAGGAGAAACAATAATCATACCTAGGACTGGTTGTCATTATTCAGCACCAAGCTTCATTTAATTTTAGTTAATTCATCTTCATCCTTGACAAGGAAAGCAGGAAGTAGCAGTCCCCTCCCGCACACTTTCAAAACAGGAGATACATACTGTTTACAGACTCCTTTTGGCTACCCGTCTCCAATTTAAACACTTTGTTTCCCTTCCCTTTGTAGCACTTGACCCTTCAGGGACAGGGCTGCAAGGACAGACTCACTTCAGTTATTTTGGCATCTTTAAAAAGTTTGGAAAAGAGTACTGACAAGGGCCAGGTTCCTGGCAGAGAGGAGAGCAGATGACTGCCACGACACAGGACAGCCAAGCGCTATGCAAAGTTTAACTCCCCGCACCCACCATGGTTTTGCCCATCCTTCCTTTCACATGTAATAGATGAAACTGGCAATGTATCAAAGACAGGAGGGAGAAGATAAATAAATGCCCAACACAAACACTGTTTGCATGGGAAGGGTGGAGCCACTAGGAAGCAGAGGAGCAAACTGGAACCTCTCCTTCTCCTGCTCTCTGTTCCCGTTTGGCTCCACACCTTATGCAGTGACACAGTGGAGCAAATGCCCCTGCTAATTTCTTGCCTACCTCAGTTGTCAGTCAGGGACAAACATAACATTAGTTTGTAGCTTTATGCAGTTCCCTCATCAGCTCAAGCTATGTTAACTTCATACACTACAGAAACTGCCCCACTTAAGAAAATTATATATTGCCTACAGAAGAAACTATCCATTTAAATCATCCTAAAAAGCTCCTCTCTGAATATTTGTTTTGGATCAAATATATTCTGTGATCTCAAGTAAATCAGCTTCAAAGGGATTACCCTAGTTTGACTACCTACAAGTTTCTCACACAGACAAGTTTCCTTATGGTTGGGAACCAGGGCACAATTTCCATCCTTTATTTGCAGATGTGAGGAAAGAGACCTCCTAACAGAGACCACACACCTTATCAGTACTGCCTGAGGTGAGGGGAGACCACCACCACCACCACCACCACCACCACTCACAAGGAGGAGGAGCCTCAAAACAAAACAAACCACAGCTCAACAAGGATTTGGAGCTTAGTGATACACTGAAACTTCAATTAAGAAGACGTGTATGAAGCATCAGGACATGTTATATTCATCTATTCAACTACCATAGCAAACGAAATATCTGTCTGAACAGCAACACAATGCCAAATGAGAAAATTAAATCCAAGAAACAAAACCAAGCCACTTTTCTATCCAGCACAGCAAAGCCCTCAGGCAGCATAGCTATTAACACACCAACACACGTCTGTTTTCTGTAGGAAACAAAGGCTTGGGACTAGTACTGAAAATTTCAAACAAGGGCATCTAACAGATTCCCATCATTCAAGCAGGGAGGTACCACAATTACTTACAAATATTAGACCAGCACCACATTGAAAAACAAAACAGAACAAAACAAGAAGAACACAACGGTCTGCCTGAAGGTCAGTGTTTTAGAAAGCGTGATAAAGATCAGTACCAAAAAAAAGAAGTCCTGCAAGAGTTGGAAGCTGGACTTTGTTCTTCGAACGTTTCATTCATGATACAGAAGCTTTTGAGAAAAGGAATTTCTTAACTTTATGCACCCCTGGTGTCTGATCTTCTTGAATTTATATAAACAGGAACATAACTAATGTACAGAACTACGGAAGATACTAGCTAGGAGAGGTGCAATAGATTATCTATAACACAATTGTTTTGTAATTTGTTCTCTTACATGAAGAAAAACGTTCTCAAAGTTCAAGGGAATTATTTTGCAGGACACTTTTTTGGAGGTGAGTTCATCTGTCTTTGGTGTGCACCTGAATAATCTTTTTATGGTAATGCTGTAGTGACAAAGATAGAGGTACAGAAACTAACACAAGCTGTGTATAGAACATTCCTCCTCCCCAGTATTTCTACTGATGAAAACAGATACAGCGGGTGAAATAACAGATACTCAGGAAGATGAAGCAGAAGGTCCTTTCCATAAAGGTGTGAAATACACTAGTTTGAAACCTTTCCTTAATGGCTGTGCTTGGAACAGTTACACTTGGGATGCCTGGAGGGAGCATGAAATTGAAAGAAAGAACAAAGAATATCTTCCCATCTTGTCTTCATAAGGGGATCCCTGTTAAACCTACACAGTTCTGTCAATATTTCATAAAGGCAGACTAGCATTTTCTTTTTCCCCATATGCTATAATACACAACATATGTTTTATCATTTTTTTTAGACTAACTGTATAGCTAAATGACTGACTTCAGACATTGGAATGAGTCTCCCTGGAAGACACTTGGGTTACATGGGGTTATCAGAGCTTGAAGCATAAGAACCCCACAACTCTCTTGAGAAAGCCAATAACAATACAAAAGGTATCTGTTGTAAAGTTTCTGACATACTCATTTATTGTTTTTGCATTAATGAAGAAGTGAATTCCCTTCCTCTCTCCTTCCCTTTCTATTAGCCACAAGTAAAACAGGATTTTAGGATCTGCTGGAATATCGTATCATGTCATATCACATGAGTGTGAAATAACCAGTAATTAGGTGCCACGTTTATGATTTAAGCCTGTGAATAAAGGTGTGGAGCATCGATTTATTCCTAGATGTTTGTTGCTGTATTTTGTATTGCAGAGGTTTTTCCTTGTACCAAGTAAGTGTTCAGCTCAATAGTCTCTGTGATGGGACACTAACATCAGCATCTTTTGGTCCTCTGCGTAGCAGAGGAGTGAAGATCGTGGCAATTCTTTACAACAACACGCAAAAGGTGTGCGCAGACCTGGCAGCAACGCCTCGGCCAAAGTTAGTATCAACTTTTTCCTTTTTCTAATGAAAGCAGATGGTGCTCAGACACATCGCTGTCGGGGAAGCGATCGCTGCTCTGCCACCGGCGCCCCCGGAAAGCGCCCGCGAGCAGCGCGGCCGGGGCCGGGGCCGGGACGCCGCCGCGCTCCTTTGTGCGCCCCCGCGGGCCGGGCGGGGCGGGGCGGCGGCGGCGCGCGCCGCGGGCAGACAATGCGCGTCCTGTGCGGCGCCCCCGCCGATTGGCCGCGCGCCGCCCGTGCCCATGATGTCATGCGGCTGGAATGCGCGGCGCGGCGCTGCGCGGGGGGCCGGGCCGCGCGTCCCGCCCGCTCCCGGCGCGAGGCTCCGCCAACGGCCGCCGCCGCCCCCGTCCCGCGGCGCGGGCTCCCGCAGCGGTCGCGAGAGCCGGGAGGGGGAGAGGCGCGGCGGCGGCGGCAGAGACGCTCCGTCGCGGGGCAGCAGCGCGGGCGGGGGGCGCCGGGCAGCGGCGGTGCGCGGCCGCGGGAGAGCCGGCCCCGCGCCCGGCGCCGCCGCGTCCGCGCCCCCCCACAGACCTCCCGGGGCGGGCGGCGGCGCGGGGCGGGCGCGGGGCGGGGCGGCGGCGCCCGCCGCGTACCTTGTTCTTGACCTCGGCGGAGAGCCCGTACGAGGGGCCCTTGTTGAAGTGGGTCATGGCCGCCTTCTCCCCGCTGCCTGCGGGCGCTGCTCCCAGGCGCTGCCTGCTCCGGGGCTCAGGCGAGAGTCCGCCCGCCGCCGCCGAAAGTTCTAGTCCCTCCCTCGCGGCCCGGCCCCGCCGCCGCCGCCGCGCGCCAATCGCGCCACGGCGCTCGCCGCCCCCCCGGCGCCCGGGAGGGGGCGCGGGGCCGCGCGGGCGGCTCGCCCCGCCCCGCCCCGCCCCGCCCCGCCCCGCCGGCCCGGCGCGAGGGTCCCGCTGAGGGGCGGGGCGGGGCCACGCGGGGGGGGCAACGTCAACCCGAAAGAATCCGCCGCCGCCGCCGCGAGGGGCGCGGCCGCCCCCCCCCGCCCCGCCCCCAGCGCGGGCGCGGCCGCCCCGCCCGGCCCCGCCCGGCCCCGCCCCGAGGGAAGCGGCGGCGGCCGGTACGTTACAGGCGGCCCTGGCGCTCCCCGGGCCGGGCCGCCGCGGGGTGTCCGGGCTGCGGCCCCTCTCCCCTCATCCCCCGGGATAACGCGCCTGCGCTCGCCCTCCGCGGGAGCGGGAGCCCCGGGAGCCGGTGCGGCGGCGGCGGCGGCTGAGCCCGCGGGGCCCGGCAGCGCCGGGGGTCCCGGGCCGCTCGCGCCCCGCAGCCCCTAACGCGAGCAGCCGGGGCCGCTCCGGATTGGGGGCGGCCGAGCGGCCGGGACTGCCCGTGGGGATAAACTGCGGAAAAGCGGGAAACTGAGGAGTGGGGTGAGGGCGACGGTGGTTCACGTGAGCACCGTGGAAGTTCATTAATGTTTGGACATTAAGGTTGGAAGAGGCTCGTCTTCCGTGACCTCAGAGAACAAATGATTTGGGGCTAGAGGCAATGTACCCCGAAGTCCTTGGAAATGTTTCTGTTGACGTAAAAGTTGGATCAGGACTTTATTTATTAATGCTCTCGATCATTTTTGCCACAATACACACTGCCTTGAGAGATTTAAGACGTTTACAATTGATACGCTCTCCTCAGCTCAGGAAATTACGTATTTCATCAATTTTAAAATAAAATGTTGCTGGCTAGTAGCTGGATAATCAGGTTTATATTATTCTCAAATAAATCATTTAGCATTTTTTAATTTTTACGTCATCTGATCAAGACACAAATACCTTCCAGGCTCTTTATTCTGATGCTGAACACCCCTTAAGAAAGCTACCCTCTTTTGGTGTGATTGCCTCTATTTATTCTCTGATCAATAATATATTTATGCCCTGTGGGAGAAGAAATATTTGAGCATAGTTAAAAACACATGCTGTTTTGCATCACTGACAACACAAAGCAAATTTCAAGCCGTCGGTGTAGTATAAAGCAGCTGGAGCATACCGGGCAATCTGGCTCATTATGTGTAAATCTCTTATCTTTGCCCTATTTTTCCACATTCCTTATTTCTAAGGCTATTTGTATGGAAAGAGGATTTGTACAAGAATTATTCCCCACCTGAAATCATAATCCTCTTTGTGACATTGTAATAACTTCTTCAGCAACCACATGTAATATCATAAACATGCACTGATGACTTCAGCTGGAAACCAAGAAAAAAGGACTATGAAGAGACAAAATCTGTTTTCCTGGATACATGGACCGTTATCTTACAAACATTCTTGTATGTGAATTATTGTAAGCATATGCGTAGTCCTATTAAACTCCTTGAGCCTAAATTATCCCTTGTGTAATTCCACAGCAATCTATAGCATTAATGTGGCCCAATGGAAAACTATCAAATACACATTTCTGTTCATGTGTTTGACTGTCTGACGGCGACTGTGATTTCGCGGTGACGACTGAAGACATGTAGCAGGGTGACTGCTAGTCCATTAAAGGGAGTTGGGCCTAGTCCTGCCCATGATGGATCGATCGCCTTCTCTTCTCTACCCTCCAGCCCCGAGGAAGAGCTGTGGCCCCATCATCTGCCTCAGCTGAGGAGGGGCTGGACGACGTCCCTGAAGGAGAGCGGCCGGTTCGGGAGAGCCAGGCACGCCGCTGGGCCGGGCTGAGCGCCGGAGGTGCGGTGTGAGAGCAGCAGCTTCGCAGGCCCTTCGTGGGCAAGGGGCTGCGGCTGGATGGGAGAAGACGCAGAAAATACGCTCTTAGGGGGTTGCTTTTAATGACGGGGGTGCGTGTAATTTTGCAGAGGGCCGGAGCGCCGACGCCCGGCGAGAGCTGTGGGGCTCGGAAGCCCCCGGGCGCCGTGGGGAAGGTGTGCGTGGGGGGAGCTGTGGGGCTGGGGGAAGCCCTGCGGTGGCGGTGAGTGGAGGCCGGCGGCCTGCAGGTAGCCGAGGGGGAGCGGGCTGCAGCAACATTTTCCAAAAACCTGGAACTGCAAGAAAAGGGAGGGTGCTGCAAGCTTTCTGAGTCACAGCTGTATCTTCTAAAGATTATGGGGGAAAATGCTACCGGCTGAGTACTAACCTGATGAGCTGAGGGAGAAGGCTGTACTGGCTGGGTCCCCTCTGATGCAATTAAGCTGAAAGGAAAGGAGCTAATTTAGCCCTTTTGCAATTTCCTGTAGTCTGGGGAGTGTTTCCCAGGCCCACATCAGTGGGCTGATCCTGGTGATCCCGGGAGTACAGAGATGCTACAACTCAGTAATGCTTTAACCTAATTAACTTTTGCATGTGAATATTGAATAGCTGTAAGTTAAATACAATTTTAACACATTGTGACTGTCCTTAGTAAGATTTGTGCTTTCTTGCGTGCTTTAATTAAGCATGCCTCTCGGTACGTGCATTGCTTCCCAACTACTTTAACAGACTCCTGCTCCCATCCTGCGTGAGCCTCCCACCTTGCAGAGCAATTGCCGATGCTACGAGGTGTTGGTAGCCCACCCACCTCTCCCCAGCAGCAGACCGGAGAAGACAACAGCCTTTTCTTGGCAGTCGTTACCTTTACCTAAAAGGCTGGCATTTATGAAGGTTTCAGAATCACCATCTGGAAAAACTAAGCACATGCACTTCTTACAAATACCACAGACTGAAGCAAGGGGCCGGATTCAGCCTTGATGGAATTATTATCTGACATCAATGTATTGCATTTCCCCTATGTTGCTAGAGTAAATTCCCTTTTATGGAGATGTCTTCAGTGAGGCACACAGTGCCAAAACACTCAGAGAATTGCATAGGACCAAACTTACAATACTGTAGTAGAGAGAAGAAATATAAGCTAAGACTTTTATTTTGTGTGCAGGGAGGAGGGGAGGGATCCTTCTTTGGGGAAGGATTTTTTCTTTCTTTCTTTTTTTTTTTTTTTTAAGTATGAGTTCTGGTAATTGTAGGAATGGGAGCCTGAGTCTTATTTTGGGAAAGATTTCCCTTTTGTACTTAACTTTTAAGATTAAATGTTATTCACGTTCTTGATATAATATCTTCCTGAGGCAAAAGAGTTAGACACATATATGTGTCTGTAAAGATTAAGCTTTGTAATTTTAAAACAAAACTGAACAAATTAGGAATTTTAAAATATCTGAACACTTACTTTCAAATCCACTGCTTCTTCATTGAGTCTAATGATGAAGTCTTTTCCTGTCCTGGTTCTTTGAATGCAAACAGTTTTTAATCTGGTGGTGCTAGCTGTTGGTATATACCTTTTTTTTTTAATTTAGTTAGAAAGAAAGACATGACTTCATTTTTTTTTTTATTTTATCTTTTTCTTTTCCTGTAGCTATCAATACCTCTCAGAGTGAAAGGCTTGCTTTTGGTATTGGTTTTTAACTTGCTTAAACTAATTCACAGAAGGCAAAACAAGGACTTTAGCTTGCTTATGTGGTAAAAATGCCTGAAATGTTTCACTATTTTCTTCCTCAAACAAACATAATAATAAGCAGCAAACTTTTTGGCTTGCAGCAGATAGGAGGGAAAAGTGGATCTCTAACACTTCTGTTGATCAGTAAGAACTAATACATTTGCAGTACCACGAACAAGATCTATATGTCATGTGTGCCTGATGTTTTATTGTTTGTCAACAAGCTAGATATTAATAAACATTTGTTTTGTTTCACAGTGATATTTACCTAAAAGAACAGTGTAGCAAAGCACACGAAGAAAGTGCACGTATGGACAATGTTAAATGTTAAGTTTTCTGTTCTACACCAGGTGGGCTTCCCTACTAGGAATGACATAAAAACAATGTTATGGTATTTTGCGCATCCATAATTCTTGGTTTTTAGTTACCACTTTACCTTTATGTTTTAAAGAGGAAATTTTATATCTCCAGGATGTGGACAGAGGCAACATTCACCACTTGACTGCTGCCTGTTCAGCATGACCTGAATTTGATTTGAACAAATTTTCTGGGCTCAACTCAGGAAAGCATTCCTATTTAATTCCTGCTTCCTCCCTCCCCCCATCCCAAATATTTTTCTGCAACTTGAGCATAGTATCCTTGCTTCTGTTTGCGTACAGCTCTTAATGCGGTCTGGACAAGGTCGCACGTCCTTCAAGCAATAGAGTGTTCAAACACTTCTTTTCCCCCTTCTTCATCCTCCAGTCCTTCCTCCAATAATAGATCATTTCAAAATGGAATTGATTTTGACTGATACGTAGTAACTTTTAATGCAACTTTATGTTGCATTACTCAAACTTATTAATTTGGATACCAAATATAAACTATATTGCCCTATCAATAGGTTAGTTTCATGACGGCTACAATCTTCACACCCACGTTGTGAAAACAAGACTATCCTTGAGCAGTGTTGCTATTTAAAATGCTTATTTAAGCACATTGTAGTACTGTTGTCTTACTAGTCAAAATCTGAATGCAACAAAAAGGAATCAAAAACCTCCTTCTTGCCGCCCAATTTTGTGACATCTTCCAATTTCAGTTATCTAGCTGTATTGACTAAGAGACAAATTCTTCATCACTACTGTATTTTCCACCTTTGAACATAGTGCTCATAAGTCTGAGGAAAGACTTATTGCATTTTTTTAAACTTTAGATCATTATCCTTTGAACTTTCATGGTGAAACTTTGCTTTGAAGGAATTGTAGTAGTTTCAACTGCAAAACAATCCAAAACAAGGGATATTCAGAGCACTTTATAGGGTTATTTGAGACTCAAATGGTGCAAGGGATAAAAGGCTGATGAGTGTTGCACATGATGAGTGAATAGCTGAGATATAGTGGCATTTAGCCAAAGGCTTGCTACCACAGAGCGGAGATTCAGCTATTACAATAGCGAGAGATCTCAAATCTGTTTGGATAAGAGAGGTTTCAAATAATCAGTGTCACTGTTAATGTACTTCAGTCAGAGGATGTGAGTCAGACTTGGGGGAGAGGGGAGAATTAGGAATAGCTGATGCTCAGATAACTCAGACTGTACTGGAATACAGAAGCCTGAGGTTTTTAGCTGCTGTATCCCAGGCCATTAATCTTGTGGGGTTTATGCTTGTATTGCATCCCACAAAACATCTGGAAATTCTGAAGTTGAGAGTTTTTTGTTTTGTTTTTTGGTAGTGTGGAGAAGTCCCCCTTTAAACTGGAAGAAAGGCTTAGTATCTAAAGTAGTAATTTGCTTTTATATAATAACTAAAAGTAATACTCACTTTTAAGCAATAGGTTATATCAATACTATGCCTGCTGAGTGCTGGGTGTGTTTATTCAATAGTAAACACAGTGCTGGAGACCGTACTGATCTGCACTGTCAGGTCTCGCATAGCCCCAAAAGGGAGGCGGGGGGAAGCACTGAACGCAGGTAACACAACCAGTAATGCTCACTTGTAAACAAAGAGGGAGGTTTTAGTTACGGAGATCAGAAACAGTGAGTAAACAGACAACTTTATTATATAATGCAGACAGAAAATAAACTTTCTTCAGAGGAAAAAGCTTGGAAAATGAGCATGATATTCTAGAAGTATCCCTTTACATCACAGTCAGCACAGTGCAATGTTATACACCATGGTAAACGCAGCCTACACAATATGAAAAAAAACTGTAATTGCTTTGTGCTATATATTCTCAGTCTTCAAAAAAACCGAGTGCATTTGGGAAAAAAATGCAGCAGTCGTAACTTCTTTCCTCTCAGAATTGACTGTTAAATCATTCTTAAAGTAGAACTTCACAGTATAAGTAGAAACTTCTCCTACTATTTCCTCAACCTTCCCTTTGCCTCCATTCCTCTTTTTTAAGGGAAAAAAAGATGAAGTTATTTTCAGGAATTAGCACCTCTAGTCCTGACTTACTTAAATTTAAAATATGCTCATGATTAGGATTGCACTGCAAGATAACTATCATTTCTCCTTGTTAGTGGCAAACTTCTAACTGTATGTAGGTGGTGGAAGAGCTGAGATAGATACAAAACAGATGCCTCAAAAGATCCTTGGTATAGGTTCCTAATTACACTACAAAAATGGACTTAGTACCTTTCTACAGCCATGTTACTTTTAAAGGAATTCTTACAAATATTAATTTAGAGCAGTTAAGATATCACTTAAAGTGCTGCTGCACAAATATTGCAGCATTATTTTTAATATCCTGCTATTCAGTGGAGATACAGAAAAAACTAACTATGGTTCCCAACTCTCATACTTGTTTTTCTTTTACTAATGGCTACCTGTAAAAATGGAGGCTATTAACTTATGCTGAATAATGATTTCTGGACTTTCTTTATCTTGGCAGTGGACGTTGGGAGATACCTTTTAGGCTACTGATGTTGAGGTTAGGACACTCATTTCATTGTCAGCTGGCATCGCAAGCTGGATCATAACTGAAAGCGGTGGAGTTCACTTGCACTGTGCAACAATAAAGTGGGAAACGCTAATTACCAAACTACTGTCAGCTGAAAGTAGAATTACCAGTAATGCTCACCGAGCAGATCTGATTGTTTGATACACCACCACAAATATCCACTCTTTCTTAAATGGAGCAGAGGCTTTCTGTTTTTTAAATATCTATTGTGCACTAGTGCACAGACAAAGCACAAATATGCCCAACAGTGCAATTAGTTCTAGCTATTTACTCTCTTCATTTCCACCTCTTTGAAATTATGACTGTTCTGATACCTGCAACTTCACTGTATGGATGAACACACTTCTTAAATCTTAGCCTACAAAAATAATGGTTAAAAAAAGTTGCCTGCTTCATAGTACAAAACTACTTCATCTCAACAGTTTATATAAAATCTCTTAGATTCTAATTGTACACTTAAGTCTAGATCCAGCACTTGAACTCTGCCCTAGAAGGTGACCTCATTGCAGAGTCATGAATTTGACTTGTATTTTGCAACGATTCAGATGAAATGCTCTAGGTGAAACACTGATGAGGATATAGTAGTACCAGAGGATGACTCACTAGTGTCTGTGCTCCCGTTCCTGAAACATCAACTTACAACAGACTTGTGAAATATATAATATTATGCTTGTTTATAAAGTCCTATAACTTGTTTGAAGCAGGAAAGAAATCCTTATTTGAGGAGAGCCTCTTCCCCACTTCTTCTCTGCTCAAAGAACCACCACCATGTCAGACACCTCATTCACCTTTGTCCTCAGGTATGAACAAAGATAACAAAAGGTATGTATAAAACTGATGTTATCGATCAAAGAATGTATCTTGTTATAAATACGTGTATATTTAAAGACTATCACTGACACAGCTGAATGTATAGTTGCTTATTCATATTGCAGATTTATTTCACTCTGATCTATTAACTGAGATATTAAACATGTTAAACATCTCAATTTTTGGTGTGTGGGGAAGATAGTGTAAAATTTCATATTTCTTATATTCTTATCTGTGTGGAAGAAGTCACTTGAGTTTAAATAAGCATGTCAACAAATGTTGACCTTCCCATATCATGCCTCACTGTCTCTTCATTTTCCATTACCATTGTAGCATGAGCAGCATGGAGGCTTTCTTTTTCTTTAAATACAGAGGATAAATGCTGTCCAAAACTACTGTAATAAAGGCTACTGCAATTCTTGTAAATTTTTGTGCAGAAAACCTATCCTTTACAAAGCTGTTTTCTGCAAGATGACCTCTGCTTCAAAGTACTTCCTCCTGATTTTAACAGTACGGGTCATGGGACTATCATTATGCTCTAAGGAAGTATGGTGATGAAAAGCAAAAATGAAATTGAAGCTTTAGAGAGGTTTAGGTTCAAATTGTGCTGCAGACAAGAAATGAAAGGGCTTAATGAGCACTTTCCCAGATCTACACCCACCTCCTAGAACAACCAGATATTTATTGGTAAAATATGCAGTCTCAATGCAGGCCAGCAAAAGAGAAGGAGTATCAAAGTATTGAATGAGAGCCAGAGTGCTTCTTCAAACCCTTCACACAGTACTTGCTTGTGCTCTGGCTTACTGTGACCGGTACTAGCAGTTTAACTTCTATGACTATCAAATCTAGTACAAGAATACAAATCAGTTTTGTTTAAACACACATTTTTGAAAGCTCTCCTGTTTTCTATTGTGAAATTTCAGACTGTTTTTTTTTGTCCCATAATACAGACACTCCCCCTGCCCCGCAGTACATTACTCACTTGACAAATAAGTCACTTCACTTAAATGAACTTTGTGTTCATCACGTGTAAACTGTCTTTCATTCACATAGCATTATTAAATAAATGGAAGATTAATTTTGGTGAAATTATAATTAAAAACTAGCCTCCTAGGGAACTGATATCTTAAATACTATTTCTCCTAAGTCAACAATCAACCCATAATTCTTTCATGAACTAGTTTCCCGAAGTCAGTTTGAAGATACAGACTAAAGGCTGGACCTTCTATTTCTAGTGCTGATACCCCAGTGATCAAAACACACACGCATCATGACTGGTGTATTAACAGGGAAAGGCTAAATGGTCGTAGACACTGAGGAAAAAGAAATACTGTTTTTCTTTAAAAAGCAACAACAAACTTGTCTGAATGAAAAGCAAGATTCTCCCTCTGTCCAAGCTAACAGCAAACTTATTAAAGAAACAGTATGAGCTCAAATGAGTCTATGTGACCTATACAAGGCTGACAGCAGTACGGCAATCAATTGTAGAAATTCTTTAGGAAAAGAATTTTATTACTTAGCCCTGTTGAACTGCCTTAAAATAGCCAATGTTAGATAAAAATGTATGTTTCTAATTTGTGCAAACTAAAGAAAAAAAATTTAAACTTCTAACATTTATGAAATGCATGATGTTACAGTGGTCTGCGTCAGGCTTTTCCTAAGCATGCCACTGTAAATGAAAGGAAGGTGTGTGGAAATTGCATAGCTGCGCTCCTAATTTCATTCTCAATGCATCCATTTGTGAGAGCAAACATATTAGTAAAAGCTTCTTTAAAGATGAATTACAAACTGCTGATCTTGCATTGCTTTTATCTGCTGCGCTACTCAAACTCTATATCCTGCCAAGCTGACTGTTGGTTTCAAGTTGGATTAATACAGAGAAAGGTAATAAAAACAATACAAGTACCATGTAGACAATGTATTTGAGCAATTGTGAAGACATTTAGCAAGGGTCTGTTAAAACACTTAATTTTCATTATGAAGCTGGAGGAGATGCAGCCTCTAGAGAGATATGGTGACAGAGCAAGCCTTTCACGCTGTTTGCAGAGGACAGAGAAGTGTGGGACAGAAATCTACTTGACTAGGTTGTGTTACTTGATACTGAATCAAACAAAAGTTTTTGTACAAATGCTGCTATCTAATTGTTTCAGAGACACCCTTTCATGTAAGCTGCCTGCTTTCCCTCCTGTCCCAGTAAGGAAGACTGGTCTTTGGATGCAATTTCTGACAGACGGCACAATGGCCAAGGAGCATCCATCGATGAGCTCGTTTGGAGGTGAAAGAAATAATGGTCTCATAGGTGTGAGCTGTGTCTGTTTATGCTCTGTGGCCCCTTTGCACTTATACAAGAGGATCTTTTTTGCTTTGCAAACATGATTTGTAAAAACATATCTTTAAAACTATCTGCTTGCTATTTGCATGTGGCAATATCTCTTGTTTCAAGGCAGTAACAAATTTGCATCTGCTATGATGGGGTATTTTTGCCTGGAAAAACAGGTGTGTGCAGAATTGCATGAGTGCAACTTCAGAATTGACTTGTGAGACTTTAACTTGTGTTCCCAGACGTCATTAATGGCTTGCAAAATGTTACCGAACAGCATAACTCTGTTGGAAGGGTCACTGTGGAGCTGCAAGAAAGTTGGTTCATTGGCTGAAAGTAGATAGTCTGAATTATTAAAAATAATCTTTTAAGCTGTTTTTAGCAAGAGTCAACTTCTCATATCATTATTTTGTTAGCGACAACCTGGCACTCCTCTTATATGGTAGAAGAGGGGAAGGGAAAATAAAATCTAGTTTTTAAACGTTTATATATCATATGCGCTCCATTAGAAGAAGACAACCAGGTGAAAAGTGAAGTAACTCTGAATACTTGATACTTGCCAACTAATGCATATCTTGATAAAACAGTCTGATAACTAAAACAGCCTGAATCCAAGCTAGCACTCACTGAAAGAATTTTTGGATGCTTTTTATTCTATTCTGACTCTTTGCCAGTTTCAATGATAGTATTTCCATAAAGTCATATTTGTTTTCTTTGAAGAATGCCTTTCTTCTATTTTCCTTTAAATCCGTAAGATATTATGTTTTCCCCTCCTGGCAATGAAGAGAAAAGTAGTAGTCCATTTCACTCCAAACCTCTGCCATAGCTGTAACACAAACTTGTTTGCCTAAATATTAATATTTAAGGGAAAGAATGAGGCACAGCAAAACACAAGAATTAAAATCGAAGGAATCCAGTCAGCTGCTCTCAAGACTTTGGAGCTGAACACTGCAGCACTGTTTTGTGTTTCACTACTCCGAGCAGGAAGAATGCAGCTTTCCTTTAGAACAATGACAGTTTGCTTGTACCCACCTACTACCAACAAAAGATAAGAACCACTCAATAACAAAATGCTAGTTTACTTCAGCTCCGCAGTGCTTTTGGAGAACGAGTTGTTATTTGAGATAATCTTTTCAAGGAAAAGCGAATCTAGTTGATAACAAAACTTCCTTTAACAGAATTTAAGCCAGAAACTCTTTTCTATGTTCCTGCCCACTCGGTTACGATGCAGTCTTTGTTGAAACCTTTGGTCAAAGTTAAGCTGCGATCACGTCTGTGATCTCCCAAAGTAGTTCTAGTTACTTTAACTTTACAGCCCTCTGGGTCATTTCTGACACAAGTTTTCACTTAGGAAGACTTGTTTTAAACTGCCAAAAAAATAAGCGTCCTTAACTCAAGCTGGCTAGTAAGCCAGTGAACAGTAAGAGAAACAGCAATACAAGGAAATGAGTACTCTCCTATTCACCTAGTAGGTGCACACTCAGGCTGATTACTCAGATTTAAAAAACGGTTTATATTCACTACATTAAGCTGAGCTTTCCAGGTTGACCAAGTGGTATGAGGAACATGCTTATTGGGGGATCATAAGCAGGAATTCTTTCAGCTTTGCTTCTCAAAGGTGGGCAAGCGGAAACGAAGACGAAAAAACTCTTCTCATGCTTCAAGATGTAATTCCTCCACGTCAGATGGCCTGGAGCACTTCAGTTTTGCAGAACACTTGCAAAATCAGCTGTTACCTTCAGAGCATTTACATGGGAGTTTACAAGTCTAAACAGGCAAGTGATTTCCTTTAGCAGTAACAGTTCCTATGCCAGTGGCAGGTGGAAGAACTCCTGGAAAGCTCCAGTGGTCAAGAGCAGACTTGCAAAACTTCTGAACCTATACACTGAAATCGCATCAAAGCACAAAACCCTGTCCTAGGCATGGCTTTAAGGAGCAGCAGAACAGCCAGAGATGCTTGTGCCAATTTGTCAGTCTAGAGCAGGGTGAGGGAATGGGATAAATTCTGCTTTGCTCTGAACAGAAACAGCACGTGAGCTCAGCACTATTTGAGCCTTGCCTGTGTTTATGCACCCGGCAGCTGAAGAGTCGGCCTTGCTGCCAGGCCAGCAGGCTATTCAGGCGCTGGGACGTGGCGCATGAATGGAGGCATTCATTGCCTTTCTCTCCTCACGCCTCTCTAAGCCTTAGGGCGAGATCCTGCCCTGTTGCCCCTTACTGGGAGCAGAGGAAGAGGCTGCCTCTGTCCTCTTTCCCCTCTCCTCCAGTCCCCTTGCACAACAGAAAGCAAGATTCAGCTCAGAGAACATTCTCTAAAATAAAGAACCATTAGCCATAATAAAGTCCAGTGTATCTCCAATTTACCAAACTATCTGCAACTGTGCAGAAAGTCCTGATAAGAAAGTCCTCGCTCTAGTTCAGGGGGAAAGGCCCTTAAACACATCAGATTACTTTAGTCAGGTCATTCTCAAGGACCTGAGTATATATGGCACAAAAATTCCTTCACATATATTCTTAACCTATTAACTGCTCTTTAATGTCAGACGTAATCTAGGTTAAAAACCACAAAAAAGTCTATGTTCTGAACTTAGATGTGACCACATCAATGGGCTCTAATTATGTCTCTCCTACAGCTAAGAATTATTAAGCCTGTTGGGCAGGTTATAACGGCTGGCTTCCCTACAGGGTCTTGCAATATCATGACAGTAATTTTCTAAATATTATTTTATGAAAAACAGAATATTTCTCTAGACCTTTGTTTCCAAACAGCAGGCGCCAGTGTTTTTGTTCAGCCAAGTCCCTACTCTCTCCCTGGTTCCCTACCAGAATAACCTCTGCAACTATTTTGACATCTGACACTGGGGAAAAAAGGCTTCAGACAGCAAAATTCACCTTCTGTGACAGCACGAGGAGCTGCTGTTGGCTTCACCATAGTCAGTCTGCGCACTCTGTAAGGTATTCCAGCTTTTTTGTGAGCTTTTTTCTTTGCATGTGTTTCTCTGTCCAGACACATAGCACTGTGTGTGGACAGATGTGTTTATATTGCTTTATAGGTGTGTAGAATTACATGTTGCCAGATGAATGTGAAATATTAAAGTAGACTTTCATACACTTACCTCCAAGAAAATACCTTTAAAAAAATTGTTCCAAGGAATATAATAACATTTGCCATGGCAAAAATCTTAAATGCAGACAGTACATGTGAGAGTAAGGTGCTTAAAAAAGAAAAAAACAAAATGTACAGAAAGTCAAATTCACTGGGTCAGGAAAAGATGACAGTATCTGTCTCTTCCACTTTTACTGGTATTAACACTCATTTTTTCCATATACAAGGGCCTGAACCAGTCCAATTATCCCAAGCAACAGTTTGCTCTCTGTGACGTAAACCTGCTAAGGATTTTTGCATGTAAACTTGGGAGAAAGCACTTCTTAAATCTATAAACACTTGCCAGTGGCATGACATTTGTCACCTTTTTTATTTATCTTTAGAACTGAGCAAGAATTTTCAGAGATGCACTATAGATTACAGGGCCAGCTTCCACAAGCCTAGAGGAAAAATGATACCAGTCTAATGCTTTGGGGTTTTGGAGGACTGTAGAGTACAAGCTGTCATGAAGCCAACTTAATGTAACTGTTTCCTTTATACTCTAAGGATTCACGAGGGACTTCACTGCTAGCATACAGGAAATAAAGTCTGTTGTGTTAAAACAAGACTTTGTTTCTTACAATTTAGAAAACTACACAAAGTTTCCTTACAGGAAATGTTACAATTCATACAACCTCCCATATTTATTTGTAGACAAAAATTCCTATTCACATAGCAGGAAAATTAGATGAAAACAGAGACAGTATAGACTTAAAGCAATAAAGGGGTACTGGTGAACAGTCCTATGTGATGGCAATAAATGCACCTACACAAAAATGTACTTTAATGTAAAGATATCTTTATTATTGTCTGCTTTTCCAATACCAGCCTAATTTCTTAACAAGAATTTTGAAAATAAATTATGTTAAAATATTGTTTTTAATTACAATTTTAATTACAATTTATTTTAACATTAAAATATGTTAAAAAAGTGAGGAGCTTTCTGAGTTTATTTTAGGTAACACATGTCTTCTGTTGTTACACTATCCGACCAAGATATACTGACTTGGGATATTTTTCCTTTAGAGCAGGCCATTGAACAATGAAGTGATCCGAAAAGTAGTAAAGAATCTTTCCAGAGAGGGATAAAGTTTCCACGCGGCAGATGCTCTCTACGTACACAATGATTGCTCTCTTTAATCCTAGAAGCCCAAGAAGTAGAGCGGATATACAGACAGGAACACATGTTCCTGGTCCATTGCACAATATCTAAAAGAAATGAAATATTTTACAAAAGTAAATCAGGGAATTTTTCATATGGTAAAGAGCCAAGAGTGTACATGTTCTTATCTTTTAGTTTTTAATACATCTTTAGAAGATGTATTACATCATCTTCTTTTAATACATCTTCTAAAGATGTATTAAAATCTAGAAGAGGTCAAGAGAATGTTTAAAGAAAAAAAAGACAAATCAACAAAATGATTTCAAAGTAGCTGCAAAAAGGCCGTACTTCTTTACATGTCAGGGAGGAGGAGAAGAGCTCTGAGACAGGTCAGTTAATCTGCTAACAAGGAAGCAGCATTCCTTGGCTCCTATGAATACAGTTACAACAGTCTCCATTCTCAATAACAGCTTTGTGTTATATCAAATATGAGATTTCAGTACAGATTAAGGCATAATAAGGCCAAAAAAGTTTAATTAGGATTACTAAACCTGGGATCCAGATATAAACCTCTTGGACTTTGGCTTAAGTCAGTAAAACACTTAGAGTTCAGCAAAAATGTGCTGGCGAATTAGACCTTCATCAAAATATACTAGCTCATAAGCAGGGCTGTTGGATTTTTTCTTTCTTCTTTTAGCAAACACTTGTATTTACCAAAACACCTTCCTTAAATATGCTTAATTCTACATGCCTGTCATGTGCTTGTCAGCAGAGAATCTTAAATTCACTTACAAATATTAACATTAAAGGAAGTGAACTTTCATTTTTATACATCGGTAAATTGAAGAGAAGACTGCTTAAAATTAAAAGGCATTAAACCACAGTGTGCTAGGCACTCTACTTCGGAATCTGAATTATGAGTAAAAGTACCTTGATTTCAGGCAAGGAATTTCTTACTAAATCTAACAACTACCATGTAATCAGCATTTTCTGCACAGCTGGGGGTTATGTGAAAATAAAGAGTTCTTTTATAAAATCATGGCCCTATAGCCTATGAACTTACATTTTTGTTCCAAGTTGACCAGCTTGTGAAAGATACTATTTTGGTGGGAGGGAAAAAAAAAATCACAGAGTTTCTCTTACATGGCTGCAGCAAATATACTCCAGAATGTTTCCTCCCCTGCTTTGGGGCAAGATACCACTGATAAGCTTGTTAACAATACCTTGGGTCTGTTAAAGGCAGTAGTTTCTGATGCTGTTGAGTGCCAAACTCTCTCTTACATTTGCCTTCCTTTGCCTCTGAGATTGCCCCAGAAATCTATTAGTTTGAGGACATGACAACCGTAACACAGTATTTTCTCATCAGAATCAACAGAACTTAATATTGTACATAAAATTGTTATCAGATTTTACCATTGATCTTAACTAAATAATTGACTAATACAAGATTTGCTGACATTTTCTTGAAGTCTCTTTGAAGTAACTTTATATATATTGTTTTAATCTAGAGAAGGCTTTTTTAGCATATTAGCACTCACAAATAGTAACTTTACTTGTATGAGAAAACTGCAAGTGTAATTCTTTTATGTTAATGATTATATGGATAAGAGAGTAAGTATAATAAATCTACTTTGCATACTAGATTTCCGAAATCAGAATAATATACTCATTTCAAACCTCCTGCTGAACTTGCTTTCAACTAAATGCACGTCAAGTCTTAAAACCTACTTTACAGTTTGGTGAGAATGAAAATCCATTCTTTATACATTTGGCTTGTCATATAACAGCATAAACCAACCACATGCTCTTTTAGCATTTCAAAGAAACTCCTCCATACCTGTGAACTAAACCACACATTTTGCCCTATTTCCTGACAGGTTAGATTAATTTGCATTGATGTTGATCCTGCTGCAGCTGGATTGCTACTGGTATCTAAAGTAAAGTATGTTTGGGTATCTCTACTTAGGAGCACCATTTGTGACTGTATGGTAAACATAGGCAGCTGAAACAACCAGGAGTGTTTTTCTGGGTCTACAGACAAAAAAACCCAGTATGTCTGCTGTAGAATCTGATCTGTGTCAGGCAAGTGTGTACGTGGCACTGAAACAGTCACAAATACCCTTTTTGCTTGTTTTTACCTTTTTTTTTTTTTTTTTTTTTTAGATTCTTATCAACCCCTAGTCTTGTTCATTTTTCTTAAGTGTTGAGTTGAGCACTCAGTTGGACTGATGATTTCAAGTTCAGAATTTAAGTGGGTAGATAGAAATACATAACACTGTTGAATAGAAGACTCCATTGACCCTTTCCTTGAGTTGCGCTACCTGGAGTGCAAACACTCTGTCCTCTTTTCATCACTCCCCAAGCCCTGTTTCTGCTGATCCACAACCCCATCCACCCCCTTGTTCTTTTCTCAGCATTTTCCATTCCACTCTGCTGGCCCTCTGTGATGTCTGCCACCTCTCTTCTCTCATTTCCTTTTTATTCTCTCAGTATTCTTTCTCCCTCTGCATCCCTATTTCCAGGCATCCTTTCAACAGTCTTCATTCTGGACTTATACTGACTTTGCTTTCTTTTAGTCTCCATCTACTATGAAAACTCAATCTAGTTAGCTAAAGCAAGGGCAAAGTTTCACAGCATTCCCCTACCTTCCACAATCTGACACAAAGCATGAAGGCCACAGACAGGATTCAAGTCAGGTAGAAATCCTACCATTCTCCTCATCTCAGCAGTTGAAGATGATAAAATTGGCTTTATAAAAACCTGAATTATTACAACCATGGTCTTTATTAAGCCACTGTTTCAGATACTTCATCCTACTTTCCACCTTTATTAAATTTGCCCAACCGCTCTAGTCCTTTTGGTAGCTGGAATTTTCATGGCTAGATCCATGCACAAAGGCCTGTGCTAGAATGAATTCCAAACTCATGTAAGTGTATTCAAAGACCACATAATGAAATAACGTTAAATGGGGTTGTTCAAACAAAATTCTAGTAAAACACCTTTACTATAGCAAGTTTGGATATGATACTCCCATTTTAATTCATTTAACCAGCAAGCTGTTGCTCAGATGCCCTCTGATTCACTGGGGAAAAAAAAAAATCAGGCAGTGAGGCAAACTATGGACTAGTAATCTCTTCAAAATACGATCTAATGATACTGCTCTTACGTAATCTGCTCTTTTCTCTCCCACACATACCCCTTCAACCAAAACAGAGCAGATGTGGCTTTAAAGGATCTCTGTAGGGAAAAATGCCCATAAAATACTCTGACAATGAATGTCCATACTCCGTATTCTTGCTTTTAGGAATCTCCCCCTGAAGGTGATTCTGATATAAACCTGCTGAACCCAGTGGACGAACAGATCCCTATCTGAATTTGAGGTCATGATCATGATAGCAGTCAGAACTACTAATCAATCTTTCTGATCATTAAAAATTAACCTTCAGTTAACCTTCAGTGCATGTCTAGAGACATGTCCTACCTGGAATTGTAACAGTTGCTGACGTGTTGGAGTGGCAATTCCCCTCCAAAAATCCTGCCTGACCAGTCCTCCCTTGCTTATTGTCACCAGGAGACAAGAATGGCCTTTCCACCATCTGGAATTTGACATCACACACACATCACATCCCACATTTCTGGGAAAACCAGCATGTCTGTTATGAAGCAGAGGAATCATTATGGGATCTATGACCTAGAAATACTGCTGTTCAGCTCATAGCAGCAAACAAACTTTTCACAAAGGTGGAAAAGACCTGATCTGTTTACAGCATTCTCCGAACATACAAGAGAAGATGTGATGTTCTACTAATGAATTGCAAAAGACAGGTCAAAATCCTGGAGAAAATGGTGTCTTCCATCTTGAAAAGATCAAGGTTTTTGCTTTATACCTTCCAGCAGAATTTAAATATCTCTCAGTGAATCCAGTGGAAATTAGTATGCAGGGAGCAGAAGCAAGCATCTATTGGGCAAGAAAGGACCAGGGCCTCTGCAAGGTCAATCAGGCTACTCAGGGTGTTTCTCAATACTATTTACCTTAGCTACAAGACCGCCTGCAGAATATTTGCCTTGCATGAGAGATGTCTCCACAGCTCTGATGTGCTTGGTTCAGCCTTCCTCAGTGATAGAGCAGAAAGAGGGAAAGAAGGGGTCAAAGACAAGTTTTGTATCACCCTTTTTACCTCTTTAAACTGCAACTGTCCAAGGACTTGCCTGGTCACTGGGCTATCTAGCTTTGCTGCCAACAAGTTGTAAGGGATTTTTCTAGAAGCCAAGAGGGCAGTGGGGTTCCTTTCCACTTATATTCTCCTTGAATGAAAAGAAATTTCCAGATAATTGTTAAGCTGGCTCACTGGTTGCCAGGCTTCACAGTTAGGCCTATAAAATAATCCTACATATTAAAATCCTCTAGCAATTCAATGTAACCAGACTTTAAACAGTACAGTAAACAAATTCATCAGTACATTAATGGAGATTTAAAAGGAAAGCAGTAGTGTATAATATTTAGACTTAGCAACTCTCACTCTAAATCTAATTTTCTATTAGTTACTTCCACATAAAAATGGAATTTCTTATTAATTCCATACAAAATGGAATAAATAGTTCTTGCCTTTCCATTTCGGGTATTTTCTACAGCTGTTAAAAGAAAGCAAGCTGGCACACAGCGAACTGCCAGGTAGCACCATTCAGCTGAAAACTGCTTTGGAGTTGGTGAATGCAACAGAGTAGCGCAGTGATGCTTACTAGCTGTAACACTGACACCACAGCTCAAGATTAAATGCAGGCCACAGGTTAAAACAAAATGCATAAAGCAGAAAACCTGCAGTTTTCATACATCTGTAAACATATGTTTGCTTGTATCTTTAATGAAAAAGCATTTGAATACTGCATGTGTTCCCAAATTACAATAACCAAAAGGACACGGCAAGGCCCCCCAAACTTAGCGGAGCGTGGCAGAACGAGGTGAGATTTGACTCGCGTGAGAAACAGCCCCGGCCTGCGGCTCGTGTCAGGGACGGGCCGCGGCCGCCCGGACGGCAGCGGGAGAGCGGGCGCGGGCGGCTGCGGGCGCAGCGCGGCGCAGGGGGGCGACGGCGCCCTGCGCGGGCACCTGCAGCGCCCGCTCCCCAGGCGCCGGAGCGACCGGCCAGGAGCAAGGGGACGGGCCGCGGGGAGAACGGCCACAGCCGCGGTGACGCAAAATGCGCTGAAAAATCAGCGCCTGTGCAGCTGATATCACATGGTCTTTGTAGGTCTCTGCAAGTAAACAGACTTTTCTTTAACAATGTATGAAAAAAATCAGCTAGGTATCTTCTATCTTCTGTTTCCTAGCAAGAATTGTGGGCCTAAAAAGTTACATATTAACAATAACTTTATTTTGCTTGCATTTTTGCCGGACTGCTTAAACCCCCTTTTTTGCTACATACTTCATTTCAATGGCTAATTAACATTTGGGAACAGAAAGTAACTGTTCTCCCTATTGGGAAATGAAAGTCCACACGATACCTCTGAGGTTTCTTGGAAAAGCCAAGGGAATCTGAATAGCTGTTCCTGATATTCTAAATGAAGGGAAGGGAAAAGGAAAGGGAAAGAGGGAAAAAAAAAGAAAAAAAAAGCAAGCAAGCAAGCACGGGAGAGAGAGGAAATGGGAAATCAGTCTGAATTACAATTAGAAAGAAGTTAGCACAGAGGAAAAGAGAATTTTGAAAAATGAGTATACTGTCATCCACTCAAAAAAGAGACTTAAGCAAAAAGTGTGCCTGTTTGCAAGGCTTGATTTAAAAAATTATGAAAATACGTAATTTTCTATCAAAAATAAGGAGCAGTATAAATCCATCTCATTCAGCTCAGATCAACAAATCAGACCACCTAAAAATCTGACAAAGCTCCTCAGCCAAAGATACTTTCAGTTTCTCATTTTAGACTCTGAGTTAAGCAAGTGACAGGTTAGTGGCTTTCTGGCTTGCTAGGTGAAGTGAATCCTGGCTTTGGAATGAATTTTCAAAGGTCAGCAAGGAGATACACTAGTTATAGAAAGCAGCCAAAGGACTAAAGGAGTTGTAATCTGTGAATTGTATTTTATTTTAATTGCTTGTTTCTAGTTAGAGACATCCAAACTTTGTGCCACTGAGAGCTGCAGTTATATAAATAAAAAAATGGAGAATTGTGGCAAGTTGTAAAACCTCACAAAATCAGCTTTAGAAAATTCCAGAAACAAGGACAGACACCCCCCCCCCAAAAAAAAAAAAAAAAAAAAAAAAAAAAAAAAACTTTCACAAAGGCCTTAGCAGAAATAACAATAAACAAACATAATTCAGTGAAATATAAATACAGAAAATTAACAAGGAGCAGACGACACAAACAAAGCCTTCTTCAGGAAACTGCAAATCTGACCTTAGCATTACCCAAAGGATCATTGAGAAACAAGGGAAACAGGGCACAGAGTGATTAAAACGCTTAAAAACAGAGAAGCTGAACAGACAGATTTGATGCAAACTGAGAAGAGGGTCTAAGACACTGAAATAAAAATTAACAGGAACATGATAATAAAATATTATTTTCCTTTCATCAGAGCTAGTCTTGAACCATTGCATTCATCTGGTAGGATCTAGGATTTTGACACTTCAAGGGTGTAATTACACCACGGAATGTGTAATTCAGGAGTGTAATCATGATTTCAGAGTGTAACTGCAAATGTTTGTGTATATTTAGGGTTTTTTTTTTTTGCAATTTTTATTTTTTTCTGTGACACAAGAAGTAAGAGAGATTTCTCAATTAATTCATTTGTATATTGCTATGCAAATTACAGCATCATCATCACATGCTTTTACTATTATTTTACGGTTTTGAAAACTTCACATTAATGCTCTATAAAGTCACATATCCAGCTGAGCAATCTTTTTGTTACCTACAGAAGTACTAAGTAGCCTACACAAGTAGGAATGATCTGGCTCCTTGCTCTCAGCTGTTAGCTGTTCTCAAGGATGTGATCCAGCTGACTGCTCAGTGTATCCTGAACACCAGCTGCAGTCTATGGGAACAGAATTACAAGCATTACATCCCTGTAGTTTTGGGAGCAGCTCTCTTAGTAATAGAGACTGTTTTAATTGTAAACTTAAACTAACAAAAGCATCAGTGAATAAATGTTTCAACTTTTAATTGTAAGTATATCTACATTGTGAATTTGTGATCAAGATGCAAGCCTGGAAAGTCAAGAAACCTGGGTTGTGCTCATGGCTCTGCTGTGGACTTGCCATGGGAGTTGGGGCAAATTGCTTACTTCATCTGCACATTGGTATTTTCAAATTTAAGATGCAGAAAACCATAATTTATCCCTCATGCAAGTGGATCAAGATTCCCATAGATCCATCTCAATGAAGATCACCAGGTATGGAAAATGTTACCTTTATTACTCAATTGGTTAGCGTGTGGTGCTAATAACATCAAGGTCGTGGGTTCAATCCCCATATGGGCCATTTGTTTGAGGGTTGGACTAGATGATCTCCAGAGGTCCCTTCCAACCTTACCAATTCTATGATTGGTATGCATTTTGACTTATTAGTGTATCCTGAGAGCAAGATAAAATGTATGTCTTTATTTTCTTTTGAGTAGAATTATATTTTTAATATGTTCAGATGTAGCAGTTTATTTCTTCATAATGAATACTTCTAAAAAGTTTCAGAAGCTGGTTTATGTAGAAGTAAAGGTAAAAACAGATCTTCTAGGGAATATAAGTCTATCTGATAATCAGAAAAACAAGAGAAACATGAAATTAAGAGACAAAGGGATTTCTAGTGATAAAAGTTAGCTTTTGTGGGTATTTTTAATAATGTAAACTTAACTCATCTACTTAAGCATGTGGGAGAGAGTGTCCTTGTTGAAGCTCTTCTAGTTTAGCTCTCTAGCTGTGTAGTCTGAAGTAAATCAATTAATTAAAGTGGAATTGAATAGATACATTTTGATCTTCTAAATCACTTGAATGACCAAAAGTACAAAATGTAACTATTACTGTATTCTATAGCAACAGCTCATGCTCAAGCTAGTCAGTAGTTTGTAGTATTGCCTTGAAAACATTCCTAGTCTACTTCTGGGCATTTTGCTGGTATGGCATTTTTTATTATCACCTAATACCCACAGTAGGTGAGGTACTTTTCAGAGCAAGCAGAGACATGCATGGTCCTAGAGGCAGATTACCTAACCAGGATAAGTAAGATTAGTGACTGCCAGAGTGGGGAAGACAGGAGCAACCTCTTAAATGAGGAAACCTTGCACTTGAGTTTCTAATCTGCATTACCTTTTTTTCAGCTTTAGCTGAGATTATTATTTTCATCATAGATAAAATACATTAGGGAGCATCCATAACTCTTTTGCTTTCCCTTTAAAACAGGGTGGGTAAGGGAGATAAAAATCCTATCCAGTAGATTTTTTCAGAAGAGAAAAGCAGAGGCTCCATGAAATCACTAGGGACTAGATCTGCAGCAGGATTTATATGTGACAGTGCTGAGCATTGTCACATCTGCCCCCCAGGCATGTAGTTGCCTGGCCCTGAGTTACTAAGCTTGGGGCAAGAGCCAAGGGAAAGGGCCCAGCTGACGTACTTTGGATCAGCTGCCATATGCAAAGCAGCGAGAGACGCTCCTGGTAACTGGATCTCAGGAGTGAGCTATGTATGTGGCTATTCAACTGTCAAGAGTTAAACAACTCAGGACTCTTTCTGGGTATCCCTAGGGGCTTTACTGATGAAAAGGAAGATAACCAGGATAATTAAGAGCATCAAGAGTTAGGCAACAGCTTAGAGAAGAAAGTTTGAGAATTTAGATGTGTATCCATGCAGAAGCATGCGGGTTTGACTTTTTCTGCTTGTTTGTTTTGGATGATGAACCTAACCTTAGGCATCCTTCTCAACTGCCCCTGTATTTTAGGTGAAAGGTAATGATGAGGAGGAAAAAACCTGTGGAGTTTTTGTATCCCTCCACATATTTGTTGCTTCTGCAGGTATGTGGGAGCAGAATGGGACATGTGAGCCCAGCATGTTCTCTGGCCTAGCTGCCAAATGTAAAATGAGAAAGATGTAACCAAACAATCATAAACAATAGTAAATGATGGTTGTAAAACTGCATTAATGCTTGAATCTGCCAGAATGTTTGTGCTGGTTATTAAATTTTAAATCCACAACCTGACTGTTGGTGGGATCAACCAAACATCATTATCTCTGCCAGAAGAAGAGTATGAAAAAACAGGGGCACAGGAACTGAGTCTAGTAAGAAATTGCGGGAGATGGACAAAAGGTTGTTTAAAGAAGAACAAGATTATGAAGGCAGAGGCAGGCTGGAGAATGAATTCCCTACATATACACATTGCTGTGGAATGGGTTTCTGGTTTATTGCTGTTGCTGATAAATTAGTGGGAAGCACAGGAGACTTGACTTTCTGTGGATGAGAAAGATGGTCATAATAATGGTGATAATAATAATTATGACCATAATAATGGTCATAAAGGGGCTTTTTGTCAAGCAAATGAAATGCTAGCTAGTAAACTACATTTGTAGCTATGGACACTAGCTACAATACTTTCAGGAAGCCATTGTCACTCTGAGTGTCACCCTAGCTAAGCTAGAACCTGTAAGTCTTTAGATTAGAGTGCCCCCCAAAATACTATCAATACAAAATAAGATTTTAGAATCTATTTTAAAAACTAATGGTGTATCTCATTTTGTAGCTATCACAGAGTACTGCTAATTATGGTAACAGTACTACCCAAAAGGAAAAGGGAAACGAAATCTGAAGATTGCTAAATATAGTTATATGTATTACTAATAATGACTTAAAATCATTCTTTAATTGCAAATCTCAGTGTGTTTGTCATGTGCTCATTTAGTTAAAACTTGAAATAGGTATCTTAGGTTAGCTAAAACAGTGACATTTTACATGTACATAAATATCTTTAGGAGGCTACTGCCTAATCACTGTATAGCAAGAACCCTCATCAAATACCTGCCTGCAATTTCTCTGCAATGCAAAACCTGGAGCAGCTAGCAGTCTGCATCTGGATACCAGTGATCCGGTTCAGTGGCCAGATTTAGCGAGGTTATTTACTCGAAACAATGGTGTACAGTGTTTGTGGAAGTCGTGTGACAGGAAGACCAGGATATTTGTTAGGTTCATGACATAGGTAATGGGTTAAGATGGATCAGTCTTTAATTTAAACTTGGCTAAGATCTCACTTCACCTTTACTGCTACTGCTGTTCTCCTGACACCCCAGTTCACTTATCTCTCAGGTGAATGGTTTTGTGCACAAGCTCAGCAAGGTTGTTGTGAGTTTTGTGGGGGTTTTTTGTTTTGTTTTTCCTAACCAAGTATAGAAAAG
Source organism: Rhea pennata (assembly GCF_028389875.1). NCBI lineage: Eukaryota > Metazoa > Chordata > Aves > Rheiformes > Rheidae > Rhea > Rhea pennata. Next base: position 20,082,453 of record NC_084670.1, read on the forward strand.
TGGTGTGTATAGGTATATCTAAATGTAGTCATAGAAATGATAGTAGTGCAGTATAGATCTACCAAACTAGCTTGGAATATCTTTGGAAGTTTCTGTGCTCGGCAGAGGGTAAATTTACATTGTGGCTGCAGGGTAGCTGCACACAGCACACAAGATACAAGATAGAGGAGGGGCAAAGAAGACTCCAATGTAACTTTGGATGGCTTAACTTTATTTTCTTTCTAGACTATGCAATTTATAGCATTGATCATCTTAATCTGATGTGTTTATTTTGACTGTTTTGATCACAGAAGAACAATGGTAGCTGGGACGTAGTATGAAAGCAATCTGGACCAAAAGAATTGTAAGTTAGGCAGAAAGATTTAGTGTACATGAGAATGTACCATATCCTATTAATACTACATTATACAAAGTTCACTTGTTAAGAAGTGAATAGAGAAATAAGGCCAGCACCCAGATTTTGTTTTTCTACAAAGATCTAATAAGAATCGTGATATTAGGGACAATAACTTATTATTCATCATAGCAATTTGTTAAAGTGCTATGAACTTAAGACATTTTGAGCATGGTACAAAGAACGGAAAATCTTAGCTAAATGAAATAATGATCTCCTTTCATATAGCTTACTGTGTGAATATTTCTGTAACAGTTAAAAAGCTTGTTGTTGTGTATTTAACCAGTCTGGGGACCAGGCATGTATGATGGGATATCCAGGCTTCATATGAGTCATAACAGAATCAGCAGGCTGCTAGAGCCATAATCAGCTGTGCATTAAAACAAAGATTTTAAGCCTCTACAAAGTAGTTTAAAAAGGAGAGTCCCACTCAGTTGATAGCAGGGGGGGAGGCAGAAAGCAGAACTTGTTTCACTTGCTGTACAGATGAAAACTACTCGCTAGAGATCTCCCATGCAAAGGAGGCCCTAATGTGAAAGTATGGCCACCTTTGCTTAGTTTAACACAGGCTTCCCCAAATAGGCAGATGATTTCAGATCACTGCTATCTCAGGCTCTGCAGAGCGCTGAGACAGCAGGATCCACTGAAGAGTATACTCAGAAAGCAAAAGTCTAGTTCTAAGGGTCTAGCATGCACAATGCAGTAATGAATTGAGCTTTATGCAATATTCTTGCACAATGCTAGAAAAAAATTCATTATATTAATGGAAAGCACAGTGTTGACCCAGTTATGACCTAGCCCAAATACGGTTGAAAATGAGGACTGGATGCAATCTCTGTACAGCTTTCTATTGTATGGTGTGTGTTTATCCTTCGTGTTCAATTGGTATTTTGGATATGCCAGAATGACTGGCATATTTGTGACCTGGCCAAAGTGCTAGATCACCTGAAGACCTGCTTTCAGGGTTGGTAAATCAGCTCAGAGACAAGGAGGATAGTTTTGAAAGCAGCAAGAGAACTGAAGAGTGGTTTCCTCTGACCTTGAACTTCCTGACTGACTTGAGGCATATTGTAGAGAAGCTCGAACATTGGCTTAGTCCTTCTTGGACATCAAATAATCTATGTGAGATCCAGTAATTCTCTCTAGCTTTGGGGAAATCTCTCAGCTTGTGTATTTTTTTTCCTGTAACTGTCTAAGAAGGATTTGCACCTCTTCCTAGTTAATAGATCTTCTGATGTCTTATCTGGGTTTTAAGTCTCCTCTTAGCCTTCCTTCTCAATGAAGGCATTAATCTCGCTTCTCTGACAATCTGCCCATTTTCACAGTAAGAATTTACAGTCTTTGAGGCTAGGATTGCATATTAAAGCTAACTGCAACTGATGAATAGTTTGAAAATTTTTCTAGGGGCAAGGAAGGTGTGAACAGTGTGCTGGCACAAGTTGAACTTTCTCTGAATTTTAGGCCTCTGCATAGGAAGCCTATCAAAGACAGACATGCTATAAAAACTGCCTGGGATAAATGCAAGTGCCAGTGTACTGAAGGTGCATCTCTAGAATTCTGGTACTTGGCCATAAGAGCAAAAGTTGATCTTTGCTTCTGGCATCTTAATCTTGTTACTTGGTTTCATATCTCTAGAAGGATTTAACTTTGCAGAGTGTAGATGTGTGTAACTCAGAAATGGGCACCTTGGAGATGATCTCAAATCGATCAACTAAAACTTTTACATTTTTTAAACTCTCTGAAGGCCTGTTTTAAGCATAGGGTGAGTCCTGCAAGTCAGTAGGTCTCCTGGGAAATGTTCCATTCTTTCTGAATTCAGTATCTTGAAGAAGAGTTAAATGAAACTGCTTTCTCAGGCAAAGTAACCTAAGAGGAGCTTTGTCAGAAGACCAAAGTGAGATACAAAGAGGGGACAGTGCTCACATAAATAAGGATATACAAAGTAACTCCTATGCAGCTAGGTTTGCTGCCTTCCCTTTGCGCCTATTTTGGTTCCAGAGATGCACTAGTTATGCCAGCCTGAACCTATCTGCTCCAAATGGTTTCACACCTCCCTTTTCTGCACCTAATGGTTTCACAGCCTCCCCTTGCAGTACTCTTGTCCTGCATTCCTTGATAACTGAAACTGCAACAGTACTGCTTTTCTCTAGCTTTCAGGTGCCCAGAGAAGACTTCAATCAAAGGATGGATCTTACAGCCCTCAAACATATACACTTTTCTGATGACCCTAGAAGCAAGTGTAAGAATTTCAGGATTGCTCCTGGATATAAATAACTTAGAAGTAATCCAATGTCGTCTTTTTCTGCAGTTTAACAAAAGCAGTTGCCTAGACTGCTTTTAGTATGCTCTACTGTTTAAAAATATGAAGCATAATGTAATACTGTGCTTGCTTTTTCTAAACTTGGGTGTTGATTTCTGTGCCAAGAGTTATAGAAGAATCCTGTAAACTCCAGCATTTGTTTCACCCTTTCTAGGTCTTTAAACTACTGTTATGTTCACCCACAAGTAGGGGGAGCTGCCGTTCGCTAAGAACACTTTCAGCTAAGGGCAGTTAAACATTAGCAGTTGCTTCACACACAGCATAAAATCTTTTCACTGGCAGTGTAAGGCATTTTCATCTTTATATCACTTTTCTTTGAAAAATATCCTAAAATCTTTACAAGCTCTCTGACTTGCTGTATTTTAAAGAATTCTTAAACTATGATATGCATACAACTGGCAATATGCAACCAACTTTCAAGTTTTGTAAGATTCAGCATAAAGCTGGAGATATTTCTGCCAGCAGCAATACCAGCTGCTGTTGTTGCTGATAATGGTGCCTGGCAAAAAATATTTGGAAACTCCCTTCGCTCCTTTCCCTCCACCCAGTATGTAACCATCCATAAGAAACCTTTGGATAGAATTTTGAAATGTTGGTTCATCTAATACCACAAAAGGCTTAAGAACCTTGCTAAAATTTATTAATAATTTTACAAGGACAAGTGTTTTTCAAAAGCATTAGGGGCTTTCTTGGTCTACTGTAACTTATCAACTCCAGTACTAGTTCTAATACTGGTAGAGGTAAACCTTGCTATCACTTTAAATTCCTCTGGTAAACAGAGGAACCATGCACTGTTAGTAACTTTCTGCTCTTCTATGATGTGTTCTGTTGACAATTTTGGTAACGTATTAAGCTACAAAGTGGGATGTCCCAGTCAAGTTCATTTGCAATAATAATCTAATAAAATTTATATATATATTAAATGCAAACAGTAGTGTAGCAAGGTGATCCTCAACTATTTGTTACTTTCCTTACCTATGTCTGCTTCATGTAAAGATCCCTCTATTTCCCCCCCACGAGTTAAAGCCACTGTAAAAAAAAAAAAAAAAAAAAAAAAAAAAAAAAAAAAAAAAGAGGGGGAGGGGCAAGCTAGCTCTTCCTCCCTCCCAACTTTGCCCTGGTCTCCAGTTTTCAGAATGGGCTAGAAAAATAAGAACTGCAAAGAAGTTACTTCTGTTGTTTTGTACCCTAAACTGTTCTGGAAACTCTGGCAAGCAAGTAGCTTTCCACCTGATAGGAACTGACCAGTACTATTGAAGCCAATTAGATGAAATAATTCACAGGAACCTCTATAAATGTTCAAAAGAGCACAAATATAGTTGACCCTCTTCAGAATTAGTAATACAGTTCACAATGAGAGCTAAAGAAACCTGCTTACAGGCATCCTCTGTGGGTATACATGCTGCTACTAAATTATGAAAAAGATCTTGTAACTGCATATGTTTATACAGGCTTCACTTAAATATCTTAAACCCCACAAAACTTGATTTGAAATTCTGTTAAAATAATGTCTTTTAAAAACTCAAGCTTGGATATCTGACACTTTAAAATGACTGCAGCTCTAGGAAAAGACTTGTTTTAATGAAATTTCTCGTAAAGAATTGTAAGACTGAAACTCTGGAGTTTAATGCACTGTGTTTTAACTCTCGTATTAACTCTGAAATATCTGTTTTGTTTATTTTTATTTTTACAGCCTGACAACTCTGAATGCTCTGACTTGATTAAGTTTGTGGAATATTATTAAAAATGCATTGTAATTTGCATGAGATTAGTAGTTTTGTGAACAGCTTGAAAAATTTACCAAGTGAGATGAATCTAGTTGCCACTTCAGCAGTGACTGGTTTTTGTCACTAGATGAGATAATGAATGCCAGTCAGCCAGAGACTGAATAAACCTGCATGTAGCTGAAAAGTCCGTGTAAGCAAAAGAATTGAATTTGTATGTATTTCTGCTGATCTGAATCTGCCTGTTCCAGACTGGTCATACCATTTTAGGAGTAAGATCAGTCAACAGAATAACCAGGATTTCAAGCACAGTTTGTGCTGTTGCAATCCTGAAGAGATATTATCAGGAACCTGCGACCTTGTTTATGCCAGCTCTACTAGCATTTACAAGGGAGTAACAAACTATGAAGTTGCTTGCAAAATGCTGGGGTAGAGGGGTGGAAACTGGTATTTGATATCCTAACTCATCAGCAGTGCAATCCTTCCTCTGTTTCTTATTGTATTGCTACTATCTCTGTTTCAGCTTTAATTTTATATTCAGAAACATTTTCCTGTGAACTGTAAATCTAAGCATACATGAGAGATACAGTCTGCAATATCTTGATATTCCAAATGATATTCCAAATTTTATACAGCAGATCAGCAAGTTCTCAATTAAGATTTACTTTACCTACCAAATCTGGTTTCAGTTTGTAGGTCAAAGGAAGGGAATAAAGTATGGAGTACAGAGTTGTTACCATGGAGGAGGTCCAAGACTGTCTAACCTCACGGCTTCTGGGAATGCGATCAAGGGTGAACTGGAAGAGAGCATGATAAGCTGAATTGTTATTTCTCTAAGAATTTTGTTGTTTTTCTATAAAGTTATTAGACCTACTGGTGCCAACTCTTTTTTGGGTAAATTAGTTTGGAAGTGTTTGATATGAAATCTTTTCTTAGGTGCCTTATTTAGTGTCATGTGTAGCACTTCTGGCAAAACAGTACAACAAAATACCAGAACTATGCATCTATTTTTTTAATCTCTTCTACTGTTACTTTAAAACATTCCTAACTTAATAAACAACTTAGCTAGAGCAACTTCATTTGCAGTATGTTAACTTTGTACCCCACCTAGTGGTTAGTGAGACACATTTCTAGGTTTGATTAGATGCAGTCCAAACAATATGACTCTCTTCTGTCTTTTCCCTGAAGAAAATAACTTTTCTCTATCAATGTCCAATGCATACTACTAAAAAGGTAATGACAAATATCACTCTCCTTTAAATGATTGCTCAATGAGTATTCAAAATTGCAATGTGCACATTCAAAATGTCTACACGAATAAGCAGAAAGGAACATTTTATCATTAAAAAGTTCAAGAAAAAGTTTTCTTTTCCTAGGGATCGATTCTCTATGTATAAAAGGTATTAAATTAACAAAACATAGATGTTTTCTTTTTGCCTCAGAACACAGTATGTGGTTAATAGGACTTGGGCTTCCTGCACTCTTCCCAGATAGTTTTACCTTGACCTAGAGGAATCACACCTAAGAACACATTGCTAAATCAGCAAGCAGTCCTGATGCCAGTGAAATTTTTGACTCTTTAAATGAGTCAAATACATTAGCTGCAACGTAGTGTTCAGTGATGTTGACGCATTGTTTAGATCTGTACGATGGTCACTAACTTCATATGGGACACCAGATCACTACTGCTCTTGCAGAACTTGTATTGGAAGTGGGAGGCCCTGAATGTCATCATAAACACTGAAAATTCCTCAGTTATTTCAAATACAGCATTTCTAATTGATATAGCTTAGCCCTGGTGATTTGCGACTGGAAAAGATGATGTTGCAATAGCTGTACATCAAAACTAAAGATTGAATAACAAAAACTGGTAGCTTTCTTATATAAAAGATGGAAAGAATTATTAAAAAGCATAGAAATGCAGGATATTAACTTCTTGACAGAAATGATCTCATTTCATTGCAATAAACTGCTTTAATTATTGTCATACTAGAAAGTGTCAAGAGATGTTACAAACTACATGTTTTATTTGCAGGTGTTGAAACTCTGATTGCACTAGTCTGCCAACAGCATGCGGAAAAATAAACATGCCCCCTGCTACAGGAATCTGGTTATCACTACCTCTCTATTTCTTAAGAGCTTTGGAACAGAACAAGTGATTAAAAAAAAATGCCAGAAAGTAAAGTTTAGACCCTTGTAGTTATCTTTTAATAAATAATTGTCATTAAAATGTGCGTAAGAACTTAAAGTAGTTGTAGGGAATATTTTCCAAAGATGTCAGTTCCTGAATAAAATTCAGATTTACTTAGGTAAAAGTTTTTAAATAGTTTGGTTTTTTTTTTCATCGACTTACATCTTGTTCTACGAATGCAAAATTCTTGAAGTTCATAAACTTACAAAAGAAGAAAGACTGGAATGTTTTCAATGTCGCACAACAGAATTTCTAGATTTGACATAGACAAGTTTTAATTTGATCTAGACAATTTTTAAAGCATGGTACCATAGAATAATTCTAACAGTGAAGCTGCCTTTCAAAAAAAATTTTTTTTTGCATTCACCATGCTCCCTTTGGCAAAGAGCAAACAATGGTATTCAATTCTGCAATAAATATGTATGATAAGGCAATTTTAGGCTGATCAGGGTTCAGTGGAACTATATAGAGCCTCGCTTTAAGAATGCAGCTAAACAATCTCTGCTTAAAACAAACAAACAACATATTGTATAGAATTTTCTTCATCATAGAAAATGGATTTCAGCAAAACTTGTCAGGGATCCCAAACAGTATCAAAGGAGAAATCTACTTGTAAGACACAAATAGAGATCAAACTGATTTTTATCTATATTATCTAAAAAACGTGCTTGAAACTTTGAATGCCAGTGTCCATCTCCTATGTTATGACTTTGGCCCACATATCAATCAACTCTTGAATGTTAAGCTGGGAATTTTTTTTTCTCATTTAAAAACCACCACCAGATGCTTCTGCAATTTGTCTCTCTCATCTAAGGAGAGACTATTATTAAGCACCTCCTGCATCTTTTCCTGGAAGAGTTTATAGTATGTCTGACATCAGAGATTGACAAGCTGATCTCCTATAGTCTCCTATTGTCGAATTTACTTTTCATTATTTCTTCAGCAGAGTCAGAAACCACCTCAATTCTTGAGCCAAATGTTTCAAACTGGCAATTCAAAACGGGCTGACTGAAGTACTGCAATTTTAAAATCAGCGATGCAGTCCTTTACCTAGTTAGTGTTGTTATTTTGCAAGCATGCAAGGAGAAGCTGTGCCACTGCTGTGATTTATTATAATATGCTCAACTGAACACAATAAAGTTCTTCTAAAGGAATTGGATTTATTCAGCCCCCTGTCATGCTGAGGGGTAAAGTCTCCTTGCATGGTTTCTTTCATGAACCATGAAATGGAAAAGAATGTGTGGCTGGGTTAGCACTATGTAAAGGCTAGTTAATCTGGTTACCCATCTCAGACATGAGGATTTGACAAATGGAGGTATAAGCTCCAGTGAAAAATGCAGATCTGAGTTCTTCAGTCAGCAAATCTAAGTTGTCCTTAGACCTGGTCAGTCCTGCCCCTGCTGCTAGACCTGGTCAGTAGGGCAGGCACCAGGGGGAAGCAAATTCTTTACCCTGAGTGCAGAAGGTTCCCTGGATATTTGCTGTGGAGGAACCACATAGAGCAACCGTGGTTACAGGTTAGGAGGAGCAGAAAACAGAGAGGCAAGCAATAGTGTGACAAGAGACTTTCCATAGCAGATACTTGGGTTGGTAGAACTACATGATTTTCTTTTCAGGAGACTTGGTAGGTAGAAGTGCAATACTTCATTTCTTATAAGCAAGAGGTTCATTCCTGCTTCTTTTCCTTCTCCCTGAATTCTGCAGGTTTAGGACAGGTGTAAACCACAGATCAAGAAGAGAACTTCATTATATTTGGTGGTTTTTACATGGTAATCTGTTAAATGAGTAAACAGATTTTCTTTTAGCTTGTTATTGTCGCAGTCCGTTTTCTATCCAATCTGTGACTTGCACTCACTATTTAGCTCCGGAGAAATCCACTTCCTTGACAAGAAGAATAAAGAAATGACAGTGGGCTGTACTTTTCAGAATTCTCCCATTCATTTATTCAAAGCTGTAAGAAGCCACTAATACATGAGTTCTAAAGATCTTATGCTCTATAACATACCCTGTGCCAAAACACATAGTTGAAAGCACACTCTGGAAGTAAGCAAATATTGGAAGCAAAATGGAAATTATTTTCCATTTTCCCTCTGAATACTTTTGCTGAGTGGTCAGTGTGCATTGGAAAAAAAAGAATGGCCAAAGGAAAATGAGCATTTCTTATCTGGCTGTGTTCCTCTAACTTTTTACCTCCAAAGAAAACGTAAATACATGATCCTACAAGCAGTTGAAGGGGATAGGGAAGGGAAGTTGCTTAGCAAAACTAACTAGATGAAAGCTCCATAATACTTTAATACTCAAAAGATATATTTTAAATTTAATAATTTAGGTTTGGACATTTTTCAGATGAGTGAATATGACTGGTTCTTTAAGTGAATGACCAATTACCAAGCAAGATTTCTCTGAAGAAGAGATACCTCCAACGTCGGTGATGGAAGATGAGTTACTTTAAATCACTCTTAATTAAGCTTTCATCCTCAGCATGCACTGAGAGAAGAGATTGCCATGCTGAGTTTTAAACTGAGTCATCCTCACTTGATTCAGCAACTTGGAGTATGCAAACAACTCTCATCTTTAAAGTTGAAAGTGGTGATAAACAAAGTTTTAAATGTCATTCCTGAGTAAGTCTGTTGCTCACATTGGCAGCGCTTGATTTATTTGAAGAGGGCTAATTCTGAAAATCATTAGTACTGAGTTCTACAGTCTTTAGTTCCAGTAGTACTGCAGAAGACAACAGAAGTATTAGAGACGTACCATATGAAATCGATACCATGTAAATAATTCATTCACAGTATGTTGTACTACTTGCTTTAAAAGACTAATATTTATGTAGTCACTATATTCCTTTCTATTGTACAGGCTTATTTCTAGATAAAACTATTATCATTCTACTAATGTCACTGGACATCAGATCATACTTTATATTAGCAGAGAGTCATATTGCTGTCTGTTAATCATATGGCATATTAGCTCAAAGCAGGCAAAGGTCTGATGAAAAGATAATGGAATTTTTTCACAATCTTGTATGATTTTTAGGAATTTAGAAGACTGATTCAGCATTTGTTCAGGTCATCAACCAGAAAGCTATCTGATACTAAGTGGTACTGTACACTTTCTAAACATCTGTGTAATGTGTGCTCAATTTTAAAAACAAAACAATCTAGTAACACACAAAAAGAATACAACTTTAATTAAGGTTTTCTGAAGTTTTTAATTAGATAGAACATTTTAGATACCACTTCTTTCAATAATGTATGTAACTGAGGGGAATGCTGAACTAAAACACGAAAAACCCACCGCGTTTCTGTCTCAGTATTTTTACAGTTACAAATAACACTTTATGGCTAACTAGTGGACAAAATTAATAAGAGATTTATTTTCAGTGTGCTTTTCTTGAGCAATAGGTAGTCTTCTATGTATAATCACTTTCACTACGATTACGTTTGCTCATTTCTTTAAAAAGATTAACATGTTTAACAGCAGGTAAAGACCATTTTAAAAGAAAGTAAGGAAAGTGGCAGTGAAAATTGGAAGCAAGAATGGCATTTGATGCTATCTTAAAGTGTATTTATTTTGCATTTCCTGGGTCTCTAATACAGCATTAATCAACTGTGCTTATCTAGTTCACCTTCAAAATGTAAAAAATAACGTGTATAGAAAGGTAGCTTCAGCTGAATTTTAGTGAAAGTGGTTATCAATAGCTACAAAAAAAAATCAAACAATAGATGCTGATCTTAAAAATCCTTTTCAAAAATCACTTTCAAAGTGCCTTGAATTACTATGTCATGTCATGATCAGTTTATCTTACAAGAACATATTTAACAAGTTACCTGGGAATTGGAGAAAATTTCAGCTCTTTTTTGTTCAAAGGAACGTATTTTAGCTTCACTCATCTTATCTGAGTCTGCGAGAATATAATGTCTAGGAGAATATGACTCTGACAAACAACTAAGTAACCTCAGGACTTCTGTTGTATGCCCACCTGTAAAAAAAAAAAAATAGGAAAAGAAAAAAAAGGAAACTGCAGTTGACATATGAAACCTTTTGTAGTTTCCAATTTCTTCAGCTGAATCACTCACTTTTCCTTTTAAAACTTATAGTATCAGTCACACTCTTCCACAAGTGAAGGATTCAACTAGAAGTTGTTTGAGATTGTTTAAGTAACACAAATAGAATTCAACTCCCATTGAAGCTACATTGATAGAACTTTTTTGATTTAATCGGCTTGAAGCAGGTTCACACAGAAGAGAAACATTTGTGTTTAATGTCATGTACACAATGAAAAAATGACTGGGCAAAGAGTTATATCGTAATCCATATTCAAAAGCCATGACAGCATGGGGCAACTGCCAAAATGAAACTGAAGATCCCATTCAGATCTGCATCTTGAAAGCGTAACTCTCACTGAATCCACTTATCAGCCTTATGACATGAAGATCAGCTTCAGGGACTGCACTTTCTCAAATCATAACACCGAAATCATGTGGGCAGTGATTTTACTCTGCTACTAAGCCAAACTAAAAGCTGAATGCTGACAGAACAAACAGTCCTGCCACTGCCAAGTGCTTTAACTTGAGTGGGTGTTGACATCCTTTTAACTGCAAGGTCACCTTGTGCAGGGAGCTAAATTGACAGGACACTGGAGAGAAGGGGAGTTTGTTTTCTTCTATTTCTGGGGGGTGGTGTTCACTTTTTGTCAGTTTAGTTCCCTGAGCTGCCTTGGCCTGGAGCTTTGTGAATGCCTGTGGTAGTGAAAGAGGGAAGGGGGAAGGCTGTCAAGGCTAGGCAAAGTGCAGCGGGCTCACCTTTTATCTGTCAGGCTGGGTCAGCTCAGTGTCAAACTGCACCTTTAAGTATGCGCAAAAGCATTTACTGGATCTGTTACTTTTCTCTTTGCCACATGTTGCAAAACAAAACAGTAATCTAAATGTATTCCTACTATCTCTGTCCAATTTCATTGTAAGTTTTCTAAGAGACTGTGCTACTGAAGTCAAGTATTATTAGCTGGCAAAAAAAATGACAGACAAAGAGCGCTACACTGCTTGGATTAGGCACTACAATTTGTCACCTTTCTCTATATTTTCATGCAGTATTTTTCAAATGATTTTAGGGGGAATTTCTCATGAGCAATGGTTAGTTGAAGCTTCTATAAATTTTATTGCACTCTAGTGAGTATTCACAGAAAAACAAGAGATTCCTATTTCAAAAAAGTTTCCAAGACTAAATTTGAACATTAAATGAAACTTAACTGACTTAAGAGTTATTTTGTCTGACAAACTTAGAGTCTTTTTCTTTTTTTAAAGTACAAATTAAACTTCAAAGGACTGAAGAAAGCAAGCATATTTCCAGTCCTTTAAAAAACAAGTGAAGATGACCTGAGAAATTATAAACCTAATGGTCAAACTTAGATGGCAGAAAGACCTGGAATTCATTATTAGTGTACAAAAACTACAGGGATACCGAGGTGATGAAATCAAAGCTTGCCTAAGATTTGTCATTGGCAAATTTTCAAGCTCATCTGATCTGACAAAATAACTGCCCAGCAAGTTTGGGGAAGTAATGAGGAGTACCAGATGTGACACGCTTTGACAACAGTAAGGCTTCTGGTAGACCTAAGTGACAGTCTCTTAAGTAAACTACAAAAATGTGATTTAGATAAAATTATTAAAAAGTGTGGTGTATGTACGGGATCATCAATAATTTGGTGTCAGAAGAAGATCAAGTAGCTAGCTGCAAAAGTTTGTCCTGCTTAAGTCCTTGCCAATACAGTCCTTAAAGAATGAATTAGTTAATGAATGAAACTCGCGGGCAGCCTCCAGGATCTGAAACCAAAGCACCAGTTATACATATGGACAAAAATGCCTAAAATAAAGACGTAAAAAGACGTAGAAATTTAGTGAGTGCTCGTGAAAACCAAAGCCGCGCGGGGCGGGCCCGCGGGTGCCGGCACCGGCGGGACACGGGTGCTGCCCCAGACTACAACTCCCGGCAGGCACCGGGGCAGCGCGCGGCAGCCCCGCGGGCCCCGCCCCCGCGCTGCCTGCCGGGAGCGGTAGTTCCTGGGGCCGGCCGCGGAGAGCGAGCCGCGCCGTGCTGTGTGGCGCGGCGCGCTCGCGGCAGCCCTACTTACCGGAGCCGGCCACCACCAGGAGGCTGAGGGGAGGTGTCTGCCGGCCGCGGCGGCGCCTCGCTAGGAGAGCCAAAGGGACGAGCAGTAAGGGGAGGAGCAGGACGGCGGCGCCCAGCCACGGGAGCAGGCGCTCCATGGTGCAGCCGCGGAGCCCCCAGCGGCCCCGCGCGGAAGGAGGCGCTCGCGCCTCCCGGCTGACGGCGGCCGGCGTGGCCCAAACCTCCCCGCTTGTCCGCGCGCTGCCGCGCCCCGCTGGGCGTTTACGCGTCCGCAGCGGCGGCAGCTAACGGCTGCCGCGGCGCCGGGGGAGCGGCCCGCGCCGGGGATGGGCCCCGCGGGCCCGGCGAGGTTAGCGGGCCGGGCCGGTGCGGCGCGCCCTAGCGCTGGGCCTGCGTGCGGGCGCCGCTCGGGCGGCCGTTGCGGCCGTTGGAGGCGGGAGGGGCGCGCGCGGCCGTGGCGGTGCTGGCAGGCATCGTCTGAGTAAGAGCGCGCCGGGGTCTTCGGATGTGGGAGTTATATGTATGTTAGCAATAAAGGCCAATAAAATGTAAGGCGTTTCTTGAATTTAAAAAGGCTGGGAGTGTGTTCCCATAAATGTTTTAAAAGTGTTGTGGTTTATTGATGAGAACAGCAGAAATCGGCATCTGCTTTCACTGCTACAACTACAAATCAGCTGAGTTCGTGGAGCCCTAAAGCATCTCAGTGTCAGAGCTTGGCCACGAGGGTAAATACATGCGAGTACTTTCATGGCGTTGCATGCTGATACAATCCTCGGTGTCCCAAGCCTGCCTTTTCTGCGTGTGTGTTGCAGTTAGTTGAAAGGAGTTTTAATTACTTTAGTTAATTTATAAATTGAGAAGTACATATTAAAGAAATACTCATGTGATTCCACTCACACATACAGAAGGGAAGCAAGGAATTTGGAAGCATATTTGGATGTAATCTTTATCCAGATATGTATACATACGTGGAATTATTGTTTTTTTACATAACCTACAATAATGCATAAAATTAAGTATATTAATGTTTTGCTACCTCTCTTAATTCTTATTTTTATTTGTTGTAATACTCCACCTTTTTATTTCAGTAAGAAATGTGGAGCAGCATATTTTTCATCTCTGTCAGCATCCAGTCTTTGTTGGGGAGATTGTGATGATTCAGCTATTGGACTAATCTCAGACAGGCACTTGGTAAAAAGAGTAAGAGATTACATTTTATGATTTGGAAAGAGTAAACTTCAGCAGAGTTTCTTTATCACTGTGCTTTAATTATATGCCAGGGAGCCAGGTCCTCCTACTGGCCTAGAAATTGGGATCTCTGACTCCAGAACTTCTATGAGTGGTTTAACACCATTGCTTATGGGGTGGCTTGTCAAGCGTGTGAAAGATGGCTGGCTGCTGAGCATTTGCACCTCAAGTGCACAAACACAATGGGTCAAACCATTGGAATTATGCATCTGTCTGTTAGCTGGTTTCTGTTTTTTTCTTTCTGTTCATTCTGAACAAAAAGTCCTTTTTTCAAAGAATAATCCAATATGAATTTATAAAACAAGTGAATAAGTTCTACAGCCGCTAAAATACTAATTTTGTCCATGTTAAAGGTAGAAGAGGAAACACAATTTTTAAGTGAAAGTAATGTCCCTGATCTAAAATGCATCACAGCTTACCAGGAGTATAGATAACAATTGTTTTAAGAATTTTTTTCTGAAGTGTTTTAACATCTTCACTTTGTTCTTGTTTGTTCCTACAATAAGAAGTATTAAGGAGATGCTTTTTATTAACTATTTTATTAAGAGAAACAATCCTGGAATCTCAACAGCTGTGAGTGATTAAAAAAGAATACATTAACATATTTTTTCCTTCTTTTCACACTGTTTATTCTATATGTACAGAATATGTAATAATGTATCCCTTTTAGATAGACTTCTTCTGTAAGACTACTTGATGAAGGTCATTAAAAACTGTAATTTAAATCCGGTAGGGTTGGAAGGGTGTTTTTTTTGTTTGTTTGTTTGTTGGGTTTTTTTGCTAGGACAGTTTATTAAAAACAAGAGTAAAAGTTAGTGATGCGTACAGGGAAATACCTGGCCTTTGGACTAGAAAACTGAGGATCTGACAGTTCTTTGGACTCAAAGCAAAGATTTTGACTTTCAAGAAGTCTAGGAAGTAACCAGTAAGTTTGTCTCAAACTTGCAAACTAAGTACTGGCAGTCTTACTAGTTTGGAATTTCACTTGAGCAAAGAACATAGCTTTCAGGTAGTATCACAGCAGTTTGCAAGGCTTGAGGGAAGAGTCAGTTCAATAACACTGCTTAAAATGAGTATTTCAACATTGAAGTGATAATCTGCAACCAAAGTGCAGCAAAACTTTACGTGTGTGTGTGTGTGTGTTTGTGTGTTTTTTTTTTTTTAATGAAGTAGAGTACGTGCAGATCCTGTCTTCAGTAAAAGACTTCTAATCACAGTCAGTATGACATAGGTGTATTTGTTTCTTCATCATGGCAACTCACTGCACACTTGATGCACATGGTCTTCTAGATTAGGGAGATTTCAGACCAAGAACTACAAGAGTTATGTAGCTCCAGTGGATGAAGCAAGCAGGTTGCACCCTATTCATTCAACATCATTGGATGATCAGTGGTGGATTTCCATCTGTCAGCTCCTTTGATAGTACTTCATCTCAGGATCAGACATGAATGTGAAAGTCTTTATCAAAAACTATCAAGTCTCGCAAAGTCTAGCACATCATGGTCACATTAGCTAAAAAATATGAAGTAGGTTAAGTGTGAGACTTGTACAAGGAAGACGGTGCATGGGGCTGGATACTTCTCTTTAGTTTGTAAAACTAGTAATATTAAAAATTAACCTGTAATCTGTTTGTTCTAATAACGTGTGAGAGGAACAGTGCCCTGAAACCCTGAAAAGTCATTTGACGTAAAATGACACAAGTGCAGTAATTAAAAGGGCTGTCTCTGGCACCTCTGCTACTGATGCAGTAAGTTAGCTTTGAATTTCTTTAATGAGTAAACCACTATATTTTGAATACTTGATCACTATTGTTCAAAAGAAAACTTTGAACTCTTGAGTAGGGAAAACCAGACTCTTCCCACCTCCCCCAAGACACTTGCACTCCTATGCTTTTTGAACTTGGTGCTGTTGTTCTGTTAAATTAGGTCTTTTTGTATTGTTTGGCTTAGAGTGCAGCTCCATAAACAATTGCATCAGCACAACTGAGGGGTAAACTAGCAAAATGTAAGAGGAGTTGGATGAGGAAATGGGCAGGAACCTCTTATGTTTTACTGCAGAAGATTTTAATGTGAAACAGTTTACCACATCCTCAGTCATGTATTAAGTGTATTTAAATATTCTTAGTTTTTACAAGAATTAAGTATGAGAAGTGATTTGAAAAACAAGACGTTATATTAGTGAACTTGAATTCTGCAGAAAATGAATCCTCTAGATTTTTGTGCTTCTGATCTTTCTAGAAGTATAAAGAACAGTGATATTATGTTTTTGAACAGAGAAAACCTGAATAAACTGATCGGGTTTCTGAAGATTTTTCTTTAATATTAGAAATTCAAGTTGCATCTGGAAGAACCTAGAATAATAACATCATAAGTGTGAAAGTTATGCAGTTGGTAAGGAAAGGGACTAGGCCATTGTGGACCAACTGGAGTTGGCCATTGTGGAGAAGGCAGCTGAAGCTACTGGCTGATCTCACCTGATGACAGAATTAGGACATGTTGGAGCCAGTCTGTGGAAAGATTTGTCCCTTGTAGCAACAATTACTTTCAATTACTCTGGGCTAAGTACGGTTTTTGCTTCTTGTGAGTCAGAAACTTACAGAAGATGCTGTCATTACAATTATGGATATGTAATCTTAGAAGTCCTGATTTGTATCTGTAATCAATAACATCTGTAATATTTATGTTACCATTACAATTAGTGTAGTACTTCCTGGTATAATGGTACTTTTCATATGCATTTAAGCTGTCTCTGGTATTTCTTTAGACATAATGATGCAGCTTTTGCAAATGCATAAACTTTGCTTCTCCTAAATAACCAAAAATCTGGAACCATATGCCCCAAATAATAGCTTTGTTGTCTGTTAAAACTGAATTCTTTCTCCTATTCACATTTGCCATTCTTTATACTGTCATACCAGTGGTGTGCTTTGCCATCTAACTCTGTCATAAATGAGAGACAGCGAAGTGGTTGTTAGTCTACACCAACAAATAAAACACTTTCCTACTACCATTTAAGGATTTCCTGCTCTTGGGTTAGGATAATTTCTCAATATATATCTCTGGAAATGGAGGAGGAAGGAGGAGATTGTTTTTAGAAATTAATCTGAGGCTAAACACCACATATCAACTTGGAATCAACGTAGCAAATTGTATGGAAAAGTCTAATCTAATAGATGTGAACCAAATAACTATCAAGTCTTTCTTTAACATACTACATCTGACAGTGTGGCTAGAAAGTTGGTGCATTCTGCTTCGATGACATGTTTGGTGACAGTTTGGAGGAATTTTGAATGTGGTTTTATGAAGCAAGAACATTTGTAGCAGACAGCATCAAAGTTACAGATTGCAACTTGCACTAATTACAGAGTAGCATATTTAGGGAACAGTCTCAGTAACATAATATAAGCCGATGTTCTTTTATGTGTTCAAAAAGCCAGGAGAGAGACTATTGTTTCACATCATGGGAGTACTGAGTATCCTGGACGTCACTGGGATCTGCTAACCACTTGGGGCCTGTAAAAATTGGTCCTTTTTTGTATTCCTGAAAATAGATTTGGATCTGGTTTTACTGCCTTGGAAATTAATTTTCAAATTTGTTTGTAATGTAAAATGAAATTTTCAGGTTACTTGGGGGTGAGGGTATAGGATTCTCTACAGATTTGCTGCTTCAGAAAAATCTCTTCAAGACTGGGGGTTTCCTGATCCTTCCATGAATCTGTCAAGGAGGACATGGGGAAATGCGCATTTGTTTAGACAGTCTTCCCTAGATTCCTTCTGCCAGGAGAGGACTGGCCATTGCAGATGCTGCTCACGCAGAGAGAGAGCCTGAGCACTTTTATCAGCTTCTGTCAGCACGTATCTCTTCTTGTAGACTGAAAGTTTGGTAATTGGTCACTGCTGGCATCACAGTTTTTTTTTAGATTTCATTTCTCAGGCCTTCCATCTTTTAGGCTTGAGAAAAGGGCCTCTTACCCCTTCTGTGCTGTCTCCATCTCTTCCTGATGAGGATACAAAGTGCTTCAGAACTGTTACCCAGCTTCCACAGAAAGACAACTTCTTGAGTAAAAGTGAGAACAACTTTCTGAGCTGCTTAGATTTGTAAAGGTCTAATGCTGAGTTAGTGAAATATTGGAGTTAATTGATTATATTAAAAGCGAAGAGGTGACGTGCTCTAGTTTTGCTTCATACTATCTTTCATTTTCTCTTTTCTTCCTCCCTTTTGCCTGTGTCTTTCTTTTCCTCTATGCAAATGTATTTAAAAACATGCCATTTATTGACTATTGTTTTGGGGCTATTGCCAGATATGGCTGTAGATCTGGGGATTTTTCCAAATCCCACTGGAAGTCAATTGAATGTAATAACTCCACTGACTCTCAACGGAGATAAATTGAGTTGCTTGTAGACTTTGCAAGGGCTAGCCAAGTTATCTTAGTATTTTAATATCTATGTGATGTTTATAATTCTTTTGAAACAAAATACTGAAACTCTGAAATCTGAAAATCCTTCTTTTGCTTTATCTAGCTTGTTCAAAATATGTAAGGTGCTGACGTAGCAAGCTATGATAATAAGAAGCTCTCATAGTTAGGAGTCCAGATGCAGCTAAAATGACTTGCCCTTCTGCATGTCTACATTTTAAGAGTCTTTAATTCTGTGATCGTGTATAGTTTAAAAATAAATACCCTTCATTTACATTTTTTTCATCAGCCACAGATGATGTGGAACACCGTCTGTATGCTTGACAGTACAAGAAGAGAATGTCCTTGCCTACATTACAAATAAAATGAATGCTAGGAAATTATACACCACTTGCATCTGATTTTGTGGATTTAATGCATTGTTAAGGTGTCAAGACAGTTGGATGACTCCTCTTTTAAAATAAATAGTGATAATAAAAACTGCTTAGAGTTAAGTTACAATGTTAATTATTTTATGTGATTAGTACATTACTGAAAGGAATAAAATAGTTTGCATGTGGAAACAAGATTTCATACTAGCTTCTGATTTACTAATGCTTGAGCAAAAGCAAATAATAGAAATAATTTACAAATAGGGTTCTTGCACAAGATTTCATATTTTAGATGCTTTGAAGACAAACTATGTTCCCTTTTTGACTGTACCTTTTTGTTTGAGAACTAATACCGTTGTAAACACAATCAGTTCGTAAGCAGGAAGCAGTCAAACCAAGAAACTGTAAGTCTCAATTTTTACATCTTATTGAGAAATTGTAAGATCAATCACCTTTAAATGATACTGTCCACAGAAATAAAAAACATTTTGCTCAAAAGGAAACTGAAGAGTTTTTAGACTGAACTTGTTACCTTCGTTCTGCATTTTGGTAGTTAAGAATCTGATCGTGAGAAGCTGTGATCCCTGTAACTTCCACTGTGGTTCATGAGGTGATGAAGTGCTTTGTTCTTTTTCAGATTATTTTTATTATAACGTGCAGGGATTCTTTGGGCAAGGCATTATCCATTAGATGAAAGGCAATCTCTATTTTAAGGAAATTTATTGAAAGTTGTATTTTTTGAAAGAAAGATTAATTATATGAGGTGCAGAGTGCTGCCTGCTCCAGCACATGGCCTCCTATATTTCTTCCCAGGAAAACCCGACAAATACGAATTTGTTCATTGACTAGATGGAAGTATCCAATCCAGTGAATTCTGAACATCACGGACTTGCTACTTAGTGAATCTAATGCGTTCAGTGAGTCAGATATGTCCAGTTTGTCACTGAGAGCATACGCATGGAGTCCAGACTGTGCTGCTATGCACTGCAGAATGCAGCATGTGGATAAGTGGGCAAGGACAACTTGGCCTTGCCTATGTCTGCATATGTGTAGAGACTGTTGCCCAGGGTATCTTGAATCTTAAAATCCCATATATGTGGGGAAATTCTTAGTTCCACTAGAATACAATCTCTATTTAGAAAAAGAGGACATCTTGAGAGAAATTCCAGATGTGTAATATCCATAATTCATCAAATCACATGAATGTGTGCTGACAGCAGGTTCTTTAAGCCATTCTTATAGAACTATTACAGCAAGATGTGAATATATATATATAAGAAAATAAGAGTAAATGTTCAACATGGGAAAGAAACCAAGATGATGTATGTTGGTGCATATTAAGTAGCAGGAGAATTACATTGTATAAAATGTCACAGTATATTTGTTGTATTTCACAAAGAGATGATTCAAACCCATTTATAATGTTTGCATAATCTGATATATTTTTATTGTTGAAACTCTTCTACCTTACATTTTTTTGTATATATTAGATATGCATTTTAAGATTATTTTTGCATTTTTCTTATTTTATTTTAAATTATCTTTTGGTTTTATGTACTGAACTGTACAGTACTGAACAGTGTAAATGGAAACCGAAAAAATGCCCCACTTGTCTTATAGGCAACGTTTAGTTCTATGTTTTAGCAGTGGTATATTTAAAAGTACTGTTTCTTCTCCTCTTACATCTTTCTTATCAGGACTGCTGTTCGAGGTCTTAGGCATGCAAGTTGCTGCACAGAGCATGATTGCCTTCATATGGCTAAAGCTGCATAGACGCACATGTATGAAATAATGTACAGATCAAGGCATTAGAGTTGGGGAAAATCACTAGACATGTTCATGTAAGTAGAAGCGAAGACTTAATTCTTAAGTAAGAAGCTAGAAGCGTTCCAATACAATTTTTTTAAACAAACTACAATACTAACAAGCAGCACTGTAAGAACAGTCTGTTTGTTATAAACATTATTAGCACTAAAATAAAGGTGCATGGTACATTCTGGGGCCCCAGAGCCAGTAAAGTTCAGGTATGAAGTATGCTTCCTTCTGAAAGAATGCATTATACTGCTTTAATATCCACCCTAAAACATGAGGAAAAGATTCTAGTATTTAAAAGAGATATCAATTTAAAAATCATGTTGTTCTCTGGAAAAAATATAAATAGTTATTACAAATATTATTCATTACTGTAGTTGAGAAATTTTTGTGGAAAACAATTCCTAGTTTTCTTCTTCAGGGTTTTTTCTTTATGGATTTGAACAACATTTAAACTTAAATAGTGTGAGTGTGCACTCAGTTTCATTGTTTTCCCTGTACTGATAGGTGATTTTCTGTCCTTTCTTCAGTACTTTCACACATCAACAGAGATTAAAAAAAAATCACAAAAATAGTGGACAATTTTTTTTTTTAATCTTGAAAATTGACGGAGATAATCAGAGGAAACTATTCTCTGAAGAAATTACTTAACCTTTTTAGGTTAATATATCGGACATTGGAATATATTAGTAAGCCATGCTTGCTGCACTGTCATGCATTCTGAAAGAGACATGGTTAAATCCTGTGCAGCTGCTAAGGCATGTGCCAAAATATAGACTGATCTAAGCAAGGCTTAGAAGCTATTTTTAGCATACAGATGAGTGATACTATCCCAAGTGTGCATTGTCTTTTAACCTGATGTGCTGTTTCTGAAAATGTGATACTATCATGTAAAACAAAATACCTATTATCAGCAAGCAGTGTTTTGTTCTCTGATTATATTAGGCTGATTTTAATTAGTCTGAATATTAGAAAAGGCATTGCTTTCTGACCTTCGCATGTTGAATAGTTGGGAAATAATTTGGGTTTAGTACTGCTTGGCACCGGTTTCATGCTTTTCAATTGTATGCCATTACAAAGTCCATCGCCTTTTATTTTCTGCTGTTCTGACATCACCAGGTTCTAGTCAGTACTATTCTACAGTGTCCTCGTTGCTAAGAGCCTTGACTATCACAACGCAAAAGGGAGTATGTGCATACAAAGAAAAGAATCTCGGATTATTTCAAGCTTCCTTCTGCTGTTTTTGGTGTGCTCCATCTCACAGATTGGGGAACTGAGAACTCATGTTAATCTCGGAGCTCTCTGGCTTAAGCCTCTGAGAATGGAGTGCTTTCTAGATCAGCATGGTGATCCCAAAGATGCACCCAAGAGCAGCATTGTTTACTAAAGAGCAAATGATACATTTAACAGAGCTGCATTGCTACATCCAATGTATTGCTTTGTGTGGGCACATCTGAGGAGAGAAAATGCGTGGAGGAATGTGAGGTGGACAATGAAGGAAGCCAGGCGAGGATGACTGGGAGGAGGAAGAAAATAATGCTACAGAAAAGGAAAGTACTTAGAAAGTAGAGGATATAGCAGGAAAAGGAAAAGAGGAGATGGAATGACCCGAGGAGGAGGGAGAGGGAGGGAAGGGATGGCATTTTTGATAATTCTGTGGATCATATTCAACACATTCGTCTTAATGTCGTTTGGTGGTTTGTCATAATGCCATCATGGTGTGTCAGTGTAGCGGTTCATAATGCAGCACGATAAACTCAATGTGCTATTTTACAGGTCCTCAATAGCTGCTGGATGGTTATAATCAAGACAATAATACCAATAGGGTAATGCCACCGGTAAGGTGTAACTAGATGAAAGAGACAGCGTGTGATGAGAGATAGATGGAGAAGAGAAGACAGTAAAACTGGAAGAAAACTGAAGAAGGGAGGCTGAGAGCAAAAGGTTAGTGCCCAGACAGCTTTTCAGAAACAAACCTTTTTTCAGTTACTGGGAGTAAGTACTACTGTCAGAAATGCTGTTCCAAATGGGGAGATGACAGGAGCTAGAAAAGTTAAACTAACTGATCTAAGATGAAAAAGGGCAGGTGTGTTTGGAAGAAGTAAACTAGAGTAGACGAAAATGAAGGTATTGTTTAGTACAATGCTACATAAAAATGTGACAGGATATGATATAATGACCTATGCTGAGAAAGTAAGACTCACATTCTGTAGAAATCTGAGTAGATATAATCCAATATGCATCAACACAAAAAATGTCTGCTATTTTGAAAATGAAGATTACACTTTTTTTCCAGGGGGACATACAGCTCAGCAACTATTAACTGGGTACATGTAGTGTTTAAAACAAATGCATATATAGCCAGTTTTGTTCCAAGAAAATTTGTGGGGAGAGAGAAGGATTTTTTTTTTTATTGGAATCCTTTTTTTTTCTTTTTTTCACCCCTTTTCTTTCCTTTCCTCTTCCATTCATCATTTCCCTGATACTTTTTTTTAGTTTTTTGGCCAACGCAAAATTCGGATCCTTTCTTTTCAGTCTCTTCTGTCTTGTGTTGTCTGAATTATGTCTGAATTAAATGCTGTAGCATTAGCTACTACAGTTATGTCATTGGACCTCATGGGTGGCCTGAACAATTTTTGGAGAATGGAGCTGGTTCTTTTCTCACTCAAATGCTAGTGAGTGAGAAAGCCAGCTCTGACAGCTTTGGTTGAGTTGCTTATGATTCACAGTATTGTGAAAGGAGAATTGTGCTTGCTTTTTTATATGTTCTTTCATCTCCGTGATGTTTCTGCTTACATGTATAATTGATTTTCTGGGAATTATCTCCTGCTGAGAGGCAGACCTAGGAACTTCCCAAGACGGAAACAAGTTTAAGCACTTTTCAGGTAACTGAGTTAAATCTGCTGGTGTCACAATGTGATGTTATGTAATTTCTTTCATAAACTGATCAAGCTATGCTTTAAACATTTATTAAGATTCTGTTATTACTCAATTGGAAAATGCAGACAAAAAAATAGTTATGTCCTGTTTAAATTCAAACCAACAACAGAAATAATTTTCAAATGCTCCCAAAATACTTTTTTTTCTTACATATGCCTCACTTTTGGTACAGTAACCTTGATAGAAGGCCTAATTCTTGAGAGAGATTGGCTCAGCTCAGAGAAAGCCTGGTTTCAAAATAACAAAAACTCATTTTCATTAGAAAATGCAGTTTTTTATTGATGGTCACATCTCTGTCACAGATTTTAGTGGGAGTTACAGGCAATCATCTGACACTAAATTTGATTTTCCATACCTGAAGTGCCACACAGAAAGTCAATTACCTAGGGAGAAGGATATGGAGAAGGTGAGTGCAACTCAGCTGAAGATGGATTACTGCAGATTTCAAATTAGAAATGTGGAACTACCTCTGCTTACTACCCCAGCTTAGACTTGTTCCTTTTACAGTCACATTTGTCCCTTACTTACAAAAGTCCTGGGCCTAATAGGTATGAAGCTGAAAGTATATCCAAGAAGCAGCTTCCTTGTAATTAAAGCACAGATGAATGGCAGAGCCTATTTTTTCTCTTACAGTAATGTGAAATAGAGGTGATTTGACTGAAGCCAGCAGAATTATGCTCTTATCTGCAAATGCTAATGTGATACCCTCATGTCCTGCGTATCTATTGCCCCTCCATAAACATGGAATATAACTCTTTGTACCTTGTTCCCAAATCTCTACTGTACTCCTGGCCAAAACAACCCCACTGTCCTTACTTGCCTTCTCTGTAGTAGCTTGGCTCAGAACTAGGTACTAGGGAGCTCCTTGGCAGTTACCATTTATTAATGGTGACTTTAGTTTGCAGCAGCTGGAAGATAGTGACTGCAAATCAGATGGCATGGGAGTAAGGAAAAAGTGTGTGAGTAGTGAAAGCCAACCAGCTACTCCAAACTGTAGCAACCAATTGTCTGTGACACTGCCCTGATGGTTGTTTATCTCACCCTTTGGATACTATGTTTCTGAAATTTCTGATGCAGAAATAGTTGCACAGGTTGCATAATGCAAGCACAGTAAGCCTAATACTTTTAGCACTTGGACTAACTGGAAATACAGAGAATAACTGTATTAAGTTTATGCAATGCTTTGTAAGAGTACTCTCCGTACTCCCCTGGTTTTGCACAGTAAATGTGACGCTTCCTGGTAATGTCGGAATTGCTCTGCACGTGCAGCATAGGCTTAGTGTGTTTGCTCTGCGGACCTGTTCAGGATTACTGGACAGGACATCCAAGTTGAGGCTGTTTCACATAGGCAGTAGCGTACAAACTGACAAGGCTACCAGGTACCAACAATCCCAGACAAATGCAGACAGTCCTCAGAATCCTCCTGGAAAATATTTCTGCTTGGAAAAGAAGTCAAATCTAAGACAACCCATATCTAACCGCATGTGTCTGTAGACGCTCTTTTTACTGCAGCAGCTTTCTATCCGTATAGCCGGTTCCTTCTTATCTGCAAACTCTCTTCTCTTCTTTATCCTACCAAAGGCTCACATGAAGAGCAGTTGCCAGCCAGGAAGCTTCAGTATATCACCATCTCTGAGCTCTGCACTCAGCACTGCTCAACCCAGTGTGTGTTCCTGGGTTGTTAAAAGGCAACATTGCCTCTGGTCATCATCTGCTGCATGCTCAACAATATGCTAATGACGTGTTAAGGTGAGAGCAGTGAGGCAGGTCAAACTAGTTTCTGTCACCCACACAGCGTGCTGCGCCAAAGGAATTGTTTGGTAAGCTGTATGCTGTGCGGGCCTGATGCAGAGTTTTTGGGAAAGTCTCATTTGTCTGGTCCTAGATGCTTCCCTGCAACTGCACAATGGTGAGATGTGTTATTCCGAGGTTTAGAGTTGTGGAAGATGGTCTCTGGCAAAGTTACCACTCAGTTTAAGACACTATCACATTTTTATGGTAGAGACTCCAGGTCACAAGCTGGCACATTACAAACATATCTACTTTCATTGTTGTGCTCTACTAGAACAAATATGACCTTAGGCAACTGGGAGAAATAACATCTTAAAACACTGCAGCTAAATCTGCTGGAGCTTGTTGTTCAGAGCCTTTAATTCTTAACCGTGAATGGCAAGAATCCTTGCCTGAGCCTGACTCTCGCTATATTCCCACAGGTCTGAGAATGACCATTCCAGCCCTCACTATCATTACAGATCCTCTGTGATCCCAAAGATCTACTCTTGGTCTATACGTAAAGTAGTTGTTACTGTTGTTACGACTTAAGAAGGCAAGCAGTATCTTTAAAGAAAGTTTGAAAAGCCAGTGAACAAAAAGTAAGGACTGCTATTTGGAAGGAGAAATACTGAAGAAAAGATTGTTGTTTCTAGCTCCTGTCATTTGAAAATGATTTATGACCCCACTGTGCAGTTCTTAGATAAAACTCCAATAAGTTTTAGCAGCTGTCTGTTTCACTAAAAACAGTAGACATAGTAGAAAATATGTTGAAATCTTCCATCATATGAAGAATAATGACATCAACTAAAAGATGAGGTTTTTTATCCTAGTTTCACTAAGAAATAATGTTTATATGATCTCGCTATCTTTATGTACGCAGCTATTTGTTTCTGAAATAGAAGACTGGAAACAGAAATGGGATCTTTCCTTTAAGTAATGGTAAATTCTTACTCAGCTGACCATGTTTTATTGAATTTTGATAACAAAATTCGGTTAAAAAGTCAGTCAATGGTAAGACACAAGTAGTATGGAAGCCAAACTTCAGTAGTTCTGATGTTTACACAAATACTTACCAGGCAGTTGATTATGTTCGACAATGGATTAAGCCGGAATGGCTTGAAACAGCTACAGATGCTGGTGACCAGCCATACCCACCTCCTACAGGTTGCCATTCCTGCAGCAGGGATGGCTCAATGGCTCATGAATCAGCACCTGAATTTCCTTATTTTGCAGAGCAGCCTACCAAGGTAAGCCAAACATCAGTTTCTGTTCAGGCAAAAGTTTTAGTGTTCTTGCTTTGGGGGACATCTTCCAAGGGAGAGAAAGGTGGTCATTTTTTTCAGTTGTTGAAGCTTAACCCATTGACAGAAGTGTATGAATACCTTTAACATTATGTTGTTTAAGGGAAGAGAATTTATAAATTCTTGCTGTGAAAGATCAGGAATCTTTAACAGAAAGTGGAAGTTGAAGCAGTTAGTTTTGGGATTCTATGACAGTACATTTTCTCTTTGGTAAAGTCTACCATTTTTTGGAAAAAAGAGTCTATTAATGTTGACTTAATTTAGTCAACATGATTTTGTTACTATTTGATATTTAAATACCATCTAACAGTTCAGAAATGTAAAATGAAAAATAATCTGACAAAAATCACAGCATTACATTTCAAAAATATCAAGTATCAGCAACATATCAGTTCTCTATGGAGGGTGCATTACCTATAATAATATGTTGAACAGTGTTACGGAGGAGTGGATTTCTAGGACACAAGAAATAACATCAGCATTTTCCCACTGAAATATTCTAGACAACAGGGGTGTTTATACATATGAAAGACCTACTGTCTAAAATTTTGTTGGACGGTGAAACACTATACATACATGTTTGTGTACGTATATCTAAATATCTCAGGATTTTTCTTCCGCCAACATAAACACCTTTTCCAGCCTTGTGCGTTAAGTAGAATTTAGGGTATAATATTCCCAGGCAGTCTCCTGTAGTATGTATTCGCTGGTGTTAGCAGCCTGCATAGGCAGAATGAGTAGGCTCTGCAGCCCATTACGGCAGTTGCTACATTGGTATCTAGCGGAAGGCAAGTTGGAGATTTTGGCCACTTGCCTTGGCACCTGCTCATGGGCACGTCCTCCAGGTTTTGAGGGGTGCCACGCTCTGCCGCCGATGGCAGCAGAGAACAGTTCGTATTTTTCGCTTGTCTGTGAAATTTCGGCGGTTGCGTTTTTGAGCTAGGAGAGGAGCGCGAGGGTGGTTAAGGGCTGGTAATTTCCCGTAGGAAGCGCCACTGCTCCGCGGCCCTTCGCGCAGGCGGCGCTTCAGGCGCGATGCTGAAGACGCCGGTTGTGGTGGGCCCGCGGTGAGCCCGCCACCCGCGGGCCGGGGCGGCAAGCGGAGCGCGGCGGCGGCGGCGGCTCGGCCCCTTTAAGGCTGCGGCTGCCGTAACCCGACCCCGCCGGAGCCGCGGCCACTGGCGGAGCATCCTGCGCGTGGGGAGGGCCGTCCCCGCCGCGCCGCGCCGCGCCGTCCCCGCCGCCCGCGGGAGGCATGGCGGAGGCGGCCGCGCTCGCCCCGCGCCCAGGTGAGGGGCGGCGGGCGGGGCAGCCGGGGCGCCGAGTGCCGCGGCTCCGGCTCCGGCTCCGGCTCCGGCTCCGGCGGGGCTGCGCGGGGCTCCGCCGGCGGGCCGCGCTGCGGGCGGGGCTCGCCGCGCCGGGACGAGGTAAAGCCGCTGCGGGCGGAAAGCTCCGAGCCGCCGCGTGAAGGCGGCGCGTCGGGCGCTCGCGTCTCCGCGCTGCCGGCATCTCCCGGGGCCCCTTCCCCGTTGTGCAGCTCGCAGTCAGCACCTCTCACAGGCTGGGTGCTCCCCCCCCCCCTTTTTTTCCCCTCTGTTGCTTTCTGACTAAAAACTTCTTGCAATGTTTGAGGAAATCAATGTTTTAGATAAGTGGTGTTGCAACACGTTGTGCACCTTGTGTCCTCTTTTTATAAAAGCATGCTTGATCGTCTGGCTGCTTTGGTGTCCAAGAGCAGGAAGCAAACTGGAGCTTGTGGTGTGAGTATCTTCACGTAGAAAAAAGCGGTCTTAAGCAGTGGTTAGCCTGATTTTTTTGTGCGCGTGTGTGTCCCCACAGCACTGTTGTGACATGCTGGGAAAATTTCCTGCATTTCTTACTAGGGTAAGAGATCAAATACGCTACATACAATCAAACTGGGACAACAGAAACAACAGTCAGAACCAACAACAGAGCAAAACACAAATATTGCAGATGTTTTATTGCTAAGCTTATTATGGAATGTGCAAACAGTCAGTAGTCCCAGGCTGTTCTTTGTGAATTAGTGTGATAAGTCTTACAAAGATCGGATTTAGCTTTCAGTTTTAAAGAGATCAAGAGAACGCACGTCTGAATGGGGTGTCCTGGTATCATAAGCAGCTTTAAGGAGTAATCTTATTTGGTAATTGATCAAACATGTCTTGAAACCCAGCCTTAAAAAAAGAAAAAGGCTGTGGGCCTTGCACCCTAATCTGTACCTCCTTGCTCTGCCATGTGGTTATATGTGACCATTTCTTATTTTTCCAGTGAAAGATTGATCTGACTCAGGAGAATGGTGAAATGAGGTAAATGATAAATCCTGTTGATGATATGATACTTGGTAACTCTTTTGCTCCTTTATACTCTTTTGGTAAGTGTTGATTTGTTTCTGTCAGAAGTATATAATAGTTTTGTATTGGGGCTGAATGAATGTGGATTTTTAATATGGATTTTTTTTTTCCAAGTAAAAACAGTATTGAGGGGAAAATGTAGAATTTTAAGACCAAAAGAAGATAAAAGATCTTGTTGGGCATATTCTTGCTGAATGTGATTGAAAAACTGTATTATTATCTTTCCCAAAACTAATGGGGTCAAGAGAGCAATTTGATACTCTGTTGGACATGTGTAATGAATAACTTGCTGGAATTCATTAGTTCTAGAGATTTACTAGTATTTACTTACATAAATACTGCATTGATAAGTTGTAAGAGAGTTTTGATCACTTGCAAGTAATACTGAGCTGAATAGTCATTATAGTCATTATAGAAAACTACTGTTAGGAAAAGATCACTATTAAATAGCTAATGGAGAGGAAGCAACTTTGTTTTCCTGAAGTACAGAGCAATTACACATCACCCTCCTGCCTTTCTCCCCCTTTCCCTTCTCACTCAAAACCTCCATCAGCTGACTGAATAGCAATCAATGACTATGCAGTTTGGGGGATAAAGTGTCTACCCGTATATAATCCATGACGTTGTGTATCTTGGTCAGACTTTGCTGGACAGTCGTAAGAAAATATTAGGGCAGAAAAAACAAGCTGACTTTGGTCATTTTCCTCAGGGCAAAGAAATCATAAGTAATCAAAAGCTTATTTGATTTCTTTTAAAACATAAAGTTTGATTCAACAAGATAAAACTGTGGATTTTTTTAAACAAAAAAAGTAACTCAGATAAATAACAGTTAATTTTCAAGTTAAATGGGATACAGCTGGAAACAAAGATATGAACAAATGTTTATAGTTGCGTTGTTCTTTCATCTCATATAAAACATATTACTTACACCTGACTGTTAAGAGTGCTCTGTTTTAGTTCAATTTAATTTGTGCAATTAAAATGTGCAGTTACTTCTGATCTTTCCTACTTAATGCACTGAGACAGTATCTTGATAATGCATATAAGAAATCATTTTCTGAAATCAATCTTACAAAATTCTTATGAGCCCAACCATTAGAGGTTGGGTGAGTGATTTCTTCTCTGCTACCATATTTCCTCTCAAACTCATCACAGTTCTGTTGTTGCTATTTAAGCTGATGAGAGATATATGTAGATAATACTTTGGAAAGTCAGATCATACCCTTCTACACAACTTTTTTTTTTTTTTTTTTTTTTTTTTCCTCTTAAAAGGGATTCTTTTAGAAGAAAGATCAGTTGTTTTAATTCATCTCTTGGAATGGATGTTAGGGAGGTTTTTTGTTTAATTCCATCATCTTCTGTATTAAAATGAACACCTAGCATGTACTGAAATATTGCTTTATTAGAAATTTCTAATAAAATCCTCTAGTGCTAAGAAAACAAAACATGGATTCCTTTGTTCAAGAGATTATGTTAGCATCTTTAAAAAAAACATGCTAGTAGAGTCACTGCACATTAATAAAATTGGTAGGACCTGGAGATTTTTTTTTTTTTTTTAGTCAAGAGGATGAAGTAGTTGTGATTTGATGTTCAGTGTTTTTGCTATTTTCTGAAGAGATTTGTTTTTAACAGGTGTTTTAGCTTCTTTACTTTTATACACTTCAGGAATTAAACTGACACTTTTTTTTTCTCTCTCTCTCTTTCTCTTTCTTTTGTGTGAGCCGAGACTTGCTTACTACTGATTAGATGAGGCCATAACTAACTTCTGGTCTCAGCAGTGAAACCTGGAATATGCACCATACAATGTTTTTTAGTTGATTTTTAAATTGAAAACATGTAAAATGCAACTGACTGTTCTGTTTCTTCAAGCTGAAGAGTTTTTAAAAATTAAAACAGTGTCTGTAGTGTTTTAAACTGCATGAAGAGCACATAAAATTTCTTTTGTATTTTTTATGTTCATGGTTAATGCAGACAAATGGAGAAATACACAGAAAACTCGGTGTAAAAATACTTAAGAGAGCATACTGAATATTCAGGACAGTATTTGAACATGGCATTTTTAATAGACTAACACTAAAAAGTATTCAAGACTAGTATGCTGCAGAACTAGAATAGGTCAACAGAAAAACACCTGTAATGAACCAATTTGTTGCAATGCATTGCGATGTGTATAGGTTAATTTTTTAGTTAGGAGTCTTCTGAACTGAATCACTTACTGCACTTGTGTTGCGTAGCAGTCCCAGCGTTTGCAGGCTGGATTCCTTTCAGATTAAACTAAGCAGGAAATGTGCTCTGAGAACACAATGAATATACTCCAACAACTGTGGAGTCTCTGGGACTAGATTACAGCTAGTCTGAAGTAAACACCTGAAATCCGTATGAAATGGATGCAAGTTTTGCTCAGAAGGTCTGCTTCTATTTATCCAGCACTATCTGTTTATGTAGCATTGGTTTCTATTGTAAGTGCTAGTCAGAGAATGTTTTCACATAATTCACATTGTTTTTTCCTCTTTGATTCTGTAGAGGGGGGAGGAGGAGAGAAAAGCATTTGAGATCATTAAATTCTCTGTTTTTAAGCTTTGAAGGACAAAAGTGTTTGATTTTGATTAGCTCATATCTATTTGTAATACACTTGTTAAAACTCCAGGTTTAATTACAAAACATGTTCCAATACATTTGTTTACCATTTTCCCAACATATTTAGAACATTTAAGCTATTTTTAGATGGGCTACCCTTTCTTTCATTTGTTACAGTTTCTATCTAATTGCATTGTAGATGCAATTTAAAAAAAAAATAAATTTTTTTATTTTATAATGCACGTGAACTAAAGGCAGACATAAATGCGTTATTTAGTTGTGTCAATTTTTGCTGACTATTAGGTCAATATAGTAACATAAAATCACACTAGCCTCCAAGATTTCATTTTGTTTTTAGTTCCCTTATTCAATAAATCCCCCCAAAGTGACAGCAGTTATTTAAATGGCTATTAAAATCATCTAAATCAAATCAATCAGTTATATTTCTCATTTTCCTTTCTGTTCAACTTAATACAAATTGACTTCTTATGAATTTGTAGCCTTTGCCAGGCTTTGAATATAAAACACATCACAATACCGTCAAACCAGAGATGCATGTCAGAAAATTGTGGTTTCTGGGAAAATATCATTCTGTCTTATAAAATACTGGAGACACGGGAGAAATTACTGAAATGTTTAGAGACTGACATTTATGTTTGGAATTGTTTAGATATTTATTTAGGCCTCATGAAATACATAAGCAATAGGCATCTGAAAAACTCTGATAATAGAAAACTTTTCATGGTGCCATGAAGTTGTGCAAAGCTTAGATCTTTCATATAAAGAAGAAAAAGCTCCTAATACTGTAGACTACGTACTGTCACAGAAGACAAGCTTGCAATTGTGAACAAAGGGCAGATTGAGAGCTACTTTGTCTCTGTAAAGCATACAGACAGACATAAAGCTGTTTTGAGGTTATCCGTTCCTGAGGCTTTTCCTAACTGACCTGAAAAATCTCTCTACTCTAGTTACCTGATTTCACTTCCCCCCCCCTCCTTTTTTTTTTTCCAAATCCTGTTAATAGCAGTCAATCTGCTAAGAACTTCTGCAGTTAAAACTCATCTCATTCCTTGGTGAGAGAGGAGACTTGTGTGCAGGCAGGTGGAGCCTTGGAACCTCCGGTGGGTGGAGGGATCCAATAGCAGAGACTAGGGAGGATTTGATAATATTTCAAAGTCTGAATATTCCTCCCTGCCCTTTCTTTGTGGATAAAATATGTGTGACTTTAGACAGCAACTGTCTAACTATACGTATGTTAACACCCTCTCCCCAACTTTACATATAAAAGTTTGGGGATAATTCTCATAAGCAGAAACATTGACAGGATGGAAGTTTTTAATGAATAATATTTCATGTGGTAAGTTAGCTGTTGGAAGTTTTTTTTTGTGGCTGCTTAAGACAGTTAAATGAAGAATGGACTGAAATTACTGTTTCTCTTCACAGACTTAAGAGCTATGGCTTCCTTCAGTGACCAGACTATTGGTATTGCTGTTGCCAGTTTTGCTGTATTTCAGGTCCTGTTCCACGTTTTAAGTTCTTGGATATCAACACGAATAACTCCTGGTTTTAACAATCTCAGCCAAAAAAGAAAGATTGAATGGAATTCAAGGTAAAGTGTTCAAAACAAACTGCAAATAACGAACTACCTGAAACTGTTAACACCTGTGTGTGTATATGTGTGTGTATGTATACATACATACATATATATATATAAAGCTGCAGAAGGGTTAAGTTAAACACGAGCTCAATGCTTGAGTAGCCTATTAAAATATTTTTCAGATTTTTATGAGCTTGAAAAATCATACTGTATTGCTTTCACTGCACTCAAAACACATTAGTCATCTCACTGTGCCTACTCTGTGCTGTTTAAAGGCAGTATCGGGATACTTTTAAAACTGGTTCCATTGTTTCAGGCAGCATTAGTAACACAAATTATTTTTCTCTTCCATTTGGCAAACATCCACTTGCAGTGTTTTTAATGGCACCATCTTAATTTCATTTCAGTCTTTGAATATTTATCTATTTACCTGAGCATCTTTTCAGGATGCTGATTCATGGTATCAGTGCAGTAAGTTTATCTCCTTGCTAGAATCAACAATAGAGGCAGAAGGGGAAACTAAACTAAACTTCTTTTGTGTTGGAGCTGAACTTCTGTTTGTAAGCCACATCAAATGACCCTTAAATTACATAATAGGGTTTCTGAGGACATATCCCATGCCTGTTAGCTCTATGCTAAGCTGTAGTGCTTTGCATTATAATGTATGAATTGCTTCACAGATTATAAGTCTGCTAGAAATAAGCTTCTCTGTTCTCACCGGGCTACAATATAAGGTGTTTAACTAATCAAGTTGAAAAACAAAGCACCTCTGGCTGTGCCCCTTCTTACTTCTTTTTACAGCTTTTCTGGGAGCTGAGAGTAGAGTATAGATGTTAGTTCATATGTGAGTCACAGCCCAGTGCTACATTCTGTTCTGAAATTAGAAGGCATGAAAATCAAAGCACAGCTCATCAGCAGCTTGTTGATGTTTTACCTTTCTGAGGAGGGTGTCCTGATGGAAGTGGAAAAGGCTAGGAGTGTTTTTTGTTTCCATGACAAATTGACTGTTAATGCTGGTAGCTAGAAACAGTGTTAGGTCAAACCACTGCATCACACCAGTGTTTCACCCAAACAAAGAGACATCTTGAGATGTAACTTACGTGTTTGTAGTATATAGACATAAATATGCTCTGCAGACAGCTGTTCAGGTAGAGAAAGTCACTACCTCCAGTTAAAATGAGTTGGATTAGCTTAAATGTTTTAAAATGCTTTGCTGTCTGATCTTATATTGAACTGTCATAGGGAGCGCTCACACAAATGGT
This sequence comes from Rhea pennata, assembly GCF_028389875.1. Lineage (NCBI taxonomy): Eukaryota > Metazoa > Chordata > Aves > Rheiformes > Rheidae > Rhea > Rhea pennata. The sequence continues at coordinate 20,116,875 of NC_084670.1, forward strand.
TCTGTTGGCAGACCTGAAGGAAACTGGCACAGAGTATGGTTATGCATTTTTATCAGCTCAGCTGGGTCTGGAAGAGGGTATCTATCCATAGCCCGAGTAGAAATGTAGTATTGAAAATATATTATTACCATTTGGAACACTTTGTAGATCAGCCTTTTGAGCTGCAGCTCTAGAGTATATTCTCTTTACTATCAATTTATTCATTCTAATCTTTCAAGAATTATGAACCAATAAAGTAACTGATTCTGAAATCTTAAGTATACAAACTGTCAAAACTGAGTTAAAAATTATATTTGGTCACAGATGTAGTGAAACTCTTCAATTTGCTGTGCATAAGTTCCTGTTGCTTCTTCTGTAATACATATTTGTACTGCTATTTAGCAGTTGCAAAAAAAAAAAAAAAAAAAAAAAAAAAAAAAAGAAGTATTTCATACTAGAGGAGTAAGTATGCAACTTATCAGTGCAACTTTTTTATTTGCAGTTTAATGAGGAGTTAAATGATGCAAGCTTTGACAATAATTTCAAGGAAATGTACTAAGCTTGATAGCTTGACCTAGATTCCATATTAAAATGGAGTGTTGTGCTACTTCTCTTCTGTGCCTTCTTCTATGGAAAAACTTGAAAGTGCAGAGTGCTTTTTTTTTTCTCCTTCTTTTTTTATTCCAATGCTATATTTGTATATAGCTTATATTCTAAATTTTAAGTTTGCATAAACAGCTGCTCCTGAGACAGACTGTGACTCCAAATGCATGAACTGTGTTTTAGGATAAATTTAATCTTCAATATTACCCTCTTCTGAAGTTCAAAAATCCCAAGTATTTCTCAAACACTAATCTTGCACATCATGCTTCAATTTAAAAAGGAAGTGAAGTTCGTAGTCTTCTGTAATTCCTGGTTGCTAAGAGTTGACATTTTAATTAAGCTGTTAATTATTATTATTACACTTCTGATAACCAAATTGTCTTACTTAGGAAAAAAAAAAAGGCCTATGTAATAATAGTTAGTAAATATTCTCATCCAGCATGCTGTGTTTGGCTATTCATATTGTATTGATGCAATATGACAATTGATCCCTTTCCCCCTTTCCCCCCTACTTCCTTTGCAATATCTTCCTCAAGAAAAGGCTTTTAAGATGTCTTCTTTAAACCTTGCATAGTAGCATTTAGGTTCCTGAGAATAACTTACACACATTTAAAACATTAACTTCAAAATAGATTTATTCAATATGTACAAAGCTGCCTTGGAAACTAACTGTATCTATACATTTGTTTGTATATTGTTAATGTATAACTGTATAATATAATGTATAACTATATAATACAGTGCAAAGTAATGCACAGTGTGTAACTTAGAGTTCTCATGTTTGAAATACTATCCATGATTCAGTAAAAGTATTTTGACATGTAACTTTTGTTCTTTGTGGTCAGACTTAAAAAGTGGGAAAGCAAATAGTAGGTGCACGATATTACATGCAGTTTATGGCTGTGTTAAATCTGTGGTTAGATGAACAAGGGTTAATTTACACGTTTTGGACATATGCCTATTGCATTGTTCTACCTTGCAAGAATACAGTCAGATAGAAAAGGACAGAAATGACAGAACCCCTACCAAAGGTCTCCGTAAGGTAAGTAATTACCTTGAAGTGTTTGTGAATATTCAGAGTCCATGTGTTATGCATACACACCGTACACTTGAGACTGGAATCTCTAGGAACAGGTATTAGCACTAGAATATGGACAAGGCAACTCTGATTACTATGGCTTTATGTAAGATGAAGGAGCAACATGGGGAGTGTGAAATAGTGAAAGTGAAGCTATGAGTTGCATAGTTCACATGAACCTGTAGCTGTTATAACTCAGATAGTCAGTTACCCCCTTTGTTACATGTAAACACATGCACTTTGAAAACTGGAGTCTCATTCGAATGCTCTTGAAATTCTTTTTGAAGATCTTTCTGAAATTCTACTTGATCGGATTTCTGATTTAATGCCCCCCTTTTCTGAAACCTGAATGCAGCAGATATGATTTTGGCTCATTTATTAATTTGGTGCCTGAAAGGAGAAACCTGCTGCTGTGGTACATGTGGACTAATCTAGATATAAAATACAAGATATATTCTTGAGTTTTTCCATTGAGCAGGGCAGTGCAGTAAATCTTCATTTGAAGAGCTATCTGTCATATTGTCAGTAAGGATTCATTAGCATAAGAGATAATTGGGAAAAATAATAGATCTCAATAACTTTACTTTCAAACCTTACTTCTTTATGATGGTCTTTCCCATCTGTATCTGGTCAGTCATATGAATGGTTGGATGTAATGTAAAGAAGAGATGGTTGTTTATTACAAAGGCATATGGATGCAATTGAGAATTGCTTTGGAAACATCCTTCCTTTTGTATTATATTCTAAATTGTAGTATCTATTTGTGACTGTGATCTGTTTCAGGACAGTGTCCACAATCCATGCCTTGGTGGTTGGTATTTTCTGTTTATATATTTTGTTGTACGATGAAGCTGTTAATGCTGACCATCTCTGGTAAGACATGTTACATATATGCTATGCTTACATAATAAAATAACATAATTGAGAATGAAAAAATAGGACAGTGTTATGGAAATAATTGATTAATTTCTCTTCAAGGAATTGTGTTCATTTTTACACCTGTCCATTTGATAATTATAAATTATTTTGTCAATTTTAATGCATTATTGTATTATGTTTCTGAAGTAGAATACAGCATAGACAACTGATCTGAAATAGCATACTGAATTACTAAGGTGCAGAACTAAAAGTACAACCTAAATGAGTAGGACTGAAACTGGGCTATTTACTGTAGTCTTTTTTTCTGTGAGAAAAACACAGACAGAAAAGTTGGAACAGCTTACTTCATATATGAAATACACAGGTACAAAAATGTACAAAAAGGATAAGTTAAATGAAGGTATTTATTTTTCAGCCTCTCCAAAAGTTTCTATCATTTTTTTTTTTTTAGAAAAAAGTCAAAAAATTTATCTTCAGAAGGAGTGGGAATATTTAAACTTTTCTAAAAGTTTCTCAAGTTAACAAAAACATTATGTATTAAGCTTAATCATTTCTTGATATCTAGTTATATTGTTTTGATTCAGTCTTCTTCCCTGTCCCCTCTTTTCTTTTCGAGGGGGAAAGAGAGAAGGAGAAAGACAGACAGACGGACAGAAATGGAAGATGCCATTTATTTTAGTTGAGTTAATTATAGATTGCTATTGATATTTTGAAGTTTTACTCATCCTCCAAGACCCTTTCCTTCTGGAATAAAGAGGCTACATTTTTTCCTAAAGGGTAGCTAAGTACCTTTAAGTCTTGTTTCATATTTCTGTCACAGGTTGTTGTAAAAGGACCATTGTGTCAAAGGACCATGCTATTGAGTCAGCTTAAACTTGCATAAATTTAACATTTGATACTTTTTCTGCTTTTTTGATACTGTAAATTAATGACAATGCAGTGTGGACTGGACAGGATTGGGTGCTTGAAGCTATGAATTTTGATTGCAGCTCTACCACTGACTTGTTATATGGCTCTCTATAACATTAATTGCAACATGAACTTCTGCAGCATTGGCCTCTTCTTTAAGTAGTGACAGTCTTAGCTATCTGGCATTTTCTCCACTGTATTTTAGTATGTTTGGAGAGATCAAATACAGTTGTCTGCACATCTTATGAGGTCTGTTAACCATGCTGAAAAGCAACAGGTTACTTTAATTTAATGCATGCATTGCCTTCTGCATGTGTGCCTGCATGTGTGTTGGAGTAAGATTTATGAGATTCAAGCTTTTATCTTGATTTATTTGAGTAGATTTTGTTCTAAAAGGTCAAAATAAATCATGAATGTCAGAAATAAAAAACGACTTGGTGAAGTTAAATGAATTGTGTCTTAACATTAGTTAAATTTTCCTGGTATTGTTCTAGAAAAAAGTCAGATAAACTAGAAAAGTAACTTTTTGTTCTTAATAAGTTTGAGCAAAGTAATGTTAGATAACTTCTTGTATACAGCATTGAAAATTTCATCTTTCTTAAGGAGTCTTAGCATCCAAGATTTTATAAAAAACATTGAATCTTAAAACAGTCTACCTTCCTTTGGGAGAAAGCTAGTCTGTATTTCTGCTCTTACTTATAAATAGTTTTCTCTCCTTAGATACCTTTCAGAATAACTGTTACCTATGGCTTTATATGTGGTAGAATAAGGATTTTTTAAAATATATATTTAGAAGTTTACTAGTGGAAGGTTATCTGATCTATGTTTTTCAATCAAAGCTTCAGGTTCATTTTATGGCAGTATGTCTCTAAGTTTTTTTTTCCTCGGGCAAAAACTCAGTGGTTTCAAGAATTTGTCAATTAAAATTCCTCATAGAACACATTGTAGATCTCAAAATCAGTATTTTTAATTATTAAACTAAATATATTAAAATGTATGGAGTATCACTTAACCTATTTAAAGTAGTTGTAATGATTTGAATTCATGTTCATGTAAGTGATAGAGTTAAGTGCAAAGAAATACTGAACGTATTGCCCACAACATTGCAAGTACTTGTGTACAGCCTGTCAGTAAAATAAAATATTGCTTTCCTGGTAGCACTGTTTTGTTTGGCTTTCTACTACCAGAAGCTACCAACAATGCCAGAAATAAAGGGTAGTTTTCTCAGAAATTGCAGATGTACTTATTCTTTTAAGGCTGACTTTTATGTTACTCTTAAAAATGAGATAGCTAGCATTTATGTGTATGTTCCCCCATATGCCATATTGCATATGCAGTCACTAAATCCCTAATTGACCATATAGAGCTTTAACAGTTTTTTTTTCCATCGTCTGTTTTATGGCTTAGCTATACATTAAATCTTAACTTCACCTCACAGTTCCGTGCCATACTTTTAATTTTTATATTGATTCATAGTTGAATCCACATAGTTTTGATTTTAATTAAATAAGACTGGAGAGGAAGAAGCAAATTCTAAGGGAAATGCCAGATGGATTGTTGCAAAGCTGGTCAATCATGTGGAAATCTTTTTGAAAAGCAGACATAATCTGTGGGACTCAGACATTTAAAGGTACAAAGGATGTGTGAGCCTTTCTATAGAAGTCTCGCATAAGCAGTGTGAGAAATATTTGTGAATCTAGCTTCAATGGTTTACAAGTAAATGACCAGGGATCCTTGATAAACCTTCCTTGGCCTCCTCTGTTCCTGTAGCCTGAGAACATTGCCTAGGTCCTCCAGTTTTGGACTACAAGGAAGATTTTGATAGAGATGCTCCTTCCCTCTAGTTGCTGGCACTGTCTCTGCGTAGTTACCAACTAGATGGCAGTATCCAAATGGGTTCTTTCCTGCAGTGGGGTTGGTAGGGGAGGGATTTGTTAGCTTGCTTAATTGTTTGCCTTAAATAAGGAAAATCTCAAGTTCTGAGCCTCTTGATACATCAGCCTAACTTCTAGGTTTATGTGCGGATGTGAAGCTTAAAAGCATGATGATACCATAGGTCTTGAAAGGGGTCAGGACTTCTGCTAATGAAAGGATGGAAAGAAGGTGTAGTCCATGCGCTGCTGTTAGGTTATGTGTGAAACTAGATGCAATTAATCCTAAGGAAGGATAATAAAGAATGGAGCATTGATAATTTAGAAGGAGATATCTCCCTTAAGTGTGTACACCTTTTTTGATGGTCTAGGATTTCCCATAACAGTTTGCCTTTTTTTTTTCCTGTGTATAATTCAGACTAAGATAACATAGGCTCTACAGAAACTGTTTTTGAGGTGTGTGAGAATAACATTATGGAAAACGTGGAGGTGGTAGAGATTAGATAGGGAGATGGAGAAATAAGTGAGTGAAGTTGTAACTTCTCAAAAGAACAAGCTTTTTCATTTAGCTGTCCACTCTAGGGTTATTACACTGTCTTTTTAAAGTGTGATATTCAATTAGTATTTGATTTTTATCCAGTATGACTTTATTTGAAAAGATGCTTAAGGAAGGCACATCATGTGGACACTTGGATGTTATATCTATCTGTGCATGCTTCTACATAATTCGTTTGTCTCACGTGCTCCTCAGTCACTCCCTGTTTGTCACTCCTGGAACTTGGTTGTACCAAAACTAGGCTGCAAACATCTGGTTTCATAACCATTCCATTGTGCTTCCCATTCTAGAAGATTGATCAGGAAATCTAGAAAACTTTAGAATAAATTCTAATCTTCCCATTAATTAGGATTAATTTGGGATTCTAACAGGGAATCTTTCTGGAAGTATTTGGAAGTGCCAAATGGATAGTGCACCCATATATGCTGCTCAAGTTTTGGTTTAGAAAGTCTGGAGAGAGTTTGTTGCAAGGTGGCCATTTTCCTGGAAAGACTGAAGGGAAATGGATCATTCTCTGCCTCATCCAGATAAGGGCTCTTAAATCTCAATCTTGAGTTCAGATGTAATCTGGCTGATTCATGCTTAAAACAGATGTAGATTTGATGCACAACTTGGTGTGTGCGTAAAATAATCTTTATGCAGAGGAAAAGAGAGCTGCTTTTCAAATTCCTCAAAGTAAGGATGTACAGAGGACAGTGGAAGAACAAATGAAAGTTACTTGTTATATTTCCCCATTTTGAGCTGTATGCACAAGTTTGGGTTTGAATATCCTGGAGGAACTGATGTTATATGCATGCTCCTAGGAGCCTTGCTTGCTGAATATTTAGAATAAAAATGGAAGAGACAGAAGATGTGGAATTATTCCACTAAGCACTCCTACTGGAAGGTTCCTTGAGCACAAAGAATTGGCAAATAAATTCCTATCATATGTTTTCCTACTCTGCTTATCCCTGTAGATGTAATAAGCATTCATCATCTTATATATATGAATAGTATGAAATGAGTAAGACTTTTTTTTTATCTTCCTTAGCAAAGTTTTAACATGAGCAGAAGAGCAAAAAGGAAGTTGCAGTGTGCCAGTTAAAGTGCTGTGAGACACTATTTGGTCTGTTCTCTTTCATTCTCTGACTGTTTCCAGAGAAACCAGTTCATGGTACCTGCTGAGTTTCAGTTCTAGTCTCTAGCAAGCTTCCCAAGGCAAGAGGTAATCCTGATTAGGGTAGTTAGTAGGTGTCTTCTATCTTGGTGGAAAAAGAACGTGTTTTCCTGACCAGGAGCTTCCTCATCCGAATATCATAATGTCTTACTGATGTGCCAGGTATTAGGTGACCTGATGGACATAACAATGTTTGACATGTGTATGTCCTTTGCAAATTATATTGTTATGAAGACTGTAACTGTGCGTTTTTTGGTATTTTTACAGGGGTGACCCTTCAGTTGTGAAACTGAATATTGCTATTACCACAGGCTACCTCATTTCTGGTAATTATGCAATGTGTATACAATGCACACAATGTATGTGTTTATATAGAGTCACTACGCTGAAAATGTGCTGTACGTATGCAGTACAGATTTTAGTGTGGATTTTAAAATTACTAATGTAGTTGTGCGTTTTGATGAAATCGCAGGATTTTGCTGGTGGATGTGAAAGATGCAAATGGTATCTCCACAGGCGCTAAGGAAATGCCCTGTGTGGTTTTATGATGGTCTGATACACAACCTCCAACTCACTCTTGTTCTTCAGCCAATTTAGGTGTTAAAAGGTGTTAAAGTAGTGCTCTTCACTCACTTCAGGGTGTCTAGAACTTCTAGTACTACTAGATATTTTTTTTCCAATGACTTCAAAATGCCGGCAGAGGCAGTTTAGTAACCCTCATAACAAGCTGAGGCAAGTGATGCCATAAGATCCCTCCCATACCCACTTTCTAATTTCACTTTAAGCCAAAATGTAGTCCCATGTTTAAAATTAAGAATTTTTAAATTTTTTTTGATATAACATTTTCCATTGCATGTTTTCTATTCTAAATTACTTACTGTTAACTAAAATTGTCTTGGGAACATTTTTTTACAGAGTATTTTGGAGCTTTCTTTTATTGTCTGTGGGCATGCTGACCTGTTAAAGCCAAAATGTTTTTTGATTCATACTATTTTCAAGGAAAACTTCTCATGTTAGGATGGAGTCTCTGCTCAGAGATCGAGCCATGTACTTGATTCTGTCAGACTAGATTTCTCGCCCCGATGGTCTGGATAAACAGGTGATCAGAATGCCTACTGAGAATGTGGGCTGGGTTGAGTGTCTGGTTTGTCTGCTGGAGGAACTTCATCTCCCTTGTTTAAATTCATTGGTGTCTATTTTTGAATAATTAGACATTAGACTTTCATGATAAGTTAATGAGTGCCTTTGAATAGAGACCTGAACCTGGCTACTAATTCTTTCTCACTTCCTTATATAGTTAATGTTTAATTATTTACAGGAAGTGGAGCAACTCTGTCAGATAATGTGGAGTCCTGCCTGAGGATAGCTAATTTTTATAAAAGAGATCAGGACACTCATTGGAGATAATTATTAAAAAAAAAAAAAAAAAAAAAAAAAAAATAGGCCGAGGTGGAAAGTCTTCAATTTGAAACATTGGTTGCCTGTGTTCCAGGGCAATGTACTAAGTACTTATTTATTTGGAGTTTCTTGTTCCAGTAAAGAACATAAAAAAATCTCCTGAAATCTCAAACCTTTGAGAAGGCAAAAAGGAACTTTAATGTCAAAGCTTTCAATACAAAGCTTTCAATACAATGTTAACTCAGGTACTCTACATTGCTTTTGCAGTAATTGAAGAATTCTGATTAAATAAACAAAACTTACTTTTCATTCCAGGTGTCCCTTTCAAAATGTTTTTGCTAAATGGTTTCCTGCTTGCTAATGTAACTCCTCGCTTCACAAGTCACATAGTAAATCTCTGCATCTATTGTATATGTTTATTGGCTATGCTCCCTGCCCTTTGGGGAAGTGTCCTTTTTTTGAAATTTGTGGGCTCATAAGCATAAAGTCTTGTTATGAGATTCTGGATCCATTTTTTTTTCCAAAATATTTCAGCTAAAGCTCTTGTCCCTGTACTTCCCTTAATGTGGAAAAAACAATAATTTATGGCAACTGTTGGAAGAATACTGTTGCTTAACTCTCTGTCATAACTTTTACTACCTAAAAGAGAGTCTTTACCCTAAAGATAATCTTCAAAGATCATTAATACAGAATGCTTCTACAGGTACCATATGTCATTGTTTACAACCCTAGAAACTTACAGAAATGCTATTATCAGGTAAATGGTAATATGTTCTTATTTCTTTTCTCTTGTAGATTTGTTGCTTATTATTTACTACTGGAAGGCTATTGGTGACAAATTTTTTGTGATACATCACTTGGCAGCTCTGTATGCTTACTCCTTTGTGCTGGTGAGTGCAGATGAGATAGACAAAGGTGCTTTATAGATCTCATTTGCTTAATGATTAAAAAACTTATCGCTATTTGGTGTGTTATCCTTGTGAAATGCATATCTATATTTTCAGTTACCATTACTTTCTAAATAGTGTTATTGGTCACTTGTGCTAAGCGCATACCTTTGCAGTATTATAGCCCTTTAACAAAAATATGTCTAACTTGTTTATCTTGTTGAAACTGGAACTTTATTCAATTTTTGCTTTAGAGGGACTTGAGAGAGAGGGCCTTATGTGGTTACGGGAAAGGATTTCAAATAAAATCACAAGTCCTTGTTTAGTCAGAAAAATCAGAAGGAAACAGTTTCGATTGGTTATGTTCTGCTTGTTACTGTATTTACAAGGCATTTCCATAGATCAATGATCTCTAAATCTGATGCATCTGTTAGTCAGCTGGGTGATTTTTTTTTTCTTTTTTTACTTAAAAGAATCTAAGAATTCTGTTATGGCATACAGTGTAATATAAAATATCTATTTTATACTTTACCTAGACACTGTTAATAGAACACTCTACTACTTTGGTAGAGAATATTTGAGAAATGTATTCCACTTTAATTGATGTTATAAGTTATTGAACAGCTAGTAGATAGTGCCTGTTAATATTTAATATTAGTATGCCAGTCTGAATAATGTGCAATGCTATGTGGTTCCTAAATATATGTTAAAGGAACCTTATCAACTATTTAGCATAGGCTAACTTCAGGTCTTTTTATAGCTGTTTGAGATTTGTCATGTAATTTTAAAAGTTCATTGACTCTCTGAGACTTTATGTTTAAGGTTACATTAGAAGGGAAACTGGATGACTGATTGTATATATCCATAAATATCTGTGGCCTACATACATTGAAGGAAAAAGGGGAAGAGAAGGATATAGTTCTAGGATAAAGACTAATTTAATTGCTCTTTGCTGCTACTAGGTGGAATTTCCTCAAAGATGACTTGACAGAAATCCTGCTAATCTCCAAAATAGCACTCCAGAATTACTTCTGAAACCCCCTTCAATAAATAAAGTTATTTTAAAAATGCACTATTTCATCTTCTGCATCTCTTTCCCAACGTACTTCCTGTATCCCAAGATTATGATAGTGTGGTGTAGCAATATGGAATAGCAAGCTTTCACTTAACTTTCATTTACCTATTAACAAAACCAAAGATTTACATATAGTTAGATAAGACAAAAAGCAACGCACAAACCCTTGCATACCAAATTTATCTTGGACTTAATGTCAGATCTCCCATGTTATTGTTTAAAGGAGGTGAAGAACACTAACATGTAAACACTCTTTGGAGTTGAAGATAATTAGATCTACTAGTATTATCATGAGTGAAGCTGAATTAGAAAGAACTGAATACTAGAGAAACTAAAATATCACTATAAAGGCTAATGCCTTGATGTTAAAAAAAAAAAAAAAAAAACCCAAAAACCAAAAAAACCCCACCCCATTAGTTGTTTCTGGAGTAAATGGAAACTGTAGTTATTGCATGAACTTTGACTTCTTTTTTATTTTTTTTTTTAAGAAGTTTTTATTATTCAGTTCCAACTTTACCCTCAAATGTCTATGTGTTACTCTCACTAGCTTATCTTCAGAGGAAGTTTTTCATAGGTATCCTGTTTCAAAAATGGCTTTGAAGATGGGAGATAATTTGATTAAGAATGCAGATTCTGTTTGGTATAGTGCTAAATCTGATGTGAAATGCCTGAGATACTAGATGTTGATATATCTAGTGAGGAAATGAGGAATGATTACATTCATACTGTGGGTTGTTCAGGAGTATTACTGATTTTTTTTTTTCGAAAATTTTTGACTCTGCATTTATGAACTGCTACTTACCTAGTCATGATATAATGGACATTATTTATAGCAGGTAGCACAACCAAAAAATGACACAGAGGTTATTCTATATTTTTGTTATTTAGAGGAAAGTGTTCAGTTACAATGTAGAACAATACAAAACTTGACACCAGCACAGAATAGCTGTGCTCTTCTTCCACAATATACAGCAGGGACTAAAAGAGAATTGGTGGAAAGGGTTTCCCCTGCAATGGGAAGGAGAGAAGAATTTAAGGGCTTTTTGTGCCTTCTTTGCTGCCAAATAACAGCCAGCTATTCATCTTCATTTTCGCAAACTACATTCCCTAAAACATTATAGGGGCTTTTTCCAACAGTTTATAGTGATTCTGTTTCAATTTATTTAAGCATGAGAAATCTGAAATGTTTATAATTATCATAGATGATAAACAGTAGTAGTTATAATGATTCTGTTGTGCCAGTGTCTTCTAGCTAGCTTTCCATTGCATCTTAACTGTAAAAATTTTAAAGATTTATTTAAAATGCTATAAGAAACTGTTGCTTCAAGATAACAGAAGAACCTTTGTATCTTTTGTAGTAAGCCTTATTTTGAAATTGTAAGGAAAGTAGTTGCAACTAACGAATTTGTTTGCTATCAATTTTAGTAAATAATTTGAGACACTATCATTTTTGTGTTGCTTGAAGACTTTAATCAAGATTTAACTGCTAGATTGTTGAACTTTGTATGTCTATTTTATTTTGATAACCAGAGCAAAGGTTTGTTGGCTTATTTTGGAAACTTCCGTCTGCTTGCAGAGTTCTCCACTCCTTTTGTGAATCAGCGGTAGGTGATTCTTAGTGAATTTTTACCTAATTCTTTTTGTGTAAATCTGTGTTATTATTTATTTCACTTAGGAAGTTTTATGTTGCAGAACATTAGCTGAAAGTGAATTAATACATATTTAACTAAATATTACTGTCTGGAAAACTTCTACTATGAAAGCTTTTAGCTGCTATAGTCGTGGTACTACATCTTATGTATTCCTCACAAGTTCCTCTTTAGAGTACCCTTCATATGAAATGATAACTTTTCATGAAACTACTGAACAAAAACTTTCATAAATATAGTATTTGTTATTAGCCTATGTGTGTTCATTTAGTTATTATAATGGAAGCTGTAAGTTTCAACAGCGATTTTGTTTTTAACATCACGGACCTGCAAAAAACAAAAAAGGCAAGATAGCATCATTAGCAGAATCGTTGGAAATGCAGTGCTCTAGATAATGTGAAGCCTATTTTACAATACTGCATAATGTATCCGTATTAATATATGTATATAAACATATAGATTAATGTAAATATATACATGAGTATTTTCAAAAATAGTTCTAGAAATAAATTTGAAAGCTTAAAATAGAAAATTACTAAAGCATCTAAATACAGCTGAAATGGATGTACTTCACACCTTCGATAAGAAAAAGTGGCAGAAGGCTCTGTTGCAGAGTTCAGTGACGGGTGAACCCTGCTACGACTTACACGGGAATCTCTGCTGTGGATGTCAGGAAAGGATTGTGGTAATGCCGTGTGTCACACACAGGGACAAGCACTCAGAGCTTTCAGGTCTGTAGGTAGAGCGGCCTGTCTCTCTCCTCACTCCTTAGCCACTGTGACCCAGATGAAGACAAGGACCTGCCCTGGGAAGAACTTGCTCTATGAGAGGGGCTTTGGTATAAGGGGGCATTGGTATCCTTCTTCATTCTTTGTGATACCAAGTGATAGGTGATACCTTGGTGACAGGACCAAATCTTTCAGTGTGGCAGATGCCTGTTCCTCACCCATGCTTCTTAGTGTGTGTGTCTACTTTAGTGATTTTACACGTGTGGCATCTATGTTATTTTCCAGGTATCTGTAGAGAAAGGCAGGGTAAGGTGGGAAAAGGGAAGAGAAAAGAGGAACAGTAGTCCTCCTGCAAAAATGATATCCAAGTATTGCCCATTACAACACTGTGTTTGTAGACTCTAAAATGTTTTAGGAGACAGATCTTGAGGAAAAGATTGTGTTAAGTTTCCTTCTGAATATTTACTTGGCAAATTCAACTTACAGGAGGACAGAATAGGATAATGGAGCTCTACTGAGGTTACTTTTATTTGCTCACACACAGTTGGGTAGGTATTTTTAGTCTAATCTGTGTCCCCTGTACACAGAGAAATGGAGAAGGGGGTAAAGAGATACTTCTTTTAAATTGTTTTGGCAACACAAGGAAGAGCAGAGTGAGAAAATGAAAAAAGGTAGTATGTTACTGTATTGGTGGTATTATATTTTTAAGATAGCATCATATTCTAGATTTTTTATTTGGAAATTCATGTCCCAGCAAATGGCTGTTCTCCAACTGAATTTAATCATGAAAGGATTTTGTCCTGGGTTTAAGTGGTACCTATAGGTACCTTTCAGATTATATTGTTAGAAAGTACAGTGATACTTCTGGTTATTAAAAGAAATACTATATTATGATTCTTTTAAAATGCCTATACCTGTGAGCATGTGTTCCTGAATACCCCCATTTACTGCTTTCTCAGAAAAACAGAAGTAAGTATCTGTAGGATATAGTCCCTTGCACTAAGAGATGTCATCTCATCAGTGGATGAATATTTTTTTCATTAAATCTGAAGAGAACCAGATGCAGACAGTAACGTAAATTTTTGATAATGATTTACATTACATCTCATTTGCATTCTTAATATCATCAAAAAGAGTTGTTATTAAAATGATATTCTAATCTCAGAACTGAAGCATTTTCATTGTATTTTCTATCTCTGCTAGGATTATCTAACTGAATAATATCTGCATGTCAAGCATTGACTTCCTGCTATGTTAATATCAACATTCATATAATTAATTATGGACAGTGATGCGTAAAATGTTAAATGCATCAACAGTGTGATTTACTGGCTTTCATTTGTTGGAATTTGGTGGGATAGGGAAATACCCTTTTTCCAACAGTTACCTTTGGTAGATCACAGTAAACATTAAAAACTACTTATATTATTTGTGGAATCTGCACAATATATACCAAGTAAAATAGAGGCTCTCATTGTTAGTCTTACCAAATATGTCAGGTCCCTTTCTTCGTCAGTCCAGTAACTGCTGCTGTGTATCCTGCTTCTAGACTAACTGCTGGGGAAGCTGGCTCTTAATCATCTCAGTTACACTCTAACCAATTCCTGGAGCGTTTCTGTTAGAGTTGAATGTCTGACAAAATTTTTTAGTATATCTGTAATTACCCAGGCTATAATCTGTAGGTAATTAAATGAAAATTAAGGAGATACAAAGCTCCTATGTCAGAATTGCTTTCAGGGAAAAAAACTTTTTTTCCAGTTGTTCATTGGTGCAAATTACCATAGGAAATAATATAAAATATGAATTATAGAGTAATACATGTCATAGTGACTGAAATGCATATTTGTTGTGTACTGATTTGCAGTTCATATCAGGATTTTCTACATATTATTCCTGTACCTTACTGAATATCACACAGTGCTTACCTTTTTTGTAACTGAGCAGAAGGGTTTACCAGTTAAGCCAAGACAAAGGGCAGTAGTTTAGAAAAGAGAAGGTTAGAAGTAATTAATAAAAATAAATAAAATTTAAAACCCCATAAAATAAAATCCCTCTTTAATGGAATGGCTTTAAGTCTGCTTGGTATCTGTGAGCTCCTCTCTTTTGCAGGTGGTTTTTCGAAGTATTGGGATATCCCAAATCTTCAAAAGCCAACATTGTCAATGGTGTGCTGATGACCATTGTGTTCTTCGTGGTGAGAATCGCAGTCATGCCTATGTATTACAGCCGTGTAATTTCTGCATTTGGAACAGAGGCTTTTGAGAGGTTAGGATTTGCAGCCCAGAGCGCCTGGATTATCTCAAGCGTTGTTTTGGACGTTATGAACGTGATGTGGATGGTCAAAATTACAAAAGGATGCTACAAAGTTATTTGTCTTATTGGACAGGAGGAAGCCAAAACTCATAAAAATGGGAAATCTGACTAGAAATCACATGCATAAAATGAAACTTTTACCATGAAAACAGTTTGGGTTCACTGAAACAGTGCACATTTTTGCTATGGAATTCTCCTCTTAAGGAAACAAGGTATTACCTCTGTACCGATCTTATTCCTTCCCTAGCCACACTGCCTGCACACCCAGGGTCACGCTTTAAGGATCTTACCGAATGAGGAACAACAGCGTAAGTTCACACAAATGAATTCTAGGTGTTTGTTCTCAGCACTTAACAAACTACTGAAATTAGAAAGGAACTGACTGGTAATGTGGTGGTTGTCTACCAGTGTGTTCTCAAGTGTCTCACTCAGGTTTCTCAGATTAATATTTTATAAATCCAATGAATATTGACTCTCTCTCTCTTAGAGGAAAAAAAAGAAAAAAGAAAAACAAGAAACAAAAAACAACAACAAAAACAAAACACAAACTCCTGATATGGTGCAATTTTCCTGGCATGTTCCTATGTTTTCTTGTAGGAATATTTAGCGTTAACAATCAAGATTTCATTCTTGACAACTTTTTAATTTTTGCAAGAAAAAAAATAAGCTTTGATTCTATGAAGTGTTTTACTGCTTTTTGTTCTGTTTATATGCATGCACACCATTTGGAAGGATTTATGAAATGATTTCATCTAAAATGCTGTATTATAAGACCACAATATCTTTTTAAAAATGTCAAATTTCTCCAATTTTAATGGAATATATTAACTTCTACTGTGTTAGCTTACGTACAGTAGTACATCTACTAAATCTCCCATGGTAATTTTTCATAAGTTAGCATGCTAAATGATATGTGGAAACAGCATAATTCTTACTATAGTGACTTTTCCTTTGCTGCTATTATCTTTGAGAAGTATTGTAACTCCCCCTGATTGTTTTTTACCACGGGACATTTGGGATGTTAAGTTTAATTGTAAGGAGAGAAAATTCTTCTGTGTATGAGCTGTGTAACTTAATACTTTTTCTTTTGACACAGAAATGACTCATTTGCTAGGAAATACTGAGGTCTGTTTGCCCCATTTTCATTGTTAATCAGATTGGAAGTCTGAGATGTTAATTGAAAACATTTTTGAATTTGGAAAGTAGTTAACTTTGTACGTGTTGAAAAAAAATGTGTCAAAATTTTCAAAGCTATTGAGTAATTCTGTAGAAGACAGTTCATATCTATAGAAAAATGGTTTTTTTTTTTTTTTTTTTTTTCAGAACCACACGTTTTTCAATAGGTACTACAAATTTAGAGATTTGGAGGATGTCAGAGAGAAATCTTAACATCAAGGAATGATTTAGAATCTAAATTATAATGCAATTCGAGGGAATTCTGTGTTTTCTTTTATCATTTTGAGAACTGTATTTGTATGAATAGTTTGGTTTTATTTTTGCTTGTTTTAAACTATCTGATTTGAGACTGATCAGCTTCTGTTTTTTTCTTTGATGTTACTTGTTAAACCTTCTGATAATGTGGGCTGAAGTATGCATTTTTCACTTATTGTTTAAGTGTTTATACTAATTTTTGTAGCGGACTGTTTAAAAACCTTTTTTTTAAAAAAAGAGAAAATATTTGCCCTATGTGTAGGATATTTTATTTTCTTTTTGTCCTCTTCCCTTTAACAAAGCTTTGTGAAAATAGCTCGTATCCCTGCAGACCAAGGTGTCAGTGCACAGGTACTGTGCTTTCAGGTGAGAGAAGCAGAGCTCCCCTCCTAGGAGCCAGGTGTCTGTAGGGTAGCTACAAAGGGGACCCCGTAGGCTGCAATGCCTCATAACCAAGGTAACTATGACAGTTTAGTTTGCCCGGTCAAAATAATTTCATAGAGTATTTTTAAGTTCACTATTTAACTGGCAGTCATTTTTTTTTTCCCAATGCCATTTTTCAATCCTGCCACCTTAGAGGAGATGTCAAAGATTGTTAATGCTTCAACTCTTTTGTTTTGTGCCTATTAATACTTCAGGTGCACAGACAAAAGATCTGTTTATGCCTTGGGAAACTTGGCAATTATTTTGTTTAACTGCGGGGTTTTTTTTTGAATGAATGCCGTACTTTATCTGGGTGCTAAAAAAACCATGCTCTTGGTGAACTGATTCGGTGGCCTGCTTTGCTGAAAGAATATTTATATGAACTTGCAGAACCTGGTGTCCTTTAAGGTAGTGATTTTGGTGTACCTAACCAAAATCTAGTCTACATACAAAAGCACTATGTATTATTTTATGATTTAAAGATGTAAATGAAATACATCTTGTGCAGTTTAAGTCATTAGATCAGGGCATTATTTTGTAGTAGCATGTTGCTGTCTCAAATTAATTTCAAAGTTAGAAAATTCAGTCCTTCAGGAGAACACATTTGAAAGTAGAAGTCTGCCTTTTTATTCAGGAAGTAGGATGAAAAAATGATAATTTGAAGCAAAGCTTAAAATGACAACTTATGAATGCTCTTGTATTTCCTCCCTTCTTAGCATTAATCTAAATTTCAGTAGCTTAAGCTTTTGTTTGTTTCCAGTGTAGAGCACTCATTAAAACAGACTGTTTCCTTCAGTTCTAGATGTATTTTGTATAATAGGGAAGAAAGAAGTCAGGTTATAACAAAATTATGTTGAAACTAGCTTGGAATAAGAACTGCATAGTGCGAATTAGGCAACAATACAGAATGGAAAGTGGAATAAGTATTTTAGAACTTACAATATTTTTGATTGCTGTACAAAATTAGTTGAGTTATCACAATACTTTGCAATACATTAAGTTTTAATTTTCTGATTTGATATTTTTAATTATTACAGTTGTATCCTGATTATTGACTATATGTCAGAAGACAACTTACTGAGGAAAAAAATTAATACTGCTGTATTGGGCAAGGACTGTAAAGAACAGTCTGCAAAGTTGTATGTAATGAATACATTAGAAAAAGGGCATTTTCTGCATGCCATTAAAAGCTTATAATATAGCAAATTAGATAACACTGGCACACATTTTTCAATTGCACTTTATTCATTAAACTGTGTTAAAATATTTATAAATTTCATATTGCAAGCCTATCTCTTTGCTTCTTTTTATGCAAAAGAGTAAAAGCATGATTAGTGGTCACTGTAATAAATACCATCTTTAGACATTCTTTTTTTTTTTTTTTTCTGATGGTTTAAAACCTCCATTTTTACCAATTGCATTCTCAAGTGTAAAGCAGAATCTTGGTCTGCCACCAGGTTCCTTTGTTATGGATATATCAAATGGAAGGAGCTGATCTGGTAAAAATGCTTAAATATCTTGCTTTTCTTTTATATTCTTCAGTACCAGTTGACATAAAATTAGCACAGTGATCATGGCAGGGTCTTTTTGTACCAGTAAGGCTATACATAGGGATGAAGTTTTCTTTTTGTATGGCTTTACCTTTTAATCAAAAAATGAATAAATATCAGCTTCAGAACTACTATGGGGAATGGTAGGTCAGGTTTTGCTTTTATAATTCATTTATGAATGCAGTATTTTGAGAGAGGGAATATACTTCAAAATACTCATTGGCTAGATGAGTGTTAGAATGGATTTCAATGAAGTTGAAAACCTTATACTACAGAGATGCTTAATAAGTATCTGTGTACATAATTCAATGATGAGAATTCCATAACTGAAGCCTACTCTACCTCTATAAATGCTTTTTATTTTGAGTGAGCTTGGTACTTTCTTAGCTTAATTACTTTAAAAGGAAAAAAAAAATATTGATTTTTGAAAAAGTATCCCATGAGCTGGAAAATGAGACAAGCTGACTTTATAAATTCTTAACAATTCCAAATTTTGTATTCAAATGTATTAAAAATTAAAGATATTAGTGTCTTAAATAGAATTACTTCTATCTTTATATTAAAAATGAGAGGAGAGGATTACTAATAATGCAGAATTCATGATAACCTAAGAGAAAAAAATTACAGAAGTGAGCAAATGTGTACAAGCAAGTTTAAAGAAGAGAGGTGGAGGACTTGAACATGCTATATAGGAATCCAGATTTCTTCCCACTGTTGTAGTTGGGACAACAGTAGAATAATAAGTAGCAGAAAGTATTAGCTATTTCTATATCTCTGTGCCCACTGGGAAATGAAATTTGATTTCCTTTTAAAATTTCCGAGATGCATAAAATGGATTATTAGTTGTTAATCGCTGTTGAAGAGGACTTTTTCTAATGGACTTGTGTGTGTATCAGTACACGTAAATACAAGCTTTCCATGCAAGATCATTAACAGAGAAGTTTGTAAAGTTGTTTTGTGGTGCTTCTGCTGAGCCATTCAGAGGAATATAAAGGGCTGCTTGAAAATAGCTCCAACTTAGGATCTGTTGCAGTGTTCAGTCCTGGGAAAAGGCATCAGTAAGATAAATAGAAAGGAGCTAGAATTTTCAGATGAAAAGTAAAAAGTGTAGAAGAGTTTGAGACATACAGACACCCCTTTTCATATTTTCCACATCTTCATTAACTGGCTAAAAGGGATTTCACAAGGAAGGATTTGTTCCTGATGGAGTATCTCTCTCTGTGAAATATATCTAACAGCTGGAAAGAGAACAGCACTTCATAGCTCAGATCCTGATACCAGTCAAATCAAAATAGTGATCAATATTTACAAACTTTAACATTAATCCAACCCCAGGCAAATCTCTTCGTGGAACAGGTGAAGGTCTTAAGATTTTCTGAAAGCAACTTGCAAGGTCTTTTTACAGGAGAGAAGATGAGTGATGTGCTGCTTGGGCTGTTTAGAGCTCTGGGATAGTTTTAGGTGGTAACACATGCTAAGGTTTCTTATCCATTGCAAATCTCTACTAGCTACCTCCTTACTCTGACATTTTTGCTCTATTTATAACAGCCAAGCACTTTATAGTTGAATACAGAATGGAAGGTAGCTATGAAGAGCAAACTGGATTTTTTTGAAATAAATTTTTGTCAAAAGATCTTCTGAGATCATTATGTAGTGTCTTGCACTCGGAGGACATCTGATCATAATTATGTACAATAATTTTCTAATTCACTCTCTTGAAGACATTTCCTTTACACTACAACTAGACTAAAAGAGTTCAGCATGTCTTAGTGTCAACCATATAATAATTGTGTGCTATTTATAACATTCTGGTCATTGAAATTTAAATTATAAAAAGAAATAAAATATTCTGTAGCAGATATTTATTTTTAATCTATGTATGGGATGTCAAAAGTTGTCTTGTGGACTGGACATGCTTTTAGCAGCTTACAGATATTTATGTATATGAGAATTTATACTCCCAAGGAAGATGTTGCATGTAAATTATCTAAGATTTAAATCTTGGTATTTTTTAAATTTTACTAGGTTTGAAAGCAACATTTACATATTAATACTAAGCTCCAATATAAACATAAAATTTTTGAATGCAATATGGGATATATTATTTTTATTGTAACCCTATTCCAGTTTCACAAGACAAATCCATCATATAATAGGGGAAAAGGAAGAAAAGCGCTAATAATGAGCTCTGGCATGTAATTTGCATGCTTAGTATGCACATTTCCAAATATCCTGGATTTGTTTCTAGTATACATGTAATGCACTGTTTTCTTTAATATCTACATATATATGTAGAATAATTTAACTTGTAAACAATTTAACCTGATAGAAAAACAAATTATAAAGTTGGAAAAAATGATTTACAATTTAGATAAAAGTAAAGGTTCATGAAATTCTAAAAATGTTTATAATCTTCTGTCTAAAGCCAAACTTGATAAATGTTGTAAAATTATCTTATGTGCAGAGTGAGGATGAAAACTGTAAATTCTGCTACACTGACTTCTGATAAATCATGACAATCTGGTTTGCAGTAAAGTTAAAACTCTAATACTGTCACAAAATATCAGTGTCACATTACTAAATTCAGAGAGTAGTGTGGTCTAAGTGTCGTAGCCAATCCTTATAATTGTACAAGAACTTAAAAATGCAATATAATAATTCTGCAGATCGGTTATAAAAGTAATCAGTTGTAGTAAGGTGAATGATTAAATATTATGGGTATCAATTTACTTTTTATTATATTTTTCTGAACAATTCATTTGCATTTCATTGATGATAAAGAACATTTCTATATTTTGTTTGAACAGTTTAGCAGTTTGCATAAAGTTATATTGCCTTTTTTTTTAATATATATGCAATAATGTCATTAAGCAATAAATTGCATGTTGTATGCAAGGTATTGGTACTTCCTAATAAAAGAAAAGAACACAGTTTCTTATTTTGTGTATTTTTCTTCCTTTTTACTATTAAAATAAATACATCATGAAAGAAGAACTTACTATATGAGCTGAGTGTCTGTGAACTCAGCATCTTCAAACTGTGTGTTGAATCAAGGTGGGGAGGGAGTATGAGGATTGAGCCAAATGGCAAGACTTTCAGTGGCTGAATTCTGCCTTGAACACTGCCTGGGCCACAAATGTGACCTAAACTACAATTTAGGTTGGGTATTGAGGAAAAAAATCACTTTATACAGGATAGTATAATGATACTACACTTTATAATAATACCACATGTTCTGGACCTTTGTTTGCCGAACTTTCGTTTGCAGGGCCTGGGGAAGAAGAGTTACTGTCATTGGTGTATTGTATATATAATATGTTACAGAGTCCTTTACTGAATACCAAGATAGGCAGTTCCTTAATATGGCAATTCCTAGATTCTGCATATGTGGAGAACATATACCTGGAACCAATTAATTGAGCAGTAGGCTGACTTGCAAACCCAGGAAATGTTCATGTGTCTTTGAGCTTTATTTTGTGCTATTAAATTACTAGAAGAAAATACAAAGCACTGTAGTGATTTCATTTTTTTTCCTCTCTTAGCTTTTAAGAGGAATTTAGTTGGAATTGTAAATGATATTCTTTGAGTTCTAATTTTACAATTTTAGTATAGAAAACTACTTGTTAACTAGTTAATCCATTTGGAAGTGACTCAGACTAGGAATGCCTGGAAATGTTATTTGGGGTCAGATGCTATATAGGTCAGACTTCCACGTGCTTGAGAAAGGACAATGATGGCTTGGTGGGAGGCTTTAATATTGGCACTGGACAGCTTTTAATACTGAATGGTAGAAAGGAAGGACTAAACACAGTTGGGAACAAAGGATTCCTTTCAGTGAGCCATTCTTAACCTGACATTCAGCAAATCTTACAAAGCGTGAGAAACACCTCTCTCTAAGATGTAGGATATAAAAAGTATTCTGTATATCCACTTCCTCTCTGTTGTGTTTTGGTGCAAAGCTGCCATTCACTTTGTCTCGTGACTTTTACTTTGTTTGTTTATTCTCTTGTCATCTCTCCTGCTCCTGCTGAAAATTTTCTTTTTTCTGCATTTGTATTGGTGTGATAACTCTGCATTAGGGTCTTTTGTTGGCTTTTCTTTTTTAAATCTTGTTCTTCACAGTGGCTATCTGCAGGGGTTTTAGATTATGGGCTATCATGGTGAGTACATTCTGGTCTCGCTCTGCTTTTCGAAAGGGGAGCTCACAGTCTAACATGCTTAGTATTGAGTGCTTCATTTGAATTGTGACCTTGGCGGTCTCTGAAATGCTTTACATTAGGGCAAAAAGTATTTGTTTGGCTTATGTTATGAAGGGTGAGAGCTATTTGATGCCTAATAAGCAGTAGCTATGCTGTGCAATTGCTGCTCCTGACTAAGTGTGATGGTGGAAACCGGTGGGAGGCAGCGTACTGATGTCAGCAACGTAAGGCACACGCTTCGACGGAGAGCTGCAGAACCAGTTCCCTCTCTGAGAACACCAGAAAGGTTTTACGGTAAAACACGTTTTACCTTTCTGCCACTGACATAAAATATTTGAAAGTGGACACGTCACTTCGTCTACAAGAGGCTCTCATTACTAAGCTGCTTTGTAAAATGCAGTAAGCGGAGACCAAACTGTTTGTATCTTGATTAGTGCTGCTTACACAGCTCTTACCGTGCATGCAGACTTAAGAGATTTGGGCAAGGCCAAATTATGCCATAAAACTTGGGCTGTGATAGAGCTAGTCATAATGTTTTCAAAGGCATACAGAAACTAAATTACTGATAAAATGTTCTAAGTTTTCAATAAGCTGTGCTCGTAATTCCTGTATACAGAAAGCCAGGTAGGGAGCCATTTCCTCTTACAGAATAAAGACTCTAAAGTGGCAAACATTAGAAGGACTGATACTTGATTTTGCTTTATATTTGTAGTTTAGTTTTGTGTTCACACTGAATCATGGCACTATCCTACTTAATAGAAAAGATACCATATTCTGAAAAGATGCTATGTGAGCATGCTCTTAAAAGCTACTTTTAATTGAGAAGAATGTATAAAAGACTTATCTTTTTATTCTGAATCTTTTCGAAAATTTTCAGAGGAAATGGGAGAGGTTCACTCGTGTCTCATTTTACACAAAAATGCCTACATAGGATGCAAGAGACCCCTCTTCTGGATTTTAATGGGGATTTTCCACATCCTGAGTTAATACATTAACTGCACCATTTAGAGCTGTAATTCCTTTTTACTGATCTTTTTTTTTCCCTGTTGTGTCAATGAAATAGAAGGTTCCAACAAATAATTAGGGGTTTTGATGATCTATGATTTCAATATACGAAAATGTCTGTCTTAGGTCTCATTCTGCCTCCCCTTTTGCATCTGACAACCTGTTGGGTCTGCTTTGTGGGGTGGGCACTAGAATCGCCCTGTGGGGATGGCACTCGCCTCCCTTACTCCGGATACTGAGATTTTATCACCGGTCAGAGTCGGGAAGGGATAGGATGAGAACAGCCTTCCATGCTCTGATGCAAAACAAGCTCCCTGCTCTGAATCGCCAACTGCAGTGGTATTAATACTTTATGTATTTAATCCATGTCATACATCGCCCATTAGCCCAACCATTTAACTGCCTGCTGTTGGTAAACGTGAATAAGCACGGCCGTTCCAGACTGGATTTATTTAAACGGCCTCTGCTGTCACGGAAATAAGACGAGGTTCTTCAGGGAATCGCGCAGACCTGTGATTACTCTTCCCGACTAGCTCTTTTTTGAACCCCCCCGCCCCGGCCGCCTCACCGCCGCCTCACCGCCGCCTGCCCCCGCCTCACCGCCGCCCCGCCCCCCCCTCCACACCCCCCCCCGGCGGCGGGCGCACGCGCGGGGCGGGGCGGAGCGGGCGCGGCGCGTGGCGGCGGGCGGCGGCCGCGCCGAGAGGAGCGGGCCGCGCCGGGGTGAGGAGCCGCGGCTGTCGGGGGCGCGCGGAGCGGCGGCGGGAGGCGGCGCTGGGCGCGGCGCGGGCGCTGCGGCGGGCGCTGCGGCGGGGCCGCGGCGGGCGCTGGCGGGCCTGACCTTGCCCGCGGCAGCGGGCCCGGGGGGCGGGCCGGCGGCTGACGGGATTATAACGGCGCGATGCCCTCGCGCGCCGCCTCACGGCGTGTTGGGTCACGTGCCGCGGAGGCCGCGCCGCATTGGTCCGGGCGCGGCGGGTCAGCGGCGCCATTGCGGGGGCCGCCGCCGCCGGGAGGAGCCGGCGGGCGCGGGTGCCCCTTGCCCGTCCCGGTAGCGGTTCGGGCTGCGGACTTGTACTCGGTTGTGAGCTCCTTACCTAAACCGCCCCGTGCTGCTGGAGCTCGTTTTTTAAGAACCTGCGATGGAGCAGTGTACCCGTAATTGTCTTCGCCTTAATAAATGATCCGCGTGGCTCTGTGTTACAGGTGTTTGCTTTTTCTTCAGAAGCTTGATCTAAAAAGGCCGAGTTAGCCGAAGCTATGGGTCTGTCCGCATCCTCCCCGGCTGTTGCTGTGCAGTCGCCAAATGCATCTCAACAACACTCAATGGCGTCTCCACCTTCAGCGTGTCCTATGCATCAGGAAAACATGAATGGTAATCACTCTTGAAACTTCAGTAAAAAACAACTCTTAACATGGAAAACCGATTAAAAAAATACTGGGGAGAGAAGAAAAATAGTTTTTCTAATAAATACGTAGATTTTGCCCTTCACCAAAATAGCCTCCAAGTGACTCACAGAGGAGTTTGCCGCTCACCAGAGCAGCACGCAGGCTGTTTGGTCTTTGGTCTGTAGAGACAGCAGGTACTTGCTATAGGGTGCAACCTGTGCGTCCCTCCAGCTTGTCACGTTTAGCAGGGGTCCTGCAGATAGTTCCCATCGCGTGGTAGACCTGTAAAGTGTCAGTGAGGTGCAGAGGCCCTTATGAAGGTGGTAACTGGGAGCAGATGCCTGTCACTAGGAAAAAGGAAAAGGGGTGGCATGAGATGGCCAGCTGGGGAGGGAGGACATCAGCAGCTCTTTTGCTCATAGGATTAACACATGCCGGGTTAATACTGCTGCGAAAATCTTAGCTGCAAACAACTGGGTGGGCCAGCACAGTGCTGGAATGAGTGTTCAAAGGACTGCGTAAGAAGCTCAGATGTTACTATGGTGCTGGTTCTAAAATGGAAAAAACAATGATCATGGAAGCTTGTTGCCCAGATGAGGACAAGTGAGTACCTGTTTGTATTTGTATTAGCATTCAATGAACTCTTGTTTCCCAACTCCTGTCACATATTGTAGGTTTCATTTTGTAATGATACATATACTGTTTTTTTTCTATATTACAGGTTGTCCAATGCACATGAAGACTCCTGATCATAGTGCTGAGAATGAAAACAGTATTCCTGCACATCAAGAAAGAGCATATGAATATGTAGCACGTCCAGTGAAGTCTGGGGCATCTCAAGTGGAAGATGACATAGATCCTAGCAATATGGTAACTTTGACTTCATTCAGATATCTTTTCAGACTTGTTTCCTCCTGAAATACTGCCATAATGTAATTAGTGTAACTGTTATTAGTGATACTGTCTGAAGTGGAAACTCTGGCAATTAATGTTATTGTTCCATTTTAACTCTGATTTTTTTGCTTTTGTATGCAAATACATGTATAAAAAATATTAGGTCTTACTTAATGCCTTTGTCAGAGTTCTGTTTCTTTGATGCTAGTTCATAAATATCTTTTGCTGTTTATTTCTATGTGCTAGTTGTATGCATGGGTTTTTATACTACTTGTTTCTAGATACTGTGTAATGGTTGTATGGGTAGGTTCTTGTACAGGTCTCTCCAGGGCTTCCTCTGGTTTATAAAGAAGTGTAATGCTGATTTGAAAGCTGAGGTTTAGCAACAAGGTATATTTCAGTCTTCAGATGACAAATTTGTGCAAAGAGCTTGAATACAACAGAGAATATAAGTGGACTTCTCTGAAGGCTGGCATTCTTGACCTTTGTCTCAGCAGATTAATTATTTTGATTTTTCGCAAATACTGCAACATTAAAAAATTTCTTACTGTAAGGGGTTTTTTTTGCTATTGAGATGATTATCTTTATTTTCTAGATGCCACCTCCAAATCAGCTTCCATCCCCAGATCAGCCATTTCCACTGTCAACTGTTAGAGAAGAATCTTCCATTCCTAGAGCACATTCTGACAAGAAATGGGTCTATCCTTCAGAGCAAATGTTTTGGAATGCTATGCTAAGAAAAGGGTAAATAAACTGTAATTATCAGATGGCGTGTATGTAAGCTTGAAATTTATGAAGTAATATATCAATAGCTATTATTCATTGATATTGTTTAAGAGTTGTGGACTCTACAAAGTAAGTGGTTAAATTTCACTTAAAACAAACCCTGTTTTTCAAAACAAAAATAATAAGCTGATCTGAAAGATAACTGCTACTAAATAAAAAAAAATCTTAAAAGTATTAAATAAATGCTCTTAAGTCAGTACATAGTCTAGGCAAAGTTAGTATGGCTGCCAGCTTTGAAATGCAGTTGGCTTTATGCTAATTCTCTGAAAATGGTACTAAAAGTTCTATTATTGCAAGAACATCTACACTGACTTGCTAAAAGAGCGAAAACTAAAATGATTTGGCAAATGGGCATTCTTTGTGTTTAGAGAAATCTAGCAGGGGTAAGATCTAACAAATATTAAATGTCTCCTGTAGCCTAAAGAAATTCTTCTGTGCTGCTGCTCCTTCATTCTTTCATGTTTAGTTGCTTGTCATGGTTAAATAGATCTACGTTAATGGCAGTTACTATTGAAACAATAGTAATTCATTGTACTACATGTCAATATTATAGTTAAAACATTATGTCATAAACAGTCTATGTTGAACGCCTACATTTTGATTCTGTAAACTCCTATAAACTTAAATGTAAGCATGTGTGTTCAACTTTATGCGTGTTCAGAAGTAAGCACATGTAGAGCCATAGCGCAGGGTCTGAGAGATGGAAGGTGTTTCTAAGTGTAAGTGCAATATAGTAAATACAGGGACTTCTGTGTATTAAGAATGCAAGTGGGATTTTTTTCCGAGTGTTTTTATGTTGAGTGTCCATGCTATAGACTTGTTTGCCACAAGTGCATTGTTTGCACTTTGTGATACTTTCTGAGCTAGCTGAAACTGTTAATTTAGCAAACTAGAATTTGTGGATCTGTACAATGATAACTTTGATAACTGCATATGTGCACTGAAAATTAAGTAACTTTCAAGATAATTAAGCAGAAGAGCTAGAAGTTACCAGTCTTGCTTTGTAGCTTTGTGTAAGTCCTTAAATCTCTTAATTGAAAAACTTACCAGATTAATTGAGAAAGGTGGAATGGTTATGCAGTAATACTTGTAAATTGTTCTCATATTCTTATTTTTTAGATGGAGGTGGAAAGATGATGACATAACAAGTGAAGATATGACCAACATCATTAAGATTCACAATCAGAATAATGAGCAAGCTTGGAAGGAAATTTTGAAATGGGAAGCTCTTCATATTATGTAAGTAAATATGAAATGAAAAGCAAATCTTCTGTTTTAGCTCTTACTTCTGTTATTATTTGAAAGTAGAATGTCTTTTTATTTTTCCTGGAGTATCCAGGTGCCTGTACACCACAAAGTGGTGTAGCATTGTGCATTTTGATTAATGTGGAGGAAGTAAGAAAGATTGTCCAGAACTTGACTAGAACTAAATAATTATTATGTTGACAAAACTGATCAGCATTTTGGTGGTGTACATAATGTGGATCGGAGAAGTTGACTTCTTACTATATTTATCTGAGAATGATGAATGATTAAATTAAAATTCTTAATGTTGTGAAATGGATATAAGATGTAAATTTACAGATTA
This sequence comes from Rhea pennata, assembly GCF_028389875.1. NCBI lineage: Eukaryota > Metazoa > Chordata > Aves > Rheiformes > Rheidae > Rhea > Rhea pennata. Next base: position 20,145,221 of record NC_084670.1, read on the forward strand.
AAAGTGACTGGCATAGGACAAACTCTTTTAGGTCAGCATAGTGCCTGTTCCTAGAAGAGACAGATTAATTAATACACTGCATGTATGTAGAAATTGTTCTCTGAAATTCCATGACCTTAGTTACACAATAGCTTGGATTAGGGTTTTCTGTTCTATAATGGTTTTCTGTTCTTTAATCCATTAAACTGGTGGGTTAGATTTGCTGAGATCTGCTCTGCTGATATTAGACCAATGGCGCAGAGCATATCAAAGGCACCTTACTAGTAGTAAGTGTTGTCAGAAACTAGTACTCCAAAATCTTTTAAAAACAGCTAGTTTAGATCCCTTGTAATTTTTATATATACATATATATATACATACATATATATATATATATAAAATCATACAATCATAGAATGGTAAGGTTGGAAGGGACCTCTGGAGATCATCTAGTCCAACCCTCAGCATAGCCCATACGGGAATTGAACCCGCAACCTTGGCATTAGCAGCACCACGCTCTAACCAACTGAACTAAACCTGCCCCCCGTGTATATATACATATATATATATATATATATATATATATATATGTATGTATGTGTGTGTATATATATATATATATTTTACTATTGCTGTTTCTCCTGATCAGTTTCTCTATTATTAAAACAAAATTACTACAAGGGTTTAAACAGCAGAGCAAAACTTTGTCTTAGAAGTTAAAAAAATATTTTCTCTTTTTTTAATTGTGTGTTTAGGGAGTGTCCATGTGGACCAACACTGATGCGATTCGGAGGCAAAGCAAAGGAGTATTCACCAAGAGCCAGAATACGTTCATGGATGGGGTATGTGGGCAGGAAAGAAGGACTTTTAGTGAGAGGGGAGGAGGAAGAAGGCATGTATCTGAAAGTGTAGTGTAGAAGTAATTTTAAGATGTTTTAGAAATGGAATTGCAAGTTATAATTATCAGAGGATCTAAGTACTGGTGGTATTCTTATGACAGCATCTGGATAAATACATCTTCTTAGAATATGAGTTCCGCTTCCTCTCCCAGATTTGTAATATCCATTAAACTAACTACAATGTCTGCTATGTGTCTTTTCAGATATGAGCTTCCTTTTGACAGACATGATTGGATTGTTGACCGATGTGGAAAAGAAGTCCGATACGTTATTGATTATTATGACGGTGGAGCAGTTGATAAGAACTACCAGTTCACTATCTTGGATGTTCGCCCTGCATTTGATTCTTTCTCGGCTGTATGGGACAGAATGAAGGTAGCTTGGTGGCGGTGGACGTCATAACTATCCCAGTTGAGTGTAGTCAAAAAGTAGAATATTTCTCTCTTGAACTGAGGATTCATGGACACTGAAACTTTAACAAAAGTTCACTGCAACTGTGATTATTTGCATTATCACCACTGTTCTTTGGGGGTCAGAAGGGAGGAGGGGGAATTGTGTTGTTGAACACAGCGATGCTTTATGGTGTTTTGAATTAAATAATAAAGTTACAGTAGCAAAAACATGTATCTTAATTTTCTTAACTGTAAAATCTCTTATTTTGTCACAAATTTATTTTGTGACAGTAGCTTGCCTTCTGTCATTAAATGACTCCAGCGCTGCACCAAATACATGGAGTTTCTGATCCTGACTGGAATTGTATTTGGTATTATTTCATAAAACAGTAAAAAGTGGAGATCTCATAAATGCTTTCACATGGTTACAGTGCTTGGGTATTTGGATGATGAGTAAAAGATAAAGTTTTAGATTGTTAAAAACTGCATGTTTTATTAACTATATAAATCTACATACTTGTTTTTACATCAGCACTTTACCTGTTCAAATACAGGCTTCCTCAGAAAAAAACAGTCAAATTTACTCTTTTTAAGTAAATGCAGTATCCTAGGTACTTCGGATACCCCTTTAGCTAAGTTACATACACATCTATAGTGTTTCTTACTATAATCACTATATAGACGTATGTATTACTATGTATACGTACACCCTTGTGCAATTTTTTGTTACATCTGAAAAACACCTGCAGTATGTTAGTGAAACTAACATGCAAAAAACTTGTGTGTTGCATGAAAGTTTCTTTATATAAGGTTTAATTCTGGTCTGAATGCATACTTGGCTGAAGGGGTATCTGAAGTACCTAGAAACTGCTCAAATCAATCTTATTTCTAAGAATAACACATGCTTTTACTGTGTGACTTAAAGATTTGAGCAGTATTGTGCTTAATAGGGGAAACTAACTTTTTTTTTAATATTCTACTGTGATAGCTTTAAATTTGCATGTCTTGGGTAAATTTCTGATGCTACATAGCCCTAAATTTAAATTATTCCTCCCTTTCAGCATACATTACTCTTGAGAGTTGAGTCCCCTATGCAAAACACTTTGGACTGGAAGGAATAGCTGAATATTACATTGTAGCCTGTCAAGTGGGAATTTTTTCATCAAACTTCAAAACCTTAACTGTAAACCAGCTACACATTAATTTTATGCAAGTGGTTATATTTAAATGACATTAGAAGCTGTTTGAGGTGGGAGGGGGAGAACAATGTTGCAGTCAAGTAACTCATCTTGTTTAGTAAAAAATGATCCAGGGAAGCTTCCATTTTTTAAGGTACTAATAGAGATAAATGGTTCCCACTTCAGAGGCAACTGTCCTGGCCCAGGTAGGAATAAATCTTACTCAAAAGTCCAGAATCCTCAGAAAAGAGTGCACAATTATGCCTCTCCACTTTCCCCGTCCCTTTTTGCCATTTTTCAGAATGCTTCATATATTTCGAAGTTAAAAATAATTTAGAGCAAATAAAAATCTCCATCTAAGTTATTAATGTGTAGTTGATATATGAGAAGTGTGTGAGCTTATATTAAGAATTATACTTGATTATGAAAGAGCTACCCCTCTCTGTAGCTTCTGAGAGGACTGGTTCTACTGAGCTACTCCTCTTGACCTAATGGTCAAGACTGAGAGGGGGACACTGCTTTTTTTTTTTATTATATTTTTTTTCCCTCCCCGTTTTATGTGTGTATTTAGGTAACTTGATATACACAGAATTGTGGTTCTGTATTTCTCACAGCTAAATATGGAAAAGGTACATCTAAGAAAGGAGTGCCTCAGACATTTCAAAATAATAGTTTTCTTGACTTATTTCAGAAGCAGCTTGAAGTTTAGTGCATTATGGAAATTGTGGTTACTGCTAAATCTGATAAAAGATGTCATGTGCCACTTCATGAATTTATTGCCCTCTGTTATGTTCCATCTTATGTAAGTTCAAAACTGCTCTTCTCAGTGCCACTGTTAATGAAATGTGATACTTCATCATTCAAAAAAAGGAGAATCAAATAAATATACTTTTCGTAACTTTGGTGATTGTATTTCTAGCTTTATTATGAGCTCTTAAATGTGTCACATGAGAATATTTTTGTAGTGTGTTACGATTTATCTCATCTTTGAGTATGTATTACTCACCTAAACGTATGAAGACAGAATCTGAGAACAGGGATGACTGTAGTGGTGGCCAGATACTTTTGATACCTGTGGATACAGCAGATCTCAGAATAAAAGCATATGACAATAAGTATCTTCATCCTGAGTCTAGCCTAACGTTTGGAGAGAGGAATGCAAGGAAAACAAATTAAGATAATCTTTGGATTAATAATTTAATTCTAGAAGTAGTAGTATTTAAGGAAAGATAAAAGCAAGTTTTCTTGTAATTAGAATTCTAATGTAAAACTCTGAAAACAGTGATTTAAACTCTTATTTCTCTCCCTTCAGGATGATGTTTTAATGACCAAACTATAAGGTATGTAAAGTTCATGAACCTCAAAAAGTGATCAGGCTCTTTGAGGGAATTTTGAAACAATATCAAGTTCCTGGTCCCAGTCTTTCTGAAACAAAAGTGCGAACTGGGTTAACTTTGTGCACGTGCAAATGGAAAAGTATAGTCCCAGTCATAAAAACAGGGCTGCTTTTTAAGTCAGGTTTGTATCTAGATATCTAAAGTTCACTGGTGTTCTGCTTTATGGTGCCCTGCTTGATGTATTGTGCTTGTTTCTTGTGGTTAAAACAGAGCTGTTCTGGTCTGCAGGTGGAGACAAATACTTAAAGGATATTGTGGTGCACAGAAACAACTGTGTAGGTGACTGTTACATAGCAGAGAGGAAAGGACTCCGGCATAATGCTCCAGCTGCAGTCAGGTCTTAGGTCATACACCTGTAGTCTAGAGCAATACCAAGCTGTGTTACCCAGAGAATGAGGCCAGTCTGCACTGGGATACTGCTTTGGCCTTTTGCCATTGCATCCCTTCGGCAGCTAGTGACTGCCCTGCAGTTAGGGTACACGCTAACCGCCGTGCTGCCTATCTAGGAGACGCTGAACACATCCTGCAGGGATCCGTGCCTGTGATGCCCTCCCACTTGGCCTGGCTCTCTGCTCTCGCCACTTATTTCCTGTTAGATCTAGTGTGTTAAGTCCCCGTAACTGGGATGTAATTCGCAGCTTGTCCTTCTGGGATGCCTGCAGTTCTTGGGATGTTGTGTCATCCTATGTCATTTTGCCCTGGCACAGCATTAGCTGGCAGTTTACAGTGCGGAAAGGTGTCTCTTTTGTAACTTTTTTTTTTTTTTTTTTTTGAGCAACTTTGTTCTTCCCTTTCAATATATATAGCAGTTCTAGCATCAATCTCTACAAGAATTTTTCAGCTAAGCCCAAGAATTTCTGCTCTACTTTGCTGTAGAAGAGTGAGACTATTGCTGATAAGAAAATACTTGTGTTCACTGTTGATTGTTGTTATTTTTATTGCAAAAATGTTACCATTTGTGAATTATGAAGTGAAAGAGTTGTATTAGTTTAATGTGAAATCAGACAACATGCTATTTAACATTTACATCATGCATTTACCATCAGGACTTTCCTGTGCTCTGTAAAAATGGTTCAAAGTCTACAATACCATGATGAGTATTGTTTTAGCCTCAAAAGGAGAGTGGCAGAGGATCTTTTAGTGCACTTAAAATGATCATAAATAATCTCAGTTTATGCTTTCCATTTTTATTTATTCTTCTGTCAAAACAGAGGAATAATCTTTTGATTTTATAGATATACAACAGTTCCTCTTTTGGTGGAGGCCCTCAATAGTTTTCAGAAAAGGAATTTTATGAGTAGCTGCTTCTTGCAGGTGGTTCTGAGAATCGGTAGATGATGGATTGGAAGAAACCCTACAAAATCCTAGAAATGCTCCATGTCCCAGAATGTGAGGCACAAGGGAGTATGAAAACGGAGCAATGCAGCCTTATTTGTGGCACAGAGGTCCCAGTCTGCCATCCTGCTGCTAGAACATAAGCTGAAATGGAGAAACTGAAGCAAAGTTACAGACTCACAGCTGATGTGCCAAACTTCAAGAGATGGAAAGATAGGTACTAACATTACTGTAGTTCAGACAGCAGCTGAAAATGAAAGGACTAGTGTATTAAGAAGCCCTACCTGAATTCTGGACTTTCACTAATGTGATTGGAAGGAATGCTTCTTGCAAACATGCTATTCCTTTAATTATACTGCCCTCAAATGCTTACTGAATTAATAGGCACCTGAGTCCTTTGTCTCCCTTTCCATACGCCTGGAGGAGACTCCACGTGGCAAGGTTCTACAAGTAGATATATTTGACATGGAAGCTGGTCTTAATATTTGGAGGATTGAATATACGACGTAGAGTGCTAGCTATGCTTATGTCTTCAGTATCAGAGCTCTCTCTACCTGCTCGTATCTTCAGTTACATGTTTAAGAAAACACAACATTGCTAGTTTTCAGTTTTTAGTTTGTACCCGGAGGTGCATCACTTTCCCAGAGCATCTGTACCTCTGAAGCAGCAGCCTCTATTTCGGGTGAAACTCTGCGGTGCTGTAAGGAGTGGGCAGGAAAACTGGGCCTGATCAAACGGATTCTTTGCAGAGAAGTTGCTCCTTGGCTCCCCCCTTCCCAGCAGCAGCAGCAGCAGCAGCTTAGCCCTCACCCTGCACTGTAGTTACCGGCTCCTCGTTACTCTGTTCCTTGACCCCTAAAAGAGGAACTGAAGCGATTCCTGGGCTGTTCCGAGTGGCCTCGTGCTGCCCCCCAGACACGGGCTCCTAGGAGAGCCGCAGCAGCCGGGCAGCAGGCTGGCCGGCAGGGAGACGCACGTCGGGCGGCATCCCGACTGGACACCTTTTTGAAATGTCCGTCTGCTCCTCCTCTGGTAATCACCACTCAGGTTAGGTGAAAATGGGTCTAAACACGCACTTTTATGTAATATATATATTTATTATATATTACCACTAGTAACTGTTGATGTAACACCCAACTGATTGGGGTCATAATTACAGTGAGCAGGAAGCAAAGGATACTAGTACTTTTGGAAATAACTTTCAGAAGACTAATCTTACGTAGGTATGAAAGGTTGCATTCTGTTTTCTTTGTCAGGTAAGGTAGAAAATACTGGTATCATCGCTGTATTGATTTATAATAGGATGCCAGGGCTGTTTTAATATAGACTGACTTTCAAGAGCAAGGTATTTTTTGAACTTTATTTGCCATGTGTTGATGGGAAAGCATCCATTTAGAGAGATGAATATGGTTAATGTTATTCTATCAAACACTACAGTGTTTGAAGAACTGAAAAAGAGAGAAAACAGATCTTGACTTCCAATTTAATAATAATGGAATATGAAGGCCAGGTTGTAACTGTAGAAGTTCATTTCAAATTTAAATATTTAGCATTTTCACTAGTCTGTGAATACAAAAAAATTTATTACGTTAAGATGGAATTTAGATCTTTGACACGAAGCTGGTATTTTCATAGTGTGAAAAATATCAAGCTGACATTATACTGTCTCATTTGATGACTTCCAAATGTCAGAGTGCAGTAACTTATTCATAGGGACCTCAATGTCTTGTGATAGTGTCAATTTAAAAGACATTTACATCGACTTTTTTTTATTTAAACATGGAAAATGGAATATGCAAAGTGGATGAAGAGAAGGGGGAAAGACCAGGGGCAAGAAAGTTCTTAATAATAGAATGAGGCACTTTTAAGGCTGATTTCCAAAGATGCCTTCTGGCAGCTGCAGGAGCTACTACCTAGCAGTACTTCTGACACCTCCAGGCTTATTTCTGTTCACATTACTTCACTCTTTCCCAGCTCTGCACTGACAGTTCCCATAATTTCATCAGAATTGAATGGATTAAAGATAGCATTATATATTCTCTTGAAAAAACACCCATCCTCTGCCTTTTAAAAAGTGATTTATAATAAATAAACTTCAAGGATGTAGGCCCACTGGTCTTTTTTTTTTTTTTTTTTTTTTTTTTTTAGAATTTATTTTTCAACTACAGTTGGGGGAGTCTTAAACATGGAAAATATTGAGCAGTATGTCTCTGGGCTGGTTAAATCTGGGGGCTCGCTGTGACACTGGCTGTGGAAGTCCCCGTTCGGATGCCCAGTGAAAGGTTTATCCCCAAGCGAAGACAGAGGAGTGGCGCACACGAAGCTGCTCGCTGAGCAGGAGCCCGGGCTGCCGCCCCGGCCGTGCCGCCCGCGGCCGCCCCCCCGCGGGGGCGCCATTTTGTCTGCCGCGGCCTAACGCCCCGGCCGCTCCCGGCCCCGGCGCGGGCCGGGCGCCCCCTGGCGGGCGCGGGGCGCCGTGGCGGCGGGAGGCGCCGCCATGTCGGCGCTGGCGCGGGAGGAGCTCTCGGCGCTCGCCGCTATCTACTGCGAGCCGGGCGGGTGCGAGGTGCTGGCGGCGTCAGGTGAAGGCGGCCGCGCCCCTCCGGCCGCCCTGCGCGGCGGCCGCTCGCCCGGGCCCGGGGCTCGCCGGTGTCGGGGCCGCTGCGCCCGCGGCGCGGCTGCGGGGTCGGGCGCTCGGGCGCGGCGCGGGTGTGCGCCGCTCGCTCGCCGGGAAGGCGGCCCGGCTCGGCCGAGCGCGGCGGGCTGGCGGGGCGGCGCGGCGGGGTCTGCGCGGCCGCGGCCCCGGCCCCGGCGGTGCGCGGGTGCCGCGCTCGGCCTGGCGGACGCTTCAGCGGCAGCCTGCGGCCCCTTCCTCGGCCGCGCAGCGCCTGCAGGAGCGCGGTGCGGGCCGCGGCGAGGATTTGCTAGTCGCTGCTACGAGTGTTTAAGCAAATAAGCAGTTGTGTTTCCCCCGTAGCAGGACCGTGTAGGAGCGCATAAAATTTAATAGCGGCGCAGCCGTTGCAGTGCGTAACGAGCTTTGGGTCATTTCTGTCTTTTTCTTGGGGCAAGGTGATAATCTGGGCCTTATGATACACCATATGTTCTCCGTCTTCAGCGGTATGTGTGTGGCTGCAGGTTTGCAGAGGCTAACCTTGCCTGTTTGCTGTAGATGGATGAAAGGTGAGAAGATTTGTGGTGCTCAGGCCCGTCAGCTCCTGCGTGCTAACGGCTGGGAGTACAAGAACCATAGGTACCTCTGCTCCATGTTTTCTACACCAGCCGTGGTGGCCACTGTTCAGAACATAAGTTTAAGACATCAGTTCTGTCACTGTGAGGGTGCTCAGCGAGAGGGACCACATCTTGGCAGCTCCCGTGTACCTCTGCGGATACCATGACAGGCTCAAAGAAGACCCTGTCGGGTAGGATGTGCAAGTGGATCATGTCCACCCAGGTCCAGGGCATAAGTAAACTTCGCTCAGATCTCGACAGGCGTGATACCTCTGCTGTAGCCGTGGCTGTTGGTGTTTCCAAGTGCTGGGAGCTGCGGCAGCGTGTGTCAGGCCCCCAGGAGGGCCGAGGCCAGGAAGCAGCCTGCTGCTGAGCCGGCGGCAGTAGGGATCACTGGAGGCTGCTGTCAGCAGGGGTGCAGCGGCTCGCCTTTACAATTTGTGTGCATGCTCTGCCCGAACGAACTGGGACTGAAAGCAGCTTTTGCTGTTTTGCTATGAAACTACATATAGATGTTCTGAAGTGGTTTGTTTTAACTAACTTAAGTTACTAAGAAAGTCTTTGAATAAAACCCAAACTTTTATTCAAAAATAGATGTTCAGGTAGATGCACACAGAACAGCAAGTGGTTATTTAAAAAGAGAACTTCATGTGTAGAGAGTCTCAGATGGATGAAACCCTTAGTGTCTGCATGGAACACAATTAACTAGGGCAATCTGAAAACAGAGTTGTTTTGTGTCTAAATCAGCTTGACACACCTCTTGCTCTAGTGTGGGCAGGCAATTTTGCTATTTTGTATTTTGTGTTGGTATTTAAAGTGTATTTTAAAAATAGGATTGATGAAATGTTTCAAATGAATTTTGTTCTCTTGAAAGTCAAAAAGTTCAGAAATGTTATTTCACACATACTTTAAAAAATACAGCATCCAAGCTTAGCTGAGGTTTATTTTAAAAAATGTGAACATATCTGAACATTGCGTATGCATGTCTGTTTCTCCAAATCTGTTTGAGAAATTTATGTACATACTTCTCCATACTTCATATACAGAAAAATTATTTTGTGTTTATAAGTAACCAAGATGTAAAAGAATCCTTCCAGGAACATAAAGTGAAGTACAATGAGTGCAGAACAGGAGCAGGCTATTACGTTTGTATTGATGTGACATGACCTTGCAGGGCCTTTAACAAAGCTGTTTTAGTAGCATGTGAAGATCTTATATCTCTAGTTATTTCCATCATTTTCCACTGAAAATGAAAAGATTTTTCACAATAATGATTATTATTAGTTTTCTGACTTTGTGGGGATTTCTTTTAGGTTGAAGGAACAAAATCCTGAAGTTTGTATGAAGTTATTTTGCTGTATTCCTTAATTTGTTTCCTTTACCTCTTTGGACTGTATAACTTGTCATTGATAAACAATGCAGAGATATAACTTCCAGTAAGACTGTTATGTTATCGCTGATAAATTTAGAGTAATGTGTGTAGAGCTGTAGGATCAAAAAGGAGGCCTTTGGGGTTTTACAATTTCAGGAAAATTCTTTTGCAGCTCTCCTGTAATGTTAAAAACTTCAAATTTCCAGTATCTAACAATGAAGTATTCAGACTGCAAAATATGTTTTTTTTAAATCAAAAACAATGTATTAGTGAATTTAAATAAAATAATTACAGCATATCTTTCTTACCTTACATGTCTATTTGGAAAGATTAGCATTACAGATAGAAATTCATGATTTACTTGTTAATCTGTTCTCTTTTAATTTGCTCGCCAATTTTGCAATAAAAATATATTTATATATTCAAAGCTTGTACTTCAGTAGGTGCCATTTTCTGAATTTAAAAATAGACTACATGTGTTGCAGAAAACGCCTTTGGGCAGGAGAGGAGGGGGATATCTGTCTGGTTGACATGGAACATAAGAAAAAATCTGAAGTATGCTGGAGCTAAATATACTGATAAGCATGCAGCTATAGGGGAAAATGAGTTAACATGTATTGGATTTAGTCTTATTAGCACATTAAATGCCAACGGAATGGCAATATTCCACTCTTTATCAGAATTAATCACCATTTTGCTGTGAAGTCAACTCAGACCCTGTAATGTGTGCAAACAAAGGAAATGTTTTCTTTAGAGTCTAGTTACGAAGGACGATGATCATTTACTCCTTGTTCTGCCAGCAGTCTGCGGTGTTGGTGTAGAAAATGAATGTTGTGATGTTGAAATAAACTTTAGATGTTGTAGCCCTACAAACATTTTGAACCAGTTCTCTGTTCAAAAAGCAAGTCTGAAGCAGATGTAAATGAGTGTGACTGGGCTTTTTATGATAGCTCGAAGTGATACACCTTGGGACGTGAGACTGCACTGCTTCTTTCGGATTAGTTCATCATCGCAGGGAAAGGCGCGAGATTGTTGTGGGCTTAAGAATATGATGATCACTGCAGCATGAGCTTCTTGCCAAAGGGGCAAGGTTGGCCTGTCGGTTTATCTGTCACTTCTGAGTTGCTGAGATCTGTTATGACAAGTTAGTGAAAAATTCCTGGTAGGATTATCAGTGGTTTTCTGTCACTGTAATTAAGCTGGCAATAGAGTATTATTATTCAATTCAGTTATAGACTGTGCATTTTAAAAATTAATTGGCAACATAGTTTAAAATAAAATAGTTAATGGGGCAGCATATAATAATGCCAGTACAGTTCAGCCAGATGCAGCTTGTTTTGAGCTGACCGCCTGGCTGGCAGGGCTGCGCTGTTGAGAGGAAGCTGGCAGGAGGTCAGCTACAGGTGGTGGCTGTGCGCAGTGCCTTGCTCAGGTGTGTGCAGAGACCCCCTGGAGCAGCCCACAAGGGCCTGGGGTCCCACGAGCTGCAGGGCAGGCTTTTCTTCCCATATGTATGTGCACGTGTGCCGAGCTGAGGGCAGTAGTGGAAGAGATGTCATTGCTGGGGCCTAGTAATGAATGTTTGCCAGGGCAGCTTCAGCAGAAGACAGAGATGGGAGGTCCCCCTTGGACCCTGAGGTCCACCAGCTCAGTCCACGGCTCTGAGCTGTGGCCCGTGAGTGAGGGGCTGTGGATGCTGCATGCTGCCAGATGGGTGCTCTGCAGACTTGAATCTCTCCCCAGGCTGATGTGTTCCGAGGAATTAACTTGCTTTACAGGAAATCTGACATCTTTGCAAGATTGGAGACAACACCCGTTAATAGTGAATGAGGCTTGGACACTTGGTGCTTGTAAATATTTAATGTCCTGCTGCTCATCCTGGGTAGTTCTGGGTGTGAAGGGGTGTAGTTTCCTTTCAATCACTGGAGTTGCACCTGCTGCTTTCAGTGCTGGATTTGACTCTCTTCAGTACAAGGATGGTTTGTTTGGAGATCTCTGTATTATAATATTAGCCTTTGATTATTGCATACCCTTTGGAGGGTTTGCTTATTCTATTTTGTCACTGCTCTGACCTAGAGAGTTCTTCACATGAACCAGGAAGCAAATTTGGACACAATCCTGTGGCTAAGTTCTCTAAAGTACTTCTGTCTGTCCAAGTCACTTTTAGATTCTTTCACTTATTTAATAAGGTTCAAATATAATATCATAGGGAGCACCGAGGCTGGTTAGCAGTGTCAGCAATACTAATCAGACATAATTCAACTGACTGTCATGTAAAGGGAAGTAAGATGAGGTAGGGGGACAAGAAGGCAAGTCACTTCAAAAGAACTCCTCTGAAACCCAGCTCTGCTCTAATCTGTCTTTCAAAACTGGCTTCTCCTGCCCTCATAGAATGAATCAACCTGACATTTTAGTGGTTTTTTAAAGAAATGGGGTGAAGTGTTTGGAATGCATCAAAGGAGTGAAGCAGAGAAGATCTGAAGAAGATCACCTTTTATCTGATATCCTCTTTTTTTATTGTGGAGGAGCAAAAGTAGGTTAGGTCTTTGTCCCCTCTTTTTACTTTATGAAGTTCTGTATTGCTTTTTTGTGAAAGATGTTTTAGTTTAAGAAGGATTTTATTGCAGGAATTACAGTATATAACTTTCGTATTAAATGTCTTTATGCAATTTATCAGAAGGATAGAGTCTTTTGGCCTTCATGCTACATAGTATATGTACCCTATTTGCTCTGAAAATAATTCTATTCTAAATTAGATCAAAAATGTATGTATTTAGGGTCAAGTGCACAACAGAGATGAGTTGGTTATCTCAATCCAACTGTTGTAAATACAGAAAAATAAACATCACTCCTCTCTAAGTTATAGAGAGCAAAGAATTTCTTTCTTTCCAAGTCACTTTTCATTGTAAAACTGTCTTTGAATGCTTGTGTTCTAAAATACTCAGTGCAAGTTTATTTGTCTTGCACTGGAATTGATAGTAAAACTCTCACGGAGTTTTCTTGGAGGAAAGTTAGCCAGTGCTGACTCCTTCTAGAAGAGTGTGTATTTTCAGTTGTCCTTGCTGCTGCTACTCAGCTGTAGAAGCTGACTTGTGTGTTTCTAAGAGAAATAATCCTTTATTACTGACTTGTCTAGACTTTAAAAGAGCAAAAAAGTGTGAATGCTTTTTAGAATGTGTTAATAACTTTCCTTCTACTATGGCATGGAAGTGTTTCATTTCAGGATTCTCTGCAAGTATAGTCTGAGCCATGGGTTGCAGAAAAAAAAATCTTTTTGTATAGAATGATAGTCATTTGAGTTGAAATGTTAAAGAAAATAACATAACTTACTAATGTGTATGTATTTAAACTTCAAGCAAAATGTTAACTTTTATTTTTTTTTTTAATACTTTCCAGAGACGCGTGGAATTACATTTAGAATTCAAATCAGTGTGAAAGAACTGCTGGACACGGATGTACTTTTAAAGCTGTTATTTCACTTACCAGTCAATTATCCATCAACTCTGCCAGATATTTCTGTTAACTCAGACCAGCTTACCAGGGCCCAGTGTAAGGATGTGAAAGATAAATTACTCGAGCAAGCAAAGAAACATCTTTCTGAACCCATGGTACATGAGCTGGTTCTTTGGATTCAACAGCATCTTAAATATATCATTAAGCAATCAGCAGCAGTTTGCAGTGAAAAAACTACTTTGTCAAGAGGAGCAAGTGTAGAAGATGGCGTCTGGATGCTCTTTTTGCATTTAGATCACATGAGAGCAAAGGCAAAATACGTCAAAACTGTGGAAAAATGGGCTTCAGCTCTGAGGCTGACTGGAAGACTGATGTTCATGGGCAAGATAATATTGATTCTTCTTCAGGGTGACAGGAGCAACATTAAGGTGCAGGAACAATGAATGTTGACTAGTTCTATCGATTTACCACTGAAACCTATGTGTCTGAATATTTTGTGTGCGTTTTTCTAACATTAACAATTTTTGAAGCAGAGTGATCATTAGGAGAGTAGGAAGGCCCAATAACTTAATTCTATATTTAAGAAAAATAAGGTTTTCTATGGGAAAACAAGTAAGTGAAGCCTCTAGACTTGTGTCCTGTTTTCTTTTACTTCCATCATAATCATCTCTTTGTATTCCCCATGCTTCCTGAGTCTAATATGCTTAGATTTCATCTCTTACATTCCCCAGATATTCCAGAACATACCCAGAAAATAGAAAACTTGTGAGAAGAAGTTGTTAACAGATATGTTTCTAGCTCATTCGTGTTTCCTTCCTTGCTAATTGAAGCACATGGTGTTCATACCGCACACCTGGGGTTTGAACTTCCTGTCTGTTGTTATGAACTCCCCCTGAATTAGGCAGGTCTTTGTGGTGATATCAGAGGAGAATGTTTCGGCTTTTCAAAGTCAATTCTGTAGATCACTTAAGAATGTGTGTAACTTGAAGCTGATAAATAGAAACAAGCATGCAGTATTTGGGATGGGTACTTTCAAAGTTTGATTGCTAGGTCCTGAAATATAGCTTATTGTTTAGCATAAATCTTTGCATTTTACTGAACTTCAAAGATGCAAATGAAATTTAATATTAATTTTGTTCTTTTTGTTGTTCAGGAGTACTTGATTCTTCAGAAAACTTCTAAGATAGATGTGGACTCAAGCGGAAAGAAATGCAAAGAGAAAATGATTAGTGTACTGTGTGAAACAAAAATACAGTCACAGCATACAAGGTATAATTTAGTACTGTTGTGGATAGAAATGTAACTGAATTGATAATTACAATCTGACAAATCTAGGCATATTCATAAGTTTTCCTTGTACAATGTAGGTTTCAGACGTTTGAAGTCAAAGACTATTCAACTCTGGATGAGCTACAAAAGGAATTTGAAGCTGCAGGACTTGCAACTCTTTTCTGTGAGTTTGTGCCTTCTCTCTTAAAATAAAATAAAACACTGGATTTTTTGAACCAAAGCAGCAGTTGACTGTGGATGCTGACAGAAGATAAAAAGACTAATTTGGCAAAGTACTCCAAAGTTGTTCTGAAAAAAAAAGTCAGAAGTAGCCATCCTTCTGCAAGCAACAAAAGGCAATTCATGCATTAAAATGATGTTTTGGACTTTAAATATAGATCACTATTTCCAAAGAATGTAGAGTTAATTGTGATACTTGCACAGGAAGCATGAAAGACTTGAGGAGGAGGGGTTTATAGTTAAAAGAACAGTCTTCTGATTAAACTTTCTTTTCCAACACCTATTTTCATTGTTTTGTTTTTGATTCTCTCTCATGATAATATTTTTCCAGCAGCCTGTTGGAAAGTGTGATGAATTTTGCTTTCAAAGCTTACAAGAGTGTATTTCTTTAAAAAGCATAGTGATCATAAGTTTGAATATGTAAGGACAGTATATGGTTTATATCCTGTAAATGTTCATCTGCAGACTTTTCCTTCTCCATTTATTTGACTCTGTAAATACCTGAATGTAGGTTTAAGGAGAAAGTTTGTGTCACTTAGAAACTGAAAAAAAAACTTTGAGTGTTTATTTGAATATTACAGTTTTTACCCTCCAAAGTATGAAAACACCCTAGTGGAGAATTTAAATTAAAAAAAAAAAAAGTTGTATTACAGCTGAGGTAAAGCCAAATATTCAGTTATTCACGGTTAAAAGATCTATGTTGAAAAATAGCGTGTTGGTGGAGTCTAAGGTCTTGAAAAGATGCAGAGGCTCTCCATGTACTGGAAAGGTCTGGCAAGTATCAAAAACAGTTAAAGGCTTATGCACGTGTGGTGCAAGGAAAAGTAATCAGTATTTCTCTGCAAGTCTGTATGTTGTAAGATTTTGCCAGATAGATTTCATGTCCTCAGTCTAATCTATAGTTTGAAATCTGCCACTGTTCTGGAAAGAGCATAATAAGGTACTTCCGGCACAACTTGCTTCCAAATCTCGGCCATTAACATATAACTGGGGCCTCGTCCCACTTGCATATACATCATTTGAGTATTCTTTCTGTTGATTTGGGGAATTGGATTGAATAGTGTGCCTAGTATGTGATCTCATATTGCGTGTGACTGCAAAAATGATTGAACTGTACAGTTGTGGCTATCTTGCAAGATCAGGTGTAGACTATCCAACTCTTTCTCACTGATAAAAGCTAGTGTAATTAGTTGTTTAAGAAAAGCCATTTTTAGGGTCAGTGACTGCAAGTTGCACTTGGATATAAACTCACATATTTTCTTGTCTATTATTACCAGGTGCCTTCTTGATTAACTACTTGGTCAGAGCTAGCATTCCGTAGCAGCCAATTTGGGAGTAAAAAAAAGAAAGCTAAAGAAAAATGACAAAAGGATGTTACAGTTCTCTTCTAATCTGTTTATTCTCTTGCCAAATGAAGTTGTTCTAAGAAGCCTGATGATTTCTGTATTTCAGAAGCCACAAAAAGCAACTTATAAAATGAATTTCTATCACTGTTGAATTTTTTACTCACTAATTTGAATTGGACAAATCAACAAGTCTAGTGTAGGAAGACATTACAGTTTTTATGCTTGGTTTGGTGTGCTTTAAGAGAATTACAAATCTGATCAGCCTGATACTGTTCAGACAGCAAAGAATAACATGAAAACCGATGTCAGCCTGATTCTGTCAAAGCAAATGCTTTTGCCTACCCATCAATCAGTCACTTAGTTTGAAGGGTAGGAGTATACTTGTTTTCAGACAAGTAAACAATATGCTTAAAGATTGTTCTTTTGGAAAGATGTTGCAGCTGTCTATTAACTGATGGTTTGTTTGCATGTATTGTAAAAAGAGATGGGCAAGCCTGTGAGCCCCTGGGGCAAAAAAGTCATAGAAGCACAGACTATGGTGCATATATTTCCCTCCAAAGGAAGAGAAACAGACACAGAAAAATAAAATGCAGGGAAATGAAGCCAAAACTCCTGAGAATAGTTAGAGTGCACATAGCAGTGTCTAAGTAGTAAATACAGTGTATATAGCTATCAGAGTTGGACATTTCACATGCAAGGAAAAACAAAGTCTACAAAGAGAAAATGGTTTAACAAATGAGAAACTAGTTTCTAGTTTACTTTTCCAGCTGGATTCTCCAGTGTTTGATATCAGTTATACTTGCTCTGCATAACTCATTAAACTTGATAGGATTTTTCTCCTGTCTGCTACCTGTTCTTATCAAAATTGTAGGAACTTGGTTTCTTTGTGACTTTTAACCTCATTTTGGTTGAAATGAATTGAATTCAAAAGTAAAAAAGAAAAAAAAAAAGTAGTATATGCCTGCCCCATATGGAGAGCACAGCAGTGTAACCATAGTTTCCTTTGAAAGACTAAAATGAAAGCTCTTGCAATAGGACTGACAACTTGGAAAAAAAAAAAACCCAAGTTTTGTAAGACAAAACTGAATTTTGTTTGGTGTTTTTTGGATGCATTGTCTTGTGAACTGCAAAGAAAACAAGGCAATAGGGGCAACTGAAATAGTAAAAACCCAAACCCAGTATCAGCCTTATAGCACAGTTGTTTTTGTAGGACTGTAGCACATTGAAGCATTCGTTCTAATCCAGAAAAGATTTGCTCTGATCCAAAAAATGGCATGCTAAACTTTAGTTTAATGGCGTGGGTAGGTATCCACCGGTGTCTAGCAATGTATCACTGGCTGTTTCAAGCAGGTTTGTTAGGGAAAGGGACATATAACCTTTTTCTGCTCCTTGTGTTTGACTAGTCCAAGGAAGTTATATGTCCGCATTTTCTGTAGTGCAGGAAGGATAGTCTGGAGAGAGCTGAAGACATTTTTTTTTTCATACCTTCTGTGCAACAAGTGTAATTTGAAGTAACCAAAAGGACAACATGAGGTCCAGCTAATTTTTAGTACTCTGTGTAACATATCAGGTCTTGCTACATGTGTATGCTACTACTGTGGCAGAGGTGTGATTTCTCTGAAAACAAGGAGGGCATTAGACTGCTCACAGATTATGAACTATCCTTGGAATGATCTCTTTAAATAGATGTAGGTTTTTTTTCATTTTGTGGATAAGGCCAATTTCTGTGTTTTTATAGTTTTACCTTATTTTTATGTAATATTATTTGTCTCTTCTGTGTGAATGACCACAAGAAACACAAAGATTAAAATAAATTATACACAAAGTGCTGTAAAATGCACCAAATAATAAAATGTTTTCCACTATTAAGTTTCTTTTCCATTGTTCTTTTTAAAATAATTTATTAAAAAAGAAGTAAGGATGATTTAAAACTTGGTGTCTCTTGATTTGTTCAGTTTATCTGTGAAAATACAAACAGTTGTGTTATAGTTAATTTGAAATAAGATTATAAATGTTGCATGTATTGTATTTCTGGCAGAATTTGAAAATGAAATTGCTTGTATTATGAAATAGTGCAATTGTTGGAATCAACTTTCATATATCTTATAGTATTATTAAGCATTATTATCCCATCTCTTTGTGCATAACACATGTAACTGTGGCAACACTCTGTTCTGTTTTTTATTTTATATATGTAGTTAATTTTGTTATCTAATGCGAGAAGTATGATTGTTCATATGCTTAATTATAGACATAAATGGAACTTGAAAAGTAAATATGCTAATAGCATTTTGCAGTTACTGTTCAGTACTACCCTGATATGTACGCTTTTATATCAATATTAGTTTGTATTTTCTAACCTCACTGTATTAACCTGCAGCAAAGAGCACTCTTTAGAATGGCAGAAAAATTTGTATAAAAGGCAGGTTTACATAGTAATTTAAGGAACTCTTAGACTCTAAAAATGAAATTCTTTAATATTTTCAGTCAATTATGCATTCAGGAGCTTTAATTTTATGCTAATAAGGTATCAACCATTACACCTTTCTTGATATTTTGTTTGTTTGTTTTGTTTTTCTGTTTCTTAAACAATATAATGCAAGTAGTCAGTTTGCGTTCTGCATTAGAGTATAGCTGATCATGGAAATTTGGTCAATATTTTTTCAGTATTTCCCATTATAAATTCCCATTATTCATGGTTAATAACTTGAACACAAAATGTCATTTTTTGATGAAATTTGATACAAAAGGTCTCAGCATGAGAACAATGGCCATACTTTGTGCTTATTATCTTCAACTTTTACTTTTCTGTGGAAAGAAATGAAAACTGATTTATATGGAAAACAGTCACAATTTTCTTGAGCAGAATGCAACAGGCTAACTTGCTGTGTTATAGTAGGTCTTGATAACTGCAGGTTGGGATACTGTTTGAGGCCATAGTGCAGCCGCTTTTGGCAATGTCTAACTGCTCCGTTGAAGCCTCTACCTGGAAATGTCTTGAGTCTGATACTGAGAATTGAGGGACTAGTTTCTGCTGGCAGAAAACAAAGAGTGATTGACTGCTGCCTGATCCGAGTTTTACGGAGGAGAGCAGTCTCTCTACAGGAGAGCAGTCTGTTCCAACCAGTTTTGATCCTATCTAGAGGTACTCCTTTATGCTGGTGCTGTGGATGCTAATAATCCAAGCTTTACACTTATGCTAGTCACAAATGCTGTAGGCATTCAGTGCCATGATTTTAAGATGAAGGTGCTAAAATCAATGTACCTTTAACCCTTTTAGGATGCACTATGTAGAAAAAAATCAACACAAAATGATTTTACTAGTCTCTGATTACTAAACTATGATATTATACAGAAGCTGGATATTTTTGTATGGCAGTTGAGAGATGAGTAGTGCCTTTCAGTCAAGCTAATACAAAAAGCTTTTTTTCTTTTTTCTTTTTTCTTCTTTTTTCTTTTTTCTTCTTTTTTCTTTTTTCTTTTTTCTTTTTTCTTTTTTCTTTTTTCTTTTTCTTTTTCTTTTTCTTTTTCTTTTTCTTTTTCTTTTTCTTTTTCTTTTTCTTTTTCTTTTTCTTTTTCTTTTTCTTTTTCTTTTTCTTTTTCTTTTTCTTTTTCTTTTTCTTTTTCTTTTTCTTTTTCTTTTTCTTTTTCTTTTTCTTTTTCTTCTGTGGAGAACACTGTCCATGTGAGATACTGAACAGAAGCTGAGCTGTATGGATAGAGTTATGCCAGGGGCTGGTTTTTATTTGGTAGAAGTAGAGGTGTTAGAAGGGAACAGACGGCAATAGAAGCACTGGTGGTGTGGCTCTTGGAGAAGCCAAAAGTTTTTTTGGGATTGGTTACTGTCTGAAGAGGTTTGGGAATATGAGCAAAGAAATTACTACTGTATCCAAGCTTGAAGAAGAAATAACTGAAATAAATGTGTAGCTTCATTGTTATCTTCTCTTTTTAGTGGAAGCAGCATATAGAACTAAGAACAAATAATGGAAGTTTTCACAGTTACAGAGATGACAAACTGAATTGAAGAGCTGTAAGCTATGCAAAGGAATTAAAGCATTTTTTTTAGAAGTTTTCCTAAAATTACTGAGGGATGAAAAGGGCTTTATTGAGGCAACAACCTCAAAATAAGACTGGGAAACAAGGCTGTCACATTTCCAGGTGGTTGGAGAAATGGATTGAAGAGGCGAACAGCAGCTTTGAGGAGCAGATTATCTGCAAAATATGGGAGATCTGGAAAGACTAATGGGACTGACAAATCATTTTCAGAAAAAAATTGACCACTTGAGTGGAATCAGAGAACATAGGTAAGTTTTTAATTTTTATGACATTTTATCTGCATTGTTATTATGGAAGCCTAGCGTGGAGATGTTGGACTGTCTCAAATATTGCATGGTGGCTTAGGAGGCTTATGTATTGCAGTTCCACATCAATTACAAAGTTTTGGATGATAATGATGGTCCAGTGGTATCTTGTGATTTAACTGCCACAAACCTACTGTGAGTCAAGAATTTTGTATGGGATTAAGAGCCACCCTTTAATTTAGGCAAAGTACATCTAGTAAGAGCAGAAGTGGGAGGAGAAGAAAAGACTCCTCAGGAATGGCTAGAAGATTTCCGTAAATGTTTGTTTCTAAGATAATCTATATAGTAAGAGAAGACTTCAAGGTTGTGTTTACATCAATAAGGAGCCAAACAATAGAAATTCAGCTGGGCTGAACATGTAGATCAGAGTTTCCGGGCTGGAAGGTAGTGGGAGCCTGGCTGCTTCAGGCTAGTTCTGAAGAAGCAAGAGAAGGCTTTATAAAACAAAGCAACAGGGGGGAAGAGTTCATTTAAATACTGGTGCTGTGGAAAAAAAGTTGATCGTTGCAAGAAGGACGATTTTAAAGTAGAATAGATATAAAGACGTGTCCCCAAAAGGGTCTAGAGTCGACACTTCATGCAGCTCCTGAGTGGTGCACAGAAGCTGAGGCTGACTCCCAGCAGAGCAGGATGGGTGTCTGCTCAGTAGTGCCTGCTACTGGATCACTCTGTCTGCTTGGTTCCTACTGCTGTTCTGCGACTTTACAACAGGCTCACTGTCACATCTACCTGCTGAAGGGTTCCTAGGGCATGGGACAACTAAAAGCAGACACAAAGCTTGGGAGGCATCAGTTGGATGTTTTTTAAGGTCTCAGTGTTTAAACAGTAATGGAAGTTAGGCTGCTGAATGCGTAATAGGGTTTGTAATAAGCATAGGAGCACTGATATGAGCTCAGAAATGTTTATTTAACAGACCAAGTCTGTTAAGACTGAAAGAGCTACTTAACTTGAAGCAATATAATCAGCTTCAAACAGAGAGAGTGATTGTAGAAGGTGAACCCATTCAATAATGGGGAAAAGTCTTTCTGAAAGCTGGACGTTTGGAATTGTAGCTGAAATGATGAAAAAACTAGCAATGGGGGATTTTTGCACTGTTATCGTTAAAAACTGTGTAAAACAGGCAAATAAATGTTTCTTACTGATCTGGCCTGTAGAATTTTCTCATAAATTTATTGCTAAGATGAAACAAATCTCTTCTGGGCAATTGTTTTTCAGTAAAAAAGTTTTCCTACCCCCAGGTAGAGTACAAGGTTGAAAGTCATAAATGATATTTTAGCTATTATATTACTTACGGATTTGTAGTAGGAATGGGTTACAACTTGCTGAAAATCTGTTAGTAACAGCAAGTCATTAAAAGTGGAGCTGTAAATGTTACAAAATTTCTGCTTGTGTGGAATAAAGAAATAGAATAAAGAATAGAATAGAGAAAGAGGTGAGTGTGTATGATTCCTGTTACGCAGTATTTTGCAGAGACTTTTTTTGAGTAGTAGAAAGAGGGTCTGAGATTTTTCTGGATAGAAATCAGGAATGCTTTTTCTGAGCCAGCAGCAAGAGATTATATTTGTCTCATTTAATTGCCACTTCACCATTTTCAAATAGCAGAAAGAAAGAGGTTTGGGACATACTTCTGGAAGTATGTCATGAAGGTGTTGCTGAACTTTTAACAAATCTGAAGGTGTGACTCATTAGTTTAAGGGGAAAAAACATCACATGGAAGTATAAAATTATTTTAAAGGCTTCTGATTTTTTTATGCTAAATAAAAGATTGTTTTTCTTGTGTACATTTGTTTTTATAGTGGCCAGTAGCAAGCAGGAGTTGAACAGAGGTCTAGGAAAAGACTAGTTTCATGGCAAAATGTGGCTGGTGGCAATAAAAAAGTGATGGCTCTTAGCTTATGCAAGGCACTGGTGATATTTGAGAGACTAATGTCTGCACAAGTAAGGTTTTTTGGCCTGTTAAAGCTAGAGGGTATGCTGGAACATGCTAAAATCTTTGAACAAGAACTGAACAGATAATCTGCAATAAACCTCAGATGATTGCTCAGATCACTGAACATGATGCAAGTTGTTCCCAAATACAGCAATTTATCTTTGGACACAAAGTAAAAAAGTCAGATGTTCCTCTGGCAAACAGAAAGCTGCTGCCATGCAGCAATGGGGAGTTTGACCAGACTCTTTACTTTCTTGCTTTGGCAGTACTGGAAAGAAACAGAAATGTGTGGTTAGCGCAGTGGTTAGCAGACTGTGATTTAGCATTTTTGTGATTGGAAGACTTGTAGATGTTGTTCGTTGCCCCATTTTTGTTTCACTATCCTTTTCATGTTGAATATAGAACAAAAACAGTAAAAAGGCTTGAGTAGTGATTGGCTTATGACAGCAAAATCCTGAGTTTTTCAGTGGTAAAGTATCATTTTCATGCAAAGCAGTAACTGACAATTGGGAAAATGATAAATTGATACTGCTGCTTCCTGGAGGTTGTCTGTGGTCAGGATAGACCATGTGTCCCTTCAATTGCTGTATTTGCCAATACTGATCTAAAAGCGAGAGCAGAGATTTGCTTGTTTAAGGAATGGATTTATGATGAAAACCCTCACTTTCTCTTACAGTTTGCATTAAGCACAGGATTCTGCACTTTAGGAAGGAGATTTGGATGTAGAATGAAGGATGGTGAAGCCTCGTGATCCAAGCTGAAAAAAAAATGTGGTTAGCTCCTGATAGAGTGAAAAGAGTCTATGATGGCCAGTTGGGATGCTTCCTTGTAAAGGAGTCTGAATCCTCCTAGGACTGAACTGAAACTTCTCAGTAAATGCTGTCTGAAGGAGTAGCAGATGGGCATGATTGCAGTCTGGCTGGCTCCCAGAACTGAGAAAGTAACTTTGGCAGCTAAGTCTGGAAGAGATGTGAAAGTGATGCATTTTCTGTTCAGGCAAAGTGGGCAGCTTCTATCCCAGACAGCTGATATCCCTGGCCACCTGACAGGCACGAGGAATTAGGGATGCATTAGAGTTGTTTTTAGGCTACATGAAAACTGATACTGACAATGCCTCTGGGAATGCTTGATTGACATCTTCAAGATTTGCTTTGCAAATATGAGAATAGAAATATTAAAAAAAACCAAAAACAAAACCCACCACCACAACAACATTATGTTTTCTCCAGGGCCATTTGCTCTTGTGGTCTTGGAATGCACCAGGCTTTGCTGTTGTCACAGATGTGCCAGTTAGGGGAAACACATAGCTAACGAGGGGACACGTACAGAGGATATGCGTAGGTATGCATCTGTATGAGAAATACGTATTTAAGTTTCGTTGGTCAGGAAGGCATGCCCTTGCTTAATTTGACAGTGTAGAAAACACTTCTTACTGTGAAACTGGGCTTCTGAACCCCAGTTTTGATGGTTGTTTTAAGAAGCAGACCAGGACTGAACTGAATAGAGTGTCTCAGGCCGAAATTTGTTCTGAATCTCATCTCTAGCCTTCAGACGTCTCGCGTTATGAGCAGCATTATCCTACAAACTGTCCATGTTGTTAGATGGGTTGTTTCTATCTCACTTACATAAATGGAACCACACTTGCTTTTCTTCTTATTAGAAATGTAGTTTATACAGTCTATATAAAAGCAAATTATTTAGTGAGGTGCCATGAAAACTCTTTTTTCCTGTCTAAATCCAGTTTAATATTAACTGATGTATTAACTAGTGTAACCTCTGCCAGGGATTGAGCCCCATATGAATCCCTTCAGTGGAGGACACCGCGTGGAGGAGCAGCTTATCTCACAGGAAGGCTGCCTTCTGTTTGGAGGTAGTAGGTGTTTTATTTTTTATCTGCCTTAATAAAAGAGGAATAGAGAGGGACAGATCTTCTCAAATATAGTCCTTGACGTCTGTCCATTCTGCCGTCCAACAGAAGAGGAATAACTGGGAGCTGAAAGGGGAAAAGTCCTTACTGGTATGCTTTCCCTGAAATAAGGAATATTTGAGAGTCCCGTGTCTCATGCATGAGACTCGGTAAGAAAGAGTTAAATTTAGATAGGAAGAGTTTTGGAGAAAAGTAGATCTCAGCCTGGGGATTCTGCTTTTGACTCTTGGTTTGTCTGAGTGTTTTATGTGTCTTTGCAAACGGATGCTAAAAGGGGGCTGTGAGCCCCACAGGCTCAGCGTGCTGCGGAGACCCTGTTGAAAAGGTCTATTTTAAATGTTTAAGGAATTAATAATTGCTGAAAAGTGCAGATTACTGGAAGAGCAAGCATCTTATGTGCGGTGTTACAGACAGATCCAGCACTTGCAGGAGACATTTGTGACAACAGTCTTTCGGGGCTGACATTTATGTACATGATAAAGAGACAAGACCTCTTTATGTAAAATTTACAATGAGATTTCTAATGTCACCCGTCTTTTAGGCTCAAGAAAACTCCTTGTCTCATAAAATTAACTCCTTGCGTGGCCAGGTGCGCGGGGCAGGCTGCAGCGGGACGCGCTGGGAGCCGCTCCGTGCCGCGGGGCCGGGCGCCCGCCTCGGCGGGGCCGCGGCCTGGCAGGCTGCAGCGCGCCGCGGGCCCTGCACGCTCCTGCTCGGCAGCGGCTGCCGGCACGGCCCGGCCTGGCCCGGCACAGCACGGCCTGGCCCGGCCTGGCCTGGCCCGACCCGGCACGGCACGGCCTGGCCCGGCCCGGCCCGCGCGCTTCGCGGCGCCCCTGCGCGCTCCCGGGGCTCTCGGCCGAGCCTCGTCAGGCTGCGGTCGAGCGCACGGCTCCCAAATCTCAGTTGCCCTGGATAGCTCTGTTTTGAGGAATCTGCTGCCTAATTCGATGTTTTAAAAACATTTCTAAGAGAAATCTACTTCTGCAGTTATGAATAAATATAAAGCTCCTTCTGAGGCCGTTAAATAGTATTTTAATTAGGCTGGCAAAATTGCTTTTGGCTTGTCTTTAAAGTCTTTAGTATCCTATTTCTATTAACAAAATGGTAATCAACGTTAAATTCTAAAATGTAACCAAAGTAGGTCATATTTTTATTAACTGGAGATAGAGATAATGAATGTGCCCTGTATAAAGATTTGGATTAAATCTTCTGAGATGCTGAGGATAGTGTTTTAATTAAGGTAATCCTTATTTGCATCTAAGAAACGCTATGCTACTTAGAAATTTAAGACCTTAGTGATGCAT
This sequence comes from Rhea pennata, assembly GCF_028389875.1. Taxonomy (NCBI): domain Eukaryota; kingdom Metazoa; phylum Chordata; class Aves; order Rheiformes; family Rheidae; genus Rhea; species Rhea pennata. The sequence goes on from NC_084670.1 coordinate 20,170,837, forward strand.
ATTAGTGCATTACCTCAACAAACCTAATAGAGATTTAATACTTGTATTTGAAGTAGCAATCTGTCATAAATTAAGAGCATTTGCATAATAAATTTAAAGCATCCTATTCTTTGCAGAGTTTTGTATAATTAAGGAACACATTTGACATTAAAATCATGTAATTTTTGCAGTGCTAGGAAGGTGTACTTTGTTGTTAAACTAATCCTCATTGTCATCTGCTTTTAATACAGGAGACTCCAGCTATTACAACGGTGTGACAGATGTGTACAAAGTTTCCTCCCTAGCCCTGCAGACGTTTCAGGACACTTGTTGTAAAGAATGAGACTCTGCAGAGTATCGCACTGAATTGTAAAGTGAGGTTTGCAAATAATGTTTTAAAAACTTGATAAAAGAATTACTAAATTGCATCAGAAGATGTAATGACTTTTATGGTTGAAGTGGAGTTTGGGCCTGAGATACTGGCAAAAGGATTGGGCTTGTTAAAGTATGTCATAGTCTATCGATACAGATGTATACACAACAGCAATACTCAGCTGATTTTTATGAGAATTAACTTGGAAGTGTAATTCATTTTTATGTGTTAAATAACATAACCCAAGCCTTTTAGATTAAATAAATTCAGAGCATACTTTGTCCCCAAAGACTATATCTTTTCTTTGATTTCTAGGTTCCATTACCTAATTTTTAAGCTCAGCCAGTCTTCTAATCCCCAGGAGCAGCAAGTGCCGAGGGGGGAGGCAGAGGTCTCCCCCCGCCGCGGTCTCGGCGGACGCTGCTGCGTCGGCGGGAGCCGGAGCGGAGAAGAGGACTTCTCGCAGTACCCCTCGAGAGTTACGAGCAACGTGGGCTTCTGAGCCGGGCCAAAGCTTCGGCTGGGCAGCAGCGCTGGGGCAGCCGGCGGGACCGGGAGCCTCGTCCCTGCTCCCTGTCCGTCTGGCTCGCGGGTGGCTTTGGCTCGCGCTGGCTTCTCCGGGGAACCAGTGCTTCCTTTAAAACAGGTGATGCTTAGGGACCTTCTGAGCGTGCTTAACGCTGGTGCCGCTGCCCCCGGGACGGGGTGACCTAAGAGCAGGTCTGCCGCGGTCTGCCACCAGAAGCGCTCTGCCCGGCGTTCCTCGCCTTGTGCCGGTCTCCCGCTTCGTACAGTGGGACGCGCAGAAAAGATTCAGGGCAGCTTGGGTGTGCTGTGCCGCAGGCCTGCGTGGATGAGGATTTCCTTACCTCTTTTAAGTCTGCTCTTCCCCAGGGGGAAAACCGTACTGGTATTTAAACTTTAATTTTTGTTTGCATAATTTAACCCTGCTGCTCCACTGGGAACTGTGCAGCACAATTCCCGTCTCTTGGGTATTTATGTCAGTCAGAAACAGTATCTTTCTTTTTCATAAATAAAAAGCAAATCAATAAGAAAATCATGAAGATTATCATTCTCATTTTCCCCCCAGCATAACCTCACAACCATAAAACAACAGGATACTGTAAACAAACGTAAGGAAATGCTCCTACGAGGAGTTTTATGTCATACGTAGTAAAGTAATTTTAGATATTTTATTTATGTCAAAGAGAAGGAATATAGCATAATTCTTGTTATCTGTAGGATAGTGCCTACTCTAGCAGTCGCAGACGAATTGCTCTGGGGAGGTGTCCTATCGTGGTTTGACCTTCTGTTCGGCATTTTAGTGAAGATATAAAAGCAAACTAGGCAAAAGAGGGCTGGGAGCCCAAAGGGCCACTTTTGTTCAGGCTCTTCACTACCTGCACTCTATTTGTGATAAATGTTCTGCCCCTTAAATTAATAAGAAAAAAACATTCGAATTTTTACTTGCTTTTAGTACCATTAGGTGGCAAATTACAGTTTAATGCGTTTATTATATTTTGGATACTGGTTGGAATGATTCTACATCTCTTCTCTGTTTATTTTAACATTCCTTAGATTGATGCTGAAAATTACATGTTATTTTTTCTTCCTTCACAAACCCGTGTCACAGAAGTAGAAGGGCCTCAGCTATTGAGATCAAAGGTTGCTAAACTTTACTAGATAGCATGGCATACAGGTCGCCTGTGATGAATGGTGCTAGAACTTGAAATAAGAGTAGCAAGTCTGAGAGCATGAGTCACACTACTAGGTCTTCATGTCTGCAGAAAATTTGTGTGAACTGCTGTCTGAAAGCATTGACAATTTTCCATTAGTAATGAATTACAGTAGTAATTTCATTAATTTCTTCACCTCAGTCAGGATATGTTAGTGTAAGTTGCTTAACCAAGCATCAGAGGAGCCATTGCAGTTAACCTTTAGTCCTTTGCTGTGTAACCAGGACCAGTTAAGAAGTAAATTAGCGTAACATCCCTTTTAAAAAAAAAAAATTACTTTAGATAAGCAGCGGACATAACTTTGCCTGTTTTTAATTTAATAGCAGGTTTATGGTTTTATGCAAAACCATTCACATTACATCTGACCCTCTGGGAGCTGGATTTTTTTTTGTCTGTGTAATTTGGTGTCTTTAATAATCTGCTGTCTGTTAAACCCAGCACAGGCTTGATTAATGAATTGTGATGAACCAATGCATTAATTTACAGGTTTGGTCTAATACCCTAAAAGGCTACATCAGTGCTTCCAGTTATTAATGGTAATAAACTTGAGAGAAAAAGCAATATGAGGAGGAATGAGGGAAGGTAATATGTGACAAGTCTTGTCTTTATTCATGTCCATAGCTTCTTTTCTTACCAGAGGATTGCAAAAACACTTTACATCACACAATATGAGATCAAGAACAGCCTGGTGTTGGTTAAAAATGCTGTAGAATTTCTAAATCTGTCTGTCTGTGTTCCACAGTCAAATCCCTTATTTGGCTATGGACTTTTTGATATTACCAACTATTAAGGGTCCTTGTTCAATATAGCTTTGCATACTCTATTTTAAATACCACATAACAAAATTTTGAAGTCCTTTGCTATTAAATCTATGACTGAAACACTATCTTGACTATAGATCTCTCTAAAAAGTCACTATTGGGCCCTGGTAGGTCTTAGGGAAAAAATCTTCATGTAGTGAGTTTATGATGGTAAAAATAAGATTTGCTATGACAAGCAACCCATTTCTAAAACTATATCGAGGCTTTTGAGATGATCTTTTTGAAGAATTTAAATAAATCTATAGGCATAATTCCAAAGTAATATTTTTAATTTTTTAACCCTTCACGTCTCCGTTGCATGTAGTGTTTCAGAAGAGTAAAGTGTATTCTGTTAAGCGGGTCTCTAAAGGGCTGGTACAAGGAGGAAAAGGACTTGTAATCAATTATTTACTTTTCATTGAGAAAATAATGTTTGGGAATGGGACAGTAATATGGTGTTGAAGATTTTAGGTTGATGTAAAAAAAGTATGAAATTTTGTCTTTGATGCTGAGCCTTTAGATCTCGAAGATACCTTAAAACAGCATAGAAGTTCAAAGAAGGGGTTGTGTGTCCTTTCTCCTTGGGCATTAGTCCACGACACTGGAGCCTAGACTTCTTCAAATTATGATTCCAGCCTTGCTTTGTTCTGATAAATATAATCTAAGAATTATTATTTTAGACATTGATGTATCCATCTTTCTGTCTATTAAAATATAGCATGATGTTTAAAGCCCATTTTAGCAATCATGCCTCAGGCATTTTCTTTCTAGTGGGGCACAGGAATTTTTGCTTGTCCTTGAGATGAATTACACTGGTACAGAACTGGCATCTCTAAGTCTTGCTTTAGCATCTATGGCACCAAAGAATTGCTGGAAATCTTGGAATGATATCGAAAAACTAGCACCATTTAGGTTGAGCAAAATCATTTCCCGCTGTTTCTGTTGCTTCTTTCACTTCCTTGCTCTTTAGGGAGAGAATAATCTCTGTTACATCTCAGCTATTTTAATAGGATTCAGAACACATGATCGCATTAGATACTGTACCTGAGGCAATCTGTGTTTAGACTGGTGATAATTACATGCAAAAGTCATTCAACAATGAGGCAATTAATGCTGATGAACTTTAATAAAGTCAGCTGTCAGCAATAGATATTGCTGGCAAGTTTCCTAATCCTATATTTATAATACTTTAAAATTCCCTTATGTTCTATTTTATGATACATTTCTGTTTAACGGGATAAAGAACGAAGGAGTTTTACTACCAGCAAATATCGCCAGCGACACATTTATACAACACAGATCTGAACGGAGGGGTCAGAAGTCAGCCTAGCTACCAGGTTTACTCCGGTGACCGGTGTTTGCCAAAGAAGATGACAGACAGAACAAGACAAATCCTCTCCCAGCGGAAGAGAGAGAGCGCTGGAGAGGGGAGGCAGGGCCTGCGCCTCCCCTCCTTGCTGCTTAACAGGCTTTGGACTGTGCTCCGTGCCGGCTGCCGCCCCGCCACCGTGACGTGACGTCGGTAGGAAGCAGAGCGTCCCGCCGGTCCGGAGCTGCTAAATATTAAATGTGGGAATAGTTTTAAAATAGTAGAAGTAAAATATTTATCTCATTGCTAATCCAGTATAATATATATAAATAGGTATCATAGGGATGTTATGTGTTAGATTTAGGCAAAAGCTTGCACAAGCTCCCCTGGAAGAGCGGTGCCACCAGGAGCAGTGAAGACCTGCTGTCCAGAGGCGGACCTCTCTTAGGAATGCAATGGGAAACGCCAGTGAGGTACTCCTCTGCCCTGTATGGTTTTTGATTAAATACAAAGGCATTACCTTTGAGGCCAGAGATTGTCAGCAGGAATATCCATATATGCTTACTTGCTCTCCTCCTTTTCCCTTGAGGCCATAGTTAAGAGAGCGCCCTTGGCTGGATGCACTTGTGGTCTAAGCCAATGTGACTCTTTTGACGCTTTTACCTGTCTGAAGCAAAAATGGAGCTGGCAATCCTGTGGGGAGGGGGTCACCATTAAATACATGTTTGGTAGAGGATACAACATGGTATTTTCTGTTCTAGCTGTTGGACTGGGTTAATCACTAAAAGACGTGCATGACAGGGAAAAATCTGGTTAAGTTAGCTGAAAGTGTTTTGTGCTGAGTGTTAAGGTTATGCGTGATGGTTCATGTGCACAAGCCCTTGGTTTCAGCTAGAACAACTCAAGTATTGGGAATGAGGTTAAGTTTCTAGGGTGAGATTGGAGATGAATCACAGCTGGATTTTGGCCTTTGGCTTTAACTTTTACTAATCTTTTTTCCACAGCTGACAGAAAGATCATATTGAACTGGATAAGCTGTACAAAATTCCTGCTGTTTTAACCTGAAGTCATGTGATATGAAGGTTGAGAGCTGGAAATGAAAAAAGTAATGGAAAATGTTCCTCCTGAAGTGTTGGAGGCAACTGGCAACAGAGCCCCAGCAGGAGATCCGCTAGAGCCGAGAGAGGCTCACCTGGGTCTCTGCGGCCATGGAAGCAACCTGTTTCGGCCTGTCTCCTTTTGGCTGTTTGTGTCCTTTAGACCTGGAAAGAGAGGGGATGGGGAGGCTGAGACAGGGCCCATAGCGACAGCGCGGAGGCAGGGGGACTTGAGACCCTAAAAAGAAGGCTGCAAAAACCGAAAGGGCTGTGAGCGCGGGGGCGCTCCTCGGCTAGCGCAAAGCAGGGGCAGCTGTTGGCCAGCTGCGGGTTTCTGCACTGTCTTAGTGTTTCCAGTGGTGGCACTTTACAGAGCTAAATGGCAAGCAAAGTCCAGCCCCGGGCAGGAACCCCCCCTGCTTGGGACCCGCGGGGGCCAGCTTGGCAGCAAAGCCCGGGGGTCCAGCAGCGGGCAAGCTGAACGGGAGCTGGCAGCGTGGCCAAAGAGCAGGAACCCAGGGAAGTGGTTATCCTCTCTGCAGAGCCCTTACTATACGGTGGCCACTTTGGGGCCCCAGTACAGGAGAGGTGTCCTTAAACTGGAACGAGTTCAGCAGGGGGCCAGGGAGATGGCAGGGCTGGAGCAAGGCGGAGGGACAGGTTGGCTTAGCCCAAGATGAGATGGCCACAGGGTGCCTAACATGAGGACATGCTCTTCATGAGGACAGCCTGGCAGCAGCACAGCCTGTGCAGGGGCACTGTGCAGCCTCCAGCCTTGGAGGATTTGGGGACCGCACTGGACGAAGTCCAGGGCAGCAGGGTCTGGTGTGATGCCTGGTGCCACACTGAGCAGGACTAGAGACCTTGTGAGAGCCCTTCCAACCTGAACAGCCCTCTGAGCCTATGAAATGGAGAAAGAAAAAGAGTTGATCAAAATACATTCTTCAAAGAATCAGTGATGGACACCCTAATGCTGAGACTCTTAAACACTTGCATTTCAGACTTTCTGTGGACTCCCCACATCCAGAGGTTGTTTACTCAGTACAGTCTTTTGAAGTCGTATTTAATACCTTGTATTTATTCCGGTTGGCTAATTCCTCAAAATAATACTGTGGGCTGCTTTACTCAGGAGATCCCAGTCCTACTCACTTTTTTTCTAGGACCAGAATGACCTTGGTGAGATTTGTAATTTCAGATCAGGATTTCAAAAGTTAGTCTCTTTTTCTTTCTTTATTTCTGTGATTTATTTATTTATTTTTAATGTAGGATTATTTTGCCTGATTATTTTTGACAGCTTGATTTTCTAAGCTGGGATGCATCTTAAATACGATACCTCTATGCTGAAATAGCAGATTTTCCAAGCATACTCTTGAGAAATGTCTGCCCACATTTTTTTTACACAGGAAGAAGCAAACTGTGCTGGGAACATGGTTGTAAAATCCAGCAGCTGGTGTCACCTGAGCTCCATGAATGAGTGAATGTGGTTCTTCTAAGCACGGGAAGAGTCGCCCGTTGCGCCGGGGCGGCCGCTGTGTTTCCCCTTGTGCGTTGAGCGGCGCGAGCTGCAGCTCCGCTCTGCGTTTTGGGGCTTTGCGGTGTGGGGCAGAGCCTCGGCAGGGGGTCTGCGTCCCCGGGCCCACGTGATCCCAGACTGAAGCTGCGGGGTGAAATCACCCTCGAGCAGCCCAGCGCCTGCCAGCGTGACCCCGTCCCCTGGGCTCCGTGGTGCTTTCTGGTGTCAGGCGAGTAGCAACTATTAATTCGGAGTTTGGGCTGAGTTTATTCCCATCGTTGACTTCCTCAGGTCTGTTCCTTCCTTTCTTGTTCAAATAAGGTGACATTCAGTAGAAACTTGCAAAGGAGCTTTTTATCTCCATTTCAATGGTTTATTTGATTTCACTGATCTCGCTAAATCACAATCAAACTGTTTTTGTAACTGGAATTTGTCTGATCTTACCACTTTTCATTTTCCCATATACTGGAAGAACAGTTTGGCTGCGAAAAGCTGAGCAATCATCTTTAGGGCTAAATGTGCACCTTTGAGCCCTTGCCCTTTGCCAGGTGGCGGCATACTGCTACATAGCATGGTGCAGCGTAAGGTGCAGTGTATTGCATAGCATGGTGCAGCGCAGTGAGGTGCAGTGTAAAGCAGTGTTGTGCAGCGCATTGCAGTGGAGTGCAGCACGGCGCGGTGTATCGCAGTGGGGTGCAGTGTAAAGCAGTGTTGTGCAGTGCACTGCAGTATATTGCAGCGGGGTGCAGCACGGCACAGTGTATCGCAGTGGGGTGCAGTGTAAAGCAGTGTTGTGCAGCGCACTGCAGTATATTGCAGCGGGGTGCAGCACGGCATGGTGTATCGCAGTGGGGTGCAGTGTAAAGCAGTGTTGTGCAGCGCATTGCAGTGTATTGCAGCGGGGTGCAGCATGGCGCGGTGTATTGCAGCGGGGTGCAGTGTTGTGCAGCGCACTGCAGTGTATTGCAGCGGGGTGCAGCATGGCGTGGTGTATCGCAGCGGGGTGCAGTGTTGTGCAGTGCACTGCAGTGTATTGCAGCGGGGTGCAGCATGGTGCAGTGTATTGCAGCGGGGTGCAGTGTTGTGCAGCGCACTGCAGTGTATTGCAGCGGGGTGCAGCATGGCGTGGTGTATCGCAGCGGGGTGCAGTGTTGTGCAGTGCACTGCAGTGTATTGCAGTGGGGTGCAGCATGGCGTGGTGTATTGCAGCGGGGTGCAGTGTTGTGCAGCGCACTGCAGTGTATTGCAGCGGGGTGCAGCATGGCGCGGTGTATTGCAGCGGGGTGCAGTGTTGTGCAGTGCACTGCAGTGTATTGCAGCGGGGTGCAGCATGGCGTGGTGTATTGCAGCGGGGTGCAGTGTTGTGCAGCGCACTGCAGTGTATTGCAGCAGGGTGCAGCATGGCACGGTGTATTGCAGCGGGGTGCAGTGTTGTGCAGTGCACTGCAGTGTATTGCAGCGGGGTGCAGCATGGCGTGGTGTATTGCAGCGGGGTGCAGTGTTGTGCAGCGCACTGCAGTGTATTGCAGCGGGGTGCAGCATGGCACGGTGTATCGCGGTGGGGTGCAGTGAGCCGCAGTGTATTGCAGCTGCGTGCAGTGTACCGCGGTGCGGTGCAGTGCAGCGTGTGGCAGGTAACTCGCGCGGTGTTGCTGCCCGGGGAGGCCTGCCGCCCTGGGTGAGCAGCTGCTTCCCGAGCCGGTCCGCTGTTAACTTCCACGGGGTGTTTCACAACCCCGGCGACGAGTGGCACTTTGGATCCCCGCCGGTGGTTGACCTCTTTAGACAAGAGGTACCTTGCCAATGTCGCATGCCCTCGGAAAGAGCATGAGGGGCACGACATGATTTCCAGCCGCGAGTTTTTAGTAAGATGCCCACTGTGCTGGTGTGCTGGTTTTGTCTGCTCCATCTTCCCCTTGAAGAACGGCGTGTTAATCAGACGAACTGACCTGGGTACAAGCAGCTTTTTGGACGTTTCCAGATGACTTGTTCTCCCCTAAAAGCACGAGGAATGCCAGGAGCAGCAGAAGCGGCTAAGAGCGCACGCCGCGCAGGGCGCCAGCGGCGCCGGGACCCCGCAGCGGCGCGGCCCGGCTCGGCGCGGCCCGGCTCGGCGCGGCCCGGCTCGGCGCGGCCCCGCCGCCGCCGCGCGCAGCGCTGCCGCCCGGCTCCGCCAGGGGCTGCTCGTGGACTTCCCCACGCGCCGAGCCGCGCCGCGCCGCGCCGCACCGAGCCGCGCCGCGCCGCGCAGCCAGGCGGGCAGGGGCGGAGGGAGCCGCGCTCCGCCTGGCCCGGCCCGGCCCGGCCCGGCCCGGCCCGGCCCGGCTCGGGGGTAAACTCCTGCGTGGGAGCGAGAGTCGGGGTTGTTGTCCCCCGTGTGACTTGTGCCGCCCTGGCCCCAAACGCCGGCAGGCTTTGATTAACGCGCAGCGGCCCCCGCGATGAGTCCGCGCCGCGGGCAGCAACGCGAGGGCCGCGCGGCCGCGGGGTGCGGGGTGCGGGGGGCTCGGCCGACCCGCGCGACAGCGCGCGCTGCGTGGGCGCCGCGCGGCCCCCCGAGGGCAGCGCCGAGCGCAGGCTGCCCGCTGCCCGCTGCCCGCTGCCCGCCGGCGCTGCGCTCCCCTCGCCGCGGGCTTCTCCCGGCCGGCTCCTGCAGAGCTCTGCCGCTAAAAGTTACTGCCTTAGCTCCGAGCGTCTGCCGAAATGCCCCGAAACGAGGCCGCCGTTCAGAAGGCTGAGCCGGGACCGGGACCGGCTTTGACTCACTGCAGAAAGCCGTGAGGTAATGCGGCATTGAGTGATGCCGGTTTTGTTTCCACAAGGCTAATCTCCCGCTACCAATAGTTAATGAGCTAACACCAGGCAAAAGCAACACGGAAACGGCCAATAGATGCAGTCGATTAGAACAAATGCAAAGCCATATAGCTTTCAGTGGAATTTATTGAAGACAACTGAGTACCAAGCAAAACCATCCATTTCATGTTTTTTGATAGTGTAGTTGTGGTGGTTGCAGTGTTTTGATAAAATGTTTCAGATATGTATTAGATTTTGTTGAAGATTTCTTCCTGTTCTTTTGTTCCTAATGTCTTTTTATTTTTATTTTTATTTTTTTGCAAACTTTTACAGTAGTTGCAAGGAGAAGAGCATACTCAAGGATTTTTGGGGAAAAAGATGTAGTTTATTTGTCCTGGCTCTATTTTACTTCTAGGTAGATTTAAGGAGGGTTTGTTAATAACTGCTGAGAACGTGTTTGTAACTGTGCAATGTGTACACTGTTGTTAAAAAACCTTAACAAACACTTAAGTGAGTCTAATTAAGGGAGCCTTTGATAATGGCAATAACAAAAGATTAATTTACTGTAATATATTAATGACAGGATTGTGTCATTAAACATTACAGGAAATAATGGAATTACTTTTTTTTTTTTTTTTTTGGAGTAGATAGAAATTGCATACTTTGTTTTAGGGACCTCTGTGAAGTCTGTGCGAGCACCTTCAAGGTATCAGCAAGCGCTTGGGCAGCGATGTCGATCTTCCCTCTTGGGAGACAGAAAGTGGGGCAGTCCAGCTCTCCTGGTTTGTGTTTCTAGCGTGCGTTTCTTCTGTAAACCTTGCACATATGCACCGAAAGCCAATCATCGTCATGCAGATCAAGTGTGACAGGCTCTGTGTTGTCCAAATGCCAAGCTTTGGGCTGGAGATGTTGCAGACCTTAAATATTTTTTTTTCCTGGAGTTTCTTTTGCTGTACTTTGTTTCTTGGCTTCTTGTGTATTAAGTCAGGATTGTTTCAGAGATGTGAAATGACAGCTTCTCCTTCCAAGCATGATTCCAGTACCAATAGGATTGCCCCTCTCGAGTAAACAGGTTGCCAGGCAGTGAGGAGTCTCATTGCATGATAGACGTGTCAGCAGGACATATGACTTTAAACTGCAGGTTAATCGCTGCAGAGCCTTGTGTCAGTTCTCCACTTTTCTGCTTACTGTATAAGAGCTGTAAATGCAGGTTATGGTTTTATTTTGATAGTTTACTGAATTTTGTATTTATATTCATGGGACCCCTGGATCAAGTTTAAGTTATATATTTTTCAGAGGGGAAAATGAAGGCGAAATTGAAAGAGAAAAGCATGCAATGTATTGCTTTATTTCATAAGGTAAATTAGGGCCCTGAAGTTAAGTCACTTTTCATTTTTTTAAACTTCCAGTGTTGCGATGAACAAACATGAAGTGTCTAAAATATGACTAGCTCACACTGCCTTATGGTTCCTGAAACTTGATAAGCATTGTAATACTCTATTTAAATGATAGCTGCTAGAAGGATTAAAACCCTGCATGTTTAAATACTGAGAAGTAAAAATAACATGAAAATCAGCAACCTTAGAGCAGAATATAAAATGCTGCTGCAGCTGGGACTCATGCTGATTTCATACATTGTAAAGAAAACACCATAACAACAACAATAAAAAAAGGATAAGCGACTAAGCTGTGGCTTCCAGGTTCACTCTTCAGTTCTTCCTAACTCTTTGTAACTTTACAATGAAAGATTCAGAAATTGCAGCCAATTACCATAATATGTGGTGGTTTGGTGGGAGCATGTTCTACATGAGACAGTTAAAAGGTTTTATTGCTATTAGGAGCTTGTTAATGCCCTTGATAACGTCTCTAGTTGCTTTGTAATGTCTCTTGTTGAAGTATAGAATTCTTTTATCTTCTTATTACATTATGCAGAAACTTGAATTGGAACGATATTTGCAGGAACATTTAAAGTAGTGCATCAATCAGTTTCAAAGAAGAGAAAATGTTCTCAGAATAGCTTATAAAAGGATAACTGTCAGTTTTATTTTGGATGAACAAAGAAACTGGCGTAAAAAGCACTTTATTGTAAAAGCACACTGTGCAATTCAATAAATATTCCATATAAATATAAAGGAAAAGAAAGTTCATAATTATCTGATGACTTGAATGTAATTTAAGTAATACTTTCAGAATACAGCAAGCAATGAAGCACCCTCTTCTTTCCAGTGTGTTTCTAGTCCTAGATCAAGCCCTCGGTAGGAGATAACTTAAATCATCCTGTTAATGATTTGAATGGATGAAGTATGGTTATAATTTAATATTATCTTCAAGGAATGTAAAGCTCTTCACAAACCTCCTCACTGCTTTAGGAAAACAGCAGCAGCACCTTACCTCATGCTCTCTTTTTTTCCAAACATGATTTCCTTTATTTATTTTTCCTCTAGTATTTCATACCTGCTTTGGCACAAGGTTATTTGAGTATTTAGACGTTTGGATTATAAATCTTTTATGTGTCTTGGGTATAAAACACTTCCACGTGATGTTATTATCCAGGAAAACAGTTGCAAATAGTATGCTCCCTGAACCAGCAGTATCCTGCTAGACCACACAAAATATGGCATGTTTCAAATCCAGTCCTGCAGCCTGTAAACCAGAAATTTCTCCCTCCTCCTTTATTTTCTCAAAAAAAAAGGAAAGTAAAAAGCCTACGACTACAGATACAGAGTTCTAAATGTGGTTGCTCTGCTCATGCAGAAAATACTTCCCTGAGAAATTTGACTTTATGTTTTGTCCTTCAGATCTGTGCTCTTTCCAGAATCCAGCATTCAGCCCTTGACTTCCACAGGACAGGTGATTTCTGGCTTAATAGTTCTGTGCTTATTTCTGGAAAGCTTACTAAGAAAACTGAGAAGTGGACTGTAGACAGACTGCATTTTTTGTAACTAAATTCCATGCGTAAAGGATTTCTAACTATTTTTTTCATTCTGAAATGGCACACAACCTACACCTGCAGTATTAAACCGTTTATTTTTCATTCCTTAAACTTGGAAAGGAGTATTTATTTTTATTTAAGGATCGCCGCAACAGAAACGCACCTTGTTCACGCTCCGTTCTCATTTCTCAGCGTCCAACCAGAGACATTTTTTCCTCTTCAGATTTGCAGGTGTTTTTTAAAAATGGCACGCTGTTTAAGGAAAAGGGGAGAAGCAGCGCGGGTTGGAGGGTCTCCAGCGGTCGCGGCCGACGCGGTGGCCCAGGCGGGCCGCGGCGGGGCGAAGCTGCGGCCGCCTCGGCGCGGCCCCGGGGCAGGGGCCCCGCTGGCTTTCCCAGGCAGGAGCGTTCCAGCGGCGCGCTGGGAGCAGCGGGAGACGGGGCGCGAAGCCGGCGGAGCGGGCCGCTCCGGAGGAGGGGAGACGGCGCGAGCCACACGGGACCTCCGAACGTGGGCGCGTTTCCCGCTCCGCTGAGCTAAGCGCAGCAGCGACGCCTGCGCGAGCCTCCTGGCCGGGCGTGAGCCTCCTCCCCGGCAAACCCGTTTCTAACCAGGACGGAGGCGAGGCTTGAGAGGGGGAAGAGGCAGAGCGAGGACCTGGCCGTGCGCTTACGGCGGCCGCAGGCGTGACCCGGCGCAGGTACCGGGGGGTCTTGGCAGGAGGATCGAGCGGGAAGGGACGGCTCTTGTGGTGAAGACGGTGGAGAGTGTCTAGGAGTTAAAACAGACTCTTCTCTGAAATGCCCATGTAGCTTGAATAGCTCCGCAGGAGTTTTAGGATTATAGGTGACAGCAAAATTTGTGCCATTCTGCATAATGGTATTCTCCGCAAAGAAAGTTTCCTACGTCTCTGAGCGAAGATGGTGCTTCCCTTAGAAGAAAAATAGTTTCAAAATGACATCTTTTTGAGCCAAAGATTAAAAAGGTCTAACAAGAGGTTCTGAAAAATAATGAAGCATTTACACTGAATCCCTTAGTTTTACAGGTAGAATAATGACATGAAAATAAGAGAAAATTTTAATTGGTGAAGAGAAGCAGAAACGTCTTAGTTCCTGACTTGTCATTAAGTTCAGCCTCTCTAGCAGCTCCTGCCGTTTCTTCTGGCAATATACAGCTCTGTATTTGTCTTTACTGGGGTTCAGTTTGGTTAAAAACAATTGAATTTTATGCCTCCCACTAGCGTATGATTTCAGCCTTCCCTGAGACAGATCTCTGATACGGAAGGATGAACCTAGAATATCTTAGTTTAGCAGTGGTTCAATCCCCTGTAATTTTATTAATTTAGATTTAGTCGCAGGCAGCACGCTTAAGAAACACTGTCTCTTTTTGCCACTTCCCAACCTGGAGACTCTCAGCGATCACCGCGCTGCCGTAGCTGCAGAGCAGTAACTCTCCGTGCTCAGCTTGCTGTTCCCGTTGCCATGTATGGACATTTCTAATTACTTTGGTGGCTCTCCGTTTTGTAGTGCATGCATAATTAGGTAGTTATTTACATTTTATTTTAGCGTCTTTCCTATCCGGTGTGCTAATGAAATCCCAGTGTGGCATTGCAACCTTCGTGGTGAAGTGGGTCTCCCTTTGGGCATCAGCCACCCTTCCAAATTAATGAGTCTCTTCACAGAAACAGCTTCGCAATTTTACGTGCAGTGTCTGCAAGGAAATTTATAAATTGCCTGACTTGTTTCTTAGGGTCTGATTCAAAACCTGTTGAAATTACAAGAAAACCTCCCATTGGAGTTGTGTGCTTTGGGTCATCTCTTATATGGATTTTTCCTTTGACGTGTTTACAGTAGCTCAGTCAGGGAAATGGCCCTCAAACCTTCATGCGTGTGTGCGGACGTATGTGTGGGGAGGAAGGGGCATAAGAAAGCTGATTAGTACTGGAGGCCTAAAAGTATAGGATGGACTGTAAGAAAGAATTAGTAACATCATATTATTAATAAACAGCATATAACTTTTTTTTTGAAGACTGAGAAGAATATAGGAAATAAAATCTTACAGAGATTTGGGAAGAGCAAACTTTTTTTGAGGCATTATTTTGTAAGAACTCCAAAATTTTAAACCTTAACTTTTTTTTTGTTAGAGAAGCTGTGATAACATTAGTAAAACTTTAAGCAGCATCTTCTGTCTCAGCTCACATCCAGCACATCCTGGATTTTTTAAATGTAACTGAATCCAAAAAAAGAGAAAAAAAAAAAGGAGAGCGAGTGAGAGAGACAAGGTGTTGCTTAGCAACAGCCTCATTCAGATGATCCGAAATTGGTGGTATACTTGCTGGAGTTTGGGAGACATCTCGGGGAGCCTGCCAGGTACGCAGACAGGCTAAGGGGAGGAAGGAGAACATGTCCAAAATGGAGATGTGAACCTCTACTGCGACCATCTTAAGCGTGTGTTTTTTTCCCAGCTTTGTCTGAAACACGGTTCTAGCTGCACATTTCGAACACGTTTTGGCTGCCTCGCATGCCGTTGATCATCAGTTCAATAACGGGAGACTGGCTGTGCGACAGGCAGGTGTGGATAGTCTCTTTGCGGTGTTTGTCGACGGGTTGCTTTTCGTCTGTGCCCTCAGGATGGTTTGTGCGACAAGCACGCGTTACGGGGACGCAGCCCGGAGGACGGCGCTAGCCCTCGGGTGCTGTGGGCGGCCCCTCGGGATGATGTGTTTGCAGGACCAGTTCTTGCTCGTGTTTTCTTGCCTGAATTCCCCTTCAAGATCCCAGCTCAGTGGAGAAAAACAAACGCAAAACCGCAGCGTGTGTGTACGTGTCTGCCGGGTGGAGGGTTGAGAGCAGGAGTAGGCGGAAAGGAGTGGGAGGGAGACGAGGGTTTGACACCAGTTTTTCTGAAATGCAATCCCGTGTGTTGTCTTCTCCTAGGAGAGGCAGCCCTCCTGCAGGAGGCCTGGGAGAGCAGCCTCATCGCTGGGTAGGATCTCCAGAAGGCGCGAGGGAGCAGGCGGGCCTGAGGTGTTTTGGCCGTGCATTACGCTCCAGGTGTCTTTTGTCTCCAGGTAATGGTATCGCCGCTTTGTGAGCATCTCGCTCTGGGGCTGTTGCGTGGGAGTTGTCTGTGACCTGGACTTCTCTTCCGCCTTTGACGTTCTTCTCTTCCTGTCCTTCCCTGAGGAGTGAGAAAGGACAGAGAAGTGACTCAGTAGCTCCCCTCCAGAAGGTACTCCTGAGTGCACTCCGGCTCAGCAGCCTGGAGAGGGATTTCCAACCTCCGTATGTTTCCCAGTCCTCAGGATGAGAGGGACGTTGGGGATTTGCACTCCAGCTCCCGGGGGCTCCGGTGGAAGCTGCTCTGAGGCCGGCGTTATCCCAGCGCGACAGGCCACGGCGCTTCCGCTGGTGTTCCCACGGTTCCCTGACTTCCCCGGTATCAGTGTCAGCGGTGCCCGTGAGGAGGGCGCTTGTCCTGCTCTCTGGAGTTCCGTGGGCGGGTTCCCGCCTGCGGCACGAGCCGGGCGCGCCGCCTCCCCGCGGCGGCACAGGCCGAAGTGCCTTACGTACGCTAGCGTGCTCGTAGGGCAAAGCAGGGACGCGCCCGCGGGAAGCGTCGTCTCCGCTCCGGCGCGCGCCGCTGGTCGCTCGTTGGGGTGGCTGCCTTTCGCACGGCTAGCGCACGCGCTGACTGCGAGCGAGAGGCTGTGCACCGGAAAAATGAGTAATAAAATCCCGGAAAGAGCCCTGAAAGAGAACATCATCTTAGCAGTACAGTACACTTGAAAAATGACCAGAGCTCACGGATACTAAGAATGAAACTGGTTGAAATTCTACAGCTCATTCTCTTTGTAGGCAAAAAATAACCTTCCTGTGTGGTTTGACTTGCCAATTCATTTGCAGAAACAATTATAAAATGCAAATATTTATGAATCACTCTATATGTTGTAATCTTATTTTCAAAACAAATATTGCTTTGCACTGTAGTTTCTACGTACTGCGAGTCAAGAGATTTTCCAGGATTTATCCCATTCCAAGCAGTGACCTGCAGGGCGTAAAGGCGGCTACCGAGACAGAGGGGCTGTGCAGCGACTCCGAGAGCCTCGCACGCGCCCGGCCTGGGGCTGCTGGCCCCGTTCAACACGAGTTTTCCAAAATAGTTAAATGAGAGTTAAAATCTGTATTTTGGGGGTATTTGATTGTTATTTAGGCAGGTGACATTCCTGTTAAATTTGGGTTTTTGGCTCCAGGCAGCGAGGCTCTGCCTGGGTGGCTCCTTGTTTCCCTGTGCAGAAAGCCGCCGGAGTAGGTGCCTTTTGTACAGGGGTGATCCTAGTGTTCCAGCTATGTGCTGGAGATTATTATGTACTTCTTAATTTGTATATATTTATAGTTAAGTTCATCACATAGAGTTTGAATAAATCAGGATATAAATTCATTATCAGAACAAAGTTAGATACTATGAACATGCCTATAACTAATACGTTATACGTGTCTGTACATTAAGTCTACAGCTGCATGACACATTATATTTATTAAAATCTAACATTTTATTTTTCTATAGTGGCATACTTTTCTCAGCTGCTTGTGAGCCTGGGGGTATGCAGCATCCGTTCATCATTACACTGGTGAAACACTGGCGAAACAAAAATGTTGTTAAGAAATGTGGACCTTCAGTAATGTGAGAAGCTACAGTATCAGTGGCTGATGCTCTTCTGTATTTCATAAATTGACTTAACCCTTTTCTTATGCTCAAAAAGCTCCTCTATAAAATAACAAAAAGCATATGGTTTGTGCCAGCGATGTAAGGCAAAGATAACACAAATAGCACAAAAGTTATGTAAATTGAATGAAACGTTACCTATTTAAGACAGAAGGAAATAATATGGAGAAAAAAAATCCTGTTTGATAATATTTGTATTCTGGTTGTCCCTATATTTTGCAAAAGTCTTAGAAATGCTGTTAAGTTAGTTATAAAATGATAGGAGTGAAAGACAGGAAAGTCTAGTAATGTATTTGGTGTCTTTTTTGGCACTGTCTTTTAAAATGTTTTATTAAAGTTACAATCATCTCAACCAGCACTCACTAGGAAAACATATATATATATATATATATATATATACAAACACACACACATATATATAGCCCTGAGCAGTAAAACTGCTTAAGGAGTGAGTGAAAGTTGGAGTTAAAAAATCCAGCCATTATCAGAAAAGATGACAGGGGCCAGTGAATTGTTGAAATCCTGAGCTTTGCAAAACTGTCTTATTTTTGTGTGGAAAGCAATGTAGCTGATAAATACCTCTTTTTGTTTTGGCAAAGATAGTAAAAATTTGGATGACAAAACTAAATTCTTGCTTAAAGATCAGGAAATAGACTGCAAAGGGGTTCTTTATTTTGCTGGAATATATTTCTAAAGATTTAGTTTCTGGGAAAAACACTGAATACAGTAAGGTTTTTAGTATTTTGGGTAGAGTCTTTTAGCAAATAAATAAACAACAGAAAGCAAATATCTTCCCCTGTTACAGTAATCAATGTAGATTTTGGAACAGAAAACACAATTGACAGAAGTTTGATCATGAATTACTGGAGGGATTAATCCATGTGCAAAACTGAAATAATGTATACTTTCTGAAACATGATGGCTGTTACTGCTTGCTGGGCATGCGATTTAGTGTCAACTGTTGTAGTATCCCTCTGCTTTTATCAGGTCTGATGACTTCACAGGTGTGGGTACAAAGACAGACTTAAAAAGGGTAGGTTATGTAACACAGAAAATAGAACAATTGCTGTGACACAGTCCAAAATCTTTTTCTTCAGCTGTCATGTGGTGTCTCTCTCTTTCTTGCTTTTTTTTTTTTCTTTTTTTTTTCCTTAAGCCAGACTGCTGAATGATGAGAGCCGGGTTTGTGCTTCATCATTTTCTCTCGCAGGAGCAGGGAAGCACAATGCATTTTATTTCCTGTTATTAGCTGGGCTATCGCTGAGCTGCTTTGTGATTGCAGGTCTTTTCCTCTTGCCTCATCATTTTTTGTCATAATGGAAGAAGCACAGTGGTGATGAAGGAAGCAACCAGCCATCAGGATGGGATGTAAAGGCAGTAAATTGCAGTAGGGCAAGAGGATCTGTGAAGATCTCTTGCTCCCCTTTGCAGATATCTCTATTACTCTACTGCTTCTTGGAGGTGAGGTGAGAGGGGAGTAAAATTTTAAACAGAAAGAACTGTTAGCTCTCGGAGCACACTGTTGTACATGTATACATGAGGGAGAATATTCCTCTCTTCATAGCAACGTTCAGTGCCCCATATGGTGCTGCCTTGCAAGCTCTGACACACCTGTGCAGCAGCTTGGAGATAAGCGGAACTGGCTGCAAGGAAAGATTTCTGGTTACTGTCATGGCAGTCCACATTAAAAGAATACCATGAAGACGCTGTGTTTGAAAATGCACATTCCTAGCACACAGTCTAGAAGGATTTAAGACTAGTGGTTTAATAGTGGATAAAGTGGGCATATTTACCTGCTTTGTATGTATGAGGTGTGAGTACATTATACAGCCCGAACCAGAAGCAAGTAAAGTCCTTCTATCAGTGTTTGCCTTTCGTAACTCCAAGATTTACAATGTTTTGCAATGCCTTGAAGGCTTGTGTCCTGCATTCAAAACCAGAAGGGCAAAAATATAGATTGTCCAAACATATACATTGTCTAAAGCTGTGAATTCCTGAAACCCACCTGAACATTGCATAAGTTCAGGAAAGCATTTAAGCGAATGCTTGTTTTAGATTTGTCCATAATTGCTTTCCTGAACAGAGACACTTTTATGAAACATGCCAAGGCTGTGCAGAATCGGTCATAAAGGCAACTAACTATACAGTGGTTTGTTCTTTGTATTTTTTCTAGCTTAAAATACCTTGTATAGATAAAACTCTTAAACTTCCTGACCAAAACAGCCAATATGTATCTTTGTCAGGATTTGGACTGCCTGAGTATATCACTGTTTCAAAAGACAATTTTTGACACAAGCTTGCAGAATGGGAGTAATAGACTCAAAATTATTGTGTTTTGTATCCCCAATTCAATAGCAGTGCCAAAGGTGGGCATAGTGGGTAAGGGTGGAGGAGGAGAAAAAATATAAACAATCTGGTCCAGAGAAACATGTCCATAAACAGAGATTTCCTCATGAGTTCGTAAAACAATTGGTTCTGAACTGATGAAGGGTAAAATTGAGCCTCTGTACTTACTTTTCCTGGGAGTAATTGTCACTGTAACTGCGAACTATTAACTGAAGTATCAGTACATGGGTTTGCAAAATCTCTCACTGGGATAAACCACCTGTTATTTGTATGGATAGTAATTTTGCTCTATGTACCTGGATGTATTAATCTGTAGCACCATCAGGAAGAGGTGGCATTCTGTTGACTTTGGGGAAGTTAGCAGCCTTCAGAGACCAAATACAGGGATAGAGAAGTGTGTAAAGAGAAAAGACTCAGCACAGGCTTCAGTGACAAATTCAGTAATCATAGGGTGCTATGGAAACACAGGGCAAGAGACTGGAAGGTAAATCCCACTGACAGGGCTTCAGAAAAATGATATTGAAGGGCAGTACCACAAAGTATTCTTGTGCTGTGTTTAATGTGACAATTAAAATAATAAGTTGTTTGAAGATTGAGCATCTGATAAAACATGAAAGCAAGAAGGAAACAAATGCTCCAGACTAGCAAAACACCATGTGCCATGATACAAAAGTGCATATAATTTATTTGTCATCTTGAAAATGCCAGTTGCAAAACAGGAGCCAATTTTAAATGGACATCAAAAGCAAGAGCTGCCATTCCAAAATCATATTAAAACATTTTGCTAGCAGCACAATATGCAGTTATCAGGCATTGTGTATGCTTTTAAAGAACAATACTAATACTCTGGATCATGGGCTAAAGTAAATTTTCATTGCATCTTCTGGTGCTAACCTCTTTTGTGCTTGACTTTTGAAACTCCTGCAAGTAGCTTCTCAAGTTAACCTCTTGTCCTTTGAAATGGCCATCTTGTCCAACCAAAATATTATTTAATTATTCCCTAGTTTTTCCATTAATGACTTACAGGATGTCAGATAAAATTTTCATATTATCTCCAAATTTCTCTGTTCTCAGTAGACTCCTTTGGCAAGGAACTGGCTATTGCAGCCAACCTCCACATTAATCACCCTGTCTGAATGGATGGGCAGCCTTTCTCTATCAGACAGCTAGATTTTTATTATTTGGATTTTAGAGCTTTCTTATTCCTGCACTGGCTAGAGCATTGTCTTCTGGGGGAGGTTATGGATTTTTCTCCTCATTAAGCCAATACATAGACTAAATATCTCTGCATATCCTGATTGTCATTAATATCTGAGCAGTGACACTGTTCTAAAATGATAAAATGTGTTTAACTTCCCTGCTTTCTTTAAAATAGCAACTGTTCTGTTTGCACATGATTTAGAATTTTGTAATCATTTATTTGAGAAGCTGGGATCAGGCTGAAGAAGGAAATAGGATGTTCTGGTTTGTTAGTGATGAAAGGCCAAACTGTGATCTGGACTTTATGGTGGAAATGCTGTCTTACCTGTAAGTAGAGCATGACTTGTATGGAGGCTGGAGCAGTATCTATCAGCTTTGGAATGACAAATTTATTGGTTAGTCTCCTAGAAGAAGAAAGAAAAACCATATCCAAAGAAATGGTGAGAGGAGACACCTTAAAAATTGCTTACACTTAAGAGATATAAGTCCCATTCAAGCATATTTTTCTATTAAAACACAGGTGCCGTCTGCATCAGGAAAGTATTTTGGCCTTTTGTAGAAAAAGAAAAAATTCCTATCACTTCTAATAAATGGTACTATGCTGCCTCTGTTAGCGTTATTCAAAGCCTTAGCACAGAGAGGGTGCCACAACTGTAGGCATCACACCATCCTATCTTGGTACCATAAAGTGGTACCTGCAGGGTTAGTAACTGTGGGAGATGTTTGAAAAATGTTCCTAATACAGATAGGGAAATTAACACTGGGAAAGTGAAACCCTGTCCTCAGTGGTTATTTTTCATTCCAGTGTCAATGGAGATGGCCTATATATGTGCAGGATTTATTTCACCTACTGTACTAGCGAAGTACAGATCCCATCTCAGATTATTTGCTTTTTCAATGCTATAGTAAAATGCATAATGGTTTGAAATGAGAAACATAGAAAAATACCTAGTCAGTTGAAAAGATATATAACAGAGGGAGTTATGATATAAATGCCTACTAACAGATGACTAGAACATAGTAAACATTCAGTGTTAATATATACGATGTTCAGCTCCTCAGTTTTATTTTTTTTCCTCCTGAATGATGTGAAATCTAGTGCCAAGTGTCATCAAGCGGTGGACCATTTTGTCAGTGAACTGGAGGAGAGGTGTTCCCTGTGCTAGTAAATCACTTGTGCAACTTTCTTGTGATCAAGTTTTCAGGATGCACCAAACAGTTGAATCTTAATTCTGCAGAATTCATTGCAGTCTCATTTGTGATTTTTACTACTGTAAAAATCCAGGAGCTCTTTTGTGCTATCGGTTAAGCACCTCCTACTGTGCTTGCAGCTTGAGGATTTTGATGCTTCAGCTCCATCTATTTCCCTTTGCTTATGGTAAAAAGGAAGTATAGGCAGTATAATGATTTTGTAAAACTAAAGCCCTTCTGTGCTTCTGAGTAGAAATTTATTTCTTAATATTGTGGTTTTTCTGGGCGTTTATGCGCATGCTCACGCGCACACACACGCATGCGCGCTGGGGCTCGTGCGCGGGTGCCGGGGGCTGGGCTGCTGTCACAGCAGGCCTCCAGCGAGCAGCCCGAGGCAACCCTGGCTCACCACCTCTCCCGAGCTCTTTACCTTGGCGCCTCAAATTTTTCCCCAGAGCCTCTGCTCAAACATGCTCAATCAGGCAATAAAACTGGGATAGCAAGTGGAGCATTCGTGGTGGATACTGAATGCGTGAGATGTTTCCTTACGGGATGGAATCCATGCGTCTACCACAATAAGATTTTGAGAAAGCAATGAAAACTTATACTGACATTTCTCTCTTAATACATTAGCAACTGTGTTTTAAGTACAACTCACATGAAGTTTTAAATGGCCTTAGAAAAGGCAACCAGGAAAGAAGTGTAACACAGACATAAACCACCCCTACAGTTGTAAATCATGTTTTTTTTTCTGATCATAAGCACTTCCTCTGTACTGTAATGTCTCGTGGAAGTAATATTTTCATTTTACTGACCAATAGAAATATACATCACCATAAGCCATTTAAATTGAAAAGGAAAAAAAAAAAAAGCCCTTTTGAGTTAAAATCATTCCTCTAAGTTTGATTTAAATTCATATGTATAGTCTCTAGTGAGTCTCATTCATCGATCAGAATCAGAGAGCAGGGGTTGGGACAGTGTGTCTAGCACAGAAATGGAAAATGATGTTGTGAATGTTCAGAAATGTCTGTTTCCAGCATAAGGAAGACACGATTCTTCAGGCATACAGCTTTGCTACATCCATGACTACTTAGCAATGATCCTGAGAGTGAGAATTAAAAAAAGTAGGTGTCATCCTTTTTTCTCCTCAAAGGATGAAGGGGCTGTTTGAAGATGCAGAAACTTTAGGTGTGACAGTACAGTCAGTTACACTAGGAATACTGAGGACGGATTTGGTAAAAGTTTATTCTTCTTCCTCTCAAAGACTGGAGGCTGTATACAAGGGCACAAGAATATATTGCCTGGCTGGGAACGAACACAGGGTTTGAGGAGTCTGAGGTGCTTTGTGACACATGTCATTTCTGGAAAAATGAGCCATCCAGAGAAACAGTTTGTCTGCCCTGTTGTGCCAAGGAACTTCATGTATTGGCAACAGTGATGGAGTGAGAGTGCAGCAAAAGACTTGAATTTTCATGAGGGGCATAAGCACAAGAGAGTCACACTTTAAGCAGAAATACAGGACATAGGAACTGTGCTAGTTCAGTGAGTCAAGGAAGAAAGCTGGGATATGAACTCTAACGCGGGTATACCAATAAGCAAGCCAAGAAGAACAATTAAAACCTCCTCACTTAAAATGCCATGGATGTTCAGGAAGATATAGAGGGTTGCTCTGTCCTACTTTTTTTTTTTTTTTTTTTTTATCTCTCTCTATATATACATACTGGTTGTTTACAGTTAAAAATGCGTTTGGTCATATTTGAAGGGTGGGATCTTCAAAAGGCCATAGGAGGTGTTTAACTTCATTGCTATTGCAATTGGTTATTACCTTCCCACTGATTTTTAGTAGGCATTTTTTGAAAATCCTATCCCGTGTACATCTGAGGAGGTGCAAAAAAACTTAGGGAAATGAGAACTGGAAAAATTAGGGGGTAAATGGTGCATTTGTGGGAAAAAGTATGGGAAGCAGACAGAGAGTGCAATTCTATTTGGTGTTAATGTATGAGCCACTTGCTGAATATAAGCTTACTTGCATTTAGAGGAGTTTAGAGATTTAGAGAATCAGTCAGTGAACTCAAATTCAGACTGGAGGCAGTACAATGTTAAACAGGAAAATAATTAAAACATAGGGAGCTTTTGATCTCCCTAAGTGTTGTTGTCATGGATCATGAGTAATGGTCTTTTTATGTCACCTTGCCCCTCTCATTTTACTAATATTTATCAGAAAATATTTTCAAAAATAAACTTTTTGTCATAATTGAGGTATCATTTTCTTCTAGAAAGATTTCCGACATCCATGATAGAAGTTATCCATGGGTTTGGGAACCATTTCCACCTACTGGAGATGTGGGTTGCCTCCTTCTTATGATTGCAAACCTTCCCTATCACAGTTAGGAAAATAACTATCTCCTCAATATCTCAGTCATTTGAGGAGAAGGTGATCCTTGCCAGTCCCTACCTTGTATGCAAGCGGTTATTTTTGATATGCTTAGACTGTATTTGATGGCCAATGACTCTGTTTGGACAGCTTTTTAAATTGCTGCTTGCAAAGGTAAATCTGCTGCAATTGCTCATTCTGACATACAGGCATAAGTCTGCCATGCCCCATGCATGGCCCACCTTCATTTTGGGTCAGGCCTATGTCTGACTCCAAGATTTACCAGCCTGGTTTGTTATTAGCACTGAACTAACCTGGTTAAAACCAAGCCAAACTCTTCAGCATTTGAGCATATAAAGATTTCAAACATAGATGGGAACTAGGATATAACATTAGACCTGCAGCCTGCAACAGTCACTGAACTAAGGGGAGGAGAGGGAAACCTGCTCTTGCAGCCAGGATGAGGGGATTTGTCCATATTTGAGGAATGGGTGAGTTCCCTTTTGCGGAGACTGCTCTTTTGGGGGATTGTGGCTAGTGTGTGACACAGTCGTGCCTTAAAGCAGCGAGAAGTCCTCAAGGTAGTGGCAGATCCATTCCTTGAGCAATACGTAGACAAGCCATGTTGAAAAGTAGCTCTTTTCTCATGTAATAGATTCCTATAAGAGTTGACAAGGTGAGTACTGAAGGCAGAGGACCTGTAGGATCTGTATCAAGGCCAGGATTGGAGTGATGG
Source organism: Rhea pennata (assembly GCF_028389875.1). Lineage (NCBI taxonomy): Eukaryota > Metazoa > Chordata > Aves > Rheiformes > Rheidae > Rhea > Rhea pennata. The sequence continues at coordinate 20,195,941 of NC_084670.1, forward strand.
AGCTGAGTGTGGTAGCAATGGACATTATTTTTGCAGTTCTTTATCATTTTATTGAGGGTAGAGTAAACATTCATTGAAGCAAAGAGAAAAACAGAAGGGGAATACTGCAGGAGCTAGGGTAAAGCATAGGAAAAGTATAAATAGAAAAAAAACCCTAGACTTCTCCAAAGCATCAGAGAACAGTTTCATAGACCAGTTCCTATCTAGCATTTCATTGTCAACTATCCAGCCTCTCTCCATCTTCATAAGAACTGACTGAATGCAGCAATTACCATGATCAGTGTTTTGGATGTTTTTAGTCGGAATCTCCTTTCTTTATGCCTCAGATCCAGTAGCTTTTTTTTGTATTGACTTAAACAATAGGGAATCTAATCATTCCCCCCCCCCACTATTGATCAAGGACATCTATCTTTGAATCCTGCTTCAACATACAGTCAAAAAAAAAAAAAAAAAAAAAAAAAAGATACATGGTGGCATCTCCCCTGCTGTGATACATATGAAGTAGCAGAGGACATCATATCAGGGTGCACACACTCTCTTCTGTATGGGTAGTCTAGGATGAGTACGATGTGGGAAATTTGGGAGCCAGTCTGGGCACAACAAATGAAAACCTGATGTCAGAGGTTAAATCTACAAATGTGCATTGTCCATTCTATAATACACTATAAAAAATCCTTCCTCTAATCATGAAGCATAAAAAGCAAAACATGCACAAGAAGCTGGAATCCGTGGAAGCTGATATTTTCAAAGGTAATGTTTTAGTATTATTTTCCCAATAGAGTAGTCAATGTTCCTTTTATTAAATATGCACAGCTCATGGCTATTTTCTTTTAAGACCAACACGTTACTTTTCCGAATAAAGAGGTAATCGGAATTCAGTCAAGTGGGATGGCTCTGTGAGTTCTGACATCAAAGGGCAATACTGTTTGATTGATATCAGTCAGATGGCAATATTGTTTGAAGAAACGTAGTCAGAAGACTGGTAATTTAAGGGCTGTAAAAAGTTACAGGAGATGTGAGTGCAGCGTTCCATACTGATTTCCAGTGTGCAGGACTGTGCATTTGAGAACTGGCAGTAACACTGCAATCTTGTCTCTCAGACACACACATCATTTGAAAGGACAGAGAGGAAAAAATCAAGCTCCCCCTTTTCAGACAGTATAGTCTGTGGGCCATTAAAGACAGAATAGTAAATAATTCTTTCATTGTTGTATTCCTTGCTGCCTATGACAGGGGTTTGCATTTTGCTTAAAATACATAGTGCACATAATATTACTGAACATTAATAAGCACCAACTTTTTGTTCTTTGTCATAGGTTTATTTGTAGAATTGTATTGATTACACTGTCTGCACATAGAGAACAACAACTCTGTTATGTCTTTCTGACAAATATCAAATGTTACCTCTATAGATACTGTTTACACTATTTCCCTGTCTCATTTTTTGCCTTTGTTTCTTAATATAAATAATGGAACAATGTCCTTTCACTGTAAATGGTTCCTTTTGCTGAATGTGGCACATACTCATTACTCCCTGTGGGTTTAAAAACAATGCAAAAAGCTAACTATGGGATTAGAACACTGCCAGCAAAGCAAAGTGAAAAGAAATCATTACAATTACTAGAAAACACTTTCCACTGCTGACAAAATGTACCAAAATTGCATCAAAATGATTATCAAAAATAAGTTAGTTGCACAATAAAACACTGTTATAAAAAGTTGTCAGAATAGCCATTGAATATGGGAAGAATTCAATGTTGAGGAAAAAACACAAAATGGTATCAAACAAAGAATAGATACCATTTGAGAATAAGCAGAAGGCTGAATAGCAGGTCAGAAACAGTAAGTCTGGTCTGGGAGGCAGAAGCAAAGACAGTATTGAAGAATTCCACACACAAAGGTGGTTATGCTTTCCAGCTGGTGGGCCCCAGCCTGTGCTTGGTGCCTGCCTTTATTCCTCCTCTGGGGCAGGACTTTGCATTAGGGTATTTGCACGCGCCAATCTAATGTAAGCTACCTCAGAGGAGGGTCATCGGCAGCTTGTGCGCAAAAACCTCCTTTGCCAGATCTTTTGTAAGCCAGTCGGATAGACTAGTCCATGCTGGCAGTCCAGTTATTGCATGGTACTTGCCAATTTGATTTTTTGCTTGTTAGCTGGAGGGTGTAGACTGGTCAGATGAAGGAGGAACAGCCTTGCATTTCCATCCTGCTCTTGAAATGAGCTGAAATGAGTTCCTTTTTTTTTCTTAGTTCGTATTTTTGATAGTAAAAAAAAATCTAGATAACAGTCATGAAAAAAGTTCGTTGTGCTATTATTTTTTTGGGGGGCCAATGAGTGTTGAAAGCCCAAGAGAAATCTTGAGCAAATAGGATACTACAGGGAGCTATTCCTGCAATATTTCTGCAGCCTTTAAAGATGGGAAGTTGAAGAAATTTTGTGAGGGAAAAGAGGTCTCGGCAGTTATCTGTTGCACTCAAAGCCAGAGTAATTCTCTGACTCCAATCTCTTTTATTTTTGAAATTCACCTGCAGAAAAGTGACAGCCTGCAGTGCCTCTGGGCCTGATCCTGTGAGGATGTATGGGCCAAGCGGCAGGCACCTTCATTTTCAGAGAAGCTGTTAATGATGAAAACTGTGAAAAGTTCAAGAGCTTTGTTCCTACTCCCATATCCTTGCTTTCTGAGGAAGAAAAGGAAATACAGGTTGTTCAGGGTAAACTGAGAGTGGTTTTCGTATCTCTCGCTAAGCCGCTTTATCTCACTTTCTTCGTCAGAGGCCGGCAGAGGAGGGTGTTCTTATGAGTACTAGTATTGGTCACTGCGGATGGTGGCGCTGGCAAATCTGCGTCTCACTGGGGCGAGCCGCGAGGGCGTCAGGGTAACGCTCTGCAGTTCCCCGGTTCTCCGGCCAGCGATAATCCGTCCCCGCTGAGCAATTTAGGTCTTTGAACTCCAAGTGCGTGTCACTTGGTGTAAAAGGGTCATTGCAGCAAAGCACTCGGTGGAACTGAAGCAGCAGTCGTACACGACGAACGGGTGCTGAGGCTGGCAGGGGTCGTATACGCTGCTCTGCTGCTGCTCGTGGGTAACTTCACCGCTTTTGGCTCTTGAGTGTTAAGTTGTACAGTTTTGCCACTCCTGTAATTTAGGGATATTATAAAAAATGAATGGAAACATTAGGTGGGACTTTCAGTTGGGCAAAATGATGGGCATCACTGTGAAAAGAGATTTTGTTAGGATGTAAAAAATAAACATACGAGGACTATAGTACTACTGTACACCTGAGTAGTGCTCTGGTTTTCAGTTCCAGTTAAGTGCTAGGAAACCTGTTAACCTAAAGTTTTTGTTGTTTCTGTCTCTGTCTCTCTCTTATTTTTACAAAAAGACAGGAGTTTGGAAACTCCTTTGGATATCTCAACATGTTTTTTTTGCCAACAAGCTGGGGGATGTAGGCTGACATGCATCCTGTTTCTAATAGCACACACACTGTTTCTTTATTTAGAGCCTCTTTACCAGTATCAATTAAACCCCAGTTAAATCTGACACATCTTAACCTTGCGTTGGATCCAATTCATTGCTACAGCAGAACCCATATGGCACTGAGACAGTTGCAGGCATCAATTCATTGCTTATGTAGAGTTACTGGCTAAATGCCAAGCAGTAATCACTGCTTTTTGTTAATAGACATGTTTGCTTTTGCAGTCATTTCTATACACAGTACTCTAGATTAATTAGAACAAAATCTGTCATCCATCTGAGAAACAACCAGAACTCTTGGGTTTTTTGCCTCAGATTTAAAGAGAAATGAGTTCTGGCAATCAAAAATGGAGGAGGTTAATCTACTTTATTCTGGAATAACCTGTTTTGCTTATTGAGCACACATGTATCTCTTATTTTAGTTCAATAAATAAATAACAAAAAGAGGAGAAAACTGCTGGTTATCTATAATATGCATACATTTGAGGGAGTAATCACAGAAAGACTAAGAGTTATTTTTTTAAGCTGAATTTTTAGACTTCTTTAACTAACATTAAAGAAGCCACAATTATATGTGTTTTTCTGTAATTAATTGGCACTTTTGTTCTAGGGAGACGTTCTGGAAATACATGTGGAGGTGGACGTGCAGAATCATATAACCGTATTTGAGGTTTGAGTTACTCACAATTCCTTTACTACTGCCTGCTTACAGTTTGAAACTGTGCCTGCTGTAGTGGGCAGGTATGTCAACAAATTTAATATTTCTTGCGTTACTGGTGTTGCAATTTAAAGAAGTTAAAACTGTTGTGATTAAATGCAGTTTTGTCCTCCTGACCCCACTCTGATGTGTATTTTTCAACCAGACTATATTATATCCATATCTGTTGTTATGGTGGATACATGGTTACCTAGCCAAGTCTGGAATGTGTTCAAGAGTATTTTACAGCAGTGAAATACTGCAACAGTTTTAAGCTGCCTTATTACACAATAGAAACATCATAGACTGTTTTTCTATACAGTTTCTAATATTGGTGTCCACCATCATCAAGGTAGTTTAAGAGACCATTTTGGGGCGTGTTATTTAATCAGTTATGTGCATTTATAATTTGGCTGTGAAGAAAGTTCTGTAGTGTTTTCTTCAGATTAACTATTCAGAGAAAAATATTTCAATTAATCTGATTTGAAAGCAATGCTCTCTAGTCCCCAGTTCTTCCATCCATAAATACGACAGACAGGACCACATCAAAAATCCACTGGGGCTTTCCTTTTAATTCATTAAGATCTAGATGGTGTTAGTCAGGCTACTGTTAGTCAAGTCACTGCTTGCTTGGCTTTTACCTGATAACACTTTGCAGTGATGCAGTGTTAAAAGGAAGAAACCTGAACATGTTCAATATTGAAGGATAAATAGTTTTCGTTTAAAGTGGCTTTAGTATTTATAAACTTTGAGGTATTTCTGTTACTTAAGTGATTTAACGTGATTTATACCTTAGCAGAGGATCATATTAGGACACCCTCATCTCTTCCTCAGTATTACTGATTTATGCTCTCTATAGGCCGCATAAGAATATATATACTATATAATTTCTCTTTGCACGAAAAACGGTAAAAATACCTTAATTTTCTGGAAGTTATGTTCTCTTTCAAAACTTTTTTTAATGTTGAGCTTATGTTTTAGTATTCCAGTGCTGTTGGGCCATTGTTCGGAAGTACAGCTTTATCAGCAGAATGTGTGGCAGATGGTTTACATTTGCATTAGCCTTCTGGAAAAGGAATCAGCTCCCACCAACATAAGCTTCAGCTTTTCTTTTCAAAATTTACAACAAATTCGTCAGAATGGCATTTTTAGAGGAAAAAAAGCTCGATCCTACTATCTTTGCATTCCCTTTTGAAGAGGAAAAATGAGTCCTGTTCTAATGCCCTCATTTGCACATATATCTTTCAACCCCTCCCCCAGTGTTTGTTAAAATGATTTAAGTATTTCATTATGCAAAATGACTTTTATAAAAAGACCTTCCTTTTTGCCCCACAGTCATTCTTAATTTCGTTTGTCACTTGTTATAGAGTGGAGTTATGTGAAGCTAGGATATATTATTTGTTCTAGTCTGTATCGGATAATTTATTACATTAAGAAACCAATAATTTTCAAATATAATCAGATTTAAGTTTTTAATAAGATTCATCCTCCCATTCACACTTGCTTAATTTAAGGATATTAAATCTGCTCAGGAATGAGCTGCCTCTCAAAGCCTCATGTGCCTATTAAAGGATTTTATTCCTGATGTGTTAATAGGATTTAATTATATTAGCTCTACAGTCCAGAGACACATCGCAATTGTTAAACTTGATAAACCAGGCAAATACATGCTAAAAGAGTGATGGCTAGTTTCTTAAAAAAAAAAAAAAAAAAAAAAAAAAGAAAAGAAAATTACAAGCTGATAATGTTTTAATATCTCTACTATACAAGTATGGGCTTGCCTCATACTAAAGTCCTAAATTTTGAATACAGTGAAAATAGTCTTTATTTCTCAAACTTCAAGGGCAATGAAGAGATTCTGAGGTTAATTTTGATAAATTCTCAGTTTTCTCTTCTTACGGCATCCCGTTGCTGTGCGCGGACAGAAGCCGCTGAGGGCATGGCGCGGCCTCCGGCCCGCGGCGGCTCGGCGGGCCGGGAGCAGCGGCCCGGGCGTCCGCGGAGGCGCGGGCGGGAGAGCGAAGGGGCTCAGCGGAGGGGCCCGCAGGCGGCGCCGGCGCCGAGGAGCCGCGCTGGCCCCGTCCTGGGCCGAGCGCCAGGAGCCCGCGCTCCGGGCCGCCGCCGCCGCCGCGCGGGGACGGAGGCAACGGCGGGACTCGCGCCGGGCAGGAGGAGAACAATTCCGCGGTGTGCCATCCAGTCGGGCGTTTTGCTTCCAGAGTTAGGTTGACGCGCGTCACGGCACGTTTCCACCAGTAATCGCAGACACGCCACATGCGCTTCGAGACGAGTTCGGCCTCGAGCTTTTCTCTCACTTAGGCAGAGCCAGACTTTGGGCCTTTCCAACCGCGGCGTAGGCTGCGCGTGTTTGGGAAGGCTAAACACGTAAAGTAGGCTTTCGTTTTGTAGAAAAGTAACTTTCTGGCACTTTTCCTTGCCATGATAGCCTCGGGAACGTAAACCGATGTGAACTGCTGTTTTGGTTAGACGGGAACTCCGCGTTGCCCGGCGAGGGCTGGCGAAGGCTCCGCGAGAGGAGCGGCCCGCTCCCCGGCGGCGCGGCGCCGCGGGCCGGGCCGGGCCGGGCCGGCGGCGGGGAGGACGGGGCCGGCGGCGGGCGGGCGGCCGCGGCGGGGGCGGCCGGCCCAGCCCCGCGCCCCCCGCGCCCCGCGCCCGCCGCTCCCGCGCCTCTCCCTGCGCCGGCTCGCCGAAGAGCCCGCGGCGCGGGGGCTCGGGCTCGCGGCGGGCCGCGCGGCTCCCGCCGGCCTCCGTGACGGCCAGCGGTCGCGCCCGTCTTCTAGCGCCTGAGCTGGGTTCTGCTTTTCATACCGCCGCGTCGTTCCCAATTTCTGCCGGCTCAGACGAATAGCATTTTAACGAAACTTTGTGGCTTTCTTGTTTATAGTTCAATAAACTCTTGATAAAATCGTTCAGGTTGGCTTGCTACTCTCTGCGCGGTATCATCGATCTCTCTGTGTGTCTCCATCGACGTATCTAAAATGCAGCGCACACTTATTGATGACAAGACATACCCTGCTCAAAGGTGAGTGGCTGTAACCACGCGGCTTGTCACCGTTTATACGTATGTTCACTTTTTTCTTTGCCTGCAGAACTGCGTGAGAAGGTCTTTCCTAATTTAACCTGGGATTTATAGCTCTAGAGTGCTTTTCTTTTTTCTTTTTCCAGTTAGGTGCCCATACTTCTTTTCACACAAACCTCCCTGGCGTTGAAAGCGGTGTCAGCTGCCTTGGCTGGCCAGCAGAACCAGAAACCTGAACTGGCTGACCGAGTGTGCTCCCCTGGGTCCGACAGCGAGAGGGGGAAGCGACCCTCGGCTAGGTCCTGGAAGGAGACGGAGTGGCTCTGCCGCCAGGACGCCCCCGTCCTTCGCTTGCTCTGCTTATAAATGAGAGCTGCCTGGGAAATCGGCGTGGTGTTCCCGTGAAAAATACTAAGACTTGGAGTTTTGCTTTTGTTTCACCCCAAAAGTTTCAAAACTTTTCACTGGAGCACGCAGGATGGACGCACAGCAGAGCACTTGGTGCCCACGGGCCGTGGGACTTGTCTGGGACATTGAGGCCATTCCTTACAGAGTCAGAATGCCAAAGAAATGCCTGCATGGAAAAAGCGGTGGAAATCAAGTCTGAGGGCTGTGGCCGACACCAAGGAATTCAAACATAAAAGTTTAATCACAAGGTAAAAACAGGAGAGGTGACAGTTGGAGAACATATTTCACACATTTTCCCAAAGGAGGACTGATTTACAGTTTGAAAAGTAATAGTAGGACTGGAAAAAATTGGTGTCATTGCACAAATATAGTGATACATATTAGGAGGCATTTTCAACAGAGAGGAGGATTAGAATATTTTACAGGCAGAAATAGGTCGCTGTGCACATTGAAGTACAAAAGTGGGATGAATGCTGTAGCAAGCTCCTGCGGTAAGGAGCGGATGAGGAGAAGAGAAAAGAAAACTTTGTCCAGTTTTGGGACAGTCAGGGCATCTGAGTTGAGATGTCATAGCCCAGGAAAGATACCTTCAGCTTAGAGCAAAAACTAAAAAAAGAAAACCTACCTACCATCCTTGCAAAATGTAGCATGGCTTGGGAAACCCCTACAACTTAATCTTCATTGCAGGTAGAAGCTGTTAGCAAATATTCCAGTCCTTAATTCAGTTTTGAGTTTACCCTGCACACCCTTTCTATGAGCATTCATGCTCCTCTCTAATTCCTCCTAGGCAGATTTTGTTTGGAAGCAGTATGTATTTGCACTTGAGATGCCACTGTTATTCTCATGATCTGTATCACACACATTTTACCTTGCGTATTATACTGTCAAGATTGTTTTACGTGTCTCTCATCTTTTCAGTGCTTCCTTTTAATCTGCTTGTCAGGCCCCCGTGAGTCTTTGGCTCTTGCTAAGCCTCCTCATCCTGATTTATGAGTAGGATGTTGCTGGTGAACAGGAGGAAATTCAGGATTTGCCTCCTTTTTTCTGCCTGCTCCTGTCCCGTCCCGTCCCTCGCCGCGCTGGCAGCTGTCCTCTGCAGCGCCCTCCTGCACGATGCACGGGGTTGGTGGTTTTTTCAGAGTAACTTCAGCTGCTGTTTTGAGTCCTTCCTACCTTCTTCGTCAAAGTGGGAGCCATCTGGCGCTGCATTTGGAGTGCTCCTCGTGGGATTTTGGCGGGAGCGGGCGCGGGCGCGTGAGCTCGGCGCCAAGCCGCAGCGGGGGCTCGGCAGGCGTGTGGCACCGCGCTGCCGCTCCTGCTCCGGCGCCCGCCGCCTGTCTTGCTGGCACGACTCAGCCATGTTTGCTGGTGCTCCTGAATTCGCCTCTTCACTTCTTCTCTTTCTTTCATGGGCTTAAACTGGGTCTCGGGAAAAGGTCACATTAATAACAAAAGTATTAATTTCTGTGCTACCAGAATAGTTCAGTGCTACTAGGCACTGTTTCGTTGTGCTTGTGTGGTTCATGAACTACATGCTAATTTTCTTTATATTTAATTACCTTAGAATGTCGCCTGTGCTTCAGGGTGCAAGCCATCTTCTGACTAATTAGGGTTTTTTTTTCTCTGAACAGACTATTCCCTATAAGCTTATGAAGGGTTTCTTGTACTTTCCTTTGAAGCATGCGGTAACTAGCCTCTGTCAGCAATAAATGGGTCATTGGACGGTCTGCTCTGGAAGTTCCCATGTTCTTGGATCCACAAATTTACAGAAAGCAAAGTTAGTAAGTGTAGCCCGTTGAGCTGGCTTGGATCAACTCTTTGGACGGCATATGTAATGGAGTGCATATTGGATGAGCTATTGCCTTTAAAAGAAAATAAATATATTTTATCTTAAGACAATTACCTATTCTTTTGTGATAAGCAGGCATTTGGTATTACTCCTCCTGATCCACACTTTGTCAGACAAGCCTCCCTTGTAGTTATGTAAAAACTGTGCAGGCGTCAGAATTTCATCCTCAGTCTGGTCAGGGATTAAATCAGTGCATACTGCATGTGAAAAGCACCGCTGCAATGCTAAATATTATTATTGATTATGTATATAGAGTCAATACAAATGTATTGTGTTCCAACTGCAAAAATTATCATCTTAATTAGCTAAAGATTTTTGGCTCAACAAAGTGAGACATGATGTGATTGCTCCGTCTTGCTCTCCAGCTCACCCTTCCTCGTCACTTCTGAACCTTGTGGCTCCGTCAATGTCAGTGCAGTTTGACTGAGGCTGGAGGTTCCAAGGATACGAGTCCTCGTGTGTTTAAACAGGACATCTGAAAACCCTCTGGATACACCAGCAAGGGCAATGCTGTTTTAAACCTGATGAGCCAGCAGCTGCGCACGGGCTCGCACCAGGACGTCTGCAAGAGTGAGGTTCACCAGCTCTGTTACTTGCAGCACAATCCAGCAGATTTTACTGAAAACTTTAACTTTTGATTTAGGAAGAGATGCGGTGTCCTCTCCTCTCTGTTAAGTATCTGAAACCCTAAGATCATGCAAACAGCTGATTCATGATTTCTGCTGGCTCAAAAGCTAAACATTGTAATTTTCTCCTTCCTTTCTATTTCAAGTCATCCATTTCAACAAATAGAACCAAACACTTATGCCAGGCTGCTAAAGTCACTTTTTCAAGAAGAATAAGAGCCACTTTATGCACCAAATATTTCATATTCTAAGTGACAGAAAACAGCCACCCCCAGGACTCCCCTTAAGGACAGGTAATGGCTGCTTTCCTCAGCCAGCAGCTGATTCCTACCAGGAACTTAGTCTCCAAAGCATTTGTACAGAAATACAACCAACTCGTTTTCTGAAGTTGGGTCATGTCCAAGCATATGAGATTCTTCAAGCATGAAATTTCACTTGACCCTATTAAGGCTTTCTCAGCATCAGATACATACACCACAGAGTGGATAATGTTCATAACTCATTTCACATTACCCCTGGGTAGTGCCAGTGGAGAAATCCTGTCTAGTTTAATGCAATCAAAGTTGTGAATATGAGGAAATGGAAACATCTGGCCAGGATACTGTGCTGTACCCAGGAGCTGCAGCGCCGGGGGGTCGGGCTGGAAAGGGGAGGGGGCAAGAGCCTCTCTGCAGGCGTGGGCAGGTGGGGATGGGTATCCGGCAAGGGTGCTGGCAGCAGCATGGTGCAGTGGCAGGGTGGGTCACCGCAGCTGATTTCTTGTGTCCAAAGGTGCAGCTGCAGTTCATGTAAACTTGTCTAAGCTAACCTGAAAGCAGGTAAAGTGAGTACAAGTAATCACGCTGCTGCAGCCTGCCAAGCGTGGTCTGCGCTGCCCGCGTGAACGCTTGCACCTGCCGGGTGCTGCGTGAGAGCTGGGGTGGGGATGGGGAGCTGGTTGCGCATGGGGCCAGCCCTGCGTGGGGCTGGGGCCGAGCTGGGGCTGGCCCCCGGGGAAGGCGCCCGCTCTCTGCCCCTGCAGTCCTGGGGTTGCAGCCCGCACAGAGCCCTGCGCAAGCGTCGGCTCTGCAGCGTCGGCTCCTGATCTCGCTGGCCCGGTGTGCACGCGCCTGTGCAAATGGCCTGCCTCCCTGCACGTGGGAACGGGCATTGCCGTGGCCGAGGTGCCCCGTGGCCTGGCTGCTCGCAGGGGGCCCTCAGCCTGCTCCCTTGCGGCCTGGGGCATCCCGGCGGGGAGGGCGGCTGTGGGGAGGAGGCAGGGGGCCCTCTCGGTCCTGTCCACGGCCCTTTTGTCCGTCTGTGTGGCCCTCAGAAGCTGCTGAGATTTGTAATGCCATTTTCTTTGCACATAGTTAAGATTGGCTGAAAAGAGAGACAATTCTGGATTTTATTTCTCCGAGGGTAGGGGTACAATCTCCAGAGTATATCTGCAGAACTGATTCTTTCAAACCTTTGGTTCTTTTAAGACCTAACTATACAAACTGGATCTAAAGGGAGTTACCTACAAAAGTCCCTCATACTGAATGGAGAAGGTGGCTTATACATCTCTAGGATAAACCCAACTACTAAAGAAGTGTAATTAATTTAACCACAGAGGTCACAGCTAAGAAGGTACATGTATGTAAACAAATCAGCTGTGAAAGCCAGCACCTTACTGAATGTACATTATAAAGAAATGAAAGAAGGCATCTGTTTTTTTCTCCCTGCCCTTTTTTGCAGGCTACTTTTAATTCAGAGTTAAGTTTCTGGTCAGGTGCCTCATGTGGGTATCACTTAGTATCTCCTCTCTAGTCTTGGAGTTAGTCTAGACTGCCTCTGCTAGAAGTGAACTTGACTTGGTGAAACCAGGCTTATCCAATTTTCCTGCTCTAGCATGGTGCTGGTGCTAGGAAGAAGACACCACGAAGGAATGCTTAAATCCTTCCAGTGACTATTTTCATTACACCTAAAAGATTCTCATGCTTTTATTTAATGTCTGGGCACTAAGATTGGTCTTTTGGCAAGTGACTCGCTGTGGTCTTTGGCACATTGCTATGATCTGATTTGCTTTTTTTCTTGTAGTGGTGCTGGATTTCAGCCCTTAACTGGTCTGGTTCACTGAGGAAGCATTTTCGAGGAGGAAAGGCATGAGCATGGGAAGGATGCCGGGGCTCGGAGCGGCACGAAGGCAGCTCCCTCCCGTTGGCCGGGGAGCTCTCCGTGCCTGGCTCGTGCTAGGTGAGGTAAGTGTTTTGTGGGGAGGCTCTGGGACGCGCCGCCCCTGTGCCGCCAAGAGGCTTTTGCAGCAGTGCTCTTGCCTACGCTGGACAGTTCTGCTCACGCTCTTGGTGGTTTTATCCTTTATGTTTGTGTGTTCAGATTTTCTGACTAAAATTGCCATATACATAATGCAGAGTATTATTCTTCCATTTTTTTTTCTTAAATCGTAAGGCATTGCTTTCTTCCTATGATCAGTAAAACCCAGAACAGTCTGTCTCTTCCTTCCTCTCCATAACTGGATATTTTTTGCCTGAGTTTCATTCAACTGTTGTGATAAAAGTAGTTCTTTTTGAAACCAAGGAAACTTCCTGGTAAGCCTTGAAAAGGAGAGGAGAGCAGTGATATCAGACTTCAGCTTTTAAAACCAATAAAATTTTTATCAGATGTCTTCTAAACTGATGCTCTAGCACGGATTGATGACTGGATATTTCAGTCTTACATTTTCTGGCTCAGTGAATTTCAGTATAGAAGAGACCAGAAATTTGATCTTGCATAGGAGTCATGATGGACAGAGTAGAAAATAACCTATTTGTAAAACTCACTCCCCCTCCTCTGCCCCCGCCAAAAGAAAAACCTTCTGTGAATAACACTTTTGTCATTGCTGTTCAGCGGAACTGGACATTAACGTACCGGGAAATGATGGCGTTCCTGGATTTCCTTAATTAAAGCAGTAAAAAGGTTTACGCAGAAAAGTCCCAGAGATGTGTGAGATACTTGGGATATGTATTTGGAAGGCATAAACCCCTACTTTTCACAGAGGAGGCTTTTTTAGAGCATGTTTATTACCCATTCTTCAGGTATCCTTCTTTCCTGAATACACTGAGTTTTTCCAGTTGTCACTGGCTGTTCACCATGATGATTGATAATCATGTAAAAGCAAATAGTTATTTAATCATAAAAAAAAAAAACCCTTTCAAAACCAACCTTGAAGGATTACTCACTTTGCTGGAGCAGGGAGCAGCATTTTGCCAGGCTGTCTGAACCAAAATTAACCTGCTCTTGTCTGTGACAGCAAGGACATAATGGATGACTCCTGGGGCTGGCAATAGATTATGGAGTGCCTGTCGGCTTGAAGTTACTGATTCAGATCTGGGCCAAGCTGACACAACTTGAAAGTTACCCTCAGGCAACATACAGGATCATATTTAATGTTTTTTGGGCTCATTCCTACTCCCTTTGGACATATGTTCACACAACAAAAATATGCTCCCCTTCCCATATTTGGCACTCATTGCTCAGCCAAGAAGTGAAGGATTACAACTCTGCTTTAAGCATGTTCTTGAATCCATCTTTCTTAAATATGAAAATCAGTGGGACTTAGCATACTTATCTATGCTTTAAATGCAGAGGTGTACTTTAAACATGTGCTGAAGTGATGTCTTGGAAAAGGTTGCCTTCTGGGTCAAGCTGTGGGCTGTCGTTTCTTGCAGCTCCCCACTGGAAAACAGTGGGACAACATGTGGGAACATTCATGGGACTTTTCCACAGCATGCAGAAGAATGAGTACGCCATGATCCTCGGAGGGGTACTTTCCAGAGCTACCGATATTCCCCTTTAGCCCCTCTCCTCACCTACAGAAGGCACCCTTCTCTGTGGAACTTTTTGAAAAAAGTTAACAACTGCTTGAAAAAAACTATTTTTTCTGTAAAACCTTGTTGTTTGACATTATACTACTTTTCATCATTTTTTTTAGCTGCATCCTGTATCAGCTGCTTCATTATTTTGCCCTGGATTCATGTCTGGCTGAGAAGTCTATAATTATCTGGGTCATCTCATTTGTCCCCATTAAATATTGATGCTAAATATTTAATATTAAATATTGATGCTAACAGGTGAAATGTAGAATTTATGACTGCTGGCCCTGGCGGAGGGCAGCCAGCTCGCAGCCCCGGCCTCAGCCCTGCGCGGGCCCCGTCTGGCAGGACGGCTCCCGGCCCAACGGCGGGAGCCGCGCGGGGCAAGGCGGTAGGGGTGGGAGCGAGGACCTGCAACGGTGCAAAAGCCCCTCAGCAGGCGTTAGCCATTCCAAGCACGTGCTCACGTTTCGTTTCGACGAGGTCTGACAACTCCTCAGGGGTTGTAAGAAGGGGATCGTCATTCCCAGGGGAATCTGTGGCTGTCTGAGGCGCTTCGTAGTTTCAGGCACTTCTAGTGAAGTCTGGAGCAGAGGACCGCTCCCTCGCTGATCACTGTCCCCGTGTGATAAATGTAGGGCTATTCATCATCGCCGGCGTTAGGAGACATTTCACAAGTGAAGCAGCTGTATTTACATCCAGTTGGGAAGTTAAATCAGATCCCACAGGTACCATATGTGGATGAAAAATAGAAATGGGGTTTGTTCTCGGATTTGCTCCTCTTGTATTTCCAGGTGCGTGTGTGTGAAGTTTCCAGCATCACCGAACAGGTGGTCTTTGCTCCCTTGCCCTGTTGTTATTAGTACATTTTCACTCTGATTGCTCTTTCAGTGCCTGTCCTACTTGTTAGCGGAATTAAGGCAGTACTGAATCAAAAGGTCCGCTATCATCAGTGTGACCTATATCAGCCGGTTGTATTACTTTAATTTCTTCACATGACCTCTTGCTCCTCTCTGACAACCTTCTAGTACGTTGATGTTTGGTAGTGGAAAGGTGCTGAGAGAGGAAGGAAAAATTGCCACTCACCTACAGTGCGAATCATAAAAAGCTTTCCCAGAGCTGTCCACTCTTAATTTCCTGCATTCACTCTGTTAGAAGCATCTCTGGTGAAAAGCCAATATAATCTGTATTGCTGTTTCAAAACAAATGCCTCTTTATCTGGTGAGATTATATATTCCTTCAGCTTTCCAGACAGTTCTGCTAGGAAAGAAAAGAAAAACAAATGGCATTCTTCTCTTCTGTTTTGTTTGCCTATGATTTTCCCCACTGTTGGCAACAGAAATATTAAAAAAAAATTGTAATGCTTAGAAAATAGTATTAGTAATAGTCTTATATAGAGATACCTTGTCTGTAAATCAGTGGTGACAGCCAACCCGAAGTCCCAGCAAAAAAATGTGCAAATGGCTTTATTGAAAATCAATGTGCATTTGCTAGTGAGGATTGTTTTCTAAATCCTTTGTGTTCATTGCTAGTTTTATAGTGATGACACTTCCAGTGAATGCTCCCGCTTTGTTTCCATGAGTTAGTCTTAAAGTGCTAGAGCAGGAAACTGTTTTCTTCCCTCCTTTTCTTTTTTCACCTTCACAGAGTGGCACTGTTTGTGAATGAAAGGAACCTGCATGACAAATGCCTTTATAGACTGTAATATTGCCTACAGTATAGACAAGTAGTCAAATACAAATAGGACATTGCTGCCGGGGCACAACTGGCAATCACCTCCGTCTGTCTGCTGGAATATTGCTCTTGTGGAGGACGTAATGTGGACCAGGGAGGTGAGAAGAAAGCCCTGCGCCTGAGTTGCTCAAGACACTTGCCTGATTTCTGTGCGTCTTACACTTTCTGACACCTCACTGGTGGCAGGTTTTCCAGCAGCAGTTTAAAACATTTTTTGCTCTCTGCACAGAAAAAGAAAAATATGCCTGAGTCAGTCCGGTGAGGTCTGGCATAGCTTAAATTGATGTCAGAGGCAAATTTGCATTAAATCCCTGATTTTGAGATGGGGCAACTGAGGTGCTGGCATACGAACTTTTCTCTGGCTCAGTGACAGAGGTGGCAACCTCCTAGAGAGGGGTGGTGAAATCCTGTTAAACTGCCACAGCTGCATCTTGAGGGGGTGGGTCCAAGGCTGGAGGTCCTATTGGTGCAGCTGGCCAGAAGAACAACTCAAAGAGCCTCAGCTGAGTAGTTCTGTAATGATCCATGTGGCTCCTCAGGCTGGGTCTTCTAAGCAAAGTAGGTCACTTTTTTTAAAAATTTATTTTTTTTTTTATTTGGGGGACTTGAGCTGTTTCTTAGATGAGTGGTTCCAGCAAATTCCACTTTCTGTACTGGCTTCTGGTGTCTGCCTGTTACCACATGGCCATGCCTGGGTCAGGGTAGAAGTGTTCTCCATCATTGCTGCTGTGTTTTTGTTTTTTTATAGTGTGCTGCTTCTGCTTTCCACTCTTTCCTGGTCACAACCTTTTTTTCTGCCTCTCTGTGAGTCCTTCACTAGCTTTAACTATTTTATTTTTAGTTCACTCAATCTGATGGACTTTCAAGGTGTTTATCTTCAGTCAAGATCTCTCCTATATTTTTATTCTGCTTGTGTATGCTATAAACTTTAGATGGCCTTTTCCTATGCACCTCTATCAGCTACATGTGGATCTCTGCAAATGCAAAATTAGAGTTGCTATGATTAGGTCTATGTACTCTGCACAGCCACCAGCAACTAAGCTGGGATAAAATGTGTTTTTAGGAACTGAGCAATAGAAGTTAAATAAAAATATTTCATATAGAGGGTGCAGTAATAGTCTGTCAAGAAAAAGAAATACTCCAACCTTTCTAAAAGATGTGAAAAGACTGTTCATCTTAGGATTGGAAACTAAAATGGAGAATGCTGCTGTTTGACTTTTGCCTGGTCATCTGTGCAGTTTCATGTGTATGCTATCTGTTTACATTGTTTTATACTTTCATTTTTTTGCATTTTGATATTACTTTATCTGTCTTTACCATTCTCTTATGAATGTATTTGAAACCCAACTTGTAAAATAAGTTAAGATACCTGCTTCACTGCTTGAAGTACAGCACAATGTATTCTTCAGACAGAAGTTCCAGCTGTTTTTTGCATTTTTTTTTTTTGCCTTACAAGTTAGTACATTCATAGGTTATGCATAGTGTAGAGAATTTTTTTTCCTGAGTTATGACCTACTGACTTGTTACGATAAGATTGAATTAAGAAGAAAAGGAGAACATTTGCTATAATCAAATTGATTTGTGTTACTCTCAGATATTTTATGTGAGTAATGTATATATAAAATAGCAGCACTCTGTTGGCATGTTGAACTGTTTCTGTAGGGTTTCTGAGGAGAAAGGTAAAAGATCACTTTTTGCCTGGTATGTGAAACGTAATTAGATGCATTCTCAAAGCAGACTATTGTTAATGTTTTGTGCTCAACATGTTGACTGGGAAGCCCGTATCATCTGTGCTGCTGTTTTAAGAAAGAATTCTGTAAGATATTCTTTAACTTCAAAAATAATTCTATGAGCAAAGGAAACCTCTTTGAAAATACAATGTAAAGAGAAAGCAAGATCAGCAATACTACTTCAAGTGATATGCTTGAATCATATTCCATTGCTTACAAAACACTAGTTTTCTATAAAGGAAGAAGTTAGCAAGAGCATTCATGCTTTGCTGTCAGAGGTATCACAGTTCATTTGTACTTCTCCTCAGAGAAATGAATAAAGGAGAGCAGACTTGGATACCACAGTGGTGGACACAGTATAGAAAACCAGGCAAGCAGGAAACTACCAAATTGTGGCAAGCCTGAGCTCAGAAGTCCTCCAGGGCATGCACAAAATAAAAACAGGAAGCTCACATACTGAGTGCTTTTAAGGTATTTAAACAAAACAAAAAAACAGACCTTGTTTCTTCCTTGGTTAGTGTGCTTGAATGAATCGGTAGTAAGGAGTCAACCAGCTGAACCATACTTACCCCTGTACCAAGCAAGGGAACCTTCAAAAGCTGCTTTGCGACTAAGGTAGTGAGTCTCATCTGATAATTGGTGGGACTTTGTATATACCTGTTCTGCATGATGCAGTTACTGGAGCTAACTGTGAATTGGGTAGATAAAATAACAGAAATAGGTGAGCTGCAAAAACATGGCGTATGTGCAGAGCTACTTAGTCCCATGGGCAAACACAAAATCCTGCTGTTGACGTGCTAGTCAGCTGCTGCCTAGACATGCCTGTAGCTGCCTAAACCACTTAGTACTACTGAAAGTTTTACTGTTGCACTCAATCATTTTAGGTGCTTTAGAAAGCTGTGCAATGACTGTTTAATTATGCAAAGTGAAGGAATAATTAAATTTTGCTGGAACTATAGGGATTTGAATATGAAGAAATAAAATGGGTTCAGTTTTATAGGCTTAGTGTGCCATGGAGGAATCGCAAAGCCCTTTGATTTTTATTTTACTTTTTTCATATCTATCAGCTCTCTCTGGGGGGAATAGTGAGTCTGGGCCTAAGGTGGCTTTCTGTCTTTGTGACAGACAGTGTAGATGTACACTTGTAAAAGTTAGATGTTGCCAAGTATAACTCAAAGATGAGATTTGTTTTTTCTCTAGGAAAGCTGCCAGTGCTGTTAATATGTACATCTGGAAGTTCTTGAAACCTGGTAATGAGGACAGTGGTAAAATCCAAATAGTCCAAATAAGCAAATCTATAATACAACTTTCAAAAATAGTAGCATGAAAGTGGGCTCCTAAGCAAGTGGCCTGAGTATATAATACTGCCTCTTCACAATCATAAGAGCTGCAAACTCAGCTGTTCTGCAAAATCAGGCTGCTTACTTAAAAATGGATTTAAGAGATTGGCTTTACCCTGATATTTGGAACTCTTAATCTGTCTTCAGCTTCTTAATGACAAATTCCAGCTAATTAGGTTCTGTGCATCTTTCATTTGGTTACTTATCACTCAAGGGCAGTAATTACTTTTGCTTTCATGCTTCTGATTTTGAGACCTATTTTGGAAAGGACAAATTGAGTTGGTTTAAAGACTCAAATTAAGTGTTGAGTTTTGTTGTGTTTCTGGCCCATAAAAAAGAGTCTGAAGAAGGGGAAAAGAGCTGTAAGGAAAGGAAAACCTGTGGGGAAATGCAAAGTTTAGGTTTAGGTTAGACTTTGTTTAGGTTAGACTTTTCCAAGGTTGCTGAGTGCGTATGGATAGATGCTGGCTTTTCTGTTTCCAGCTAAAATTTTATAATTTCTCAAAACATACGGAGGACTATGGATGTTTCATGCAGTTGAATGAGAGTCACAGTCCAAGATTTGTCTACTGTGGTATCATTGCATGTTATTGCAGATGTGTCATACAATGATATAAAATATCTAAATTACACATGCAGAGGTGTAAATGGCAACCTTATTTAGGTCATGAGTTCTGTTTCTCTTGACTATGTCTGATTTTAACTGTTGAGCCTGAAGTTTTCAATCTGATGTCTGACTTATGTAAAACAAGCACCCAAACATTTTTTAAAAAGCTTGTTGAAAATAATGTGCCTAAATGGAAAAATTGCTATGTCTGTCTTTTTCTTTTCTTGATAGGTTTATCCTTTAAGCAGAATTTCTAGTTATTTTATTGAGGAAAAAGCAACATCTTTATGCCTTAAAGCCATATAAAATCTAGCAGGCGATTTAGGGTCAGAGGCCTTGCTCTACTGAACAAACCCCTCCTCCCCTCCTCAGTGTCCCTGGGTTTGTGCTGTGTTTCCAGTTGGCCTGCAGTACCTGTTCTAGTGGTGCTTCCTCTGTGGTCATCACCACAGTGACTCTCCGCTTCATGTACCAGTCTACCCAAACCGGAGGTGTCCCCCCACGTAGTCTTTTAAGCGGGTGTTTCAAAGATGCTGTGCTACATAAATATTCCACAGCTGCAATGCTGCAAATGGGTGAAGTGCAGCAAAAGGGATCTGTGAGGATGCTCAGGGAAGCTGGCACAAGCTGTGCTGGTGTGTCCTCGCTATTTTGTGTAGCCTGACCTGCAATCCTGGGGTGGCTTTTCCAGGAGGGGTCGGGAGCTGCCTGAGTGTGGCCATGCAGTCCTGTTAGTTGAAAGCCGGCTCCTGAAGTCTCAAAAGGTTTTGATCGCCTCGTTAATGCTGCCATTTATACAGTGTTTATATATGTTCCACAGCATTTGAGATAGCTGACTGTTGCTGCTTAGGTTTCCTATTCTTTCAATAGACCACAAAGTAAGAGGAAAAACTGAAATACAAGTGGTATTTAATTCTATATGCAGTGATGATAAAGCAAATGAGAATAGTTGATTGGGATATTGCCACAGATGAGGTCATCTGAGGTGCTTAACCCACAGGCAGTGGCTTCAAGTGCCCAGTGAACAGGCAGCAGGGTCTTCTGCAGGTCCAGGGTTCCCCCTTGGGGCTCTACTATCTCCGCTGGCCTTCCAAAACCTGAATATGTTGACCTACAAGCCCAGACATAAAAATTAGAATTTTTGTCAACCTCCTTGGAGCAAGGAAAGGAGGAAGTCTTAACAGGTTCATTTAAATTTCATATTTGATACTACAGTCCTAACTTGTCTTTAATGCTTACACTTCAGTACATTGACACATCTTTGTAGCTGACTTAGTTTTTTTGCTCTTCATGAATATCTTGCATATGATATTCTTAACTGCTGAATTGAATGTGTTTTACATTATTTCTGTCACCTTGCCAGCAAATACAACGTGCTACACAGTTCTTTTACCTTTTCAAAAATGTGATGCTATCTCTTAATTTGAGCTAGCATATACAATAATACTGATGATATTTTCTGCTGTGACATTAAACATTGAACAAAACTCTTTGGGACTGGTGCATGCGTGAGCTATAATTCCTGCAGGGAGCTTATGGCCAAGGTTGCAGATGACAAAATTGATTTGTTTTCAGAAGTGCTGAATGGGTAGGTAGCAAGACTTCCACCTGGGCTTTTGCTTGTCTGTTTTCTTTTAATTATTATTTTTCAGTAGAATGTAGAGCAGATCCTTGTTAATGTTTTTAATGTTTTCCTCTCTGGGCAAATTCAGAGGGTGACCTTATAAAATAGTTGTCTTTCATTGCTATGAAAAGAGCTTGTCTACCAAGGAGCTTGTCTTGAAGAATAGAGATTATATTTAAATAAGATTCCCCAGGAAAACTTAAAAAAAAAAAAAAAAAAACTACATTAAATTTAAACTAATAAAAATGGTTCTTTGGCATGTAGTGTTTTCTTTCAAGCTGCCTAAATGTTGGCTTGTTAAATTGCTGTCTTTTTGTGGGTTTGCTGCTCTTGAAGTTTCCTAAATAAAATGAATAGGATGTTTCCCCCTGATGTCTGTATTCTGATGAAACCTGCAGCCGGGGACAGGCGAGGGAGTTGACCTTCCCCACGAGCGTTGCTCTTGCAGCCGTGTTTTGTGCTCTGTGGTGGGGTGAGGGTTTGCGAGAGCAAGAGGTGCGAGGGTTGGTGGTTGTGCTGGACCTGGGCAGAGATGAGGAGTTTTTCTGCAGCGCTGGAGATGTGCCGCGAGTAAAGAGAACCTGAATGTTTTATGCTGTTTGTTAGAAGTGTCTTGTAGGGAGGAAGCAAAACTCAGCAGTGGCCAACGTACCTGTTCTTTTCTACGCTTGCTAAAGAAGGAGGAAAAAATCAATGATAAGCTCTGGTACATATGCTTTATAGCCTATGGACTGAGATGTTTGATGACATGAAAGCACATCTTTATAAAGTCAGAAAGCATTTCTGGTTTGCTCTGTGGTTACCACTAAAGGCTTTATACTAATACTGTTATTGGGGGCAGCTGCATTATAGCACTAGTTACTTATTTATTCGCTGTAGTGACAGTTATATTTCATGTAGCAGCTGCTGAAGCCAAGATGATTCAGCAAGGGCAAAATGTGATAAAACCTCAATGAGGTTTTCTTGCACAATATTAAGTTTTAATTTTTGGTACAGGAACAAATATTTTTTCTTTTACTACTACTTTAAACTTCCATCTGTAGCATTAGCAAAGACACTTGGTAACTACTAGTTATGAATGTCAAATTCAATTTATTGCATTTGACTTTATGTACATCTATCCTAAATATATAACATTTATAAAAGCTAAACTTATGAAAGTAATATGACAGAAACAGCCCAACCAGTGTTCAGATTACTTCTGGCTTTTCTTAATTCCTTTTATTGTAATGAGGGCTTAGCCTCTGGGCACAGGAAGGCAAAAAACCTGGTAAAGTATACAAATGATTGAGGAAACTGCAGATACGTACTGAAGGTGATGCCTGCTCTGGGAGGCTTCTTGATTGCTTCTAAATTTTAGCTATGCATTTGATGGGGAAGGGGCCAGTTTGAGCTCAGGAGATGCCAATGCGAGCTTCCAGTTAGTGCAAATGCAAGAGAATGTCTGTGGTTTTTGAGTCTCTGCTGTTTTTTATTTTATTTTAATTTAATTATATTTTTTTTAACCTGAGGTCTTGGATAGCAGTTTCTGTTTCACTGGAAACTAGATTTCTTTCTTTTCTTGGCAGTGACTTGTGCTGCTGTACAGAGCTCGATTCCTGCTGGCAGTTGCACTCTGTGAGCGGGTTCAGGGCTTTTGGTCATCGGTGTAAAAATCTTTCTTTGCTTGGGCTGGGTTCAGCCTGGCCGGGGGAGTGTGTAACACGGGAGCTGAGTGTGTGCCTGTGCGGCTTAGCAGGGGCTGGCTCCAAAGAGAAGACCTGTCCCCTGGTAAAGGTGCCGTGGGCCGGTTTGCTTTCGGGAGCAGACTCTGAAGTAGAGCTTAGACAATTCATGGTCTCTTTTCTGCCTTTGCGCAAGGAGTTTGACCACTGTCTAGCAATGAATGACACTTAAAGTAAAAGTCTGTGAGGCCTATTACTGTGAATACCTGTCACATTATACACTTTAAAGCTGATATTAACTGTCTTCATTGTGTTATAGCCTCCTTTTCTCACCTCCTCTCTGGAGGGGAGAGTTTCCATGCCTTCTGATGTGCTATCAGCAGCAATCTCTGCCAACATGAAGCAGCTCTTCCAAAATTATAAATGCTGCATATATAATAAAATCCTGCTACAAGCTGCTTCCACCCTCCAGGCTTGCTCGCTGCAAAGAAATGGCAGCTCTGAGAGGAGGTGCTTTTGGTTCAGGATTTGCAGCCCTTCAGAAAGGAGGCAGAGTCAATACTTGGGTTTTTGCATGCCAAAGACCTGTGCAAAGCAGTGATGTTTTGTACCCCTATACATAACATATTTGTATGACCCCAAGCAGAGTGATTGGAGTAAATACTAATGTTCTGGCTCAAGACAGTGCCCCCTTGCATCTCATTTTGCATGAGTTGTTACATAGCTGTAGTGATGGGAAACAAATGACTATATTTAACTGTATTTTTAATATACATTAGTAACAGGCATATGTTTTATGCATTTAGCTGCAATTAACGCTTTTCTAAATTTATACTATCTAGCTTTCTGTAAATGTTTATTTTTGTACAACATTTAATGTTATATTCACAGAGCTAGTTGGAAATTTTTGAACAGAACAAATGTCAGAAAGTGACAATTTGTTGAAATCAAAACTTTCTTAGTGAATGCGGCATTTTCTCTGAAGTGCTTTTTGCAGGAAAGCTTTGTCATGTCTTCAGTATGGTTTCTGGCCTGGGGAAGAAAGACCCCCTGCTCTGGGAGTTGGGCTGCCTGGGCTGGGGGAAGCTGCAGGCACTGGTCAGGGGCTTGCACCATCCAGGCTGGGTGGAGCGGGGAGGTGAACCTGGTGAATCCCATCTCTTTGGCTCAGTTATGTTCCAATAAGGAAAGTGTAAACTTTTAACACCTCAAATGGTTTCCATGTGGGTGTAATCACTGGAAACCCTTACTGAGCTTTAAGTAATAAAAACCCTATGGCAGTCTTTAGTGTGATCTAGCTGCCACTGGGCACAGCACACAATTTCCCAGGCAGCGCTGTGTGTTTGCAACCCTCTTGACAGCACAGAGAAGTCTGAACTCCTCCAGCTCAGTAGTAATTTGGAAACCAGACCCAGCTTCCAGGGCTTGGTATGTAGCTGCTGCTGTCCAGCACGGTAGCAGAAGTAATTCTGTATGTGGGTGTGCTTGCACCAGGCCGGGAGGCAGGAGTGGGTTGAACAACGCTGCCTTTTGCTGATCTCTTTGAAGGTGCCTGTGATGGTCAGGGTGGGAGGTGAGCACAGAAAACCTGCACTCATTTAATTTCTTTTGAATTTGGGATATCAAAGTGCCAGGCCTGGTTGTCCTCTCTTGTGCTAGTTTCAAAGAGCATAATTTCCCAGGAATAGGCGGGACATTAGCCAGGTCCCTTTCTCACCCACAAGCCCCTTTCCGTGTACTCTTGCACACAAGCTGTAGAAGATGGTGCCTTGCAAGCCCCGGTGAAGGGTGGTGTTTAGGGGGCAGTGGGTCAGGCTGCCCATGCAAGGCCTTGGTGATCTGTAGTGCAGTCTGCCTCAATGAAAGTAAGCTTGTGCTTGTGGGTAGTTAGTAGTGGAGATGGTTTAAGTTTACTTGAGTTGCACCTGTTTTCCCTCTTTTCTTGCACAAAAAGCTAGGAAGTTCTTTTCACAGGGAGAAATTTCTTAGGAATGATTCTGCCCTATTGCCTCTGAGAAAGTCTGCCGTGGAGTCCAGCGGAGCACATCCAGTGGATGTGTTGGGCTGTCTATGTTTAGAAAGGTATTTGTTTCCTTCACTGAATTATGCTGATGGTCATCTCTTTGTGCTTGCCAAGCTTTCTTTTAGGATTGTAGCTGGCAATACTGCTTCTCTGATGCCCCAGGTTCATAAAAATAATTTTAACTTGTTTGGATTCCCACCCCTCAGCTCTGCTCTGTACATCTTTCTCCTACACAGGAGAAAAAGGTAAAGCAGGAACATCCTGCGTATGGCTCCTCTACTTGCTGCAAAAGTTCTGGTAGATCAGTGCTATGTTCTTCCTGTGTACAATGTCTGATTGTTTCTTTCCTGGTGGTACTTGAAACTGGTTACCTTGGACTCCATCATTACCTTTCCCTATGTAGAGTCTGATTTTGAAACGCACACTTTCACTGTGGTGAAACCATCTGTTACATGTGGGGGATTAGCAACCCTGGGCATAATGTTTCTTTATAGCTGTTTAGAAATGTGCCCAAATAGTGCAATATAATCAGGCATAATAAGATCTAAATGCCTGTTCAATGCATAGCCTTGTAGTAAGGCCATTTTCACATCATTTTGCACTGGATTGCATTATGTTATATTGAATTTCATTTTGGTTTCTGCTTGCTAGTATCACAGAATGCCTGGATGAAGAAATCTGCTATTGTTATCACCTTAGGTGCATGCTTTTAATGACAGAGGGCTTGTTCTAAGATTCAGATATAGCTGAATTTACAGGAACTGGATAAAGAATATGATATAAGCTGCCTTGCATTTTCTGTGCAGTAAAGGCGTATATGTGGGTAGATATTATAGGGCAGCAAGTGTGCTGTAAATCTGCACTTAACCTCCCAGGTGGAACCTGCTTGTGTAGCCATATCTAAGGTTGTCAGGACTTGGAACATTACTAGTTATAGTTCTTTTCATAAGGCTACAGCATTTGCAGGTCTTAACTTCCTGTACGCATTTTTTTTCCACTGTTGCCATCTATCTTTAAAGGTTTTTTCTTTGACTTTGCTGTTGTGCAGCATGTCTCATGTACAAGGGAGAGTGCAGCCTTTTTGTGTAGGGTTGAATTACAGATCCATGGGCATCCTACAAAATTCAGTCTTTCTAAGAGCTAGTGGTGGGGGTGTGCGTTTTCAAGCCTTAGGTCCTTTAAAAAAAGTTAACTAACACCTAGCCCATCATTTGTAGGTAACCGTAACCTGCAACTTGCAGAAGTTAACATTGAGGCAAGGAGACTTACTGCAGGTCTCTGATATAGCAGCAAGCATGAATTAATTATTGCTAACATCCTCGTAGAGCCATTAGTGCAGTGTCCTGTTAGACACGTGAAGTGTGGGATTTCCCAGCTCCCAATGATCTAGTTGCCCCGCTAATCTTCATATCCTTTCCTCTGTGTTTTTCCTATGTCCCTGGTGATGACTGTGCATCAAGGGTGATGTGTACTAAGTTGTTATATTTTCAAACTGTCAAAATATAAAAACTACTACATGTCTAAAGTTACATAGACATCTTTCCCTTCCTCCCTCCTTCCTGTTTCCACTAGCCTTGTTGCAAATTATCAGTGTTGAAAGAAGTCATGGGGAAATAAGGGAGAGTGAATGACTGAAGAAAATTGAAGAGGACTTTAGATACTCAAAGCCTGATAAGCTTCTAATGTCCTCCTGCTTTCTGGCAGGCTGCACAGGACCAGGAGCCTGTTTTGAACATGCTGTTTTTGTGTTGTCATGAAGTGTTGTTGACTGAAGAAAGATTGAGGCCAAAATCTTGGTTATAAGATATGCCTTATCTCTAGCTTTTATTCTGGTAGTGTCCAGACAAAGTGTCCATCTCAAAATGATTCTTGGTGTTATGTGCTTAATTATGGAGAATCGCAACTCCATTTGCAAGAGACTAAATGCTGCCAAAACTGCAAGCATTTTTCACATATACTTGCCATCACTGATATAGAGACAGGGCCTGATCTATTGATGTATTTCTCCAATAACGCTCTTCATGATGGAATTAATATGTGACAGGGAAGAACAGGAAGAAACCTTCACCAAATCTGTTTGGCTCAGGAAAAATAGATATTGGTGATCTTGGGTTCTGACCCATCTTCCTTCTCTACAGTTATGTTTATATGAAAAATCTAAATGGTTATAAATCCCCCTTTCTTCCCCTTCCAGCCATCTGAGTTCTAGCAGGAGCAGGGGCTCAGCTATAGGATACTGCAAGTGTTAGAGGTTTAGCTCAGTGGCCTCCGGAGCAGTTAGAGACTGTGCCTCCATCTTTGAAAAGAGAACAAAGAAAGTGCAAAAATCCAATTGGAATTAATGCCAATGTTGCTGAGAGGAGCTTGAAGGGTTTATAAGTCTTACAGTTAATAAAGTCATGTTCATGTGCCATCTGAGAAAGCAAGTGAGGTAGTCATAAAAGACAGATGACTGTTTGAAGAGTTTCCACAGTAATGTGTCAAAATACATGCTAAAAACACTTGGGTCTAGTAGAATAGTCTATCTCGTTCATACTTGCTTTTATTTTAAATCAATATCAAAAGCTGCTTTTATGTGGCCTATTCCCATGAAAGAACTAACTACTTTTCAGTAACTTTGCCATCTTTTAAGCTCCAGAAATATTTTTCATCTCTCCTTTTCAAGATCCTTTAATGCATTTTGGTCAGCATTGTGCCTAAACATTGCAGAGGGTTGTGTTTAGCACTATCAAAGGAACCTGTTGCTTATGGGAGGTGATGGCTGGGCTGCATCATCCATCAGTCCTGCTTCATTCATGTCCATTTGCTGTTAGCTGGTGCTGCAGGCAGTGAAGGAAAGCTCTGGTGCTCCAAATGCATTGCACTCCAGTGATATTTGTAGCTTTTTGGGAGAGGGAGGGGTGCTACAGGCTGCAACGTGGTTCCAAGCCCATATTGTGGAGGCTGCTGAAGTTGAAGGTGATAATGCTCAGACATGGTTCTTCAGTGGTAGTTGTGAATGCATGTCCTAGAACCAGGAGGTTTTTATCCCATTCTCACTGGATTTTTCCTTGCCCCATGATGATTCCCAGCTCTTGCCTCCATGTTTGCCCTGCTCCAGTGAGATGGGCATCTGTACCTTGGAGGTACTATGTACCTTATGGCAAATGATGTTCTGAAGATGAGCATCAGACTGATCAGGAGTTGCTGAATTCTGTGTACCCAAGAGCTCTGGACAGTTTGCTGTAATGTTTCAGGACAAATGATGCTACTGAATTATCTGAAATTAATTTGTGCCTTTTACTGTTTCTCAGGTTGTTTTTTTGTGTATTCCTGATCAGTTGTGGAGCGTAGTGAAATGGCTACAAAACCCTTGTGTAATGATCAGTATATGTGATAAGAGCAGCCTGAGGTGTAACCATGCAGCTAGGAAGAAGCTCCTGCCAAATGCCACTGACTTTCCTGGCATGTGCCAAGAACTCTCCTGCTCCTGGAGGGTCCTGCTGACACAGAAAGCAGCCAGAGGTAAGATAGACAAGTTGCAAGTAAAAGAAGAAAAGGACAACGTTTTGTTATGCTTGTCAAACAAGATAGATCACTTCTCTTTATTCCTAGAGAGATGTAGGATTACATTTAGGACTATTATGAGAAGCTACTGCTAATGCCAGTCCCACTTCTCCCTGGAAAACAGATTGTCTTGTGGTGATAAAGCCCCTTTGACAGGCATCAAAGCAAGTGAAGCTTGCTGTGTCACGCTTTGCAGAAAATAAAATTGGACTCATCCTATTAGTCTTTCTCTCACCATCCTAGTTTTTTCTGCTGCATGTCTCAGGGGATATGATCATCAGTTTGCCATGTCTTGATGATGTTTGCCTGTGATGATGATGCTGTGGCTTGTTTCAAGGCTCTGTTAACATTGCATTCAGCTGATGCTTAATGCTGAGCCTGTGGGTGCGTGCATGCACACATGCAAAATCTGCCTGTAGTTGCCAGGCCCGGTGAAACCTCACTGTTATTTCTGTGTCATCTCCATAAGATTTATTTTCCTTGGTGTGATTGCTGTGATTCTTTCTCATGTCGTGCCCCTTCTCGGTTGTGCTGAGCATCTCCTCTGAGGCTGTTCTAATGCAGTCAGTGCCCTGCTTGTTGTGTTGAAATATGGGCCAGAAAAAAAATCTCCTTTGACACTGGTTGGAGACTGCTATTGCATTTCTCTGCTTTGGTGCCCTACTGAATCAAAGTTCACACTTCTTGACCTCTTCTTTGAGGCTCCCCTTTGCTCCCTCTTTCCTCACAGGTGGATCCTGGTCTCTGCAGCGCCTGGCCCTTCTGCCCTAGCAGCCTGCGGAGCCACGGGGTTTGCGTGGCCTCTGGGAGACCTGTATGTTCAGGTTTCTGCATGCTGGACCTGCTTCCCCTCCATCCTGGGGAGGTGCCAGGGCACGCACGAGGTGAGCGGGTGTCCATATCATATTTACTGGCTGAAACTCAGAGGCTGGGCTCCCACAGGTAGGTTTCCCCAGAGATTATCCTGGAGAGGCAGAGGGAAGCCTGGTGCTTGTGGGAAAAGACAGTCAAATAAAAGTGACGCAGTGGTGGAAGGTGGGGAAGGGGCTGTGTTACAGCTAGTAATGCATGTTCAACCCCAGTGAACCTGCAGGCAGGCTCAGGACTCAGTGTCTGCTTTTGAATACTTATGTACAAGATCTTAATGAAGCCAAAGTCCCTTCTAATTAGGGCGTCCAGCCTTCCAATTTAAGTACCATTTGAATTCTGAGAGGCTATCAAAATATAAACTCCAACTGGTTACTATGTTCTCATATCAAAACCCATTGAATCTTTCTTTTTCATTTTTAATCAGTGTTTGCCTTTGGGATCTGTTACAGCTGCTTTTGGCCAGACTGAACATTCTGTGGTAGTCTGAATAATTCCATAGTAACACGGTCAGGCAGGGAAGGGACTGCGAAGTGATCAGATAACCTTAGCTAAAGCACAAGATAAAAACAGACTGGATATATCACTTTGAAGGAAGAGACTTGACTCCTTATGCTTGCAGATTCTTTGGAATAAACCTTGCAATTTAAAAATGCTCGTTTAACTCACTAACTAGTCATCTAATGCTTGCTGGTGCATTACTAGCAAGTAATCAGAGCTCTAACTGAAAGTGTTACAAAACGTTCCCGTATCAAATATACCAGTATTGTCCCAAGAAGGCCACTTCTCCTATAAATTATACCTTAATTTTGCTTTATATGTCCTAGAGTTTTCAAATAAGATTCAGATCAAGCTCTGAGTTTTATTTAATTCAATTTGATTATTGATTTATTTAAATCAAACTTGAAGTTTGTCTGCTGTTATGCCGTGAACAGAGCCTCTTTCCCCGAGCGGCACCCGCACCGCTGGAGTGTGCCGGGCAGTGCCCGGGCACCCAGTGCTCCGAGCAGGCGGCGGAGCTGGGTCGCCCGCTGCGGCGGGCAGCGAGGGGGTTAACGCTGCTTGAAGACGGGCTGTAGCTGGAACTGAACTATGCTGGTGCCGAGTCTGAGATCTATTAGTTTTGACAACCTCAGTTATTCTGGTGCTTCTCATCATCTGTAAAGTTAACAAGGGCTGATAAGAGATGATGAGGCACCACACGGGTTTGTATTTCAGAACTCATAAATATTTCACAATACCATTTTTCTTACAATCAGATACATTAATTTGTCGACTGTAGATGTTGCTGAATATTCACTTGGTGCAGAGGTTTAACAAAGGCGCTGCAAGGATAAAAATTTTTAAATCAGCAGATAGGAGCCTTGGGTTGTACTGCCTGCTCAGCTGTTACATGTTTCCAAATGCATGTTCTAATTTTACTGAAATTGTTGATTTTTGACCTGCTTTCTTCCTTGAAAATATATTATGATTCATAGGCAACCCCTTCCACCAGCTGTATTTTTATCCCTTTTTGGTGTGACTTTGTAATTTCATACTAGCAGGTCAGATACCCAAGGGTGAATTTAATTTGAAACAAACCTTACTCTTGGCAGAACAATTTTTATGAGGGGATCAAACAATATAACATACAATTTTCTTGGGCTGCACGTCACCTGGAGATGCCTGCAACTCTAAGTAAAGGTGCTCTTTGAAGCAAAAAATTTCTATGCAATATAGTGTGGACAAACTCTCCAAAGTAGCAGTTATTCTTTCTCCTGCTATAATAAGATGGAGCACACAAATATCGCTTGATTAACAGCTGCTGTATTAATTTCCCTTTTTGGTTGCTTGACTCACAGCAAGAATCATGTCAATGCAGCAGAGAAGCAATTAAATTGATTTTAATCTTTGTCAGAGAAGATAACATGCCTCTTTCTCTTCTCATTTAAATAATTAAAGTTTCAGCAGGTATTATTTCTGGCTTTAAAGAAATTGGTATCTTAATGTAATAGAATCCTTGTAATTATACACTTAATGGGTCTTAATAAGTTAATCATGGCTTTCCATTTAAAATGTTTTTTTTTTTTACTTATTAAACTTTTATTTGCTTTGGTTGTGCTTTTAAGAGGATAGAAAATACTAAAAGTTCTAAAAGTCTCTCACTTATCTGGCCTTTCAAAATCATTTTCAGGGGAATAGTCACATTTCAATGCATGCTTTAAAAATTCTTATTGAAGAAAGTTCCTATTACGAAAAAACATGAAGCTTTCTGTTTTGCTACAGTTAATTTTGTTGAGAAAACCTCATATAATGAGGAAAAATATCTTTTTATCAGTGTTGTGATACAAACTGCAATTCAGCAGGAGTGCAGCAAGTATTTTTTTTTTTTGTCCCCTTTGATCCAAGTTTTTAGGTGATTGTTGGGGTCCTGCAGGTTTCCCCCATTAGCAGGAAAATAGATGATGGAATCAGGTATAGCTCTGATGCAGCCCTGTCTGACATGGAGCTTTCATAAAATCCCTGTGCCCAGGAAGGAAGGAACTAAAAGGAGATAGGTCTTGGCTTGTGCTTTCAAGCTTGCCTGTTTGGGCAGTGCTTTGCCCCAGAAGCTTTCAGTGATAACTTATCGTGGTGAACTCCCCCTACTCTCTTCCCCTCTCCCCCCAGTGTAAGGCAGGGTTGTCAGCAGTCTTATGTTATTTATCCCAATTTTGGGGTATGCTTTGGGTATGCGCCTGCGCGGTGCAGGACCAAGGCACTGAGCAGCTCTTTGGGTGGGGGTCTGAGGTGGGTGGTCGGTGGGTGCGGCACCTTCTGGATCAGTGAGCAGAGCTGTGCTGCAGATGCAGCCCACAGTTTGTCTCCTCTTCTAGCGCACCTGAGCATTGGACCCTTTCCAGAAAGCCTGTAATGGTAAATGTTACACCTACCCCCTGAGGTAACTGCTGTGATGGTGTCTGAAATCCTCAGCATATAAAGTTCAGGGGAGAAGTCAAAAATATCAAGGAGGAGTATTCTGCAAGGTTTAGTATGAAAGTTTTTAGAAATATTTGAGGGATGTGAAGAAATTTTCATGGGGAAACCTTTAAATTTTGAGAATTAAAACCATACAGAAAGTTGCAGTGACAGTTCATGTGAAGTCTCATGAAAAACTTGTCTTCCTCTATAGCTAATATACTTTGCATTCTATAAACAGAAATTAAAAACTCATGTCTACTGTATGAATTACCAGAAGTTAACAGATCATGAAATGTATGTTTTCCCATATGGTGGATTTGGTCATGTACTCTGAGAATTAGCAGTTGCTCCATGACCTCAGTAAAAAACATTTGTTTGTGATAGCATTATTCAACTTTCTGAGTTTGCATGGAAATCAGTTATACTCTAAGCTGTTCCTTAAAGAGAAAAATTTCCAAGTGCAAATTATGGTGTGATGAGCAACACCACACACAAGCAGCAGGGAGCACACCAGCATCTGATTTGTGTCCATGCTCAAGAGCATTGTATTTCTTCTATTTGCTACTGTATCATCAGGGTTTTTTTCTTTGTCTAGGAAAATATTTAATACTTGCTCTTTGCTTTGAATAGATATAAAATCGTCTCTTATGAAGTGTCTTGTAAATACAGCTTCCAGATTAGAGCAATGCTAAAGGGTCAGATTATTCTTTTCCTCAGATTTCTTTGAGAAATGCTCAGGTGAATTTTGAGGGGGGTTGATTTAGCAGGTAGTAAAAATTACATGAGTGCTGCTAATGGGGCTTGTGTGTATCCCTACATCCCATGTACTCGAATGGTTGAAAAAAATAGCATGAAAAATATGGAGGAAGAAGCTTGTGTTTGCAGTGTCTCAGCCTGGTTCTGATATCTCTGTAAGTAAAGTTACTGCAGTATGATGGCTGGATTCTCAAGACTGGCACAGCTTTGCTTGGGAAATGCCTTCACTTACTCTTTGAGGTTGGTATTGGTGTGCATGTCTTAGCTATATGCAGTCCTGTGAAACAAATATATTTTCATGAAGTAAAGCATGGAAATAAAATCCAGTCCTTTATCATCTCTGATTCACAAAAGGAGTGGACAGCTTGGGTGGGTGAACTTGTGGGGAAGGAATTCTGTTTTCACCGGGCAAACAACTTCCATGTGCAGGAGGTCTCTCCTCCAGGGCTCAGGCAACACCTGTGTGTTCTGCATAGGTGCAGAAATGCTCATAATCAAACTTAAATCTATTTCATGTGCTTTAATATGACCAATTAACTTAGTCTCATCTCATTTGTATCATTGTGCCATATGGTGCATGTGCAGGCAGAGATTTAGTCCAGACAGAAATTTTATGGAAGAGAATTGCAAATGGGGAAGGGAGGGAGAAACAGGGTGGTTAATCAACAGAGCCGGGGTTCCTGGTAAATACATACTGTTTACTCTAAATAAGGGAGATATGTAACAGATGCTGAATTCTTTAGCACTCTTGGCAGCACTACATGCTTGGTATCAACAGAAGTATGAACAATGTAAGTGATGCAGTATGTAGGGAAGGAAACTCTTTAACTAGGAACCAAGTCGGAAAGGATATTGCTGGTTGCCTTGCCTACCAAGTTGTTACTGTAAGCATTACAGACAGTCTGCAGATAAAAGATAGTACTGTCTGAATGGGCTGATATTAGCAATTATTGTCTATATTTTGCTATGTTTTTCCTATTTCAGAATCTCTACTCAAAATATGACTGCAATCACTTCCCTTGTGTAAGTTTTTATAGGACAAACCTACTATACTGTGTATTCCCAATTGCATCCTAAGTTTTTGATCAGAAATAGAGATGCAAACCTTTATCTAAGTGAATTTGGAGACATTATTTTAAGAAAAATCTCTTCCTCATCTGAGAATATTAAATGGCAGCCAATGAATATTTACCACTGGCGATAGTGTAGGGATTTTTTTAAACATTTAGTGTCTTTTTTGTGATTAACATACTGAACCAGTAAATGAGAAGGCTTAACCTTAGCAGAAAACATGTTGCAGGCTGAGGTTTTCTTATTTGTATAGTTCTTTCAGCGCCTCCTGCTTAGAAGACAAATCCAGAAGCCCCAAACTAGGAACCCGAATTCTTGCTTTCAGTGAAAATTTCCATAAGTCTTACATAAAATGGTTCATGTAATGAAAATCACATGGTAGCAGACGGCATTTCACTGATAGACAGTTTTGTTGTATTTGATGAGGTACAATTAGGAATCAATTTGGCAGAAACTCTTCACCCTCCACATAAGGCAGTCATATAAAATATTCTAGTCAGCAAAAATCTATAGCAAATGCTTTTAATGGCTTCCTTTCGTATGAAAAAAATTACAAACTCACATATATAGCAGAACGTGAAATCTTCATCCCTGGGTGTATGTGTGTTAATAAT
Source organism: Rhea pennata (assembly GCF_028389875.1). NCBI lineage: Eukaryota > Metazoa > Chordata > Aves > Rheiformes > Rheidae > Rhea > Rhea pennata. The sequence goes on from NC_084670.1 coordinate 20,230,386, forward strand.
GCGCTTGGTAACCAGGCGTGACACACTGTTATCAGAATGCAAGGGATTTTCAATCATCTTTGTCACTTCACTTATTTGAATATTTTATCTAGGAACTAGTGATTGAAATCAGCTGATGTCTCTGTGTTCAGAATGAAGCTGTACTGCACCTTAGGTCTTATCTACATTTGAGCTGAACAGCCTCTGCAGAAAGACTGCTTTTTGGAGAGCAAATTCAGATGTCCTGTTTATAGCATTAATTAAAAATTTCTTAATTGCAGATGCCATAATTGGAGTCCAATAACAGTACCTTACCTTCATCTATCTTCCTAGCCCCTCCTAAATTAAAACTTAACTAGCTGTAGGGTGTAGCTTGGTAGGTTTTAGAGAAGAGTGTGTGTGATATGGTTGCCTGGTGACAGAGGTCTAGACTTGATGACCCAGGCAGCTCTTTCCAGCCCTGCTTTCCCAATACACTGAGCAGTTGGGATAAATCAGGTCCTGCCAAACTATGTGGAGACATGGACTTTTCTGAAGGGGTGTCTTGACTTCGGTGTTTTCACAGGTATCTGTTCCAACACAGTGTTATTCAGGGCATATGCTGCTTTGAATGTAAAAGCATCTCTCATCTGTTCCTAATGCAGTATGTGCACTAGCTAAAACAGTGTTTGGAAGCTGAAAGGTGTCAACAGGTCACTTCGTCGGTCTGGTCCATCTTGTGGCCTGCAGGATGCTGACTGCTGTACGGGAGGCAAAGAGCACTGCAAATCCTGCTCTGGGTTATGCTTGGTTTTCAGCATCTTAAGACTATCAGTGGTACCCAATACTTCTATACTAACAGTGTATTTTCCACTCTTAGTAATGATAATACTAACATAGTTGTTTACAGTACAGTTAATTGATGCAAATACTGCATAAATTCCCAGGCGGAGCATGATGGCCTTTTGTCCTCCTTGTGAAATGGCCCATTCTCAGTGCTATAAACAGAAAGTGTTTAAAGCAGCATTGGGAGGATGTAATGTAGTAATAGGTGATAGGTGTGACTGAGGGCAGGCATCTGTCTTTAAAAAAAAAAAAAAAAAAGGCAGAACTGTGGTTGTGGTGCACGGGCCTTTAGGGCACAGCAGTTACGGTAATGGTAAGATGTGAGCCTCTGGGGATGAAGCAGAGAATATGTACTGACAGCTGGATTTGCTTTTCTCTGCTCTTATGTATTAAGTCTTACTAACAGTCACTGTTTTCTTTGCCTTTTTCTATCCTGCATGCGGCTTTGGTTGGGTGGCCGGCTGTTGAGGTATCCTTATCTTTCTCCTTATCAGGAAAGTATATATTAGTTGTGTATGAGACCTTTTTGCATGCTGAGCTGCATCCAAGAGCTGCTTATGATTCAGCAGCTGCACACAAAGTGATCCACAGACTTGTCTGGCGCAGCCTATAGTTAGATTAATGGTTTATTCTATGGTTAGACTATACTCTTGTTCACATGAACTCAACCTTTGCTGCACGTTTGGCTTTTGCATTGCAATGTAATCAACACCCTGCCAGCATGGGTCCTACTACCCCTTTGAAATATAGTTGTAGATCGGCTCCTGTTCCTGTATCTCAGGGGTATTAAGGCCCCAGCAGTCGTTTTTCCTTGCCTGGGCTCCCCCAAGAAGGGGGCACCACAGCAGCATTTGGGAAGCACCAGGTAGTTCCAGCACTTAAGTGAGAATGAGGCTTGTAGGTTTGTGGAAATGTGATCAGCTTCTGCATGCAAGCCTTGCTCTGTTTGCGCCTCCCTGGGAGTCCCGAGTTTGAGGTGTTTTCTGAGATTGGGCAGTCCTTCCAGCTTTCCTGTGGGACTTGTCTTGATAGCGAAATGGCTTCTCTTGATGGAGGTGTGTGTGTATGTGTAAAATACTTTCTCTTGCATTTTTTTGCTGCTCCACTTCTGCAGGGCTGTTCTCATGTGCTGCTCCCCTGATGCACCTGTGCCTTTGCAGCAGAGTCATAGCTGCACAAGAGTCGATCAAGAACCGCAGTGTGGATGCTTCCTGGCAGCTCTGCCTCAAAAGCAGCCTTTCTGCGGAGTAAAGTAAACTACAACTAGCAATGGGCAGATAAAGTGGTATTCAGAATTTGCTGCAGATACAGCTCATGCACTGTTGCAGTAACTTTTGAAAATTGATTTTATATATTGCTTTGACCACTTTAAAATGTGTTGCCATCTAATATCATCGGGAGAATTGTGTGATAAAGAATCTTTGAAAAGATTGAGGAGAACTGTATGGGCGCACCTGACTGACCTCTCTTGTTCCAGTTGTTTTGTGTCATATTTTGTCATCTTTTATCCTTCTCTGCACTAGCCAAATTTTATCCTCCTTTTAATTGCTTATTATAATTTTTTTCCTAAACTTGTGATATCTTTTGTTGCATCTTTCTAAACCTATTCTATTTTCCTTTTGTTTTACTCTTAAATAACTGACTGTGGAAAGAATGATATCAAGATGAGGAACAACAATACAGTAGCTTGAGTTGTCTTTTCTCTTATACAGTCTGATGGTCATCACTAGTGTTATGAATTCTGAAATGCTTTTCTGATTTCTCCATGAAAAGCTTAGGAGAGGAGGAAGTAGGAGTGGAGCATGCAGGTACTAACAGGTAAAATTTAAACAGAAAATCATATTTCTCATCTTGCCATTTTGTTAACTAGATATGATCTGTTTGACTGCTGTTCCCTAATTTTCTTGATGCACTGGCTAATACTGCTCCCCTTGCATGTGGTTTGAGGCCATGAATTTTAATGCTTTGACCACATGGTATTTTACATAACCAATGGCAATTCCAGAGGAGACTGGCTTTATGGTGACCATGCTCAATCAACTACTGTGCGGGCAATTTCTGTGAGAACAATTACCCAATCCGTTACACTTGTAAAGTCCAAGTGAGCCCATTTCTGAGACTTGGTGGGCCAGCAGTGGGAAAGCCCTGGATTTAACTCCAGCTTTCTTCTCAGGCTTGCTGCCTTGCCCAGCTCTCTTCCTGGACCTTGCATAGCCTGCACCTGACATGCTTCATCCTGCTTGCTGTTGGCCTGGGGGTGGGCAGTTGCGTAGCCTCCTGTGCAGGGGCTGCAGAGTTGTTTCAGCTCTTGCTTTCTTCTGTTTTCCTTGTGTTCGTGATGAACATAACGAATTATTGAGAAACAATTGCAACAGGCAAAGTGCTCAAAACAAGTGTTTTATTTTCCTATAAATATGACTTCAACATTTCCAATTTTGGAAGTCTAATTTAAAAATAATTCAGTGCTTTACTGTTTAATTCTCTTGTGCTGTTGATTTGGGAGACTTTAAAGTTACAACAAAAATAAAGTAATAAAAGCAGACAATGACTTTGGTTATGTATTGTGTATCATAAATATTTGCGTCTCCAGTTTCATTTTAGCTAGCTGAGGAAATATAACTTGCTGAAGGTGGTTACCTTTGTTCGAAGGCAAAGGAGACAGAACCAGTGCTCAGTAATTACAGCCGTACAGTTTCCAGGAGACTCCTTCTTCACCAGACCTGTCGTCTCGTGTCCCCATTTGTAACATCGTTCATTATATTCAACCTGCTGCCGTCACTCTGGAGCTTTCAAAAGGTATTCTGTGGGCTATCGTGCTGCAGGATGTGGATAATGAAATAGTTGGACGTGACTTGTATTATAATTGGTTCACCTACTTTTCATTTGGCTTGAAAAGTAGGCTTAATAAAAGCAAGAGCGAAAGACATTTTATGTTTTTAATAAGGAGTCTCATATAGTATTACCTGCTGTTTTTCATTGTATGTCTCTTCTCATGGTTTCCTTTTGAGGTACCTGACAGAAGATGAGCAGTGAACATCTCTTAATCTTAAAGCTTTTTGCAAAACTACAGTGGTAATCAACACTAGTGATCAGTAATTTCCAGCTGCAGTAAGTGACTTGAAATTTTTACATCTATGTTTTAGATTTTAAAACATAGTTTTCTGGTGAAGATGGTCCCCTCTGCCTGCCCCAGCCCAACAATTACAACAACCACTAAAACAAATCAGTTACTGGCAAATTTGGTTTTGATGTATAGGTATAAGCTTCTAAAAATGCACCTACCCTTGTGGTGCCTCCAGTTGGGTTGTAAAGGAGTTGGGGTAGTTTGTGCCAGCTCAGCCTGTGGTGAGGCTGGCTGTGCTCCTTGCACTGCGTGGGGAATTTGGATAACGAAGCCTGTCACCCAGCTGTGAGGAGAGCCCTGAAAAAGCATTGCAATGTGAACCATGCATCTTTATCAGTGCCGTAACCGTTTTCTCCTTGGGCAGCTGTTGTGAAAGCCTGACACTGTTGTCCTGCTGCAGCCCAGCGTGGCAGCTGCAGCAGGCGGGAGAGGAGCGCTGGTCTGCGGGCAGGTAGACTGGAGGAGCTCTGAAATAGAAGACTGATTTCTGAAGCTGCATGAGCTGCTGTAACAACTCAGGAGGAGGAAGAGCCCTGCCCTCCAACGGGGCAGTGGTGCTTTCCCTGGGATAGGTGCAATAAATGCAGGCACAACTGTTGTGACTGAGTGAAATGGGACCTGGCTGAAGAAAACCTGACTTACTCCATAAAAGGTGAAAGAACTGTTGGCTGATGCTGGAAACCATTTTAAGGAGCAGGTGGGACGTTACCTTCCCCTTTGCTTACGGACATCTGTGCTTCAGTGCTCACCACCTCCTAGTCCAACTGCTGCTTATTCTAGATACAGAACTGGAGCTGGGTGACCAGAAATGCTGCTTTCTGTGACTGCTGCATGAGGGTAGTCATGCTTCTCCCTATTGCAGCTGGTAATAGTGAGTCATGTCTTCAAACTTGTGTTTTGCAACATCTTCTACTTAGTGTTGCTCTAAACTCTTCCTGAAAGCTGAAATTGATGGAGCAGTCTGCTGCTCATAATATTAGTTGCTTAAAGTAAGTGGTAGCATTACTAACCACTGGCTTGTTTTGACAGGTTTTGATGGATTGGTTCAAGTACTCATGTCAACACTTTGTTATGTAAATGTCTCTTCAGCTCTGCAAGTAGAAGCATACAGGCAATCATGTAATTCCAAGGCCATTTACCTTTGGGGAAAGGTATGCAGGTGAAAGAGAAGGACCTTGATTATACACCTGCAGGGTGACAGCTTTAGAGATGGATTAGAGAAAAATATTTAAGAAACATTTTAATTGAATTTATTGCTTAAGAAGACACCTGGAACAGGAGCCTTGATCACAGTACTTGGAGCACCACTGGCATCTCGTAGGTCCTGTTTAAACCTCCCTTAAAACCTGTCACTCGTCATGCTCCAGCAAGTGAAGTTTTTATCTTCCCCGCTGAAAAGTCAAGAGCTGGCTCTGAGTTAGTACTTAAGAACTGGACAGAGGCCTCCATGCCTGGGCAGCCCTTGAAATATTGCTCTGAACTCTCATTCTTGACCTGGCCATCAACAGAGCTCCAGCAGGTAATGGAGTGGTTTTAGTCTCTTTAGCCAGATGGTGCACCAAAGGGAATGTTGCCTTGCTGTGTTAAACAATCCACTTATTAAATAAAGTACACACCCCTTCTTTTAATTAGAAGAAATTGAGAAGTATATTTTTTGGTATTGTAGTGTTTAATGACTGTTCTAATATCTTTTTTTTATGGTTAAAAACATTTTTATTGAATATGGCTTCAAAGTTCTCTGTGGTGGCAAATCCCCAATTCACTGAGATCAGTAGTGAAGTCTGGCTGAGTTCAGTGGGACCAGGATTCAACCACTAGCTTGTAAATCATTTTACAGCTATCTTTATCCAGTTTAGATCAACTGTGTATTATACTCCCACATACTGCTAAGGTTTTATCTACTTGGGCTGACTTGGTAAAGCAGATACTCTATGAGTGGGACTGGCTGCTATGTGCTTCCCAACTGGAAGTGCTGATGCACCTCTGGTGATGGTATGTGTTCTCTGGTATTGTTTGTCCATTTGTTGAAAAGAACACAGTGGTAATCAGACTAAACTTTGTTCATAGAGGAATGACTTACTGCTTTCTATCTTGTGTAGGAGGGCTGCTGGACACTGAAATGGCCATACCTCATTCTATTTATGGATTACTCTGAGGTCTGAGTTACTTATGGAGGAGCTAATGTTCCTTGGAAATGTCAGTCAACTTTTCATTTTAATAACATGCCTGGTTGAATTCAAAACTGGCATTTTATACTGACACTGTGTGTGAACTGACATGTCATTATACACATGCTAACCTAGATTTATAAAATAATAAAACTATTGTGCTCTAAATTCCCACAAAATATTGATGGAAGAAAGTGTTATACACTTATGGGAGTAACTTATTCGCTAACATGTTTGCCATTTTTTTTACTGACCTTATTGTGAATGCAACCTTGCTGCAGGCTTCTGCAAATTGGAGCTCTGCTACAGCGTTTCTGTTCAGTTAGACCTGCAGAACCACATACTCACTGTAAGAGCTCTCAATTCTTCCTCGCTTGCTTCTGGAATACATTAGCCTAATAACCAAAATGACAGTCTAGAATAATATATCTTTATTGATGTATTCCTTGGTTCTGTCCTATGATAAGAGGCATAGTGACTTCATTCAGGCAGTGTGTTGTGACACTGGCAATTTTTTTCTATTTTGATGTTCATCTACCTGAAGAAACTCAGCCTGAACCAAGGAGAGTTTCCCTTTGTTATGTTAAAACAAAGCCATATTAAGAGAACATCTTGCAATGGGGAGGAAGAGAGCCCAAAAGTAATATGATTGGGAAAAGGGATTAAATTTTATTTTTTTAATCTTTTTTATCTTTTAATCTTTTTCTCCCAAAGGAGAGAACTTAAAATTGGGAATATGGTCACTTTATGGCAAGCCCTCTGTTTCAAAGGGATTAGAATTTGGAAAAGCATTTAAACAGCTGCATGGCATCTTTGTCCAGCTTAGAAAGCAACAAAGTGACTGACCTTTATCTGAGCTCTTTTATCTTGTGCTGTTCTTCATGAGCAATAGCTTCATTTAGCCCTGATATTTGATCTTGGGCTGAGAAAGTTTTTGAGTTTTATAGAACCAAGTAACAATTAAATTGTGGTAACAATGTTACTGTTCTGTTCTTAACTCACTGATAATCATACTAAATATGTGCATTTATGCCTGGCATCAAAGTCTCAACTAAGCACTGAACTTAGAAGGTGGTGCTTTCAGAGGATGCTGCATGCTATCAGATTCCCTTGGCTGTTGACTTTGTGCCATCTCCTCTTCCCCTGTTACCTGAGCTGTACCTTGGCTTAACCTTTTTGGAGGTGGTGTCTGTTATATGGGATATGGAGGGCCTGATGGCAGCGAGTTCTGTTTATCTCTGTATTTATAAAAATGAGCAAAATGGCTATAGCTAGAAAAATGACTTGTCATTTTGTCCTTAATTTTCAAACTTTTCTGTAATTTCAGGGTAGGGAATTTCTACTTGTGTTGCAGTTCAACAAACTAGAATGATAGCTGGAAAAATCATCTAACAAACTTTTGTAAAGATCACTTGTTAGGCATATATATGGGAAAAAAGGTGTCAACAATTTAATAGAAATATGCCTCTGAAACAGGTGAAGTCAAGTTGCCCCAAACTGTTTGTGTCAGTGCAAGGGCTATGAAGAGATATGGATGAGCTAATCAAAGGTGTCTTGGGCAGTATCAGGGTCATTAAAGCCAAACCTTTATGTACAGAAGAGAATCAATTTTATTATAGTAGAGACAAAGTGAGAGAGGAATGGTAAGTATGACATTTGTCTTTGAATTTAAAAAGGACTCAAATTGAGGGAGAACAGTACTGAGGTGCTAAGGGAGGCACAGGGAGCTTGTAATGATCTTGTCGCCTGTATTCCAGGGTAATGTGCAGCTCTTCCCCTCCTGCCGAGATTTCTATTGAAATTACCTGTACCTTGTCTATTCTAATAAACCTACTTGTAATTAGTTGAACCTGAGTTGGTTTCTGAGATTCATTTAGGAAAGAAATAGAACTAGCTGTTCTCAAGTAAAATGAATTTGATGTTTGACTGCAGAAGATGCTGAATTAGGGGGAAAAAGGTCTAACTTGAATTTGGGGGGAAATAGGGAATATTAGCTTTAACTCTTAAATGATGGAGAAACAGGAGCAAATTTACTTGATGCTACTCTGCTGGTGAATGGAAGTCTTGCACTTCATTCAAAATGGAGTGGTTTAAGTTTCTACTAGAAAGAAGAGAAAAATATGGTGGTAGGTTAGTAATGCACTAAGTTAAAAGGGAGTAGAGATGCACTGAGAGTTGAAAGTAAAATTCAATTCAACGTCATAAATAGCTTTGAAATAAAATAATGGTATTTTAGAAACAAGCATATTATGAATTTTGAAGAGGTAACTAAAATCAATAACTTCTATATGATTAATTGCTTTGGACTTGATCTAATTTTTCTCCCTTTTTATAAATGTCAGAGAAACATTTTGAGCAATACAGGAAATAGCAAGACAGACTTTCCTCTAATTCTTTCGAGAATATGTATAATTCTACTGATGCTATTCTCCATCACCCACCCCCTGTTTTGTTAGATGTACACGGATTAATGTGCTAAATTGGAAATATAATTCAGGGCTAAGCAAACTATTTCCATAGAAATACTAACATTGCCCATGTCCTTTGGTTTGGGAAATGTTCAAGAAAACAAAATCCATCATTTTTTCATCGGTCTAGACACAGGCCAGAAATAATGAAGATGTTTGCAAATGACTGCAGTATTAATAGAAACTTTGTACTTGGATTTTAATGATTGTTAGCAGCTGCAGTTATTTATATATATATATATATATGCATGTGAGTGTGTATATGCACATACATGGAGACATATTTCTTAAAATTCAGAAATTTATTTACCACTTTAGTGTTTAAGACAGGTTTTTTTTTTTTTTAAGCCTAAATTTTTGTGGGCAGCTTTTGGTCTGCAAACTGTTCAGCTTGTTTGTAGTTGTATCCATTTAGCTGGTTTCACTCAAGGAAAATGTAAAAAATACTGGCTCTATAGTTATATAAGACTTCGCATGAGACTCCTGGCTTTTTTGTGATTATTTGTAAGCAAAACTATGTTTATATATGTGAAGAGTTTAAGGATGAAGTACTATGAGTCTCAAAAGTTCAAATGTGCTATTCAGAGCTGTATGCATGTATGACAGTATTCACTGGTGGAATACATATTGCTGGTGCTGGTGAAGCTGAGAAGTTGCACCATGTCTTGGGTAAAGCAAGCTAGAAAACAGCATGCTTGTGTCTGGTCTTTTAGGTACTTCTGAATGGCAAAACCAAAACAGGAAATCAACACATGCCATAATCCAGTAAGATTTATTGAGACATGAGAAAATATTTGAAATCTTTTTATGTCCTGACAGTATTTCACATTTTGCCCACAAATGGCTGTAAAACTTTTGGACTAAAGATCATTGTTAAGCTTTTTTTTTTTAAGCGTGAGGGAAGATGAGGCTTTTCCTTAAATGTCAGTAGATATAAAATACTATTTACAAAGCCTATATAAATTAAAATCTTTCCAGATACTGATGAGGCATATTCACATTGCTGCTCATTTTATTCACTCAGGAGACCAATTTATTTCACTACCTCTGCGCTAACTGTTTCCATTGACATCCAGGTCTGCTCTGAGCAAGCAACTGTGACAAGTTGTTTATTGAACTGTAAATGGGTATTGTCTGCCTCTAAACAATGGCTTTATCTAATTATGAAGCCCCATGCATCATTTTAGTCCAGTGCTGTTGGTTAGACAAACAAGGTCTAGCCACAGATTTTCATGTTATTAAAAAAAATAATTTAAACCTGGGTATGGTGTCACACAGTGGAAGATATTCTGCATTGTAACTTGACTGGTGTGTCAGATCTGGAGAGAACAGACTATAATGTTTTGCCTGTGGTTTGCTGGGCAATAAAATTGGTTGAGAAAGGACAAAAAAGGGAAACATTCTGTAAGAAATAAGCAATGGACTGTGCTCAGTTATTCCAGCTCCCTTATGCTTTAAATTCTTCTGTTACCAAGTGGCTTGAAAATGGTAACAAAGATTGAATAAACCTGCTTGAAAAACTCTAGTGTTCTCCTCATTGCTTTGTGTCAGGAGGTAGCTGAGTGCAATCAAAGCTTTTTGTCTTCAGCTGTCACTAAGTCAACTTTTCTAAGTGGGTTTTATGCGGTAATCACAGAAAGAACTTAAAGGCTTACTCTTCTGTATTGGTATGATGTTTTTTGGCACAATAAAACTAGCCAAAATTTAATGAACAGTTTAGATACCAGTCTTCTAAAAAGGAGGTTGGACTACATATGTTAAAGAATTGAAACAGACAAATATGTTAATGTTTTATTAACATCCATTGAAATAAATGAAGTGTGATGGAGGGCAAATCCATGTTCCCATGAGAACTTGCAAAAATGCTACCATTTGTAAACAAAATTATTCATCTTTATCACTGAAAACTTCAGATTGCTTTTTGAGGCATTGCTTAATGGCCTTGTATAATTAGTTTCACATGTTAAATCCCTATTGGTAGTTTCACTGATCTTCTCATGAAATATGAAACTCTTTAAAATTTAATGGTGAATTAATATTAATTTAATCAAATATTTTAATATTAAAGCTATTAATAATTCATCTTTTACATGGCTATGGAGATTTTGAAAGCCATTCTCATGTTTTCTGGCAAACTGGTTATACAGAGACTATTTTGATTTTTTTTTGCCTGTGTGGTTCCTGTGCAGTAGCTAGGCTGCCCGGGTCACTGGTTATTTTTATTCAGCCTCTAGAGCGAATGTGAATGAGTTGCAGGGCACAGCAAAGTGAAGGAGGTTGATGTGTCTGCTGGAGCCAGCAGTGCTTCCGTGGTCCAGAATGCAGCTAGAAGTCGCTGTGCAGATCTGCAGGTGGGTCGGTGTTGATGCATATCAACCCCTTGAGCCTGGGGTGCTGCAGTGCCTGGGGACCATTGCCATGGGTCTTGGCTACGCAAGCTGTTTGTGTGGAACTGGTAAAACCAGAGGTCTGCTGGAGCAGACAGGCCAGGGCTAAATCAAGCTCCCCTCTCTGCTGAAGCCCTGCCTGTCGCTGCTGCTGGTGTGCTTGTGTGTGGGAGCCCTGCTGGCATGTCGTGGTGTGGGGTGGCCCTTGGGGAGGGAGATGTGGGGCCCAGACCTGCTAGCATCAGCAGTGCTGGTGTGCTTTGCAGGCTTGCAGGGAAGTGTTTGCAGCCCTAATGTGGTTGTGATAGCTGGTATCTAGCCCAGGACAATTCTTCCCAGTGATTTGCATCCTTCTGTTTTTAATACAGCTGCTGCGTCACTCTTATCTTCTGGGTCTGCTTTCTTGGTGGCTGAAACTGTCTCCTGGACAAGATGTGGACTACAATTGTCAAAGACCTGTTCTGATGTTATCTATAGTCTAACATTATTGTAAGATATAATCAAATATTTTTGTGGAATTTTCAACCCAAATAAGTAAATGTAAAACAAACAAGAAACCCTCAAAAAAACCCTACCCTGGTCAAGACAAAAGTTAGCGGTGATGTTGCATGTAGCAGGCTACGCATGCCATCAGCCAACTCATGCTTCCTGAAGGCAGGGTGCTGCTTGGCTGGCTGGGCAGTGGATGATGTATCTGCTCTACTTAGAGGAAGGCAGACAAAATTGATTTTATTTTATTTCATTTTAGCTTAATTTAATTTTACTTTTACAGAGACGTGTAAACTGTCATGCTCCTTTTGCTGAGATATCAGAGGCCAAGACAGCAGTGGAGTGGTGTGTATGTGTGTGCGTGTGGAGAAGACATCGACCTTATGTTTCAGTGTAGCTTGCTCTTGGTCATTGGATCCAGTGCTCTGACACTACTTGACTTTTCAGCTGAGTTTGACAGAGCACTGGGTCCTCCTGGCTTGTCCCCATGACCTCCTGTGTGGTACTTAATGATGTACTTTCAGATCTCTGCCCAGGAGCACTAAGGGTGTGCTGATGGATGTTGCCACCTCCTTCCTGAAACCTCTCACCTGTGGGATGAGGCAGGTGCAGGTGCAGTGAAATCAGAGTAGAGGAGGAAGGAGAGAAGAAGGTGCTGTCTCTTGTGTAGTGAACAGCTGCTGTAATTTCCAGACTTGCCTTGGAAGGGCCTGTAACACAGGAGTGTGGAGCAGCAGCTCTGCATGCTCATCCCTAAAACAGCTGCCACCCATCTGTACCATCCTCTGGCTCTTGGATGAGGCTGTAAGAGCTCTGTTAGTAGCTCAGTGCTGTATCCCCTTCTCTGCTGATACTAGTGCTGCTAGCTAAAGGGCCATACAACCTAGGACAGGGGAGCTCTTGGACAGCTTTGAATGAGGTAACAGCAGCATGTGCAATTGGAGGGAGGAAATGCTCTGAAAATCCACCCTTGCTGGCAACCTCTCAGCCCCTGTCCTTCCATGTAAGACACAAATCTTGTTTATCCAGGAGATGTGATATATTTTGCTCTTTAACTTCTGAGCTTAACTAACCTTGTCCTGTTCTGGTGCAAAATATCTCTCACCTCTAGCTTATCAGGTACTGCTTGCCTATTTGGGCAGCACATCCTGAGACCAAGACACAGCTATAATGACAATATGTTTCTTTTCCATGTTAAGTTGCTAGAATTCACTGTATCTGTATGTAAGCTTTACCAAGTACCAGATAACACAGCCTTTTTCTTCTATGGCCTGTGCAGTGCTAGGAAGGAGAATGAGCCTGTCCCAGATGGGGCCTCTGGGATTTTAGGAAGAAGCCTAGAAAGTGACAGTAAAGAATGAGATTGTCAGTGGTTCAGATTCCACAGGCTAAAAGCTATGCGATGAAAGCCATGCTATAAGTCTTGTTGTGGGACTGTCCTTGCATCCTTGGTGATTTGAATGACTGGCAGCTAAATTTGCTGCAAGTTATCTAAACAGATATAAATGACCACAGGAGGAGCCCAAATGGAGGGAAGCGCTAGGCTAAGAGCTGGATCTTGTACTTCTGAAGCAAAGCAGAATGGTGGTAGCCTGGGTAGATGTTTGCTGAGGAGGGGACAAGCACCTGTGCCCTGCCCGAAGTGTGAGGAGTAGGCTTGGCTGTAAGGGCTAAGCGCTGGATTTATTGTGAGGAGTACAGTGTGTGGGGGGGGCAATAACTACAGGTGTCTGCATCTCAAAGCGAAGGCTTAAGCTATGGAAACAAACTGCAAAGTTTACAGAAGTGGTGAGTTCCCTATTATAGCAAAATAGATGGTCACATATGAAAGATTTCACTGAGAAAATAGATGTTCCTCAAGAACTAGGAATGTTACAGGATTGCTGGAGAGGACTCGAGCAAAGAGAGACTTGGTATGCATGTGGCAAGAAACTCTGGATAGGAAATGTAAAAATGTCCTGACACAAAAAGACCATGCAAATACTTGTTTATAGCTGTATTGACATCTGAAAATTGTGCTCAGAGGTTGCCAATTTAGACCCTGAGCTGAGGTGAGAGAAAGGCCGCAAAATGGGAGAGCGGCAAGTCCCAGCAGCAGGCGGAGCTGCTCTTGTTGTCCAAAAACACCTCCCTGGCAGCCAAAAGCCGAAACCGAGCTCGGTGGTGGAAAGCTGGCTTGGCAGAAGCTGGGACAAGCATGCTAAGACCGGCTCTGCAGGCGCCTTCAGCGTGGCTGCGCCGCGGGGCAGGCTTGGCTGCTCCGGGCAGAGGCAGCTTCTGAGACCAGCGCTATGTCATGGCTCGAGCCCCAGCGCTGCCTTAGTGCGTGCGTCAAAATGGGCAGCGTGTTTATATTTCTATCCTTAATGACTGAAGCTCTTCCACCTCTATTTCTCTTTCCTTATGGAGCTGTTGCCATAAATACGTGTCAGAATACTACAGTAATATACCGAGGCAGTCAGGCAAGTAGTGAACACTGATCTATCAAGGAAAACTCAGAGCAGCCTTTTTCTGCTAAAAGTTTGAAAATTTCAGTTTCTTCTCTTTACATTTAGGAAAAAACCCTGTAGGGATGTGGAGATATAATGAATTGTGAAAATGCCTGCAAAATAGCTTTGACCCTAGAAGCCACAAAACTGCAGCAGACGGATGTACTTGCCAGAGCCAAAAGTAGTCTATTGAATCATGGAAGCAACACAAAGTTAGCTAAAGTGCTAATTAAGTATAGACTTTTTAAAACAAGAATTCATGCTTCATCTTGTCTTGGCGAGATGCCCATAAGAAAGATCTGTCAGTCTTGCAGACTGCAGTAATTAAGGTTTGAAATACTTCCCGGTCTAAAACAAGGATAGTTCAGACAGAGCTAACTGTTTAAACAACGTCCCTCATGAACTGACATTGCTACTCTGCTTCAAACTGACGGGTTTGACTTCCTATTTTTTTGCTATTGGCTTCTGTGCAAAATATAAAGAAAGTATAAATTAGCAAATACTTATCAGTGCCTTTTTTTTTTTAAGAGAAGCTGAAGGGTTGGAAAACAGCTCTATGGAGTAGCTGGAACATTCTGTGCGTAGGTAGTACATAAGGTAGAAAATTAAGTTTTATACCTCAGAGTAGTTAGGGAAAAAGGTTATCTGTCTCGGTTTTATTCTTTTCTGTCTGTGAACATGCAATTCTGTTGATGTTAATTGGATCCAAACATCTTCAGGCTTTAAGGATTTAAAATTTATTTCTAAATCTTGCATCTCAGCTCACATCCTATGCTGCAAGTTCTGGAGGAAAGATGATCTCTGTCCACCCTTCAGTCAAATTACTTTAAGAATTTGATTAGTAGTTACATATAAAGGGTCAAGTTGACTGCACATAGCTCTGCTTAAATACAATGAACACATTGTGTGTGCATGTGGTTTCCCAGTATAATTTTGGATAATGTGTTATCTTTTTCCATCTCTGTGCTCACACAATCTATTTTCCATCTGGAAAGGTCAGTCTAGTTTAAAGGGCAGAGGTAGTTGGGGGCCTGGGATCATGAACCTTTTTGTTGTGCCCTATTATTCTATGTTATGCTTCTGGTGTAATCGGATACTTGTCTCAGAGAAAAGTCTGCCCTCTGGCACAGTCATTCCACTGTCATAAGAGTTTAGTTTTCTGTGATCTTGGTGGTATTTAACAATAAGCTCTGAACTGTGTGTTTAGCAGAAGCTGTGGGAACAGGGATGTCAAGTCCATTAATCATGGATTAAAAAAAAAAAAAATCTCTGGTCCAGACTGTCAGCCAAGGATTAGCTGCGCCCCCCCTGCAAAATCTATTCAAGCGACCTGCCGATTAGGTCAGCTTGTCCGTCTGCCCTGAGATTTTTTTTTTTTTTGTTTTTTAACAGAAACTGGCAGTTACAGCTCTAATCCTTACAGTACTCGAGGCTGTCTGTAGATATGTGCTTGGAGGGCCATAGGCTACTCCGATGCAGTGTTTAGTTCACTGATGCCAGGTTGACACAATCGTGTAAAACTGATACCAAACGGCGTGTTCTGGGAAGCAGGTGAATGCGTGAGCTGCGGTTGTTTCAGGAGGGCTTTGGTAACACCTTGAGAGTGTGTTCCTGTAATGTAGTGATTCATTTTTAGCCTAATCTATTTTCAAAGGTAAATATTAACTATATATAATTATTAAGAGACAGAATTATTAACATGTTTTGTAAATATTCTCATTATATATCAAAAATTTTTTTTTCAATGGTGATGGTATTTCTGGTAAAGCATGTCTGAGGTGCGCACAAGGAGATCAAGCCTGCACAGAAGTTTGGAGCAGTTTTGTTGCTTCGCTTTTGCTAACTAAATCAAGCGGTGTCCTTTTTAGTGGCACCAGGCAGAAGGTGAACTGTGTCCGACTTCAGAGCAAAGTTGTGCTGGTGGCTTTTGGGCAGGCTGGAGTAAGTTTTGCTCTTGAGCTGGGTAAAGAAGGCACGAAGCTCTTGTAATGCTCTGGTGTGGAAGAAAGTTCTATTTTCCTCGGCTGCAACTCTCAATCAGTGCCACTGTTCTGCATGGCTAACGCCACCGCTCCAGCATCCTATTACTATGCAAAGCAATTTCAAATTATTTCACAAATAAATCACTCGGGCTCTGTTGGATTTCTGAACTTTCTGGGGTTATCTTGAATTCTCAGAACCATTTGGCCCCATTCATTTTCATTTGTGGAATTATCTATAATGTGGCATTCGGCACTAATTATTGCTGTAGCTGCTATTGTTGCTGCCAGCCCAAACCTGTGTTTCAAGTGTGCCTCATTAGCAGTTCAGACCTGGAGCCACCTGTGTCTTGGTGACTTTTCTGGGCTGCCTGGGGGCTGGCTTGGCTCGGCTGCGGGACGTTGCAGGAGCTCGCCCTGGGAGCAGTGCTGAGTGCAGGTGGTTGTTCCTCCTTGTCGTCCTCCGCTAAGCCTTCTGCAAGGGTGCATGAAACCTTCTGCAAGGTTTCGCTCCTGGGGGTGTGGTTTGACAGCTTAAAACTTGTATTTAAAGTTTAATTATGCATTTATTAAAAGGTTGGGGGTAGGGTAAGGAAACAAGAATTGAAGTTAAATGCCAAATTGGGGTTTTCAGGACTTTAAGGTCCACAAAATTTGGTGCATGTAGA
This sequence comes from Rhea pennata, assembly GCF_028389875.1. NCBI lineage: Eukaryota > Metazoa > Chordata > Aves > Rheiformes > Rheidae > Rhea > Rhea pennata. Next base: position 20,246,962 of record NC_084670.1, read on the forward strand.
ATGCGGCTTTAAAATGTATAGCAACTTTAATGAGCTCTCAATCTCCCTGCATTTCTGAAGCCCTTAGTGGAAATCACTTTTCATTTCTGTTAGATAATGAATAGTAGGCCAAGCAGAGCAAACCTTGAAATTTGATATTTTTTGAGGCACCATCTATACAGTAAAATGATGACAATGGAACCTGTTTATTAAACTAATGTAGTGATTTTATCACTTCGTTCTTGGTATCTTCGTACCTGATATTATGCTGGTATGGTTTCCATGGCAACAGAGCACTCTTCCTTCCATTTGACCCGAAGTTCAAGCCTGGCTGTTGCAGGAGAAATGCCAAGAAACACCTCTGCTTTTATTAAAAACAAAACTCTCGAATACATGCAAAGCGAAAACTGGGGAGAAAGAGGAGAGCCTGACACTGTGTAACCAAAAGGAAGGGGCCGTCTTCGACGGAAGAGCTAGGAAATAAACAACTGCTAGGCTGCGTGCTCCCGTAGCACGTTTTGTCCTCAAATTCAACTGCGGTTCGATTTGCACTTCACCCTTGTATTTACTTTTTACTGTGGAAGCAGCCACCCTGTGAGAGTTGATCTTATTTCGCAGCCCGTAGAGCCCACCGGGTCCGTCCCCGAGGAGCGGCGTCGCGCGGGGGAGCCGGGCCGCCGCCTGCGCCAGGCCTGCCGCGCGGCGGGGGCTCCTGGGGGCTCCGGCCCGGCCCGGCCCGGTGGGGCCGCGCGGAGCCCGGGCGGCCTGGCCGCGGTCGCGGTGGCTGAGAGCTCGGCTCGGGGAGGTGCGGCGAGGGCCGGCCGCGTCGTGCCAGGCGCTCGGCACGCGCCGCGCTGCGAGAGCGCGTGGCGGCCCGCCGCCTTCCCTCGAGGACGCGCTCGCTGGGGACGGCGCGTCTGCAGCGCTCGGCGGCGCTACTGTTGGTTCTGCGTCAGCCTCGGCCAAAGCGTCTTTGGAGGCGGAGTTAGCTGCTCTAACTAAAATTATATTCCTCAAAAATGCAACCTGAGTGACGGTTTCCTCAGAAGTAAAATCAAATGAAAAATCTTGATTTGTAAGGACAGAACCAAAATGAATTTTGTTTACTTATGCTTCTTATTTGCATGTTATTCAGTTAGAATCTTACCTGCTGGTAATATTTTCAGCTGCTATTTCTCCTAAATAATATACGTATTCAAATGCCTAAGATGGGAGTACTTAGTATTTATTCTGTTTTTCCTTCTGTTTTTATTTTATGTAACAATGTCATGTGTACTTTAAACTCTTCCAGTGTAACTCAAACAGGAGATAGTTAGACCTAGAAGATACTGATGTCTTTAGTAACAGCAAACTACAGGCTGCTAGGATTGAAATGTAGTTAACTAACATCCAAAGAGCTGAAATAGGAATTCAGAATATTTCAAAATTCCTCTAAAATAGTATTTCCAATGTGATTTCTGTAATGGTTTTCACAGAAAACTAAACACCAAGCTGTTTTGGTTCTGACTTGGAATGGATTTTTTGGAAATGTCAGTGCTTGTGCCCAAAGGCGTCTGCAGGGCTGCTTTGCCCAGGCTGGCTGAGCGCAGCCACCCCCGGTGCTCCAGCTGCGTGTCCTCTTGCCCTCAGGTGCTCTCCGGTGAGATGCACGCGAAGGCGGCAGAGCAGCCTGAGACATCTGATAAGAGCACTCCTTTCTAGATGATGCCTGCCAAGAAATTACAATATCATCAAATTCCATAAGCTTAAAAAGGCATTTTTGTCAGATATTTCATCCTATCCGTTTATTCTTGTACAAGGCAATCCAGATAATAGCATAGCATGCCTAGGTATGTCTTTAGCTGAGTGCTGTAAGATGTACAGTCCCCTATGGATTCAGTGACTCTTGTGGTTCTTCCAGTTGTGACCAGTGGAAGAGCTGTGCAAGGGTTCTGGAAATGTTTGAGCATAACTTGCCTGGTTAAACATGATTTTGAAATTGACTTTTTAATTCTCAGCTTGACAATTTTAAAGTGGATCTAGAAAGAGCATGAGAATTGTATCAAATTCCAGTTTTTCACAGATTCACTGTGAAATCAGTGAAAACTTGCTTTCAACCTATCTTTACCTCTAGTTCTTGGTTAGTCTAAATCAAAATTAAATTGAATCATGGTACTATGAGTACAAATAAATTCTGGAGTGAGCAGTGAACATGTTCTAGAGCATCAGTGTTTTATAGAGCTCTAATATTAATGATAAAAGTCAATTATTCATTAAAATGACCCTTTGTAGCTCTTAATTATTTTTAACTTATGCAATGTAAACTAGAGACAGAGCCCAAACTCTGACACAGTACGAATGGGCTGCGTGTACTAGAACTCATCAGCCTTTCTGCTAACTCCTCAGGGCGGTTTAAATGCCCTCCTTAGGGAGGTGTGATGCAAGATTACCAGAACCGTAGTGATTTTTTTCATTTTGTCCTCATTCAGTTATTTGATTACCCAGGGCGCGGAGGGCTTTGCAGCTGATGCACTGGAAGCAAATGATGGTGCACCTCTTGTAAACGTTTTGCACATCAGGTTGCAGTTGCACGCCTCAGCGTTTGGACCCGCTCCCAAGGAGAGGCGGTGTGGGTGAGCCACGCGTGCTCTCACCTGGCACGGCCACCGGTGCTGGGGCAGGCCCGCGCTGCCTGTGGCTCTGCCGCAGATACCCTGTATATGCTTACTGCATGAGTATTTCTCATTTTGTGTCCAGACAAGGATAAATGTGCACATAGCTTTATTTTCCTTTTTGAACGAAGGAAACCTAATGTACTGTTGAATCCTGATGTCTTGGGACAAGCTATAATTTTACTGCTTTCACTAGCTGGGGGACAGGTTACACTTTTCCCATGCTTGTTTGTGCAGAGTCACCTGGGGTGTGGAGCAGAGTCTCTGGCTGTGTAAGAGATGCTTTTCGGTGGTGGCTCAGGGGTTCCTTTTCCCTATTAAAACCATGCTGCTGCTCCTCTATTTCACCCCCTAGCCAAAATTAACTATCAGTATTAATCACTGATCTTTAGGTTTTTATAGACACGGGCAGAGCGGCTCAGTGCTGGGTAAAGGCTGCGGCAGGGGGACCCGGTTCCTGGTGCCGCCTGGGGGGAGCGGGAGCTGTGGGGTGCCCCCTCGCCCCGGCCCTGCTCCCTGCTGCCTGGAGGCTTTCAGGGGGGAAAAGCGGGGATTTAATTGGGGAGAGCGCTCCTGACAGCTGCTGGTTGTCAGCGGCCTCTGTGCTGCAGCCCTAAAAATAGCGAGTAATAGACTGGTACGGCCGGGATGTCCCTCCGCTGGCAGGCAGCCCGTCGCTGAGGAGTTTCGCTCTGAGTGCGACTGTTCGTGCTGTCACTGAAATGCACTTTATTAGGGGATATATTACAGTTTTCTCCCAGTGATGAGGATACTCCTAAATCTAGAGAGCCACTAAGAGTTGTGCCGGGTGCTTCAGTATAGCAGTTAAAGTCGGTGGCAGCTGTCAGCCTCCAGACCGGGAACTTTTGTGGCGGAGCATGAAACTTGAAAGCAGTCTTGCAGGCTGTGTGCATGACTCAAAACACCAACTCTGCTCCTAGGAAAGTGTAGATAAGGATGGCAAAGTTGCCAGCTGTCATTTTATCTCAGTGTGTGTGTATTGTCATCATGCAAGTTTAGTAGTGGGGAATGGTGGCTCATTTTCAGCTGCTGCTTGATGTCAGGGCAGCATCTGGAATTTTAAAATAGTCTTTTCAGTGCTGATGGAAGGGTTTTACTCATCACAGCAATCTGTTTTTTTTAAACATCGCTTGCATTTTCTGTCATGTCACATCTATAAGAACAAAACTTAGGTTACTGTATCACAATTAGGAAGGAGTATTAGGGCCACTAGATTAACTTTTAGACATCCCCCATGGGTGTGTAAGGAATCTTGCTCTTGAGGATAAGAAGAAAAATGGATGCTTCTATCATTACTAATGCTATTTGCCTTTTCTATGTATCAAAAGACCTGTAGAGAACAATTCTGTAACAAAAACTGGAGATTAAGGGCTTGAGGAAATGCTAAAATAACAGCAATATAATGGTAGAGAAGTTTAAAAGCCTTCTTTCTTGAGGATGTGATGCTTGTTTGACTGCACTGTTTGTATTCCTTGGTAACCTCCGAAGCTGCTGGCCAATTCAGATGTTGCGTTCCTGTAAGAAGGAATGGGAATCTGGAGAGGGGGGAGAGGCATTCAGACCTCAGCCCCGGGAAGAGCTGCAGTGTGAGCTCAGTTATACCAGACCTCAGAGTCTACGTAGACCTGCTCTGCCGAGGCTGTCCCCAGCACTGGCAAAGCTTCCTCCCAGACTCCCGCCCCGCTGGTCCGTTTCTCCAAGCGATATCCCAAGCCTGAGACCACAAGCAGAGGGGAACCAGCTTCCCAACCTCTGCTGCTTGTGGCAGTGCTCTCGTGTGCGGGGGGCAGCAGGGCATGAGCCATCCCAAATTCAGGACTGTGATGCTGAGCTCTTTAGCCCCTTTGCACCAGTTTTGGAGCAAGCTTTGCACACATGATTCTCCTGGCCCAGCGGGTTGGATTGGGCTGGGCTGGCAAAGCGTCCCTGTAACAACGAGGCTTTTTGTGGGCAGGGCCGTATGGGAGCGCCGCAGTGCTCGGTGCAGCGTCGATGGGGTTTCCTGGCGCGGAGGCTGCGCTGTCCGCCTCTGCCATGGTTTCATCCCCTCGGTGCTCCCACGGGGCGCCAGGACCCGCTGCAGGGCTGGCTGGGAAATTCAGCTCACCACTGCTGCCTGGAAACCTATCATGTAGATTATTATTCTTGATTTTCCTCTCTTGCTTACTCTTATTAAAATAGGAATTGTGAAATGACTGCCACGGTGCACTTCATAAGTCTCAGCTTCTTAATAGAGCCCCATATAATTTTGCTACACATTCTCTTGGGTTTGGCAACTATAAAACAACTCATAGCTTTCACTGTAGCAGCTTTTCTGCAGAATCCGTTTCATAAAATGGCATGTTAAAGGCCTTCAGATATTCCCTTATTGTTGCAGGCTTCCAAAGCACCATCCTGAATGGTTTATTATACTTCTGCTCTTTCTTACTCTCTGTAAAGAGTGCATTTTTTATTAGGTCTTGTTCCTCAAGGACAGACTCGCTCTACTGGGCTTGCTACACTTTTAATAGGCTTTCCTGTCACTTAGTCTTGTGCATGGGCCATGGGACTTTAGGAATCTCTGAGACTTAATGTTATTTAAAAGGTGCCTCCTGCTTCTTCTCTAATTAATTGCAATCAGAAAGGCTAGTTGGTGGACACATGGTGTCGCAGCTTCTGTGAAATACTGCCTGATGGCTATAAACATTGCCATATGTTCTCTGTGAAATATTGCCATAATCGCTGGCAACAGGAACAGCTGATAGGAGGTGAAGGATTGGTGGTTCTTTTCTCTACTTTACTTTTGAAAGCCTTGAAGTACTTTTTAATCACCTTAGTACTTTCTTTTCTTTAGGTACTTATACTTACAGTGGGCTTAGCTTCTAAAAATCATTGAAATAACATTTTAGGAAACTTCTACCCTTATCTTTATATTTTGAATTACAGCTGCCAGCATTTGCTTTGTGTGCTGTGTCCATTTGCTAAAACTGCTCATTAATCAGAGTAGACAGTTAATTTAAAGGCTTTTTCCCCCAAATTAAATAATTTTAAAAGAAAACAAGGTAGTTAAGAAATAAATAAGAACTCCAAAAATCTTGATGAATTAAAAGCTTTTATCTAATCTGAAGGTTTTGGGTTTTTTTTTTTCCTCTAAAATGTAGGTAGAGAGGCAATTTGGGGGTTTTTACCAGCTCTTGATTATGGAAAAAATTACAAGTTTTCAAAGCTGTGATCTTAGAGCTTTTTCCTGTCATTGAAAAGGAGATGGATCTCGCAGTTTGTAGTAACCTCAGACAGCAGTAGTATGTAATGCTGTTTCCTATGCTGATACGCTAACTTCCTCACTACTGTAGTAGTTGTGTAGTAAGAAAAACTAAGTATCTGTTAGTATAACGGTGTATTTTAGATTGTCTGTCATAATTTCCACATAGCTTAATGGCACAGGTAAAACATACAGAGGAAGGTTTTTAAGGCCGTGGCCCTGCTGCAGGGAGGCCGTTCGTCGGGAGCAGCAATCCGCCAGTCGCTACGGGGCGGCTGGAAGCCCCAAGACGCTTCCGCAGCGAGCGAGCGCGCGCGGAGCGGGTAAAGCGTGTGCTCGTTGCGGGCTGGGAGTGCGGGGCTCTCCTGGAGGTAAGCAAACAGAATTGATTCTGCTCCATTTATTAGAATTGGTTTCTTTTAAGCACCGCTTTTCTGTCTCAAATTACTAATTCTAACAGGGTACTTGCTAGCTCCGAGAAAAAAATTTATTAAAGCAACAAATGGTTTTATGTGCTGCTCTATACTTTGGGAGTTGTGGGCTATTGGAGCAGGTTGTCTTGCGCGCACAGCCCCGGCTATTAAACTGTACGCAGGTGATTGATCTTTTTAATAAAACGCTGTTGTTCAGTAAGGAAAGAGTGATAAAGATAAACAAATGCGGCTGTTTGTCCAGTGCTTTGGAGATCGCAGCAACACGAGGACAGCGAGAATGCTGCTTTAATGAATAAGACGGATGAAATGCATCAATTTGGACTTCATTTTAGCATGCCTGGCAACCAGCATGCTTTAAGTTCATTTGATTCATGTTTTTCATTCCTTTGTAACGCTCTGCCGTTCAATGGAGAACATGTCACACTTGCGCGCACACCGAGTCCGGCAGGTAAAGCGTCCCGGCCCTTCCCGCCGCCGTACCGAGCGGGTGCACGGCGCTGCCGGGGCTCCTGCCCGGGCGGCCGCGCCGGCGGGGAGCGCGGGGCCGGCGCGGCCGCTGCCCGGCGCAGCCCCCGGCGCTCAGCCGCGCGTGGGCGGCCCTGCTGCCGCGCGCTCGCGCCGGCGTTTTGAGGAGTTGCTCTGCTGATGTCAACACTTACACTGATTTATTTATTTATTTTTTTAAAGCAAGTGTAGGAAGAGAACCAAGCCCTTGTTTCTTTTGCTCTTCACTAAAAGCATTTTTTTTCCATGGTATGTGCTGTACTGTCCTTCAGAGAAGCTTTATTAAGAGATGCATGTGTGCCCTGTCGTGATTGTGGTCATTTTTTTATAGCACTCTGCAGGAAAACTACAGTAAACTACCTTTAGCTGTAGTGTTTTTGTATTTTGCAACATGGTGAGCGATTCGTGCTTGGCGGTGCTGCGGGAATGCGGCTTGTTCTGCTGCCCTGAGGGGTGTTCTTCAAGCTGCTGTTTACCGGTGCACTAAGATCACTGTTTTCTGAACTCTTTGGGTTGAAAGTTGGCATATAAAGTAATCCAACTCCTTTTATAACTGTGGAAACAGGCACATAATAGCAGTTTTCTGCTTCTAGGTTCTGCATAGGAAAGTTAGCAAATTCATAGCAAATTGTTTCAAAAGAGAAAGTGAACCCATGGAAAATTTGAGACTTTTCCATAGTGACAGTTATTTGAAGCTACTTTGAAAGAATGCTTAAATTGAGCTAAGTTTCCAAAAGCAAGACAAAGTCTCCAAAGGAGCAAGACTCCGTTTTTTACTATGAAGATGCGGCTCTGAAATTCTCTTAACAGGTATGTCGCTACCTTCCTTTGACTAGATCCATCTATAATCGCCTCTTTAGACTCTCCTACCCGCTGCGGCAGCCTCCGGTCTGGAGGCCCTGTCTTTGCCCAGCTGTGCTGGCGTGTCGTGGCAGCGTGTGATCGAGCCCGTAGCCGGCTCGGGGCCGCAGCTCCCCTGGGTTTTGGCGAGCTGCGTCGCGCTGTGTTTGGCTGCCGCTGTAGCCTGACGGGGCTCTGGGGCTGCCTCCTTGGCCGTTGTTTAGTACCTGCTTTTTAAAGATTTTGCTCCAAACTTTAGATCTGTGGAATATTGAGCAAACCTAGAAGCATACTATTTTCAAACAAGATCACTGCCTCATACCAAAAACTGTTGATTTTAAAGATGACCTCAATAAAATCCTCACGAGAAGTCAGAGTGAATCTTTCTTTTTTGCAGAAAGATCTTGGCTTGTGACCTGACCTTGCAAGCCAGTATATGGCTTTCAAGGCATCTCCCCTCATGTTTGCTTGTTTTCCACTTGGTCACTGGTGTTATAATTACTGGACTAATATTTATAATTCATAGAAAATTACACTAAAAAATTTGGAGAGTCATGAAGATTCACCACATGAACAAAGGAATGTAAATGGTATCTCTGATAGTTGGAGAAGCTGGGAAAGTTGAAGTGGTGTAATGTGTCAGGAGTTTATTTTGAGCACCTACATGTTGCCTTTAAAGTTCAGTTTATTAATAGGAAGACAGGTTGTATACAAACTAGAGGCTTTTATTTTGCTTTTAGGTGGAATCTCTTTCCTTTTAAGAACAGAGCCGTGTGGCTGTGGTTTCATTAATGGCTCTTACTGAGTTTTATGCTTTACTTTCACATTAACTGCAACATCTTTTCATCAATGGAAAGTGCCATTTTGATGAACATGGTTCTTATCCCTGTTGCAGTATGTCTGTGCACCTCTGGAAGTGCTGGGGGAGAGGTTAAGATACAAATATATTTTAAATCACTGAGTGCATCCACAGTCATACTCTCCACAGTAAGGTTCTGCAGCAGAGCGGCACATAACAAGGGATAAAAGTCTGTGATAATGCCCTTAATCATAAAGCCATACTAAATTACATCTTTAGTTTTGTGAAATGTAGGCTGACTGTCCTGACTGACCAAATAAATAGATCATGCTAATCATCCTCACTGGTGGTCGGGTGTGTAATAAGCTGTGTTCTCACCCAGCTCCCCAGAAAGGGAAGAATTATTTTGCTTTAGTTTTTGGTATTTTTTTTGAGCTGTGCAGCTCTCTTGTGAATGAAATACTTGTCTGTGCCATCCTGGGATGGATCAACTGGAAAAAAAACCAATGTGTTTATTGGTAATGCAAATTGGTAGCAGTGCTACTTGTGAGGCAAGTAAGGGCAAGGTGTGGATGGAGATCTGTCGTGTGCCGGGTGGGCTGGGAGACCATTACGTCTCATGTTCTTCAGGATCTTGCCCTGAGAGTAATGCATGATGTGTAATGCGTAGAAAAACTGCAGAGCGCTATCCTCGGTTGTCTCTGGTGGGCTGTGCACCTCACTGCCCCAGGCTCCCTTCCTGGGGGCATGTATGTAGGCTCCCTGAAGCCTTACTGCTGTCCTGTGCCTCTGTAGGGTACCAAAATTTAGTGATGGTGCTGTCATAAATTCCTTGCTTTTTTGGGGACTCCTCTGTGCCCTCAGGAAAGCCAGCAAAGGTCGCTTTCTCTCTCTGAAAGCGGGATGACTTAGTGGGCTGTGCTGGGCCAGTCCCCTCACCTCCACCTGTGTTAAGGGACCTGCAGGCACTTGCAGGTTGCACTCTCATGGTGATGTTTTCTTCTGGCTACTGGTGACAGCACTTAGAGTTTCTAGCCCAAGGTGGATACTTCTAGTGTCTCTAGTATTTGTGGAGAAAAATAACCACCCTGTCTGTGCCTTTGTGCAAGGGGGGGGTTAGCGGGGGAGCTGAGCGTGGGTGTGGGTGGGCGCCTGCCGGCCACGTGCTGTCTTGTGGAGCGGAGCAGACCGGAGGATGGCCACGGGTCTGCAGCGTGTCGCTGTGTGCTGGCCGGCAGCAGCATCTTGCTGCTGCAGCCTGCGCGCCCTTGCCTCCGCGGCTTCAGTGGCAACTGGGTTCACTGCAGAAACACGTTCAACTCCACATAGTAAAAGTGCTTCAATAACTGAATGTTTTATGGTGGATGGTGATCGCTAAATACTCATCCCATATGTAGAAATTAAAGTAACTGGAAATTCTTACAGCCTGGATCCGGTTGAGACCACTGGAGAATACCTTGATGTTGGCGGTTAAAATCAACAGTGTGCGTTTTAGTTATTTTCAGATGCCTGTTGTATGTTTAATATACTGTATTTGTATCGTGGGCTCTCCTTCCTGTGAATCTGAGGTCTCTCCTCCTTGAATGAATGAGGCAATAAGCAATTGAGTCTGAAAGATACTTTATGCAACAGAAAAGCAATTTGGTTTCTGGTTATCAAAGGGCAAGAAGCAAACTAGCACCTGAGTGCTAAATATTTATAACTCCTATGTTGCCAGTTTGCCCTGCACTTTTAGGGAGCTATGTTCTTGGCTGCATTGGCAGGGCCTCATGCTCTGGGGATGTCACCTGTGCGCCGAGTCCTGCCTGTCCTCTGCGAGCTGGCGGGCGCCTTCCCTGCAGCGCTGTCGACCCCGCAGCGCTGTCCTCGCGCCTGCCACCGCTCCGCCGGGTGGAGGAGCAACAGTGGAATCTTCTGTTTCTTGACTGGAGAATCCCCCAAGTAGAAAGCAAAATAAGGAATGAAATTATTTTTAGCTAGGATGATATGAAATTTTTATAGAGGTGTTTTTTTTAACAGGAGTGAAAAAAGTTTCTCTTGAACTGTGTGCTCTCAATAAAAGGAAAGTTTCACACCAGATTCCCTTCTAATTAAGATAGCTTTCAAAATAGCAACAAGTACTATATATGGCTGCTTTATCCTCTGTCAATAAAAGTAATATATAAATGAAAAATTCTTAATGCAAGTCAAAACTGTTAGCCATGTTGAAGTACTAGTCTCTTAAAGTCGGTTACTTAAAATTTCAGATTGTAGATGAGTACATTTTTCAAAGATTTCCTTTCAATAACGATAAGTGTTCAGTCAGAGGTGATAAATATGGAAATCAACTTTTTGTACAGTCACTTTACACAGTACCTTAAACTCAAGGCTGTATTATGCTGGGTAGCTGAGTGAGTGGGATTTTCTCTGCAAGGACAGTGCTTAATTCAATTCTAGTTTTATTTTTATAACTGGAATAATAGATGTTTTTATATTTTGACTAAATTCTTTACAAGTTTTAACAAAGTATAGAAAGTAAAAATTAAACTTCTAGAAAATAAATCTCAGTGCATAAGAGCAAATTTGAAATCATGGAAGAATTGCAATGCACAAATTTAACAATCTATATACATTGCATTTAAAATAAATCACATATAATACATTTTCTATGGCAGATTTAGTTTGGTAGCCCTGTATTTCATTGTTATTACTGCTTCCTTCTGATTACCTTTTTTAAATGGGTATTAGAAAAAATACTACCATAATATGTGCTAAATGTACTGGTTATTATAAAAATCAGTTATTTTTATATCTAGTCATGAATTACATCTTAGAGGATTTGTTAGTGTATAAAGTTACTGGAAGTGGCGGGCGCCGGAGGGTTCTTGGCCGTGCCTGCAGCGAGCTATCGTGTGCCGCCTGTAACTCGGGGCGGGGGGTGCAAAGATCCAGGCTCGTTTCCTACTCGGTGTTCACAGTATTACCTCCGCTCACAGCTCTGAGCTAGTTAACAGAGTGCATTCCCTCAGTGTTGTAAAGCAAAGATTTGGGGTGTTTTTCAAAGGAAATGAATGCACTTTGCTTATCCTTTGTCAATGGAAGTTGCAAATAGAGCTACAATTTCGCATAATAGCTATAAACCATTACTCTCATGGCTTGACAAACACCTGTGAGGATAGACTGCAATATTTCATCTGAGAAAGGCCTGAATATTAAATAAATGTAACCTCCCATTGGGTCCTGCTTTAACCTCCTACTGGTTTGGAAGGTGAATTTAAGAGCTGAAAGCGTTTTAGAGTAGATGTTAGGGGACAGGTTCAGTAAGACCCAGACAGCAGATTAGCACTTTGTGCTTGTAATAACAGTCCTTCCCATCTTTCATCATCACTGCACACGCGTCGCTGCAAAGTGCATGTTTTAGCTTGAGTTAGGTGTACAGTTGGCTTGGGCTGGTTGTCTAATAATTATGGTTATACACAATTAATATTTGTTACTAATTAATGTTTTCTCTGCTTTTGATGACCTGTGGGACTGAGAACTGGAATTTGATTTCCTTATTAATGTAATAAACTTAACTCAGAAGCTCAATTTAAGCCCGACATTTCAGAGAAGAGGTTCTCAAGTCATGACATATTTAGCTTCAAAAGCTAAAAATAATGAAATTGTTTAAAATGAGCCAGGACAAGCCTGACAACATGAGATACTATTAATGCAAGCAGAGCAGGAGGCTTTGCAACATTTAGAGACTCTTTTCTAATCCAGACAAAATGTTTCCTATAAATTTTTCTTTTTCCTGAAAAGTACTTGTGGCATTAGTTGTTCTCAGCTGGGAGGAATGAGATAATGCCAGTGTGAAATATTCCTGTCCTGCTATGAAAACAAGAAATGAATTCCTTTGTAGTGAGCATAGTAATGGTGTGTGTGTGTGTGTGTTTTAAATAGTAGTGATACAGCATGGTTATACGTGCATGCATGTGGATAGAGATGTTAGAATAAATTCTGATTATTCTAGTAGTAGCAATAGCAAAATAGCTATTGCAAGAACAAGCCCTTTAATTATAAGGTAGATAACAGAAGAACATTAGAAACAGTATGTAGTGTCTGTTTTCATTCTATATTTTTATTTTTCGATAAAACTGTTGAAAGGATTTGAGTATTCAGGTTGTAATTATTATTAGTAGACAGCCAATGAAAAGGCAATTTGTCATTCTAGAAAAATGATGGTTATCAATTATGTCATAGAGAACACTTAAAATATTTAAGTTGTTCAAGTGCCTTTCACACAGTCAAAGATCAGTAAATAATGAAATGAACCAATAAACTGCGCTGATAAGCAAGCATCTCTCTCCCACTAAAACAAATTGCTGCTGTCAAAGTACCTGTTTGCTAAACCTCTTTTTCTAGTTCCTCTTCTGACACATTGTGGTGCTTGGCTTATGCTGTGATGAAATCACTTATGAGTTGATTTCTAAAATGCTTTGATGGACACAAACAGACGTAATGAGCAGATAATGTACAAATGTTCCCTCTTTCTGTGGCTGAAGGTTGCCTCTCTGTAGAGAGGTGTGGGCAGGTGTTCCCTGTTGGACCACCTGGAATCAAGCTTGTAGGCAGCTTGTTCTGCAGATGGAGCAGCAGTCACAGCAGTATGTTTCTGCTGCCCAGATGTTTGTGCAGTTTTTGTTCTTGAGTGAATCAGAAGCCAAGATTTTGTAGAGAAGAGAGCAATGAGTCATTCACAGATGTCTTGCACACAGTTATAAACTAAGATGTCTTCATACTGTAGCAGTAACAACATAGCATGAAGAGATGAAGGCCCTCAACCCAGTCAAATGCAATTAAAAAATAATACACACTTATTTTCACCTTAAGGATTGTTTATTCCTTTTTAGTAGCATTCATGATAGGTTAAATGCTTTCTTGCAGCTCTAATATTCTAGTCTCAGCAAAGGGTGCATAATTTGACACATGGATGTAGTTGAGGAAGGAGTGTGGAATCCAAGCAAGGTTGTGCTGGTGAAATGATGAGAATTAATTCTAAATACTGTAGTCAAGACTGGTCTTATATAGCCTAACCACCTGTGCAGTTTTTTCTTATTTATTCTTCTACATTACTTCATCCCAGTCCCCTGTTTTCACCAGCTCCATAGAACTTTTTCTATGTGGGCATCTTCTGGTTGGTGGTGAACAAGGCAATGGGACCCTAGCAAGGTTACAGATGAGGCCAACGCAAAGGTTGCAAAGCAGTGCTTCCTCCTCCTCCCTGCAGCCCTCTGCTCCTGAGGGGATGCGTGTTTTGGAGAAGGAGGCGCACACTGGGAAAGGAGGACTTTGTCTCTTAGCTGTGGCCATCTTCAGCTGATGTTGTGCTATCCTGCAGTCTAAGGGAGAGGTCCCTCCTCACCAGTGCTACATCAGAGGTGTACCTCTTGCAGATCTCAAGCTGTTGTTTGAGTTTTTTCCTGGCTGACCTTGGACCTGGGTTGTATCCTCATGTTGCCTGATGCTGCTGGACTGTCAACGGAGCTGGTGGCAGTCTCTGGTTCCTCCCTGCTCGCTGGTCCAGGCACCTTGGCGAGGTCTCTGCCTGGCCTGCCTCACCTCACAGGGTCACCTTTGACTCCCAGCTTGTCCTCCCTTGTGTGGCAGCCCTGCTCATGCTACTCCCTGGTGCCAGGCTGCTGGCAATGCAAATCAAAAAGGTCCTATAAGAGTATTTTGGTTAGAGGCAGAAGAAAGCCGACAGTGCTGAGATCTCCTGGCTCAGGTCGCTGCGACCTGCAGTGAGAGTGTGGCTCGCTTTTGGTGCCCCTCGGAAAGGGCTGGAAGGGGCAATGTGCTGTTGCAGGAAATAGGGGAGCTGTAGCAGGGTACTGCAATGCCAAGTAACAAGCAGTGTGAAGCAGTGGAGCAAGGGCAAAACTTGGAAGCGTTTCAGCACTAGTTTTAAGGCCTAAAATGTAAGATGAGGGAGTTGGGCTGTTTGGCATCAGTTTGATATACCAGGCCTGGTGAAAGGAGGATAATTGGTGCTGCCAGGACGCCGGTGTTACAGGAACGATGAGAAGGACTCGCAGTCAGAGGGCTAGCACTGTACTTGAAGAATTTTATAAGGTGTAAGAGCATGGAAATATTATGGAAAAAGAGAAGGACTGTGGAACTCCTGTGGGCTGAAATCCTGTGCTGTAATAAAAACGTAGGGCTAAGATTGTGTTACCAGCCCCCCTGCTCTGAGCTGTAATAGTGCTCAGGAAACGCAAAGGGAGACTAGAGAGGCTGCAAATTCAGGACAGGCAGTAACAGTGGGAGGGTTTGGTAGAGACCCGCAGAGGCTGGGCCAGAGCCTCATTGGGGTGGGAGATGGCGAGGGAAACTGCGGATGTGCAAAGTGGCTGCTGCCTCCAGCACCTGGTCTGGGAGCCCTGGAAAGGAAGATGCTGCTCTGGGCCTGGTCCTGAGCAGCACACAGGATCTGTTTGTGAGCTCTGGTTTGTAACTCAAGATGGTTGTAAGCTTAGGTTAACATTATAGTTGAAGAGGGCAGAGTAAATAACTGCAGCACAGGGTCATCCAATTTTCGAAAATAAGATCTGTGTAACAACGAGGCAATTAGTCAAAAAAAAAAAAAACTTAAAGGATTAGTCCAAGAAGCCTGAAAGCAGGCTGCAGGCTATTAAAATATTCTAATGAAGTTATTAGAAGCCCCCAAGTACGTTCCACAATTCAGTGAGAAAACACAATGATCGGCAGCAGCCTGCCTCGCTTGCTCGGCAAGCTGGGAGGGTGTTGTAGCAATGCGGCTGGAAAATGGGAAGCCTGCCGCAAGGAGCAGAAGAGAAAAGCCCTTTGACATGGTGGGTCAAATGTAAACAGGAAATTCAAAGCTCTCATAAAGAATTTGAGAAGTACCTTGCATAGGATGATAAGGCTGTTAGGGAAAAAAGTCCCTAAGTGCATCAAACCCAGGAAACTGGCAGGCTGATGATGGTGTCAGGGGGCTCTGGGCGGAAAGGCAGGGCAGGGGAGCTCCGTGAGCCTTTGGTCGGTCCTCACTGCTGGAGATGCTGCGGAGGTCTTGCACTTGATGTGCTTTTTCAGCAGATAGGCCAGGGAGCTAAATCAGTTTGAAGTAAATATCCAGGAGATATTAGAAAGAGTGCGTGTGCTGGGTCGCAGCCCTGAAGCTGCTCTCCCCGCTGCTCTGGGGGAGCTCAGTGCGAAGCTGTGCCTGCTGGCTGGGCTGCATGTTTCCCAGGGCTCTGCGTTGGGGACTGATGGGTTGTCAGTGCAACTCCTGCCTATAAACAAGGCTCCAGAGCAAATCTTGCTCCTCCATCCCTGTTAGGCATCCATCTTAAAGTAACATAATTCAACACACAGGTAAATGTCATGTGTTGGGGGAGAGCCTGTGCTGCTGCAGAGGAGGGAAGTTCAGCCACCCTGCCTGGCTGGCAGTCTGTGTGGGTGTCAGGATGTCAGGAGACATAGAGACAGGAGATAAGATGCATAGGGGTTGCTGGATTGTCAAAAAGCCAGTGACAGGGTTCAAAAAAAAAAAAAAAAAAAAAAACCCACAAAGTTATCACAGGGTTGTGAGGAAGGTCTTTTCCCAGACTTAGAGCCTGGTGAATGTTAGGAAGTGTCATGTAATAGCTATTTCTCAGGATGGTGAAGTCTGCAGGAACCTGGTCAACAGGGCAGGTTCTGGTTGACTTCATCAGTGGCCCAGAGATGGAGATGTGTGACCTCCTGGTCTGTGGCTAGTACTGAGCTTTCAGAGTCATCAGATGCCATCTTGATGATGACTGTATGAGTGGACAACAAAGTATCTGTAACCTTCAGTGAAATACAAGGTATATCATCCAAAGAGTTTGAATCATTTCAGCATGATGGTGAACTTAGTACTGCCAGTTTCTATGCAGGAAAGAATGGGCAGTGTGTCACAGCAGCTAAAAAAGCCATCAAAATGTTGGGCTGCATCAAGAGAATAAGATGAAGGGCATTGTTTTCCTTCTATGAAAAAAAAAAAAAGAAGATGGTAACTCCTAAATGCAGAAAGGAAAAAATTACTGCTTTACAGAGCAGTGAACTTGTGGAACTTTGGGGAAGGTTGTGGAGATGGGTGGCTTCAATAGACACTAAAGGACTAAGCAAGAATGTATCTGCTACCATCCTGAATCCAGTGATTGCAGACACTGGGGAGGCATTTGAGGAATGGACTGCAAAATTAGCCAAGTTCATGTGCTCCTACTAAACAGCCCCTCCAGGCAGAGTCATGGGCTAGTCTCAGGTCAGACATCTGCTCTGACAGACTAGAGCATTTTTAATACTTATTTATTAAGGTCCCAATCTTCATCAAACTAAGCTGTCAGCTGAGCTAAGCGAGCACAAGTTTATATACTGTGCAAAATGCAGAACTTGGTGTAACTTTGCCTTCCCAGCTTGCAGGCTGAGTGAAGTCAAATTATTCCACTTCTGCTGTAGGCTAGGAATGAGCTTGCAGACAGTTAGCAGGGTTCAGCTGATGCACAGTCTCTTGGTAACTTTGATCACACATTTGAATTCCAGTGTTTTGTCAGCTCAGGGTGCTGGGGAAGGCCATTCTGTTAGTTCTGCATGTTTTCATACTCATCAAGCTACTTGACCAGATTTAACCTGGCTGTCAGTGCTGAGAATGAAGCAAGGAATAGTTTTTCCTTATTTGCTTGTAGCAATATTGCCTAGGAGTTTGCTTCTCAGACACAATACCACTGAAACTTTTTGTATAAAGAGAGTTGTTGTAGCTCCCTCTCACTTGACCTTTGTTTGCCTGCTAAGCCTTGCCTGAATTTTAAACAGATCTGCTCTTCTGACTTGCAAATATCTGTCCTTCACCCGTGACCTTTTACTTCTGAAATACAATTCCTTTGCATGACTTCTCCAGTCAGGGCCAATTTTGTTCATGTGCTTAAAGTCCACGCAGCTGAGGACCACTCTTTCACTTCCTTTTTTCCCACTTGCTTCCTACCATGAACCTAAGGAAGTTCCTTCTTGAAACTTCCATCCCACTATGGGAGCCCTCCACGCAGGCTCCTGAGATGTGGCAGCTGTTGTCTCGAGTGGCCGAGCTTGGCCATAACAAGGACTTTGCTGGAGGATTTTAATCACAACCACTGTAGTGCCTGTAACTTTGTCGTTTCTTTTGAGGCTGCTGACATTCAGGATGGTTTTGGTCCCGGTCCTGCTGTTGAAGGGACCACGTCTACTGAAATGTCAGATGGGAATGCTGAGTTAGGCCTCCAGTTGTCTTTTTATCTGTGCATATATTACAGTCAATACATTAACAAACAAAATATGCACTACCACTATGTACAAAACTTGTACTACTGTACCTGAAAACTTAAGAGAAAAGTATATTTTCTGCTGTTTTTTCCTAGAGTGGCTCCTCAAGCACTAGGATGTTCTAAAAAAAACTTCGCTGTAGTTAATACTATGTTCTTTCAGAAATCAAATTGTGGCAAATGAAAGTAGCTATTTTTGTCGTTTCAGTGATGCTATGGCACACAGGCACATAAACTTAATTTCAGAAATATTGCAATGGAAATACCATTAAATTTATATACTGGAGGTCAATATTTATAAATAGAAAGTGCTTTTTTCTTTTGTTGAAGTAATCTTCCCTCTTCTCTCTTAGGTGCAGTGATGCATTTTCTCACATTATGTGTGGGTCCCAAGAACACAACATTGAGCAAAATTTTAAAGTGAAATTTACATTTACTTGTTATAAGCTCAACAGAGAATGCTGCTTTTTTATTAATATGATCATCTGAAAAGCTCTTAGGCAAATCAACAGTAAGTTTGAAATTTTCCTAGCTATTACAAGGCACCATTTCTCTGGCAAAATAATTGTAGGTAGATTTTTTCAGAGTCTGGGCTTAGCTGATTCAACTGATTCTGTAATGTGAGGATGCTTGTAGAGCGTGTTGTTTTAAGACTGTGGTTGTATATCTTTTTTCTTTCTACCATGAGATACAAGTTGAAATCCTGGCTCTACTAAAGTGAAATTCAGATCTGAGAAAACTGTGTCCTTTGGGATGTTTAAAATGGAGTAAGCTTTTCTTCAAAAACATGTTAATTGCATTTCTATTAGGATTGTGTAAAAAGACCTAAAATATGGGATTTTATGCTAGATAGATCCCAAATATTTACAGGACTCTTACTTATGTTTTCTCTGATGTTCCAAGTAACTTATGTAGTATAAGTAAAACTTCACTTTGTTCATGGTTGGTAATAGCACAAAAAGCAGATGTAACCCAGGATTACTGAGAATTGTTAGTGCTGGGGTGCCACAGACAGTTATGTTGCCAGTAATTCAGTTTGTCACAAAGTTGAGGCTCTCTGCAAGACATGTTGTAAGACAAAGTAAATAGAAAATATTGAGAGTTAATCTGGCTGTTTTCTGGGGTTTCCAATAGCCTTACAATCATCAAAATAAGGAATAGATTCTGAAAGAAAGCTTTCAATATACAGAGGTCCAAATATTATGTATGTTAATACTTGTTTTCATCAGTTAAACTTAGTCTGAAAAGTGTTCTCTTTTATTTAAAGAAGCAAAAAAGGAGAAAGTGGTTTCTCTGATTTTTTGCTTTACTGACATTTTTGTGCTTTTCTATAGTGTGAAGAACGCTGAAAGAGTTTGATCAATGTTTATCTGTAAACATATTTACTCACGTAGTATAGTGTTGGCAGGACTGGTTGCTTTGTGCCTGTGAAATCACATTAGGGAAATTTCATTATAATCCCTTGAATGAGAAACTTTCTGATCCTGCTCAGCTGAGGGAAGCGTACACATCTTGTGTACCATTTGAATCAGTTTTTAATTGCTGAGTTTATTAAATTAGAGATCTGAGAGCTGAAGTACTGTATTATATGTACATAATACTCACATGGGTTATTTAGACATCATTACTTAACAAATTTGATCTTTTAGAAACATTAGGTAATTCACACCCTTACTTCTCTCTCTCACCACTGTTCCATTTTTTTAGAAGATCTGATCATAAAGTGGATTTGGATGAAGACAAGGGGAGGATGTTGGATGGCTTCTCATGCTCGTTTGCTCTGCCACTGGGTTTGGAGATGGTTATAGCAAAAGCACCAACCTTGGTGACTACAATTTATCCAGTCAATAACTTTTGGCTCACAGACTACTGCTAAGGATGTCTGTGATCCTAAAGCTGCCTATAGGATTGTTGTGCCTAAGGCCGTGGCAGTTGTTTGTAGACCAAGCCTAAATTTTAAAATGTTTTGTGGAGCCATGTTCAGTAAATGGTCCATCTGTTGCATCTCTGGTAGCTTGCTGATTTATCATGTATCTTATTTTCACCTTTGAGCCATGTCACTGCCAGAGTTGCCCAGTTCTGCTTGTGCTGGAGTTTGCCAGTGCATGAGTCTGTTAGACACCATGTTTCTAGCACTGTTACTATTCATTGGGATTTCTCAAGTAATCCTCCTTAAATCTAAACTGATAAATACTTTGTTTTATCAGTCTGTTACCTGACTCTTTGCTTCCATAACTTTTCTGTTACCTATTGTTACTGCTGTTAACTTGGAGGAGAGAAAAAAGGTGGCTGTTCCTTCTAACTCCTGGTTCAAATGCTTGTTCTGAGAAAGCATCATACGCTACTGACTTTTTTTTTTGTTGTGTTGCCCTGACAACACAATTCCCTTTAAGGGAATGTTCAGTATGTTTAAAGTAGTATAGTTTAAACTTTTAGGTTTTTCTGATCCTAGCTTCCATTGAGGAACATGTTGGAGAAAAGTAGGAATGTAAATTAATTTGACTACCTGTTTATCAGTGCATTTGAGAAGTATCTGATAAATATTTTATATCTATTTGCAAATTTGGTTCTGTGGAACAGCAGCTCTCCAGGACGATGATTAACACTGAACATTGCTCCTGCTGCATCATCCCTGCTAGAACTGAATTAGCAGGTATTTCCCCCCCCAGACTGTAAACTACTTTAAGGAAGAATTTCACTGTAGTTGCCTGGCTAGAAAAATTTCTTCCACCTCCTGAGAGGAGACCAAAGTGGAGCAGTTCCCCAAGCTCCTGCCTTTGCTCCTTTGTGATTCCTTGGTGCAAGTTGCTGACTAGACTTGAGGGTGCTCAAGCTCTTTTCCACAAAGAGAGAGGAAGAGCTTACAAGAAACACTTGGGACTGCATGTCAGCTTGGTGATTTCTGCTGTTTTGCCTTCCTGAATGCAAGGGTGCCCTTCAAGAAGTTATCTCTCACTTCCTCCTGAAGAATGATCCTATGTCATTGTAGTTGTGAATAGTGTTTGGTCCCTGCTCAATCATTGAAAAGAGCTACTTTAAAAATTATACTTGTTTTCTTGTGTTCATTTTTCACTACTGCAGTGACCTTGCTTATACCACCAACTTCTTACAGTTTGTTTTCAGAACCATTGGTTTTTTGGTGTGTGTGTTGGGGGCATGTCAGCCTGCAGTCTCTCACTCACATGAGGTGTGTCAGTTGGAGGATGAAGATTTGGAGCAATACAATAATATTAGTTTGTTCTTCTAACCCAGGCTTAACTGATTATTCTGAAGAGTCTGCAAGACTCCTTATGCTAAATATATATATATATATATACACACACACACACATATATGTGTATATATTAAACCCCTGAATTATGTTTGAGATGAAGACTAATCTTTTTCTAGGCTGCTGGGTTGAGGCAGTAACTTGTCAACTTTATTTTTCTGTGCTGAGATTACAGATGGTGCCAAATTTCTCAAACCAGTTTTACTGGGGAGATTGGGAGAGCCAGGGTGATGGACTGTGCCACCTTCTCCCCAGACCTTCATGCAAACTGCTGGGGCTTTGCTCTCCTCATAGAAATGAGCAAACAGACAACATCTCAAAGCCTGGAAGCAGCATTCAGGTATGCAGTTGCTTATATACAGGCAGTGCAGAAAAAAAATGGAAAAGGGGAAAGGTTATGAGATAACATCAGTGATGTCTTTTCTCCTGCTGGTTTCCCGGTTGTTGGCCTCAGCCTTTGGCTCATTCTTAATTTGGCAGTGAGCTGAGGAGGTAAGAGGTCACCTGGCTGTTGCCAACAGAAATTGATGTGCATTATATATACTTTGTACATACAGAACTGAAATGTCAAGATACTTTTCTGTTAAGCAGTATAATTTTACAATGTGAGAAAGTATGTCTTTTCTGCTAATGAAATGAATAAAATCTGTTAGTTGTATACTGGCTTCCATTTTAAAACTATTTACAATTAAGTCAAATCAAGTATTTACTTCAAGATCTACCTCAATAATTGTTAACTTTCTGTGTTATTGCAAATTATGAAACTAGAATGTTAACATTTGCCCAGACCTTTTGTTATGCAGGATGAAATCACGCTATGGGGTGGAAGAGGTGCACTCCTTTTTTCATTGAGCCTTTTCAAGAGATATGTATGGATACAGCGCTGAGCCCATGACAAAAAGCAGAGCATGATTCCTTCTCACATGGGTGGTTAATCTAAATGTTTTAGAGCCACTTCAGGCACCTGGTAAGAACAAACCCCATAATATTTAAACATTCATAAATAGAGTCTTTGGTATCTATCTAATTTTAATAAGAAGAGGTGAAATTCTATTGTCACTCCCCGATAATAAATTGCCTAGTGTTTAGTTAAATGAAATGGATACCAACAGGCTATAAAAGGATGAAATAACAGGAACAGTCTTGCTACTTAGACTAGGAGAAGCTTATTGATGTCCATTTATTAATGGAATTAAATAGACTTTTTCTTTCTCTAGGTTAGTTAATAGCTCCATGTGTATAAGAAACTGTACCTTTTTCATTGTATTTTATTTCATTTCTTCTATTAACCTCCTGAACTTTGCCATGCAGATACAGGGAGTAGAGCTGTAATGGCTCTGTAGTTTTTGCTATTTATGGGGCTCTGACACTGTATTTAGGTGATGCAATCTTCCTTCTCAGTGCTGCGCTGCTGACTTCCCAGGACTTGCTCTCTGTCGATAATTAGATGCCTTTTGAGTCTGGTTATTCACTTCTTATTTGGATATGTCTTAACACAAGGAAAGAAAATAATGAACAGAGAATTTAATCTTTCCAAATGCTATTCTCTTCTTCCATCTTTTGAATATTGTTATAAAACCATATGGAACATTCTAGATTGATATGTATGTAGTTGCCTTAGAATTAATCTTTGCTGTTAAGGCTAGCTCCAAAGCAAAGAGTAGTCATCTTGTAGATGAGCTTGTTGTTGAAACTCTTCACACTGCAACACTGACTACTTGGAGTGTAGGCACTATGGCTCAAAATAAAGTTTTAACAGCTCATATTGCACTATTGATTCCAACAATTTAGTGAAATTGCATATTACATTTTTTCTTAACCACTTCCACCCATTATAATATCCACCTTCACAAACAAACCTTCATGATGGAGTAGATACTTTTTCTTAAGAGCCTCTCTACTCAGAGGTTTGAACCAAAAACAGCTTGTCATATCAACTAAGGGATAAATTTGATGTTGCCTGGTCCATCTCTCTATACAGACACATTTTGACACAGTGCATTTGAGTGCTAATAATGACATTAGAAGATGTTGGAAAGAGATCTAATTCAGCATGCAGAAGTGACTTTGCTGTCATCTCCTATTTTCTGCACAATTGACAGCAGATACTTGCGGCTGAATTTTTATTTCAGGTCAAATTTCCAAGGCATAAGACTGTCTGTTAGAAACAGATAAGACCAAAAGCAATACTGAAGTACTTGTTGGAAGTGTCAGCAGTGCTGAGAATTTAAAAAGGATGCTTTGGTTTTGTTTAGGACATGACACATCAACATATGTTTTAGCAACAGTAAAATCCAACCAACAACCTTCTGTCAGTTTTCCAAATTTCCTACTGGGAAGTCTTCATAAGAGAAGTCTTATTTGGGAAGAAAAAAAATGTTTTAACTAATGTGGCTGCTTTGTCATGTTCTGTAGCCACCATATTCTGATATTCCTTAAAGAAATCAAAGCAGGTAGAATGCCCTTGTGACCTGAAGTGATAAGTTATATTACAAGCTTTCTTTGACAAATAAAATTCATATCTGTATCTCATTTCTAGTGTACAGTACCCTCAAAGAGCACAAAATGAGGCAAGAGCCACTTTCAAGTGGGACCATAGATGTTTCATACACAGTTCACGCAGTCCAGTTCATATGCCATCTTTCCCTCAGGAAAAAATAGCCAGGCTATTTCTATTAGCTCTACAAAAGCTTTTCTTAAAAGGTAACTGAGAACAACAACTTTTAAACAACCTATTTCTCTACTGCCACTCAACAACTATGACAAAACACCATGTATGATGATCTGAGATGTCCTTATCTGCAGCTTTTGAATACTGAGTGATGTCAGGCTGTCTCTGCCAACTGATGGCTCCATTCCTGATACGCAGCATTTTCCATTTTCTGATGTTTTTTGCCTTCCCTTGCCAAGGTAGGTGGAATTTCCCAAAGCCATAGCGTTAGCCTGGCAGCTGTGGATCCTCTAATGAAAGAGGTCCTTTAGCTGTGTATGCGTAGGAAAAGTGACGTAGAATGAGTATTTCTGCATTTCTGAAATCTGTTTTTCTGATTACATAAAAGCATGTGTATCAATGCCCTGAATACTGTCATATTAAAAAATCCCAAAAAACAAAAAATACAAACCTTTGGGCTCTGTACTAGCTCTCTCTGGCAGTGGACGATACATAAGACAGATTAACGGACAGTCCGAGACTTAGCAGAACTTCCTTGGTACATGCTTCAAATCTGCCAAAGATTTATAGCTTGGGACTTCCACAGCCAGGAGCAGCATCTTTGTATGTGTTAATAGCTTATGATAACTTCTTTCTTTTTCTGAGCAGGAAATGTTTTCCAGACACTTCCTAGTTTACATGATCTTTAGCATCTAATTCTTGTGGCAGTTGATTCCTCAGTCTAATTATGCAACGGAAGAAGTGAATCTCTTATTGAAAGAGATGGTGTTCAGTGATTCCTACCTGCTTTCTGTGTGTCACCTGTCACTGTATGTGTCTGTCATAACCTCAGTTGTTGTCTTCCTGGCTGGCTGAGACATCCTGATCTATCTTGTCATCTCCTATATAGAAGTTGTTTCATACCTTTTGCCTTTCCTTTTATCCCTTCTAGTTCAAGTACAGGGCAAGCTTGAATTGTACAAAAGTATTTAAATAGTAGCTCCATTGTATATGTATATATTTACATGCACTTTCTTTTCTGTTCTGTTCCTTTTCTAATATTTCTTTTTTTGATTGCTACTGAAATGTTGAGATAATTCTGAAATTTTCACAATGCTATTCAGTATAAACCCCAAATCATCATGATTGGTGATAATCAGCTCAAATCCATCACTGTATATGGAAAGTTAATTTCCCCCCCCCCATGAGCACCAGTTTAGATGTATTTTTTTTGTTTTTTTTTAAATTGAATTTCTTCTGCCTTTGTCTCATCCAGTTGCTTTGTATGAAAGTTGCTTTTGCAGTATTTCATTGTTGCTAAGCTATTTAGGGTTGTAAAAACAATATTATTGCTAGATAACAGCTAACTTGTTTGCTTCCACATTCACCCTTTTTTGCAGATCATTTATGAATGTTTTGTTTCACAAGCTCGAGCACATAGTCCTGTAAGGCATCAGCTTGTAACTTCTTGTGCTTCATCCTTGAAATAAAAGCAGCAGCAGCTGTGTTTTCACCTTCTTCATATGCTTCCTTAAAAACTGGCTTGTAAACCAAGTTGCCTACAACATTAGCAGAGTTTGGGGAAAGCATGCATTTAAATCATGCTGCGAGGTCAATTTAAATTACCTCTGGCAATGTCAGGACTGGACCCTGCTGGAAGGCAGGTGGATGATAAGTTTCAGCCATTCAAAGACACGTTAAATGCAGGACTTGTGCTCTGGCAATATGGCAAGAGGTTCCCTGGCTGAAGGACCTGGTTTGGTCCAGGTCTAAGAGGCTAATTTCATAGCTGGATCTCACAGCAACAATCTGAACAGTGACCAGTCATGTGCTTGGTCAGCTGCTATGGCACAAGTTCAGCCTCTAGGACTTTGGGAATTCATTCTGTGAAACTAGACCCTTGCTTTCAGCAAAAAATGCCTGAATTTTAATTTCCTTACTGTGTTTAATATCAGTCCTAATTCTTTAATAGGAACTGTAATGAAAATATTCCAAAAGGAGTTTTTTAAAACGATCTGGAGTGAAGAAATGAGTTTGGGGACATATTTGCAAGCATCTTCCCAGTAAAGGTGGAAGGTGTTCTTTTTTGAATAGTAATTATGCTGGCAAAAAAAACTATCAGTGAGGAAGGACTGGGAATAGTTTTTTTCCTTCTCTTCCTTTTCCTTGCCCAAGGACAGGGAGTGGATGGATTTTAGAAATACCAGAATATTTTGAGATTTTTAATAAACAATCCAGGAAGTTGAAAGGTTTCATTTTGACAGTTTTAAGATGAAATATTTCAAGTTTTTTATCAAAACTAATTTTTCAACTTGAAGCTGAGCTTTTTCAAGGAGGCAAAAAAACAACCTCCTTTGGAGGTGACTGGTGGTAATCATGGGTGATGAATTACTGGATTATCATCATAGGGAAAGTAGCTCTGCTACTGCCCAAGATACATATATTCTATACAGAAATACAAGACTTTTGGTATGGGGCTATAATGGGTTTTTTTTATAATCACTTAATAGAAAGGAGATGACAGAAAATTCTATAAACAGTTAAACAGTTTCTGCATTAGATGTCCTGCTTATTAATTTTTTGCCCATCTCTAAGTAAAGGTCTCTTGAGCTCTTTTTCTCAAAATACTTCTTTGTAATAAATTGTGGAAAGGTGAGGCTATGGATTGTGAGGCTATGGGTTGTGCTGGAGGTAGAACCAGATGCACAAGAGCAATACAGCATGGGAACATCTATTAAAATAGAAAATTTACCCAGAGGAAATAAATATTTACCCTCTAGCAGTAAAATGTGTTATGGGAGCAGTGAAGTGATTTTTACTAGGCCAGTATTTTGAGCTGGTAAACGATTATCATCTACTCAAATGGCACCAATAGATCAAAGATCGAAATAGCTAATGCCAGGCTGGGATATTATTTTACAGCTCTATAAATTTCAGGTATATTATTGGGGCAGAAAGCATAAGCATGTTTTATTCTATTCTATTGTATTTTTATTCTGTGGTAAGGAATAGTTCAGAAATAGTTTTCTCATAAACATGGAATATGTGACCAGGCTACTCCCTGAATAGTTAAAATGAAGTGCACAGTATATGGCAAAGATGAGGTAATAAATTACGGGAATGTATTCTTTTAGCATATTTTTGTACGTAATAAAACTTCCTTTTGCTGGCAAGTATTTACAGTGGTTTTTTTTTTTTTTTTGGTTACTGTTACCTTGCTTGCAATAAATTTTGGACCATGCTGTTTTAAAAGCAAGCGACGCAACAGCCAGTAATCAGACTTGCAGTAAAAATAAAGCACTGACAACTTTTCACGCCTGCAGCGGGCCGGGTTTTTGTCCCAGCCAGCCTTGCCGGGGCGCAGAGCGGTCCTGGGGCCTCGCGGCCGGCTTAAAAACTCGTCTCTTCAGGACGCTAGCGAACCACGGGGAAACGCCGCTAGTCCTCCGGCGGGCCTCGGAGCCGCCGCTGTCTCTCTGTGGAGATGCCTCCTCTGTTCCTCGGCGCCCTGGTTACTCTGGGCGCTTCGCCCGAGCCCAGCCCGGCGGAGGGTTGCGGGTGAGGGCGGCAGCCCCGTGTCCCCGGTCTCCGTCACCGCTTGCTCGTGACCGTGGACTCGCGACCGGAGCTTGAATCGCAGGTGAACCCGCGCGCGGGCCCGCTGGATAGCTACCAGCGCTTCTGGGGGGGTCTGCGGTAAGATCGCCAGACAAGTCTGATTCGTGGTAACAGCTACGAGTGCAGCAGGTCCCACTCGAGCAATGAGCCCTCGCAGCAGGAGGGAGGAGCCACCGTGAGGCCAATCCACCTGTGAAACCTGTGCCTTGTACTTCTAGAAAGTCTTACAGCTTCTTACTTTGCCTTCAGTTTGCATTTCCTGAGATGATCTCTGTTTCTATGAGCAATTAAAACCAAAATAATACACTATGTATCTAATCAGTCACGCAGAAATGAATTTTATGGTCCAATATATCTGCTGGCTCTTTGCGGCTTATGAAGGCCCCTCCTCGCTCTGCTTTCTCTGTGAATCTAGATGAATTCAAAAGGATGTACTTTGTGTTCCTGATTGCGTTTCCTGTCAGGAGAGTCGGTGGCCAGCGCCATGCCGTGTGCCCGTTCAGCCTCCCTTGCCCTCCAGGCGCGTCGGACGCGTGACGGGATCAGGAGCCAAGGCTTGGTTGGAGTGGGGTGAGCGTCCTGGTCTTGGAGCTTGGCAGCTGCTTTTGCGTAAGACGTGCTGCAAAGCCACGACAGGTCCGTGGTGCTCGCGCTTCGCCTGGGTAACCCTGGAGCGTTTTGGTGGGCACCTGCTGCTGGTCCTGCTCTTCGTGCACTAGTTGCCTGTTCTATAGATGCTCTGAACTTTCTATCTATAATAAGGCAATTAATTCTTTTGGTATTGTTTTCTACAAAGACTGTAATGACTTGGACTGCTTTTCTTATAAGCCATGAGAACTGCAATTGGTAACCCACTAATACTGCTGCCCACAAGGGTTTGTAATTTTAGAAGTAATCACTTTGTGGCTGATGTAAATTTTGTAATGAGAAATACTAGATTTATGACTGTAAGATTTCTCACAGACTGTTTTATTGCTTAGAGGAATTGGTTTCTCTGTTGGGAAAATCCATCATTAGATGTCTGCCTCGAATGTTTTGTGGACCGTTTATGCTAGGAGAATGCTAATGCAATCATTGAAACAATAACGATGATTTGAGATAGTATAATTGTTCCCTCTCTCCTTCGTTCCAGGCGCTGAATGAGCTGCCAGTCAAGTTAGTTAGACATAGATTCGTAAGGGGACTTTGCGGCCAGAACTGGAAGGATTGCAATGTCTGGCCTTTCGCTTCTTGGTCCACCTGACGGCTTTGTTCCGTGTTCCTGAAATAACCACCCGTTTTCTCTGTACGGTAGCTGAGAAGAGCTGTTTGAAAGAGTGCAAGATATACTGTCTCTGTCACTGGGATGGTAACAATCGATTTTGAAGAAAACCTTTACTGCTGTATTTTTATGTGGAATCTGCCTGGGTAAAATACACCCTGATACACCTATGGGACTGAACTCCTTAGGCAAGGTGCTGGGGAGCGCAGCTTTGGTTGCAGATCCTGAGGGCACTTGGGCATAAGATGTGAATTTCTGAGACCTCTTGTCATTGAGGCTTTTCTGGGCATGTCTGGATGTGTAAATTTTGGGGTCTAACTTTTATGGTGAAAATCCCAGCACCTCCAGGGTTAGCTCCTGTGGATTCTGAGATTTACTGTTTTGGTTTGAGATACCAAGTATGAGTGCATAATGCCTATATCTGCCATGGATCAGTAATCTGGGCAAGCTGTTGGCCTGTGTTTTTCGGCCATTTGAGGCTGGCTCGTGTGAGCACGGCCGTGCTGCATGATGCTGGTGGGGAAACCGGGCAGGGGCACCAGTGGCCTGCGAACAGCATGGCAAAGTGCTGCTTTGTTCACCTAGCCCTTTTCACCGCTTCCTATGCTATAACAGACTGGTGCCTCAGCCTGGGAGCTCTAGACAGTAACCGTGAAGACATTACTGTTATTGCAACTAAGGAAGAAGTTGCTGTTATGTACAATCTTATTTTCTGTTTATTTACTCTTTCACCAGGTGTGGAGTATGTGTATGCTTTTTTATTTAAATGAAGATAACTGTTAAGCTTTCTATTTTAATTTAATATAATTTGCCAGTTCTATGCCAATAGCATATCCCAGCAGAGAAATTGCTGCAGTCAGCAAGGTCTTTCCTTCATGTATATGTATCTATAAAAAGAAATATAATGAGAGAATGAGCTTAGAAACATCATGCTTTGAAGTGCCACCATATAACCTCTAGTACCTGAGTTTCTTAAAGATATTTTTCCTGTATGACTCCAGTAATGCTGCAAGCAGCTCCTCGCTGAAGTGCTGGCACTCAGGATAGAAAGGGAGGCAGGAGCCTTTTTCCTGTCCTGGTCAGTCATCTAGTGTTTTTTTTGTTTTGTGTTTTTTTTTTTTTTTTTTTTTTTTTTTAGTCATACTGTACCTAGTTTTGGCCCAGTGTCTGCTTTTAAGTACCTGGCTAAAGCCCTTGTGTTACTTCGTCTCTTCCACGACGTTGCATCATTGTGTGGATTAGCATTTCTTTTTGTTTCCTGCTTTCTGTGTGCAATAGGTGCATTCTGAGAGGGAACACGCGTTACGGAAGAATCACCTGTGATGTATGGGAGTTTTAAATCTTTGTATGATTTGGCATGTTTTTGCTTTTGAATGTAATTCATTTCTGTGCTGCTGATCTTATTCTTTATTGAAACAGCACATTTGTGCGATTCAAGTTCATTTTGGGAAACCAGTTTCAATAACTTTCATTTAAATAAACTATTAAAATAGTTTAAAATATAGAGAACAGTACCACTCTCACTTTCTATTCAAATTGCTGCTCTAACCATTGAAACAGGCTTGAAATAAAATATCTTGGGTTCTGCTTGACCCAACTCAATGCAACCGTTAAAATGTAGAATTACTGAAAAGGTAGTGAGATGCATTCCCTATTTGGTTCAGACTATTGAAATGGGGATGGTATGAGTTTGCCACAGCTATTAATATGTTATTAATCTTGGATATATTATATATTGCTTTTAAGTCTTATCTGAAGGACTGGATATCCTTTTGTAACATGTTCTTTTGCCTTTCCTGTACTGTGACGTTTTGTAGATGAGCCATTGCTCAATATGTAAAGTCTAAATGGCTCTTCTTGTTTGATCAAGTACCATGTTATTGAATGAGCTACAAAGAGACTATATCCTTTGCACATTAAGTTTGGGTCTGGTGCTTATTAGAAAATCCAGACTTTTCAGATGCCAAAAATGTACTATATCTTGCAAGCTGAAAATGGTAGTCTAGCAGTTGTGGGCTGTTACGACACTAAATGACTGCTATGTCCATCCTTCTCTTTTGTCCGTGTTTTCCATGATAGGCCCCAGTTCCTTGCAATGTTAAATATCTCTGTGGCTCCATGTGGCTTGAAAACAGTAGTCCTATTATATTGTCTGTTTTCTGAATCAAGGCTTTTCTTTCTTTGCCTATGAAATATCACTGTAGAAATAACAGCTATTAACAGGGTAATGGCTTATTTTCTCTGCAGTTTGTTGTAGAAGCCTTCTTTATTTTTAAGCCAATAATGTATGTGGGATAACTTTCGGTTGCTTAAGATTTACTTCTGCCTTTCTTTTTCTGTAGGTGGGTTTTCAGTTGCACAAAGGGTAATTACTAAATCACTGAGATGAATAACTTCCTCTATAACATGGGCCTTGCATGTTCGTTAAGTGAGGCTGGATGTTCCCAATTTAGATAAAGAAAACCCAACAATGTTTAAATAGAAATACCTCTAATAGGAGCAATATCAAACCTCAACTAATCTAAATGGTACTTTTTAAAAACCATACATCTCCTGGGATCTGGCGGCTGCTGGGCCGGTGCCAGAGCTGGAGGATGCTTTCGGCGGGGGGAAGGCTCTGCTCCTTTTGCTCGCTCCCAAAACGGTCCGCTTGGGGATGGCAAGCGGGGTAGTTCTGGAGACTGCGGTGGTCTTGGGTATAGTGCTGCTTTTAAGGGAAGGTCTACGAGCTGAGCCAAGCCTCCCGTGCCCCCCGACGAGGTGAGCCTCGGATTAGCTGGTGCCAGCCCGTTTTTGGAGGCTGCTCTGCTTCCAAGCAGAGGCGTTTGTGTGTGTGGCCCAAGGCCATGCTGTGCAGAGATACCCAAGTTAGCTATTCAAGAGTTCCCTCCGCTCATGATGTTTTTGGTTTAACGCTATTCTTGTATCAACCCATGGTGCTTTTTTTGTATACCCTGTGCTTTTTGAAATCCTATGCAGAGCCAGATAGGCTCTTTCAGAAACTTGCCCCTTGAGGAGTTAGAAGTGGCCAGAAGCCCAGTCCTGCGCTGCTCGCACCTCCTCCGCTCGCGCCTGGCCCTTTGCATCGAAGGCGGCGGCGGGGATGGCGGCACCGCAGCGCGGCAGGCTGCCCCGCGGGCTGCCTCGCTGCCCTGCCTGCCGCGGCTTTCCTGGGGGAAGGCGCTTCCCGCTGAGCCAGGCTGGAGCCAGACCCCGGCCCAGGAGGGGCTCGAGCGCCGGCTTTTAACTCAGCCAGCTCTCCGGTGTCCCTCTGTCCCGGGCGGGCGCCGAGGTACGCCCGAGGCCGCGCTGCCGCCCGTGGCCGAGGAGCCTTCTGCTCCCAGCGGCTGCTGGGGTGAGGCTCCCCGCGCTGCTCCTCCCGAAGCACGGGCTTGCCTAGGAAGCGTGCAGGATACCGATGAGAAGCGTGCAGGACGTCGGTGCGAAGCCTGAAGAACCGAAGGTCCCGTTAAAGGCAGGAACGCTGCGCCCGAGCGCGCTGTGGCTATGGCAAAGAGCGCGCTTACGCCGCATTAAACCCGTGTCCCTTGGGGCTGTCGTGCCTACGGGACCCTCCCAGCGACGTCCTGTTGCTTCTGCTCCTTGGTGCCGCTGGAGGGTGGTTGTAGCGTGGTGAGCACTGCGGGGAGGGAGCTGCGGCGCTGCCCCGCTTCCGTGTAAGCACACGGCTCAAGAAATGTTCATTACTCCCCTCTTGAGAAAAGGATTGCACAGAAACCAAAGAACTAAAACCTCTCTTCTGCCCCTTTTTTTTAGTTCTATGTCTGGGTTATAAATTTGTGTCAATAGGCTGTTGATGAGAACTTTATTTCCATGGTCTAGTCCCACTGAGATAATTAAAAATTGTCCACGCCTGCTTTTCTGTGTCTAGTTCAGCGTCACGCTGACAGCAGAGGCACCGTCTAGTCCTTCACCCAAACCCGTGCGCAGCTGATTGCCACCTTCCCATTCATCAGGATTAATAATAATCAGAGAGCTCACTTATGGGGGAGGAAGGTATTGATTGTCATTAAAACGTTGGATCGTGCCTCAAGAAATCTGGGTTTTTGCTCCTCGCTGTCACAGCACCTAATTGACTTTGGAGGAATTAAATTATTTCTAGGCTGCATCTGTTATGCATGACGCCATAACAGGGCTTTTCCCCTCCCTTTTGCCCTGGCTGTTGAAATAGATGAGCCCTTTGAAATAGGGAGCATTAGCAAAAGTTATTGGGGTGCTAAGAAAAATGGTCTTGTTTTGGCAGGAGTTCTGGCACCCTTTTTAAAAGAAATACCTAACAAATGTAGATGCTAGGACTATTTATAAAGAGAGGTCAGGACAGGCAAACCTCCCAATTCCATCTTCCCAAAAGTGTTTAAAATCTGAAAAGTGAGAAGTATGAAAATCAGATTGTTCCCCCAAAAGATTAAATACAATTGAAACTGTCTTATTTGGGTAGATTATTTTTTATAACATTGACTGCACATCTATCTATATGACCTCTGCTGTAAAAGCCAGGAGAACTCTATAAATTCTTTCCTAGGTTGCTGCTTTTCCATCAGTTTTGTGGCCTTCATATGTCTGGGGGGAAATTCTCATCTGAGCCACGTTTTGCTTCGTATACCGGCTTCAGAGCGAAGATGCCACTCGGCTGCATCACCCCATCGCAGACCGCGGCCGCTTTGCCAGGCGTTTGTTGCCCTTTGGCCTCGCTGGTGGCTGCTCTGCCTTTCCCAGAGCCCTGCTTTGGAGGCTATTCGGGTCGGTCCTCTGTAGGAGGCTCTGCCAGCAGGCGCTGAAGGAATGTATGGGATTTATAAATAAACATATGGGACTGCCAGAAACAGTAATTATTTAAAAACCCAGCGTCTACAAGCGTGTGGTGTAGCCTTGTGCTGGGCTTGCTTAGGTTTCGAGGCTGCTGTTGAGATGCTATGCTTACATTTCTGGCAAACTTTGGATGTTTTCAGGAGCGGCAGTGGTACATATGGAAGATGCGCTGCGTGATGAACACCAAAACCTCTTGCCCTCCACGAGTGAGCTGGTGAACACCGTGTGATTAGCGCACGGCAATGCTACGTGAGGATAACCAGTTTGGTTGAGACATGGTGGCTTTGGGCAAGTACAAAAATAGATGGAAAAAGTGTTATCCTGAATGTTTCAGGTTTTGGTTGTGGCCTCCTCTGTGAAGTGGTATTGCGTTGTAGTGATTGGCAATATTATAAGTTTTTATTAGTATATTTTTAACAGTATCTGAACAACATGGAAGTGAGTACATGGGTGCTGCAGCTGGAGAGCATAAACATGAAGCTGCTGCATACAGGATTTCTTTTGTAAGAAATTATTAAGCCTTAACATAAAAGTAAGGCTTGGGTTCAGTTTACAAGCTAAATTGGTTTTTGAAAAGGTTGTGTGGTAGTCAGTCAAAACAAGGACTTATGGTAAATTCAGTACAGATCTGATGGATAATGTGAACTCTGCTTTGAAAGGCTCACTTTCAAATACGTTTTTAAAACATTACAATAAATTTTTCTTTTGTGATGTCAAGGTACATGGGTAAATACACATGAATGTAAAATAAATGAGAAGGTATGTTTAGAATCAGATGTTTTGTGATTCCATTATTGCACCTGAAATTACTCAAAGAATCTGCTCCCCAGTATAATCTTTGCATCCCTTGTTAGCACATGCCAGTTCCAGCTCTTTGCTTTGCAGGCACCAGCTAAATCTGTTCCTTTCTCAGATACTCTTTCGCTCCCCTTTCCCATTTATGTGCCACTTTCCACATTCCCTGTATTACTGACTAACGTGTAGTAGGTAGAGAGAAATATTAAGTGTACGTGTTCTATTTTATTTGGAAAATACTGGCAAATTTTAAACAGCTAGATAATGATTTAAAAGAATAACTAATACTTTTAAATCCTTTTGCATCAGAAGATCTCAACGTTTCTTGGGAAAGTATTAATGACTCAGACCTCTAACACTGCACAAGAGTTGGGTCAGTTTTTCCTCTCCTGTCTGGGCGAAGAGAGGATTTAAGCTATGTGCTCAAGAGAGCGTGAAGATTGTACAGTAGATCGGGGGAATGGAAATAGGTCTCTCAACCTCCTAATCTATGCCCAGTCATCCTTTTTTTATTATTTTATTTCCAAATGATATGCAACTAAGAAGAGCTGTACGTACCTCTTTTTGTGAAGATGTTTTCAGTAATCTTCACAGTGAAAAGACTGTTTAATATTTTTGGTATTAGAGATGTATTTTGATCCTGATTGAAACGTAGACCAACCCAGCGGCCCCAGCGTGCAGCAACAGAAGAGCGGCAGCCCTCGTCTCCGCGCGGCGCGCAGGGCCGGCGGCGGCTCGGGCTCGGGCTCGGGCTCGGGCTCGGGCTCCGCTGCGCTCGCCTCCCGCGCTCCCAGCCAGGCCGGCTTTGCAGCGCGCGCTCGGGCCCCGGCTGCGCTGTTCGCTTTGGTAACTGCGGAGGCTGCCCAGCCAGCGCGCGGGGTCTCCGGCGGAGCGTGGAGATGGACCCTCCCAGCGCCCCAAAACAGGCTGTGAATGAATGGGCAAATTTGGCCTGAAAAAGTTTCGCCGCCTGAAAGGCGGGTGCTGACGTTCTCGTCCTTTCCCCGGGTTTCTCGGCTCTGGCTGCTCGCTCGCACCCTGCGGCGCCTCGTGACGGAGCCGGACAGGAGGGAGCCTTAGCGTCGCGGGCACATTTCTCAAAGACGGCAGCTGAAATGATCTGACACTGACTCTGTTTAAGGCTAAATTGTGCATATTTATCCTCAGCTGAAAAGGATCATTAGATTATGCCCCATGCTCATATGAAATCGATAGTAACATGTGCAATGAGCCTGTCCTCTCTTTTATGACATTATGGAATCAAGTATTTTACACGTAAATAGGGTGAGATATGAAGCAGAGTCATACTTCTTTGAGCTGGGAGACATGCACCATAAATCAGGGTATGTGTGCATAATTACAAGATATCAGAACAAGTCCCGAGGGTATTTTTA
This sequence comes from Rhea pennata, assembly GCF_028389875.1. Lineage (NCBI taxonomy): Eukaryota > Metazoa > Chordata > Aves > Rheiformes > Rheidae > Rhea > Rhea pennata. Next base: position 20,282,549 of record NC_084670.1, read on the forward strand.
GCATAGTGAAATGTTAGATAGACCTGCTTTCTTGAAGAACATTATCCTTTTCATTTTTCCACTCCTAGGTACCAGACAGTTTTGTTGGCCAGATTAGATGACACAAGAGCAGTGTGATAAATTACAACTGCAAGAGTATACTGTGTTTAATTGCACAATCAGAGTTTAAAACTTCTTCTGATTAAATTGCACAGAGACTCTGAACTAATTGTCTGAAAATGTCTTCAGGGTTGAGCACTTTCTTAGCTAACATTTGGATGTGAAAATCAAAGACTTGGCTTTTCTGCTGGTGTGGAATATTTTGGGCAGGTAGCTTGACCAGGCTGAACGAGTGGCTTTAGGGAAAGGAAGGGACACTGAAGTCGTTGCCATGGTTGAGTGTATGCATTTTTCAGAAGCGTTTGACCATTAGAAATTTAATTTGTGTCCACAAAGTGTTTGAAAGGATTGAACAGGAGAGCAGGAATGACCCATTTGGAGTTTAAATACTGATTTTATTTTTTTAATGTGTGTGGATGTAAATTTTATTGTAATCATAGCTCATATTCTTAAAGTTATTGTTGTCCTTGTCTTTGTTCCCGGGATAGCCTTTGCATTGGCACTTTTTGGGGAGACACCAGCATTCTCGAAACAGCTGTCCTTGTGTTGGTGCTGAGCGTGAGCTCTACCTTTTGACTCTGCGGCTCAAGTTTGGCTTGCCAAAAGCTGTCATCAAGCGCCAGCGCTGAGGATCAGAGGCAGTCTTGAGCCAAATCCTCACTAGGATGCTTTTCTTTTTTTTAAAAAAACCAACAAACAAAAAAGTGGTGGACAGCAGCATCACATCATTCACATTGCTTGCCTGAACCACCAGCGTCTGTGAGATGGAGGAAGGGCATGGTGGGAAACGAGCCTCTGCCAAGGTGAGCCGGGTCAGGCAAGCCATGGTGGGTTCACCAAAGGGGAACTTCTGCACCCTACAATCCTGTGTGTCCCCCTCTGCAGCCAGGCTCAGGCTGAGGGGGGTAGTTAGGGTATTTACACGATCAGTGTGTCTAAGAGAAGACTTAAAACCTGCACTCTAGTCAGCATTGATGTTTGCATCAAAGCAGAAGAGTTTATGATTTTGCCTGCATCACCTGCCTTCTAAAACTTCCACAAACTTGGGAATCCAACCTGCTTCTCTGGGGCTTGCCTAACGCCTACTTCTGAAGTCCTGTCGTGCTACCCGACATTTGTGCAAAGCTGAGGTGGGACTCCTACGAGTTGTTACCCTGTGTAATTTTGTAAGAGATTTACAAGCTGCTGCTAGTTCTGCGTGCAACTCCCATTTCAGTGCAACAGGCAGGCACCTTGGGGGCAGGGTGCTGGACCCGGACACAGCCGTGCAGTGGGGAGAGAGGCGAGAGGCTGCACAGCTGCTTCGCTGCCCGCCGGTGACCAGAGGAGAGCGGCAGGTCAGGTAAGAGGTATGAAAACTTTTTCTTTTTTTCTTCCTCTTCATAGAACAAGGTTTAAATTAAAAAATCCAAAACAAAACAACAACAACAAAAAAGCCTGGCTCATACTTGTCATGCAACTTTCCACTGCTACTAAAACACTGGTGATCATCTCAGTGAGTTTCTGAATATAAATTATGTCATTCTTTTTTTTCTGTAGGTGCAAATATAATGTCTTCTAATGTGTTTCTAAGGTTAAAAAGAAAGAGACCTCTGCACTGATTTAATTATCTGAAAACCTCTTACTCTGATATACTTCTACCTTTTGTGGAGCAACTCACTGTCATTTAGCTTGATTTAACCAATTTACTCATATCAATTAATTGGATAATGAGTCATAGGCAAGCTTTCGGTATCTCACAACTATTATCCTCATTTCATCATTTATTGTCAGAGAAACCATAATACTACATTTCTCCAAATATTCTGAAAGCATATGCCTATTTTAATAGACTGCAATTGTGACAATTATATTGGTCCTCACGTCAGCTGTTAAATTGTTCTCAAATTTTCACTTGAACCACATAGGGACAGTCTCATGTCTAAAAATGGTGAAACCACTTACGATGTCTGAACATTTGAACACACTGCTTAAACTACGTAGCTTGCCATTGTAGTCCTGTAAGCATTTATATCTGGTAGATATTTTTAAGGTTAATTGTGAAGCTAATTTGTTGTCATTTCATTCCCAGTTCTAACAGAGTAAAGTTAAATTCATGATGTCGCGCACTGCTAGAGATGGCCGAGTGAGTCCTTTTTGTGGCTTTGTAAAGCGCTTATAAAACACCCTAAAATACTTTGAGATAGAAGGTGCTACGCAACTAATGGGAACATTAAGCAATATGCCTTACTAAAACAGATCTTACCTACTACTTAAAAAAAATAAAGGACTTGCTTTGCCAAGATATTAAACATTTGACAGTCTTAAAAATATACTTTTAATAACTGAATGGCTCATTCCCCTAACTAAAGAGGCCTTTAGAAGAATTTTTGGAAAGTATTAATTTTTGTGGTTTATGCAATGGTAAAATTCTTTAGGTTATATATGTTATATCAACATATATATGTTGATAATAACACCAAAATATGTTAAAAAATCACTTCATTAAGCATGCAATGAACTTTCCTGGTAAGCCTGGCACTTGCTGTTTTATTTTAGTGTAAACTATTGTTTGGCTCATACCTGCCTTCTAGTTTTATGGTTTCAGCTCTGTGTATTAGTGAGTTCAGTCATATCTAAGCCCTACGGATTTTGGCAGCAGGCTCTGGCTTTTAGCAGCAGTCCAGGACTTGCCATAGTTTGGACGTGCTCGGCTCCTGAAATGCGAGTCCGTTGCGTCTCTGCCGTGAGCCGCCTGCGCGCGGACGCCGTCACCTTGACGTGTGTGCGATGCCCGCTGCAATCACCTTTTAAGAGCCTGGAATGTATCAGACTTGCTGTGCAGCAGTGTTGGATCTATTACTATTGGATTTGTCCACGTGAACAGGTCTGGTTTTGAATGTACAGTTAATGTGTTTTAATATATGTTTAATTACTTTAAGGATGAATCTAAGAATATTTTTTCAAATTTATATTGCTATTACATATTTAAAAGCATAAAAATTATACAAGTTCTTATTGGGGAAAGTGCAACAGTCACTAATTTTACACTAGTGCTAAACTGGACTTTGGAATTAAGGGTGCAAGTTACAATGTTTTAATGTGCATTTTCCCACAATCAGTATTTTTGCTTTGGAGCGGATTAATGAAACTCTCTAAAGCGGTAGTTTGTGATGGCCTGCAGCATGTTACTGAGGGCTCATTATCTTGTCAAAGCTCGTAAAATACAGGCACCGCAGGAGTGATGTTGTTACTCGCTGAGCTGACATGGAGTGAGTCTTTTGACGTGGCGCTAGAAGGAGAAATGCTGCGGCAGATACAGATGAACATGAAATGCGGGACCCTGCGAGACTCTACCCGCAGAAAAGGTGCTAAATTTGTTTTGGGCAAATTGAATTTGTTGCTCTTCAGTTTCCTTCTCAAAACTCTCTCATGACTTTGTTGTCCGCCGAAATGTTTATTGACTGAGAAGCGCTTGCGTTTCAGTGATGGATGGGGTGATCCTGGTAAACACTCGGAGGCCTTCATGATGCAACGTGCTGCGTAAGTGTTTGTGTCGTTTTATGATGGAGTGGGCAGATACTTGTTTAAATGAAAAGTAGAATAAAAAGCCCACGGTTTCAGCAGCCATTAGGTTCATTAAAGCTGGGATGAAGATGAGTTAAATGATTTGTAGATATATACAAACATCTTAAAGTAACACCAGATCCAATGCCATTATTGCTGGGAAAAGTGCCAGTGTTCTCATTATTTTTAATGACTTTCAAACTGGGCCCTTAGTGACTGATGAACTGAGCAATTTTGGATGGGAAATATGACTTCCTCAAATCTGAAACACGTGGGATGCTCTTAAAGTATTTTAGGGGCCCTGGCAATGCTCGGGGAGTTGTGAAAGGCAGCAAAGTGTAGCTTAATGCCTAGCACGGCAGCCCCTTTAGGAAGGGGGAGGAGAGAAGGAAAGTTTGTACTAGGTTATTTTGTTCTGTTAATAAAATAGAATAATCTAACTGATAAAGATTGGATGCGATACAGCAGCTCCTGAACAAACATCCATCACTGCAGAAAGATAGGCATTAAGGAGTATGTCTGCAGCTCTTTGGATTTTATCCCAGTATTAAAAAACAGACTTCAGTAATTTTGACTTATTAAAAAAAGATAAATATCTTATGAAGGTCTGGAAGTTGTTAAGAATGAAGTGACAAGTGTGAGAAGAGCTCACTTTGGAAAGTAGGTAGCCGCCTGATGTAGCACCCTGACACTTCCCTCCTTGCACTGCTAAATGTGCTTGAGAACCTATTTCCCTTAGAAGTCTTATCAAAACTGCTTTTATTTCCCAGCGGGGAGGCAGCGCTCCTGTACGCTGTGCTGCGGAAGAGGCAGTTTGTGGCCAGCCGCTTGCCCGCGGAGAGCGTGGGGCCGGAGCCTCACCTGAAAGCCGCTGCGCGGCTGGTTCCTTGGTTTCTCGGTGAGGCGCCCGCCGGGGAGGCGAAGGGAGGATTTCTGCAGGGCTTGGTTTTCGTTCTTTCTAGCAACAGCTAACCTGTGTGGTCCAGGACATGGGCCAGCATCAAAGCGCTCAACAACCTTTGGAGCAAGGTTATACGGAAGCAGCTGCCTTCTGGAGCTCGCCCTGGCCCCCGGCTCTGCCCCTCGCTGGTGAGGAGGACAGAGCGTGAAGCAGGGCCAGACCCTGCCGGGACGGGGAGCTGCGGAGGCGCTGCGGAGGCTCCCCGCGAGGCTAGGAGATGCTTGTGATGCCTTCTGGCCGGGCACGTCCGCATAGGAAAGGTGCGGGTTGGGCCTTGTACTTTAAACTTTTCTTAAAAAAAGGAAAAAGTATTTTAAAGTTGCCGATCCTGACTTTAAGCAATGAAAAACTCTGCTTGCTGCGGTGTGGGGAAGTTGCATAGTGCAGCTCACATGATGGTGAAATAGCTACTTTAGAAGTTAGAATTACTGGGAAGATGGCCTAGCTGTAGCAGACGACTACCAATATGGCAGATTTAAAGCAAACATAAAGCAATACATTTCTATGTTTTTTAATGCAATAAATTAAATTGTGGGCGCTCACTGCCATGTGATACTTGGGAAGCTAAAAATATAAATTAAATTACAAAGTCAATAGATAAATTCACAGAAGATCAGCCAACTGATGGCTACTAAAAATGACAGTTGACATGCAGCCATCAACACAGAAAAAACTGGCTGATGAAAACTGGAAAAAATCAGAGGAAAGCCTGCGGGGCACGCGTTTTCCCCAGTCCCTTGCCCTCCGGGCGAGGCGAGGAGCGCTGTCGGGGGCCGTTCCCGGCGTGAACGTACCAGCGGGCAGGGCAGGGAGAAGGAGCGCCGCGGGCGCGCTCCGAGCATCGCCCGGCGTCGTAACTTCGGCCCGGCGGGCGCCGCGCGTGTCCCCTTCTCGGGGTGCCGCTCTGAGGCTGCGGCTGAGACCTGCCGGAAACGCAGGAAATCGCGTTTCCTCCGCGGCGCTGGGGCCGGTCTGCGCGGCCGAGCCGCGCGGCGGGAGCGGTACGGCTAGCGCAGGCCTACCTGAGCGCGCTCTGCACGCTTTCACCGCCCGCCGGTGCAAGTTACTTTGGATACACGGCAATATCCATAACTAAAGTGCTCCCTTGAAGTAAATAATTAAATGAGGATTACAATTATGAGCCTCAGAATGATGCAGGTGACAGACTTACCTAAAGTAGGACAATTAAAATGTAAATTAAAATCAAATTTCTTTGTGAAATTAGAATATTATGCAAGGTAATTATCTAAGAGTAATAGCTTAGGTCAGTATATTGCAAAAGTAAATCTTTTCCAAGATCTCCAGAAAATGGTTTTTCTACCCTGTCATTTTATGGGTGTGCTTTAAAATATTTTCTCTCTCAGATGGGGACAAAAGCCCCAACTGTACATTTTCCCTATTCTTTGGCAGAATTGATCATTATTTCAAGGAAAATGTTCCCCTTAGCAAACACTAACTTTTTAGTTCAGTTCAGTAGGGGTGTTAAATTCTGCTGCAGGGATGTCTCGACGTGTCCAGGCAACCTCCTAGTTACAGCCCTGCTCATCAGTAGCAAGAGGACATTTGTGGCTTTTCATCAGCATTTTGCGGCTTTTCATTTGCTTACATGAGCAGTAAGCAATTCCTGGTATGGGCACCTTTCTGCATATTCAAAGATTTAGTGTACAATTTATTTAATTCATTACCTAACGTTCTTTAAATTTTGAATTTTTCACATACTTACGAAGGTTGAAAGACAAAGTTTGTTTTATTCTGTTTTAAAAGAAGAAATTTCTTCCCTAGGCAAGAAGTGACTCTAGATCTTAGCAGTCCCTCAATCGGGAATTCTGTACTACAGAAAATACTCTGAAATGATACAAAAATGGGTTTTTTTCATTTTTAAAGTGGGCTGATATTGTAGAAAATATCAGAAGCACGCAAAGTTTTGAGGAAAAATGGTATTCTATTCCAAATACAAAAGGCCCTTTCCAAACAAAAGCAGCTGACTGCTAAGAGAGAAACAGGATTTTTTCCAGCAAAATTGCATTTGAAAAACACAAAGAAATTAATGTTCTATTTTTTAAAGAAGTGTATAATGTCAAAATAGTGAATAAACAAAGATAGGGTGAAGCATAACCTCTTTAGAAGAAGCTTTTATTGTTTATTTATTTATTTTTATTTTATTTTTTTTTCCCTGAGACAGACTTGCAAGGTTTGGACACTTCTATTAACTTCAGGGCTATTGAGTTTGTGTTTCTTCAAGGGAGTAAGATGGCATGTGTTATGGGATGTGCTTAGGGCTACTTCTATATGTCAGCAGCCGGACTTATCTGATTTTTACTTAGATTATATGCAAGTAGTCTCACTTAAATCAGAGAGTCATTTTTGTGAGTGAGAACTGTGTGTGAAGGATCTAAACACTTAGGTCCTTAATCGGTGGCACGTAGCCTTGCTGCTTGTGGGCCTTGCCCAGGCTGGCCAAACTGGGCAGCACTTGCTGGAGAAAGATGCGTCCCAGGGTCTTGTTCATTCCCCAACCGCTTTGCTAATGTTGGTTTTCACAAATGTAGAGCCATTTAGATATTTCTTATGAGATGCTATGCATGCATACTGTTTGGGTTTTGTAAGTTTTATTAAAGTAAACAATCAGAAATTCTGAAATGATAACAAAATTAAATTCTAATTAGAGTCATTTTATATCCTTTAATAATTTGACAATGTGAATCAAGCCAGCCTGATAAATCAGAGCATCAAAACATCACAAAATGCTTTTCATATTTTACTAGATCCTTTTATGCTGCAATTTTAATCTCTGCTTCTAATATTAAATTGCATCCAATTTAATAAAAAGACAAAAAACTAATTTTGATGGCTTTGTTACTCTCAATTTGGAAAAAAAGAAAAAAGAACAAGTTTTTTCCCGTCTTTGAATATACTGCCTTCAAGCTTGGAACAATTTAAATCAGTTTTTGGATACTGTGCTCAGTAAAATATTTAGAGCTATTGTATCAGTGTAAACTGTTAGACTGCAATTACACTAACACAGCACAGAGACCAGTAGTTCTGTTGGAACACAACAGCGATGCGTGATTGCCCTATTGCTGTAGGAAGTCTTGAAGCACTGGAGGTTATTTAAAAAAAAAAAAAAAAAAATTGCCGTTACAGTCTGATTTTGCTACAGATTGTAATAAAAATATCTTGGATATAACTACCATGATGCCAACCTCCTAAAGAAGTTTTAAAGAAATTTTAGTAAGAATTCTTCAAGTTATGTTTATCAGGGGCTTTGCCCCACCATCATTGTAACTGGAAATTGAGAACTTCCAGTCTACTTTCCAGAAAGTATTACTCAGGCAGGTTGTACTGAGAAGTGTTTTTAGGAATTAAAAGGGGCTATTTTCACAGGCATTTATGGAAATGAAATTTTGAAGATGATGGTTAATTTTAAAATCATATTGCTGTCTGAATATTTTTTATCCAAAATACCCAAATGTGCACCCAATATAATCACATAATTTCGAAGACAAGTATTTCATTTGAAAGGTAGGAGGAAATATTTCTCTTTTTCTACTTTGTTTAGCTTTTAAGACATTTAGTAAGAGAGTTTGTATACACAGGCTTTCACAGCAACAGGGGAATAAAAAGCATTTTTAAAAAGGAGACTGTGAGTGTAAAACTTAAAATGGAGCAGGCACTTAGGGGCAGCATTAACACTGGTAATAACATTGAAGTAGTGAAAGAGAACTGATTTCATTTCAAATTAATGGCATTCCTCTACATTTGTGCACGTGGGTGTCAGTAGCATATCTGCCTGTGTTTAATATCATCAGAGGAGGGAACGCAAAATGAGTGAACTAGTCACCACTGAGCTAATTGTTGGGGACTGAAAACTGCAAGTGTTTGAAGATAAATCTCTCTCCATCAATCCATATACTGAAAAATAGAAGAAAAATCGCACTCAGCTGACAAGTTCATTTGAGAAGCTCATTGGAAGGTTTGGAAAGAATTAATTTCTGAGGGTAGATAGAAAGTCAGCCTTTCTGGGGGTATGTTTTTTGCCAAACGTGGTTTACGCGTAGTTCCCAACCCGAACCCGTCGCTGGAAACTCGAGGTGCTGCCTGCGGTGCCCGTGTCCCCCCAGCCTTTGGACGGGGCACCGGGAAACGTGGGGGGTGAGGAAGGGGCAGCTCGGCGGAGGGGAAAAAAAGCAGGAAACAGATCGGGGAAGTGATGCAGCCAGAAATGTAGTGATGTTTCCTGCCCTAAGTGACTCCCACTGGCCTTTCCAGGAGAAGCAAATGAAGACAATTTTTAGGCTTATGACAATTATTACTAGGTGCAGTTAAACAGGGTTGGCCATGATAAATGACTGCTTTTGTTTCTCTTAGTCTGAGTAATGTCTTCCACATTTAAATGTGGCTTGAGGTAGTGAACTAAACTTTAAACTTACACTGAATAAACATTATTTAACTTGTATTCTCTGAAATACATTTTAGACTTTTGTAGAGTATATCAGCTCTCCGTATCTGCCATTAACTGCACCCTTTAGTTAGTGATAAATTTATATTTTTGATTTGTATTTAATAGTGATTTTTAAAAATGTGTGGGCATGGCCATTAAAACACTGTACTACTCAGAGGTGCATTTTAATGCAGAGTTAACAAATCTGAATCAAGGACAGGAGATATTTGCTTAGAGAAATGATGCAATTTACATAAGGCACATGAAAATAACACATTAAAATGCCATTAATGTTAGAAATTCTTTCACTTTATCCCTCAGCTCAGTAGCAGCAGTGTTCACCTGACGTTGGAAGTGTGCTTGTGAGCGTTGATACGTACCCAAACTGGGCCCTATTTGGAGGACAGTCTGCTGTAGGAGGCACCTCTGAAGTCATGCAAAAATTGATGAGAGCCTCTGACATTCATGGTCACATCAGAGTCCCCAGGTTTGGGCTTAGACAGTGGCACTTGGCCCCAGCTCTGGAGCACCCATGGGCTTGGGCCCTGTGAGTGTCCTAGGACACTGTCCCAGCCCAGGGGCTGCTCCTGAACCCAGGAATATCGCTGAATAGTGGGGTGGGTGGTGTGTGCAGGATCCTCACATGTGACGTGAGGAAACAGCTCGTAACTGGAAGTATGGGAATGGGAGTCCCGGAGAAACCTGCTCCAAAGAGCTGGAGGAGCTTCAGTTTCTTCTTCCACAAATTTGATTTAAAAAAATCCTAGGGAAAAAACCATCAGTGTACAGAGTACACACTTGTTATGTTTTCGGCATATTTTAATGACAAATTAGCCATTATCCACTTCATACCTGGGAGACTTTCTAACAAGACTTACCTGTCTCTGTGCAACCATCCTTCTTTATCTAGATATTCTGGAACAACAGAGACCGATAACACCATGAATCCACTGTTTATTAGAAATTGTATAAACAGTTTCTAAGTAATACAACTGATAATGTCTTTATATATTTCCCTTGTGTTTTCACCTTGATGATTACCCACCCCTAGCAGAACTGGCCATTCAACTGCACTTGATCATTGTGTCTTTCCTTTGCTTAAATATCAGAGTTTTGCAAAATCATAGTATACCTCATCAGTTTATAAATTTCCATTTTTACACACTATTTCCTATGGGGCTTCTTTACCTGACCTGAAGGTTCCCCCTGGCTCCTTGCTTGCTTTGCCAGGTGACATCCACAGCTTGGCCCAGCCTTTTGGGGCAAGTCTGGTTCCTCTCTGTAGAAAGCAGAAGCCCCGATAACAATTTGAAGTAAGGTTTGGACTGGATCTGTACTTTGGCAAGAGGCTCTGGTTGGTTCTTGGCTTCTACTGAATCCTCTGGCTGTTGTCCACGGTAGCTGTTGCTGGATTTTGAAGCTCTGTTCTTAATTAGCCTTTTACATTTTGCTCTGTAGAATAAGCCTTAGCTTTGAACACCTTAGCTTTTCAAAGCTTATCTTTTGATAACTGCAATGTTCTTACAGATTTTTTTTTTTTTTTTTTTTTTGCCTTATAGAATTGTGCTATTTGCCCAGTGTCTGGGTCTCTAGATCACCCTCAGTAACTGTTTGATGCGCTGTTGTGTTTTGACCACATTCAATGTGTATTTGGGGTTTTGGAGAGCATCTCAGCCTTTCCTTAGGGCTACACAAGATCGAGGAGCTTCTCAGCTAACTGACATAGCCTTGTGCTCCTATCTGTAGGCGTGTGGTCGATCCTTCCAGGTCCTTGCACCACCCATTGCAGTTGCATCCTTTGGGTATCCACATGTGCTTTGCTGGTGTCGTGCATGTTGTTAATCTTAGCACTGTTTTTCTTGATGCTGGTCTGCTGCAGTTAGTTAGGATTTTTAAGTACTTTAACTTGTTTTTTTTCTGAAATACCAGCTGTCAGATGCACACATAGGTCTTGTGAAACAGGTGCAGTTTTTGAACTGATTTAAATTAAAGAGAGAGACATTTGGTAAATATTAATTGGCAGGATCTCAGAGTAAGGACAGCAGACAAAATGGAAAAGGCACGAGTTTGGGAGTATCTGACAATTTTTTTTTTTGTTATTTTAGAAAGAAGAAGGAAATTTGGATATTGTTTGATTCTGTTTCTCTGTAGCCCATCATGAGACTGTATCCTTTTTGACTCATTAAATTGGACAGCAGCATTTGTTAACTAACTGCTCAGCACACCTCACTATCATTAGCTTTCATCAGCATAGTTCACACTTCTGATTCCTTCTCGTGTTTTGTAATGTTTGAAAGAAGAAGTAAAAAGATTAGCACAGAAAATAAACACAAGGATTTTTTTCCTGCAAGTAATGTATGTTGCACAAAGCTTACCTGAGAGGTATCAAATGGGAAGTGAATACAAGAGACCCAGACTGCTGGAAATGCTACCATGGTTTTTATGACAACTAAATTATCTAGTTCCCCAATGTATAGACCTACCTCAAGAGAAATACTTCTAAAGGAAAATTTCATCGATGGAGGGGAAGGGAAAAAAAAGTCACTTTATTTGCTGATCACATTGGAATTTAAAATATATTATTGCCTGTAAGAACAGGACCCTGTGCAGACAGGGTCCGAGGCACGCCAGGCAGGCGTCCGCCACAGGGACCTGCCCCGCAATGCTGGGTAGCTGCTTGAGTTCAATAAAAGCGTCAGAAAACTTGCAGCTTTCCCCTGCGTGCTCTGCATGGTGGCGATGCTGTTCCGTGCGATGCTCGGCCGCGCCGTCGTTCTGGGGCTTAGCGAAGGACATGGCAAACAAGTGCATTTGCTGTACCTACTTCTTGCTGATATGCTGGAAATAGAACTAGCCAGGAAGAAATGTAGCTTTTTGGATCATTAAAAATCCATTTTCATTAGCTGCAAAGTATTGCACTGCCTTACTTATACATTCATCCCCTGTCTATGTATGTCTTACAGATAGAGTGAAAAGAGAGCCTTTTCGTAACTGTTTTAAAGCCTAAATGAAAGAAAAACATTCTATTTACCTGTGAATTACTTACACGGCGTGCTTGTTCATTTTTTCCACGCTGCATTGGATGGCAATTACTCTGCATTCTTTCCCTACCAGCCGTTTCTTTTGTCCTACGTATCTATCATTTGTTTTTATCTATATCTTCCGCCTATCTATCTATTTCCTTTTTGTGCTTAGAGTTGGTTGCAAATTATATTTGTGATGCAGGGAGCTTTCAATCTGACTGTCTTGATATTATTATATGCAACTGTGACTACCTTAAAAATTGGCTTTACTGCCTTTTTTGTGTTATTGATTCAAGCCCATTTCAGAATTAACTTGTTTGGAATGATCTGGCAATGTCGTGTGCCCCGGGTTCTCTCAGTAAAAATTCATATCTCATAACGAAATGCAATAAAATGTTCAAATATATCTAAACACAGTTATGTTTTGAATTTAGATGAAAACCTTATGGAGTCAATCAAATATACAAGGCATGTGTGAGTTTTAGTTCTGGGCTTACAAGCACTGTATTGCAGAGAAAAGTATCCAGAGACCAACTTTTTCCTAGAGGTCTGTCCCTTATGTATGCTTTATGAAAGGCCTAATCACATCATTCATGTTTCCATCCTGAATTGGATGGACATAATTTTGACATTTTGACTGTAGGACCATATCCATAATTTGAGATTATTGCCCTAATTCTTTTAGGAATTCAGTCTTTTGAAATCTTAGTGTTCCATTTGTCCTCACAGTTAGGTAGAAATGTTTGTGTGCTGACAGCTGGTGTGGACTGATCTACAAAAGGAAATCTTCACTCATTAATGACTCGATGGGTCAATTTTGAACTATGCTGTTGTAGACAGAACAGTAGATGCTAGTAGGCACAAAGGAACTTATATTATGAGTTAACTGTAATATTCAAATGCAAAGACACTGTAAATTTTTTGCTGAAAAAGGACCCTGGCTCTGAATGTCTTTAGCTGAACGATTAAAGCAGTTGTGTGCTGGAAAGCTCATTGTTGATTAGATTTTTTTTTCCCCCCAGGTACCCATAGTGGTGTGAAGTACACTGAGAACGACCGGCGGCGCGAGCCTTCCTGCTCGTCCTCGCGCCCGCGCTCCTCGGCTGATGCCCGCCACGACGGAGGCACCTCTGTAAATGCAGGTTACAGCCGGGCAGTCGTTTCAGTCCTGGAAATTATTAACACGTGCACTGAAGTAAATGAAGTCCAGTCTTGAGTTGTGAGGCTCAGACCGATCACGGCAGATAGGACCCCCTTCCCAGGCTCTCCCTGGAGGCGGGCAGAGCCGTGTCTTGGGCAGCGCCACGGTGCGACCCGAGCCCGGGGCACGCGGGGCTGCGATTGCCGGAGCTGGGCCCTCGTCCTGCCCGCCGAGAAACACCTTGTCCCAGCTGCGCTGCCCGATGTTTTGGCTGCCGTGCACCTGGAATATAACTGCGCCTTTTCATGTCATCGCTCGTTTCCTTACTGACCGCCTTTAGTTCTTTACTAATCTCATTATCGTCTTCCAGAGTACACAACCTTTCTTGAGTGCTTGCATTAAAAGTGCAGAGAGGAAAGACCTACCTAGCGTGAGTACAAAAAAGACGTGTGCATATCCTGAGATGAGCGCATTATGGATAAAGAACTATTATTATTCTTCCCACATTCATGTTTCCATCCACTTATGAGATATATACGTGTGCCTTGTTAGCAACGATGTTATAATGCAAAAGCTAAAGTTCTCACGTTGGAGGAAACACATATTGTTAAATGAACTGAGAACATTCTCCCAAGGGTTAGCAGCATTTCTCTTGTACATGTGAAATCCTACAGAAATAAATGGCCCTATTATTTTAATTTGATCTTTTGATATCAGAACATCTTTCTTTGTGCTACAATAAAGAACCTTCTTTTTTTCCTCTCCCCTAAAATCTGAAATGAAAAAACATAGGTGATACATTAAAATATTTATAATTTCAGTGCTATAAGACATATATAGTGTATATATGGATGTGTGTGTGTATATATATATTTCTCTTTATGTATAAGCGCATACAGGTGCACATACACATACATAAATTAAATTCATATTTTAAGATGCGTTCCTCTGTTCTACCTGAGAATATACAAATAGGTCTCCTACATGTAAAATAGGAACATTTTAAGTTTTTCCTTGTCCTTTTGACTGATGCATTGTTTAGAATAACAGACACTTAATAAAAATTTAACAATACTGTGTTCAGAATATGGTAGAAATTTTTTAAAAAGGATTCTATGTAATAAATGCATTAATAACTGGACTGTAACACTCCTAACAGTTGTGGATAGATTTCAGTTCAAATACTTGGACTATATGCTTAATTTGATGTTATGAGTGCGGCATTGTAAAATACAATAAATGAAACTGTTATGGACCATAATAATTTGTTTTGTAGAAGATCACAGAAGAGAGGAATTCTGCTTATCGTATGTTGTGATCAAAAGCACAATAGAGTAGATGATTTCCTATGAACATAGGTTTGAAAACTAATTTGTTGGTATGTTTGTTTCCTTTCCCTTTTCTGCAGCTGTTCAATTACTAACCTTTAGTGCTGGTCAAAAACCAAACATCTATTCTCCAGGGTTACATGTACTGTACTCCGACATTCAAAGATTTGGTTTCTTTTATAATTGGAATGAAATATAAAGTGTTTTTTGGGGGGTGCAGAGGGGAAAGAATCTCCCTCTTCTCCATCCAAATACTACCCAAATATGCTCATGTAATAGGCATGCATTTAATTTGAGTACTGTAACACAAACCTGAAAATAAAATGAACTGCAGTCATATAGGCAAAATAGATTTTCATCATACAGAAAAGACTGCAGAATGATTTCTTGTAGGCAAACTGAGAAATTTTTGTGTAGATTTTATTGAATTTTCTTGTTTGCTTTTTACCACCTCTATTTAAGTTTTCTGAGGACAACTAAGCTTTGGGGAAAAATCTGAGGTGACCAAAGCCCGGATAATGGCCCTTGTGGAAGTCACCTACTCGGTTGCTGTGCGTGCCAGGTAGGTGTGGATCCCGCGGCGCGTGCTCGCGGGGAAGGACTGTCCAGCTCTGCTTCGGCTGCTCTAACGGGGGCAGCTCTGGGGATGCTGACTTCGGTTACTATCACTGCACGCGTGTTTGCATGAATAGTATCTTTTGGTGATCAATTTATTAGCTAGGAGAAGAAAATGCAGCTGCAGTGGTAAGCGCTGAATTGTCTATTTTGGGTGTTCCCCCCCGCCATTGAAATGAAGGATTTTTTCATAAATTCGTATTGAATGAGCTGCTATTTTGTGTGAATTAACAAGATGACTGGATACCTATAAACAAAATAGGTCAGAATTGCTCTAGCATAAATTGTGATAGCTCCCTGGGAATTAGTGCTGCTTTCGTAATTATTTTCATCGAGAACCTGTTTCAGTTTTTGTAAGCCTCCTGTGGAGGACTGGTATCTCTTGAGTCCCAGTGGCTGCCAGGCTTGTGCAGGGCGACCTGACTGCTTTTGGGCTCTTGTTCAAAGCGCAGGGGGCCCTGCGGTGCCAAAGGCTTTTGGAGGAAGTAAGGGCACTTGCTGCTTCATAGTAAAGAGCATCTCACAGCTGTTTCCATAACAACACACTTGCTATAAGATAAATATTTGCTTCATTTTTACAATTGTCTTTTTGATAAGAATTAATTGATATTAATGTTTTTCCTCTTTGTGGTTGAGACCATTTTCAAAATAACACAGAAATGGTTCTGGAAGGATGTGGTGGCAGTGGGCCACGCTCTGCCAGCGATGGGGGCTGGTGACAAGCGGTAGTCTTTTTTAATCTCTTTTTCTTTGGGTATGGTCTGTAAACCAGTGCTGGAAACCACTGGGTTGATGCTGCTGGGGAGCAGTGTGCAGAAGAGGAGCAGGGAAGGTTGTTGGGGGAACAGCTTCAGTCTGTGTTTTTGCTGAAGCCCTCTGTCTTCAAACTGATGTCTCGGATGCTCTCCAAACTCCTCCTGTCATCTCTGATAGTATAGTTACCAATATTCATCATATCACAAGTTAGTACCTTTCCCGCTCTTACAATTTCAAGTAGTCCTGTAACAGCAAATATGCTGTTGGCTAATTTTTTACATTTTGGGCTATTTTGCAAGAGATAGTTGTGAATATATTTGTAAGATGATTATTTCCTGATGCTACTTGTAGTACTTGTTAAATTTAAGATGTAAAAACTGATTTTTTTTTTAAGTCAATTGTTTCAAAATTCATGAAATTCAGCCAACGATACAATCATTCAGATTTATGAATCTCTTCTTGGAGTATGTGTGATTAGCTCTTTTATTAAGAGGAAAGGTTTCTTCTAGGAGGAAATTTTTCATTATGTGCTCTATCTGTGTGCTGGTCTGTGAATAAAGACCATCAGAAAGATGCCGGAAGTTCATCTGTAGTAGTAGCAGTAACTGTGGTGAATACAGTCACATAGCATATCGTTAGCTCACTAATATTTTCTTATTTTGATCTATGTTTTCTGCTAGAAATGCATGCTAATGCTACCTAAAGCCAAATGCTTTTTTCTACTCTGAGATTTTTTTATGTTGTGCCCATCAGTATGGTATCTGTGAGTCATAAATACCATGACTAGCATCTGTCACTTGGCAGGATAAGTAAAACTGATGTTTGTCACCAATATAAGTAAGGGTCCAAATAAAACACCGCTACCAACGCAAGACTGTTTGACAGAGCTGAAGGCCGCAGCAGTTGTTACTGCGTTCTGCTCAAAGCAGGGATTACTGCAGCGCTGGAATCCTTGCTTAACAGCGGTTCATCTTTTAGCATTATGAAAAGTATGTTATCTCGTGACTGTTAATCCAGAGTGACAAAGTGTAAGAGCAGCTCTAAAGCAAAACTTCAGCTCTAAGATACCAGGAATAGTGGAGTTGACTCTTGCTGCTAGATGACAGTAGGATACAGCCACAGGTTTAAGGGAAGAAAAACTTCAATACTTGTACACTGGAACAAGAATCAGTGACAAGGGGAAAATAGGCACATTTTAAAGTAGTCTGGATTAACAGTGCATGCATGGTTACATTGTGATTTACATGTGATTTATATGTATATACCAAAAAAAAAATCCCACATATTTTTGTTAAATCCTGGAAATACTTTTAATGTCTATGAGTGGTTATTATTGCAGGACTTTTCACTGGAACTCTGCAGATCTTACACAAAACATAGGAATTTAGCTGGAGAAGTATCAAAATAATAGATCTTCATTTTTGGAGGGCAGATTGTTTAGTTCACGATGTGCAAATACTTTCTTAAGCTGATCTGAGACACTCTTCTAATTTGATATACACAATGAGCTAACTGAATACTGACCAGCTAAGGAAGGTGAATGAAAAGGGCACAAATCAATTTGATAATGATTAATTTGCTTAATGTCAGTCTTGTGCTTTTAAATTTGTTCATAGAGAATTTTTCAATTGCATTAGGATTGCTGTAAGAACTAAGATTAGAGAAGATGTATTACAACTGATGAACTTCCTAGCATGCACAGGGAGACATCTTTTGTTCTTGTTTATGCATACCATGTTTTATGTAGTCTGAGCCTGTAACAAACTTAAAAACTGCACCTGATTCATATCATTTCATATGTGGTTAGAACAAGCCTGAAAATGTTTTCAGATTAGATTATTAAATCAATATGTTGATATAATATCCTGAGATAACATATAAATAAAACAGTTGTTGCTGAAACCCAACTATAGGTTCTTTAGCACTAAAATCCTATCAGTTACATCAACTGAACAAAGGATGAATTCTTTATTTAAAAATTAGCCTGATACTTGTATTGCTAGTCTACCACCAGAGAGAGACAAGACCACGCTCCTATGCAAGCACATGTTGTTGAATATTGACTTAAACTTTGCTGTAGATGGGGATTGGATTTTTTTGTCTTGCTTTTTTTTTTTGGGGGGGGTGACCTTCTTACAGTTGTATTCTAATTTAACATATAAGAAAGAAAAGAATGTTTGTACTCTTTCTAGGCTCTTTCTGAATGTGAAGAATAGAGTCAAACAGGAGCATCAGCAGAGCATGATGTGGGCTGCAGGGGCAACAGAACAGTGATTGGAGCTGAAGAGCAGTGCAATTTACTTTGCAAAATGAAGTGGACATAAGGGGTAATGAATTCTTGATGCAAAGCACTTGAGTTTGGAGGCTACATCTAAAATCTATCCAGCAAATATAATTCTTTGAGAAAGTCTCTGAAAGATGGTCAGTGTTATATTCCAAGACCAGTTTGGTCTTTGCATGCTTCCATGCAGGAGTTCTTCTTGGGGCAGAATCTCTGCCTTTTTATTTATCTCCCTTTTTTGCTGGTTGGCAGTGGAACCTCAACATCCTCACAGCAAGTTTGAATGATCTCAGCTGGTTGAATGGGCTCTCGCGGAAGGCAGGCTGCAGGGAACCCAGGGGAACCAGTCACCGAGACTGAAGGTGTTTCAAACACTGGGAGCCTGAGCAGAGGCTGGACACTGATCCTCCCCTGAACTCTCTTGAGGGCACATGATGCATTTAAATCTCCTTGGAGAGCTAGAATGCTGCCTGTCTGACCTGGTGTGGTCAACGGTAATGTAAACATGCCTTTCCCACAAGTCGGTGAGGGTTTGCTTGTATGTTTTGGTTCTTCAGGAGGAGGGCGATGGGCATGGGGCAGCTGGCAGCTGAAGCAGAGCCTGCCCTGAAACCACACTGCAAGGAGGGACAGCAGCTATGCTGCACTGGATAGGATCCACATCTGACATGGATGGAAAAAACCTGGATGTGGCGCACAGCTTTGGGCTGTGGAGAAACGTGGAGGAGGTCAGCGCTGGTCCCTCATCAGAATGTCAGTGGTAGCACTGGGACATTGCACTCCGCAACCCTTGCTGCTGCCAAAGTGCACTGGTACTGCAGGACAGGTGGTGGAAATGGATAAGTAAGTGGTGGATGTGGAAATGGATAAATAAGTGGTGTGTATATTTATGTGTTTTAGCAGTACACTGAGAACGAAGGGACCCATACTGTCACTTACTGCAAGTACCCTTTGGAAAATGAATAGGGAGGAGGTAAAGCAGTGGCTCCTAGAAAAAGCTTAGAACAAACAAAGGGCATGACTTAAAGTAAAATGCTGCTAGTGGTTGAAATATGCATTGATGAGTTTACATAATTTATGTAATGTATAAAATAAGTAATTTTATTGAATTTCTTCTTTTTGGTCTATACTTTGTGTTTATGCTCTTTTTAACTTTCAAAAAAAAACACCCTACTTTTCAAATAAGGCCCTCTAAACAGCATTAGCTATTTGGACATGTCTAAACTGACGTGTTAATGTGGAATATACGTTTTCTTCTGTTGATCCAAATATCCGAGTACAGGACTCTGTCTTCTGTTTTGAAACCTCCTTTTAAAACCAAGCCTCCTATGAAATCATTTCCTTTTTACACCCAACATTTCTGCTTAGAACCACATCACATAATCTATCACAGATCTAGTTAATTAAGTCAATAATTTGAGTTTAATAAGCCAGAATTTCCCTCTAAAGCAGAAGGCTCCTACTAGCAGGTTTATATTTTATGATATGCATATGATCTGTTTTTAACTTGAAAGCACCTACTTAGAAGAATCTTGTATCTTACTCACTAGTGATTCTGTTCCATTGTACAGTGTCAGTTTTTCTTTTCTTCTTTCTTTCCAACCCCTTTTTCTCTTCTTCCTCTTCTTTCTTTGCTTTGTTCTACACCCTTTTTATATTTTGTATAGATTTCCCTCCCCTCTGACATTTTTACCATTTTAAAGCATAAAATAAGGCCTCTCTTCTCCTTCTGCAGCTGCGACACCATCCCCTGCTGCACCAAATTGACACTTCTGCTAGCAGCAGCTCTAGTCAGTCACTCGAAGGCTGCTGCTTTCAGAAGTGTTGATTTAGTGCAGCAGGGGATGATGTGCCGGCTGTAAAACTCAGGCAAAAATAATAATGAAAAACCTATGGGAAAGTTTTATTGTAAAATGGAAAAAATAAAGGTGGGGAGGAGAAAAGATGGGAAAGGAAGGAGCGTAGGAAGAGAGAATGTGGTGGAAGAATGACGGCGCGGCTGGTGGCCGCCGGGTGCCCCGGCTGTCCCGGGGCGGCGAGGGGCAGTGGCGGGGATGGGACACCCACCTGGGAGCAGACGTGTCGCCTCTCCCCGGGCTCATGTGGGGTGAGAAACTCTGGCTGACGGGGCAAAGCTGCACCTCCTAAAGGCTCAGAGATCTGGTGTTTCTAACAAATTTAACAGTTATTTGGGGTTAAAATCCTAGTGGCAGGGGGTGGAGTAGTAAGAGACTGTAGGGCGCCAGGACTTGGGAATTACTTAATCGTTGAAAATGCAATTTTTAGACAACCAGATATTTGATAATTTCATTCCTATAGACATGTATTGTATGATTCATGGATGTACAGACAGAATTTCTCAAAATATGCAAATAGCACATTGCTGCTTTAAGGACATAAACAGGGAGTGCCTTTCAGAATAGCTCTGATCTACCTTTAAGGAAAGTACTAGAGGAAATCATTTATTTCTTATGCATGTCAAAGTATTTAATAAAAAGCTGTATTCCTGGTATAAAATTGATAGGATTCCTTAAACCTCTGGATGGGTTAACATTTTCTATTATAGTCTCCAGATGCTCAGAGTAATGTCTGTTCATCCCTATTGATTTATGCTTATTAAGTTCCTCAGACTTTTTCATAAGGGGAGCAATGCCTGGATTTCATTCACTCCCGGGTTACGCGGCAGCTGCCAGTAATCCCCGCTCTCGGAGGCGTTTGCACGCTCGGGCGCCCGCGCGGCCGGGGTGCGCGGGTTTAGCGTGTCTGCCCGGCGCAGCGGGCTGCGCGCCGCGCTGGCAGGGCCAAAACCCCCTCCTGGGGCAGAACAGCAGCTACGGTGGATCGTGCAAACTCGGCCAGCCTTTTCTAACGCCATGCTGCTGCAAAAATGGCAAACTGTACCGAGCAGGGCTCTAGCTGTTGGACTGGAAAAAGAATTTGCCAAACCTTTTATATCTGTTGCTGTTAAAGTGGCCCTTGTGGTCCAGGAACTGTGTTTGTTTTGGCAAGAAAAAGCTGAGAAAAATTCATTGTCGGTTCATACGTATGGATTTTTATTTTCATTTTTCAACCACTGAGCCGGGAAATCAATTACTTCCATGGCTCTAATATTTAACTATCCTTCAGTGATCTGAATCAGTGAATGAAATGCACTAAGTGCTAAATATTAATATTGGTAGTGACATAAATGTGCGGTAAGACGGGATGATTTCAAGACAAAGATGCAAAACAATTTAATGTATAGTTCTCAAATTTCAGCATATTTTTATGATTTACAAGTCAATAGGACAGACTGATATAAATTAACACTGTTCACAGTGGGGCTTCGGTTAAACTGAATAGGATTTAGTGCAGGAAGATGTGTGGTTTCAATGTGTGGTCAAAACAGCTGCTCTGAACTAAATTAGCCTGTCCTTGTTGGAGGATGTATACCAGACAGAAAGCTGCTAATAAATGTGCAATAATCAAATTTAAATAATATTTATACATGATGTGTGGGGTTGTTTTGCGGGGAGGAATTCTGCAAGGACTCTTGGAAAGCCTTCTGTAAGGAATTCTTACAGATTTATTTTAGACCATAACTTTGGGCTGTCAGTAAATGAAGGAGAAATAAGCAACACGCTTAAAACTGAATATACACCTAAACACTAAGGTGGATGGAGGTGATATTTGGCCTTGGAAAAACTTCCGTTGTTTGAAAAGCAGCTGTTTTTCAGCATTCGAAGAGATGCTTTGTAATCAACTTTCACAATGATCACCTTTGTAATCTTGTTACAAATTCATCATTCATCATATTAATTGAACGTTCATCATACTAATTGAAGAAGCTCCATTTTGATAATATTGGGGCTGTTTAGAATGTGTTCCCAAAACATAAAAAGCTGAAGAAAGTTAGAAAGAAAAAAGACATAATAGATCATTCAGTCCATTTTTCTGCCAATGTGGGATTATTTCATAGAGAACATTTTTTAGTGTTATGTCAACTTTAGATTTTAAAGTCCCAAGTGAAAGCTTCCATATCTCTCCTTGGGAGACTATTTCACAGGCTAATACATCTCACTGTCAGGAAGATTTTCCCGATACTCTATTGAGCTTAAGCTTTTTCTTTCCATTATTTCTAGTTATATCCCTTTCCCTTGATGGCTTTACACACTTCAAATATTTATAGATTATTATATTTTTCCCTTAAGTTGTTCTTCTTGAAACTTTCTTCAGTTTATCCATATCCTTTTGATTTTGAAAACCAACCTACGATCTAGGATGAGAACTAAATTTATTATCAAACCATACTATAGTAAGGTACTCACTGTGGCATTTTCTTTGGGTCCTTTTTCTCAGGGTCCAATTTACATAAGAGATTTTAGCCAGGAGAAATCTGATAAATAGAAACCTTTCATCAGTACTTTGAGAAAAGACTCATTTGCTTTATTTCTGCTTCTCAGTGCATCTCTCTGCTGGCCATAGTAAGTGCGGATTCCCTACTGCTACTCCCTTCTTCATTGCACCTCTCTGGGTGCTCTGCTCCAGGAAAAACTTGCAGCCCTATTAGCTTTTACAAATTCTTGAAGCTTGCACAAAATTCATTTCATTCTTATAAGAGTAACTACTGTGATCGGAGCTCAGAATAAGAAAACGGAAAACAAGAGGAGGAGGGTGCTGCTCTACTCTAATGCAAGGCCTAGTTTGGGAGTCCTGGGTTGAATTTTAGTTCCCTATTTTGGAGAGTCCATAGTGCACCCATGCAGTCAAAGGTGGCAGGTCCTCAAGTGGACTTGGCCAGTTCATGTTAGTCATGTATCAGCACCGTTACACAGATGCCAAACGGGGGTTGCGTGTGCCGGCTTAGAGCACAGGTAAAGCTAGGAGCTAATCAGCACTTGGAGGCTGCTCTGTGCTTGAGTGCTTTGCCCCAGCTGCAAAACAGAAGCAACAACACTTTGCTGTCATATACTGATGGATATCGGTGCTAAGATTAGCTTTCTAGTGCAGCTGAAGTTAATATTATTAGTGATTTGTGTTAGTACTGGCTTACAGAAAAGAGAAAATAATTGAAATGGTTTACATGCCATTCATGTTTGGAGAAGTAGATGTTGTTAACGCAGTCATTTCTGGCTTGGTTTTCTAAGAAAATACTGTCTGTCAGACTCTTCTAATTATTTTTGCACAGCCTGGATGTTTGCCACTAAGTCTGGCAGCGGTGGAGGTCTGGAGGATACCGGGATCCCACGGCGGTCCTGTGCAGCGGCCCGGGAAGCAGCCAGGCCCGGAGTGCGAGCGAGGGCATTGCCACTGGGAGGCACAGGAAGAGCAGGGGGAAGGTTCTGCAGAGCGACCATGTGAGCAGGGACCTTGGGGCACTCTTCGCTAGTCCCAAGGCGGAAAGCCACATTTTTACTGCTCCAATAACTTGAACCTTTCCAAGGATTTTTCAACGTGTTACACACCGGGTACTGGCCTAATTGTTCTCCTCCTGAAATCAATAGGTAGACTCTTACTGATTTCTGCTACGACCAAATACTGCTTAAAATTTGAGCTATGTTTCTGAACTTAGGATTTCTGTGTTGTGAAAAGCCTGCCAAAACTTTCTAGTGCCTTGTGAAGCTTTGAGTATGTATTTTCCCCAAAAGTATGTAGAAGGGGAAAGCCAGCCCTGAATGCCTTCTAAACTTGGTAGATGCTACTGTGTACCAAACTGCTATTTTTTCCCCCTATTTTGCATAGAAATTCTGCATCTGGCGTGCTTGTTCCCAGGTTGGTTTGTTTCTTTCTTTGATAATGGCAGCTTTGTAGCTATCTTTCTTTTGACTATTCCAGGTTATCTTCCCTAGATGTTTTAGCTGATATTTGCTTAGGATAAATTTTTTTATTTCTTTCTGTGTATGTGGTTTCTTGAGGCTGCTATGTATACTTTCTGCTTTACTGATGTTTGTAGTGTTTTCCAGATTTGCATCTTCTATGGGTCTTGATAATGAGATTTCCTTCTTAATACAGATAATTCAATGCATTTATTTCTTTATTTGGTTTTTAAAAGATTATTCTGAACTGTATTTCTAAAGTAGGTATAAAGAGCAATGTTTACTACCAACTTCCCCTTAGCTTCATTTCATTGAGAAATGAAATTAAAGGAGTAGTGATATGGTGCTTCTGCTGACTACTCTGCTTGACTGATTCACAGGGTTTTTTGCTCTTAACTTGTTGTAAGAGTTAGGGAAAAAAAGTGTCAAACATTTTTGGCACCCAGCTACAGTATATCCTGTTAGAAGAAACATATGGCCTCACACTAACAGTGTTAAAGCACCGCTAAAGTATTGCATGTATGACATTGACAAATTTCCTCCAGGCTTTTTGTTTTCTGTGCTATTAAGCATTCAAAGTCCAGTATTTCATTACCACTGATGATACAGAGAGCCTTATTGACATTCTATCCATCTGTTCATAACATGCATTATTAAATGTGAAGCAACTAGTAGGTAGGAATGCACTTGCCAGCTGTACAGTGAATTCTCAGCAGTTTGGTGCCCTCTATAATTTTCCTAGTGTTCTGCCAGTTTCTCAACGTAATTTACAATGGGGATTTTTTTTTTTTTTTGGTGGTCCATGTTTCTATAGAGAAAAGTTGCTTCAAAGGAATTTCCTACTTCATTATCCTTGCTGTGTAACCTTTAGATAGTTTCAAAAATCCCAGGAGTCTTTTAACATGGAAGGACTATCTCTGACATCAGAACTCACTAACTATAGGGTTTTTTTTAGGAACAAATACGCTGTGTTACCTATGAACAGGACCATGGGGCCCCAATGAGTAGCCCTATTCATATATTTTTGGAACCCAGAGGAATTGGCTTGACTATTTACAGATTATAACAGTTGGTAGTTGAATGTTTTATTTTCATTCCCAGTTGGTACAATATGTTCACAGCTGATGCTAATGGTTTGCCCATTTGATATCACATATGGCCCACTATTTGGGTCTCCTCAAGCTTTCTTTTGTGGTCAGGCTTCTTTTAAAACTATCATGTATTTAGGTTTCCTCTGTCTGCTGGGAAGACGACTATGAAATTCTGAAACTTGGCAGCTGTAGAGAAAATCAGCATTTCTGTTGATAAAGATTCAAAGAATCTGGGTCAAAATGTCCAAGAAAGAACATTTCTGTATAAAATTGAATGCAAACAAATGCTTTGCTAGAGCACGTGCAATTCGATGCACAGAGAAATGTTCTCTTTTGTCTTTCCTTGTCTTTGAAGCTGTGCTTGAGTTACCCTCAAGTGTTTCAGCACTGTTGAGTGCCATCAAGACTACTTTCAGTGGGTGTTCATTTGCATTGGAAAACAATTTATGCAGAAACTGTATCACTCCATCCATTATTTATAACTGTATTTAGATACTACTTTTCTGCTAATATTTTACAAAAGGAGGACACCTGAAACAGCAAAGTAATTTTTCCTTTGCTTTCTAGAATAAGAGCATAGAAGTACACTAAAACGATATGAGAACAAAAATTAAAATTACAAGCCTGTCTGTACTCCTTATCCTATGATACACAAGTGTTTATACTGACTCCAAAATATAACTGATAAAGCCACAATCTCATAAAAAGATTATTTTCAAAAATTATAGGCATTACCCTCTGAGAGCTGAAATTCTCATTTATTCATAGGAGTTGTTCATAATAGCTCTAATTCCCCGAGAAGTGGGCATTGTATGATAATTGAGCAGGCTAGTACGTTAATTGTCCTCCACTTCACCTCTAGATGTTTAAGTCCTTATCTAGTCAACCAGCAAACAATAATGCTCGCTTATTTGTGCCTTA
The DNA here is from genome assembly GCF_028389875.1 of Rhea pennata. Lineage (NCBI taxonomy): Eukaryota > Metazoa > Chordata > Aves > Rheiformes > Rheidae > Rhea > Rhea pennata. The sequence continues at coordinate 20,308,547 of NC_084670.1, forward strand.
CTGTTCAAATAATTTTTTAACTGGGTAATTTATTTGAAATAAAGCAGAAGTGTATTCATGTGGAAGGGACATTGAAATTATGTTAGATTAACATATTAAATACCATTTGGTGGTAAGTTTTTTTTTTTTTTTTTTAATGGTTGTAGTTTTTCAACCATACAATTTTCAGAGTAAGGGCAAGGTTATTTGGAATGCAGGAATATTTCTCCAACTAATAGGACAGCTTTAGTTGTTCTTATTTTGTGGCTGCTCCTTTATCACGGCCGGTATGTTCTCTACGTTCTCTCTCACCGATGTTTGTCAGCAGACTGTATAAGTGCTCGCTGGAAGTGACGTGTGTGCCTGAGGTGCTCTAGCTCCGATTGCTGGACTAAATGAGGCAGTCCTTGGTAGGAGGAGGTTCTGGCTTATTTAGCTTACAATGAAAATGTGCACTTTGCCCACTTAGAGTCAGTCCCTGGGATCAGATTGAGATGGAGCTCAAATGAGAGTTTATTTCAAGGGAATAAAGTCTCAGCATTCATCCTGGGGCACTGTGGAGGAAACTAAGATTTTCTCTACACAAAAAGCTTGTTTTTGTAAGTGAAACTAATAGATAAGGAGTAAAATTCTGCCCTCTATTTAGAACAGAGACTTGGAAAAAGATGATCATACTGCATGCCAAGCAGTTCACTCACCTTGAAATCTGTTTTAAAAAAAACAGAAAGGCAGAGGAGACCGAATTAGTCACAAATAATCTTGGTAAAGGACTGGTGCCTGATGATATGGCCCAAAGTATTTGTTACGCAGGACTTGGTTCAAATTTGAAGATTGTCAGGAACTAAGAGAGCTAAAGAGGCAAGATGTTGCCTCCAGCAACTTATTAGAGAAAAATGAAGGTTTATGCAGAAATAATTTGAGCTCATTGGACACAATGTAAATTAAAGTTTTCAGGAAAGTGTTTCTCATAAAACAACACCACTAAATGCTAAGACCTGGAAACAATACTATTGAAACATTATTTTCTTGTTGTTATATGAATAAGTCATATGCCTGCAAGTGTCCAGAAGCAATAGCTTGAGTGTTGGCTTGTGGGTGTATAGCAAAACCTGGATATTATAACGCAAAATGGTCACAGCTGTAGGGCACCTTATATATGTGAATGTGTCCTAGGGGTCCATGCACATCATGTTTGTGATGGCTAAGCCTGTTTTGAGCAAGCAGTGATGTTTTTGTCCGTAAAAGTGGAGTTCTGCACAGAGATGCTGTTTTGCTACTGAGACACTGCGGTAGTTTTGCGCTGGTGCTAAGTTTCAGCATTGACCGTGCGTGCCTGGGGGTTCCTATTGGAAAGAGGAGCTACACATCTCTGATCTACAACTCACAGACTATAAACCTAGTGGTTGGTGGTGAATTACATTCACCCTTTGGGATTTCAAAAGAGCAAAGGGCCTGTGATTTTGCAGTTGCCCCCAAACCTGCTTGGGTTTCCCAGTCTGTAATGGCAGAGCATGTTTGAAAAGAAGTTTCTTGCTTGTGTGTGCTAGTGCCATGGATTTGAATTATAAACCCATATTTTGTGAGAGAAACAATGGGGAGACGAACTGGGTTTTGTCTTATGGTAGCTTTATGAATGATGCTTTTTGTTTTCAGGTAAGTTTGTATTACTAATTTAAAAATACAGTCACCCAGTTCCAGGCAGGCTTCTCTGTGCATAAGTCACAGATATCCTCTCCATTTAACCACTGCATTTTGGATCACTCTTCAAACTTTAAAATTCATGTAGTCAATCTCATTTTACTTGAAGGAAAGTTTTGCTGATTTATTTTTATTTACTTATGGCTGCCTAATACAGGCTTTGCAGTATCACCCAACCAATTTTAGGAACATAGGCAAGGACAGGACCCTTTCACTGGCTTGTACTTGGAGAATGATGCATTTCCTGAGTGTGTATTTTTGCAACTAAGCTCATGTGAATGAAGCAGTGAAAGCCTCTTTCTGCAATAATCCTTTCCTCCTGGGCAGGTGCCTGTAGGGGTGAGGGCAGCATTAGGAGCAGTTCCCCCCAGTGTGGGTTGCTCCTCCTGCCCATACCAGCTCCCCAGAGGCCTGAGCCCTGAGCCTGGTGCTCTCAGACAGCTAGGTTTCATCCTCCTCTTCAGCTGGGTGGCTCTTGCCCTCCCAAATTTCCAAGGCGAATGCCAAAGCTGTAGGTCAGATCCCTCCACCAGAGCCACCAAAACAGTAATGTCGTTCTCTGCCCGTTAAATTATTTCCAAAGCAATGAGATCTTTGTAACCTATGCTATTTATTCTTTTTATTATGCCGGAGGGAGGCCCCAAGTGTCTGGCGTGTGGTGGTGGTACGGGAGAGGCAATGCGGTTCAGCGTGTTGGGGTCTACAGGTAGCAGTCAAAAGGTGGTGGCTCTTACAGGCTTGTTGCTTGCTTCCTACTCATTTTGAGGGATGGAATGGACTTGATGGAATCAGAAGGTTGATTAGAAAAGTAACATAAAGTTGCAACTTATCAGCTCTAGATAGATATTTGGGGAGTCCTCTTTCCTGAGTAAGATTAAATTATACATAGTGTTAACACAGAGTCTTCTGCAACAATGCAAATGAGTTGTTAACACGGCACTTCATTGCTATAATATTTCAAAGCTACTAGCAGGCTTGATGGGCCTGCAATAAATGTTTTATTATTTAGGAAAAATACACTATACAAGTTGCAATGTGCCATGCTCATTCATGCTGTAAATCAACAAAGATCAGCAGACTGAATAGAAAAATGAAAAGCTTATTTAGAAACTGACACAAGCTTTCAGATGAGCAGGGATGGCTGAAGTTAACTGCATTCATTTTTCTTTGCATGTCACAGTTGCCATTCGAATTTCACTGCTAAAGATTGTGGGTAGTTTTGCTTTATGGAATTATCTCTACAGAAACAGTATTTGCATTTATATAGGCTTAGTTATAATAAAGTTAAACCTAGCACACCACCTTGCCTCCACAAACAAACAAACCAGCCAGCTAACCAGAAATCTCTATGTTAAAATAACATTTATCCTTCAGCTTTCCTAGATCTGAATCAGATTGAGCTAATAGATTCCACTGACTGGTTTAAAGGCCCATGAATAGTAACCCAGTGAAACAGGGGAACGAACTCAAGAGTTGTGGCAATACAATGATCTGTCCTCAGATGAATAAAAGTAGAGTTTTTTAAAAAAATGTGTACGTGGGCATGTGTCCAGCTGTGCTGGCAGCCCCAGGGGCCCCTGGGCTGCAAGCGAGAGGGCCGAGGGGTGGCTCAGCGCCAGTGTGGGGCTGGGCCAAGGTGGCTGCGGAGTTGGCTGGAGCCGGGGTCCTACTTTGGGCTCCTGTGTGGTGGGATGAAAACCTCCTTCATCCTAGTAATGCTACCAGTGGCGGCCTCATCCCCTCTGCCGCGATGTTGTCTTGTGCTTTGGTGCCACAGGTGAAATAAGTGGCTGAGTTAAAGGAGAGCTCAGGTCTGAGAGATCAGAGCAGGAATTAATGCGATGGCCGTGGCTCAGGCAGGAAAGTTCCTGACGCTGTTTTGCTGCTGTCTCTTCTTCCCTGACACCTGCAGGCTTCAGGGGAAGTTTGCAGCATTTAAAGCACTGGTGCTGAGTGTTAGTTCTGCCAGGAATTTTTCTCCCCCAAACTATAGTTGTTCATATGTGGTGTGAAACCGTTTACAAATTCTGTAAGCTGATATGAATAGAGAGATGTGAATACATTGGCTTATTCTGTTAAGGGAGGGAAGAAACAAGCAGGAAGGGAGGGGGGAAGTGGGTCAAGATCAAGCATCCCATGGCAGTTGTTGGCTGAAAAAGGACTGAAGTTTTTCTAAGCCAACTTCAGAAATGATCTTTGTTCAGAAAGGAAAGCAGAGAATGCAAAAATGCTGGAACAATAATAACAAAAAATAGAGGGTGGCAGAGGGAGCAGATCAGTAAGCTAATCGGGAGTAGAGAGGTAGGACCAGCCCTCACTGGGGCATGTGAAAAAGTTAGGTCTGAGTTACCATGAAGGATCTGGTCAGCTCTCAAAGGAGATTTTTGATTCTCCTTTTGCAATGTTTTTCCTTTAAATACTTCATTACTAAACTGTCAATGCACTATGTGTTTTAAAGCTTGTCTCTCTCCGGCCCTGGCTGTGGTCCTTCCGAAGGAAGGAACTTGCCTGATATTTAAAACGTCCACATTAAACTTTTAATCACAGAAATGTTTTGAGGATTACTGCACATATGATGTATGAGAATCCCTTGGAAGTGACATGTTATTACCCCAGAATTATTTTGCTTATTTGATCAATCAGAAAAGGGAAATGACTTTACTGCTTTGGAAATGTAGTAATGAGCACTATATTTAAGAGAACAGTATATGCAGAAAAATTTAATTTGGAGAGCTGAATTGCTTCAGATAGAATTACCTAGAAGCTTTCATCATCATAATCATCCAAAAAAGTCAAAGACTCTGAAAGAGTCACTAAGATAATCCATGCTGTAGGTTTTGAATTTGTTTCACAGAAAAAAGTTTTGCTTCTGAGCTAGCCATTTATATGCAAAGGAAAGCCCAATTAAGATGACTGAATTGCAAGTGTCATAAAATAGAGAAAGCAAAGGACACTTAATTATAACTATGCTGCCAGGCACTGATGTAACAAAAGGAAAAATGTTCACCTACAACACAAAGTACTGCCTAACACGTTTGGTGTAATAGAGAGATGATATATGGTCTAAATACACACTCTGAAACAGTTCAAAAAGCTGTATCTTCTCATTTTCAGGAAGCTGTTTTCCAATTACCCACACAGCTTAAGAAAAAGTAATATTTTTTAATATGGAAACCTTCAACTTTGTTCACAGGTTGAAGAAAAAACATCATGAATTAAGACAAAAAGATTGCCTAAGAAAATGGATTCATGACACAGAAGAATGTGTAATTGATGTGTGTGGTTGTCTGGATGGTAAAATAACAATAGCAACCATTAGAGATGAGAGCTGTAACAAGTCGGGCAGTGAGGCAGGATGTATTTTATAGGTCATCTGGGCTCCATTCAGATCTACAGGTTGCTATTCTTTCTCCATACTTGAAAGCATTTAATGGATTATTATAAAAGGAAAAAGATGGTATGCAGTAATGGTTTAAATTGAAGCTCTGTGTATATATCACTACAGTGTGACTTCTAAATGAATGCTTCATTTTAAAAATTCTCCCATGGCATACTTGAAAGTTTGCCAGTGCATCAAGGAATTAAAGCAATGAATTCACCAGCAGAAAAAGTAAAGGACACTGAATAGCATAACAGAAACAGTTTTTCACTGTATGAACAAATATAAATAAGCAAAGTTCACCAAGAAAGATTTTTCCAAAGGTGCGATCTTCAAAGCAGTTAAACTGTCTTTTTCTGTATTGTTTTGTAATATTAAATGAAGAAAAAAAGGTAATTTTGGAAAGAAGCTTAACAGTTAACAAGCAAGGCAGAAAGCACATGATACTGAAGTCAAATTCAGAATCCCTGCTTGCCTGGAAAATGCTTCTTTCATATTAAAATTGATATGAGTTAAAGGGTGGAGGATCTTTCCTGCTTTGTTTCACGTGAACATAAAAGTTTTATTCTTGCTTTTAATGGGTAGTATTTTACAAATGTAATGGAACATAATTTTACCAGGTTTCCCCTAAGGGAAAGTCATGGCGTGATTACACAGGCAGTCCCATCTCATTTAGTATAATGCTTACAATATACATGCAAATATACTTAGGCAACTCAAGTTATAGATAGATTGAATGTCATTCAGATAATCATAGAGCAGTACAGATGCTGAAGAAAGTTTTGCAACAGAAATATGCATTAAATGACTGGTCCCTTGCAGCCACACATACCTTCAGGTAATGTTTCTGTGATGTGCGGGAGATTCGAGATGTGTGAGACAGACAATTCTAATCTGACAATTCTGATTTTGGTGGTTCAGGCTGAACACCTGAGTTTGGTCCAGTTCGCAGCCCGTTGGTAACACAGCCAACCGGCGGTGACAGAGGTGGATCAAGGGAAGGGGACCGTCCCACTGGCACCGTCCCAGGAGCAGGCTGGGAGAAGCCGCCTCTCCCTCTCGCGCAGCGCTGGTGCCCGTGCGTTGGCCTCCAGAGGCCCACGCGCTGCCTACGCAGCAGCCCGGCACTGGGACTCTCGGGGGCCTCGTGTTCCCCCTCTCTGAGAGGCAGGGAAGAGTCAGGCTGTGCCAGACAGAAGCACAGTATGACAGAACTGGGAATTTCAGGCTGAGAGCCTGCTCTCTGTAGTCCCTGCTCAAAGGCTCCTAGGAAACTTTTTGGCCAGGGATTTAATAAAGATTTAAGTCATAAATTATAAAGGAATGATTTAACATAATGCAGTGCAAACTGCAATCCCAGCATGTTGGATGCACAAATTATGTCAGGAAAGTGACAAGCATATAGCAGTCTTTGATGTGAGATAGTACGAAAGGTTTTATGTTTGTGGGAGTCATGAGAGTGCTCTTTCTGGCTCAGGTTGTGCATTGGCAAAGGAGTTAACCTGTAAGAAAAATGGTTTGCAACTCCTGTTTCCTTGTAGGGAAAGACTGAGCAAATCTAAAGCATTCTACTAACACAAGTGAGTGTAATGTAGTCCCTAGTCCATGAACAATGCAGTCTTTTTTCTTCCACTTTCATTATTTTTGCTGAATTCAAGCCAGAAGCTAGTGGCCAGATTCTTGTTTCAGATTTGGCTCTTATTTGGCCTGATGCAAACCCATCAGAAAGATCAGATCAGGAACCGCAGATTTTCAGCAGTGAAGTGATGGAAGTGATCTGAAGTGATCAGATCAGGAACCTAGTCTTGGTGCTGGTTGTTTGCAGGTACACATGAAGGAAGCAACCACAGTAGCTCTGGAGTCAAAGCAACAGTAGTTTCGAACACTTTCCTGGGGGACCATGGCCAGCAGCACTGCCTGTCTGCATCCCTGCACTAGAGCTGCGCCGCCTCAGCTCACCCCTGGGATGCAGCGGTGAGGCTGGCAGCCCGGCACCCCAGGCAGGGAGATGGACTTTTTTCTTTGGTTTTGGGAAGGACAAGAAATAACATGTATATGAGCAGAAATAATGAAAAATGAAGCGCAGAAACTCAATACCTCTCAATATTAGCTTTCTTTTATACTTTCCCACTATTAATATTAGTAGTTCAGATCTATAAAAAATAGCAATGGATACACTAGTGTGAAATGTATATTCCAGCACATGTGTTGTCTGTATCTGCCACAGAGAAAACTGGATAAGCACAGTATTTTAAAATACAAACAACATTTTTTGTATCACAGATAGTGCTCTCTGTTCTCTGACACATTTGGAGCTGAACTGTTTTTGAGTGATCAAGGAGAGAGAATATTTGGTTAAAATGTTTTTCCTTTATTTTCTTTATATTTTTATTTGCTACAACTCAGTTGCTTGTCAATACACGGGAAAGAATTATATCAATTTCCTTTTTTAGTCAAGTGTAAAATTCATCATCCAGATAAACTAACACCTGTATCAGCATCAGATTGAGAAAGCGTTTGTTCTTGCTTGTTCATTAGTTAGCATTTCATCTGTGAGCCTGAAATGGGTAAATTTCAGAGTTCATCCTAGTTAACCCCTCCAAATTTACCTTCTATTCAGTGACAAGAGGAATTCCAGAGCTGTGCTTCTGCAGTACCTGCTTCTAGAGGGCCAAATGGCCAAATTTCATCTTTAGAGCTCAACCTTTTCTCCACGTACTGCCTTGCTTGTCTGTATTTTCATATCTAAAGAGAAGTTTTCAAAGAGGATATAACACTGAATTAAAGTTTGTTTGCTTGCTTTTCAAGCTTAGTAACAACCTCCTATGACCTTTTAAGTCGGTGAATTTGTTGGGTGTCCTGTGCTCTGGGTGTGCTGCTGTCATTTTCACAAAGGGATGTCTGTGTTTCTACTATTTTCAAACAGCTTTAGTGCTTCTTTTAAAGACATTTGTCAACCAAACAGGTGATGTATTTTAATATAAGGTAGAAATACAGTAGGAGGAGATTTTGTTTAAGCAAGGATTCTTCCAAGTGTAGGAAAATTCAGATGGATGAATGAAGAGTATGAAGTATGTACACCAAAGCTAGGATGCTCCTCAGTGGATGATCTAACTCAAAAGGAAAATGGCCTTAGTTCATGGTAGCTTAATCCTCTTTAACAGTAAAGTCAGACCACTTTACCTCTCAGTGAGAATATTCATACAGGAATTTAATGTCACTTGCATGCTTTGTCGTCATGGGTTTAGTTGATTTAACGTAACTTTCCTAAATGACCTCTCATAGAAAAACTCATAGACATAGACGTAGAGTACAAGCTTTATTTGAAGTGTAGTCATGCCCTTTACATTTCATGTGTGTTTTAGGTTATTATGTTAAATCAGATGTGAGAACTGTTTGATAGCCTGTTCATAGACATTTGATCCTACAGGGTAACAAAAAGTCGATTCTTTGCAACTGCACTGCCCAGCAATATTTGGAAAGCCTCAAAATAAGTGCTCGGTATCTGCTTGCTTGCATGTTGTGCGTTGCAATGGCCAACGACTGTTCTTTAGACATCCTGGAATTTTTGGGTTGAAGGTCAAGCAAAATAATTCCTGTGATTACTCTTAGTTCAGCCTAGTGGCTGTGTTTTTTTTTGTGGGCCAAAAATAATTTCTAAGCAATTGATACCAAGTACTGAGGAAATTTTGCCTAACACAGTGATGATGTCAGCAGAATTCTGTAAGTGTCTCTGAACCGTAGAAAGCTTGGATGCATGCCTGATGGAAAGGATGAGAAGAGAAACAGAAAGAACAGTTTTCCTTGAGGGAATGGTATTTTCTATTCCAGGCAAATGGCAATGACAAATGGGACAAAATAGCACTGAAGGCATGCAATGGTGTGCTATGTTTGCAGAAACCAAAATTATGGAAATCCGTATTTTAACAACTTGGAGCACTTGGAGCACCACCAACAGAGGTGTCCCAAGGTGATGAGAGCCTCGGTCACTGCTCATCTTATTAAGCTGTCCACCAAGGTAATTCTAGTGGAAGACGTCATCAAAAAGCTGCTTGCCACCTGCATCATGGCACCGGTTAACTCCAGGATACTGGTGATTGCTCTGTGAAGCTGCTGTGCTCAGATAGCACCACAGCCATGTCTTGGTGTTCTATAACAGGCCTTGGTGTTCACTAAAAGAAAGCAGTATTACGTTTAGGTAATGTTAAGGTGGTCAGTCTCTATGGACTGTTTGTGTGGGGTGCGCTTGAAAATTGGAGCACAACAGGCTTTTCATCTTTGCGGTTTAAGAAATCTTGTACTACTTTATCACGCGGAGGGGAGAAAGGTGCTGCTCAGAAACAGTGGGCCTGTGAGAAATGTTCCGTTTTCCAGGTCGCTGTTCCCAGGGGAGGGGAAGCACAAGCTGTGTAGATGGTGTTGCAAAGATCTACATTGTTACTTAATCTGTTATGGGATTACCACTTTTTTTTATCTAGATTCCTCTTTTCTTCACATGTGAAGTTACATGAAGTGCAGCATACACTAAAAGCAGAGTTCCCTAGTATTCTAAGAGAAATAATACATTTTTTTTACAGATTTTTTAAATCTTTCTTTCTTATTTGTATGACCTTATTTGAGCAGTTTACTTCAGATGACTTTGGCCTGAAACTGAGGGCACTAATAAATACGTCATCTAAAAGCATTCCGAGTATTTGAGGAACTAAGCCTGTATTCGAGGAGTTAGTTTACCATGCCTTACGTTATTTTTTATTGTAACAGTGTTTGTACCATGCCTTTTTGAGTTAATGCATAACAACTGAAGTTGGCTAAAAGTATACAGCATTAATGAAACTGTGAACCACAGAAAAGACTAAATTGCTTTTTCTCTTTCTGTAATTGCCATTACAATAAAAGCTGCCTTTACTGTAAAATTTTGCAGGGTTAACCCCTGCAGAGCTCCCAGCATGATGAGGGAGAAATGTGATTAGAGGTGTGTATGGGAGGAAGAAGAAGGGGGAGGACAGCTGACTAGTAGTCATTAGAGGTGCTCACAGGCTGTAGGGAACAGAGGGCAGAAGTCGAGATACTGCCCCCCCCCCCCAAGTAATAAGACCAATTGCAGTGCAAGGATTGAGGATCAGCTGTGATTTCTCAGCACGGCTGACCTTGGCAATGCTGCCCTGCTTGTGTCCTTCTTAGCAATGTTGCTAAACTGCAGAAGGAGCATGATGGGAAGGGGATGGTGCGGACAGGTGTGGCTGCAAGTCAAGAAAAAAAAAGAGAAAGTGTTTCTGTGTGTGTTTTTCTCTGATGTGGCCACTATTTTGACCATTGGGCAAAAGTTGTGTAAAGATTTTGCAGTGAGAAGGCAGGTGTGGCAGAAGGAGCTACAGCTCCTCCTTTCTCCCCCAGGGCCCCCTGGTCACGGTGGTTCTCCCGGCCATACTCTCTTTGGAGGCCTGTGGTTCTGCTGGAATGTTTCTTGTCCTCACTGACATCTGGGGGCCTCTCTTGTGCTCTTTCCTACAAAGAAGATTAAGAAGATCTTGCAGGTCAAGCCACCATCCTCATGCACTTTATGATCTGTAGTTGGGCTTCTTTGAGTGTTCCAAAAAACAGTTAAATGCTAGCTGCTTCCAAATGTAAGACTAACAGCACTCTTTCATACCCTCGTGTCCTCTTTCTCTTCTTTCTCCTTTGTTCCCCAAGGCACTCCTGTTATTTTTGTGCTGTCCCTGTTTCCTTCCTTGCCTGTGGTGCTGGACTTGCTCTCAGAGGGGTTGCCTCCTTTATTTGATCAGTGCATCACCGTGCTTTGAAGTCAAATTAGCCTGAATCTTGGGAGGAGACATGGGGCACTGCTCGATCACAAGACCTGCTTCTAGGGCAGAGACTCTGCAGAGCTGGTGCTGGTAGAGCAACAGTGCAGGCACAGTCTCTGTCCCAGCATGGGTGCAACGTGTGGCAGCTGCAGGAGCTTCCCACTGGCGCAGCCTCACCATGTTGTACAAGTCTGTAGCCTTTCTGACAGCAAAACAAGCCCTTTCCTGCTGGGTCTCACTGCTGTGCTGTGGTGAACTGCCGTTTTGGTTGTGCCAGCACAGCTGCCTGTACAGCTGCTCTGAGAACCAGGGATTTAATCCAGCTTAAAGGAAAATGATGTTTTTTGAGGACTGTTCTTCCAATGGGTAAACTACCTGACCTGGATCACAGCACAGCTGCCCACATAGCTGTATGGGCACAGCTGAGGGTCTGGGATGCTGACAGGGCATGCTGTTGGGGATATAGCCCTGGAAACTGTGTGCCGTTGAGCTACAGGCAGTGCTCCTCTCGTAAATGGTTTGTCAACTCAGTAATGTCTACTGCGTTGTGCATGAATTCATTTCGCGATGTGCCAATAGAGATATACAGGTCTGAATGTCCTCAGAATCAACAGAGCACTGAGCCAGCACAGCAAGGGAAGGAGACATGGATGTGCTATGCTATGGAATGGGCATGCACCTGTTTCTGTAATTATGCCATCCCTATATTAATACTAAATATAAGTATATCCACTTGTACAGAAAGTCAGCAATGTGCTTAGATTTTAGATAATTCATAGCACATGAAACTTGAAGCATGCAAAGCTTTTTTGTAATATAGTAGATTGCTGAAACTTAAAAAGAGTATCCACCAAATGCATGTGAGCATTAAACTGGTTTTAGAAATCCTTTTCAGTTTTAAAAAATGAAATAAAAATGCCACATATTATAATCTGAGGGACTGTCTTTGGGAGAGAGATTGGCAATTGCAGTATTCACATGGTCACACAATGCTAATAAACAATAGTGATAGATGCTTCCCCTGCTTTCAGAATCCTTTATGGTTTGCTCTGTTTTCTTTTTTTCTTTTTTTCCTTCTTTGTGTTAGAATGGAAAATACTTTTGAGACTGTGGAGAATAGTAGAATTTTAAAATGTCTTAAATACCATTTCATCTGGAAAAAGGTTTAGAATAAGTAACCTGCCGTGTTAGAAAAGGTTGCTAATTATCTGAATTTCACTGTGGCTTAATTAGCGGCATCTATGGTAGAACGTGGGAGGTGGTGCTTATCAACTGCCAAGGAAAAAAGTTGTCTTTTGGAGGAGGGTAGGTAATGTCAACCAAAATACAGCCTGATTTTACTGTTCAAAAATACTTCCTTTAAAATCTTTCAGTGGGCAGAGGTGAGTGGGCCTCACGCAATTAAGAGTGGAGAAAAGACGTGTTTGTGTCTTTGCCCACCTCTGGCCCTGACTCTGGGTAGCTCTGAGTGCCCCCAGCATCCTCAGTGCGAAATGAGATCATTCTCACCGGAGAGGCTCTCAGGGAGCTGTTTGGCGAGACACATTGCATCCAGCAAGTCCTTATAATTATAAGAGAAGTTAAAACAATTGGGTGTGCAAATTTAGGCATATCAAACTGTGAACTAAATGCAAGTTAGCAGAAGCAAAATATTTCTAATAATGTTTGCTTGATCTTGATATTGTGTTTTCTTTGTCTGTTAAGTTTTAATAAATGTAGTCTGTAATTCTCTTTGAATGTATCTTACAGTCAGGGGAATTTAGCACAGATAATGGTCATTCATTATGGACAGCTCTGTCCGTATCAGTTGGACACACAGGAAAGCTGGAATCATGTTAATTAGATGATGGGTCTGAGTTGGAAGTCATTGGGGTCAGTGGAAAGGCAGTGTTTAACACACCGGATCAAACAAAACAAATTTAATAGCTATCTTAGACTAGGTACAATTTCTCTAATCCAAGATATTTATTTTGTACCTCTTTTTTGCATTCCCAAACACTTTTATAATTCCTGAGTTGAAATGTAGAAATCTGGTAGCTAAGGTAGGCACAGTCTGCTGAAATGCAGAAGTAGTTAGGATCTTAGCAATTATTTCACATTCATGAAGGTATTCTAAGCTTTTTCTGATTAGAAATGAAATTATTCTCATAGCAAGGGCTATATTTAATATATTTCTGCTTTGGAAGGAAAAGGTAAATGGTGACATTCATCTTCTGTTACTGTTTTATTTTTTTTAAAAAATAGTTCCTTTTAATTATTACTGAATAAGTTATTTTGTTTCTGAATTACAAAATTTTCCATAAACAGGATTACAAACTCAAAGGTATTTTGGACTTCTGCTTTATGACAACCTCTGAAGTGTTTTTGAATGTATTGGGCAAAACAGAAAAAACAATCTGCAGATTGTAAGTGAATTACTTTTTACCAACTCAGTCCATGAATGCTAAACCCCTCAAAAAGAATAAATTAGAGAATGCCTTCTCTTAATTATTCTTGACGTTTTTGTGATAAACACAAAGTGTGGCACTATTGTGTAGTTGCCTTATAGTCCAGATTATTTTTCCACAATACGTGCATTTTGCACGTAGGTACCAGTAGTGCTCTTTATCCAGTAAACTAGATGGGCCTATAGAAATGGTGTGAGTGAAACTATTAATTCATTCAGACAATCAAGGAGGTACAGAGACATCATTACCACAGGATGAACTTTTTTCACAAAATAATCTATCTGTTCTGACATTCTGATTTTCAAAACAGATTTGCAAAATAACCCGAAAAGAAAACCTGCAAATGAAAATCCTTAGTTCTGTAAGATACTAAAGATCATGGAGAGGTAAGTTTATGACAGATGATAATTTTCATCCCTCTCCTGTTACCTTTTCACTTGTATCTAACCATTCTGTTTCTGTTTCTCTCAATTTCCATCCCGCAGAAGCTAGTGGTTTCAGCATGGCTTCCCCCTGCTGAAACCACTTGCTGCTCTACTGGTGTTAGTCGTCTCATTCTCTCATATTGTCTAGTTGATTATTTTAATAACTTCATTTCTTTCCAATGCTGTTTGCAACCTCTGTTTCAGACCTAAAGAATGGCTTATTTGCTTAACTATTTTTTCCCCAACTATAATAATTAGTCTCATAAAAGATAATACATCTCCCCCATAAACCATGGCACTCTAACTTGCATGTGTTTTCCTAGGGGGAAGAAAGCAAACTCCTCAAGCCTAGAATTTCCTGTAGGAACAAACTGTATTTGTTTGATTACAGATTTATTTGATAAACTATTTCACTGATCCAATCCCACTGAGTCTGAATATGTATTGGACTTGCTGAAGGAAGCAGAAAAACTTCGAAAATTTTCCAGTCAGATGGCAGCTTAATGAACCTGTCTTGTCTGCACATCCAGAAATTGCAACAGGTGATGACTCGAGGACTTTGTCTTATTTTAGCTGCCCAGTACAATGGGAGGAAGAGTCCTCGCACTAAAGCAGGAACATAAACATTAGCTGAATCAAGGATCCCCTGTGTGGATGTGCTAGTGATGCCTCTGAGGAGACCCTGGGGGCTCACAGCTGTGGCTAGTGCGGGTGGCCAGCATGGTGTCTAGGAGCCCAGCCCCTATCTAGGTATGCTGCCTGCAGATGGGCAGGAGGAAGAAGACAAGGGCATGGGCATGCACATAGCTACCCCAAGGCCACCATTTATAAGAAGTGTTGGTTTGACCTTTATATAGATGGTTTTGCAACAGTGGAGCCCTTTCAGACCTAGTGTGTGATAACCTCCTGCCATTTCCCCAATGTTAGGGCCTTCCTATGATTGGGGAAGCTGCAAGTCTTCAGCAATGTCCTTACGGGATGGCGGAAAGTGGAGAGGGTAGGGTCTGCCTGACCCAGGAGCTATCGCTCCTCTGTGCAGGCACCTAGCACCCACTGCCTTGAAGTCCCATGGCATGATTCGCTTGTGAGAAATTGGCCACGTTATCACTTGAATGGCCCTCAGCCATTGGTTCAAAACCCTTTTGGGGTTTTGTTCTTAAAGTCCCACTGAGTATTTCTAGCTAGTCAACCTTGCCTAAGTTTAAAAAAAAATAAATTGTTTCTTAAATCAGAAAATATGATGCAGCAAACCAAAATAGTGAACACAACCCATACTAGGACAAGCTTGTGGGTCATTCAAAGCAAATAGGTATTTTCATACCAAAACCAATGGTTTGGAAAGTGCTTAATCTATACTTTTTGGAAGTGGTTTCATTAACTGATTGCCCTTAATTTCTGACACAAAATATTGATGTAAATAATAGATACAGTTTATGACTTACAGAGGTACTTGCTTCACTCATTTGTAGTTTCCAGTGCAAATGAATAAACAAGCCTGCACTCAGCTTAGAAAGAAATGGCAGTGTACAAAGTAGTAAGTGGAGCAGATTGATTAAATCAGTCATTCTTGTTAACTCTTTCTGGTACTATAAAAGCCTGTATGAGATTAAAAGGCAACAAAATAAAAGGATATAATGCATATGTATCTCTCGTTGCCCTCATATGTTATTGTGGGACTGTCTAACATCACACTTATTCAAAATATAATTAGACATTCATATATAAATATTAGTGTGCATTGTTAAACAGCATTCAAACAGGACTATAAACGCTCTTATTTAAGTCACCAGCCAACCACACAATGTAGTTTGGACTGTGACGCTTCTGTGGGCTGAGTTTTCTTTGTATTTTTTTTTAGCAATTTCTTTGAAGCATGTGGTGTCAACCAATGTAACAGGTGAATGGAGAACAGCAGTGTAGAGTAGTCATCATGATCCTTATGTAAGGGACATTCCTTACATATAGCTTCACTATTGGTATTTAATACCTTCCTGCATTTATGTCCATTATGCCTAGTTCACGGATATATGCCTAATTCCCCGAATTTGCAGATTCAGGGCTTCTCCCGTAATGCTTCCTGTCAGAAGATGATCAGAAAAGCTGATGCAGAGCACTGGGGAAATACCTCAACAGTCATCCGCAGCGAGGGAAGACGTGAACTCGGCCGGTGCTGCATGGCTCTGCCTGGGTTTGCCCCGCTCAACCACAGAGGTGAAATGTGAGGTTGGAGGGATATAATTTTATATTTTATTTCTATAGAGGGACTCCTATCGATCACAGAGAAAGAGCATGAAGGAGAGTGTCACTGGTACAAGATGACCCTGTTGCTTAGAGCTCATTTTTGTCCTCCCTTCTCTGAGAGGTCTTGCTGTGTTGAAGTCTTGCTGTGTGGACCCGCCTGACTTCATGGGAATGTTTCAGGGCTACCAGTCCTGCCTGTCAACATTTAAACTGGACTTCTCAGCCTCTCTCCTGCGGGAGCTGTCACAGCAGCTCCTTCCCCTGCTGCTTGTGCTCCTGAGGCGCCATGGCGGGCAGTGCCGGCGGGCCAGCTGCCCCAGCAGCAGCTTTCTGTGTGACGGGGCTCGCTCCCCTCGCCTGGGGAGGGCCTGCCCGCTTTCCCCGCGGGAAGCTGCTCGAGTGGAGCAAGGCCTCGTGGTGACAGGAGCGCCCGGCAGGCTGGGGGTGCGGCGGGGTGCAGGGGAAGGTCTCGCTGCGCCGCCCTGCCGAGGTGGAAGGCGAGCGGCGGGGCTGGCTATGGCCGTTAGGAAGGGCTGTGAGCAGGGGGACGGGAACCGAGGCGTCTCGCGGCCGCGCCGCCGAGGCGAGCCCGCGGCAGGGCCGAGGCCGGCAGGCGGGAGACAGCAGGGAGCAGCATGGAGCCGCGCTGGCGGCTGCGGCTGCCTCAGGGCGCCCCAACGGCCGCGCCGCGCCGCGCCCCCGCTGCCGCGGCGGGAAAGCGCGGGGAGCGCCCGGGCCGCCATGTCGCCGCGCAGCCCCGGGCGGGAGCGCCCTGAAGCACTGCTTCAGGAGCGACGGAGCTATGCTCGTACTTCAGGGAGCGAAACGATCTCTGCTGGTGTCGTGGTGGTGTCACCAGCGTGCGTTTGTGATTTATCCTAATTAAAAATACGACAGATGTAAGCCGGAGACGCGCCTGTGGATGGCACAGTCTGGTCCTGCCTTTGTTCATCGCTATCCGAACGTATCGTTGGCCACCTGAAGGCGTTAGCTCACCTTGCCTGAGCGGTCACAGGCTCTTGGTGGTGGGATTTAGAGGTATATACTAGTAAAATAGAGCAGGAGCCTTTACATGTGGGATCACTCCCTTGGCTAGGCTGGATCCTCGTTTATTGCTTTTAATTTGATTTTTCTGTCTGTTTAATTAATGGCAGGACACTTTTTTTTTTAGGTTATAGTCAAAATGCAGAAATCGTGAGCGGCAGTTGAGAGTTTCTCCTCGCAAGGGTGAATTGAGGCTTGGCCACTGCTTAATGCCACCTTTATCGAATTAACAGTGGTCATTTCCCTGTGTGTGTCGATCAAAACAGCCCTCCGAAGGGATACGCGGCAGTGCGTTAAAGAAAGATGTTGCAATATTCTGTATCAAAAAGGTTAAACTCATAGGTTTCTATGTAAACATTCATTTTACCCTGGCTAACCTATGAAGATTTCATTTTGCTCTGTTTATCTTCTCGCTTAGCCGATGCTAAACCATCCCTAGCTTCCATGAAAGAATCATGTCTCCGTTCATTTCCTATCTTGCTGAATTGCCTTCGCATTTCCTATCATCTGCACATAATCCTATTCTCTCCATTATTGTCTTAATACCAAGTACAGCACAAGATAATGGATAGGCACTGTAATAACAGTGTGGCCTGTAGGAGCCCCTCGAGGGAAATATCTTTGACGCTGCTGGAATATTAATGCATCCTGGGTCCCTGATCTTCCTCTTTCACTTCATCTCCTGTTTTCTAAACTACATAATGACTTTCATATACATGACAAAAGCATTAGAACAGAAAAAGACTCGTTGATGAGCAGCAGAGCTGTGTGATATTAAGAAGTGCTGTTCTCAGTTCTTTGTAAAATTTTTGACCACCATCAGAGACTGAGTATGCAGGTAATTTCTGATTTGAATAGATACCGGCATAAAGAAGCATTATCGTACTCTGTTAATCCAAATGCCCATCACAAGCACTGCATGAAAATAAATTAAAATGTAATTCTTCAATAATGTATCTGTCTACAGGATGATTTTCAGCAGATTAAAAACAAACAACTTGATATCACTTAGAAAGGCTAGTGGATTGTTTTTGAGAAGCTTAATCAGCAGCAGATTACGCATGGAACAGTAAATCAAAGCAGGGTATGTTAAACAATGTAGATTGTGTTGTAGCGGCAATTTACTGTACATAATTTTTTAATAAAAGGGAAAATTGATTTTTGTGAGCGTAAACATTGAATCCAGTGAGAACTTAGCTGCTATTATTGAAAAGAGGAATGTTAAAAACGTTATCCTTGTCACGTAGAAGCAATAACCTTTCATTCCTTTCAGAAGAAACATAAGTTTGCTCCCTTTAGGGCTGCCTTTAGTGTGACTATTTTTTGCATTTTTCTTTCTTTTTTGACAAAATCTTTCTTTTGCTATTAATTGCTATTACATATTCCTGATCCATTCTATCCCCGATTGGGGTACACATCTGGGCTAATGTGAGGATAACACCAAACTTCCCTTTTTCACAGGAAGAAACTTGCTTATTCTGAGGGTTCTTGCTTCTAAATATGAATGGCTACCTGCAAAACTTCCTTGTTAAAACTGTGTCTTCAAGGTGTGGTTTTAGCATCTTCCGTTTTATGTTTTTAGTAAAACAGCAAGTGAGGAGTTTGGCAGCAGTTCTGGCTCTCCCTGTCTCATGTCAGCAGTGGGAGAAGCAGAATAGCTATTGGCCATCAATCATTATAGATAATATCTGAGAAGGCATGGAGAAATTATTTCAAATAAAGGGAACTGAGCTAAGAGCAGGTGGAAAGCAGCAGCCTGATGTTGACTGTATACTGGAGGATGAAGGGGGAAAGAGTGAAGTCTTGCAGAATTAAATGCGAAAGCTTAACGTTTTCTGAGCTTCTGTTTTCCCGTGTTTACTGCTAAGTAAATATTAAGAGGTATCTTTCAACTTCAGTGCTCAGTCCTGAAGCTTACTGGGACTCCTGGGAGTCAGAGGAAATGTCATGGCAAGTGGCTGAAGCCATACTAAAAGAAATATGTCCCAAGAGAAAAAGAGGAGACAGACTGTCTGTTCCTGGGCCTACTTTTGTTTTATTTATGTTCTAATTTTATTTTCAGATAATTCATTTGATTTATTTCACTACTTTTAATGTCATTTCTTCTGTTTTGAACTCATATGGTACTGTGAAATAGTCTAATATTGAATTATGCTGCTTCTGCATTTTAAGACGTGCTCAGCAGGATTGAGAAAAATACACGTGAAGCTAAGAGACATTGCCTTGTTCATCAGAAATCAGAAGCTGTCCCTTTGAAACCTGGTAAAAACTATGTTAGCAAGTTCTGTTGCTATCATTATAAATGCAATGCCTTTTCTTTCACATGTGTTTACTTGCCAAGAGAAAAAATGACATCCTATGTGACACTGGTAGTGTGGGATCCCAGTTTAGGAGACTGTAAACAAGAAGGGATGAGAAAGAACTCAATTTATTACTTTGAGCGTTCACTTAAAAATCATTATGGTCTAAATTTAGGTCTGGAATCAAAATACCAAGTTTGGTTTTCACATCATCTTTGAAAATGGGTCTCGGTTACTGCTTTTATTGTTACTCTTTTATGGTTGTCCTAAAACTGGGACAGCAATTAATTTAAAATAAAAATTTTAAAACTATTTCTAGTCACTGAGCTGTCACATGTATCTTATCTTCGAGCTGCATAAAGGGATGCTCACGTTGCCAGTTTGTCCCGCTTCGAGGTGGCCAAAGTGTCCACAGATACCCATGGGTCACGGTGGCTCTTCCAGACATGAAGGCAGTGGGGCAGAGGGGTTGCCGCTCTCATCCACCAGAGTGCCCTGAACTGGGACAAGCACAAAAACAAGCCCAGGAAAAAAGGAAATGCTGCCTTTTCGCAGTGCTGGAAGCTGGAGGACTGTCCTTGAAAACAGTCCTAAAAACAGTTTTTAAGACAGCTAAACATTTGATTAAATTCATCAACATGAGGAAAGACTTAAAAGATGTGCAGCCTCCTTCAGAAGACAGAAAGGTGCATATTCGTTTTCAGGTTTGGGCGTAGGTGAAGCCCAGCCAAGGTAGGACAGGGAATTTGTGGTGGCATAAGGAATTTATCTAGGGGACAGGACCCTCCTCAGAGCCTTGTGAACATTTTCTCCCTGGGATGTTCAGTTGAGTGGTCATGACTTAGATTGTTGAACCTTTCCAAAAGAAAAACATGTGCTGCCTTCCAATGGGCTGAATGAACATATTTTAATTAAAAATGCTATTTTCAAATATATATCCTGTTGTATAGTAAATAGGTCCCTGGCAATCTTTTGCATTGTCAGGTGCACAGAGTGAGGGTGGTGGTTCTTTACTGCTGTCTATTCTATTTGTGAGAGCTTTAGTTATAGGAAAGCATGACCTATGTGCCTTTAAGAAGCCTGCTATTTTCCTTGCTGCTGTTTTTTTTCTGACTTACTAAGTACTGCTAATTATTGCTAGTTTTTTTTTTCTTTAATTATAATTACCTTTAGGATTTTAACCATAAATTGTGTTTCTAAATCCCAGTGGTTGGGTTACTGTCAAGTCAGTTTGGAGGCACAGGAAAAATACGGTCTTGTGTGGGGATGAAATACAACTTCAGTGCCTTTTTTAAACCATATTCTTCCTTTAATCTCCACCGTGCAGCAAAATAATCTTTTAAATTGACTTCTAACAATTAAGCTCGATTTTGCCATTCAAATACAGTTTTATGACACAAAACAAACTCTGCTTAAAAGAATTTTTTAAGTTTTTTTTTGGAAAGAAGGTTCTGAATTATATAGTTAAACTTTGTAATTAATATAAGAAAGGAGATGAATTTTAAGTTTGATTTATAATATTATACCTTGTTTAACAGCTTATTGTGCTGCTTCTTTTTCTAAAGGCTTGATGATGTATTTAGATTTTCTTGCTGTTTTCTTCTATATAGCTGTATTTCCGCTATTAAGAAAAAATGCCCTCCAATAGTAAGTATCTGTGATACTTTAGTTTTTCATATTTTAAGAGATAGCCTCTGCACTGTGTATGAAATATACTTGAAAGGAATTTATTTGTGATAGCAGTTCACGTCAAGTTTCTAATCTTAATCCAGGCATTACTAATTTCATGTTTGCAAGTAAACATCATAATGAATCAGAATCCTCCTAGAATTGTAAATGGTGTAGCTCTTTTGTATTCTGTGGTTTCAGCTCTGAGTGTAATTGTCAGTGCCCTATAGAAATGTTAATTATCTTGAATAATCCTGTTTGCCTTGAAGAGGCTGAAGCAGTCCTAATCAGTAAGAAGGTGTCGCCCAATAAAGTTATAAAGCGATGTGGCATTAAACTGATGCAAAAGACTGGGTTGCAGCTAGGGCAGAGAATATAATGGGACTTAGAGAAAAAGGAGTATGGGCTGAAAGCAGTGAATTTTATTCGTAGAAATGAAGGAGACCACCTAAAAGAGCATAATTTGAAGGAGTTTCAAAAAGGAGAAACCTGGGAAGTACTGCTAAAAGGAGAGCTAGGGCCAAAAGTGGCTAACAGCCCACCCGTACGATGGATGTCCGCTCCTTTGCGTCCGCAGAGGCATTTTGTGGTGGTGCAGGGAAGGAGGGAAGAATGTGGCTGAGCTGACTCCATTTTTGGTGTCAGCTCATTTTGGTGTTGCACCTTACATACTGTGTTTACTCCTGGGTGGCATAACGAGGAGAAAGCAGAAAGTGGCAGAATGATCAGGAGGATGCAGCAAGGTTTGGCTGGTGGGGTAAGAAGCTGCGCCAGCTCCAGTGGGTGCTGTTCAGAAAACTGCATTTGCCAAGGAAGGCATTACCATTTGCTACCTACTTTCCTTGTGGCTTTTTGCTGTTGTAAGTAAAGGCTGCAGAACCTCACATACCATTTAATAACAGTGATCAGACTTCTTTTGAAGATGGTGACTGCAAGAAAGACTAAGTTGGCTGTGATACAGTTAAGACAACGGTGTATTAGGAGAGCATATCTGGAACCTGTAAGAACAGCAGGGTATATTATCTGGTAGGGCACATGAGCATATGCTTGGCAAATGGGATACCACTGTAGAGGTCACAGGCTAACAGTGAAGTCAAGTATGGTGTAGTATTTATTCAAAATGGCAATTCTCAGTCAAACTGCAAATTTAGAAGTAGATTTGCAGAAACTAAACTTGTTGACTTGTAGTAGTAAAAAAAAAAAAAAAGGAAAACCCAAACCTCCATGGGTAATAATGCTCATATGTTAGCAGAGGGAGAGAGAGATTTGATGACCTGTTATCTAAGTTACAAGATCTGCTGAGTTTCCTGAAAATGGATGGAACAGTTTCTGAATTTGGGGAATAGGAAACACTGAAAGTTATAATCCTCTGAATTCATACGGAATAGGAGACTTGCTTGAACTTTGAATCAACATTTGTTAAATTTTGAACTGGTGTGTTCTTGATAACATGGACAGTGAACCATGTACAGTACTAAGACGGTAAAAATTGCTACTCTAAAGCAGAAAAAATGGCTCAGTTGTATAATTAGTTTTTATTGTAGTAATGTAAGTTTTTGGTTAGGTGCTGTGTTAATGGAATGCTTTGCTTACATTGTATTCAAATGTAGACTGCATAGGGATGGATTTTTGTAGGAAGATCTTATGCAATTAAATATAGAATTTTTAATGTTTAATGACTAATTTATGATTTATCAGGCATGTTTACCAATCAATATTTTCCCTCTTTGTTGATGCTGGGTTACAGAGTTTTTCTTTGGGATTTTTATGTTATTCTTCATAGGATATTTATCATTACTCTAGTGTGTATGGTACAGATTACATATTGATCTGCTACCATTTGACTGTTGTCTTATATTTGATTATTCATTTTGTTTGCTGAAGACTGTCTTGGATAGCAAAATGGAGGCAGAACCATTTCTAGTGAATTCACAGCAGAACCCGTACTCTTCTGGATAGCAGTGCTGAGCCTGTTTCAGGGACTTTGGTATGTAATGGCCATTATCAAAGGTTCTGTGCTGGTGAACTCATTTCTGCAGTTGCTCTATCCACCTCCCATTTCCTCGGAAGTGCTGACTGACTGAAAGCTCTCCCCTCAGACTCTGATACAGGAACATTAATTACTGTGAGGCTTTTTAATTTCAAAACTGGAATACTGTAGTTTTCTCCTAAATGGACTTCCAGACTGTACTATGTGGAGATTAAAGTGAATTTAAAAAAAGTCCTCCAGAAATGCTTTATGGGCACTAAATTCTGCACTTGCATTAAACATTTTCTCAAATCATTCCCCTGACTCCCTCCTGATGAAGTTTCATTTTTTTAAACATGTGATTGGTATCATTAAAAGGTGTTAACATCTCTTTAATCCCATCATTAAATTAATCCTACTGATACTGTTAGCATCTCTTAATAAAATATAAAGAAAAATAAAACTATAATTTGGCCTTTTCAGATTTTCAGTGCAGCTAAACTGACATGCAAAATTGTATCAGCCCTCATGCTGTCAAGAGATGCCCTAAAAAAGCTTTTATCCCTGATTATTAGTTGGAACAATGGTTATGTCTCTAATTTTAGACAGCCACAAATGGGGTGATTCTCTGCAAAGAAGCAGGACATTTTGTGCTGCGTTCCCTTCTCAGCAACCTGAACTCCTCTCTCTGTGTTTAATGCCCTGCTGTTTACAAGCCCGAGATCCTCTTGTAAACATGCACTTCTGCACTGTGCCCTTGAACAGCTTCAGAATTTAACACTGTGCTATTCACTAACACAAATACTGTATTCTTGCCTCTTTCAGCATTCAGTGCCCTGCTGTTCTCACTTCTTAAAAATAATTCTGTATTTTTATGTAAGAATTGTGGAATCTGCCTGTACCTCTTGTACAGGCCCTCTCTCAAAGAACATTTCACGTTATCCTATACAGTTTTCATGGATGATTCTTTCTTTTCTCAGAAATTCAGAATACAAATACTTACTAATAGCACATCTAAATCAATGGTGTACTGTGGCTAGTAGTTAAGTTTTCATAAAAATGCCATTGTTGGGCAGGGTTTTGTGCAGTAGCTGCAAGCTAGATGGGGTAGAACTAGAAATTGTGGTTAATTTATTATCTGCATATCCCTGATGACTGTACAGCACACTTGTAACTGAGAACATTCCTTGTAATGCTGCTTTTAAGAGGGAAAGTTACTGAATGCAGGAGAAAGAAAAAAAAAAACCCAAAACTTAACTATAAAAGAAGTTGAGTATAGTTTTGGAAGAGGGGATATGTAAAATGCCTAATTAAGAAAAAAGAAAAAGCCTGTGTTGAAGTTTGAAGAACTAAATGAGCATTGTATGTGAAGATAAAGCATTCCCAAAGGCAAATGCTGCAAGAGAATTATTCTCTGCACTTTCTATTCATTTCTATTACCTTGATTTTAAAATCAGATCTTTTAAAATATAATGCTTTTTTTTTAAAAAAAAAAAAAAAAAAAAAAGTGTTTGTGCAGTGCTATGTTGTATCAGGGTAGACAGTGCTCTAGGCTTGGGTGACGTGCTTGGCACTATTTTAAATTGTTCTGTCCACCTAATGGAAGCGATGACGAAGTGGGAGATGTTCCTGTCTTTTAGCAACCCTCCCGTTGTCTTCTGTGGTGCCTGTGTAGCGTCTGGAGTGTATTCTGGGCATCGTTGTTACGCAAGCAGCTGGTCGCTCTTGAATTTATGGAATCTGCCAGTGAGACATGTGCTGACATTCAAAAAGAGAGTAAAAGACTGTTAGCCAAAATATTCCCCCTTTTGTTTTATAGCTAATGTTTGGCTTGCAGTTGGCATGCCACAAAGTTCTGCTTTAGCAGGAAATGCAGAGGGAATCAACTTCGTGGGATCTCGTGGAATTCAGCAAGCTGTGCTGCAGCTGCTCCTTGACCCCCTTTAATAGGGATGCTCGTACCACTCGTGGTAAAACCTCCGTGTTAAAAATCAGCAGTGCGAACCCTTGAGCAGTGCATAAAATTGACATACACCTCTTACCTATGCGCATGCCTATATGAAGGTTTAAACACGGAGCAGAGGCTGTCAGCTGCCCACAGCGGTGTGCAGGCAGCTCTGCCGGCCGCAGGATAAAAGACTGGCCATGGCCCTTTTCTTTTTTTTTTTTTAACACCTGCAGAATTTAGCGTGGAGAAGAATGTCTGAAAGAGAGCCTGCTATCCTTGCCAATCTGATTTTCAGAATGGATTTGAAAGGTATAAAATACACTGATGCAGATGAACCGTCTGTCCTCGGTTTTAGAGAAATGCCATTCAAATAGCCAAAGATTTGACACTGGGATTTGGAGAAATGCTAGTAGGAGAATCAGTTGCAAAAGGTTTGTCTCTATTACTTGGTCAGCAAACAATGGCTATATTGAAAAGGTTTCCATCTATCGTGTAAAATGCTCTATAGGAAACTCTTTTGCACACATGTGTTTACTATATTAACTTTTTACTTCTCTTTTGTAGTGCAGTTAGTAAAATCTGCATTTCCCAAAGCAAGGCCTTTAAAGCCAAACCCTCCCCCACTGACATCAGGGTGAATTTGAGGTTTCTAATGGAAGCGCAATGAGTGCCTTCCACAGCATATGCTTATTCTTCCCCATAATTATTTATTCTACTGGTATCTCTTACAGATACTAGGAAACAGTTAACAAAATCTTCTGTTTAGCCTTGAATTGGTTTACAGCTGTATAATTAGATTACTTGGAGTTTCCATAAAATTCCTAAAACCCAAGCTCTGAACTTTTCTAAGGTTAATTTGCCAAAAACTAAAACATCATAGAATCTTTCTACCAGTTTATTATCAGTTGTCACCAGCAGAAGATGACACTTCAGCTAAAAAGGAAATGTAATCTGAAGGCTGTTCAGGAGGCAACAGTTTCACATCGCGCATTCACAACTGACAGAGCTTTAGAAAGGATACGGTACCTCTGGGTAAGCAATAGTTTGCATATGATGTGACCACATAATTTTATGACTGAGTGATAAATCACTGCTTTTTGCTAAAAACAGCAATGGAGCAAATCTCTGCTGGGCATTTGGTTAAGGCGAATTTTCCCACCTTGGCCTTTCTTTTGTGCTTTCAGTAGAGCAATGCACCATAAAGCTCACTTATAGCATAAATGATTGAAATGAAACGGTGTGTTATTTGAATGATCTTATGCATCCAGACTGAGAGAGAAGTGTTTGGTAACCAGACTCTCCATGCACTCGTCGGGCCTAGTAAGCATGAATGTATCAAAGGAAATGTTTTACGGGCTTTAATAGAGTAATGCAGACCCTGCAGTGTCTCTTACTGGCCTCTAATAATTTGTGGGCTGAAGTATATCCCACGTTGGCCTTGTGTTTGGGTTTAAAAGGGGCAGAAACCTCTGCTGAGGCAGCATAGGGCAAGTGAAGTGGGATCGCCTGCTGCGCCTCAGAAATACAAGCTGGGACGACTTTCCAGGGCAGCAGCCCTTTACGGGATAGTGCGTTGAGACGGGGAGGCAGGGTCGTGCGCGGGAGCCCATGCGCAATTGCAGACCTGCTGCAAGTGCTGGCTGGGGGTTCGATGGGGTAGGCGGACCTTGTCTCGTGGGAGAGGCTTATGTCCGCGGTGCGTAGCGTTATGGTATGTAAAAGCAAATCTGTTCATCCACCTATATGTTTACATAAACAAACATGTAATTCCACTGATCCAGCAAGTGTATTTTTACTGTATCCTGCTCAATAAGTTACGGATTTTTCTCCAGCTCAAATATAAAGTTGTTCTTTTGATATATTTTTTTTTTAACTTTAATTCCTGATGATCCAATGGGCAGCAAAAGGAATGTTTCCGTGATCACCCTTCCTCCTCTCTTTTGAAAGCTTTGCTTATTTGTAACAACTTTTTGCCATGTTTTTTGAGCTATTTTGGTGCAATTAATACTAATTTAGCAACAGTTAGAATTTCAGGGAAAACCATGGAAGATTCCCGTTAAATTTAAGAAATGGAAAAAATGATTTCATCATTAGTATCACTAGAAGAACGTTTTAGACACAACGTGGTGAGTGTCACAGTAGCTCACTTAACACATACTAGTATTGGCTTCGGGCCACTTAAAACGCATATAAAAGGACGTGTGTTACGGTGTAACAGTCAAGATGCCAGGGACCTCAAACCTTATGGTAGATGTTAATATTACTGTAGCTTTCTGGGGTGCTAAAGGCAATAAAATACTCTGCATTATTATGCAGGACGGTATTTTGTAGATCCTAAACCTTTTGCAGCGGTCTTTGCTGTTAATCTTCCTCACAGGGAGAGTGGCTGCAGGCTGCTACCAGACAAAAAATGAGACAAACCAAGGGATGAATGAGAATATCTGTACTGGAGGCGCCCTGGGGACTGGTTGGGATGAGCAGTTACAGACAAGCTAGCAAGGAGTGTGTGGGCTGGACTGTTCATGTGTTCTTGAGCTGTATTTAAAGGTCAAAGGAGGAGGTGGTCTGTGTTTTACATAGGAGCGTAGACATGCCAAAATCTCAAAATGTGCCTGTGTGCGTGGGTGGAGTTGTGCAAATGAGGGCATCAGCCAGAGAAAGAGGAGGAGACTGGGTCTTTCTAATAGCCTCAGGATTTGTTTGCTTGTATTTCTACCCTGTGCCCCTGCTGCCAAGTAACTTGTTGGCAAACCCTACTCATGCTGAAGGCCAGAAAGGCGCTGAGAAAAGCTGACGTGAAGGGTGAGCTAAGGGATGGCAACGATGCTGAGATGTGGGATGCTTTTGCTGGCTGCCTGGTGTCAGGCAGCAGCACAGCCTTGTGTTTTTGGGGCTCACTCCCATTTAAAATGTGTCTCTGTGAAACCAGCGTGTCGTGGTAGGCACAATGCAGAACGTGAACTGCCACGGCTCCTGCAAGGTGTTTTTGTAGCTGGAAGAGGTGCAATGAGCCGGAGTGACACGAAGGAGTTAATCATATGGATTTTGCTAACCCTCCAGTTGTTGCTGATTAACCCAGATGTTGTAGTGCTTATCAGTGTCACTTCCAGGGCATTGCTTGGGAAGCATTTATCTTTTTAACTTGCTTGTGCTCCCTGCTCCTGCCTGCATCAGAAGCACAACAGGGCACTAAAAGCAAAGCACGGAGTCTCCGGCTGAAAGAAAATGGAGAGTGCTGGAAAAAGATGTAGGGGCTGGACACCGCCAAGGCAATAGACAGAGCTGCATCACACATGATAAAGTCCACGGTGATCAAACACGAAAGAAAAGTAAAGCCCCCGGGGTAAAGCTGTAGCCGTGCGCGTAGCTGGCAGCGCTGCAGCCGAGGGCCTGTCCGTGGGCTGTGTGCTGCCACGTGGGCGCCCGCCCTGGCACCAGCCCTGGTTTGTGACCGGGGCAGCTCGGAAAGGGAGCACCGGGTGCGCAAGGCTCCCAGCAAGTGGGGACGTGATGGCAGGTTCATCTGAAGGGAAGTGTTGCCTCCCAGTACTTAATTCAATGCGACTGCTGCTTATGAAAGTTGCTCCTGGGCAAAGCGTTGTGCGGAGGCCTTAAGTGAAGCAGGTTCTTGCTGTGATGGGATGTACAACACAGGATATTACTGATAAAACGTTGCACAGTGAGCGCAGAATATTGCGTACTGAAGTCATCTTCTGTTTCCTGAAGACGCTGATGTTATTCCAGGACATCAGTCAGGGCATAGAAAATATTACTAAGGATGTACTGAAAGTAGACTGTATGCAAGTGCATTGTAATGGGCTGAGGCGAAAGCATGATAAACACTGCTCTTAGCCTTTGACAATACTCTGTGCCACTTCCATTCTTGGAGAAAAAAAAGCTTTTGATAAAATAATAAGAAAAATAGAAGAAAATACAATCCTATCTTTCATCTGCCTGCAACTCTTTAGTTCATAGAGCTGAATGCTGTACTGGAGAGACAGGCAGAGGGTAAAGTGGGATTGAGGTGGGAAGGATTGTGATTATACTGAGAATAGGGGATATGATCAAATAAGATAGTAATCAAGATTAAAGAAGAAAGAATACATTATATAAAGCTTAAAGGGGAAGAACTCTGTATGCTGCAAAACAAGAGAAGAATAAATAATTGTTAGTCTGTAGTATTCCTTCCAGAACTTTATACATATAATATAAATATAATGTATTAGTCTCTGCAGTGGGGCTGCAGCAAGCCTGTTGCTAAGGAATGAGCTGGCAGAATAATAGCAAAGAATGTTACTATAAATTCTCTTAAAACAAAGAATGAAATCTTTTTCAAAAAAAAAAAGGAAGTTTTACTAGCATAAGATTGCTAAGGATGTTTCAAGCAGAACAGTTGTTTTAGAACAGTTATTGCAGATTAACATAAGCATGTTGAATGCAGAATATGGAAGCCTGGTAGAGCGGTTAAGTGAGCTACTGCCACTATTCAAGTTGAGAGCCAATAGCTTTCTTAGGAATACTACTGTGAGTAGGTGAGAATCAATAGCTTAGTCTCCCCCTTTCCCAGCTTTTGGAAGAGAGGTGGGAGGACACAAGGAGAAAGCAATACTAAAGATGACAACAGAAATAATACTAAGATGAAAATGATATATAGAGATTTATAGAATCTGGAAAGACTTAAAGGGCATGTTCCTAATCAATAATACCTTTGAGATACTAACAGTGTGAAAGACAAAGGAATTATTCACCATCTGAGATGGAGACAGGAACAAGGGCCTGAGGCAAATACATAGAATGGTAAGGTTGGAAGGGACCTCTGGAGATCAACCCTCAGTATAGCCCGAAGGGTGATTGAACCCGTGACCTTTGCATTAGCAGCATCATGCTCTAACCAACTGAGCTAAACCAAATACAGAAAAACCTTAGGATAAATATTAAGAAAACGTCTCAAGAGCCTGTTTTTCTCCTTAAGATGGGCTGTGCTTGGTAATGTTCAATATTTTGATAAAATGCAAAATTTACTCTCGAATGCATTCTGACCCCCCCCCCCAAAAAAAAAAAAAAAAAAAAAAAAAAAAAGCTGCAGCAATACTCTGAGGTTCTCCATCATCCTGTGTTCAGATTTTGCTCTAAGACTGAATGTGTAAGATAATGTTTCTCCTTCAGAGTAGGGGAAAATTTTTCTCTTTTCAATGAAGAGCAGAGTTATTTTTAGCAGGTGCAGTTGAGTCTGGCATATTAAATATACACCTGAAATTAGGAATATATATTTTTTTAATACAGTATTGGGGAACATCCATCCTGCTGTGATGGACTCCCAGAGGAGCTGATGGGCTTGGCTGAGGCTCTGCAGGGCCCTAGCTGTGTGAATTTTACTAACATATACTGAAAAGGTACAGTTCTGCTTCAAACAAAATGGTTAATATATCCTGAAATTCCCAGGATAAAAACAAGATAGGCAAAATGAGTAGAAAGTGAAGTATAATTTTTTTCATCTTCTAATCTATTAATTTCAGTTATTTTCTGAAAAAAAAATCTTTTCTGGTCTAAGATCATTCATATAATTTCATTCATACAACAAATAATGGTGTGTGTGGTGCACAGGGCAGAAGAGATATCCAAGAATAAAATATTTCTGTTTTTTAGATAAAACCAACAGACTGACTCACATCATATGATTTTCTGTAACCCTAGGTAATATTCTGTATTGATGGTCAGAAAGCAAGGACCTGTCCTGGAGGAACTGCTCTTTTTTTCTGCAAAGACAACCATGAGGAAAATAGGAAAATATCAGTAGTATTGGTTGGTTTATTTTCTGTTCCTTCCATGTATACCCCCTATTAAATGCTAATGACAGGAGTCCACATGTTCCTCCTCAGTTGGATATATGGAGAGGAGTGAGGGAGGGTGCCTGCGCAGAGGGAAAAGGTCATTATGCAATATGTTTTTCTTTCTCAGTGAATATCACGTTCTCTTCCCATTATAGCAGCTTTGTAGGAGCTCTGCTTTATGTAGCAGTGTGGGGAATTGCCAGAGAGGGGGGTAAATGGGGGGAAAATGATGTTCAGTTTATAGAGTGGGCTTGCCCCTGGAGTGGGTCACATTGATGATGTACCCACAATGGGACTAGGCTTTCAGGTACACAAGAGGATTTGGCTGTGGGGCTTGTGGATCCTCAGTCATCTCCTAAAGATTGAGAAAAAGCTCCAATAGCCTGATGCTCAGGTCTCTTAGCATGTATTCCCATGAGCACCAGCTTGTGCCGTGGACGCTGGTTATGCAGTTCCTTGTTCTGCACAACCATCGGCAGCTTGGAGGATCTGCCTTTTGCTCACGCCGTGATTAAATCATACAGGCACTATGTGTGTTTCTCACATCTCCCTGCAGTCCTTCAGATATGACTGTTTTTAAGTTTGACAAAGCCAGGTGAAGATGAATATGAAAGTGCTGTTCTGAGTTTGTTTTTTGGTGTTTTCACATTGCAAAGATCAATAATTTACTCCCTGTCAAGTGAAATCAGATTAGTTGCATTAATTTCTGAACGCTTGTGTATGTGTGTAAATTGATCTTACCTTGCTGAAGTCCTGCTTGCAGCCCTGCGTCTCCCTGATGCGAGGGGAGCTACGCTGAATCACACTGGCTGGGCGTGCGGCTTATAAAGCATTATCTATAAATGAGCATTGCTGTTGTAACAAGAGGGGAAATAGAAGGAATCATTGCCAAACTGAGGATTTAGTGGGGCAAGGTGCTGTTTTGGCTTAGGCTGCTTGTTCATCGGACTTCTCACTGTTTTCTTTGCTGCGTGCTCTTTGTTGAGCTCATTGCATGTAGATACAGGACAGAGCTCTGGGGTCATTTCCAGTGCTCTCCTGAAGGATAGTCTGCACTCACCCGGCTATGTGTGAAGCCAGCTGCTTCCTGTAAACAACGGGAGCCTGGAGATATCCTGCTAATGCTCCTGGTAATGGATCTTCTGCTACACCTGGAGCCAGCGCTGTTTTCCCTGCTCCCGTGTGGTGGTAGCTGCTCATGGGTCTCCTCTCAGCTTGGCCTCCAGCCTGGCGGCTGCTGTGTCCCAGCCCACCGCAGTGGCCCTTGGCGTGGATGCAGCCCCAAGTGCGCCTGACTTTTCCTGATCAACTGTCTCTTCTCCATGCCCAGCGTTAGGGGCTGCGATTTTTACTTATCTCAGTGTGCTGGAGGACTGTGATTGCAAAGGAGTTTTTTGTGGCAAGTTTCAGTGTTCTGGCATTTTTATCATTTTAATGTTTCTCCTTTCCTCCCTCTGTCACTGCGTGGAGACATGACGGGATTTTTTCACAGGTGTAAGCCTTTGCCCATAAACATCAGTGTGAGTGAAGCCCTGACCCCAGATGTACGTTGCGGCAGTGGTGTCACAAAGTTGTGGTCTTTGTTCAAGAAAAGAGACTGTCTTTGTCTTTGGCTAGTATCTGCCTGACTTTCTGCGTCCATGTTTCAGTCTAACACAGGAGCCTCCTGGAAGCCAAGGCTGTGAGTGAGAAATCCCTGTCCCAGGACATCCTCAGGACAGCGCAGAGCTTCCTCAGATAGATCTTCTGCCTTGTTGTGATCTATACTCTGTGATCAAATACTCTGCCTGGTGAATATTACAGAGCCAGATAACATGTTGCTTGCTTACATTATTCTGAAAAAAAAATGCTCGTAATAATCACCTACCAGCAGGCAATGGTTTCCTCTGTGTTCAGATGAATCAATTGCCAGCTGCAGCATTGCTCCTCTGGAAGGCACGCGGGCTGCCTGAGGTCCCTCGCAGTTCTTCCTGCGCTGTTGTGAACAACTGCAATCCTCTGGTCACACCTCTCATTTGTGCATTGATTTCTGAAACGATGATATGTGTGTGTTTGTGTGTTTTTATTCATTTTTTTTTTCTCCAGGTATGCATGATATATGATATGCTAGAATTCCTCCCCCATCTTGGGGAGAGGAATTCCATTCATAGCTTGGGGCTGTCATCATGGTACTGCATACACTACCACTGCTGTGTTTGGATTTTTATGAAGTAATTGGAAAGATTTAATTAAAACTATTTTCTAGATTTCATCTTCTATAAGAATGGCCTTTTATAGGTTCTACCCATGGGGTATTGTTTATCCAATTTAAGGTATTTGAATGCAGAAAATTGTTCTGGTGTGTTTATTCTGTAGAAAGCTATACTTCACTTTTTTCCCAGGCATTTTTGCAGGGATGTGGAGCAGATGCCTTCTGCATCCTGCTAATCCTCACTGACAGAAGACATGAGATTGCAGTGTGTTTGACTTTCTTCTGCATTTTGTCAGAAGTGAGAAGTGTGCAGTTAACTTATGCTCTTCGTGTCTGAACATTATAAGTCTTTCTTATGATTCCAATAAAATATTTCCATATATATATATATATATATATATATATATATATATATATATATATATCACTGCTATTTTATCTTATTCTGTAATGAACTAAACATATTTCTCTCCTTGGAGGTGTTCTCCATTTGTTTGCTGTATTTCTTCTGTTTGTCCATACAAGCTCTTCACTCCATTTCTTTTGCTTGTTCAGAGGGGTTGCTTATGAATTCAGTATTGTGATGTTCCTGGGTGTTGACATGAGAGCAATATGACAGCACATCTCCTACACTATCATTTAACTAGGACGAAGATACCCAAGGATTTTCAGTGTGCAAATCAGCTTATAATTCAGACCATATATTGAACTCCCTGTCCCCACGGCTCTGCTGCCTGGAAGTCCCGCCGTCAGGTTTGGTTACCCAGAGCGCTTTTCCCCACCTGGCATTGCCACCTTGCAGTCTCCTCAGCCTCGGAGAATCTCTCACCACAAACACAACTGACTCTTCTCGCTGGAGGCTGAGCCACAGCAGATTTCTTCCCTGATCCGTTCTTTCCACCCACAGGATAGCACTGGCCCTTCTCCTCTAGCCCTATTCGATTCCTTCCCCCCTCTGCTCTGCTCTCGCCAGCTCCTGCTCCCGGCCCCCCTCCGTGTGGATGCCTGGACGTGGCACCCTCGGGGGGGTGCTGGGGCCGGCTGGCGCGGGGTGGCAATGTGGGCTGGTGCGTGAACGGCAGCACGGCCAAACCCCGCTCTGCGAGGGGGCCTGGCCTCACCCTGGGGAGGGCTGACCAAAGGGATTCCTGTAGATATTTAATTTTGAACTTGTGTGTTATTGAGTTATACTGTACAAAACTATACAATAGCTCTTAACGCTTACAGTGTAATTTCTGCCTGTTAGTTTTCACTTTCTAGTGTGGTGCTGGTTTTAAATTGTTATTTGCTTTATGTACCCTTTGTCGGGTTTGTCAGTAAGTCCCTGGCGCACAAAGCG
This sequence comes from Rhea pennata, assembly GCF_028389875.1. NCBI lineage: Eukaryota > Metazoa > Chordata > Aves > Rheiformes > Rheidae > Rhea > Rhea pennata. The sequence goes on from NC_084670.1 coordinate 20,342,810, forward strand.
GTGGGGTGGGTTTGCAGTACTACAGCTACCTGAGCTTGGCAAAATAGCAGTGTAAAAATCATTTGCGTTAGAGCTAATAAAGACAGCTGGAATGGACCCCAAAATACGTTCAATCAGCCAATAAGAGTGACTGCTGATTACACTCCTACTTTAGTAAAAGTAACTGGTTTTCATTCAATGTTTAGAGTACTATAACTGTGTAGGGTAGTGTTTTACCCACAATTTAAATCTAATATAATGGTCAATGACCGTCTTTAAATGCTAGCAGTTTGCTAACAATTTCCAGTCTCATGCCTCATGCATTTTATTTCCTCCATATAAGAGTAGGGTGAATTTCTCAGCGTGTAGTGTGCTGTAGTTCCTAGTAAATGTTAATTCTTTTATTGTGACCACTGTAGTTATCACTTTGAGGAATAAAATACTTTTTATTCATCTCCTGTGCTCAAAGTCTTCCAGAAGTCTTCTGGAGTGGTGGAAGGATCATACTTGGGAAAAGAATTAAATGAATTGAATGTAGAATTACTTGAAAAGCTAGATGCTAGAATGATGCTCTAGATTCCCTCTCCATTTCCCCCCAGCAAGTTATCTACCCCATAGAAATTATTTAAGATAGAAATGTCAGACCTTGAGACAATAGTATCTGACTTTATGTCTTCAAAGTGGGCTCATATTGAAAGCATAAAATGGAAAATGTGCACATACTGTTTTTGCATTAAAAATGCCTATTTTTTCTAGTTTGATGCATGCCAGTGGTTTTTATAAAGAGGCTAACTGATAGACATTCTTAATAGTAATGACAAATAAATAACATCTCTTTCCCAGAATGCTTGACAATGCAAGGATTCTGTGTGGGATTATTATAGAAAAAATAACAAGCAGAATTTGCCTGTGCCATACATGAAACAACAGATCAGTCCATACTAAGTTCATTGAACCATATTTTACATCTTCTAGAACTGGAATTGTGTAGCCTACAAAACAATTTATATTTTATCTGTACCATCTAATTAATTAAATGGCCCCAGAGTACGAGATTCACAAATCTCGTTAATAGCTGAATACTGAAATAAAGGCTGTTCACCCCTACTAGAATAATATTTGCATATCTCCACCTGCGATGGGTAATAAGTACCTGCCACAAATCAGAATTATGAATTTTGTACGCCTAACAAAACCGCAGGGGAAATTATACCTCAGACATTCCATAATAATTGCAGCTAAGCTGTTTAGTGCCATCCACTTATTCTGCCTGAAGTGTTTAAAGCAGCAACAGTTGTAAATGAATTCAGGCACACATTCAAGAGAAAATGTTTTAAAAAGTTTTTCTGTCTTGCCATATGTAATTATCTTTATAGAAATGTTCAGCTAGAAGTTATAACATACATTTAAATTTGCAAATTAAAAAGTAAGTTCTTCCGATTAAAGTATATTTTGTAAGAGTGCTTTTTAAGTTTACTATGGAAATGTGGGAAACAGCTAAGGCCATGTTTATCACACTGGTTGCCCAGAATCAATGATCCAGTGTATAAACGACTGCAGCGAGGAGCCTGCTTTTGTAATGCTTCTTTCCCCAATATCATGAAATTCCTCAGGGAGCGTTAACTGTTAAGGCTTGGACAGAAATATACTGCAATGTAGATACTCTTTCATAGGCCAGGGAATTGGGACATTAAAGCAGGCAGCAGAAGTTGCCTCTGGTTTGTTTATTTTCATGACAGGGAAGAAAGCGGCGTGTGGAGCAGAGCCGGAAAGAGCGAGCTGTGAAATGCTAGTGGTTCGAGCTTCTGGCCAGAAGCGTAAAAGGATAATAACAGAGGATCTTACATTTTTTTTACAATGGTTCATGTTCCAGAGGGTCCTAAAGCACTTTATAAAGCATGGATCCTGCTCTGTGATCCTTGTTAAGACAACTCAAAAAACTGGACGCATCCTTTCCTTTTGGAATTCAGGGTGCTCTGCAAAAGCACTGCAAACCAGTCTGCTGTGTGTGTGTGCACGTGTGTGCGTGTGTCTGTCATTTGTGGCAGCGTGCGATAGTTTTCAGTACACAAACAAAAGTTAAGAGGCTTCTTTTGGAAGAAGTCAGAAGGTAAGTAAAAAGGAAAAAAACCCTGAGGCTGTGGACACTGCGCTATGCGTTGTTCAGTTCCTGTCCTCTCTCCCATCCATACTGAGCATGGGAAGTTGCAATATGGTTTTGGATTACCTGAAATTCCTGTTTCCTGAGCTGATGCCAAACCAAAGGGGGGGGAGGGGAAGCTTCATCCTTTGTACCAGAAGGAGCTTGTTTTTGTGCAGGAGCTAGAGCCTGACTCTTCCCTCCACAGTCTGCTCCAGCAGCACTGCTCTGGGACCCCAAAGCGTGGACGGTCTGCGGCCAGGAATGGCCCCTGTCTCTGCAGCTAGGAATCGACATTGTTTCAGTGAGCTCCTCTCTAGGAGCCCTGCTTCCTTACCAGCCGCTTTCATGGAAGGAGAGAACTTGAGGGAGGGAGGAAGGGGAGGCAGAGGGCTTTCGAAGGAATAGCAACACCGGGCTTATGTTCAAACTCTGTTTCTAGGTGGAAGGTAAGGAAATATGGGACGGGGGCTGTCTGCGCAGGATTCCTGGCCCCAGCCTGCATCTCTGTGGGAGGTGGCACTGGAAAAGCCTTATGAACTGCATGAACCTTGGTTACTACAAGATGCAAGACATTAGATAGTAAACCGATGGAAGACCTGCTACCTCTTGTGATTTGACTGCTTAAATTGTTACAGTTTTTAAAGAAGGCAATAAAAAACCCAAAATGACTCCCTCTTCAACCCAATTCTCACTGAACGTTTTGGTTTTGCTAAGTAGCTAGGTTTCTGGTGCAATGGGAGGGAACACAGCTTAAATTGCAGGCTAGAGTATCTAGAATGAAATATGAAAAAGATGATATTTGTGATTATTGAAATCATCTCATGATTTTAAGGCTTGTCTTGTGGTTATGGGGACTTCTCTCTTAGTAATGCATGCTGCTGGCAAATCTGGGGGTGCAGGTGTAGCCTGGGGCTTGGCAGTAGCCCTGGAGGGCAGAGAGGCACCAAAAAGCTCCATTTGCCTTTAGGCGAGAGGGACAGAAGACGACCACTGCTGTCTGTCCTGCGGCAGAAAGATACCGTAGCAGGTACCGGAAGGAGGGGATCTTCCAGGAGGCAGTGGAGCGGGGTGAGTGGATCAGCAGGTGTCCCTGAAGGAAGTGTGTCTTGGAGGGGCAGTGCGGGAGGGCTGGCAGCTTGGTAAGCGTTCAGATGCGTGTGTGTGTGCATGTATACAGAGAACAAAACTTGTCTTGTGGCCGGGATTGATCTATTTAAAATGCCAGTTGCTGTAGTCTTAAATAGTCACTATTCCTGCCCCTCCAGAAGAGGAGCAGGAGAGAATTATTCCTGGAAAGATGGTGGTACCCTTTGCCAAGTCCCGCTGACAGCACGTAGTTCCCTGGGGAGGAAGAGCAGTGTGAAATTGAGGCTTCTGTTCCTATAAATGTCCACATTTGTATGCTGTGAGTGTAGCAGTCATTTTGGCAGTGTTCTAGTAAAGGATTAAAAAATAATTAGGATTTATATATGTTCAAAAGGAAGGGGCACAGTGCAGTGAGTCACAAGGAGGTGATTAAGTCAGGTTGTCTGACTATTCCTAGACTGACAGCAGTGAGTCTGAGGGTTTAGGAAAATAGCTGATAGTCTATTACCATGATGAAGTGTAGTTTAAAACTACATTTTATATTTTAGAGGACTAACAGACAAGGTCCCTACGGATTGTTCTATATTACATAAAATGGCTATAGAAACCGAACCATAATCTCTCACTAACTTACACATTAGCCCTGGGCAATAAAGATGTTTTTATTGGAGGCAGACTTCATGAAAACTTGTACAGTTTTATCTTAGGATATTGTACTATGCTGAAGGCATTTAAGTATCCTGTTGGGACACTCTGTCCTGGAAAGCAGTTACTTGCATAAGGACAGTGAGGTCATTGAAAAAAAAAGTTGTTTCTGCAGGATCCTGTCCTTGCCCTTCTGCTCGTTTTCCACGCTTCTAGCTTAGCTGCCAACGTGGACTAAACCAGTATTTTGCACTGATAGCCCAGGCTGTCCCCAGCTCCATGCCTGTGCCACCTGCAAACTGACACCCCTGCTTGCCTTTCTGCAGGATCTGTCACCAGAGCATGACCCTGATCTTCCTGCTTGCTTCCTAAAGCCTTTTCATATCCTCCTGTCTCAGTTTCTGTAGATAACGTCAGGATCCTGCCTCTCCGTGGTGAGGTTGTGGGTCTGTTCTTCGGTTCAGACCTCTCACCTGGGCTGTTTCTGAAAACAGCAGATGGTTTCCCTGCCATAAGCTGCACCTTTCCTGTCTTGACAGGAAGCAATTAAATACTTGCCCGAGCTCTAATCTAATCTTGATTTTTTGCAACGTCCTTTTGTCTAATCTCGACAAATGCAACTATAGTCTGCTGATATCCATCAGGAATGCTGTTGCGTAGTTCCTTTCTCTAATACCTCATGCTGACCAAGTTGTCTCTCTGGATACATTCCCCCACTGGTAATTCCTTTGATTTCACAGGCAGAACAGGCCTGATGACAAGTAGGTTATGTTACCTATCATTTAGGATCAGCCTGCGATTGTCTCTTGGCACTAGCTTGCATTACAGAATTGTTAGCTCTTCTATCAGGCACTCAGGCATTCTCCTCTGATTCTTACGGTCTCTCTCCTTGTGGTTGGCAGCAGCACCTCATAAATATCCATAAGCCTGTAGTCTAGCTGTGATTCAGCATTGCACGTTTGTCTCTGTAGCTTATACATTTTGAAGGATATTCACAAGTCAGCAGTCATCTTTGTCTTTATGGTGATCCCTGTCCTACTACATACACCAAACCTACTGTTTTGTGCTTCATTTCTCTGCCTGGTCCTAGTACCAACTCAAATGCATACAAAAGCTGAAAGCCTTTCTAAAGCCAAAGGGTTGAGACAGCGGCTATCCACAACCAAAAATATGTTGAAAGAGAAATAGCTTTACAATTCTCATCACAGAGACGATCCTTGCTATGCTGCTGTATAAACATTGCATTGCATGGCTTTAGCAATAGTGTAATACCAGTTTGCCCCATTTCCAGCGCTATTTGGATGATCTTGCCTCTGTCTGGAAGGCAGATGACAAGTTGGTGTTAGTGGTTTCTCTCCAAAAACGATTATGCAGAGGATAATCTCTGACTGATGAGGTCGTGCCCTGCTGCCTTACAAAGCAGCACATGGCGCTCTCCTAGATTTAAACCTAAGGCCACACTTGGCAATCAGTCAGCACTTTCTCATTGATATGACTGACAGGGATTTTTATTATGCTTATTTTTCATTTTATGTCCTTCATTTATCTACACCTACCAAGTATTTCTGTTTAATCTTTCAATCTATAAAAAAGTACAGGTTTTATCTTATACTATGTTTTAGTACGTGTGATAAAAAGACCATTTTCCCTTTACCTTGCACTTTCCATTCATATTGTAATTTTTGTTCAAGCTTAAGCAGTCCACGTTTCATTAAAAAAACCACACTACTCATATTTCTTTCATCCCTATAAGATGGTAAAAGCAATGCTGCTTTGATGAAATTTGGCAGGTAAGAGGATATAGTTGAATCATCTCAAACCCCTGGAGTTTTGGGCCTCCAGCTATTATGGTAGAGCAGCTATGAGTATTCAAAAATTGGTCCTTTGTTTGCACTGAATTTCCAAGCCATCTGTAGCGCACAAAAGCCACAGCTCTCTTTATAGTTCAAAATGAATATTTAAAAGTTCAGTTTTAGATTTTATTTGTAGCATTTCAGATCTCTCTATCCATCTGTCTTGTGTCTCAGTGCAGTTATATTAAACTGTACTTAGTAACTGCAGATCTTGATTTTAGAATGCAAGGTAAACTCTTAATCCTTTATATATATATATATATATATATATATATATATACACACAATATACACCTGCATAATCAGGACCTGTACATTAATATATGACTTTTTTCATATGCTGTAAATTATTATTAGAATATTAACAAGCAGCTGCAAATATCAGATCATCCAGTTTGAACCTTGCTATTTTTGTGAGTTGGGTGAAAAAGGCGAACGTTGTATGAGCACCCTCAGCTCTGGGCGGACGTCACGCAGCGAGGAAGTGGGGAGTCGCGTGCGGCCGCTGCAGCGGGCGGCAGCCGGGCTCCCGCTTTCGCCGGGCCTGGCCGGCGCCTGGGCTGGCCCCCGGCGCGGGAAGGTGGCCAGGGCGCGATCCTGGGGCCGCGGCTCTCGCAGTGCTCGACTCAGCAGTGCAGGTCCCCTCGGAGGGGGAATCGGGGAAGGGCCTGGGGTCTGCCTGGACCAGTCTCTCCAGGGGGGCAGGAGAAGCATGGTGGAGCTCTGGCCTCATATAGCGTTTGCACATGCACTTATGTTGGTACATGGGCAGCTGTCTGTTTTGTGGAAAAATTAGTGAGCAACAGCAGAGCTTCTTTAAATCACAGGAAAATAGTTCATTGTGGTAATTTATCCTGCAGATTATCATCACCTGCTTGAATTGGATTCACTGTTTTGTGTCTAAGCTGTAGCTGCATCTGTCAGCAACGTGCAAATTTTTTTCTCTTTCCTCTTTAACCAGCAACCTGAAGTCACCAGTGCTGAGTGAGTGGTGTAAGAAGAGAAGCATCACGTTTTTTGTAACAATTGGGAGTCGTCCGGCTCCCGTTAAGGCAGTCTTCACTTCTGGTAAATCATTCATCCTTTGCTTTTGTTCTGCATCCTGTCTTGAGTTGTAGTGGGATGTTTATTAGATTCGCGAGGTGTAAATGAATTGTGCTTAATGGAACTATTCAATAAATTTTGTGTATATATGTGTGTGTGTGTTAGTATATGTATATCTCCATCCCTTTCTGGAAAAATGAGCCAAATGATATCTTCTGTGTTGACTAGTTATAAACCATCCATTTAAAAAAATGTTGTTGTTTTCATAGCCTTAAGTTCTTAAAGTATGAAATTACAATAATACATACCATTGTGAAAAATCTCTCTCTCCCAACAGGATCTAAAACATAAAAGCACATTGCAAATTTACTATATAAGCTGCCTCCTGATGGCTGTTTTGTTTGTATGAAATGGATGAAGACTCTGGTATAGATGAAAAGACATAAAGACACTACTGTAGGCTCATGTAGCACATCACTTAATTTCTTTCTCCTATGTTTCAACAAAAATATATGAAATCTTTCTGACTAACAGGGTGCACTCCCAAAGTTATAGTCCTAACTGAAGGACTGGAGCTAGTAAAACCAACAGTTTGCATTCTTAGGGTTATGTTATCTATCTTTGTCTCATTGTTAAACCTCAGAAGAGTTAAAATTATTCAAATTTTTGTACTGTTTTAATATCATGACAAACAGTTATTTTCTAATATAAGTAGTTTTGCAGTATTTAATAGTATTTTAAAGTAGAGTCATATAGTTGTTGGGATCTTTGTAGACAGTTGTTTGAAAGTCCAGCAGGTGCACGTGCGATTGATCATCTTTTCTCATTCAGATGCTTCATGACCTGCTCACTCTCCCAAAGATGAGCTGTTCATATAATATTCTACCTTAACTATTGCATTCGTCTGTACAGGTCTGTATCACTATAAAGAGCTGGAAACCTGTTAGCGGTTGTACGCACTGGGAGTAAATAGAGCAGCAGTGGTCCAGTCTGCTGGCTTCCCTCTGTGGTGGCCATCATGTTAGCAGCAGGGTGAGATGTTAGCTATTATTTCTGAGGGGCAGCTTGGCAGAAAGAGTGATACATAAAAGGAAACCTCTGGAACTGCTTCTGCATGCTCACTCCGTCTTTTCCTTATTCTGTCTCTGTAAGGATGGGTGTATTTACCCTATAACCTAGCAGTGACCCCCATTTCAGTGCCGTGATGTCCCTGAGCTGCTCCAGTGGTGCTTGGGTGCTCTGGTTTCCGAGCCTAGCAGGTGTGGTCTGGAGCTCAGTGTGCTTCAGCCGTGGTGGAGGCACAAGCCTCCGAGGTGTTTCTTTGAGCTGCCAGGGAATGTGAGGAAGTGGCTGCTTTCGTGCAGTCTGGCTTAGATACCCCTGCGCTGTTCGCAGCCATGCTGGACGAGTCTGGGAAGAGGGCAAAAGGTCCTAAAACCTTGTAATTAATACCTGGCTTGGTTATAACTTGTCTAACGGGAATGACCACGTCAGTTGCCCAGTCTAATTAGCGGTTGCAGTTCTGCGGTCTGTAGCGCAGCCTGTGCATTGATTGCCAGGCTCCCCGAGAAGCGGTGGTGAGCCTGCCTCTCTGATGGGCGAGGAGGAAAGGCTGCGGCCGCCCAGCTGCGCTGGGCAGCTGCCCGTTCTGCCTGTGCCTGGAGTCACCTTTGCTGAAAATTATTTAATTTAAGACTAAGAAAAAATAATAAAATCTTGTGGCTTATGGCTGCAGGATGTTTATACAGTGGTGGGCTGTCTCTTCCTAGTGAAAATTAGCCTTACCTTCTGGTTTGCATTTTCTTACGCATTCTGAGGTTGTTTTCTATGCTTTAAAGTAGTGAGTGTCTCTTTTCCACAAACCTATGCCATCTACCATTAGTAGATGTAGTACCATTAGTGCTCCCTGGAACGTAAACAGTGGCAATCATGCACTCTGTTTTTGGGTGTGTATCGCGTCTGATCTGTGCATCCATACTCTGCCCGTGCCAACATTCCCATAGCTTCAGATGAGTAGCTCTACGTAAGTAAGCACCCAGAATTTACTCCAAATGTTGCTTTGATTGTTTTTGTTTATTATTTGAGGAATTTCTCTATGTTTACACTTAGTGAGATACTGAAGAACATGGGCAAGTAGAATCATAGTGCGTTTGAAGGAATTATTATTGAGATGAGTTCGTCTCAGTGGACCATGGTCGTATCACAGAGCTGGGGGGCATATGCTGCATGCTTAGGTACGAACTGGGTGGGGAAAGGGACTGCAGCTAGAGCTGAGGAAGGTAACATCTTAGTAAATTATTTTCTCGATGGTAAATTGCTTGTCAATAGGCACCTGTTCCAGCAAAACTCCACCTCGCTGTTCTTTTATATGGAAATGGGAAACAAACTTTGAGTTTCAGACTGCAATATCTAAGCTAAAAAGAATTTAGAGGATGGTGAAAAAGAATAATTCAGCCCTTAGTTTCCTTTCCTTTGGGAAATTAGTGGGACAAATGAAAGAATTTATGGAAGAAAGAGGAATGAAAGCTTTTCTTGCTGGTGACCTGATGTTTGTTAAGGACAAAATTTTCAGTGTTTGCTAGCACATGGCTTGCAACAGTTAAGTAAGTGTAAGGATTTTGTGACTCTTCATCAGGGAATTAGTCAAAAGAAAGAAAAATCTCACCAATTTTCCTGTAGTAAAATCTCTAAGTGGAAAACATAAGCAAACCTCAGACCAAGTCTTACAAAGAAAACATATAGTCAAAACCAATGATAACAGCAACAACAGCCTTTCTCTAGGGAGCTATGTACCCTTTAGACTCCAGCTGTCCTACCTTGTCCTCCTGGAAAGGCCTGAACTCCCAGGCGAGCAGCCAGGGCTCTGGCAGCATCTGGTAGCCTTTGGTCTGACTAATAATTCCTAGAAGTCTCTAGGGCTACCTGCAGTCTCGGGAAATATATATGTATTTTCATTTATTCTTTTATAAAACTTCTGCTCCACAGAGATGCTTGGCTGACCCATTGTCAATCTTTGTTCTATATAATATTTTTTTTAATCCTTTCACTTTCTATGTATAAATAGCTGCATATTTCTTGTGCTTAGCCCATCTTTATCCTCTGGAGTGAAGTTCTTTCCACAATAGTGTAATAGCAGGATGGAAACACCACTCCTGTCTGCTTGCAGCTGCCTATTTGTACAGCAGTCCAGGTCTTCCCACATTCTTCTCCTGCGTCAGAGTATGTTTAAAATGTCAAGATTTTAGCTCTAGTTCAAGATTTCTAAAAGCAGGATCTTAAAGTTAGGTGCCAAAGTGCATACAAAAAACCTGAACGTAGAGCAGTTCCGACTTCAGAAAAGCTGCCAACCAGTCAATGTTTTTGAAGATAACAGCTGTTTTTTAGGCATTTGGAGTATTGATTTAGCCTAGTTTTAGACATTTAGTCCTCGAGATCCAGCTTCCCAGTCCTGCAGGTATGCAGTGAGTCTCCAGCCTGTATCCTAAGTGGAAGGATGCTGGAATCCGGCTTTCGGAAGTCCTGATACGCACGCGACTCAGGTGTATGCAGGTGTATGAGGTGTACTCAGGGGTGCGCTCACTCTTTCATTCCTCACACACCAGGAACAAGCACAATAGCAGTGTTTTACATCAAGTTCATGCTGTTTGATGATACAATCCAAGTCCATTGTAAATCAAAGAAGATTGTGAAAATGTGCAGGTATCAAGTGCTGACAGAGTAAGCATTTAAAAATGCAGCATCTGTAAGATCCTATGAAAACATCTAATCTGAATATATCAGTTAATGCTGCTATGTAATTTGACTTTGCTCTGGCACGGAAACAAGGGATTTTTCATGCAGAGTTAGGGCTTGGTGCCCACAGAGAACGTGGGGTCTGTCCCTGGGCTCGGGATACGAGAGCGGTACTGCAGTCAGCTTGACTCGCGTTGCCAGAAGGAAACTGAAGTCAGGTAGCGCGGGGGGCTCGTCTCTGCTGTAGGTAACCCGAAGGACAACTTGGCTTTCCCTCCGGTTCGCGTGTTGTCTACCTGTGGACTTAACAAACGTACATTGCTGCTGTGGCTGGGCTGCGAGGGGGTGGAGGGAGGCCAGGCTGGCGTGCCCCTGCGAGGGGGCGCATATGGGGCGCCGTGCCCCTGCGAGGGGGCGCAGGCCAGGCTGGTGTGCCCCTGCGAGGGGGCGCAGGCCGAGGCCCAGCCGCCCGGTGCCGCGGGAGGGCTGGCAGCTCTGCAGCGTCCCCCCCGAGTCCCCGCGCGTGCTGGCAGGGCCGTCCCGCGGCTCCGGGCGCGTGCTCCCTGCGGCCCGGCGCTGCGGCCCGGGCCCGCGCGCAGCGGGCGAGCGCCGAGGCGGCGGCGGCCCGCGTTGCTGCTGTGGCCGCCCTCACCGCGGCCAGGCCCGGCGGGCTGCGCGCGCCCCTAAACGAGCGAGCGTAGCGAGCGACCCCAGAGCAACCCCGAGGTTCGAGCAGCAGCCGTGGAGGGAGCGCGGCAGTTAGGCGTGGCTGCGTGGCCGGGGCTTGCGGCGCGAGCGGGCTGGGAGCTCGGCGCGGGCGAGGCGCCTGCGTGGTTGCATGGCTCTTGGGATGGAGCTTTGGAAAAAGGGATCGCCGGGATCGCCAGGCCCCTGCTCACGTCTTCGAGGCAGACCAGGCTGCGCAGCGGGAAGGGAGCGGCGGTGTCTACCCCGCCTCGCCGCTGGTCGAAGCGTGCCAGGGAGCCCTGCCGGGAGTAAGGCACCCGGCTACCAAATTTCCCAGCGGTGCTGCTCGTGTGAGAGGAGGAAGGCTGGGAGGAAGACGGAGGGCCCGTAAGCCCAAGGAAACACTGTCTGTTTTGCCCGCTTCTTCCAAAAGTGAGAACTGTGGTCGGGGAATTTGTTAGCTGAGGCTGCTGGGTGGTTCTCTGAGGGAGACGTGTCTCTGAGGAGGAGCCTTTCCAACACGCTTTTCTGGTGTAATTATTCTTTCAAGAGAAAGCAGCGCATCCCGGGGCGCGGCGTCTTCGGGGCGGCGAATGCCGAAGCGCGCAGCCCCCGCCTCGCCGTCCAGCGTGGCGGCAAGCGCGGCGCGCGCGGCAGCACGCAGCGCAGCGGCCCGCGAGCGAGCGGCAGGAGGGTGCGCGGCGGCCGCGGCGCTCGGGGGCTGCGCTGCCTCCCGCTCGGCAAGGCGGAGGCGCCGGGGAGCCTGCGAACCGTAACAGCGACGGAGCGCGTTTCAACCCGCAGTATTCGGCCGAGAAGTAACTGAAACCGTGAGCCGCAATCCATGGTTTTATTCAGTAAACTTTTCCCTTTTATAGCACGAGCAATGCTTGGTGCTCTGTAGCCACAGTTTAAATGAATATTTGTATTAATTTTGCAAAGGAATAAATGATAGGCAATGGGAGTTGTTTGTTTGTGGTTATCATTAACACTCAAAACAAGAGTATGCACCTCAAACTGCGTACGTGATTTTCATAGACCAATGTATGAGATCGCAGGGAAGTATATTCAAATATTTACTTGTTTCTGTAAATCTTAAGAGATTTTAGATTGCATATTAACTGAACTCCCAGGATTCCATTAGGCTGCACGTATGCACTCGTTACTCCTGAAACTAGTAAGATGTCATTAAAACATTCATTGACATAGCCACCGTCGACTTTAGCTAGACCTTCGACATTGCTAATTCAGGTCTTGCCGCATTTGCATGCAGCACCTCGGCTACATGGCTTTAATGCTGTTCTCTGTTTTGTTCTGCTGTCAGGTATTCAGCTCTAGTGTCTTCTTCACTGAAGAATTTCTATATTGTAGCTCTGAATACAATCTGTTTTGTATGCTTGTGAACTAGCTCTAGGACTTGGAAAAAAACTATTTTATATTCTACACTGGTTAATTTTTCATTTCTCTGGCACCTTGGTGAAAAGTAGTCAACACAGTTAACAATATACGTTGTGCAACAATAAATATTTTATTGGATATATAATCTGCACAATTTACAAGTTTGATTTTTCTCTGGGAGTCTGAATAAATTTATAATTTTGAATATTTGGTGAAAACTTTTTTTTATAGTTAATCAGTATGAAACATATAATCAGCTTTTTAATAGGAACTGTAGACATTACTTTCATTTTTTTCCCTAACATCACTAAATTCTAATAAAGCTGTTTTATGGAGAGGATTGGCTGGAGCAAGAAGTATTGAGGTTTCATCCTGGGAACAATATATAATTCATACGCTAGTAAATTATAGTGTATTCCTTACAGGAGATAACTTTAAGAAGGTTTTAAAAATATGTTTGTCTAAATACTCATATATATTTTTATAGATGAATTTGATGTATATTTGTTCGTCTTTTCTATTTTATTCTATTGGAATTAATAGTTTTTTTATTTGTATCTGTTTGCAGTTACTATCCTCTTCTCTCACCATTGTAATAAAGGCAGTACCTGTGGTCTTCTCCACTCCAGTATTCCCGCTCTATGCTGGTCATATATGTTTCTGTTTTGCTCGTGGCTTTGTACGTAGAAATACAGGGCTGGAGGTTCTGTTGGCCTTCTTTATATATATATAGATTAGGCTTTTACTATTGCACACACCTAGAAACTGTACTTGATCCAGGAGACAAAAAGATAAATGACTCCATACTCAAGGTATTGAACTCCTATCACTTTATTGTGATATATTAATTCTTCTTTAATGTATTTATCCTCACTGTGTGCCTGTGAGATAGGGAGGCTAAGTCATACTTATCTCAAAGATGGGGGATTAAGCCACAGAAAAAAAACTAAGCAACTTGACTAAGGTTGCACAGGATGTTTGTACCAATATAGTGAATGATCATAGCGCTGCATAGTGATATGAGTATTGGATCGTCACCTTCTGTGCCCAGGCTTCAGCTCTTGCCTCAAAAACTGTGCTTTCATTTTGCTTAAAAAAATTCTGTTGGAAATGAGCCAATGGTTATAAATACAAGTATCATAGTCTGCAGGCTAACAGACCATGTTACTGGTTATATAATTCCCCATCATCTTGCCCCGAAGATACTTTTTGCTTTTTTGACCATGTCTCTTGATGATGTATAGTAATGTTAGCTCCTACCTGAATATAAATGAGATTATGAAAAGATGAAAAGATGATGTGGTGGATGATAATTGTAGCTGGATGAGTTTTAAACATCTTGAGAGAAAAGTATCTTCCTGTCTTCCAAAGGATGAGCAAAAAGGACAAAATGGACAGTGAATATCAGAGAAAAGTTACTCAACATAGCTGACTGCATTTAGGTTGTTGAATAGTTTCTGGAGAGGAGAAACGGAAGCTTAGTTGCTTCAACAGTTTGAAACTAGACTAGTGAATGCGTTCAGAAAACAATCTGTGATTAAAGTGGGGTCTGTACAGATTCTAACGTTTGTTTCTATGAAAAAAACTCGTCTTTGTCAATGAATGCATTTGTTCCAAAAACTGTTAACTTAAATATCAGTACATGTTTGAAAAACTGTATTGTAAGTGCACAGATTAGCTCAAGGTTTCGAATTCCCACATATTGCAGGAACTATCAGTTGTTTTTCCCCAATGAAGATGAATGTGTTTACTGCTGACAAAATAGTCTTTTTTTTTTCTTGTAATGGAGAACTTTAATACTGCTTCTTTTAAATGTCATCTGCCTTCCCAATATCTATCTTTTCTACCTTATCTGCTCTCAGAAACTCTAGCTGAAGTAACCTTACTGAACATAAACAGATCTTGAAGTTTCATTAACCTCCTCTTGCCTCTTTATGTGTGCTTAGTGACTAGGAGATCTTTACAACCACTTTAAAAGTGATTATTGTTCTGACAGTATCCTCCTGCAATGCATGCTGTCTCGCAGTTGCACTGAATGTGCTGTTTTACAGTCCTGTGCACAAGACACTGTCTTGTGTTTTAGCTAGAAACAGTAAGCCACAGGTAAGGAATCCAATCCTCTGGCTATGCTAAGTGACTTCTTTGATTCTAGACCTATGGATCTCTGTGTCCAACACCCCCTGTAATTTCTTCTTCCTTTCCTATCGCCTTTTTCTTGTCTCCCATCGCCCCATTCCCCTATTCTCCTTGTTTGAAAATATGACTGTCAATGAGCTGCGCCTTGCTTATCATCAGTAAACCTACCTTTCAGATAAATGTACCTTTTTGTAGTGTCTGAAGTCAGTAAGAGTTAGCCTTGTCATCCTTTATGAGTGCCCCATCATCGACTGTAGCCCCATGGTTGACTGCTGTGTTATGCAGAACGAGGCAGGCTGCAAAAATGTCAGATGCAGTATCGAGTCTGCGCGTTGACAATTGGAAAAGACACTGAGAATGAGATTTCACAATCCCAGAAGACCTTAGAGTGATCAATGAATTCTGAGTAAGTGAACTTGTAAGTGAACTTCTGCTGGTATAAGGGCAAAATCAAATTAGATCCATCAGCTGTTTCCATCCTGGATAGCCACTGTCACCTAGAAATTATACTATAAAAAAGCAACTAAATCTGATATGAGACAGGGGATCAATGTTGTGTTAGAATAAATGCAATGTAACAGTAAATCAACCTAAAATATAAACCATATTCTAAAAATATTGCTAATAGAGAGACATTTTCTATTTACAAACTTCATGAAAATTAGGACTCAGCAAACTTTTGGGGAATAATCTTGCTTAAAGGTCACTTAGTAAAATGCTAATGTTATGAGGCTGAGCCTTGATACCCTGATACGATACAGCCTGATCACGCTGCAAGGCAGCCTTCTGATGCGGAAGCGCTTGCCTTGTGGTTGATAATTGAGAGAAGCCACGGTGCGGTTCGCTGCAGGAGCCTGTGGACTGGGCACTGGCGGCAGGGTGCAGTGGCAGGGAAGAGCCTGTCCTCAGGCACGTGGAAGCGGCACAGACTTGCCCGGGAGCTTTCCGTCCGGCTGCTCGGACGGTGCCCGCTGCCGCGGTGGGGGCAGACTGGCACGCTCCATCCAGGGACCCTGGGTGAAGTCTGCTTCCAACCTTGAGGGCCTTCCTGGCGTAATTTTTGCATGTGTTACAGTGGGGAATTGTTGCATTTAGAAATGAAATGGAGTCATTAACTGTAAGTAGCATTTATTAACTTGTGTTAAGGCACTGAAGAGAACGGTGGTCACGGTGCAAAGCCTGCTCGTGCTTGGCAGGGTGCTGACGTTCACCGCGGTTGCAGAGGCCTTACAGTTGCCCCTGTTTGATGCACTGGTGACAGCGGTCATGAAACAGTCAGCGGAGTAAGATCTGGGGATAACTGTGGTTTGGAAAAATTGAAGTTCTAATTCATTACTCAGATCTGAGTTATCAGTTTCACCCACATCCTAAGTTATTATGTAGAGGTGAGATCCAGACAATTATTTTTATAAAAAAAAAAGAAATGATATTCATAACATACAGCTCTTTGGTCCTTAACTAGTTCACAATAATCTTCAATTGTTCTTGGTTCTTCAGAGACAAGAAAGCCTAAAATATCCTATTTTATCATTAGAATTAACAGATTTATAATACTAGTATTTCTAATCAGTATAGCCAGTTCTCCCAAGTGGCCAGGCAGTATTGATGACATGTCTGTAAAAGCAAGTTGGATGTGCAAAACTCTGCTGTTTTGTAGTAACAGTATTGGTATCAGTAAAACGGATGGTAGGGAGCTGAGGAAGGAAGTGACCTTTTTCTTGGGGAGAGGGGCCGAGCGGTTCTTTTTCTCTTTTAGGCTAATCTTATTTATAAACTATTAATCTCTGTCAGTTAAGTGGCGAGATAAAATTTTTTCCTAATAAAATGACAAGAGACTCTTAGACAATACTGAGTTACAGCATCTACGGCATCTCATTATGATGTACAAATGGTCCCTTGATACTACAGTATTTTCAGACCAAACATATTCTTCTTCAGTTCTGTTCTTAATTAGCAACTTAAATATTTTTTTTTATCATTGCAGTGCAATAGCAAGCAGGGCAAAGCAGTGCCCAATGAGCCTTGCCCGAAATCCTGTTGTACTAAATGTTCAAACAAACAAATGCCCCCACCCCCACTCTTTACTTTGATTTATTAGCTGGAGATGAATGACCTGGCTGTCAAAGTCTGTCAGGGCCATGCAATGAAAATAAAATCGGTGGCAATGCCCTGTGCGCGAAGCCACCCAGGGTCTCTAGCCTTAGACGTTAGCAGAGACGCTCCAGCGCTGGCCCGCTCCCCGCCCCCGTTCATTAGCTTTCTAAATCCTTCTGTCTTTGTGGAATCACTGCAGCAAGTTGAAAATGATACATGGAATGAAAAACCCTGTCCGCCTCGTGCAGAGAGGGTGGGGAAAAAGGCTGTGCTTAGCAGTCGCTGCTGTGCTGCTTCCAGCAACGATCAGCGCAGGCTTCGCTAGGGGAGCTCGCCAGGAGCAGAATGCTAAGGCACAAGCAGAAAGTCGTCGTTTCTACAGAGTTGTGTTTGCCTGGTCGGTTTTGTTTGCACTTAGAGCCTTTAGAGGGAAAGAAATGCAGATGCTTTTGAGGCTTTGTTACCGTTTGGGGCTATTTTCAATATTATGCTATAGATACGCCATTGTCTCCTCTGTGCTGCTACCTGAAGAGCAAGGAAACCATGTAGGTTCTGTTTCAAGTACAGGCAGAGGCAATGTATTACTGCGCAGTAATACAGTTCATCTCCATAAATTATGGGTGTGGTAAAATATCGATGGATAAATATTTCTGAGCTGTTGTGAACTATGTACACACAACAATATGTTGGCTATTTTAAAATTGTTTCATGCTTTTCTTCTGCATGACACACAAAGGATCTGATTTTCAGAAGCGCTGGATTTCACAATGCTAATTTAAGTCAATGATAGTGTGGGTGTTCACCATCTCTGAATGCCAAACTCTAATTGTACTTGATAAGCCATGGTAAAGAACTTAGATGTTTAAAAATCTCATGTATAATAGAGGACTCAAGCACATCCTTCCTCATAATATGAAACAAAATCTATCTTATAACTATGCAACACTGATTATACTCTGGGTGGGAATTTAAATTTATTATAGTACAAATGTAGTATAATCTGAGAGTCCACTAATGCAACTCTAGGGCTTCCAGCTCTGTGACCATCAGTTTGATTTCAATGAATCTGTATACAAGATGTTGTGTTCTCGACACAGAAGGTCTAATATTGTTACAGGTTACATTTATCTACCTGCATTCACACATACGTGCATACATATAGACTTCACATTTCATTCGGGTATCTGCCTTCCTCCAGATATCTGGATAAAAATTTCCCAATTTCTAAGGCCCTTTATGTCACTAGGCTGTAGAATATATTTCAAAGCAAGATGCTGTTCTTGACTGCTAGATATTATAGCAGATTGTGATGTTAAAGATGCTTTTTAATTGGCTTTGTATTTGTCCTGTGTATGGCACACAGTCCAACTGTTGTTTGTATCCTGGTATACTTAGTGGTGCCCACTGAGATGAAAGCCCGTTTAATGCCCAACACGGTGAGAACATGTATTATTAAAAAGCCCTTGTCCCAAAGTGGTTTTTATTTTCAGATGATGTGTAAAAAACAGTCATGAGGAAGAAGAATGGAAAGCACGAAGAAGTGAAATGAGGTTCTGGCGGCTGGTTTCCAGTTGGAAATGCGGTCCCCGGGCGGCGAGTCGCGCTGCCTCCCCAAGGCCAGCCTGCGAAGGAACGAGCGCCTGCGGGGAGCAGCGGGCTAGCGCGTGCCCATAGACTTCCCTGACAGGTTTTCGTGTCCAGGCTCTGCACTCTGCTACGCTGTACAACGTCCAAAAGTGTTCACAGCATAGCTCGGAGATAGTAACAGACTATGGAAAAACCTCAACTGGCTCATTTTATACATTCTAGGCAAATACCTACAAACTCTTTGAAATGGCAGAACATTAAAAGCAACCCCATTCTATTAACGTCTCAAAACCCACTTTGAGTAACGCAGCCTCGGGTGCTGAAACGGAAAACGTGTGGTGCTGCTCGAAGTGATGCAGCTTTTTAGGAGCCAAGATCTCTGTGCTAAGTCTGGGAGAGCTTACTGTTTCTCCTACTCTGAGATATGCTTTTACTCCCATGCTTAGCATCAGACCTCCTGAACTTAAGGTTTACAGTTAGATATTACTGAAGAGCAGATGGTTTCTCCTTCTGTATTGAGCAAATACAGAGATTTTTTGCTTTCAAATTCTCTGTCTTTTAAGCTACTGTGATATGTAATAGAGATTCTTTTAAAAAGACTTATTTCTGTCAAGGTAATCAGTGTCAGAATCGACTGATCTGTGCCGTTTGCTTTGCTTCTCGATATGGTTCTTTCATTGCATAATATCAGATACTGAAATCTTTGTTACGAATTAGAATGTCCAAAATATTTTTATGCCAAATGCTCTTTAGTTCTGCATCCTATATTTTAAGACTGTAGGATGTGCTGATCTGTTGTCTTTTACCTTTTTCCCCTTGAGAATTTTATTTTAAAATGGCTAGAGAGAAACCTGCAGCAACTGAACCGAAAGTCCAAAATGTGCTGTGTTCCAGCCTCCAGCCCTGAGCCTCTTGTTCCGTCAAAACTCTTTTGCTTTCCGCTTTGATTCCCAGAAACCTACCTTCAGAATTTTTCAAACGTTGCAGTGCATTAAACACTACAGCAGATGGTGCTTTTTGACGATGCCTTTCTACATGAAGCAACATTTTGTAGTGTATGCTGCATTATCAAAAAATCAAACATGTAATTATGCAAATATGTATGCCTTTATAATAATCAAGTTTTATTGTAAATGGTTGATGCACATCAATTTGATCCTGTAGTGCTGCTTTAAGTGCAGTTTAAGTGGCTTTTCAGTGTACCCAGAGGCAACACAAATGCATCTCTGGAATATTAATAAAATCCTGAATCTTTGAGACACCAACTGGCACAGCATTGCTTATACTGATTGAAACTAAATGCTAATCCTTTCCTTTATTTAAAAAAAAAAATCCCCTTTGTTATTTAAAACACTGATATTAGTGTGATATGAAGGGCCATTTTATTTTAAATTGTATTGTAATGTAGTTGTTAAAATAATGCCTAATCATACTATATTCAGAGTCCACAATGTAAATTTGATGAGACATGAATTCAATCATTTTACCGCCATGAATACAGAGATGTATTTTAATATGTCCAGTTTTTCTAATTCTGTAAATTTATTACACAAATATCTGTTTTCAGGTTTCGATCTTGAATGCCAGAGCTTCCAAGTAGCTGATTCCTGAATGCTCGCTGGAGATGGTTTTGTGGGTAAAATTCAATAAGCTAACTACTCATTAAAAAAAAAAAAATCAGTAAAGATCTCGACATCCATAATGAAGTGTAAATTTTATTACTGATCTGATCCTGGCTGTTGTACATTGGTTAGCTTCATTGGTCTAATGACACCCATCTCTCTAAACGCACACATACACATTCTGTTGTGGCTAAAGTAAGCAGATGGACTGTGGATACAGATAAACCGAGACTGTAAATTATGTTTTGCCTGTTTGTTCCTCCTGTTCTGAAAGACGGAGTACAAAAGGAGGAGAGGGTGTTGCTCGAGGAGAGAAGGCAGTCACTATGCAGTGTCCCTCTTGCCAGTTCTGATAGGCTGGATACTTATTTTTGGGGTTTGCTATAAATAGAGGCTCCGTTAACCTAAACCCAGATTCAGATGGTAAAGAACGTGTGCGCTTCTGTCCTTGTGTTTTCCTGGGTTTCTCCAGAATTAATTTCCTATAAACTTTGTGCAGCTTTATCAATTGGGCTTTTACTCTGCAAAATTTTTACCTTGGATCCCTGTTTTTAATGTGCCTTTCTTATAAGGTCCCCTACGGACGTTTTTGCTTCATGCTGCCAGTTGCTGTCTCTGTTCTTTGTCCTTCCTCTGTCTTTAACCACCATTTTTTTTAGCTTCCTCCTAGTATTTGTGTTTTAACCCTCTCTGCTTTTCCTCCTCACAGTTTTTGCCTTCTCTAACAGCCTTCTGCTCCTCAGATTTTTTTCCAAATGTTTCTCTCAGTTTCCCCATTTGGCTTCTTAATCCTTCCACATATGTTTGTTTCCTCATCCCTGCTCTGGTTTCCATGTTTCCCTTCCAGGGCTTCTCTCTCTGGTTTCTGTGTTTATCTTATTATTTTCCCCAGTTTTTCTCAATTCGTATTAGTTTAAAATGTTGCGGGAATAGCCGCTCTTGTGAATTTTATCAAGACTGCTGTCAGAACAGCTGCTGTCCTGGAGTTTTCCATACTAAGTCAAACCTGAGCCTAGAGGATAGGAGGTCCTTAAAGGATCAAAACTCAGCTTCAGAATGCTACCCAAAATATTGGCAAGCAAAGCAGGAACATGAAGCCACAGTTGATAGTATCTGAAACCTCTTCCCACAGTTTTGACATGATCTAGTATTTTAAGTTTTTCTATTTTTTCTTTCTTTCTTTCTTTCTTTTCTTTTTCCTTTTTTTTTTTTTTTTTTTTTTTTGTGTGTGAAAGGAGGGATTTCTTATCCTTATTTAGCATTCCTGTGACACTAAAACAGGGACGACAGGGAAGGGAATCGTGCACCTGAGTAGGTTCTAGGGCCCCTAACATTTGCAGTACAGTTCTGTGTATTTTCTTAATTTGTAAAATCACATAAATCCTAACTTTGTATTGAAAAAACATTACAGGAAAATTCTGGATCAATAAACTGCCTTCTCATACTAAGAGAACAAGTTGCTTAGAGTAATCAGAGATACTGAAAAACAACTGAGACATTTTCCAAAGTGAAAAAAGCTCTCAGGTAACTTAAAATTAATGGGAACATTTTCATGAAATTCCAGAAATAAAGTATATAAAGAAATTACATTTGTAAAAGTAAATTACTCTTGCCTTCAAATGTTGCAACTTTATTGTCATTTATGCAAATCCAAAAGTTAAAACCAATGAGCAACAGAAATGGAACTTGCTAACTTGGCATTTTTATCGGCTGTGTGAAGTGCACGAAACATCTCAAATACTGTGAACTACGTTTATTTTTTGTACTATATTTTGTTTCATTTTCTTAAGTGACATTTATGGTAAAATTTCTTGGTTTTAAAACGTATGCCTTTTAACCTGGTAGTGGTCCTTTAAATATAAATCTTGTAGTGCTGTAGCACTGAAACAAAGCACCTGCTTGAGTAACCTTATTTAATTATTCACAGAAGAAACCATCCAGATTTTTGAAGCTCAATGAGCAAATGGTTTTTATCATTCCCATAAATCTGTTTATATATGAAAAATCTATAAGTACTATTACCTTTTGATTGCATTTAGTATTCAGAAACCAAACAATACCCTGCTCAGCTTCTGTTTTTATTTCAGTTGTATGATGTTTCAAGCTTAATTTAAACATACTAATAACATAATCTACATCCAATGCCTTGATTTCAATTGCAAAGCAATCTAGGCAGTTGTATGCATTGGAAAGATTTCTATAAAGGTTCTGTGTTAGGAAATGCTTCAGATATACTTTGCCTAAGTCTTAAATGTGGCTAATCCTTAATTATAGTCCATAGTATTTTATGTGATTTTGTCCTTATAAAAAAAAGAATTGGAGATCAAAATATGATTTCATAAATGTGATTTTTAAATATATTACTGATGATCAGTAGACTTTATAGAATCTCTATGCATCTTTCTGCAAAAATGTTCTTAATGGATGTGGTTTGATAAATATTTACAAAGTATTTAATGATGTGCAATACTTTGTCTTTAAAGAAAAGATTGAAACCTGTAGTCAATTAATACAGTATTTCCTAAGATGCTTGAATTTTCATGCTGCATTGGTCACATAACAGTGAATAAACCATAAAGAAAATAAAGCTCAGTAATTGCCTGGTGTTTTGTTCTATATATGAAAACATCTGATTAGTGATGTAGCTAGCAATTTGATGGAAATCAAGTGCGAGTTAAGAAGCTTGGTTCAGGCAAAAGTGACTTCGAACTTATACCCAGTGGGGTATATAGACTATTTGCAGTATTCCTCTTGGTTTACTTTCAGATGTTTTTCCTGACTTACCCACTGTTCCACCTCCTCTGGTGGCCTATGTTAGTCCTGGCTTGACAGACTGCAATCACATTTAAGTTACACATTTTAAAAAGAATATGAGTAAGGTTTATAACGCATAAGAGGTTGCAGACCCCAAACCTTTAAGTGCATCCCTTCCATGCTCTGCCTTGTGTAGATTCAGCTCCTGACTTTACAGTGTGGGCCTGCTAGCTCTAGCTAATACTTCTCAACAAGCTCAATTGCTAAATTCCTCTCAAGATCTTCAGATGAATCTCAGTTCTCAATCATTTCTTCTAGAGGGCTGAAATGCTTTAGATCTGACCATTTATGAATATATTTACTCTTTTGGGGATGACTTACCTGAATTCAAAGTCTAACTATGTCATTGCAGGTGTATTTATGTGAAGAAGGCAGATGTAATAACTGCACTGAAAATAAAACCATTATTATAATACTCTTTTGAGGGGAAAATGTTAAAGACAGTAGTTGATTTTTTTTTCTTTTTTAATGAACCCTACCAACTCCCACCCTTTAAAATTTCTCTCTTCCTTTAAATTTATCCATGAACGTTAACTGCAGGTATACATTGAATGTACTGATGGCTTTTATTTACTTTTTAAAAAATCCATTATTTACGGATGCATGGTAACAAATCTTTCTGATATTCATTAAAACACTGTCTCCGAAAGCAAGAATAAAACAAGTTTTTTCCTATCTAGTTTTACCAGTAAATTCATCCACCGGATGAACTCCAGATGATATCCTGTGCTCTGCATTCATTTGACTCGCAGCGTGCCGTAAAGCCCTGTAACTGGATGTGGCCAAGTGCACGTCTAAAACCTTAGCGGTCTCTGCGCGCTCCTCCCTTTTTGGTCCCGGAGGCCCGAGCTCGGCGTGGCTGCCGGCGGGGTGGAAGGAAGGAGTTGTGAGCAATAGTTTCCAAACTTGGCAAGACTTCAGAAGTCAGGGCCAGCACTCTTTTGGTGGGATGGCCAGCGCTGATATGCGTTTATAACAAGGCGCGAAAGAAAACTTTTTCAGATGCTTTAACTAGGCTAGTTTTCTTTTCTGGTTTTATCATTTGTTTTTTCTCTTCTCCAGGGGAGGCAGTAAAAAACTGTATCTTACAATTTATGGGGCCAGCTGCAAGTATGTGACACACCTCAACTAATGAGGAAATGAGTAAACCAAGTTTGCAGGAGCTAGTTAAGTAGTCCTGAAAACAACATCGGCTCCAGGCTGCCTTCAGGAGTAAGTCTGCTGCGGTAATAGGATCTTGATGCTGGAGTTTCCTTTTAAAAGTGAACTTCACAGATCTCAGAAGTCCTGCTGAAAGCCATGGAATTTGCCATGATATTCTGCCTACATGGAGCAAATTGCAGGAGCTGGTCTTTCGTTATGATTAGAGCAACATTTCTTGAGAATTGTTCAATGAAATAGCTTTTCAAAAGAAAATAATTGAAACCAACTTCTTCATAGACATAACCCAGAACAGCCAATTGCCAGTTAGCCAGTGTATTGGCTAACGATATAATCCAGAGGTGATTACTTTAATCATATATTGATGGCTTTACAGTAGGGTTAGTGGCTGCTGAGGGATAGGGGTATCTCCCTTTCAGTGTAAAATTTCAAAAAGCTGAAGTTGCTTCTCAAGATAGCACCGAAACAAGCATTCAAACAGAATTCTTGTTCTCAGATAAGTCCTGTATTTCAATTCTTTGGTCTGGAATTTTGTTCTGAAGCTGAAATTCTGATCAAATTTCTGGGTAAGTTTGTGGCTATATTCTTAAACAACTTAGGCTGAATTTCAAGGAAATTTATGTTGATACTTTGCTGAGGAAGGACTTACATCTCTGGGAAGTAGTCCTACAAAATTTCTTTGGCCAACTCTTACTTTATCTTTTTAGGTTTTAACTTTGACAGTAGGGTTTTTTTGGTCCTGTTTCCAAAAGGAAATGGGACCTGTGCGACTGAGCTGCTTTTCTTTGCTCCTCTCTTCCAGCACCCTCCCTCAAATAAGAATGGAGCTGGTGACCAGTTTTGATCAAGTTTGATGGAAAGAGAGGTGTGAGAAGATGTGAAGCTCAGTAAGCACACAGGTACTTGACTGTGTCGGAAAGACCCAAATTTATGCTTTCCCTGAGGAAAAGTGCCCCAAACTTGGCAGCCAGCTGACTGGTCAGCACAAGCCTGTGCTCTGAGCTAGCCTCAGCAGAGGCTGCTGCCTTCCCGGGGGAGAGGAAGGGAGGGGTCCTCTGGGGAGCAGGCACCCTGAGGCCATGGGAGGCATCCGGGAGGAGCAGTGCAGGGAGAGACTTGCTGGGGGATTCTCAGTGAAACACGTTGCTCAGCAGCTCTTTGGTAGTTGTTGTTCAGGTCTTTGCAGGGTAACGACAGCCATATAATAAACTTTACAAGAGGATCCAAGAACATATCTACCTTGGGGTGGCTAAGTTGGCCAGAACTGACAATCAAATATTAAATAATGAAATTGTTTTAGCTATTAATTGTAAGCGAATGTTGTTTTTAATTGCACTTTAATAATGCCATGCCCTTTATAACCAAAATTAATGTTTTCCGTCTCTCTGTTTTTGAAGTACATGTCAGTTTAATTAAACTATTAATGGTAGACAGATTTTTAAGTACTTTATATTCTTCATTAAATTGTATCTGTTCAACAAGCATAAACAGGAAAATAGACTCAGTTAGAAGCAGATTCATGTTCTGCCTGATAAATCATTCATCATCAGATAAGATGATGAGGCATGCTTGTTTTTCTGTAGGCTCACAATGATAAACAAATCCCCTTTTTTATTAGAATATTTATTGAGTTCATAGAAAAATAAACAAGACTGTTCATTTTAAATATTAACAACAGACCTGAAAGCTTTTGTTTGTGTTTATTGCTGGCCAGTGAATAGAAAACAATATGTTTACGGTTTGAGGTTCAGTATTAGTTCATTTTGTTTGAGGTGCTTGTTAGTAGAATATTTCTCTCTGATCTAAGATGTAATTCTTTCATGGCTGTTCAACTGCAGTTATGATGAATATTTCTATTATTCCTGCAGTATTACCTAATTGCAGCTAGAACGTATTAAAATACCTTTTGATTTGGCAGAAATGATATATTTATAAAGCAAATGTTGAATAACTCCCAGTCCTTAGTGGGATTCAATGCAAGGAGGCTGATAAAACTATGCTTTGAAGATTTCAGAAGAGTGGAATTAGGGCAAGGTCCTTTCTTCTCTGGTGGTAAAGTCTGCAGATTGTAATGGGCTGTTAATGGGCTAACAGGCAGAAATTAGGAAACAGGCAGCAACTGCTCATGATACATTCCAGTGCATATTATACAAGCAGACAAAGATATAACTGGTTATAATAGAGACAACAACGTCCTTCCTTTGTGTGGCAGATCAATCAATAGTCGGGCATGTGATCTTGTTCACTATTATGTTAGTAATGAAACCTTCTTGTGATGTGACAACTGTGGAATAACATTTGGTCACAAAGCTGGTGTTAACAAGCACAACTGGCACTCTGGTAATTAGACTGATTTCTGGTCTACTTTCACAGATTGTCGATAAATGCAGTAAACAACAGGCTGCTTTCTTTCAGATCAAGTTATATGAAGTCGTCATCCATTTGGCGATGTGTACCATACTCTCCTTAGTTTTTTGCAGACTGTGGCAAGGTGGTGATGTGCATATATTTCCCAATAAAATCATATTTCACAATAGAAACTTTGCATGCATTGTTCAGTGATCACCTAATTACCCTCAGTATTTGTCTCTTGGGAAGAATGCTGATTTCTCAGTTACAGCTAGGCAGTTAGATGGAGATGTTCGTCCTCAAATTTCCAGTATTTTCTCCTCTGATGGAGCTGGGTTTACAGTGAATAGCAATTAATATATTAATTTATATATTTTTATATATATATATTTTATATATTAAAAAATAAAGTGAAATCTTAGAAACTATAGATTAGCCTTGGTGTTAAAGGCCAAGAATATAGATCACACACAACTGTAGTATAATTTGTTACATTAAACAAAATAACTACAGTCAGCCATGGGTTTGCTAGTGGGCTTTTCCATCACCAGTTGAGGGCTGTTACCTCAAACTGAGTTTGGTATGTTCTTCCCATAGACAAAAGTCCTGGAAAGCTGAACTGTAATTTTATCTTTTTACCTGCATGGCAGACTAACATGGAGTAAGAGTCCCTTGCCTGTGTCCCATATTTCCTTCTAGCCAAGAGCCTGGCTATGTGCATAGGGAAATATCGTGAGTGCTGTAGCTTTACCTACTTCCTTTTGGAAGCAGGTGAATAGGGTGAACTAAGAAACGTGTGGGAGATCAGCTCAGTTTCTTTCACCTTAGCCTGCATAACAAAGCTAATGCTGGAGGTACTGTAAGCTTTTTCTGCTTTTCTGTCCTTCCATGTGCTTTCACCAGCTGGAAAATGATGGGAGGAGGCTGCAAGCGGTAGCTGTGTGGTGGTGCTTCGCTTCAGGCGCTACATGACACGGTGCTTTGCTTAGAGCTGTCCAGAGCTGAAGCCCAGCTCCGTGTGATTGCTCAGGTGACTGAGGAGCATTTCTTTGTCATGCTGAGGCATGTTCTGACCACTTACTGTAACTAAGTTCACTTTCTAAGACCAAGAGAGCAGGGAGCATCTCACAGTGGCTGCTGTTGGCAGTTGCCAGATCCTAATTCCATGTGTAATCAGTGAAGAGTAGTAGGGAGTGTATTACAATAGGTGCCTAATTTTATGCAGGATTAAAGCAGAAAGATGCCTCATTAGCAGTCAGTGAATATAAAAACTAAATCCATGCTTGTAAGCCAGGGAAAGGGTTTTGGACGAGATCATTTGGCCATAGTTATTAAGAAGTTAGTAAAAATAACAATGAACACGGAATACTAATCTGAATTAGTGGAAATTAGGATCAGAAATGTGTTGCTGTTTTCTTCAGAGAACTTTCAGTTCTCAGAAGCTGCTGAGAAAGCCCAGCATGGCTCTGTCAGGCCTCTAGGTCTGTAGGGCTGAAAAGCGTACGAAATCCTAGGAAAGAGGGAGGTTATGTGCTGTAAAAAATAAAATAGGAAGATACAAATTTTTGACCAATAAGGAAGAACAATGCATAGAGAAGGATTAGCAAGAGGTCTGTGGGTCTCCTGCTCCAAGCAGGGTCACCCATGAGGACAGACCAGATTGTTCAGGGGCCTTGACCAGTCGAGCTTTCAAAACCTACAAGGGTCCATCCAGGGGACAGCACAACTTACCTGGTTCCCGTTCTGCTGGTGTTCCACTGCATAGAATTCAGACTTCTTAAGTAAAAATGTGTCTCTTCACCAGTTTCTTTTGTTCATTTTTTTCTAGAGCTTGTGCTTCTCAGAGCTATGCACAGATTTCTATGGCTAAACCTATTTATAGAAGAATCAAATCTGCTGCTCATGCAGCATTAGGACTACATTCACCTGTCAGTGGGAGTCCATAAGCACTGAATCTTTATTTCTGGAGGAAGTCAGGAAATAAAGCCTTAGCTGCTAGAGTAGACAGGGTTCAACCACCAATAACTGCAATAAAGAACAAGTAGGATGATGTGCTTTAAAAGAGGGATGCTTGGCCAGAGCATTTGTGTAAGCTTTAGATGTTTGGAGGAATAACCTATGTGCTGAGAAGGTGGATGAAGAGACTAGACAAGGAGATGGTTTGCTGTATCATTTAGGCTCTCCTCTTTTGAAGCGGTTTAACTATACAAATGATTTTGTCAAAGGATGGCAGTGTAGTGTGTTTCTAGCTATGTAGCTGGAAAATCTTGCCCATAATTGCATATATTTAGGCTTAACCCAGTGCACTGTATGTAGAAAAGATTTATACAGGAAAAGAGTACAGAGTTCTTCCTTCTTAAGAATATATTTCACATTCTAAATAGATTTCTTTGGTAAGATTGAATAAATCTAATCTACTACATTTGATTTTTTAAGAAATGAAAGTACCAGAGTACAGTTAGTGACAGAGAAATTGTCGTGACAGTCTATGTTTATTTACCATTGGTTACTTCCATATTAAATTGTTCCATTTACAAGCCAGTATAATTTTTTTCTAGGTGCCTGCTGCTCAGTCTAGTTGTGGAAAATAAAGCTTAGTTGTTAATGACCTGCACTGTACTTCATCACTAACCTTCCAGCAAATACACAAGTTCTGGAATTAGAATAAAGCTTCAGTGGTGGTGGCACAGCGTGAGGCAAAATATAATGCATATTACTGTTGCACACCTGTGCTGGCTTTCCCATGCTTATTGTGATAAAAAGTTTGCTTTGTTAGCAGGCAAAATAGGTATAAGTTAAAGGGCCAATCTCTCTCTGATTCATGTACCTTGTTGCCATCAACATTAATGAGAACAATGGATATATATTGACAAGAGAGCAGACACTTTAGGAGGCAGATAAGTGTGGGAACAAGGTGAAATTTTTATAGAGTCACTTTTCTGACCATAACAACCCTTGAACAGCCATATAATTGAACTTTTAGACTCTCTAAATACAATGAGTGCATAATGTGTTTATATTACTTAATAGCTGGCAAAATCTAGTGAGGAGCGGTAGGGCTGCTATTGACCTTTGGCAGAACAAGGTGCCAGCATCTCTCCACTGGATGGTTGTTAGGTCTGTCCTCAGTAAAACGCCTCTTGACACCCTTCCCACACTCTTAACAATTATCTTCCAATTTTCATCTTTCCAGTGGAAAGAATTTGTTAAAAATTATTAAGAAAGAAGCTTTGTCACTATCTAGAGAACTCAGATTTTCCTGCCTCTTTCAGTCTGGTTCTGAAGCCAGTAGATGCATGAAAAGAAGGTGGAGTGGATAAGCATATCCCTGGTTTTCTGCTAGCAATGGACAAAAGTCATGACTCTCTGCGTGTTGTAACCCATGCCACCTGGACCTATGGACAGGAACGGTGGACAGTGACAGTCGAATGTGAGAGAGCTCTTTTGTTTTGGAATGGTATTAGGCACTGATTTCTTGCACTGAGAATTCTTTCACCTGGGAAACTGAGTTTTTTTATATTTATCATATTTCTTCAGCATGTATGTGGAGAGCTGGCAAGACAGGTCAAGCTGCAATATCTTCAGTATGCCAATTTTTATGAGAAGTCATACTACCATTTAGACAGCATCTAGGAACAGCAGCCAGGGCTCTATTAATTTAGACATTTTCAAAAGAAATGACATTTAATTCTCTGGCTCTCTTTCTTCAGACATACAATATATCTGTCTTTCCAATTTTTCTCACCGAGAGTTAGATCCTGAATTTCTAACTTGACTGGATAAGGCAACTAGCCAGAAGAAATAAGCAATCAGCTGAGGAGGTTTCTAAACTAGGTTTACTGGGGAGCCTTAGGCTCCTTCTGGCTTTTCAGGCTGTGTCAGTAGCCAAGAACATTTATTCCCAGTTTCACTTGGCAAAGACTTTTTTTCCCCCTCCCCACTCCCCCCTCCAGATATGGACTTCATTGCAGTTACTTCTTTTCTCTTTCCCAAACTGAATTACTGAAAACCTACTTTTTAGGATGCCTTCAGCTAAATACTCTGAGTATCCATTTAAAACTGCCAGACACAGATTTGGTGAATAATAGCTTTCTGTTTCAGTGGCAAAACTGAATGCAACCCAGCTGAAAGTTTTTTATAAAGTTAAAAAAAAAAAAAAAAAAAAAAAAGAAAAAAAAAAGGTGATATCTGGTTGTACATCCAAAAAGGCTTAAATATTTTGTGCTCTTTTATCCCTTTCTAAGTATTTTTATTAAAAATCAAACTACAATTTTAATTTAAAGACAGTAACTCTATTTTTAGAAAAAATAAAAACCAAGCACTTTGGCATTTATGAAACTAATATGTCACTTTTAAAATGATAAAAAAATGTTTTAACAATGCAAATTTTTTTCTGTCTTGTTTTTTCATCCAAAACTATTTCCTGTACTCAGCCCAATAACAGCCTCCATTCCTCTGAAAGCCAGTTTGTTAGCAAACAGCAATGCAGGCTGGGGAGGCTGTGTGGTGCTGCTTGGAAGTGTTGGCCAGTGCTGTCCAATGCTGTAAGTACATTCAGCATTTTGTATGGTGCATGTGTTACTGCTGTGCTCTGTGGACCTGCTAAATTACTTTTGGTCATTTTCTAGGTTCACCTCAAAGTGTTGCATTTGTATCTATGAAGTTTCTGTGACTGCGGTCAAGGCAGGATATGATTAAAAAAAGAGATTGTTATGTCCACAGCCCCTCCAGTGATGTCTCTGTGAAGAAAACCGTAGTTAGATGTAGCTACTGCAGTTTTCTCTGCAAAATTGTGTAGCCAGCCTGAACCAGTGAACTGGAAGGGGCAGACTAGCCTCGGGTGCTTGTTGAACCCCAGGCCGTGTCTACGTCAGCTGGATGTGCAGCACAAGAAGAGTGCATTTGTTGAGCTAAGGACTTGCTGTGAATTACTGTGCATGTTTTGGGGTGTTTACTTTAGATTAGCTCAGTGTGGCTGCATGGACTGAACATGCGCTAGGAGCTTGCGCTCCTGGATTGGGTGTCCCAGGCTAGTTTTAGCAGAGAGCAGTCTGGCTCTGTGCTCTGGGACTGCTCCACACTGTGAGCAAAAGTGCAAAAGTGGGACCAGCAGGGAAAGTGTGCTTCGAAAGCGTGTTCCTCATCCAAACTAACGTGCTAACAGAGATGAATCCTGAGGTGCATGGTCGAGGCGCCCTCGTGGCCTCTGCTGCCAGCCCAGGGCATCTGCTGGGGTGAGAGGGAGCCTGGCGTGCCCTTGGCCCTGAGCAGACACAGAGGGGAGGGTTGCAACCTCTGCTTCCTCGGGCAAGGGGAAGGGACTCCTGCCACTGACTGCTGCTCTCCAAGGAGAGTGCTGTGCTCTCCGGCACGTGACACGGGCCACATGTTGCAGCTCGGCTAAGTGGAAGGGTCCTGCCAATGCTCTTCCCCCTCCTTGTGCAGGAATGACTGCTGCCTGGAGAATTTGCATCCTACCTTCCTCTTGCCCAGCTGAGTTTCGTGAACCTTTGGGCATTCTGCAAAGTCTGGCTACTCTTGCAGTGTTTGTACTGGGGAGATGGCTTCCTGATACATGTGAGATCCTTTGTTATTTGGAAACATGGAGCCAATTCAGTTAACATTTTAATTTTTGTTTTTAATTGTAATAATTATTCTCATGTGTCAAGAGGTTAGTTTAGATAGCTTGGTAATCTGGAAGAGCTAGCAGCAAATCCAATCAAGTGAATATCCTTTGGTGTCAATGGCTTTTCCTCTCCCTGTTTCAAGCCCAGAAGGAGGCCTTAAAGTTGATGAGAAGATAAATTCAATTATACTTAAAGCTGACTTTGGCTCTTAGCTCTCATACTACCTTTCCCCATCTTTGCCATCCGTCCTACTGCAATCGTTTAAATTTGCCCCAATAGTAGTTTGCCTATTAGCTTTGCTAATGAATTTACTAGTGCAAAAGACCACTTGCAGGGCTGTCCTAAACATAATGAATGTAATTATTTAGCACAAAACCAGGGCAGCATCTTTTTCTCCCTTGACAAGAATAATTCTTTATTCTCTCATTAGCTATGTGCCTTGGTCTCAGTAAACTAGTTATTGACCTGCTCATTTAAGGAGCTTCACTCTAAACGCTTCTTCCCTTATTTAACTCAGACAAGTTCCTATAATTTCCCCTCACCATGCAGTGCTAGCCCGTGAAATGTAACCATTGTTCATTTGTTGTGAGGAAAGCTGGAAGACAGGAAGCTATTCTTAGATAGATGCTCAGCCTCCTGAGCCCTGCTCGCTTGTCCCTGCTTATAATGGATACAAAACTGTATGGGGCTTAGTAGACATCATGTAAACTCTATAGGAAATCTGAGCCAATGAATCATGGAGACAGACCCCTACTGAGCATTGTGTGTCTGAACAGACTGCAAATAGATAGAAAAGCAGCTTAAGCAAGTGGCTTTCATATGACAAGAATGCATAAATTAGAGATGAATTGAGATTATTTGTTGTTTTAAGGCAGTTGGATTTTACTTTTTGTACCATTGACCTGTTACAACAAACACTAATTACTCAGACTTCACTGAGCACTGATACAGGATTTTTTGCATGGGCGTATGCAGTTTTTGTCCCTTGTTGAATGCTCCAGGCTGCGTTTGCGTTGGCTGAGCGTGGCAGAGCCGCGCCACGCTACCTGCCCTGGCTCCTTGTGCAGCCATCCCATCCAGTCCAGCAGCGTCCGCTCCCGTTGGAGCAGGGCCTGGGAAAACTGGGGGAGCAGCGCTCGGACAGCACCGGGGTTTTACCGCAGAGGCAGCCCATAGCCCTCTCGCCACCCCCTGCCAGCGCAGGCCCATCCTGCAGCCACCTCCAGCTGGGGCTGGCGTGTGGAGACCACAGCCTGGTGGCTCACAGGGCCTTTGTGTGCTCTGGTGAGGAACGCCGGGCTCACGTGGAGCGTGAAACCTGGGGCTTCCGCTAAGGCGGCAGCTGCTGCCCGCAGCGGAGCGGGTGCTCGGGCAAACAGCCCGACCTCCCCGCCAGGGAGCGGCCGCCCGGCCCAGGGCGACCTGTGCCTGCTCTTGACAAGCGTGGCCGGGATCTGTCTGCCCGTGAGGGAAAGGAGGAGGGAGACGGACATCCGCAGCGCTGTGGTGGAGCATCCGATTAACTGTGGGCTGCCTGTTCCCACACACCACCAGCCTCCCCAGTCAGGACCACTGCACCAGTTCAGCCGAAGTTGGCTCTGGCCATGGGAAGGAAGCGAGGATGAGGACAAGGTAAAATCCCTAGCCTTTCTCCAACCTCGCGCTAATAGCCTCCTCCCAGAAGGGTTTCTGGCTTGGGGATTCAGCAGTTTTCCCTGCGCTGGGCTCCCACACCAGTCCCCAGCCTGCACGGGGGGAGCAGACAGCGCTGATGGATCGCATCTCTGAATGATCACACACTGCCATCATCCAGTCAATGGAAATAAGCACCCACTTTAGAAACAGGTCCCATCTCCCCAGTCTTATCTGCAGCAACTTCACAGATCAAATGCCACAAACAGCAAGTTACTGGCATCTCTCCTGCCTTTCCAGTAGAGGACCAGGATGTCAACCGTCCTGTGCCTCTGGAGCCTTCACAAACTCCAGCTGCAGCTCTGCACGACCCTTTTGCAGTGGAGCTAGCTAGGGGTGTAGAGGGCCTTGGTCTAGAAAGAGCTCCATCCTGACCACAAGGAATGGGAGGACTGAGACAGGACAGAGAAACAGCAGCCTGATGAAAATCTAGTAGTTCAGGTGCAAATTCAGTCACCAGCTGTAAAAAGGATTTTGTAACTTTTCCCTTTGAGACAATACCAAGTTGACTATGATTGCCCTCAAGTCCCCTCCACACAATGAACTGCCTGTGTAGGTTGGGTACAGGTGGTCTCAAGATTTCAGGAGTGCTTTCAGGTGATGACCTTCACAGGAAATGGGCTGAAGGTGGCACAGAAATAGCTGCAGCATCAGCAGAAGTTGTCTCTGCTCTGTAGAAGTTGTTCTGCTGCTGGTGGTAAGTCAGGGAATGAAAAGGCTGCTGGGTTCTGGGCTGGCAATGGGGCTTCACACGGTGCCTGACCATAGTTCATCTGCTTGCTTTTTGATTGTTTTCTGGCTTCTTAAATGCCTTTTTATTCCCTAACTTTGCCATTTTTTAAGATGAAATATCCTGTCTATAATTGTTTACAGATTGTGATAATAGACTATGGGCAGATGGCCCATAGTCTGTGGTCCAGCAATTGTATGGAAGAGACAGACAGCAGCTCTCAATTATGTTTATAAACATTAGTGCTGCAGTGATGCCATTTCTTGTGTCCCAGAGTGGGTCAGCTCATGTCCTGCTGTTATAATCTAGGTTTTATGCTGAGTCACTTGTGCCAGAAGCCTAAACACCATCTCTGGCTGTATTTAATCCAAGTGGATGCCAAAGGGCCTCCAGATGGGCCTGAGGAGCAAGTGTTACCTTGCTTCTGTGAGGGCTGGTGCCCAGCCTGCACAGGTCTTAGTGTGCATGAGGAGTCCTGTAGGGAAATACTTTAGTCTCTAGACTGAGTAGCGTGTGTGGGTCCAAAAATAAGTCTGGTCTATGTGTAAATGTCTTCTTGTGAATCTTGGTTTCCTAAAAGAATCAATTATTCCTTGAGGGTACTATTAAGCACAGTTTAGCTCTCAGACCTTATTCTTTGATTTATTTATTTATTTTTTTAATCTGGGAAGGGAAAGGAAGTCTGCTTTTTTTGTGGCTGGAAGAAGATCAATGACTTGCCTAAGAAGGAAGGGGAGGGGAATAGCCAGAAAGATGAGAGACCTGCTCTGGGTAGCTGGGGCTGAGGGCTCCTTTCCTACTGGTGAGGAGAGGCTGAGAAATGAATGGGTTGCAGCTGTGGGCAACCTCTCAGGGTTGTTGTTGATGGGAGGACACCTGCCCTGCCATGTCATACGTGGAGGAGCACCACTGCTGTGTGCCATGCCCACCTCAGGGCAATTTCATGGACCTGCTGACACTGCCACTTGGTGCCATGAGTCTGCAGGAGGTCTCTGATTCCCTTTGTGCTTGGCACAAACAATGCAAGCAGGAGGCTGCTGCAGGGTGAGTGTGAGCACTCAGAGGAAGTCCTTGTCCTCTGCAGAGGCTGTTCTGCTTTGGGCACGTGGTTAGTGGAAAGCTACCTATCCCTCTGCTGAGGACACAATAAAACCTTGTGTTATCCCCACCATTCTCCCATCCAAAGTGCAGTTTGGCATCATTTGAAGGACTTGTAAAGTCCTGCAATTGGAAGAGAGTGGGACACTGTCATCTGGGGAGCCTTCTCTGGAGCAATGCTCTGGAGTGTGAACACCTTGGTGTACCTGTGTCTGGTAATTACTGCGCATTTTTTGTTAACTGCAGTAAGTCTATGGAAATGTGGCTTGCACAGCATAATGTAAAGCAACATCAGATTTTGTTTGAGAAGTCAGTATAAATTCTGAACTCGCCCACTGCAGAAAACCAGTACAAGTTATTCATGGTAAAGAAAAGAAAATAAGGCACTGTATTCTAACTGCCTGTTTTTCTCAAAAAATATTATTTAAAATCTAGTTCTTCTAATAGAAAAGCTTTCAGGATAAGTATTTGCTATGAGATAGCTTGCTTACAAGGTGCTGGTATTTTTCCATTTCTCCTAGATAGATTCAGAAAATAAATGCTTTATTTTAAGCTAGCATTTGTCTATTTGAATGTAATTGTGCGGCAGAAACTTAGCAATAAACACCTTAACCTTAGGGAGAGCTGGTTAACATCTTCATTGAATTTTTATGTTTGAATAATGGATGCTTTAATATATCTTTTTCTTGACTGTAATTCCCAGAATCCTTAAAAGAGTAACTTGGCTTGATAATGCCTGAATTCTAAGCTAGAGAAGAAACAAATTGGGAAGAAGTCTATTGGCAGTGGAGAAGGGGCAGCAGGACAAGATGGTCTGACTAAAAAGAATTGTTCAAAGCAGTTCAGTCTTCGTATTGAGATTTAGAAGATTTTGTGATTTAATCCTGTTCAAAATGATTTAGTTGCAGTTTCTGTGGGATTTAATGGTGTGCGAGACCATAGGATCAGATTTTGATTTCCTAGTCGTGACTCATGGAGCTGCCCAAAGCTATGGGGCTGTGCAGAAACACTGGTGATATGTGAATGTACAAAAAGTGCATGACATCCTGAGTTGCTCCTTAATGTTCTGGTGTATGGTGTATTTGAAGAATGGAGAAACACCCAGTACCTTCCCCCCCCCCCCCCCCCCCCCCAAGTCCTGTTGAGGAGATTGTAGGGAGTTCTTGCTGCTACTTGTGTTGTTATTCTGTGAAAGGCAGAATTAATTTTGAATGATGGCATTTCTCTAATGGCACCAAGTTGCATTTGCAAATGGCAGATATGATGGTAGTAAGTATGTAATATGATCACTTTCCAGACCTTATTAGAGTGAGTGTGGTTCTGTGGCTTTTAAAGGGGTGAAAGGGACCATGTTTTTCCAGTTTATCTGCATATTTGCTCTGGTAGCTGCTCTTTGCAAATCCTCATTAGTAATTTCATGTGAAATGTGAGAAAGGAAAGGACCCAGGGTAATTGCCCTGTAGAATGGATTCTACTTACAGACCTTTCTACTTCTTAACAGTCACTGTTTTTCTATGAAAAATGGTTTGATGCTGAAATGTTACAATGTAAATTGCAAGATTATTACGTATCACTTCCTGCCAAGTTTTTGCATTATGTTATTAATATGGAGGCTTTAAGTTTAGCTTGATTTTAAAGGTTTGATACAACTCAAAGGCTTAGGTTAGTTTGCTCACAGTCATACTGGCTGTGTTCTACTATTACTAGACTGATATTTAATGCAGGTTTAATTAGATTTATTTATCTGTATTTAAATCATCTGTATTTAATCACTTGATTCACAGCTGACTCTAATGTAGATTATTTATGATAAACTTACAGTACTCCAACAATTAAGTAATTGATAACATGAGGAGCAGCACAAAACACGTGTGTGTTAAGGAAATGGAAACGTATTTTAAGTGCTGCTGTATCTGTGCAAACACAGAAATGTGATAAAGGTAAGGGGGAAAAGGCTTTCCCCAAGATTCATATTTGAAAATTGAACACAAAAGATCAAAGGTCTAGGAAGATTTTTTACTTTTAAGATGGCATGTCCTTTTGAGAGTGAAGGTGCAGGCTGTTTCTTCATCTTTAGCAGTGGGCTTTGCCTCCCACTCACTAAGAGAAGAAAGTGCCCTGGGCCACTCTGTAGAGCTTTGGTGAAGTTGCCCTTTTTTTAGTTGCACGTCAGGAAGCCTTTTCTTGTTCCAGCTTGTGAGGTTCTCGGGTAGTCTCATTGGAAGTGTTATTTTCAGCCTCATTGTCCACTTCTAGTGTGCTACCCGAGCTGGGACCCTCATGCAGAGGGGAATGCTTCAGGACGTGTATCTCTTGCCACAGAGCGCTCCTTATTTAGTGGGAAGGAGAGTGGAAAGGGAGACAAAAAGTCTTGTAGCACACAGATTAAGCCTCTGTGATTACGTGATAACCTTGAATCCGTGATTTATTTTTCTTCTCTGTAGATACAATTTTATATATAAATTCATCCTTTTAAGCTCCTCTTACTAGATTGATCATTTCTTGGCATCCCAAGAGAAGAGGGTCATTGGGGCTTGGAGGAGGAGCCAAAATAGCAATATTTTACAGAGCACAAACACTTAAGAGCTCGTAAGTGAAAGCAATGTACTTTGCTCCAATACCCATCAAACAGAAAAAAAAAATCTGTCTCAGCATGCTGTAGGATGATCATTAATTTTTAATAGTGTTAATGTTTATTAGTGACAGATGATTGACTTTAAGTGCCTTATGAATAATAAATAAATGATGTGGATTTTGGGCATCTGCCTCAGATTTGTATGCAAAGCCAGTGGGACTAACCTTCACAGTTTTATAGGAGTGTTGCTTCAACTCCTGAATGTATGCTGTAATATGAGCTGTAAGATACCTCGGATTTTAGCTCTGACAAACCTGGAAGGCCTTTCTGGCTCCTTTCTTCAGCCACATCGATTGCTCAGAAGCCTCAGGATGACAGGAAAGCTCATTGCAGCTCTTTTGGCTAATGCAGGACTGCTGGAAGGTGCATTATTCACTCTGAGGCTAGGCTGGATTTCATAACACTTAAACACCTGTGTCCATCAAACAGAACACACAGGATCTCAGCTAGAGCTGTTCTTGACTTTGTAATTTCATTGACTGACAGTTTAATATCTATTTATTTTCACATCTGACTCCAGTAGAGACAGGCTGGCATCCTGAATTTCAGGATATTATGCTGACAACTGTGTTTTTTCATTACTATAGGAAAGGAAAAAAAAAAAAAATTCCTCATAAGTAAAGAGGTTCTTTTCAAGCACAGCAATTGTAATAAAGACCAAATTATACTTTGTATAACCTATCACTTGTTAATACCAGTTTTATATGTACATATTTATATAGGAATGATGGCATACAGTTTTTAGATTTACTAATAATCTCTTACTTCTATACTGTGAAGCAACATGTAATTACATTGTTTAAATAGCTGGAACAACTGTCATTACCAAGGACTTCCATAAACAGCATTATCTTCGCTAAAATTAAAATTGGCCTTTTATTCTGATCCTATTTTGCATGCTTTCGAAACGAAGTGGCTTAGCCCATCTAAATTCTACAGCTTTAAAGCTCTTTAAGAGAAAATTTCAAGAAGAGAAAAGAAATACACAGGTTTCAGTGAGGCTGCACTGATGTTTAGAGAAAAGAGAGTGTAAAATTGCTTTCATATTGGGTAATGGCCAAATCGCTGATGACTCTGTAGTAATGTTCTCCAGATGTTAGGCAGCTAAACCAGACCAAAATGGCTGTTGCTAACTGTCATTCAGCACATAGTACATAAACAGAAAATTTGTATTTAATTCCACTGTAGTTCAATGGATTGTGATTAATATTGTAATCATCCGGATTCACAGACTTTTCAGACCAGACTCTTCTGGGTTTTCTCAGAGTGTGGCACTATACATCAGCCCTGATTATATGGTGTATCCGATTGGGAACTGCCCTGTAATCACATGCAGTTGCATTCCCTGAACTACTGAGTGTTATGTCAGCAAGAATGAAACGTAACAGCACTCTGTAAAACATTTCAAGACACTGAAATGAAATTCCATCTTATTCAGGGGGAAAAAAAAGCCCAACCCACTCTTAAAATTGACAGCTTTTAGTTGGTCATCTATTAACAAGAAATCATATTAACTTTTGTTCGACTTCCTAGTAGTCACAAGGTACTTAGTGCCGTCCATGCCTTGCTCCTCGTTCTTTGCAACGCTCTTACCGCGCCTGACGAGCGCGCGCCCCGCCGCCGCTCCTGGCCGCCGGCTCCGCGGGGCGCCCGCGACCTCGGGCGAAGCTCGGGTGCCCGCTGTCCCTTCAGCATCCGCCTCTGGGGGCCCAGCGGGTTTGCGTATCCCGCAGGGGCGTGAGCTTTAGCCACCTAAATATCTTCAGAAATAGTCCTTTGGAGGGGGTGTGGGTATGGATTTGCTATCAGTACACTATAAAAATAAAGGAGATGTATATAGACCCATTTTGGTGATCAAAGATAAGGAGAAACACAGTATTTGCACTTTTTAGAGTACATAACCAGCAAGGTGAGATTTTTGTGAGCTAAGAGATTACTGCTAATCAAAGGGGTAATGTTTTAAGCCCTGGTGAAGGCTTGGTGTTCTGCTGGCTTTTACCACTGTGTCGAGAGTACATCAAGGACAAATGGGAATCTCACGTGATCGTAATGCTCCTATCTATATACACATAAAATAGAGCAGGGTTTTAAAAGCTAATGTAATTTTCTATTATAACAATAACCTTAACAATGTGGTTTCACTGCAGAGATATAAACAAATATAATAGAAAATGAGATAATGCCATAAAATAGATGCATTATTTTTAGAATTTGAAGGACACTTGCCAGGATGTATTTACCATCTTATGCAATCCACAGCAGATGAAATACAAACTTACCTTCCTCTGTTGCCTGGATATAATGCGTTTATTGTGCAGTTCTCTTATAGCTGTGGATTTCTAACACAATGAGTTGTTTTTGTTGTCAAGTGCGTAATATCTGACCTAGAATTTACCAGAACTCGCTCTATGAACATAGAAGTCGGAGGAGAGTGGGGTGTTCTGAATTCATTGGAAGACGAGCTGGTAAACGCTGCCGGCTTCCACGGCAGAGCTGTGCGCCAGCGTTGGATATGCTGCGTCTCGTGCATCGTACTGAAGTCTGCTGTTTAGACTTTTGCATATGCTTTGCCTTTAGCTGAATTGAAATGAACTGTAATATCCATTTAAAAACTAAGTTTGTCTGCTTTACGTCACCAATGTGAAAAATACTGCAGGTGAAATGAGAGCTGACCTGAACCTAAAACATATCCTATGAGCACGCTTTAACTAGTGGTTGCTTTTAGAAAATACTACAGCTGTTATCTGTGAAATTAGCCTTTTCCTTGTATTACCTAATTCATCCTTTTTAACGGAAGCCTCTCTAGTTTTGGTTGAAAGGGCAGCGTGCTGGTGTTCGCACAAGAGCCCCTCCGCGGCCTCCGCTCCCGTCCGTCGCTGACCGCGGGCGCACGCGCTTCCCTCCGTCGCTTGACGGTGCTTTCCACGCAAACGACGCTCGCGGGGC
This sequence comes from Rhea pennata, assembly GCF_028389875.1. Lineage (NCBI taxonomy): Eukaryota > Metazoa > Chordata > Aves > Rheiformes > Rheidae > Rhea > Rhea pennata. The sequence goes on from NC_084670.1 coordinate 20,383,868, forward strand.
GCTCGCTGCTCCGCGGGGCTCGCCGCCCCGTCGCCGCTCCCCTTGCCCGTGGCACCGCGCGCCCGCGACTCCTCTGCCCCGGCCGCGGGCCGCGCGGAGGGGCGCAGGAAGGTCCGTCGCGCTCCCCGTCCTTTCCAGCGCAGAACTGAGAAAGCGGAGGCCCCGTCGCGGGGCGACCCTCCCGCTCTCGGACCGAACCCGGGCCTCCCTCTCCGCTTCCTCCTCCTCGCTCCTGCCCCGCGCGCGGGGCGCCCGCGCTCGCCGCCGGGGACGGGCGGCCTCGGGAAACCGGCCGGGGCCGAGGGCCGGCAGCACCTGGCTGTTATTCGAAATGGTTTCAAAATACATTAAAAAAAAAAAAAAATTACATTCGAATCATGGAAGTAGTATAAGTTATTTTAAAGTGTTATGTGATAATTCTAAATGCTATCGGATTTTTTTAAAAAGGCTTAAATAACATCTTTCATGGAGTAGGTGTCTTTCTGGTAAACTGAAAGAGAACAATACTTAAAGGTCAGTTAACATGGAGAGCTGGTCCTAGTTATTACTACTACTGCTACTAAAGGTCCAGCTGCGTTGCCCTTACACAGCACTACCCCGTGAGCCCTTGTTAAGGGCGCAGGAGCGACCCGTGCCTGTGCTCCGTCCCCTCCCTCCCGCCGCCGCTCGGAGACCTGCGCCCTGCGCCCCCGCTCTAACGCGGCGCGGCCCCTCCAGCGGGGAGCGCGGGGCGATCCGCGCCCTGCTGCAGCCGCAGGGCTGTTCCAGCGCAGCCGAAAGAGTCGTACGTTGGAGCCGCTGTGAGCTAGAAAAACCCTCTTGTTTCTTCGTTATGTTTCAGCCTCCCACGTACGGTGCGAGCTACGCTGCAAACAGTTGTTTAATAGCTTTGAGCTGCTTGGGAAGTGGTGGCTCACTTCAATTTTTTTTATTTAAAGAAGAAGCGGCAAGCACTGCTTTTAACGTAATGCAAATGGAACGGATGATTTTTCCACTAGCTGCTGCTTCCCTGGGACATACCCGTCCCAGTACCTAATCTCTCGTTATTGCTCGTACGGAAGCCAGGATGTGGTAGGTACATCTCTTATGAGCACAAGCTCATGGAATAGCAGCGCTGGTGCAAGCACAGTACCAGCTTGCATGTAAATTGTGTTTGTCCAGAGTCGGAGTGGGTCCTTGGATGCTGGTTAGTTGCCTGAATTGCCCGATGGTACCAGATGCAGGCAAATCCAACGCTTGAAAAAGGAGCCTGCAGACTTGGTAGGGCTCATTCTGCATGGTGTTATCCGACCGGGGAGAGGGAGGAGGACGGGGAACTCGGACCTTGCCTACACAACAACCTCCGTTATTTTGGTTCTTTGTGCCGCTGTCACATCTTAGCGCAGTCTGAAGGATTTGGTCTCCGGTACGCATTGGCTTTTGTGTATTAGAAGAGCACAGAAATAACTCGGAGCCACGTAGAAGGATCTGGGCCACCAAGTGAGTTCAATTTCAGTAGTTATAAACGTCGTGCTTCCTCCTAAACTTCTGAGTAGTAGATTTTCCTGGCTGGAGGCCGTGCTGCTGTTAGGGCAGTTACGTTAATAGCAGCTCTCCCGGTCATGGTGGGGCGGCTGTGGGCTGCAGGCAGCTAGAAGACAGGGAGGGCCCCTACGTCTGAGCGTTGTTCTCCCTTGGTGGTTTTTGCAGCCCGCTGAGGCCGGTGTTTGCGCGAGCCAGAACTAGCGCTCCCGGGACGCTCCGGCCGATCCCAAGGCAGGCCGCGCTCCCGCGCGCACTACTGCGGCGCAGCCCGTGCTCCGAGCGTCCCCCTGCCCGGCCCGCCGCCCCGGCCCCGGCTCGCAGCAGTGCCGCTCCGAAGCGAGCCGTCGTGGAGGAGAGGCTGGTTCGCGCGGGCAGGCGTTCGTACGCACGCGCGTGGCCAGGGCAGGAGGACGGGCGGCGTGCCGCCCTCCCTGCCTCGCGGGGACCCCTCGCTGGGGGGCAGGAAAAGCTGAGAGGTGCTGCGCCTGCCCTTCGTCCCCTAGATAAATGATCTGCCCCGTGCCCTCTGGATGTGAGGGAGAAAATACGATTTAGGAGTCAAAATGCTTTTATTTGTGAAATACTAATCTGTGTAATATATATTCAAAAGCAGATACTCGTTGAAAGGTTATATTTAATATAGCGCTGCTTCAGTTTTTCTTTTTTATTATTATTTTCTTATACATCTTACCACTTTCTAAGGCAATGCTCCAGTGACTACTGCGATATAATAGCTGCTTTCTCTCTCAGTACACAATTTGACAGCATTTATTCTTTCCTTCAGTGAACATAATTACTTCACATATGGAACCTGTGATAGCCTACAGGCATCTGAGAGAAACCAGAATCATACAATCTGTCCCCTTTGTGAGCTTAATTTACATTCACAAGTGTCATTTTAATAGTGCTGGCAACATGTAGGATAAAAATTACAGGTCAGCTGCAGCATGTCGCAGGGAACTGTGCTTAAGTCAATAACATGGTATTATTACATTCTGGATAATTTTACAAGGTAGCTCTCACAGGAGGAATTTGACCCCTATTTCTTTAGTTTTCTGCTTTTTTGGTTTCCTCCATAAAGTAATTCGCTTAGAAATGGCTGTTGCAAGGCTGCAAACACGTTGACAAAGAGATTAGGCTGTAGTAGGTGTTTCCAAACCCGTAAGCGACACCTTCCCTCATGGCGCTTATCATCACTATGGACCTGGTGGGTTTTAAAATTTGCACTGTTAATTTGTGAAAGCGCGATCTCTCCCGACCTATATAATCAAAATACTGAGAATCAGTCCTCTGCACTTTAATTTCATACAGGTGACGGAGAAGTTTCAGTGTTGTGTGACTGATTCTTTCCTAGCTAACTAAAATAGCATGAGGCTAGGCTTTTAATGACACTTTGTGAGAGAAAAATGCGGAGTATTACAGAGACATGCTGTGTGCACAGGTATATTTAATAATTTCATTTGTCTAATACCAAAAATGCCCCCCTAAATTTCTCATCTTAGTGTCTGTAATATAAACAGATACAAATAGGCTGTTAAAACAACAGGTGATTGAGTTTTATATGTGGATTTAGTGCTCTATCCAAAACACTGAATTTTTATTAAAAGAGATCAGCTGATATTACTGATAAGGCTTTTTTAAAAAATAAAAAAAATACACTTACTGCAGTTTAAGTTTTCAAAGTTTGTTTAGGTGAAGTACTTGGGCTTGTATAATTTGACCATAGTACTCTGCACGTGCATGTGCGTGTGCACACCTACCTGCACGCATCCATTCTGAGTCATGCGTTCATTCACTCCCCCGGAAACCTGCACCCCTCTCTTGCTATAAGCAGTTTTACTCATTCTAATAGCATAAGGGGGGGGGGATATTTTATTAAATGGTTCATTTCCATGTCTCCAAAAGAGTTGGAGCTTGGATGTTACACACCATTTCTGATTTAAAAAGACAAAGCATTTCTCTCCTTTGAGGGGGCTAGGCAGAATACACTTGTATCTTCATCTAATAAAAACTGTGACAAAATAACAGCAAGGAATTGGAATAATCTTTATGTATTTTCTTGGTGAGCCTCCTGCTAGAATAGTCTGTCCGGTGAATTGATACTGAAAAAATCAAGTAGGTTCCTGAAAGAATGGTAGGAATGAGCTGAGGTCTGGAAAATGTGTTTTACAATGAGTCAGGTCACTCTATTAACTTAGCAAATACACAGGTACATAAGTGCTGGTGTGTTGTGAAGATGCCTACTATGTGAGGAGTTTTTACACAGCCAAAAATGTGACACACAAAAAATATAGATGTATATATAAAATAACATACAAAAATATAAATTCAGTGGCAGGAATTAGAGCCAGGAAAATTAAAATTTATGTCACATGTTTTTAAACATTGTGGGTAATACAGTGAGTGCTGTTGGGAGTGGTGGGTTTTCGATCAAGTTTTTATCAAGACTAGATGTCTCTCTGAATGATGTGCCCTGTTCAGCTGGTGCAAAGGCTGATGCTGGAATTACCAGTTGCTGTTTCCTGCCTGTGTTTTGCTGGTCTGACCAATCCCCGTTATAGCTCCTCCAGGTCTTAAACCCCCTGAATCCATGCAGCCAAAGCCTGGGATCTCTGGCCAGCCTTTGCTTGCAGAAATTTCCATTTGGGGCCCTGGGAGATTGTCCCGTTTACTAATGCTAAATTATGTTCTTCAGAGTTTGGCATGGAAAAAAAATTGCATTTGAAATGCTGTTTACCTTAGCAGAAGGTTCCAGTTTTGATTTCCAGTTCTCAGTTACTGCAAGGGCGCAGGCAAGGAAGCACAAGCTATCTAAGGGAGGAAGAGATGTTCCTTCCAGCACCAGAACCTTATTTTTTCTTTTTTCAGCTGGAGGTACGCAATAGTGTATATGTAAATATCAGTATTTTATGTGCCTGATAACCTCGTGGCTGGGGAAAACCAAGCCCGTGAACAAGGCCCTGCCTGTAAATGGGTGGTATTTGTGCTTTTCAAAAGAAAGCTGAGCAACACAGGCAAGTTTCTGGTATGATGCCTCCTTCTCATTGGCAGTGTCTGTTCCGGCTGGCGCCTCCTGCGGTAGGAAGCCGGTGGGCGAGGGGCCTCCGGGGCTCCTGCCGGCGCTGCTCCAGCTGCCCGCTTTGCAGCCCAGGTTCTCCTGGGATCCTCGTCCCGCCGGCGGCTGGGAGAGGCGGCTGCTGGCGGGACGTGCCGGGTGTAGCGCGGTGATGAGGGATCTTTCCCCCTCGCACTGCTGTTATTTATTCTTCTCTCCCGTGCTCCCCTTGGTTATTTCTCTTCATGAAATGAAAATAAGCTGGCAGGAAGGTGGTGTTTCCTCTGCCACGCCAAGGCAGGCATGTGGGTTTTTAAAGTGCTGACCGACTGGTGATTATTCACCAATTTTTTTGAAGCAAGTGGGCTTGTTAACTGCAGTGACATTTTTAGTGAGGCAATGATATCCCCATGTCTTTGCTGTTTGATTTATCAATGTCCAAAGGATTATTTTGTGCTGATTTGATATGTGTACGAGTGTCGTGTGAATGTTTTCTTTAAAAAAAGAAAAAGGCAGAGAACTGTTATGATGTCTTTTCTGTTTGGGGCTTTTGACTCTGCGTTACAAAATAGAAACCTGCAGCCTTGAATTTCAATGCCTTAAAAAGGCATACTCAAAAGGGAAGTCTTGTAATTAAGATCAGCTCAGCTATGACACTGCTGCAGTTTGCATCTATTTGCTCCCTCTCTTCTGCAAATCTCTAAAGCGCCCTTTCTTATCCCCATGCTTCCACAGGACTGGTATTTCCAGCCCTCCACCTTCCCCCTTGCAGGCAGGTGCCTCTCTCGTCCTCCCGTCCTGATTTCCCACGGCACGGCAGCGCGTTGCAGACACCTTCCTCCGCGTTGCCGGGCGCTGGCCAGCACGCCATGCTGCCCTGCTGCGCTGCCCAAGGTTATACCACGCAGCTGGCTGCAGACCTGCCGCTGCTCATGCTATCCCAGCCGCCTTCTCCCACCCCATGTGATGCACACGGTGATGCTTGCAGCAACTTGCCACCAACTCCACGTGTCACCCTTTCTCCTGCAGTCACGTAGTCACGCGTCGTCTGGCACGCGTGCCCCATGTGACTGGCTGTGCCGTGTGCTTTCTGCAGAGGACTCGCAGGGAGGAAGGAGGTCTCAGCCTCCTAAGAGCGGGACCCCTTGGGCTGCTTTGTCCTTTGTGTCCAGGGAATGAGCCATACCCATAGAGCAGGATCTGGGAGTGCCACGAGTGCAATGAACATTGCCACAGGGTGAGGGAAACGATGCACGAAGACAGACGGCGCATGCTTACTGTCATGTATCTCCCGTGCTAAGAAAAGAGTTTTTTGGGGGGGTTAACCCTATGCTGAGCTTCTCTATTTTGTATATGCCTGTCACGGGTCTTTGAACAGTTATAAAGCCAATGCGCCTATATGGTTGGAGCAGTGCAAATGCTAGTGGTGTTGGAGAGTCTGCGGTATCATCCCAGCTTTGAGGGCATGAGGACAAGTGGAAGTCTGGTTTCCTTCAAGAGAGAATGGTTGGTGAGAAATATGCTGGGGAAAAATGTTGCCGAGCAGTTAGACATAAGGAGCTTAAGAGCACAGACGTGCATAGATTGACCCCAGTGCAGTGATGTGAGGCGTGTCCTCCAGGCTGACCTTTGCATAATTCACATGGCCAGGAGAGTGAAGCAGTAGGCACGCTATGCAAATGCTGTAGCTACTTGGAGACGCATAAATCAGACAGCTTGGAAAAAAAACCTATATATATGTTGTTCAAAATTGAAAAGGGTGACCTCAATACTTCTTGAACTCGGTGTAACTGCTTAAATTTCCCAGGAAAGGCACTGTTTGCAAATTCTATGTAAATCTAAATACTTCAAAGCCAAAGGAGGTAGAGTTTCCTCTTAATTAGGATAATTAGAAAGAAAAGCAGCTTGGTGGTAGAATGCCAGCGACAGGCAGTGCCCATTCCTCCTTTGCCATAGCAGGTGCGGATTTACTAATGGGGCGAAGGGGCTGTGTGAGCCGGTCCCCTTCCTTTCCTCCAGTTCTCAGGTTGCCACGCTGGGGTGGGAGAGCTGCGCGCGTGCGGGGCTGCGCGATCTGGCGCTGGCTGCATAGCCCTTCACACGCAGCACAGCTGGATCCAGCCCTCGCGATGAGGCTTCTTCCCCCAGTTCCAGTTTTGCAACGCGCGTGGTGCTAGTGGTCGTACCTTGGCCAGAGCTGCAGCTTACTGAGCGGCTCCAGCTCCCACAGAGATCTCCGGGGAATTCAGGTCTCTCTAAATCAAGTCCACAGCAGTTTTTACTAAATCTAGACCACAAAGTAGAAGCTACCTAGATAAAAGGGAGAAAGCACCTTGTTTCGATAGATCTCAAAGATCAGGCTGATCATCAGAAAATCGCTCTGTCCATTGCTCCGCCCCGAGGAGAGAGGCGGGGGAAGGGGAAGACGGAGCGTATTTTGGGGCCGCTCGGGAGCCCTGTGTGTGGGCTGTGGCCGTTCAGCCTTCAACAAAACGCCAACGCTCGCCATAGCAACCGCAGCGGCGCGTGGCGCGGGCGCCGCTTCTGAGGGAGCGAGCGCGCTAACGAAGACGGCCGCTTGCCGCGGGAGGCCGAGCGCGCGCCCGCCGCAGGCCCCTCGCGGCGCTCCGCGGGGGAAGCCCTCGCTCGGAGGAGCCCTTGCGCTTTCCCGGTGCCGCGGGCGGCGGGGCTCTGCCGCCGCAGCTCTGCGCGCCCGCCTGCGAGGCCGCCGCTGGCCCGGGCGCCTCGCGGGGAGGCGACGGGGCCGCGCTGCCGTGCGCCCGGAGCGAGCCGCCGAGCTCCGCGCGGGCGGGCGGCGGCCGCGGCGGGGCAGCTCGTGCGCCCTTTCCGTCCTGCCGAAGCGCGTGCCAGAGCGGCCGCGCGCGCCTCGAGCAGGCCGGCCGTGCCCCGAGCCTCCCGCCCGGCAGGCGCGCCACGCGCCGCGGACGAACGCGGGGCGCTGGGCGGGCGGCTTCCTGAAATAAGCCCGCTGGCTTTGATCCTCAGCCTGCGGAGAGGAGAAAACAATTTTGCAATGTCGCTTTTCCTTGGGAAGTCTCGGAGACGTTTAACAAGGTCTTGTGTGGCTTTTCACTCGGTTGCCCCAGGAACGCGTTGGGCTCCCCCGCAGTAAACGGGTCTGAATCTGAAATGCTGCCCGATCAGCCTCTTGGAAAGAGGGGGCTCTGCGCTTAGTCCCAAACGAAATGCTTCTCGAAGGAGCGTTAGGTTAGTCAGATTAATTACAGTTGTCAAGTATTATTCGTCTGTAATAAGAGTGAATTCTTCACTCAAGATTCATAGCAAAATAACTATTTTTTGAATAGAAGTAATTTAAATTGAAGTAAGACCTTCTAATACCACCATCTGTACAAGTAAATTACTTTCAGAGTAATTAAATATCCATATCTGGGCTGTGTACTGTACTGATGAACCGAGTTTTATGGATGCAATATGCTTATAAATCCCTTAGGTATTAAAGATGGGGAAGCCATGGCATTTTGCATTCATATAACCATGAATAAGGAAAAAAAATATTTTCTATTGCATAATTTTGGGGAATATATTTTTACTAACTTTTCCTAGTTAATTAATATTTTTGACAAGTAGCAAATATAATCACTGTATTTATTAGGCTGACATTTCATGGAGACTTAAAACTCTGTAAGATATTTTAATGTTGTATGAGTCTGAACTTAAGATTGTGACGCACTCGGTTATCTTTTGCAAGTTCCCAGGAAGCAGAGCAGTGCAGTGAAACTGAAATCGTTACGTTGCCCGAGCTTGTTACCGCCAGCCTGGGCCCACCACGAAACAGCACAGTCCAGCTGGTTGGAATTCATGGTCACGGCCCGTTATCGGATCAGCGGGGTTTATAGTCCGTAACAAATAAAAGCACAGGAAGGAACAATAACAATATGATACATCTGACCTGTTATCCCACCTTATGAGACTTTGTCCTATGTAGGAGAATAGCGACTGAATGTTTTCTGAGGGCTTTCGGGTTTCCGTTGTCAGACAAACAGAAGAGTCGTGCGGGGGAAGGAAACTATGCCCCAAGAGACGATGCTGTTCGTGCAATCTTCAATGCCTAAAAGCTGCCCTTAAGCTTACAATGCGTTGTCCATGATTTATGTAAAACATTGCTTTGTAGGGAAGCCTGGGAGACAAGTTGTCAGCATCTGACCACTGCAGAAATGTTAGTTAAAGAAATAACTGAAGGCAGTTGTGCGAAGTGCTTTAGAAAATACCTGAAATCCTGCCATATCATCCCCCTTAAAAATAGCAACTGTGGCTGTGTCCATGCCCTCAAAATGCAACAGCAAACTCGTGCGAGAAAATACGCAGTTGACACAACCTCTGTTTGCAAGTCAACCACTCTGTATTGCACAACACGACTCATCCACGTATGTTCTATGTCAATGTAACATTTCTTATGAAACGTGGAGAGAATCCCTGTTACAGATCTGTAGTTAAGAGATTCACACTTTCAGTTATCTGCATAGATTAACCACGGGAGACTGCTAGTAGACATAGGATATTGAATCAATTCTTTCTGTATCCCAAGGGTAAAATAAAAAATGGCGATCTGAAACTCAGATAAACAGGAAGCAATGAGGGCTCAATTTCTCTAATCTCAGCCTTGTACTAGAACGTATGAACCAGTGGATTGTGTCCTGAAGTTCACCCCTTGGGGAGCTGATTCTGTCTGTTTTAGATTATTTTTTCATGATACGTGGAAATATATGTCTATGTATCCAAGAGGAGAATTAAGTAATAGAAATATGTGTGTGCTAATTAACAGCTTGGAAGTTATTAAAGTTTGGACAATGTAATTTCTGACCTAGTATAAGGTAATGGTTTGGTGAAAGGTTTGATTGCGTCCTCTCTAATTGTACACTTATACTATGTTGGAGATAGCCACTTTCTGCATGCCCTTTCCCAGTCCATGGATCTCTTCTCCTTTGGACCTTTTATTTCTGTGTAACACCACTGTCTCTATGCTGTCTCTGAACCTCAATTCATGCCCAGCCTGTGGACCCTGCCACTGTTCATTTGCTGGAGCTATCACTGGAAGACCTCAAAAGCCAGACTAAACACAGATTTTTTTTTTTTTTTTTTTTTTTTTTTTTTTTAGCAGATTTGCTAGAAGGGTTTGAAAGAAAACACAGAGGGAATTTGGGTATGGATGTATTAGGTGAATCCTTGAGAAATGCACTTTGGCAGATAGCTCTATGAAATTGTTCCTTGGAGGGCTGTATGTAAGAGGTTTATGGTGCTCCTGAGTAGACCTGATTTTCAGGTCAAGGTTTGTCTATTGTAATAGACAATATATACAACAATACTACTTCCAAGCTGTGAAGCGCAAGTTGAAATTTGAGAGTCCTGTAACAACAACCTCAGGACAGGACACTATGCAAAAGAAATTCTGCATATTCAAAAAGAAATGTGAGATGTGGATCTGTATTCAGATTCTAAATGTTTGCGTGTGTGTGACTACTCAGCCATGTTTAGCCATGCTAAAATATTCTTGGATCAGCATTATTATGGTAGTGTAGCACAGTTTCCAATAATTTGGAAATGGACCTTCTGGTATTTTTGGGACTGTCATAGGACAAGGACATTACCTTCTTGCCTTCATCTGTCATGGGTGTCTCATGTTCACGATATGTCGAGTTCTCATGGAGGCTGCAGCATTATTTTCTGTACCCTTTTCCCCCCATTTAGCTTCTAGGTACTTAGACAAAATTGAGTAAAGAAGCCTTTACTTGAGAACCTTTTTACTGGTTGCCGTGCTTTTAAAGCTTTAAAAGCTTTTGCTGAAAAGGTACCTATTTTCTTATCACTTTTTTTTTTCTTCTAGAAAAAGGGCATCATTTGAAGTTCTTTTTTGGCAGCTGTATTTCATTGTGATACATTATGTCAGGGCACATCAGTCGCATGAAGATTTTATGGAGAAAAGTATATGCTTTTTAGATGCCCCTCTCTGCAGCCCCCTTCAAAACACTTTTTTTTTTAAAGAAACTCTTCAACTATCAACAGCATTATGATACTTGAAACATGGTGGGTGTAATGGCTTCATCTTACTCAATTATATAAATGCTACTTAAAAAAGGAATATAGAATTTAATGTGGTGAATTTAGTTATTCTAAGAAAAATTGACCATTTTCACCTTTTACTGATATTTACTTTTCAGTGTTGGAAAAGGCTTCCTTTCTTCTGTGGCTAAACTAATCCTGTACTGTTCCTTATTTTACCACAAAATGCGAAGCATTCTGAATTCAAATGAAAATGAGGTACCTTGATGAAAGTGGGCTTCAGGTGTCAAACACTAAGCATTGTACATTTCTATTTGCTCTGATCCTCTAGCACACGTAAGATTTCACCTCTTCACCTTTGAACAAGATTGCACTAACTTTGATCTTTTCAATTTTGTTCAACTCCAGGGAAGGAGCAGCTACTTGAAATGTGTTATCATTTAGATGTTCTGAGGTTCTTAAAGGAAGGAAAAAAAGAGCTGCACTGTGAACTAAAAGCTGTAGATTTTTAACTTGAATGCTAGCTTTTGTAGCGAGAGTTGTATGCTTTAGCATCAAGAGCTTTTTATAGATGAAGAATAAAACTATATGCTCTTAAAATCTGCATTTTGAATTATTTAACATGAATTTAATTTTATTCAAACACTTATCCGCAGAAGTGCTGTGGAAGTTTCCCAGTTCAAAGCATAAGATTTGTGTTCTTGCTTGTTTGCTTATGCCCTATGTCTGTTATTTGAGACTCAGTGCTACTGTGATATTAATTCATGACACTGACATTTACTCTATTTTTATAAGTGTTACCATCTGAACAAAATATCAAACTAGATTCTTCATTTCCTCTTTAAATCTGAAAACATGTAACAGTGGGAACAAAGTTAGAACTATGATATTTTCAAGAACTTTACATAGATTAACTTCTAATTTTTTCCAAGAACTTTACATGACTTGGATGAAGGGACAGACTGCACTCTCAGCAAGTACAGAACTGAGAGGAGTAGCTGATGCACCTGAGATCTGTGCTGCTGTTCAGAGGGACCTTGAAAGGCTGGAGAGTTGGGTGGAGAGGAACCTCATGAAGTTCAACAAGGGCAAGTGCAGGGTCCTGCACCTAGGGAGGAACAACCCTGTGCCCCAGTACAGACTGGGGCTGACCTGCTGGAGAGCAGCTCTGCAGAGAAGGACCTGGGGGTGCTGGTGGAAGACAGGTTGACCATGAACCAGTAATGTGCCCTTGTGACCAAGAAAGCCAATGGTCTCCTGGGGTGCATTAGGAAGAGTGTTGCCAGCAGGTCAAGGGAGGTGATCCTGCCCCTCTACTCAGCCCTGGCAAGGCCTCGTCTCAAGTACTGTGTCCAGTTCTGGGCTCCCCAGTACAAGAGAGATGGAGCTACTGGAGAGAGTCCAGTGTAAGGCTTCAAAGATGATCAGAGGGCTGGAGCACCTGCCCTGTGAGGAAAGGCTGTGAGAGCTGGGCCTCTTTAGCCTGGGGAAGAGAAGGCTGAGGGGGGATCTTACCAGTGTCTATAAGCAGTTGTGGGGAAGTGAAGGGTGGGTGTAGAGAGGATGAAGCCAGACTCTTTTCAGTGGTGCCTAGTGATAGGATGAGAGGCAATAGGCACAAACTGAAACACAGGAAGGTATATCCATCTGAACATGAGGAAGAACTTGTTTATTGTGGGGGGGACTGAGTGCTGGAAGAGGTTGCCCAGAGAGGCTATGGAGTCTCCTTCCCTGGAGATATTCAAAAGCTACCTGGACGGATCCTGGGCAACATGCTCTATGTGATCCTGTCTGAGCAGGGGGATTGGACTAGATGATTTCCAGAGGTCCCTTTTAATCTCAACTCTTATGTGATTCTGTGATTAGCAATAATTCCTATAATGATTATCACCGTTTATCAGTGTGGTAGGATCTTCTTGCTTTTAGAAGCCAAATATTCACCCTGATGTTTTTTAAAACTTTTAGTCAGAGAGTGACTGTTTGAAACTATCCTTTGCTTTCTGAAAAACAGGATGGCTATAAGGTCCTGGGAAGTTGCATTGAAGTATATATGTTAAAGTTGCTTTAAAGCTTAAGTTTTTGTCCATTCATGCCTTTTTCATCTTATTAAGTTTACTCTGACTTATATTGACTCATTCCATGTCTTCTCTGCTGAGATTGCAGTTGTTCAAGGATGTTCATTTTAAGTAGCTCTTTGCATCATAGGAGTCAGTCAATAGACACTCTTGCTTTATTTTGAGGTTTACTTTGCACAACAGTGCGAACAGTGACAGTTTCCCCTTTCCAGGATATGCTGCCTTTTGAATTCACTTTCATTGACAAGCTGTTGGAGACAAATTAATGTCACGTTAATTTACTTTAACATCCGATTCTTCCTGTCTGTTCTAGGGCTGCTTAGAGAACAGATCATCTCGTAAAAGGTCTAAAGCCCCCCCCCCCACAAGTGTAACCATGATTATTTCTTCAGAAGAATGATTTATGTGACACAAAAATAAGGACAATGAAAGAAATAAAGCAAAAGATGCTGTGACATACTATATCTTGTCAAAATTTATCAGGAGAGCCAATCCGTACAGAGATCTTTGAGGTTGCTATTACAGGGATCAAGTAATGTATTATTCATCAATTACTTCTCTGCTCTCCTTTTCCTTCCCAGTTTTCTAGGTTTCGGGAAGGAAATAAGCCCTGGAATCAGGTGCCTTAAGTCATGCTTCATCCTCTAGTTTCCCTGAAGATGTCTGTTAACACATTACAAGTTACTGGATGTATGATCTGATAGAGGTATTTGCCTATGCTGCTTCTGGGGAACCTCTGGTCTCTTGAGGACTGAAGCTTCATTAAGATTTGTGATTGCTACTTTTCATTAATTAGTTGGATCTGATTTTTCTATGCTGGTCAAATAAGCTGTTTTGAAAAGTACTTGATCATCTAGCCTTGCCCTTTTGCAGATGAGCTCTACTTGTGAATGGCTTCTCCAGTGACCAGTGTCTCGTGGTTTTTGTTGACTGGTACCTGCTTGCCTATTGTGCTGGGAGGATGGTGAGGAAGCTTGGCTTGGCTCTTTGGTCATTTAGGACTTTGACAATGGTAGCAGAAAACGTGGTTATCTGACTAGGGACAGGAATATCTCATAGTAGGGGATAGTGCCAGTGTAAAATCAAAATGATTGGAAATGGCCTAAGCCAAGAAAACTTCTGTAACAGCAATTACTTGCTGATGATTTTGGGGAATAAATAGGCCATACTGGAAGAGCTGACAGCTATTGTGCCTACATCCAGAATACGGTCTAGGTGCTCAGTACTGTCATGTATGTCTGAAACGATCTATGAGTATGACTCAGGTTATCGCTTCCAGACCTCAGGGCCAAGATTTTCTGGAGCTGCAGTTAACAGCCTGTCCATGTGTGTGGGGTGAACTGTCTCTTGTCTCTTCCTCGTGAAAGTTTGCTGATGGGAAGCACTCAGCAGTCCTCTGGCAACACTAGTTTTATTTTTGAGGCAGAAGTCTCTGTGCAGATTTGATTTTTGCATCATTCTACTTCATTTAAATGATATTCATTTTTTTTTTTTACATTTCCATTATTTATTCAGAAAACTACCAAGTTGAATTTTTAGTCTGCAAGACAATTACTCATGACAGCACAACAGAGTTTTTAAATACACTATAATAATAATTTTTTCTGAGTATATGCAGGACAATGCCTACCACTGCATTGAGAATTACGTGTAAGAAGACAGTAGATTTTGTAACATGATTATTTTATTCCCACAATATTTTCCATAAATATTTCCTTGGCATCACTATTATCTAGATTTTTTTTTTTTTTTTTAAGGAGTAGTTGATGGTTAAAAGCTGTCCTTATTGCACTAAGGAAGTAAAATCCACACTTGTTAGGCTCTTATTTCATCCTCTTTCCTATAGTCTCACCTTTCTGGCCCTGCTAACTTTCATGTCCATAATGAACTCCATTTAGCTTCCCTACAGTAGGACCTTGTCTTTGTTAATCACTGACCCAGCGGCACGAAGCTACATAGGAGAGCATTTTTTTTCCCCTGGATTTTCTCTACTTCCTTCAGCAGTTGTAACTTCTAAGAGACTGCAGAAAAAACAAGTATAAAAGATCAGGAAGATGGCCTGAAAAATAATGTTTAAAAGATGTCTCTCTCATTGTACTCAGTTTTCCACTAACTGCCAACTACAGACTGACAGCTGAAATCTTAGAAGGAGTTAATGAGATTAGGTCCTTGAGGACTGATTGCCCAATGCAGTCTTCTCATTCAGCAGCGTCATGCTATTTTTTTTTCCTTTTTTCTAGTAATCATATATAAACTTCTCATAGAGGTCAGCTGGAACCTCATAGCTGAAGTTTCATTTAAAACAGCTGGAAATGAGTTCACCTTAGCCCAAGCTGTAGTATAACAGCCAACTTCTGCTCCCCCAGCCCTGCTGTGAGTCGAAGGCATTTTCTGCTCTGTTACTCTTCACCACCGAGCAGCCTCCTGTCACTCCTTCGCATGGCTCGACATGCATACCTATTGCTCTTCCTAAATACATGTGGATGCTTGCAAAGCAGTCTTCCCATTGCTTAAAAACTGGAGGTACCAGTCACTCCCAGGCACATGATTCATACATCTTAGTTCGTAACAGCCTGAGGTACTTTTGTATACACTTGATTACGAGGGATTTCTTTGCACCTAGTTAGAAAAGATTAGGTCTGTCAAATATCTAGCACTTACCTAGTGGTGTTTTTCTTATGATTATCTCCTTTCTGCCTGCACTTGGCAGAGAGAGTGCAAATCAGATCAAAATTCAGAGTTGTAACAATTTATACTTGCTTTGCTAAGGCATAAATGAGTGCAAGGTTCATGGAATGGAGGAGGATCGACCCGTGGTGGCTTCTGTCACAAATGCAAGGTGGTCAGCCCCCCTGCTAGCTGGGAAAGCTCAGATGCTAAGGGACCCTGTGATCTGTGTTGAGTCAGGTATGGGCTGTGTGACCACTGGAAACTGGTGGTGCTTTTGGAGGAGGCTTTGAGATTCCCTGGGATCCTGTGGAGATGATAAATTTATTGTGTTATGTGAAGACTCTCTGTTGGGAAGCCAGGAGCTGGCTGAGTGTTGGGAGAGGGATGCAGGCATGGGGATGGTTTCAGAAGGGCAGTAATACACTGGAATATCTTGTAGGGCAGAATACAACATTTTGCTTTTTCATTGTTCCATGTTTCACACAAGTATTTGCATGGTGTTTAACAAAGCTGTGTACTCTGCCGTTTCCTGAGGTCAGTCTTCATTCTTCTTTCCCTCAGTCTTCTCCTAAAAGGCTGCGTCAGCCTTGCCTTGCACTGAGCACTGTGTAAAATAATGCAATAACAGCATATGAAATGGGCAGAACGGCTAGGAATTGTATTGTGGTCTGTCTCACAAGGTGGTGAACCCCGCCAAGGGAGCATGGAGTCCATACATCAAGCGAGGTAATCTAGTGCATACGTAACTTAATAGCGGGTCCTGCTAAAATAAAGGGGCTATTTGTGTGCATAAATACATGTGCGTGCTAAAGTGCTCAGCTGGGTCGATGCCAGGATGTTCAGCAGTGTGCAGGCTGAGCCCTTCCAGATGTCTCTGAAGATAAAATGAAAAGAAAGCGACAGTCACTCCTGGTTACATAGAACACAATCCAGCTTTTAAAAGGCTACTTTTGATAATTAGGTATTTTGTGTACTGTGGCAAGATGTGAATTATAAAACCTCTAATAATAATGTAGTTCAGTCAGGGTAGCCTTGAAATTAGACCCCTAACAGGGAGGTTGCACTGTGTAATGATAGTACAGTACCATTTGTTTCAACACATTTAGCACTACAGAATGGGATTTTTTTTAAACACCAGATGTTCTAGTGACCCGAGTGTTGACTTTAAAAGAAGACACAATAGAATAGTGTGTCAGGGTCAACAGCACAAATTAATCTGTATTATTCTGCTGTCATATTATACTGTATGCCACATATGAGTAAGATCTATGGCTAGTGCCTTCTTTGCATGCAACTATTTTTCTACATGGCAGGGGGGCTTTCAGTATAGAAATTTTTGAACTCCCCAAATCCTCAAATCCCCCTGAAATCAAATTGATTCTTTCTTTTATAGTTTAAATTATAAATGTAACATTCTTATGGACAGTGAGGACTGTGGGAATGCAATTGTAAGCTAGCAGAACTGAAAAGATGCACAACAGCACTACGAAGTATTTTGCTCTTAATTGTAAATTCCATATTTAAGGACTTTCAAAAATTGATCCTTGGGTTCAGTGTCTGCCTTTTTCTCTGAACTTAATGTTATGTGTCACAAATGAGTAATCATTTACAAACATTTAACAACATTTGAAGTAATAGTTTACCTGAAATGGATGTTTTTGTCTCCTTAAGTCCCTCATATCCCTCCTCTTCCCTGCCCTGTGACTTCTAAGCTGTTGCTGCAAAGATGGCAGGATGTCAATGTCCCCAAAATTGAACCCGTGATTTGTTTTTCTTTGATTTATGGGCTTGTAGTCAATAAACTTTATAAAGGAAAGTATCAGACTGAGCAATCAATCAAAGATAAGCGGATTCTTGTCCTTTAAAAGCATTTCACCCCAGTAAGCAAGGGCCTCATTCATCTTTTACAACCACTCTTGCAGCTTTCAGCTGAGAAAAGACTCGCTGCTGACTACAGCCAGTTCTGCAGAAAAGCCTCTGTTGTTGCCTTTCAGCTGAGACTTTTCAAATTCATCACAGCAGTATGTTTCACTTCCATGTTATTCACAATTTCTAAAATGGTAGACTGTTTCCATGTTATTACCAAAGCTAAATCTCCTTGCGGTGAGTCAGGCAAATGCTTCTGTTTTAAACTGTCAATAAGCATGGACTGTTATTTTGCAAAAATAGCATTCATTTTCTTTGTTATTTTACAAAACAAAACAGAGAAGAGTTCCTATTTGTTCTTCTAGTAGTATGTGAATTTCCCTTTGAGTGAGGCAAATGTTATCCTGTGTGTGTTGCTTCTCTGAAGCACAGATGGTGTGCATATGCAGATTGGTGATTTTCTAATCAATACAGTGACACTTGGGAATATATGTAAGTATTGTAATAATGCATTAGTCAGGAGTGATGTTGTAACACACTGAGATCATACACATAAATCTAAGACACCATGTCTAGACACCCCAGGGAAGATGGCATGCCACGGGTTAGAGCAAGCATTAAGGAAGTGCAATATTTCAAATATGATGGGAAAATAATGCAATTTGCAGACTTTAATAAAACCATTGGGGAATTAATTTCACTAAGGGTACACTCTCTCCCAAAACATCCACGTTCTTACGTTTTCTTCACGGATAATCAGAACAAGAGACACTTTACCTGCTATCTCAGGCATAAACACAGTATGGTATCTGTGAATTGTGCTATATCTTTAATGTGCTGAATATGAAAATAATCCCTTTATAGGTAGTGCTTTAGCAGAATAAAACTGCATTATGCAAACAATGCACAGACAGTATAAACCTTGGAGATTCAGAATTTGAAGAGCTTATAAATTAATCTCATAAGTGCTGATTTGAGCATGCTCAGGGAATGTGTTCAGCTGTAAAACTTGACCAATCTAACCTACACAGTTTTAATTATTAGCTTTTTTGATGATCAAATATTAAATGAAGATGTGGAATTTATGACTCTTTTGCATATGTAAATGCCTTTTCTCTGGAAAGATTTTTTTATAAGAACCTCTGCTACCTCTAACTGCCTTTGGTTATTTTGTTGTCTGTATAGCTCCTGACATACAATTTTTATCAGCCAACCTCTTTTTAAATCTTTGCCAGTTGATAAGAGCTCACAAGCAAGTAACTTGCAATACAATGCCAGAAACGCTATGATAAAAATGTTGCTCTAACATTGCATCCTGGCCATGGATAGCAATGATGACTATTTTCAAGCAAAAAGCTCAAAAGGAATACATAGCATAATGGTATGTTTTGCTTTTGGCCAGTGAAATACACTTTGGAATTCATGAGATTCCCACAGTGATGATCCTACCAGTTAAAGCTCCACTTAAAAGTTGGCTCCGTTGATAGCTCCATCAGCCTCCTCATCTCTTGTCATCTGAAAGGTTGATAGTAGAAAATCTTTAATACATCTGAAGATTTTCAATTAAAATGCAATCAAGTTAGATGCTGGCTGTAATCAATTCTATTAATTTTGCAGCTCTAGAAATTAGTGAATGAAGGCAGCTCACGTTTTTCAAATAGTGATCAGGGTTTGTGTCTTGCCTCTGATCTGGTTCAGGAAAAAGAGGTGTGTACTTCAGCGGGGAATAAAACCAGACATTTTGGTATTATCCTGTCGTCGTCATGGTACGTGTCCCTCTCCGCTTATAGAGACACTGATCACTAATCCTTCATTTGGTTAATCAGCTAAAATGAAAACCCTTTGAACCCAAAACCTGAAACAGGATGGGCTTAAAGTTAAGAAATATTTTAAAATACATAGGAGCCTCTTGGGAGAGAGAGGCTGGAGCTGGGACCTTGGTGGGTCAGTGTGGCTGTGAAGCCTCTCTGCAGCCAGACCTGGAGGCAGTCCACTTCCTCTGAATCCCCTTATGTGTGACCCCTGCATGCTTCACAGTGGAGTTTCAACTGCTAGGACCTTAAGGAAATCCAAATGGGATAGAAATATCTCTGCAAAATAATAATAATAATAATAAGGAACAGCTTTCATGAATCTCCATGGAGATTTCTTCCCTCTGAGTATCTTCCAAGGCCCTTGCCACAGTCAGGGCAGGATGTCTCTGTTGTTAGACCAATTTTCCTATTGTCCTCTGTCTCTTCCCATCTGTCTGCTGCTACCCAACAACTATTATTATTTATGTTCATTTGCACAGTTCTCATTAGAACTCTGGAATGTCAGTAGCACATTAATGATCATTCTTTAACCTTATTTTTGCCCTCAAGAAATGTTTTCTAGTTTCTTCTTCCCTTTGCCTTCCCTTAGTTTGGCACTTGATCTTTGTTGGATTTCTGCTGTGTTTCTACTGGCACTGCATCCACACTGATTGCTGTCATCCTTCGTTTTAGGGAGTTCCAAAGTCCACCCACTTTGATCAGTATTGTAAAAAACGTGCTGATGTTTTAATTTGGAGATGGTTTCACTTATACCAGTTCTTGTGAAGGATATGCCTCACCATTGGGTTCAGTGAATGTGATCCTCACCATTTGGTAGAATAGGAACCAGATCCTGTATTTCTCTTCCTTCCCATGGAAGTTACTGTAGTCTAATTCTTAGCAGCTTCTACTTGTCAAATGGATGTCTGCAAGACCTTGCAGCAGCACCCTGGGTCTCCTGGGCTCTTGCACAGAGCCTCTGCTGCCACCCGTCCTCGTGCCTTTCAGCAGCTGCTGGCACTCATCCCTCCGATGGAGGCCCCAGCAGAGGAGCTGGGTGGGGAGCCTGGGGCAGCCCACTCTCCTAGTTACGTATCGGTGTGCATTTTGGATGGAAACACCATGAGGTGTTTGTAACCTCTGAGGTGTCTTTGCCCGCGGGGCAGTCCCGCTGCGGCACTGGGACCACGGCAGTGGGCTCACAGACGTCCACAGCAGCCGTGCCTCTACAGCGGGTGCTGGAGAGCATCTCGTCAGCCGGCAGGAACATCAGGCACTAGACAGAGCGCTTTAACCTTGCTCAACCTTTCACTGGGCTCTTTGACTAATTAGATAAATTGGAGTTTTATTGGTGTTTCTAGACCTAGATCTCTTACGTGACAGGCTGTATATCTGAGCAGTCTAATGCCTTACATTTTGTAAATCAATATAGCTTTATCTATTTTTAAAAAGCTAGAAATGTGTGGGTTTTTTTTTTTTTGGCCTGCTATCACATCCTATAAATAATATTGATTTTGTTTAGCCTGAAAAAACTATTTAATTCTGTATTGGCTCACTGTGTTAGTCAAACACAGTTCTTGGGTAAGTCTGAGCACAATTCTCATACAACACGCTATTTTTATGCTCTGTGTGCGCGTATGTGTATACAGTTACAAAACTGATATAAAAGAGCGGAAATGGGATCTTCTGAGCATAAACCACATCCAAATTGTCACTTTATGGAATTTTTCATATATTGGGATTTAACTGACAAGCACAAGAAAGGACAGTTAGATTGCATGTCCTCATCTCAGATTTTGCAGGTGTTATGAAGCCATGATGGGAACGTGTAACATTAAGCAAGCCTTAACTGACTAGGCTAAAAAGAAAAAGTTAAAAATGGATTTTATATTTACATCATTAATATACACTTTTCTGTTTTTTTTGTTTTGGTTTGTTCTTTTTCTCCTTTCAAATGCTGGATGTACGAATATTCAGATTGTCTTTTTTGAAGTCTGAGATGAAGATTTTAGGAAAAGATAATGATATGCAAGGTCAGGGTCATCACTCCGTCTGTTGTCTGCTCTGTTTGAAACAACAAATACTGTACTGCACATGCAATTGGAAAGGACTAGTGCAGTGACGTTACTTGCGGATGCTTCGGATACACAAAAGTACCTTTAAAGGTACTTTTAAAGGTATAACTTCTGCTACCTGTTGACATTTCCTTGCCATGTGTTCTAAGCATCTGTACCAGTACTTTCTCAATTTTTATTCTGAATGGATACCTAATACATGTAATCCAAATTTCACAGCCAAATCCAATGAGAAAATATTTAAAATATGTTCCTCAGTATCCAACTGTGTTAAGATGCTTATGTAAGCCTTTGGATCATGCACTAAATAAATACCTGTTTAATTTGTTTACATATCAGTCTTAAAATCCTGAGTTGAATATCCTGTAATGTCAAACATTTGACACTTTATGACCTGAACAGAATATCTGAAGATAGATCCTGTCTGTGTAAGTACAGAATCAATTCATATACAAACTCAGGTGGGACAGTGAATCTAAAGACTCACTTTCTGTTAACGTTATACGAATGCAACAGAGAAGGCAATTTTTGTTTCTCTGTTGAACTTTTGAGTGCTAGTTCATGTGTTATTGCTTGCAAGTAGCTTTCTAATTTTTACTGTTATTTGCCTTTCGCAGTTAGCAAAGACAAAATATCAGATTGCTCAGTTAAATTTCATGTAGGAAGAAAGCACTAATGTGAGTTACAAGAAGGTCAGTCTGTGAATTTTTCAGGAAACAACCCTGAGAAGCTAAGGAACTTTAATTCCTAGTTATGGAAATTAACGTATAATGATGTTCTTCTAAAAGGCAATCTCATCTCATGGCTTTAAAATTACTCTCTGCATGAAAAGCACATGAGGGTATTTTGTGTAGAAACTAAGCAGAAAGTATTCACTACTTCTTGTCACGGGAATGCCCATAAGAATTTGTGATAGGTGTCTAAATGTGGTGGTAAGTAATAAGCAGGTATTGACTTCTATTGAGATCAGTATCGAGATTTGTTGACCCAAAGAGGTTACAATTGACTAAAGAGTGGGGCAGTAAATCTTCTTATTGAACAAAAAGCAAAAGTCAATATATGTATTATTATAAACATTTTTCTTTTGGCTGAGATAATAAGGGTGGAGTGTTTTAAGACTTTAGATTTATGTGGTCATGATAGCATACTGCTTCTATTATTTAGTCAAAGGATATAGAATGCTTGTTCTTTTTTAAAAAAAATTATTTATTTTTAATACAACTTCACCAATCATGCTAAAGCAGTAAAGCCTGCATCAACTTTCACATCATAAACTCTTATTGTTTTATAACTCAGCTATAAAGATTATTTTCAGATTGAAATTTGGCCTGCAAGCTCTTTGCCTAAGAATCATTTTTTTCCCCAGAAGGGTGAAAGGAATAAAGAAGTTCTATTGAACTATTTATTGAATTTCAGAGGAGCAAAAAAGACATGTTGTGATCTTTATATAATTCAAAATTGAGATTGTATTCTTTATTGAATATTACTTTCTGCATAATGCAGGATATACTTCATTTTTATAAAGGTGGAGAGTGCAAATGTTCTTTCAGTGCTTTCAAGTTCTTGCTAATATTAAACCAAGCTTTGTATTGTGAACAAGTATTTTTATGCTTTCTGTATTTTAGTCCATTTGATTATGCATTACATTTTAGGTCAATGCATTATATTTTAGGTTATTGCTTGGAAAAATAAAGAAAACAGAAATCCACTCAAAATATTGAACTTACTAATTAAAATCACATATAATCCATAGTGAGAATGACTGAAGAAATAACTATTGAATTACTAGTATATAGTGTTTATATCTTAGTGTGTTGGCAATCAGCAGAAAAAATCCTTCTGTACATCCAAAATTCTCCAACAAAAGTCATCCTTTGTTTTCTATTGCAGAAAGTATCTGTCTTCCGCCTTCTTTCATAAGACTTTTTTTTTTTTTTTTTTTTTTTTAAGGATTTAGGAACTTCAGGTAATGTAGGACACTTCAGTGAATCTCTTCAGCAACACAGGCTGTGGTAAACACATTAAAGCTATTCTATGTTCTTTGCACTGGCTGGCTGTGGAATTTGGAAATAAGCTCAAGTTTTCCGTCCTTATCTTTGAGACGCTTCATAATCTGGGCAGCTGAAGGCTGCTCAAAACTTGGAGATGAAGCCTGTGCTTGCTGTGTGTTGCCTATGCAGCACTGTGCATGACTGCTCTGGCAAAATGGCATTATTTGTGGCAAGAGAAAAGCTTCCTTGTGCAGAAGAGAGAACGAAATAATTACTCCATCCAAAACCTCTGTCTAAGATCTGCTGTGCTTCTGGTGCTCTCTGATGTGTGTGTGTGGGGGGACTTTGCATGGATTGCTTCCTGGGCTTCCCTGTCGCTGGCATTGCTTGCGCTGGCATTCAAAGCTGTGAATTACTCTGCTGTGGCCTATAACTGTGACCTTTTCCCTTACATGTTTGCCATTCTCTTTTTATGCCACGAGGGATGATGCCAATGCCTGTGATTCTACCTTGGTCCAGCACAGTATTAATTTGTAGTTTCTTCTTCATTCTCCTGGTGGGTGACAGACTTTGCCTTCCTCAGAGAGATGCTGATTTTCTTTCCTTGCCTCTGCAGAAACTCAGGAGCAGTGTCATCATGGAGATATCTACTCTTTTGTCAGGTCTCAGCAACTTGAAAGAGTCCCTGCAAATTGCATCTCCCACAGGAACAGTATTTCCTAATTCACTGGTATAAATGGCTTATTCTGAATTGAAGGCTATTTCCTCTCACTATTTATGGATGTACAGTTCTGGAGATGCATGGGAGGGAAAGGCAATTCTCTCATGCCTAGTTTTGCCCCTTAGAAAAGATGCATGCATGTAAACCCTTTTGCTTTGAAGAAAGTGGTGCGACTTGGAGGCCAAGGTTAACTGGCATTTAAAGTCCTTTCGCTTTTGTCATTGAAATGGGTTGGACTGAAAATACAGAAGATCATTTTACAGTCTTGAAAAATGTCATAGTTTTTTTTTTCTCTGTCAAATATGAAGAGCAATGATACTTAGAGCGTATCAATAGTGCATCTGGCTGGGGATGCTGGTGTGGGCCGACGTTGCAGTTGCTTCTTCCAAGCATTAACGAGGAGCTCAGCCTGTGCTCTTGCGCTTTGTGGATGGGCAGGCAGACGGAGACATGTTTCCTTATTTCACGATATGTGTATAAGTGGCTGTATTTGCATTTAGTGTGAGAAGGTTGATGGGAAGAAGTGTGTGTTAAAGTACCTTGGGATCCAATTGTAGACAACCAAAAAACTTAAATATCCCGTCATGTCTGAGACTTCCCATTCCTTTCAGGATAATATACTTCAGGACTGTCTGCTAAAATGTTCGGAGGTGGAATTGCTTTCCTGAAGTAAGTATCTCTCTGGGATCGTGCTAAAGTTTCAGCAACCACAGCTTCTAACCATGTTTTGCCCATCTTATTGCAGTTTCTGTCCATTGACTGTGATGAGTTTAAAGCAGTTTTCACTTTCAAGTTATTATAAAGGCTGTTGAAGATTAAAGTCTTTCATAGCCACTCAGTGTCTACATATTTATTCCAAACTCCTGAAACTTCATCCGTGTCTGTCCACAAAATCATTTCCAGCCTTCCTCTCTGGATATGCATGCTCTTTAATGACATAACAAATTAGCTGTTGGTGGCAAAATGGTAATTGTGGTGGTTGATGATTCCAGTCATGACACGGCAATAACAGACCTACACTAAGTTAATGGTGAAAACCATTTGGCTTCAGTAGGAGCAGATCGCAGGAAACTGAATAAATCTTTAGTATTTTGAGCTTTGGCATTGTCAGATCCTGGGTCTAGTTGTGCCTTCTCTGTGTGGGAATGTCTCTTGTATTTTGTATTTCTGTTCCCAAAAATCAGCTACTACTTGTTCTTTGAGCTGTCTAAATGACTTTGTTATTTAACATGTACTCAGAGCAAGTGAGCTCTAAGCTAGTTTTGTGAAGTAAATGGGAAAATCTACTTATGATGATGTGCTTTTTCTCAAGGCAGGTAGACTAAGTCTTCATTTGTGTTGAATGAGATATATCTTATTCAATAATAGAATTTAAGCACCATATTTACAGATAATACGAAATTATTTATTGAACTGGTAAGCACTGGGCTGAATGTCCCATCTGAAAATGACAGCTTCTTTTCCAGTTTGAAAACAGTGTTTCTGTAGATTTTTCCTGTCAGTACCATATTATCTACTTTGGTCATAATGAGCTATTTTTTGATTACAATAGAAGATAAAATGGTGTCAGAGTAGTGCTATAGAGATAGATAATATGGCTTTTAGAAGAAATATGCTAGGATGGTCTATCTGGGATCTGTAAGTTTGGTGTTCACCATCCTCTTGAACCAGAGAATCTCAAAGACAGGCAGATTACAGTTGTTCCGTTCACCAGTTGCTCTCACCGATTTTTTCACTGTTCAGAAATTCCTGTGCTCGAGTTGGAGCTTCCTCTTCTTGCCGTTGCTTGCTAGAGTGTGATTAATAGTAGAATAGTGTCGACTCAGACAAACTTAAACCAGCAAAGTAACTTTCTTTTTTGAAAAAGAGATGGGAATAGTGTGGGTGAAAATCTTTCCAGCATCACAAGGCTTGTAAGCCCAAAGGACATTTTTATTATAGTCAGTGGGGGATGTTAGAAAAATGAGAAGTTGAAGAGCAAAATGTGATTCTAGCTGATTCTTGATCTTGCTGGGGGAGGCTGTGCTTTGATTTCTTTCAGGAAAGCACAGTGCACACCTGTGGTATTATATAAAACATTACATAATTATGAGAATAATACCGTGAATTTTCTCACTCTTGTTCTGGCCCAGCCCACCTCTAACGAAGCAGCGAGCGTGTGGTGTCATCTGTTCAGATGAGCCTTTATGGCCTGCGAGTGTTTGAATCTGTGCTTGTTACCCTTGGCACATATTTTCTGGCATTGCTCTCGGTTATTTCAGGGAGAAAGACTAATAATGTTCCATTAAAACAAGTTCACTAGTCAGGCCAGATTGTTGTCTTTTCTTTCCTCCCACACTTGCAGCCTCATTGTATTTAATAGCACAGCTCAGGGCTTCCCCCTCTCTGCTCCTTGTCACTCAGAGGTATTTAAAAGAGGATTTAAAATGGCTGTTCTTCGTGCTTAATCCTTGATCCCTTCTGCCCCCTGGCCAAGCTTCCTTATTCATTAGGAATAACAACTTAAGTCCACATTTTTGCAGCTCTGGTTTATAGTAATTTTGTCTTTTGAGTATAAATGATTGTTCAATTCAGACATTCAAAATTAAAGCGAAGTTGCCAGTGGAAACAGGTGACTCATTATACAGTGAGTTAGGACAAATAAAAAGTGCCTGTGTATAATAATCAGAAGATATTGACTTTTGCTGAGGTCGGGATTACAATTTATTAACCCAAGAGGTAAATATTGACTGAAACTTAGGGCAGCATTTTCCCTCCTTTTCCTTCCAGCCCAGAGAGGGCTATAGAGGATTTACTAAATAACTCCACCTGCCTGCGCAGTGAGATGGAGACTTTTGCGTTTTGCCTGCAGTTTTGTGCTTGTTTTTCGTTCTGGCTCTCCCGAGGGCAGAAAGATTTGAAGGGTATTTCACAAGGCTGCTTTAAACCCCGCTAATCGCTGTTTCTTTGTCTTGGCTCTGGTCCTCGGGAGGCAGCAGCGTCTCCTGGGCCGGGCCGGGCTTCTGCGCCTTGCCCCGGCCCGGCCGGCCGCGCGTTTCCCCCTTCCCTGCCCCGCCGGGATGCGGTCCTCAGCCGGAAAACCACCTGCTCCCGCGCGTTTCAGGATTTGTTCCTCTCCTGCCCTCCCTTTCGTCCTCCCTCGTCCCGTTCCCTAGGCTGGTGTTTCTTAAGAGACCCGCTTCCTTCTCCTCTCGTCCTTCGTGCCCACGGCTCGCTCCGGTGCTCCCGCGCCCTCCTCCTCGGAGGGTTTGGGTTGTGCAGGGTTTGGTTTCTGCGAGGCAAGATCTCCCAGGCGGGATTGGGTCTCTGTACATTTTTAAACGTTACAGTATAACTCCAGCAAGTTTTTAGCAGGCAAGGGCTGCTTAGTGCGAATTGGAAACATGTTTTGAAAGCAATTTCTGAACCTTGCTGGAAAATCCATCTGTGAATAGGCAACAGAAAAGTATTACTATCAAATTGTTTATATAAAGAATAGAGTCATGCACTGAACTGTTTTCCATCTGTGGATTTCCAAGAGTTTCCAGTGGTGGTGCGGACACCTGTGTAGCAAACAGAAGCCTATTGAAAATGTGCTTTTTGCATTACCTTTGCAAAGCTGTTAGGACTAGTTTGCAGATCCCCAAGTGTCTGTGGACCACAAACTGGAAACCATGGCCACCCTATAGTCTCATACTTTGTGAAATCCTGCAGTATCTTTACTGCTGAAGGGTTCGTTATGGCTTCACTGGACGATGGAGCCTGCCCTAGGCGGTGATGTGTGCTGACTTAGAAGTTATCTTAATCACTTTGCAGTGTTAAAGATTTAATCACAGCTGTCACATCTTGGAGACTCCAAGTCTGTTGCAAATATTTGTAAATGACTGACTGCTGCCTGGTGTGATGTGGCCTGCATGAGCCGGAGGCTCCCATTACTCTTAGAGATGAGATTCCATAAAACACTTCTGTGATCTGTGCTCAGACCAAAGTGAGAGGGCCAAAGAAAATGCATTGAAAAGCCTTAGCACATCTCCCAGTGGGCATAACAGTCCACATCACAAAATTTATATACATAATTTGAAATAATTGGCAACTTCAGGAGGCCAAGCAAAGAGCAAGCTGGAGCTATTTTTAGCTGATTATTTATGACCACTTTTTGTTCAGATCCTTCTGTAAGGAAAATATCCATTGGTAGTCCAAATAACTAAATGCCAAAGATAAAATACTCTGTTTTCTGCTCTGAATGGGAATCACACATTCACTGCCTATTTAACAAGCACATTCACTGTATTTTTAAATTTAAATGCTTTCTCTCCGCTTATTTCCCAATGCTCAGATGAAGACTCTTTCCCTCCCCAGACTCTGCTACCTCTCAGTTGCCCTCTAAGTACTTTGTCTGAAAGGTCACAGTCTCACAATACTGACTCCTTGCAGCGTTTCGCAGGAGAAAGCCATCCCGCGTCTCCGCAGCAAGGGAGGGCCCCTGGCAGCAAAACAAACGTGGTTAGTTACGTGTGGCATGAACCTCGGCCGCGCTGGGAGCTCAGCTCCGGCTAACGTGTGATGGCAACGTATCCGGAATTACAAGGCTAACTCATCAGCTCCTCTCAAGACATTTCACTGTGAAATGTTTCATTTTGCCTAGGAAAACTGTATTTGGGGGTCTCATCTAGTTTCCAGTGAGGTCCAGCACTCCCCTCTCCCCTGCTGCTTCGCAGGATGAGTGGCATGTAAAGAGGCCCAAAAGACTACCAGCGTCAGGCCAGAAACCAGTGGTTCAGCGCAGGTGGGAGCCCGAAAGCCTTGTGCTCGTCTGGTGTAAACTGACTCGTTCTGCTGCAGTCTGCAGAGGTCTGACAGCACGAGGTATGCCCCAAGAGCTTCTAAATTCCCAGCTTAGATTTATCTAACTGGTATTTCAGATATCACTTTCTCTGCCATCAACTGGGGTGATTTTATTGATACCCCTCTGACAAACATTTTCCAGCTACAGCTTATTTGCTATCCATGTTTTCCACTGCCTCCAAATAATATATTACATATATGTGATTATAAAAATACCAGTAACCAATTTGGTTTAATTTAAATTTAGATTTTGCCTTAAACAAATAGTGATGTGCCCTGTATATTTTTACTGCCAGATCATGATTTACTAACTCCATTTTGGGGGTTAAAGAGAGCATGACCTTGCTCCATATTAATATTTAAAGATTACCTTGCACATGAAATCAGATGCTGACACAAGTCTCCCAGGACTAGGAGGTTTTTAATCTTTTGAAGAAGCAGTGCCACACTGAAATATGCATTACTACATTCAAAACAGAGCATGTAACAAATATCCCACTAGCAGGCATCAGAGACTGCAAATTTTGTTCAGTGAAAAGAGGTCCGCAAATACCAACTTTCTTTCAGAAAGGGAAAATGCAATGCTATAAAGGCCAGTGCTTGGCATCATAGCAAAGGCCAGCAGCATAATTTGAGACATTACAGCAACAAGAGTTTGCCATTCTGTCCTAAATGCAGGAGCCATTTAGTGCCCTTTTCAAAGTAATACATAGATTTTACTCTTTTTAAAAGGTGAAAGGTTACTTACGTTTTTGTACAAATGCAATATAGAACAGTTTAGGAACCATTTGATTTTTGCACTAGGCTAAAATATGAAAATCTTCTGGTTTTATCTCTTCATACAGTTGATTAAAAGAAAGCCAGCATTGTTTTATTTGAAAAAAGAAATAGTTGATGTTTGACATAAATGACTAATTTTATCTCTCACTTTTACAGCATCTTTTTGTTTAAAAAATAAAAAATCAAGCTTAGTCTACTTATCAGCATTTGTAAGTCATTTCTCTCCATTATATCTAAGCCTGAAACAAAAATATGAGCTGGCAAGCTATAGAAGAGGCTGACTAATTTCTCACTGTATTTTGGAGGTACTCAGTTTTTATGGAACTGCTATAGATGAAATCTTGGGTTACAGTAACTCATGTGTTTTGATAGTATCAGGGAAGTTTTAGATCATGATTTGAAAATGATGAGAGAATGCCTTTTCCCATTCTCTTCTGGGGCAGGGGACAGACACTGCTGCCTACTGCTGAGACATGTCCCACTCCTGGTCACTTGGGTCTCCCTTCTTGCACGTGATTGCAGAGGGTCCCCGGCTGATGTGTGCCTCCAGGGATTTGCTCTGGTGCTACCATAAAGCACTTCCTGACCTGTGTGGTTTGGAGGTAGCCAAGACATTAGATTGATGTGCAAGAGTTTGGGTGTCAAGGAGGATTTCAGCCCTGAAGGAATTTGGAGCCTGTGAAGGTGGCACTTCATACTCATGCCTGAAATGCCAGCTGAGAGCCACCACAATATTTACCCCTAAGTCTGTCTGCAATTACAGTAGCTGCTAAAAGGAAAAAGAACGAGATCTACTGTCCGGGAGTTGTGGAGGCTGGGCCAGAGGATTGGTGCGAGGAGAGCAGGAGTTCCCTTCTCTGTTGCCCCGTGCCGCTTGCGCGGGGCACTGCGGGCTGCCAGCTGCCCCTCCTGGCATTGCCTGGCGCCGTGCGGGGGAAGGCAGCAGCTTCGTCCCTAACCCTCCCCTGGCAATTTCCCAAGCAGAGAGCGTTGCCTTTGTTCTCTTTAAGCTCTCCCTAATGTGATTTTTTTTTTTAATCTTCCCTTTTCCTTAATATGTCCTCCCCAGACCCCACTTTTCTACCTTCTGTCCTCTCCCCCAGCTAAGCTAATGAGGTGTGGGAGCAGATGCCATGGAAATACAAGTATCTTCTGAGCAAGAACATGAAAGAGAACAGCCAAAATGACATAGAGACGCTTGTATTCAATGGAGTTCTAACGTTTTGTCTTGGTTCAACATATTTGTCAGTCAGATAATCCATTTTCCTCTAAATCTGGTTATCTTCTAAGAGTTTTGTGGAGATCACATTTATTACAAATTTGTTGGTTACTGTAAATACAATTGGATCTATTCTATCCTATACTAGTGCTTTTGTTGGCATGGCTAATTTAGGACATTATACTGATAAGCCTCAAAAAGGTTTTCATTGAGTCGTGAGCACAGTAGGATTTCACGATGGCCGTCATAGAAATAGTAACTACAGACATAACAACGCAGAAAGAATGTGACAAACTGAAATTCTTTGTAAAATTGGCAGTACTTTTATTATCAGCAATGCTGGTAATACAAATGGGACTGAATCAACTGATAAGTGTTCTGATTCAATGAACTCACTTATAGTTTATTGTCCCTCTTGTCATATTTTTAACTGTTTTGGCATTCCTATTAAATCTCTCTAAATATTCTTCTTGCTGGTTCAGTGCTTTCAACCAGGAAGCTCATGACTTTAGTGAGGATTTATACTTGATCGTGAATGATTCACAAAGTGAGTTTAGAAAACTAAGTTTAACATCCTATTTAATGCTGAGAAAGAGATCATCTTCTCCCATACCTGTAACAACTTGGCCAAGAAGGAAGAGCCTCAAAATCTCATTTTAAAAACTGAAATCCAGAGCATCTGTTGCCTTTCCAGCTAAAACTCATATCTACTAAGAAGAAAGAGGAATCATTTAATTTGTTACTGTAGTCAGACTAAAAACAATAGGGGTTTCTTTTCAGGGCTAATGTGCTAATACATTTTACTGTACAGCTGGGGACATGGCCTGCTTTGGTTACTGGGGTACAGCTGACGAGCAGTAACTGCTCGTGCTGCCACTTCTCAGTTACATTTATCACGTATCTATGTTCTTCTCTAAAAGCTATGTCTGAAATCAGTTTTGTTTTGAATTGTTTATGGTTGTAATGTACACATTTGGCATTCGCAGCCTGGGGACTCGTGGTACTATTTCCCTGCTGCACATATTCCATTTAGGTAATGTTTGTCTCTTGGTTTTCCCACCAGTGAAATGGGGATAACTGGGTCTCTTTGATGTATCGATAAAAATGCTTTGTGATAGCTTAATATTTCTTTCTGGGATATGCAGTAATGTGTTTGTAGCTCTGTATAGCAAGGGGTAGGGAGAAGACAGAGACAGGGATCTGATGTGAAGAATACAGGACAAAACAGAGGAGGTCTGTGGTTATTCCCTTGGCTGTTCTTTGTCTCCTAAACTAGCTTTGTAAAAGGATGTGGATTTTTCCCCTTTCTTTGCTGAATGAAAAGAAAGCAAGACAGCATATATCTAGGGACACCTGCTGAGAAAATAAAACACAAAAACATGAACATAGTAAGATGAAATATATATTTTGCTTGTACAATAGACATTTTGATCCACAGCTCTGAAAAGTTTCAATGTAAACTGTAAATTAAAATCAATTCAAATGCATTTGCTGCCCAACCTCAGGGTTTTTTGCTGTGCTTTGTCTTTCTAAGCTGGAAAAAAATCTGATCTTTTGGTTGAGCCGTGAGAACTCTGAGAACAAGAAGTAGAAGTACTTCTAAACAAGGTCTTGTAAGGTGTGTCCCCTAAGAGCATGGTTTTAAACAGGTCTTGCATTAATTGCAGTCTCTCTGACTGTTAGGCCGTTGTGATGCTGCATTAAGGTGTTAAGGCTTTTGTCTAGGCCCCCCCGCCCCGTTTGTTCTTCAGTGAGGATGAGCCCTTACAGTATGCAAATATGTAGTGCTGTCTATGCTTTTTTTTTTTTTTTTTGGAGACATAAAAGGATTTTTTTAAAAAAGGCAAGTTGAATATATTGCAATAAAGACATAAATCTTCAGAAGCAGGCAAACTACACTCCCTTTGCACTTCACAAATGAAGCATGGTTTCTGTAAAGAAAGAGTTTGTTAGGAGAACCACAGAAATTAGAATTTCCATAATGACTTGCAAGAAGAAATTTTGTAACACATGGCACCGTATTTCCTTCAGAACTGCAATCCCCATGGGACCAAATTCTTTACTACTTAATCACTGTGGTAATTAAAGATGATGTTGGCAAGTGTTCACTGAACGTTGTGTCATTTTTTTTACATCTTACAACATTTTGGCATTACTTTCCATCTCCTTTATTCGTGTGCTCTGGCCAGCCACTGGGTAATCAGACATTTACACAGCTGGCCTTCACTTTGGTACCAGGTCAGTTTTGCAATTATGACCTGTGGTGGTCTGCATTGATTTAAAAAAATAGACTAAATTATTGTACATCTATAAATTGATATATACATATTATTGTACATATTACTAATGTTCCATCAAACCTTTTTACTTGTACACAAGCTACATGATGTGAGCAAGCTTCCAAGTGGAAAGGAGAATGCCACCCATGAAACGTGGCCATGCCCTGCAATGAGCCTCCAAACATGGAAAATTGCAGTGCCAAATATGAGTAAACACCAGTCTGAATGCAGCAAAGCTCTGCGGATCCAGAATAATACTCCAGCATCCTGGAAGGAGACCAAATGTGTGTGAGACGTGGCCCCGTTTGTGAGAAATGTGAGCGCTGGGGCCGAGCCCCTGGCGCGCTCGGAGCACCCAAGCAGGGTCTGCGTCACACTGCTCCTTCCTCTTCTGGCCGTTCAGCAAAGAGCTGCCAACGTGATCTCAGATGAGGAGAAACGGAAAAATAGAAGGACTGTTCAACTCCGAAATCTGTAATTTAAAGTGTCTGCTGGTAAAATTGTGAGGAGCATGCTTTTGTTTTAACAGCAGCAGTGAAAAGACAGCAATGGGAAGAAAAAGTTTGGACTCTGCATTTCAGATCTGTGCCTGTAGCTGCTATTTAAGAAAGGTGAAAAGGAGTCTTCACACAAAAGATCGTAAGAACTGAAATTATTATTATGTATACAAGTACCATTCAGTCTCTTAAAATCCGAATATCATTAACCGCTTCAACTTACTTATCTGGACAGCAGTGCGCAATGGAAGAAACCTGCACCACTTCTTAACGCTTAGGCTGTGATCTTAACCTTCGTTTTTCAAAACGTCAACTCAAAATGTTAGCGTGTGCAGGGGAAATGTTTCTTCTGAATAGCCTTTGATGAAGAGCTGGAGCCTTTCAAAGGCTGGACAGAGAGGGCGCAGCGGCGGCCCGGCTCCACCACCCCTCCTGCGCGTCCTTCCGGCTGCACGCCGGGTCGAGCCCGGCCGCGGCTTTCTCCGCGCAGCTCGCTTTGGTCTCGGCCAAAGCGTAATTCTGCGTTCCACTCGCAATCTCATTTCCTGCAGCCTGGAACAGAAAGCCTGTGGAATTTAAAGTTCAACTTAAATGATAATTTGTGTGACTAATGACATTTTTTTAAGACAACATAGTAGATTATAACATCTTTCAAAATACTTTCGGAGCAGGAAAACATGCAGTAAAAATTATATGACAAATATAAAAGAAGAAAAGAAAACAAACTTAGTAACACAGGCAAGCACTAACCATTATGCTATTAAATTTTCTCTCTGCATCCTACAAATCTCTGCTTTGACTCGCATATACCATATATCTAGCAGAGAGAAATAATCTTTTTTAACCACTCAATTATAATTGATATACTGCTGTATTGTTTTAAAATGTATGAAAGCTGAAAGTATGCAAAAAAATTGTCGAAAAAGAGTAGGCAAGGAGCAGCATATAAAATGTAATAGATCTTTTTAAGCTGATTTTACATACCTCTCGCCCTGCGTCCCCTACAAGCGTGTGTATGGAGAACCCACACGCTCTATCAAGGGCCTGAGAGCTGTTGTGTGCACGTGGTCGGAGAGGTGTTAATGAGGCAGAGCATGGCCCAAAACGGTAACCGTGCCGTACTGTGCGTGTTCTACAAGGCACGACAGCTCCTACAGCTTGGCGGCGGTCAAATGTGTGTGGCAGTTTCTGTGTACGTGTATCTGTGAACACTGGCTACACGCGTGTGGCGACGCACTGACACGTTTGCACCAACCAGCAGTGCGCAGGGCTACGATGCAGTGGCAGCACCGCGGTGACACGCTTACAGGCGTGTGTCGATGCACGGGTGCTGGGAGAAAGTTACAGGAGACGTATCTAGGAACCACAAAACACAGTTTCCTTTCTGTATAGATGAACCATTAAAGTCTGAAGATCTGAAATCTGAGACAAGCTATAGCAATTAATTCTAGAATTAACCTAGCACTGTATGTTTTAGGGTCAGACAAGAAGTCTGAATGAAAATGGGTAGTACATAATAGCTCAAAGCTGATTAAAGAAAATTATTGTTCCATTTAATTCTGCTTACAAGCCTTTTCTACAATATTGATTATTTTTCAGAGATAAGTGATAGTCTATTCTTTCTACAATTAATCCATATGTCCAGTCCATGCGGTGTTTTTAGAAGTCCACTAAAATTTAGAATTAACCAGATACTGATATCTCAAAAAATGAAGCTAGTTCTATGAAAGTTTCTGAGATAGAATCTGCCATAAGATTGGCTTCTTTGTTACTATAGTAAAGCTATATTTCAGAGTATTAGTAGCCTGATACACCAAAAGACAAATTTGGGATTCACTTGAAATTGAGGTTCACATTGCAGCTGGCAGTTTGCTTCCTAATATTAAGTCTTAAATTCAAAAGCAGTTGATAATCAGCAAATGTGCAGGACAAACCACTATTCATGATTTTGTATGCTAAATATAATGCTAAATGTATAATTTTTACTGCATGTTTTCCTAAAATAAGTTACATTTTTCTTTTGTCTTTCATGTTAAAAATTATCGTTCTTATAAATCTTCCAAGTGATGCTGGTTTCATGCTGGAAGTTGTATTTCTCAGTCTTTCTTACAGTTAATTGATATTAATACCAAAAAGGAGTGCATTTTGAAAGATTTCATGTAGTGAATTCAGATGTCTCAATCCAGTTTTGCTTAGTAACTGGTCTAATTATTATTTACTGGATTTCCGTCCTGCACACCCTAGTATCCCACTATGCATGGCTAAAACAAAGAATCAGAGGTATAATTTGCACCTTTAAATTTTAAACGTGACTTCCTTTGCTTTTCTCCCCCCATGTAAATGCCCCTAGGACGGGAGGTGCGGGATGCGCGCGCACGGGACTCCCGCCGCGGGTGCGGAGCTTGCCCCGCGGGAGCGCGCTGCCGTGGGCGCAGAGCGCTCCGGGGGGCAGCTCCCGGCGCCTGGGGCGGCCCAGCCTCTTCCTCCGGGCCCGTGCGGTCGCACGCGTTTCCCCCCAACGCTCCGCTGTGCCTTGGTAGAAAGAGCCTGCTTGAAACGTTTGACACTTGAGTTAAAAACCAGCTTGGAAAGACAACTGGCAAAAATACAGAACAGGGATTCATTTACTTCTGACCTCAGAAAACTTTGTGCTTTTAAGCTCAGGATGCAATTTTTACTAGCTGAGGGAAAATGAAACAAGCTGAAATACTTCCTTTTCTCATTGAAACACATGATTTATTTTCCCTCCCGAGGCTCACTGACACCTTCCTCCACCATGCAAAAGAACAGTCTTGGGATTCTGCATCAAGAGGACAGAAAATGAAAAACTTGACTCTACTTTTGGTTGGCCATTTTAAATCCACGTGGGAGTTTGCACACTATTCTTTGTGCTGTCAGGCATCCTTGAGTTTTACTGAGTTGCAAAAACCTAGACACTGTAAAAATAAACTTTACTTTTCAAGTCACATCACCATAAATCGCCTTTGAGTGCGTTATAAAAATTATCATGCTTCCTACAGGAGAAGAAAAGTGCTGGAGAGGTAAGTTTTTTATACTATTTCTTGAATTCCTGTCTGTTGCTTCAGAAGAGAGGAAATTACAAAACTTTAAATGATGTTTATCCAAAACCACAATTTTTGATTAGAAATGTTCCTTATATTGTAAAAATATTTTATATGGAATTATAAGCTATAACAGTGGCATAATTGCTAGGCGTGTTTCATATAAACACAGGTTAAGGTGAAGAGAACAAGCTGAGCTAAAATTGCTGACCAAAATCATGATGCCCTGGATTATTCAGTTTCTTTCAGTATAAGAGCTGAAATTGTGCAGTGGTTTATGGCCATGTAAGATTTATTTGTACCTTGAGTCCTGTTCCCTGTGTCTGGTTCATACAGACCATCACAAGAAGTATTCCCCACGTTGGGAGTCTTAGCAGAGAGGTCAAAGACTCTAGACTGAGGTAGGCTGTTACCTTCTCGGGCTTTGATGGACTTTAGCAGGTCTCTCTCTGTTACCATAGTTTCCACTTTGTTCTCCAGATAAGAAACAGAAGCATTTTAGTGCATAGTTCGCAGAGGCCTTGATCAGTCGATTGACATAAAATCTGAGGCTTTTTTCTTTCTTTCTTTTTTTTTTTGTTTTTTTTTTTTTGTTTTTTTTTTTGTTTCTTGCTTTCAGCCATATTCCTGTTCAGATGCTTGGGAGGTGTTATGCTAGGCAAAGGGTATCTTTGGTGTGTTTTTCTAAAACCTCGGTGTCTAATTGCTGCAGTACTCCGGAAGCTCAGATGGTGGCTGTCCCTTCGTGGGCTTGTTAAGCGTCACGTGTTTTGGCTGTGGTCGTTTTTATTGAGTGTCTATTAATATTGTTCCATTTTTGCTGCTGGTTCTTTCCCTGGGCTTCCTGCACTGCCGTGTCCACTTTAACATTTCAGAGCTGCAAGGACAACTTCTTTCCTTCACTGAAGCAGTAGCAAGTCGTGAAAGCATTGGGTGCAGTTAGATCCTGACGAAAGACCTCTTCTGCCTTCTTGCCCTCTAATCTCCTCGCTGCAGCTCCACCCTGCCCTGCCTTGGCATTGCTGTTCTTTCCAGCACCAGAAAAGCTATGAAAAGCCCCAGGAACAAGCCTTGACTGCCTGTCACTACTCCCTGGGTTACTGTCAGTGGCAATTTTATTACTGTGCTAGTGTCACTGACTTTCTTCATCTCTCCGCAGTGGCCAAAACTTCAGAGTTAATGCAGGTGGTGTTGTACAGCAGTAATATTCTCTGTCGCCGCTCCTTTTGCCTTAATAAATAGATACTATCTGCAGGAGGAAAAAGGCAGTGTGTGTTTTCTTTTAATTTATTTTATAGTTGCTGTTAAAAAGCAGGGAGCTCGTTATTTTCCAGTCAGAGCAGAAGTTTTATTTACAATTTCTTACCTTAGTGCAGCCAAGGCAAATTATACCAACCCTTCAATTTGTGCGTTATCATTACTTCTTTACTTTCATACCCTTTTCAGAATTATACTACCACTAACCTGATGAACCTACTTCCTTTAAAAATCATTCCTGCTTTATGTTGAGAGGTTGTTTGGGAAACTCAATGGCAGCTGTTAAAAGAACAAGAAACTTTGCTATGTAAAATTAAAAGGTTAGAGTCTGTCTTTAGATGCTTGCTTGGGGCACCCCTGAAGAAAGCAGGGAGCCATATGTACACATACGGTTGTCCAGATTTTATTCTAACCTACCATGTAGGGCAAAGGTAGTGAAAACAGCCATTGAACTAATCTAATGCCTCTCGTTTAATCACGGATGCTAGAGAAGGCCTAAGAAAATATTCATCCTGGGACATAACCACTTCACACTGCATCTGCCTGGAAGCAGCAATTCAATTTTTGTGCAATCACTTTGAAGGAAAGAAGCTCTCTCATCCTTTCACAAACGCTGACAGT
Source organism: Rhea pennata (assembly GCF_028389875.1). Classification (NCBI taxonomy): domain Eukaryota; kingdom Metazoa; phylum Chordata; class Aves; order Rheiformes; family Rheidae; genus Rhea; species Rhea pennata. The sequence continues at coordinate 20,422,216 of NC_084670.1, forward strand.
TAGGCTGATATATGGAGCTGAAGCGAATTGATGACAGTAAGATAGGGATCAATGACTCCTCAAGGTTTACTTGCTTTTTCTATAGAGATCAAAACTTTTAGTATGATCTGCCAACACACAGCTTCTTGCATTTCACCCTTGTGTTCTCTGGCAGCTAAATCAGTACAGAGCAGTAGCCAATATCCTACTAGGACTATAACTTATCCCTAAATTCTGTATTTGTGGATTAAGTCTATTCTCCCAAGCACTAGAGTTGCAGGATGAAATAGGATCCCACTTTCCTTTCCTTGAAGCTCCTTTGCCTGCTAGTCTCTCTACCTAGAAAAGGAGAATTTTAAATACTCAGCCTGTAATTCTGCAGCAAAATGAGGCAGCTAACAGGGCTGAAAATTTAGTCTTGTGAGTTTTCATGGCTTTCCCTTTCCAGCTGGAGCCCTGTCTGGTTCCCTGCATCTTAGGCCATTTTATGTTCCTGTATCCTCGCAGGTGTCTACCATTTCTTCTGCTTCTCCACAGTTGCTTGGCCTTCCCCTGAACAGCACAGTGCAACGGTATCCCAAAGACGTGTGCTTTGGGCACAGGAATGATGAACGGTCATTGCTGGTCCATAGCTCGCTCCTCTTCATGTTGCAAGTCAGCTTAGAGCTTATCCTGTTTACCTTGATTAACAAGGTTGCACTAAAAGCTATATCATACCTTTGTTTTTCCCCTACAACTATGGCTAAGAGCTTGATTAGTTAACTAGAATTAAGGTCAGACTAACTAAGAATGCTCCCAGGATGGAAATAGGCTGCTATTACACAGTGACTAGTATGCTAAATTATTAAGAGAGTATACTGAAGAAATGTGCTCTTTTATTGAGTATAGTAAGAATTACTGTTGCTTAGTTTGCCATGAGCTGTGAATTTGTTCTTGTTTCTTTTTACCATTTGAGAATTGTTGGGCTTTATACCACATTTTGCCTAAGAGCTCAGCTGCCCTTTTGCTATCAGGTTTGTGATATCATTCAAAGGAAGCTGCCTGCTGTTGCAAGGTTTCTCTCTCCCTCTCAGTATCTGCTTTAGCTACAAGTAAATCACTGATTTATGTTATGTATTTTGCAAGGAAACCTCCTGCTGAGACTTCACTCAGTGATGTCTTCTCCCTGCCTTGAGAACTTTGTCTTCCAGGTTGGTGGCAGATACTTGAGAGGAAGCCTGCCTGGGCTATCTCCATCATCCAGCAGTGGGAAGGGGAAAACTGCCCTTTTCATGTGTTCTCCACTTGTCCAAGAGTAGGACTGGGACCATTTATTGGATTTGCTTCCTTTTTTTGCCATCATCCAAAGGGGTAAGTGAGTCACCATTTGATTTTCTTTTCTGTTCTGTGTGACAGCTTCATTTCCCTTTGATTACCATAAATCATAACTAATGGTCCTGCTCTTTTCCTGACAGCAGCCCCTGTGCTCATGTTGCAGCACCTACAGTGGAAGTTGAAGACAGTATTTCCATGGGCTCTCAACTCCTGCTCTGCTTAAGATGACAGTGGGAGACACTGGCACAAGCTGACATTTGGCCTTGCCTAGGAGAACTTCTCTTACTTTTTCGTTGTGCTGCTTTTTCTTTTTCCTTTTTTTTTTTTTTTTTTGGCTACAGATAAAGATGTATTATGTGATTCATAGACATGGAAATGTTCCCCAAAAGGTGAAAGTTCAATGTTACTGTAAACAAGAACTGTTTTATTTATGACCGTCAGCCTGAATAATTTTCCCTAGAGTTGCTGCTGGTTCTTAGCTTCTAGGACCTCAGAATAATACTAATGGGAATATTCTGTTTAGTATTCCATTTTCCAGTCCCTTGTCTTTTATTCATCCTTGGTAAATGCCAGCATGTTTGCCAGTTTTACATTTATCTTTAGCTGTGGGCAGAACATAGAAAAAAAAATCAATAGTTATTAAGATATGTAATACTCCAGGATCTGAGATCCTGCCTGTGGAAGAAGAGAAGTCCCGTCGTTTATCCCCGTTCCCGAGCAGCAGCAGCCGTACTGACCTCCCTCCTGCGGTCGTCCCTCTGCCGCCGCCGGCCGCCAGCCGCGGACGCTCTGCCCGCCGCGGTCTGCTGCAGCCCCTGCCAGCTCCTTGTGGAAGGACCTGCCAGGGACTTCCCCAGGGCTCGCATTTTTCGCTCAAGAACAAGCTAAGAAAAAAGAGTTACTGGAGGTTTTAAAACCTATTTTCTTTTTATCTAGTGTTCTGGTAAAGCTCCCCACCTAAGCAGCTTACAATAATATAAACACCCGACAGAAAAAGCTCCCTGTCGATCTGCCACGATAAATTGCTGCAGGTGCACGGGCTTCAGGGCCGGGTATCGCACCTACAGGCCGTGGAGTCGCAGGTAGGTATCGGAGAGTTCACCCCTCTGACAACGCTCCTGCAGGTCCGAAACGGAGAGCGGGGGCCGGGGCCGGGGCCGGGAGGAGGCTGCGGGGGCGCCTAGACCCGGCAGCCCCGCGGCGCCCGCCACCGCGGCCGCGCGTCTCCTGCCTCGTTACAGACTCGCGTTCCTGCCCCTCCGCCCGCCAGGCCCCGGGCGCTGCTCGAGCAGAGGCGGCAGCCGCCGGAGTCGGCGCGCCGTGGGCTCTCGGGCTGCTGCGGCTGACGAAATGAAAAAAATAATTTTACTGTCTGAGCTGAACTAAAAGGAATCTTGGCAAAAAGTATTTGATTTGGTCTCGCTGAAAAAGCATCTTCTGAAACATACAGAAATGGCTGCAAAATGCTTAAAATATTTTTCATAGTAATAATTAGCAGCTCCCTCTTCTAAAAGTTTGAGAAATGCTTCTTGGATTTGCGACAGTAAGTTCAGCACAAGTAAAGCTGCATTTAGATATGCTAGAAAGGATATTCACAGTAATAGGATTACTGCCAAAAGAACATGTCGTTTTTGTGTCTAAAATCCTAAAGCTAATTTGTCTGGATTCACCCCTCCAAAAACTTTTGTAGGAAATTACTTTTGTCGGGAACACTTAATGATGTTCCTCTGCTAAAATGCTCACAAAAAATACCTAACACCTGCTGAGAAAATTATCTCTAAAGGTTATTGCAGTAAGGCTTGGATATAAAATGTCAAAGGACAACTTCATCTCTTTCCCCTTCTTCGCCCCCAGCCGCCGCTACAGCCGGGAAGGTGCTGGCAGAGATAGCAATCAAAGTTTTAAGTACTGGGCATTACCAGGCTTCAGCGATGTTATAACCTCACGCTTTGCGTGGAGATTTTGCCGATGGGAGATGGAAAGCTGGGAGAGCTTTTACAAACGCGGCGAGCCGGCGGGAGTCTGCTGCCTTGCAGCATCTCTCTGCTCCCAAGCGTGCTTGGGATACGTTTTGTCTGAACTAACGAATCACGCAAAGGTAGCAAATGGAAGGCAGCAAAAATTAATAAAACCCTCCACCTCCTCCCCAGACAAGCATATTTAATACACCAGTCTTAGTCTTACTGGTATCTAGTAGGCCTTCGACACCCAGACTCCCAAAACAAAACACCACAGAGTAGCTTTAAGATTCATGTTCAAATAGGGTTTTTTAGTTATTTGGAATAGATGTGACACACCTAAATCTAAAAAATTTATCTGATACTGCAAGTATCTGTGAATGCATCTGTTTGTGTTCACTGAACTGGGAGCCTTGTGCATGTGATCAAAGTTACTCACAGGGAAATCTTTGCAGGATCACGTCTGCTCCGTATTCCAGCCTTCTTCAAGGCAGCAGAGTAGATGGTCTCTGCATACATCCAAGATCACTGTTCATTCTCCATATTATGTTCTGCTTGCAGGTTGTTAACATCTGCAGCTGCAATCTATCTATAGGATGGAAAAGAGGCAACAGACATTATAATCACACCTGAGCCCAGTCTTTGTCCTCAGTTTCTCTTCTGACCATCTCAGACTTGCATTAAGCTAGTGGTCCAAAATGCAACGTGGTCTGTGCTTCACAGTGATCTTGCTGATCTGTGCAAGCTCTCTTTGGATGTGGAGTATGGTCTTGTGACTTCCCACTAACCACCTTTGGGCCAGGGTAAAATCCTTGCAAGTGGTGGGTTGTTCTGGCATCTCTTTCCTTGTGAACCCTAGCTGGAGCTCAAAACAAACCATGCATCCATGTAGTGAAAACAGGTTAAAATGGGAAAGTCCAGGAAACTGGTTCAGTATGGCTGTGTGGCTAAAGCAAGGGCTTTCTTTATGGCAGAGGGATCTTTTCACTGGCAAATGCAGCGCCTGGTGTGAGACACAGCAATCGTGGACAGAAATTCATTCTTTCTGCCATCCTGTTTCTTGGTGTTTCTCAGATTGATGAATCTAGTTTGGCTTTTTTGTTATTTGGTTTTTACTTATTTATTTGGTTTGTCTCATGCAGCCTCTTTCCATGGTTAGTGAACTGCCACAAGAGTCCAGTTACCAGAGGTTCAAGGATATTCAGTGGGTAAGTGTTGCAGTGAATGCTCTTCTTGAGTGCGCTGAGCTACGCGTTGGTGTGGTGGGGCAAAACGCCTGTCGTATATAGCGATATCAGTGACAACACAACCATGCCAAGGTAGTTTTGACCAATGCAGCCGCTTTCTGTCAGTGTGGTTTTTCCTATCTCAGCTTTTCTATGACATCTTTCCTATGTGATATTTTCATAATCAGGTGTAATGGCTTCAAGTGGTATGGGCATTTTGCACCTGTGATAAAAGACTCCTGAATGACATTCCTTACAAAAACCAAAAGCTGTACAAACTGTCCAGCTCGTGAGTGATGTGTGCCATGTGTAAGCATGCTCCCTTTCATTATCATTTTACATAAGTGATTCCATGATCAGTGAAAAAAATGTGGAGATAACTGGGGACTATTTTTGTTCTTTAAGCTTTGATAACGTTGACTTCCTTAGCAAAAATACAGAAAGGATCAAAATTCTTTTTTGTCCTTTCTAGTGCCATGCTTTGGAGATATCTTTTTTTTACTTACATGCCTTCTCAGTTTTCAGGTGAGTACAGTTTTAGTTGCTCTCTTATAACAAGCTTTCTTCTGTTTGATGCTGTGTTGTACAGGTACAGATTTCTGACAGCTGCAAAACATGCCTCAAATGATACATTGAATGTAGGTGGTATGTCAAGCAAAACCATTGAAAATCCCCAGTGTTCATGAAACTGTGTAATAGGAAATGCTTGATGCTGGGTTCCTAAAAGATGGCTTTGCAAGCCTGCAAGGATGTCCTCACTGTGCTTTTGGAGGTCTCAAAAAATAATCTCTGCTATTATTTTTGTAAAAAGCAAAGTTTGCATCTCTTTCCAAGTTTATGCGCTTGACAACATAAATGGATGTAACACTTCATCACAAGGATTGATATCTTGTCACAGTCTTTTCTTAAACAGTCATTTCCCCCGATGATATTCTTGTCCCTTTTGGCAGTCTCCTGAGTTTCTCTTTTTGCAATATGTGAAAACACAGGCTCCAGCTGCTCTTTTTTTTTTTTTTTTTTTTTTTTTTTTTTTGGAAAGCCTTAACACAGCTGTTGACTATAAGAGGAAATGTTGTCTGATGGCCCCAGAAGAGCTTGATGGCTGTTGCTAGCTTTGTGGTCGGTTGGGACCCCTGAAGCTGGAGCATGGAGAGAGCCTGCTTGCTTGTGTGAACTCTGGGTCTGCCTCATGGACGTACCCCTGGAGCAGGTACATGGACATCTGCTGCCTTGTCCCAGCTCTGACAAACATGCTCTTTGCAGCCCCAGCAAGTGACTTAATTCTTCTATTCAGTTTTCCCAATGTGTAGAACAGGGATGAGGATAAGTTCTTGATGTTGTTTGGTGTTCAGTGGTCAACAAATGCAGAAGGAATTCGCTGAGAGGCAGCTTGTTACTCTGGGCCCTCTTAGAGCATCGGGTGAGAGAAATTTAGCTGTAAACATTGTCTTTTCTCTGAGAGGTGATCATACCAAGCACTTTTATGGTAGTTTCTGACTTGGCATATCATTTCACTTTTCTGGCTTAATTCAAAAAATAGAAAAAAGATATTTTCTATTAGACCAGTTATGTTACCGGATATAGTTATGATTACAGAAACATAAACTGCAGCCTGCCATCCTGCACTTCTCAAGTGACTCTACTGCAAAGGAAGGTTTCTCATTTTGTAATCTTTTAATAACTGTTATAATCTTCTAATAACTGTTCCCATATTGTAAATATTTGTCAGTGAAGGATGCTGGCTAGATAGAGAGTCAATAGCTGTACCCACCGAACAATTATATGTGGTCACATGAAGCAGAAGGGCTATATTTTGCACTCAGAGAAGCATTTATGTTCCATAGATATCCCTCGAATTTGTGCAGAAAGATACTGTGAACACTCTCCCCTGAAAGTGGGGATGTTAGTGGTGGATTCTTGTGCACCAAACGAACAAGAGCCAGACTCTCAATAGGTCACCCGTAATTTTCAGGTGGTCATTGCCCTCCTGTTATTAATCTGCATGTATTTGGACCTGCTGACTTGGAGAGAGAGGACTTGCATGTGAATGCGCTTGCCAAGGGGCCAGATGTTCTAATGCAGCTCGCAGCACACTTTGGCATGGCGAACAACTCATCTCTCTCAGTTTTTTCTGCAAGAGTAACTGAGATAATCAAGCCTTAGAAGCAAACAGAGAGAGAGGGGGGAAAAAAAAAAAAGGGAAAAAATGAAAACAAACTTTAAAATGCTAGCCAGGGCTATTCCCAACCTCAGTGAGCAGCACTTACGAGAGCTAAGGGTCCTATGACAGCAGAAGTGGTAGGTGGAAAAATTTCACAAAAAATAAGTATATGCACAGCAGGCTTTTAAAACAGCAGTGCTGGAAGACAATTTTTAAAGGTCAGAATTATTATAGGACATTAATTAGCAATCAGCTAATGCTCAAATTGCCTTAGCAAATTTAGACACTGTGTAAAGCCACATGCTGTAGAGGGTGCAGCCACCTGAAAAGAATTTAGACACTTTAACACAAAATGTGCCTTGCTCAAAATAGAGCTAGAAGAACATAACAAGAAAACAATGTGACTTCCCTGAAGTAATTAGAAGGTGATAGTGAGAGTAAATAAGCTTTTGCTGAAAAAAAATTATTGGTGAACCAGATGAGAGCAAATAAACTAGGAGTCAGGTTTTCTGTAAGTGAAGAAAAGAGGGAGATAGCTAATCCTGTCTTTTAACAATGGATTCTTGAGGTTTTAGCAAAAGGTAGGAGTATCTTCACAAAAAGAGAATGTTACAGAATAGATTGAATATACCTATCAATTCCTGATCCCAAACATATCACGAAACATCAAAAGTCTTTCCACTGGCATCAGTGAGGTTTGCCCCTTTGAGAGCTCAGGTAGGTTACATGGATTTCAGGGACAGTAAATGACATGCATTCTAAAAGAAGGGAAAGAAATTAAAACTAAAAGAACAGATTTTGGCTTCCATTTCTAGCTTTTCAGCTTGCAGAAGTGCACGATACAGGATGTGTGTCTGGGTATCTGTGCTGTATTCAGCCTACGCATGTAAAACTTTCATTAATGGCATTTGTCAAGAAATACTTTCAGTGCCGGAACATTGTCTTGAGCTATATGTTAGAGGTGAATGTGAAAAGCATAGCTAGTTTGTGTTCCCAGCTGTGAGAAGAAAATGCTATTTAATGTTTTACAGTAAATACTGAGATAAAGGGTATTAAGAGTTGGAAAGACGACACATCTTTTAAAACATGGAACATGAAGTCCAAAGTTAACCATGTCTAGTATTTTCCATTATGAAGCTCTGCTGAATTGGCTCAACAACCTGAGATAAAAACAGCTAAAGATTTTTTTTTTTTTTTAATGGAGACATGTAGATTGAGGTGAGAACTCTCCAAAGATTATCCGCTGAGTGCCAGTTTTTAATGAATCCCATTTGTTTTCTTGATTAAATCTGCTATTACCCCTGTTTAGTCTTGTCACGAGCCCATTAGCTGGAATTTTCATATCATGGTTTAGAAGAGAAATTAGTCTAGAACAGCAGCACTCATCATCAGTCAGTTTTCAGCATATTTAATATAGTTTACAGTTTATGAATTTGGGAACCTGTAGCCTCATATATACATACATGTATACATTTATTTATATATATATATGTATATATATAAAATAAATAACTGTTCTTTGTAGTGAAATTCATACGCCAGTAACAGTTGCAGTCAAATAAGAGTTTCAGTCATGACATTATATATCACTAATGTATTTACAGGTACAAGGTTTCTTCAGTGAACTTAATCTGATGGACTATGTCAAGTCTATGAATTGCGAGACAGAAGCTTCTTCAGTAACAAATGACTCTCAAGAGGTTTGACCTCTTATTTTTGAAAGATAAGCACAATGAGCTTATCAAACCTAGTGGTCACAAAGTACTCAAGAACTTAGGAGGTGCTTAAAATCTATGTGATGGATACGGTGTAAAATTGACATAGATGTAGCAGGGTTTACCAGTTCTTGACATTCTTGAAAACATTGTGAGAAGAACCCTTTGGAACATTTAAATGCCTCCATCTTTCTTCAGATTCTCTAAATGAAAAGAGCAGGGTGGCATGAAATGTACTTTTTAAATGACATTTTTCAAATTTCAAGAGATATCAATTCATTCTCTCCTGGAAGTGAAGTTTTGGAGAGTGGAATTTGCAGAGTTGCCACAGAAGTGTCTCATCAGTGCCGAGCGTCAGAGAGGACCAGGAGTGAATCATGGGGCAATGCCCTGGCGTTATTCTGGAACGGGAAACATGGCCGTGCTGCGAACTGATGTAACTCCAAAGAGCAAACATTGCAAATGTTTGGACATTATAGCATGATTACTCAGTATTACCCATTCAGTGCCATCTTTCTCTTTTTCTTGTTTTCTTTATACCCTTCTAAATGGCTAGGCTGGCCTGTTGGCATTTCCTTTTTTACTCTTCTTTCTCTCTTTTGTACCTTCTTTCCTGTAGCTCCTGAAAGAGAGAGATCCTGATCGCTCTCTTGTATTCACTTAGAGCTCCCACACCATTTTGTATGTGATGAACAGTGTGAGAAACATCCTGTAATCAAAGCGAGAACAACTCCAATCATATCACTTTTCCACAGGAGCTCCCAAAGATGCCTTGAAGAATTTGCTGCATTTCTGGGCCCACAGGCCCAGTTAATAATCACAGCTTTTTAAGCAATCTGAATTACTGAATGAAAATCCTTCTTGTATCCTTACCAGTGTTGAATTGAAGCACAAGGACCCATTTTATAACTAACAAAGCCTAAAAATTCAGCTCCGTCCTTAATTTCTTGGACGGATGGAAAAAAAATCTTTATAAAACTGGACTGATCACCTCTCCAAAGCCTTCTCTCTTAAAAATGATTCAGAGTGTGTAAAAGGAAAGTATCTCATAAAACACAGCTTTTCCAGAACCCTGTAGCTTCCCTGCACAATATTCTCCCTAGCTGCAAGACCCTTTTCTTTCAGTAAATGTATTATAACCCTTTCACTCTGTTCTGCTTTGCGTACTCGACACCATGAATCTCTAACAAGGTTAGGGGTGACTAACAATTTGAATCTACTTTCAAATACAGCTGAAAAGCCTATTAGAGCTGCAACCTTGAACTTTAATTGTATAAAGACAGATACTTTCTTAGCACTCACACAAGTGACAGTTTTTTGCTTGTAAGTCTGTCTGGACTTTCTGGCTGTCTTGGCAACAATTTATTCTACCTCTGCTTTAAAAACAAGAAATGCAGAAGTTTACACACTGTAACATAACATCTATTCAAGTTTGTAATGATGAATATTGTTAACGTTTTGAGTTGGAAAAGTTAATCTGTCTAATTAGGTGTTATTCTTCCTGCTATTTTACTAGGCTACACAAGAGGCTGCTGAAATCTAGCATTTATTTTCAGATATATGTTCATGTTTTTTAAGGAAATGATTATAAAGAGCCAGAGAACACTTCCTAATGGAGTCAATCACAGCTTTTTCAACATTGGCACAAACTAAGGAAAGAGGAAACTCAAAAGGTCCACGCAAGGTAAAGAAAAAGTCATTCTCTGTGGTTGGTTTCTAGTGGGTAGCTGAAAGCTTTGGAAGTAGTTTCGTGGTCTCATGGTTTTGTACCTTTCTGGTACCTCTGATCAAAAATCATCATCACAAAAACACATCAGTGTGACTGGCGTTAACAGCTATGGTCTGACTGCCCTGTCTGGGGAGGGGTGGCTCCCTGGGACAGCAGGCTTTGGCTTGATGGGAAGGACCTTTTTAGAGATGCAGGACTGTGTGCTTCACCCTCAAGAAGTTTACCTTAAACTTTCCAGTCAAGGTAACTCTGGCAAAGATATGAACATGATTGAGGAGGTGGGAAGGAGGCCACTGCTGATTCAGTGCTGATTACAAAGAGATCTCAACTGCTGGTAGTATCTGTGGATCACTTCAGCCTCAGAGAAGCTGCGTAAAAGACCAAGTGAGATTTTTTTTTTGTCTTATTTTGTTTTGTTTTTATCATCCCCTAGTCATGTTATCTCAGGCCTGTTAAGCACAGATACAAACATTTTGCCTTGAAAATAGCTGATGCAGCAATTCACCTCCTCTTTAGATAAGAATATATTTATCAGGCGCGTTCATTTTCATTGAATCCAGGATGATGATGTCTCGGTGGATCTGCCTTTACAAGCCCTGCTGCTCACAGAGAGCTAAGAGGAGAGAAGGGCAGGCCCGTAGCGCTGCCGGCACTGCCTGGAGTACTGCTTGGGCTTCCTCGGCACGAAGGGACCTTCGGAGTCACTGATCCCTCTGTGGCAGCACATGTGCTCTCTCTCACTTGAAATTTTAAAATAAATTTGCAGGCTTTATGGTCTGATACCATGTATCTTTTTTGGCCAAGATATCCTAATTCTGTCTTACTGGAACGGGTAGAATAGGACTTGGTAAAAGAAATTCAGGTTCTGAGGTATATTGAAGGTTCGTGGTCTCTTGGTAAAGGCTTCAGATCTCTGTATTTCCTCTTCGTTCAGAAAATGAGACACAAATTTTAAAAATGAGACATGTTTTAGAAGATTATGTAGTATATTATTATCTAATTTGATAATTCAGCTAATGAAATGCAGCTAAATGAATATAGTGCACGATATTAATTAGCAGTAAGATGTATGTCCTCTTTATGATACTTATCAACAATATTGGTGAAGAGATGCCAGCAGGGGTACGGTGGTGTTAGCACTGGGAATATTGTGTAATGTCGCATGCACTGATCCTGAATAATATTGACGTACGCTCACTCCTCCATCAGCTCAGCCCCTTCCTCTTACTCCAGGCCTTCCCATCTGGGAAAGAGATTCATTTCTAGGAGGAATGTAATGAGACAGTCCTCATGGTACAGGCTTTTGACTGATTAAACAGTTATATGCCAAGTCCCTTTATGGTGCCACAGAAGGAAGAAAAATTAATCAGTAAATTACCACTAATATACTACATTAAATAATATACCATGTGGCTTTCAGCAATGCTAGCAAGCCACTAGAAACTTTCAAAAATGCAGAGAAATCTTTTAATTCCTTAAATGTTCTTTTCTTTTCAACGGTATTGAGCAATTATGCCTCTTCAGAGGTGGTTAATTTTTGTGAGCAGAATATTAATAAGTGTATTAAAGGTATTGATCATACAAGGGTAAAAACCCCCCATGCCTGAATTCCTTCTAGGATCCATTGAAGGGGAAGTAACTGGTTTCAGCTTCCTGTTAGGACAGGAGGCTAGCAGATCATGACCTTGAACACGCGTGACGTCGTTCTCCTCGTTGCCACGCAGCCACGTGCCGCCGATGCGGTGGTACCTCGGCGACTCCGCTGTGGGCGCCCGCGGCTCCCGGCGCCCGCGCGGGCTCCCCGCGGCTTCGCCCCCTCCCCGCGGCTTCGCCCGCCCGCTCCCCGCCGCCTCGGGCTCCGGGGCGGCCCTGGCCTCTCCGCGCTCCCCCGCCCTGGCTGCCGCCTCCCGCCGCGGCTCGGCCCCGAGCGGAGGCACGCGCCCGCCGCCGTCGCGCGGGGCCAGGGCTGCAGCGCGCGGCGGGGCCTGCGTGGAGCCGGGCTCTGCCCGCCCGGGACGTGCTGCTGCGTCTTGACTCAAAGTCGTCCCCCCGCGTTCCCGCGGTTCCTCGCGGAGCGAGGCCTTCGCCGTCCGGCCCGGCGGAGCCGGGGACCCGGGACCGGGAGCGATGCGTGCCGGCTCTGCAGCCCACGCTGCGCAAACTGCGTTTTTCTGAATGCTGAAGGGAGACTGATGTAAACCAGAAGAAACGAATGATTGGTGAATAATTTTATTAATCAGATTCCTGCTGGACGCCCAGTCTCATTATTTGTTTATCAGGCAGGCTTCTACTAAATCTATTCACAATTTAAAAAAAAATTTCCAAGTGAATAGTATCGAACCGATCCTTATTAGGGCAGCTGAGATGTCTTGTATAATTAACTGGGCCTTGCTCATAATTATTTTCTGAGAGCTGGAGTTGTTTTCCACAAGTAACGGAGCAGCAGTAACAGTAACGCTAAGAAATCTCCGATTCCCGCAGCAAGCGAGCGGCCAGGTCTGCCGTGCCCGAGCCGCGCGGGACCCGCCTGCTCCCGCCGCCGGCCCCGCTGGAGCGCGCGGGAAGTTTCGCCGCGTGAGGCCCGCGGGGCGGCGGCAGGCCGGCGGCTGGGCTGGCGGCACGCTCGGGCGCGAGGGCCCTCCCCGCCCGGGGGACCCGCCGGAGCGCGCGGGAAGTTTCGCCGCGTGAGGCCCGCGGGGCGGCGGCAGGCCGGCAGCAGGCCGGCGGCGCTCTCGGGCGCGAGGGCCCTCCCCGCCCGGGGGACCCGCTGGAGCGTGCGGGAAGTTTCGCCGCGTGAGGCCCGCAGGGGCGGCGGCAGGCTGGCAGCAGGCCAGCGGTGCGCTCGGGCGCGAGGGTCCTCCCCGCCCGGGGGACCCGCTGGAGCGCGCGGGAAGTTTCGCCGCGTGAGGCCCGCAGGGGCGGCGGCAGGCTGGCAGCAGGCCGGTGGTGCGCTCGGGCGCGAGGGCCCTCCCCGCCCGGGGGACCCGCTGGAGCGCGCGGGAAGTTTCGCCGCGTGAGGCCCGCGGGGGCGGCGGCAGGCCGGCGGCTGGGCCGGCGGCACGCTCGGGCGCTCGGGCCCTCCCCGCCCGGGGGACCCGCCGGAGCGCGCGGGAAGTTTCGCCGCGTGAGGCCCGCGGGGGCGGCGGCAGGCCGGCGGCTGGGCCAGCGGCACGCTCGGGCGCGAGGGTCCTCCCCGCCCGGGGGACCCGCCGGAGCGCGCGGGAAGTTTCGCCGCGTGAGGCCCGCGGGGCGGCGGCAGGCCGGCAGCAGGCCGGCGGCGCTCTCGGGCGCGAGGGCCCTCCCCGCCCGGGGGACCCGCCGGAGCGCGCGGGAAGTTTCGCCGCGTGAGGCCCGCGGGGGCGGCGGCAGGCTGGCAGCAGGCCGGCGGCGCGCTCGGGCGCGAGGGCCCTCCCCGCCCGGGGGACCCGCTGGAGCGCGCGGGAAGTTTCGCCGCGTGAGGCCCGCGGGGGCGGCGGCTGGGCCGGCGGCTGGGCCGGCGGCACGCTCGGGCGCGAGGGCCCTCCCCGCCCGGGGGACCCGCTGGAGCGCGCGGGAAGTTTCGCCGCGTGAGGCCCGCGGGGGCGGCGGCAGGCTGGCAGCAGGCCGGCGGCGCGCTCGGGCGCTCGGGCCCTCCCCGCCCGGGGGCGGCTGCCGGGCTCCGCGGCCGGCCGGGGCGCCGGTCCTGGGGCCAGGACCTCCGTCGGGGAGGAGCGCGGCCGTGCTGTGCGGGAGCTTGTCTGGGGCTCCTCAGGGAGCGCCTTGTTGTAGCTCTTGCTCCCGGGGCTAGGCAAAATGCGACGGGACGAGCAAGCGGGGAGCTCGCCGCAGCCCGCTCCGGGCCGGCAGCTCCGGCTGGAGGGCGCAGAGCGAGAGCCGCGCGCTGCTCCGCCACCTCTGCTCTCTGCCTGGCCCGGGCTCCCTCGGCCTGCTCGCCTCGAGGGAAGCTGCCGAGCTTGGCTCGCTGCTCTCCCATTGCTCGCTTGCCAAGAGCGAAGCCACAGTCCACGAGCAGAGCGGAGTTTCTAAAGCGTCAGGAAGATGCGAGCAATGTGACTCTGTGCTGCAAATCCTACGTGTAAGGAGCAGGGTGCTCAGGGGCGCCTGGCCAGTCATTCCCACCTGCATCCTGCTCGTCAATCAGCTGACCCATCAGCTATGCCAGTTTTGCTATTAACAAATGTCTAATTATTTTTTTCACCGTTGAATTACTTGCAGCTCTCTGAAGTTTAGTCAATAAGAAGATTAAAGCATAAATGCCATTAAATATGCTTTAAATATCAGACCCATTGAAATATTTCCAGGTTCTATATCCTCTTAAAAAATAATCCCCATTCAAAATGGAGAGGAAATGTCATCAGTATGAGTGTCTTCTGAGTTTCAGATTGGATTATACAGGGAATTATGCACAGTAGCTTTGGAAATCTGATAATTAAAAAAAACCTTTGGACTCTTTTATATATGACATTTTAAACCTCTGTAACATTTGGGAAAGTTTTCAGCCTTGTACATGTGCTGTTAACCTCACATATAAAATCTTCCTGAGTAACTTCATGTGAATCGAGGGTCATATAACCTGAATTTAGATTCAGTCAAGCCGGGTTTGCTGGGATTTGAAGGTGATACCTGGATGTGCATGAGGCTGAAGGGGGGTGCAGGCAGATGGGGTGGCTGCTCTCAGCCACCCCTCGTGGGATGTTCTCTCTGGCCGTGGAGAGCATGGTGAGATTAGTCACCGGAGGCTTGTGGTGGCTGTTAGGAATGCCCTCCGGAGTCTGGGTCTCCTGGATGGGATGGGATGCTATTCCCAGGGAGAAAACCTCAGCATTTCAGTGTCAAGTTGTTAGCGAGCAGTGATTCCTGGGAGTGCCTCGAGAAAGGGCCAAATAAAGTCCAATTACAGCCTACTCATTTTGCCAGTTAAAATGCAGTAGAAAAACGCTTGCAGAGAGTCAGGACAGGGCTTCTCTGCTGCCCCAGCCCTGTAGCCTGTGACCCAGCATGGGACGCCAAAGCATCTGTAGGATGTCTAGGACAACCCCAACGCTTCTCCAGCTGGCCTGCAGCCACAGCAGGGAAATGAAAACTTCTTCGCCTGAGTCTCTGACTTGGCTAGGAGCTGGGCTCATTTCCAAGAAGAGCAGAAAGGATTTATCTCCAAGGCTGCTGGATATTCTGATTTTGGGGCCAGGCAGTAAAACCTTCAAACCAGTTAAGCCTTTTGCATCGTGTGAGCATAGCACAGGCTTTGGCAAAATGTCGCGTAACCCTGCGGGGGAGAGAGGAGGATTGTGCGTGACTCTGGAGCTTGGTTTGGGTTCAGCTTCTTGCTCTTCCTAGCTGTCCGCGTGGAGCAGGCATACACGGGACCTCGGGAAGAGAAAATGTGGTATCTCAATCACCACAGCACATTCCGCGGTCGGCGTTTCTCAGGGCCTGTTGCTGCATGACTGCCTGTGTCTTTTCCGTAGGCCGTAGCTGAACTGGAAGACATGTCTGCTTATGTAGAAGTGGTCCTGATAAATATTGACCAGGGATTTTGTCGTAAGTATGCGATGAATCTATGAGCTGGTGGGAAATGTTAAAGCAAACGTGTTTAGGACAGAAGCTTTCAAAACGGGCCAGGAAAATTCTTATTCCAGCAAGATGTGACACGCATCTATTCTTTCTTCAGCTGGATAAGCAACAGCGGGAATGTTTCCTACTAAACAGCCTCATTAGCATAAGAATAACTACAGGGTAAATTTTCAAGCTCATTCCAAGTGAATTCAAGGGGAGGGGGGAAATATTCTTTTAATATGCGCAACTCATGCAAACAATGATATGAAACTAATTCATTTCATCATATTATCACCATATCATATTAACTTAAAAGAAATAATAATGCAACATGGAAATGTTTGTGTATTAGAGAGAACTCTCATTGTACCCTATTAGCACCATATCGTATTAGTATTGCATTAGGCTATTATGCTCCAGTGCTAAAATGATGAAATCCCACTGTGAAAACTGATATTGAATTCTTGTAATGTTTCAGAACCATTTTTAGCACTGCATATAAATAATTCATGGGAGCAGATCTAATGAATTGATGAACCCCCCCCATCCCTTGACATTGTAAGAGTATTTATGAATGTAAAGTCATGAACAGGATTTTTTTTTTTTTTTTTTTTTTTTACGGAGATGAGCTGGGACTGAAATATCTGGCTTATCCCCAGACCCAGCTTGCCCATGTCACACGGAGCATTGGATCGGGCGGCCACATTTCTCTGTTAACATGGCAAAGGCAATGCCTAGAAAATGGCCTGTCCCGTTGTCAGCCGGTGCAGGGCTGAGCTTTCCGAACGGGCTGACGCGGAGAGCCCTCCGAGGTGCCTGCGCCAGGCACAAGTTTGCTGGGTCGTTGCCAGTCTGGTCCGCCCGCTTTGGTTTTCTGAGTCGTAAAGATCTGAACCTAATGATAATTTTTTTAATGAGAAATGATACATCTACCTTGCATTTTTGTGGAAATAATTTTAAGTCGCTGTTTACAGGGCATTTGGATACTGCGGTGTGCTGGTGACAGCAGTTATTAGCGAACGCTGCGCTGAACTCTGTTTTGACGGATGTGTTACTGGTAAACTGTACCCGAGCGGCTGCTTAGGAAACCAGGGCGCTGCAGCCCAGCGACGGGCTGTGCGATGACCCGAGCTAAGGCGCGCCCCGGGGCCGTGGGCGCTGCCTGCCTGCGAGGACAGCAGGATCGCAGGCGCTCGCCGTCTGCGCGCCCAGGAAGGCGGCCGCGGTCGTGGCGGGGCGCGGAGCACGCGACCCGCTTGCTCTTGCCCGAACGCGTTGGCACCGATTTACAGGCTGTCTTTCCGTCGCCTTGTTCCTTTCTTGCTGCTCCCTCGCTCTGGGAGCGATGCCGGGACGGCGGCGTGCCCGCGTCGCGCCGCGGCGGAGGGAGGGGAGCGCTCCGAGCCCGAGCCCGAGCCCACCGGCGCCCTGCCCCGAGGGCCCGCCGCGCTCGGGCCGGCCCTTGGCCCTCGGCCCTTCTCCCGCTGCCCGGGCTGCGGCCGCTCGCAGGGGGCGGGGGCCAGAGGCCAGCAAGGGGGCAGAGGCCAGAGGCAACGGCAGCGACGCGGGGCAGGTTTCCCTAAGGCAGCGGCGGTCCTGCCCTCTGAATGCTCTCGCCTAGTCTGCAGACTAAGGGGAGGACGTCGGCACGGGGCCGTGGGACGTTCTGGTTCTGCGGGGTAGAGGTCGGCGCGTTAGGACCTTGTTTGGGGCAGGGAGGGAGCTGAAGAGCTGCGAGGTCCCAGGGCCAGCGCTGCGCAGAGGAGGGGGGGAGAAGCAGGGAGTTTAGGGCGTGCTGTGACTCGTCACAGGCGTCTCGTGCACACAGCTCTTTTCTTTAGTCCGGATTGGGAAAAGGCTCCATTGCAGAGAAGTTTGACCGTCCAGTTGGAGGACAGTGTTGGTTTTCTCTCTGCTCATTTCACACAGGCGACTTTGTTTTTCCATCCTTTCCTCCAGAAAACACTGCTATAGCTGTTTCAGAGATGCTGAAGGAGCTCTTCTTAGTTCCCACCTTTATGTCCGAGACTTGGAAGAATAGCAGTTTGGAGTTTAGCCCAGCTGGTTCAGCTACCTCTGTTTTTTACTGGTAGTACTCAAATACATGTATCTTGCTACAGAAAATAATTTGAATTCTTCCTTCAGTCAGGATATACAGTGTCATAAATCACATGTTAAAGGGATTGTTTTTGCAGTGTGTTTTTCAGTTATCTTAAGTTGCATACCAGTCTTCACACATATTCGTAGTTTACGTATAGGAGAGACTTCCTCTGGGAGCTGCAGAGTTTGACAAGTTTGAGTGTTCACCTAATCTATACGAAAAGCTTAATGTTGTTGTATGACCCGCAGTAGTAGCAAACACCAACTTTCTTCCCCAAATAAAAGCACCTGCTTATTTTGCTAGGATATTTGTGTTTATATTGATGGGAAATAGACCTTAAGTTGACTAACTGAACAGTCAATAAACTATTTATGCGTTGCACAGCCGAAGTATTATTTTAAACAGATTACAGCAGCTTGTTGTAGTTTACTAAATTTGTTTAGGTGGGTCAATGTAGCCTACATTTTCCCTGCTGAAGCTCTTCTCCAGTTATAACCGTGAATCACCTTAGGTGAATCTGACAATTCCTGAGTTGTTAGAGGGCTATAAATATCAAACATCTAGAAAATACAGCATAACCTCCAAACATTTACTGCTGTAATTGCCCCTGAGCATTGGGCACGCCGCGTGGACGCTGCAGACAGAGGGACGCAGGGCGGTGGCGCTGGTGGCTCCTGGGCTCGAGCTGCCTCCTGCTCCCGCGGGACCGGGACCGGCGGGACTGCGCGGCCCTCGGTCCGGGCCGGTGGCATCCGCCACGTGTCAGAAAGATGAGCTCCACCTCGCAGCGAGGCAATATCCCTGGCTCGTAAGGAAACGTGTCTCCTGTTTGGCAGTCAACAGGTATAGTGTATCCTAATTTTAAGAATGCCATTTGCATTATTAATTAATAATTACCATGTGCTTTATTAAAATCTGGCAGTTTGAGAGAGGTATTTAATAGGAATTATTATCGCAGATTGGACTGCTTCAGTGCTGGAATTACTTCTGACATTTCTGAGCAGCTCTTCCAATGGCATATTGGATCTCCAGCAGAGATTGGTATTCAAGTAGCATACTGCTATCTGTGCACAAATGTTCCTCTCTCTTTGACACTCTAAAAACATACTTTAATCATGAGTTTGGAGCTTGGATTTTGGTGCTGTGCCCCAGTGAATGAATGCGGGTGGTGTGATTTTTGTACTTCCTTGAATTTGGCTACTGCAGAGACGGAAATGGCTGCAGCATAAGGCAGCAGCTCTGAAGTGGAGTGGGTCCTTTCCGCCCTCCGCGGCTCTGTGCTGGCTCCCATCTCCTATAGCTGAGTGCTGCAGATCTCCCTGCTGCCATGGGATCTGGTCACACTGCAGTGAAGAACACACGTGTGTGGCACATTGCAGCAGGCCTCTGGTGATGGCCTATGGGGTGGTGACAGAGCTGCTGTGATATAAGTAATTAACAACAGGAGCTAGCTTTTTGGAAAAAAAAAAAAAAAAAAAAAAAAAAAAAAAAAAAAAGCTGCAGCGTTAAGAGAGTCCAGAAATCTCAGCAGAACCTCATAGCACTTGATTTAGATGAGCTCCATCAGCATCATCTATTTTTGGGTTGTTATGCGCATACATCTGACTAAACACTAAATGAGCTAGCCTATGCTGCTCCTGGGAAGATCTCGTACATGGAAGAAGTGTTGGGCGCTCATGTACTGCGCACAAAAGCAAAATTTATCAGCAAAGTGAGCTTCTCAGCAGCATTAATGCTTGAGAGGAACATCAGCAGTGGTGCTAGGATGGGAAGAGAAGCATAAATTTGTGAACTGTTGGTGAGTGGAGAGATTATGCCAATGGTAGGTGAGGACAGCGGTAGTGGATGGAGGTAGGAGACGGCAGCAGACAGCAGTGACTTGAGTGGAGGAGGTGCTTCACAACACGCCATGAAATAGCAGCATAAGAGAGCAACTGGAAAGTCCAAACCCCAGTCTATGAAATGGTGGCATTGGTAAATACCTCTCCAGCAACGCTGCTGTGCGTGGACTGAATTTCCTGGCACCTTGGAAGGCGTCTGGTATCTGTAAAAAGGCAACAGTCTGGGAAAATAGACAACCAAGTGTCGTCGGCAGTGCAGCCACAGTCACGGCCCGGCCAGCATGGCGGGTCCCGCGGGAGGGCTCGGGCTGGCTGGAGAGCCGGCTCAACCCACGGCCGGGCTCAGGGCGGCCGTGCCCGGGCCGCCGACCCGCGAGGCGTCCCGGGGCCGGGAGGCTTTCGGGCAGCTGTGACGGCGCCCGCGCGGAGGGAACGTCCTGCGCTTGGCGGGTAACAGCGGAACCGCTCCAAGGCCGGTCCCGCCGCGCCGTGTCGGCCCGTGCCCGTAACGCAGCAGCGACTCGGCGAGCGCGACCAGGCTGTAGCCAGCCGCAGGGCAAGCGGCGCTCGCGTTGCGGGAAGCGCGCCTCTGCGCTGCAGAACTCGCTGTCGGCTCACAGACGTCTTCGCGCTCCCGAAAGGGATGAATGCTCATAATTCATTTATTTTGACAAGGTTTGTTTCTTAAACATCCTTTGTTATAGCTGATAAGTTTGTGCTGTCGTGTATTTTGTTTGAGGGAAAAAAGTAATGAATTATAATTAAGGAGTCTTCATGATAGCCCCTTCTTATCAAGTCTTTGCTTTTTTTTTTTTTTTTTTTTTTTTTTTTTTGGTACAGTTGTAACGTGCATAGATGGGCTTCACTTCGTTGTAGTCACAAGCAGCTGGTTTAGCCAGTGCTTGGCAAATCCCTTCTGCAAAACAGCAATACCAGTGACTCTATTTGTCATCCTGTTGGGGAAGTGTTGCTTCTTTTGAAAGCAGACAAACAAAATAACATCTCTCATCCGGCATAATGTGTTTAGAAAAGAATTAAAAGAGAATCTTTTGAATCATGCTAAGGTTATCTTTGGCACTCTGGAAACGTGAAACATGGAAGAGGTTTGACTGAATGTTTATTACTATTCTTAAAATCTTATCAGTTTGTTCAGTGCTAACATACTGTATCCCATTGAATAAGAAATACACTTTGGGGGGAAAACAGATCATATTTGCAGGTCAGAGGTTCTGCAAAAATGGGATTTGAACCCAAGTGCAGCAACCTTGAGGCAACGCTGGCCTCCCTTGAATGCCAAATGTGAATTGAGGCTAATTACCCTAACCCCGACCGTGTCTCCGGCTCGGACCGCGGTCCCGGCAGAGGTTGATCCACGGCATGGACCTTCACCCTGATTCCTGGGCTGCCCTGCTCGGCACACTGGCGGTTCTCTCTTGCCAGTAACGCAGTGGTTACAGGTACCTGTATGTAGCTATGTACCACTTGTAAATCTATAATTAATTACCATAGGTTAAGCAGACTGAGGAAATAACTGGAGTCTTTTCGAGGAAATGTAATTGTCAATATAGCAAGACCCCTGAATTATGGATTCAGCAATGATTGCTATTACAGAGATGGTGTTAGACGAGTATCATTTTGTCAATTAACCTTTTACAATTCATAGTTTATTATAGCCTAGAACAATCCATTTTTAAAGACTTTTTTTTAAAAAAAGCCCCACGACTCTTGCTGCTTTAAACACTTACTACCTGCTCTTTAGCCTTTGAACACAGATGGTTATACTTGCTTAGCATAATGTATAACCCTAGGTCACAAAGCTAAAGCAAACCCTTTTAATTTATGGAGGATTTCATTTTAGCTGAATATTTTGAGGATGGTAGAATTTCCTAACTTTCTGATGGCACATTGGGATGACCAAGGATACAAATGTATCTGTGTTCCTGGGTCTAGCCACTTTACCCTACTATAATCTAAGCTTTAATTTCATAACCTACAGTGCCCTGGCTACTTAGTAAAAAAAAAAAATACTCAAGACTATGTAATAGAGAATTCTTCTGCTAAAGCTGATAAAATGACAATGACAAAGTAATTACCATAAAAATTATTGTTTCCTAAAAATACTCTGCTTTAAAAAATTCTCTGCTGTAGGAAAAGGGACAGAAGTTCTGAAGAAAACACTTGGAAATAAGTAATATGCTTTCTTTTCTATACAAATAAAATTATTTTTATGCTAGAAATAGTGTTGCTGTAGCAGCAATGGTAGAAAGGTGGAAGAGAGGCAAAGTTTGCAGAGGGAGTTAATATTTTTTATTAGAACAATTGATATAGTTGAAAAACCAGAAACACTTTCTGCTTGTGTGCCTGAAAGTTTATCCATTCTTTTCCCAGCTGTATCAGTTGGTCTAATAAAAGCTTTTCGCTCTACCTGCAAACCTTGCTTGGTTTTTCGTATACAACAGTTTCTGTACATATCTTTTGTCCACTAAAAGGACAAAGAATCCTACCATTCCTAAAACTGGTATAATTTGGTAAAAACTGACCTGAGACACCAAAATATTAAAATGCTGGGAGCTTGGGATTGTTCTTCTGTTTTTAAAAGGAATAACTGCAACTTATGAAGGAACTACACACATGCGAAAAAATGTGGTCAGCTCTTCCCTTCAGTAGCTTTGAAGCAGCAGTAATCTAACAAAGCACCTTGCTCTTGCTGTGCTGACAATGAGTCCGGTGTACAAAAAGAAATTAAACAAAAAAAGACATTTTAATTTCAAGGTTCACTGGAAAAAAACATGAAAAAAAATCAATGTTTGCCAAAGAGAAAGACAAACTCTGAAGGGAAATGAAAAAAAAAAAAGTATTTACGAGATTCAAAGAGAACTTTATAAATAATGGGGTGATAAAAGAGGAAAGAAAATATTTGTCCATCCGATCCCTGCCTATGCCGCTGATATTCCCAGTATACCCATTACAGCAGAATGACCTTAAGACCCACCCAGTTGCGTTGTTAACGGTTCCAGAATTTATTGGGGAAAGAAAAAAAAAAAAAGAAGTTGGGGAGGAGGGGGGGCTCCCGCCGCCCCCTCGCACGGGCTGCAGCCTGCGCCCCGGTGCCTCGCACGCGCGTGGGTGTGGGTCGCTCGGCGCCGGCCGCGCGCGGCCGCTCCGGGGGCCGAGCCCGGCTCGCACGGCGGCGCGCAGCGCGCAGCGCCCGCCCGCAGCTCCGCGCGCCCCCGGGAGCGCCGCTGCCCCGCCGAGGCCGCTCGCCTGCTTCCCGCGGGGGCCTGCCCACGGTGAGGGCTTGCCCGTGGGCGGAGGGATAGGCTGCTAGGCTGATTAAGCGGTGCCGGTGAAGGCTGGGTGCTGGTGCCTCTGTGCAGAGCGGGGCTCTCCTGCTCCGCCCCGAGCGGGGGGTCCGCGCGCGGCGTCCATCGCCGCTAGCAAGAGGAGCCCCCGGCGCCGCGCAGCGCCGTGCGCGGGGGAGCCTGCGCGGGCGGCAGCGTGGGGGGCTCCGCCGGGCCGAGGGCCGGCCCCGGGGGGTGGTGGGGGGCTCCGCCGGGCCGAGGGCCGGCCCCGCGGGGTCGTGGGGGGCTCCGCCGGGACGAGGGCCGGCCCCGGGGGGTGGTGGGGGGCCCCGCCGGGACGAGGGCCGGCCCCGGGGGGTGGTGGGGGGGCTCCGCCGGGCCGAGGGCCGGCCCCGCAGGGTCGTGGGGGGCTCCGCCGGGCCGAGGGCCGGCCCCGGGGGGTGGTGGGGGGCTCCGCCGGGCCGAGGGCCGGCCCCGGGGGGTGGTGGGGGGCTCCGCCGGGCCGAGGGCCGGCCCCGGGGGGTGGTGGGGGGCTCCGCCGGGACGAGGGCCGGCCCCGGGGGGTGGTGGGGGGCTCCGCCGGGCCGAGGGCCGGCCCCGGGGGGTGGTGGGGGGCTCCGCCGGGACGAGGGCCGGCCCCGGGGGGTCGTGGGGGGCTCCGCCGGGACGAGGGCCGGCCCCGCAGGGTCGTGGGGGGCTCCGCCGGGCCGAGGGCCGGCCCCGCAGGGTCGTGGGGGGCTCCGCCGGGACGAGGGCCGGCCCCGGGGGGTGGTGGGGGGCTCCGCCGGGACGAGGGCCAGCCCCGCAGGGTCGTGGGGGGCTCCGCCGGGCCGAGGGCCGGCCCCGCAGGGTCGTGGGGGGCTCCGCCGGGACGAGGGCCGGCCCCGCAGGGTCGTGGGGGGCTCCGCCGGGCCGAGGGCCGGCCCCGGGGGGTGGTGGGGGGCTCCGCCGGGACGAGGGCCAGCCCCGCAGGGTCGTGGGGGGCTCCGCCGGGCCGAGGGCCGGCCCCGGGGGGTGGTGGGGGGCTCCGCCGGGCCGAGGGCCGGCCCCGGGGGGTGGTGGGGGGCTCCGCCGGGCCGAGGGCCAGCCCCGCAGGGTCGTGGGGGGCTCCGCCGGGCCGAGGGCCGGCCCCGGGGGGTGGTGGGGGGCTCCGCCGGGCCGAGGGCCGGCCCCGGGGGGTGGTGGGGGGCTCCGCCGGGCCGAGGGCCGGCCCCGGGGGGTGGTGGGGGGCTCCGCCGGGACGAGGGCCGGCCCCGCGGGGTCGTGGGGGGCTCCGCCGGGACGAGGGCCGGCCCCGGGGGGTGGTGGGGGGCTCCGCCGGGCCGAGGGCCGGCCCCGGGGGGTGGTGGGGGGCTCCGCTGGGCCGAGGGCCAGCCCCGCAGGGTCGTGGGGGGCTCCGCCGGGCCGAGGGCCGGCCCCGGGGGGGCACGCAGCTGTCGCTGCTTTCTCCTTTCGTTCGCCTCCTTGTTTTTCTCCCGTTCTCCATGTGATCACCAAGTTGTTAACCGCAACAGAGAGAAAAGATGAAAATACCGCACTTCAGTAACAAGCTGAGAATCTCTCTTAATACAAGGCTTTCTGCCATATGTCGATGATAACGCAATGTTTCTCTTGGCCAGGTAAAAATTGTGGTCACCGAGAGAAGACTGACGGCTAGTCTTCCGGGACAGATTTTCGGTTCTGCTGTTCTGGCTCTGACTCTGCAGCTTCTGTAAGTGAAGCCTGTAGAGAGAGCTAAAGCTTCACCTATCCGTCAGGCACACGCGTATACTCCACTATCGCTCTGCTTTAACCCAACGACGACTGGTAGCCCTGAATGACTCTGGTATTTAATGTTTCATCTAAATTAAAACCCTAATGTCCTTCAGAGGCTTTATTGAGTCCCGCTGAAAGGGGAGAGGGGGAAGGCGGCGGGCAGAGAGGCCAGGCTCGGCGGTGCCGGCTCTCCCCTTTCGGGAGGGAGGTGTGCGGGGTCAGCCACGGCGCTCTCCTTCCTCCCCTGCCATCTGGAGCTTCCAGTGCCTGAACAATGCCTGCAATCACGGAATAAGCGTGCACACAAAACAAGTCTGGCAAATTAACTACAAATATTTTTAATTAGATTCTAGGGACACATGGTCTTCTCCTGCAAACCTTTCCTTGGGCGCAGGATGTGGGGACAAACGCGGTGTGTCGGGGGGGTGCGGCACAGATGCCTGGGGTAGCGCATTCACTGCTGGGTGCAGCTAGGGCTCCTGGCCACCCACCCCCTCGGCTTTGCGTCCCGCAGTGCCCTTCCGAGGCTGGACTCCCCTGGCATTAAATTGATTTTCTGCAAGTGCTAGTGTTCAGGATCAGACCCGTTTTCCCTACCGTGTTTGCAATGCCTTTCTTCCTATTAGTTTTCTGATACTCAGCTATCAGAGCTTTCTGTAAGGATGTTTAGGTTTTATATATACTTTGTCTGACATCTCAAACACTTTATAAACTTTATCCATTTAATTCACCTACACTGTGCACTGTGCTGTAGTAGCATTATCTTCACTTTACAGATAAGGAGATTTACATTCACACAAAGCCAGATTGGAATTGGGGTAAGAGCTGGGATCAGAACTCCAGATTTGCTGATAACCGGCTGCGTGCTTAAAGCAGTAGACTGAACTGCTCTGTCTCTTTCCTGCATGGCATCTCAGGTCAGTTCATGGATTCCTTCTTACAGGCTCCTCTTTGTTTTGGGTTGCATTAAAACTCATTGAATGCATGGGGCTGTATGAGGCCTTAAATAAAGGCTACACTTTATTGAAGCTAAAAGAACAGGTAAGCTTCTTTGTGAAACAAAAGCAGCCTCCAAACTAAAATGCAGGCATGTATCATCTCCCAAAACAAATGCACATATAAACCCATTCAGAAATGGGAAGTAGGGGTTTTGCTAGTTGCCTTATGCACAGTTATATGAGTACATACATGTGAGAGAAAGAGCAAAGAGAAAATGCTGAAGCACAACAGCTCAGGAAAGGAATAACAAAAAGTGCAATGAAAAGTGTCCCCCAAACCTCCCCATGCCTATGACCATGAGGAAAGTGAAGGGAGATGATTATTTTGGCTAGCTACTGAGCAGTGTTAAAAGACTGTGATAAAGACACTATCCTTAGTGTTTAAGCAGGTAAGTAGAAGGGCATCAAAGAATTGCAATACTTCATTTTATCTTCGAAACCAAAACAACCCTGCTTTTTTTTTGGTTTACTTTTTTTTTTTTCCTAATTGTATGTGTCAGAAGGGATTACAGTATTTAATTTAGAACCATCAAGTGGGACTGCCTCAGCAACATCAAAAATGTTTACAAATTGTAGGTTCATCAGAGCACATCGACTGTGGGCTAGCCTTGGCCCTGCAGAACATGCACTGATGCTCTTGGGTTTGGAAGTGATGTTGGTGCTGCTTGACTGGTTTGCATCTTACTCCAGGAAAGTTTTAAAGAGCCCAGCTCCTGAGACAGCTAGATAGAAATTTAAGAGTTTAAGTGAGGCAGTATCTTGTCAGCTGAGGAGCTGATTCAGGGCCTGTAAATCTGATCAAACGCACTGAATATGGCTAAGGCTGGATTCACAACTCTGAGAGGGTGAATCAACTCTTACTGGACAAGAGGATTTGATATCCAGTAATTAAGCTAAATGAAGCTGTTACTCAGAATGGTGGCAAAGAGCCGTGTTTTCCTGGCATGTTATAACATCACATAATACACGAATGTGATGTATACAGTAAGTGCTAGTTTCTCTTTTCAAAATTTGTATTACAGCCCCAACCACTGACACTTCATTCTCTGCCAATTCCTCTGCTCTCTTCTCCCCTGCTGGCAAAAAAAATAGCAGGACACCTACATGATCCTTGGCAGGATCATGTGAATATGCTGAACACATACATACTGATTAATTCATTTCCTTAGCAACTGAAAAGTCTCAGATTATTCTCCCATGTTTACTGGCCCTTTCAGAGCTAATGTGAGCAACAGAGACCATCCACAGGTGAAATACAGCATCCATTAACAGCTTGCACCTGCGAGGAGCAAAAGAATTCCTTCGATCCCCAAAGATTATCTGTTCCACAAAGTCAGGTAAATGTTCTTTGAAACACCAGCATAATAGCTTTACCTATACAAGATGAGCACAAAATACTATCCAATTAAAATTTCCACTGTACCAGCAGTGGCAATGTACCAGCCTGCCTTTGCTTTGTGGAGTACAGATGATTACATGGTGTGCGAGGGAGCAGGGCCTCTTGCTTTGGAGGAAAGCACACAGATGGAGCCCACTGTATCACAATGGTAAGATGGTTTCTTCTCCTAAAGCCACCCACTAATCCTCGCTTTAATGTTCTGCACTCCCTCCAGATCCAAGTCCCTCCCATGTTGCCAAAGCAGACTCAAATGTCAGCTCTGTATACCACTGTGAGAATCTAAGGGAAACTCTTCATAGGTCTGTAAGGGAAGGATTTGTCCAGGGAGTTACTGTAAGCAGTGTGTTTGGGTACCTATCTGCGTGTGATTTAACTGTAATAGTACCCATAAAAATCTAGTACCTCTGCATATTTTGCTTATAGCTGTGTATCTGGAGGAGGAAGCATGCTCCATGCAGAAGGCTGCTATAACACAGCTCTCTTGTTCTTACAGCACAAAGCTGCTGCTTGTGGTTAGTGCCCTTGGACATGGAGAAGACTGTTCATTGCCAGAAAGCCCTGTAACAGTGCTCTCCATTTCTTCCCTTCTTTCCCTCATGCCTCCTATGCTTATGCCTTGGGTCATGACTGAGGAGTATGTGTTTGGCCCCGTTCTCCTACCTCTGTTTTACTACTTTTTATTTGCCAGTTATAGCTCACTAATGCACAGCCACCCGCAGCAGAGACCTTGTGGGCTGGCTGATGAGCAGTGTCCCTGCAGCCTTGGCTGCGTGCTGCTGAGGGACCTTCATGATGCGAAGTAACAGAGCGCTTGCATGAAAGTGGCTAATGAAAGAAATACAGATGGGCTCACTGGGTATTGGGCAAACAGCGCAAAAGGAGCTGGCTCATTAAATGGGAATGTCTCAGTTCAAGAGCAAACATTATGTTCATGTTTCATTTTTTGATTTAGCTTCCATACTGCTCAGTAAAAAAACTGTTTGCTGAATCATTGCTACTGTGCTGCTTGATGCAGCCCAAGGATGAAAATCTCTCCATTTCTGCAGTTACAAGCTTGTAGTTATAGTCTAGTTTTCATATTCTTTTTGAATTTTCTGCCTGTTTTTCACGAGAACAACCCATTGTCCATCATTCATATAGTTTTGTTACTAAGGAAATCCAAAAGAACTAACCAGACTGACTCTCTGCGTGCTAGCTATTCGAAGTGTAGATCCAAAGAAGGTTTTTACACATGCATCTCTGCATGTGTGTGAGTCCTAACAAAAGTCCTGGCAATTGCTTCCAGAAGACTTTCCAGCAAGACTCCTGTTTTCTGATGATTCATGATCGTTGGCGCTCAGTGAAGCCCTTCTTTGTCCTCACATATGTAACATATTGTTTTCAACAATCTGGAAACATGCAGAAAAAAAAGCTCTCCCTGTGTTTTGCTCTGGCATCTTTTGAAGTCTGCCCCTGCCCATTTTGAAGTCTGACCGTGACAGGTCCTGCAATCTTTTCTGGATGAGCACCAACTGAGCAGAGCTCTCCTGCTCTCTCAGCGAGGAAGGGAAGGCCTCTGTGCTCACGCAGCTTTCTGCACCAGTCCTGCAAAAAATTCACCTCTTTTAAAGTAGCCGCTTTTGTATTTTCAAATGGAACCTGCCCATTGGTAAACTCTACTTGAAATTAGAAACAGCTAGCAGTGCTCTCAAGAGGAATTCAGTGTTTGCCTCAAAGAAATTAGGTGAATCATCCCCTTGTCCCTTTTATGGCTGCGTGGAGTGAAGTCAAATCACTCGATAGCTGGGATGAAGCGGATTCCCAGCAATAGTTCTACGTGTAAGTCCAATATGAATGCCTATAGACACTTCACAAATTGAACTAAAAAATTTGTGCTCCTTGACATAGAGCCACCATATTAAAGGTGTGGAAGTACTCATTGTGTAAGCCTGAGGGAGTATACAAAATTACTGAAAGGAATACTGCATACTGTAGGCTTTGTAGCCCACAACATGAAATAATATCTGGAATCTTTCACATATATTTTTTCATGCCTATGAAAGCCACAATGCCTGATATCCTCGTAAATAGCTAACAGCCCTCTAATTCTGGCAGACAGCTCCAAACTAGGAGACCTCCTTTGCAACTATTGTCTATTAAAAGTGGCTTGGGAACATCGATTTTGAAACAAGACTTTTTTTTACATACTGCTTGTATTACCCTTCTTGAAAGATGCACTGTTTGATTTGAGTTTTTGCAGAAATGAATATTTGAGTTTCAAGCTATTAAAAAACCTTCTATGAAAAGAATGTAATACAAACTGGAGCTCAGAGCCTGGTGGGGTTATATTAATTGATAGTTGTAGATGAGCTGGTCTTCTAGCTTTAAACCAGTCCTGCAGGAAATACGGAACGGTGAGAGGGGCTGGCGGCAGCGCTGCCAGGTAAATGTTGCCGTCGGCCCTAGAGCTCTCCTGCTCCCTAGAGCTCTTTTGGGAAACAAGCAAATGACTATCAAATAAAAACATATTTACTTGATGCAAACATCAGTGAGAAGACTGATGTTTGCAAATGCCACCTTCTGTTTTCAGACAAAGTACAAACAACAAACTATTGCCTCTGATAGACTGGTTTCCATCAAATATAGTCTAACCCTTTTTTAATTGTCAGCTTATGGGGGGGGGAAGCCAACACTTTAGAAGCTTTCTTCTTCAGAGAACAAAGCATTTTAAATAGCAATCTGGTAACACTAGTTCTCTAATCTGTTTGTCTCCATCTGTTGGTGACAGATGACATTATTTTTTCTTTGCACTCGTTTATTTGAATAGCACAGAAAACCCAGTTCAAATACTTATTTTGGTCAAGAAGCACTTCAGAAAATGACTATTACAGCCTTTGAAAGCCCTGCCTATTTTACAAAGGGAAAATACTTAAAACTCAATGATATGAAACTAACTAGATATATTTGAAATATTGATTACATATATCTTCTGAAATAGGGTAATGGGCTATTCCTAGATGCTATATGCATGTTTGTACTCCTCTGAAATGTTTGATTAATGTGCACCTAATCTTTCTTTCTGCTAATAGACCATCATATTTCTTACTAAGAAATGAATTATTCGACCACTGGTACAAGTGGCTTAGAGAAGACCATTTATAATGCTGCATCTTCAGCTCGTGTTTCTTCAGCAAGTAATTCTTGACCTGGAAGGCTGTTTCACTGAAAATGACTAATTTTGCCAATTTTAGTTTTTGCTTTGAATATGTTTTTCTGATGGCAGTCTAATCTATCCTAAAAGACTTATTTTATACTTTACATTATTTGTATGATATAAATAGAAAATAATAAAAAAACCTCTTCATGTAGCAGAACTAGAACTTTAAATTTGGAAGTGCAAATTGAAGTACTAGCATGAAAGAAGAAAAAAGAAAAAAAGAATTATATTATATTCCGGTTTTGATTTTGCTTTCCATTTTTCATTTAGATTATCTCAAATTTAGATTAGATTTTCATCATTTTCTCTATCACTTGTTCTGAACAATGCTACTTTTCATAATTTCTCAAAATTGCTTTGTTAAAAGATTCAACAAATTACAGGTAGTAATAACAACTGTTGCTCTCAGCCGGCCTTGTCTGCATCAGTCCCGATCTTGTCATTTATACATTAGAAGCAGCAGTTTTCTTCACGCAATCATTTGCAGAATTACAGTGCTAACCTTTAGGGACCAGGGGTGTTCACCACATTTGCACATGTGGTCATGAACTCAGCAGAGAACACTGAGCATTACACGAGGCAAATAAAACCATTAAAACTTACAACTGTGAAAGTGGATTAGTTTCAAATATAGATTAATTTTGCAGAAAAGCTGCTAAGGGTTAGTTTATTCCTTAGCAACCTTTATATGAAAAATTAGACATTTGTGTACATATTTTAAAGAGCTCAATCAAGAGCAATAGACAATATAACTCTATGTCAATGATGCAAAGGTCCACGTACTTTGAATTTAAATTATTGACCTGAATAGAAGATTTAGTGTCCAAATTCTCCTCCCAATCAGCAACTAAAAAGTGGTATTTTGGGATATCCATCCACTGTAATAAATTGCACAGATTTCAGCTTGTCCTGCATCTGACATTTGGCTTCCTTTAGACAGAATCCAAGTTGTCGCTCAAAATCAGGAACATTTAAAACTCTTTTCTGATAATGGAAGATACCCACTGAATCTGCCTATCAGTAAAATCTAGCCCTGCATTTTAGCATGCCTTCAGCTCAGTTCTGAGGAAGCCTCAGCCTTTTCTCTAGCAGATTTTTGGGGAAATGACATTTACAATAAGTAGCATGAGGTTAGGTGGCATCTCCTAGCTTTTTGGATGCATCTTATGGACTGAAGTTCTCCTTATTGTGTTATGAGTGTGACATTTGGAAAACAAAGGAGAAAGTTAGTCAAAAAGTAGACCTTTAAATGGGGCTCCCCTCCTATTCCTGTGTCCAGCTTCCTCCAGGTCTTACATCTCCCCAGGGCTTTCACGAGGGAATATGGGAATGAAGTTTATCATGACTGGAGGAAGCAGTGGAAGTGATCAGTCCCTCAGTAAGATATGTATTAGGAGCCCTCTTAAAAGGAAAATGGAGGGGGAAAATAACTTTTTGGAACTGGCTGTGGGGGAAGAGCAAAGGATGATGCTGAGTTGGACCAGGTGCTTGCTGCTTCCACTCAGGTGGGGCAATAACCTCCCATCCCTTCCTCCTCCACTGCTGTTATCTGGGGTGGTGAAAAGGGTCAAGAAAAGGGTTTGAGGTGCCCTTTTCAGGGCAGGATGTTCTACTTCAACACCTGATTCCTGAGCCAAGGAGCCTGGAGAAGTGGCTGTACCTGTGAATGGAGTGAGTATGCGTGTTATATTGCTACTTTTCCAGGAGTACTGCAGTTAGCTGGTGTGGGCTCATCAAAACAAAGGTAAAACAGTCATTCTAAATGAATGAAAAGTTTTATGGGGATAGTCGTTCTCCCCCCCCCCCCCCCAAATTCTTCCATTGAAACATAAAAATTATTTTGGTGAGTAAGAAGCATTTGCTTTCCTTTTGGTGAAAATGTTGCCCTCTAAGCCTGCCTGTGAGCTTGGATGTGCCTCTGCTCTATGTTTTGAGGTATCTTACTCACTCTTGAGAAGAATATATATGGAGCCAGCGAAGGTTTGGGTAGCTTCAGTGAAGCTGATATGACCCCAGTTTGTGAAGGTCCTGGCTGGTGTTTGCAAAGGAAGGAAAGATAAGTTGTATTTGTAGTGGATGGTAGGTGAAATGGTTTCTAGAGCGTTTTTTGACTCCTCTGTTTTGGAAGAGGACTACACCTTTCTCCAAGGCAACTAAAAGGTCTGGCTTTTTTTTCTTTTTAGTGATTTACTTAATAAAACTGCTTAGCAGCTGACTATCAAGTTCACTATTAAACAAAAGGGAAAAGAAACACTGAACATAAGGGAGAAGTAGCACAGGAAGCTTTGAAAAAAGCAAGTATTAACAGGAAATGTCATCAAAAAGTACATCTCAAAAACAAACAATCTCTTATGCTGCTTTGCTACACTGCTGCTAAGACCTGTTTATTCTGGGAAAAGAAGAGTTCTCAGGTGCAACTTTACACTTTGATGTTAAAGTTTGATTGCAGTGAATCCTGGCGAGCTGTGGGGTATGGGGCAGGTCTAGGCAACTGCAACTTCGTCCCTCCCCAGCCTCAGCTGGGCCTGGAGGCCCTGATGATCAAAGGATATAAATATCACTAGGTAAGAAGCCTTTTCTGTAAGGCCCCAGCTGCTCTGGGGCTATCAAATGCATCCCTCTTCCTGCCTAGGCTCCAGCTCAGTTTTGAGCAGGATTTTTTGCCACAGCAGCAACCACACGCTCTTCTGTGGTACAGGGTGGTGGCAGCAGGAGTTCAGGGCTGGAGTGCTCAGCTGCTGATCAGCACCCGAGGCAGCACCCCCAGAGGAGGTGACTAAATAATTGATAACGGATGAAAAGTGAAAGTATGAAGCCTGCACAGGTTAAACACAACTTTAGGAAACTACATTGATTTGGAGGCTTGCTTATGAGATGACAACTCTTAATATCCAGCAAAGTTGGGGGGAGAGGGAAGTCCTAGCTTCTGAGTTAGAAGCTCAGGTGCAAGTCATATAGATGTAGAGAAGTGTAAATGCTTTCAGTTTTCCTCCTCCCTTAATTGCTTGCATTTTTTTCCCCCAAGCTGTGATTCATACGATTAAATCCTCCTCTCTTTCTCTGGAGCCCTGGTATCACTATGGGATCTTAGATATTGGAGGGAGCAAGTGCTGGTGCAACCAAGTGCTGTTTTGATATTCATGGGTGATGATGGGGAGAAAGCAGTGGGGAATCAGTGAATCAGTCTGCGGGAAAAGAAAGGCTGGACGGGGGAGCAGCGGGCCAGCTCACGGGGCAGAGCACATCTGCCAGCACTGGGGTGGAGTAACAGGCACCTTTTCCACGGATGCAAATGTTATTTCCCTGGAAATAACAGATTGCCACGATCTATAGAGTCTTCTTCTCTTACGTCCGTATTGATCCGTTCCGCTTGGTCTGGCTTTAGAAATAACGCTTTGGTGCATGCGGCCCCTCGGCTCGGGGCGCAGCTGCCGCGCGTCGCCCGCGAAGCACCGGCGGCCCAGGTCGGCCGTTCCACCTGCGGCAGAGCAGCCCGCTCGGCTGGGGGCTGAACGAGCGCGTCTCGGACCAATGATGTTGGAAATGCTCCACAGCGAGCAACCAAGTAAAGCTTGTAAGAGGATAATTATGTCAAGAATAACCAGTATCAGCTATTCCAGAGTGAGAAACTTAGCTGGGTACTTAGGTGTCTGATAGCTAAAGAAAAGGAGAACTGCTTAATCAGCTTGTGAGACCTCCCCTTCCCCTGCAGCATGGCTACTAGCAGAAAGGGGACAGCAGGAGCCTGTGAGGTAGCTTATAGAAAGCTACCTGCAAGGCCTTAACACCTCTTAAATCAAGGTATTCTGGTTTTGTTTTGATTTCCCTTCCCCCTCTCTCTGGTAGAAGCTGTTTTGAATGACAAGGAAATATCAGAGGTAGAGAGAGACTTTTTTCGTCCTTACTGGTTTCTGGAAAGTGTGACTTAAGCTGTCAATCACCTCCAATGATCTCAGTCCAGTGTTTATTCCAAAATCACGTTTGGTGTAGCTGGAAGTGTTCTTACTAACTGATGAGCAAGTCTGAATGCTGGAAATGAAAAATGATTGACAGTCTTTAAGGTAAAGAGAGACGCTTCATCCCGTAGAAGCTGCCACTGCAACAGATGCTGTTACAGCTTCTGACACTGATGGTGATGAGTGGTGTGTAATGTCAGTAAAAGATGAGAGGCTACCGCAACAAGGTGGAAAGGAAGCCTCCGAGCGCGCGTCCCGCGGCGCCCCGGTGGCAGGTGATAGCCATGACTGCCCTGGCTAGAAACACGACCAAAAAGGTCGGGCTTCGCCTGGACGGGTTAGCTCATCGCCTGCTCAGTAAGCAAACACAAGCGCCTGTTAATCAGTGACCTACGATTGTTTGACCCCGGGTTAACGTTCTGCTGTTGCTTTTTGCTTTTCTGCTGTTGTTGGTTTTTCTGGTGGCTTTTGGTAGATATGGTGCCTCCTACCCTTCTTTCACCCCAGGCTTTCTTTTTGGTTAAACGTAGTAGATGCTTATGGAGAGTAACTCAGAGCAGCGCTGCGCGCGGTACTGAACACAGTGATGTGCTCGTGGGTGATGCGGCGTTTGGGCGTCTGGCTGGCAATATCAAGCAGGAGGTTTCCGTGCACGCCTATAAACTTTTCTATAGACAAGCACGTGGTTTAGGTCGACCCTCCTCTCCCTCCTTTTGCTGTGGGGAGACCTTTGCAGTCGAGAGGGGGTGTGGGCCCAGGGACTGCGCGTTCGCCGGGAGCCGCGTGCGGCTGGGGGCTGCTCCGACGCTCCCGAAATCCCTGTGGAGGCCGGTCCCCCCGCTGGGGCCGTCGGGGCTGCCGGCCGTGCCTGGGCAGGCCCCTCGTGGGCTCGCCGACGGCTGGCACCCCGCGGTGCTGCCCCTCGAGGTTAGCTGCTGCGTTTAGCCTGCTGCTGGCAGGGAGGTGATGCCAGGCGGTGCTGCAGGGCCGCCCTGCTCCTGCCTTTGTGCCTTAACTTCTCTGATCCCCGAAGTCTACTGGGTATGAGGGAGCTGTAATTCGGTTTTATTTAAATGTGGGGATGCTCTGTGTTGTCCATTTGGAAGACCGTGTTGAACAATGCAATATTTCTTTATAAAACTGCTTTTCCTCACATGGAGAACTTTACATGTGTTTCTCCAGGAGCCACAGGAAGTCTAGTTTGAGGATACATATTTTCATATGTTCCATTTTTTTTAAAATTGGGAGGGGAAAAAAAAACAACCCATGCAGAGAACCCCACACCATATTTCTTGTTCATCCTCTTTTCATCTGGCTGGGCCCCCTTTGGGTCTCTGTGAGATACAGGCCTGTATCTGTCCATGTCGAGGGTGGGATCTGGGCTTGTTGCAAAGGACTGGGTTATTGCTTCCCACTCTTCTCTTATTGTACTGCTCCGTAAAAACTGATGTGGAGCTGGACTAACTGATTTGGATTTCTTAATCATGTTTAATGTAGATGCTACAGCTTAAAATCTGTAGTCAACGAGAACACTTCTTCTGATATAACAGAGGCGTTATTCTGATGGGGACTTTTTCTGAGATGATTTGTGTAATCAGAGCTCCCTTGTTGCCCACAGGCGGGCCAGGCAATTCAATTTATTTGCTCTCCCTCCCGTTTTGGGGAGATCATCCGATAAGGCAGGCCAGCTCAGCATCCTGCCTCCCAAGGACCATGCTGTGATTTGAAAAGCATCTCTCCTGGATCCCAGCAATCGATGCATATACAAATACGCTTGAAGTTGCAGGTCTGCTTGTGGATCCACGAGCCAGCCTCACGCTCCGGTTGGTGTTAACTTTGTGCTTCTGAAGCTGCCTACTGCACAGCACCTGGAGATTACTGTTATTTTAGCCCACGCATTCAGATTTCTGTTGTGCCTTCTCCCCGAGGAAGAGTTGTGGCTCTTCTTGTCATTTGTTTCTGAAATGTATACAAATCTAATGTTTCTGAAGACCTTGCAGCAACCCTGGATAAGGTATTGTAGCCCTCTGCCTAGGCATGACAGCCGCCAGGTGCTGTGTCTGGCTGGAGTTTCTCTTGCTCTCTGCTCTCTGTGCAAGTTTTCCCTTCTAGCTCCAGCCTTCCCCGAGGAATTGACTCTAGTTCAAAGATCCTTCTTAGGGCGACAGGCCTTCCAAGGAGGTCCTTCCTCTGTGTGGTGGCTTTGATACGACTGAACCTCAGAAGTTGAACTGCCAGATAAAAGTAGAGTGCATTAACCCACACAATCGCTCTAATGAAGTCAGGGTGAAGTTGTGAAGTCTGGGTCACAACTAATGGATGAGCCATTAACACCTCTCAGGCGTAACGGCACTTAAAAATATCAAACGGAAAAATGCATTTAGTGACTTTCAGGTGTAGAACTGGTCAATGTGTTGAGAGCGAACAGTCACAAAAAGACTGCAATTTCCTCTTTATCTCCCCCACCTTGTTTCCTGGTTTCCACATATTTATGTTTAAGGTCAGCTCTGCTCTGGAGAATTTTGCCATCATGAAGCTGTTAGATGATAGGTGGGTTTTTATTATTTTAATGCTTAACACTTCAAGAGCTTCTTGTTGCTCTAGAGACTTCAAAATTCTATCCCCGATCAACATTTCTGTACTGTCAGGTATCTTTGATGGCGTATTCACTGCATTTGGATCAGAGAGGTTTGAGGTGCTAGTCCTCTGGCAAATCCTTTCTGGTAAAGATGAGGCAATTTTTCCTCGTATACCAAAGGACTGGTATCCTTTCTTCAATTAACCTGAATGTTGTAGGTGGAAGAGCAGGGGAGGTTGTCCCAGCATTGAGTAATTCTTATTTTATATTTTTTTCCCTGCAAAAATTTCTGCTGCTCACTTCCCAGGAGCCCGCTTATGGGAAGCACAGGCACTCCTCTGGATAAGCGAGGAGCCCGGGGCGGGAGACGGGCAGAGGAGCAGTGGCCGCTGCAGTGGGAGGCCGCCTGCGCTGCAGGCTCCCGGCTCCAAGGAGCTCCACCAAGTGCTGCTGGGCTGCTCCAGGTGGATGCTTCTGGCGGGACTTTCCTTGCAGCTGCCCTCGCCCACGACCCGCTCCCACTGCAGCCGGGTTACATTCCCTAGCAAATGTAGCTGTTGCGTGGAGATTTTCTTTCCTTTTTTTTTCCTGGCAAAAAGTTGTTTGAGCTCCAGCTCCACCACGTGTGCTGCACCCTTGGCCGTGCAGGCTCGTGGGGAGAAGTGGGGCAGGACTGCCTGCAAAGCTGCGGGTCTGGGGGAGGCAGAGGTGACCACTGGCGCCCAAGCCCCCATGTGCGTGCATGGCTCAGCCCGGGGAGCTCCCTTTAACTTCTCCACGTTGCCATAAACCATGTCACAGATGTGCTCAAGCTTCTGCATGCGCATGAAGAATCTTTCTTTCTCCAACTGTGACCAGCCTGTAACAAGGAGTCTTGCACAGAAACCCTGTGAAACCTGAGTTTTCTGTGCTGAAGTCTCCAGTGCTGCAGACGTGAGGCATGCTTGTGCAAACTGCTATCCCCTGCTCCGCCAGCCTGTTGGAATGTACAGGTGGGATTACAAAGTCGTAGAAGAAAGATGTATGTTTTAATTTCCTGCCAGCGGTTTGTTAGTCTATAAAATTGAAATACTGATTTGTTATTTAAGCCTTCTTCATGTCATTGTTCTTATGCTGAAGAAACATTGCATACTCAATTTGCAAAGAGGGACAGGAGCACAGTAGCTTGTTTAATTCCTACTAAAACCCCGCAGAGTGAAAGGGT
Organism: Rhea pennata; assembly: GCF_028389875.1. Classification (NCBI taxonomy): domain Eukaryota; kingdom Metazoa; phylum Chordata; class Aves; order Rheiformes; family Rheidae; genus Rhea; species Rhea pennata. Next base: position 20,460,184 of record NC_084670.1, read on the forward strand.
ATGTTTGTGTCTCATTCTCTGCTCCTCTGTCAAATTTGTACCACTATCTACGTGCAGAAGAAAGAACTGCTGCTGCAAAACTACAAAGCATCTAGGCTTCCCTATGAATCCTTAGGGTATAATTTAAGGAAACAGGGTCATATGTTGGACACTGTGTCTTGCACGATGGTGTCATTATCTCTTATGTATTAGCAGGCTACTAATGCTGACATCTAATTAGCACCAAGAAACTGATTAACTCTCAATAGGGTCAAGAGAAAGAAGAAAAATAGATCTCAGGCAAGCAATTAGGTCATTTATTTAATAAATTAAAATACTTGTGATTATAAGCTCACTCTAACAATTTTTTCTATACTGCACAGCTGATGGCAAAAACAATGATAAAATTCAAATAGTAGCTGTGACAATATGTTAATGGCAGCATAATCAAAACGGATAGCAAAAAAAACCACTTGAGCTTTCTCTAATGGACAATTTATCATCCAAAACAGATGCATTCATTAGGAAAAAATTGCATTCAAATACCAGTAAAATAAATGTAATCTGTTTGGATTTCTTATTCTTGCAGTTGGGTGGTTCTACACTACGGAAAGTAAGTACTTAAAATGCTTTGATACACACTCATAGCATGGCAGACGCTTGTGTTTAGTACATACCTTTTGCAAAATAATCTGAACGCTCAAAAATAGTGAGTCAAATATGGAGCAGCCATTAATATCTCTTTATACGCTATGCTTGCCAATTAATTTATCTTTGTTTTTTAATGAGGTAAAAGATTTTTTTTCCCCCTGTGACAAAGAAATGTAAAATGCACCCACCTATGCCAAGGGGGCAGCGTGTTCAGCCCCACAGTGCCTGTGTCCGCTCCCCTCCGTGTGGCTGGGGATTGCCTTGTCTATTAGATCTGGAGTGCTAATGCAAGACAAGTTGTCCATGCTTCTTTCTTGCATGCTCACAGTCTAAAGCATTTCTTAATTGGGTTCATTTAAATGCTAATTTTATTGAATTCAGACTCCTCTAAATCACTGAGGTGAGTTCTTGCCAGACTCCTGCAGTAATAATAATATTTCAAAAGGTTGGAAGTTTGGATTAGGTTTGGACAAGCGCCGAGAAGCCTGGCTGCACATCCAACGTGCGCTGCAAACCATGGAGCTTCTCCCACCTTGCTGCCTTCTGGCGCCCTGCGCAAGCCCTCCTCTCCCCGGTTGCAGCTTCGCCGTTGACTGCTCTCCGACTCTCTTGGCTGGGATCTGGAGCCCCCCAAAATCCACCTGGTGTATGTATACATACTGCAAGGCAACCTCCAAATTCCTGTTAGCAGTAAACTGTGAAAATGGCTGTGATGGGCTGTATGTTCTCAAGCAAGTATTTTCTTGGCATGAAAACTGCATCTTAGTGCACAGCTGGTAGTGTATGTCATGGATGCTTTGTAGCTGGCACCCGTGGTATTTTGTGTGCTTGCACGGATACATGTGGAGGCTTCAGCCTGTGCTGCAGCCTTACAGAAGTGTGCTCCTTCCCTTTAATTTATTTAAAGGGCAAAGTCTGCACATCCATGGAGCGTGAGTGCCTGCTGGAGGGAGCGAGCTGTGGCCCGTTTCTCGGCTTGGTTTTCCCGCCCAGGCTTGGCTGGATGAAGCGCGGGTTGAACTGTTGCACGAAACGAGAGCTGCCTCAGCTCTTGTCTAAAAGGCTTGAGAAGATGGAAACGATGTTTGGGCTTTCTCCAAGCCTGGGGAGTAGTCTGGAGCTTGCTCGCTCGCTCCTTCCCCCCAGCTGCTCCAGGCTGGCTAAGGCGGCGTGACGGGGCCGGAGAAGTGCTCGTCCGGCCACCGCCACGTCCGGGCAGGGGGTTGTCGCGCCCCGCCGCAGCCGGGCAGCCCCGGCAGGGCAGGGCAGGGGGCTGTCGCGCCCCGCCGCAGCCGGGCAGCCCCGGCAGGGCAGGGCAGGCTCCGGGCTCAGCTGCCGCCGCGGGCAGAGTCGCCCTCGCCGGAGCCTGGGGTGCCCGCGCGAGGCGGCAGCCCTTGGGCACGCGCGGAGTTGGTTTGAGGCTAACGGATCTATTTAAAAATGTAACAACCAAAGTAACAAAGGTTGTGCAAAACAAAACAAAAAAGAATTCCTTTAATTCTTTTTCTTCCCTTAATATCTTCATCTTGTTATTAAAACAAATATGTCAAGGATGAAGTACATAGTATCAAAGCGGTGGGAAAATCATCCTGAGTATCTAGTCTTAAACGCTTGGATTTTTTCTTTTTTAAAGAGACTGTCTTGAAAAAGTTGTCATAAACACCAACAAATGCAAAGCAGCTTTCAAGATGACTTTTTGTTATAAGCATATTCCTGAACTATTCATCTGTGTTAAATGCATTTTGCCTTGAATCATATGTCATGTTGCCAGAAAAGAGTTGTTTCCATGCCAACTCATTTGCAACATGGGGGGAAAAAAAAATCAAAGCTACTAACATCTGCAAGATGTCAGTACTGATATAAGCCACTTGCAATGAAAAACACAGAACTGCAGGAGGGTTTGCCAAAGAGACACTATATATAGGGTGGAATGTCATAAACTAATCGCTGAACAGTGCATTTCCATTCCTTTTTTGGCTCTATTCTTGATCCAATCTCTCTGCCAGGAAAGGCTTGCAGTAAAAGGAGCATCCGTGTCTTCCACATGCATTTCTCTTGAAAGCAGGAATTACTTGCATTTTTTTTTTCCTTTTGACTCAAGCCTCCACAAAAGCCACTTAATTTAAAACACATAAGAACTACTGCAAGAAACTGCTACTTCACTTTCCATACTATTTCCTTTCAATTCTCACAACTGCTGGGTCTCCTTTTATAAAGATCCTATTCATCAGTAAGATTAATGAGACCTGGTGCCTGAAATGGTGGCCTCCATTTCACAGCCACTATTTCCTTGGCATTCTTTTTTTTTCTTCATTTTTTGATAAAATAAGATTGTTCGCTTATTACCTAAGTATTATGAAATGCCAGAGGCTGAGGCGCTGAAGCCTGAACAGTTCAAATATCAAGGTATATTTAATTTTGAGATGATCCAGGCATTGTTGTATTGCAAGGGCAATCGGAGGCAGCAGTAGGCTTTTTTTGGTTGAAGGTATTAAAGCATTTCTAATTTTCAAAATTTTTCTGAAATACAACGATATGAACCCATTGCTCCATATCTGGGAGTACGGAGGCGCGTAACCCGCCTGCGGCGTGTGCTGCGTGTCGTGCCGGTCGCCTTGCGCCCTCCCGCAGCACTGCGTTATGGCACGTTGTACCGACACCAGCCTGGTTTCCCCGTCAGCCCCGTGCTTTCCCAGCCGCTGTTTTTGAGCGTGAGCAGGCAAGAAGGAAGAGTCGTCCTGGCACACGGGAGACTCGAAATGCCGAATGCTTACAGCAAAACATTTGGGAGAGGAAAGGTCCTGGCTGTGCTCACCGCGAAGGTGTGCGTGGGGTGGAGTAACCCATCGATTGGTCCCAAGTTTTTCTATAATTTGGTTTCTGCTATTTTTAAAATGATAAACGCTCATACGGATTGTCTTTATACTTCATAAAGATTTCAATCCACCTTCATGTAATTTTGATCTATTAAAATGCCTCTGCTAAAAGGTTTTTTAAGCGAAGGTTTCCCCAGGCAAGCAAAATCAAGAGCAAATGTAGGAGCGGTTCCCACATCACTTTTTTGCAGAGTTTTGAAAGTCAAACCACAAGTAAGGCCATTTAAGCTTATGCAAAATTATGCCTTTTTTTTTTTCTGTCTAAACTACACCGTAGTTGCCTCTGGGAGCTGCGTGTGACGGGGAGACGAGCGGGCGCTTGCCCTCTGCCCGCGGCGCCGCAGGGCGGGCGGCAGCGCCGGGCCCGTGGAGTTTGTTTTTTCCCTGTGCTCGCCGCCTCGGCGGAGCAGGAAAATGGCTTTAGCGGGGGAAAATGCGCCTGTAAAATGACTTTTAAGAGAGCGTTTCCCACTCCCCGTCACCGCACCCGTTCGGTGCGGCCCTGCTGAGTTTTTGAGGGGGAAACGACCGGCCGGGGGGCCCCGACACCCCGTTTCCAGACTAGCGTCCTACGGGGGGCCGCGCGGGCGCAGAGGTCTGCGCGGCAGACGCAGGGTTTCCAGCGCGCCGCCCGAGGCCAGCCAGCGCCTGCAGCGGCCCGCGGCCGCCCCGGGGCCCCGGCGCGGCGCTCGGCCGCGGTCGCGCCCGACAGCCCGCTCGGCAGCTGGGGCGGCAGCGCCGCAGGCGCCTCCTCGCCCTCCTCGTCCTCCCAGGGGCGAGGAAGCGCCCCGGCCTTTCGCGGCCTGCAGCCCCGCGCGAGCGCCCGTGGTTTCGCCTTGCCCCGGTCCCGCCGTATCGGCGCGCCCAGCGTTTACCCGCCACCTGAGTCGTCGCAGTAATTTTTCACCTGAACTTGAAATACGAGTTGCTGGTTTTACCGCTCTTCCGCGGTCGTCGCTAATTCAGAGCGACTTACGTTGTGGTGACTCACGTCGCGGCGTTACTCGGTCTCTGCCTTTCCTTCTCGGAGCTCCGGCCTGACGCGTCTGCCGTGCGGGACGTGGTCTCCTCGTAACGGCTGTGCCGGCGCCTCGCGGAGTCTGTCTTCTTTTGCTGTTATTTTTTGTTAAGGTGTTGTGGACGCGAGGTTAGTTTACTGTCTAACTTCAAGTGATATTTGTGTCCACTCCCTGCGTGGACACATGACAGTGGTCACTTGGTGAAATCCACGGGTTATTAGGCTCTTTTATGGGAAATGCCTTCCTATGGCTGTAGTAGGGAGAATCTAAATGTCCTCCCTTTATTTATTTATTTTAATTTTCCACGGTACTTTATTTTTACCGAGGAATAATCCTTTGTTTCTATGACTGTGTCATTATTCTCAAGATCTTTGATTTACTGGAAAGTGTGGGGTTTTTTGTTCCTTTTTTTTTTTTTTTTTTTTTTTTTTTCTCTGTGTGACTTTGATATTTCCCGAGTGGAGAGTGCCTGATGGTGAGGCTGGTAGTGATGTGCATTGATGCTTTTTTTAAATTTTTTTTTTCTGTGAAGACTGTTGGCCTGTGATACTTTTGCTTGTATTTCGAATACATGTTGAATACTTAGCTCTCTGATTTTGTTCTTTAGCATAACCGTTAATTTTTTATATTCTTATCGCTTTACCAAAACTTATGTTGGCTTCTGCGGTATTTCATAGCTTCTCTTCATAATAAGAAAGCTTCATTATGCTTTTACCTGATAACTTAATATTTTGGAACTTTGAGCATGTTTTTGTGACTTGGATGAGCTTTCAGATACAGACTTCAGGAAAATAGTTTTTGGAGGATTTCAAGCTGGTCATTCAAATGAGATGCTTTCAAAGTTGCTAATTCATCAAGTGGTTGAAACTGGAATGGCTTTTACACCAGGCCAACCGCTTTCAACATAAATGAGTACAAAGTGATTTTCCACTAACTGTCCTCTCTAGTCACCCAGTGTGACTGCATGCTGTAGTCGTTTTGAGCTTATATTTCTCTATAACCTTTTTCTACTGCTTTGAGTGAAAGAGTTGGTCCTTTGTTGGTCCTCAGGCAAAATACACACGTTCCTTGACTTTCCATGCTGTATTATTTACTCTTTTCACTAAACGTACCAGCTGCTGTTATCGCATTTGAGTGTCTTTTCCAGGGGCCAGGTTGGGTTTGGGCCCAGGATGTCTGGTGTTATCCCAGGGTGTCATTACTTTTGCTGGCAGTATTTTGGGCTAGAATTCTTTGTGGATGCATCTTTAAAAAAGAAAGAGCCACTCCCCTGCTATTAGTTTCAGAGACTGGAACTGGAAAGCAAGTTTCTAAAAGCTGTCTAACATTTATAATCTTGGGCCTTGCTTCTTTTTTTCCAAGTAAGTCCTATTTCTGTATGTCTTGGTTTGACTCTGATGACTTTCAGTGGGAAAAGATTCCTTTTGCAGACTTCAATGAGTTGCATGGGGCTCTTGCTCAGGAAGTTTTAAAGAGCGCTCATACATTTATGTCTTACTGTGTTGAAAAGCTAAATCAGATCGTCACTAGCGTTATAATTTTCAAGGGAACTGTAGTTAGTTTTCCATACCCATAATTTTTCAACTGAACTCTAGTTTAAAAAACAAACATACACCACCGCCTCCCCTCCCCAGCCCCAAAACAAAAAATCAAGGTGCGTGTTCCTCTTCCAGCCGTCCGTCTCCTCCTTACAGTCTTGGCAGTTCTCATAATTCTGAAGAAGCTCATCCGCTATTTTGTTCTTTTCTTCTCTCCACCATCCTATGCTGTAGGATGCTGTACCTATGTGTGGTTCGACACGTTGCAGGTGGTTGAGGCTTGTGAGAAGGCATACTGGTATAGTTTAAAAACAAAGCAAGCTTTGAGGCACTTCTTGTCTGAAGAAAGGTTTGTATGCCTGTGCTGCTTGTCTCAGTCATCTGTATTACTATATCTAATACAATGTTTTACTTTGGCTTAAAACCTTGTTTTGCTTGCATCTTTAGATCATCATAGTTATAACAATTCTTACTGCTACGGATGCATTTGGACAGTTCAGATCCTTTTTTAGCTGCAGCAGTGCTCATAATATGCAGGTCTTTCCAAACACTTAAACACTATCCTGAGAAGTTTTCGATCAACTGTTCCCAGGAATCGGCATCTGATGTTAAAATGCCTTCGTGTCTGCCTAGGGAAAGGCATGTGCTGGGCAAGCCCCCAGGCCCTAAGGACACCTGTGCTATGTCCAGGTCTGCTAAACAACAAGCATCTCATGTGGTACGAGACGCTCAGATAGGTTTGCTTTATAAAAAAAGCAGCATATCAGATGGTCTGAACACAGTCTGTTTAGGTTGTACTCGGGCTCAAATATGATCTAGTTAAATAATGAAGTATATCACTTACGGTTCGATTATTTTTGCATGGGTTACCCCTCCAAGATGTTTCTGAGATACTAAACCTCTAAATACCCTGCCTTAGTTAAATGAGTATTTATTTATGCCGCGATGAAATCAGGCTTTCCCTTTTTGATCAACCCTCCATTACACTGTAAGTTGCATAGTTCTGCAGAGACACTAGAAACACTGCCTTTGCCTCAGTCATACAACGCGAGCTGTGTTCTGTTACGCTGCCTCTTGCTTGTATACAGTGCCTAAATCAACGATAAACGCTCTGCCACCTCCCAGTTGTAAATAGAAATGTATCTGCTTTGATTTCACCAGAACTCTGCGTGGTTGCTTTGCTCTTTATCGTTTCAGCACACTTCAAGTTTCTTACTCTGCATTACCAGTTTAAAATTTCAGATCTGAGTACAAGTATTGCAGAGGAAAATCACTGGAGGAAGACTTGAATTAATTCTGTGCTAAAAGAGCTGTTCTAAACAGAAATACTGCTGATGCACTTTCCCTTTTCACCTTACGTGAAGAGATTATACATGCATCACGTTGCTTTTACTATAGTCTGTGCAAATATCATTCTTGCAACAACTTGAGGCTATCAATGCTGTATTTTAATACTCCAAATACACAGTTGTTATGAGCACATTTTACTGATGTTAAATGCTTTGATCAGAAGTGCCCTGGATATTGTGACTGAGCAGCAAAATAGGAATACAAAAAGCATTAGCTGACATTGCTAGTGAAAAACAAAACCATTATTATGTAGCAGAGTCTACTCTGGATGTAGCATTCCTATTTAGAGCTTAAAAAGAACAAATACATATGCCTCTTTATAAAGTTTATCCTGGTCCTTGAGAATGTTGCATGAGGCCATTAACACTAAGAAATTTACTGTCAAGAAATTGCAGTAAGGGACTAAATTGAAAGTAGAACAGGCGAATCTTACTGCTACACTCTGCCTATTATATCACCGTGTTGTTTCTTCACTGCAAGACTGATAAAAATCTCCAAATGCTTCGATCCCGAGGGACTTGGACATGCCTGGTGAAAATAGGAAATCAATAGGAGTCTATAATCGCAAGCAAACTGCATCATTTTCATTGGGGCGAGCGATGGCAGACATCCACAGTGACGCTGCTGACACGCTTCCACCAAGCCTCTCTGCAGGTGCCTTCTGCTCACACGAGGAGCACAAGGACCTGGTTTCTTGGCACGTTAAGCATGTTTCTTGTCTTTTAATTAGTAAAGCAAGAGGAAAATATTCACCGGTATTTCCTTTCTTGTAACTTAGGGGGAAAGAGGAGGTTTCATTTTCTGCATGTGGATTTTAAATGTATTGGCAGACCTGCTGAGGAAGCAAACGTTATTTAGTTTCCAGTCCTGACAGTAGACTGCAAATTCATCTCAGGTCTGGCTTGGTGCAAGCTTCATCTTCAAAGCTGAGAGGTAATTTAGTCTCCAGGGTTATTCTGTCCTGGCTTTTGCTTAAGCAAAGGCTACCAATTCAATGTGACAATGAGAATTGCTATCCACTAGGGGCCAAACTAAGCCCACCAAATGCTTGCTTTCCTTTCTGAAGCACTTTTTTCCCCTGTAGTTGAAATTACACACTTTTTTTTTCCCTTGATTTTTGAGCCCACTACTTGATGTATTCAATTCCAGACTGTCCTTGAGCTCTCTAAGTCTCAATCTGAAACCACAAGATACAGTTCACTTGTTGTAGAGAAATATACAGCAGTTATGAATATTATGACTATATTTGTCTATAGGGCAGGCAAGATATAAAAGTCAGTCTATTGATGATGAACATAAAAAGAGATGTCAGATTTTAGAGATGGAGGAAATTATGTCTATTGAAGGCTTGAAAAAAAATTGTTTTCAATGTTTGTAATAGCTGAAATGATTCCTGCTCAGTGTGTTGAAGAAGGGATTGTGAAAGGTCTCAACAGGCGTTAACTTAATAAAGGCCTGATTCAAAGCTGAGTAAAGCCACTGGGCGGCTTTTAAAGCTAGATGTGTCCTTAGCCATGTGCCCCTTATAGCTCCTTCTGCTCCCCTCAGTGCTTGAGAGACCTGGCGTGGAGGAAAGCACTTGTCTACGGAGACCTGTGTGCCCACCTGTTTAAGTTCAGATGGTCCTTGTGGTCACTGGCAAGTTGGATTTAACATCATAGGCTTTTAAGAAGTTTTTCTTCTAACAATGCTGAATTTGGCACAACTGTTGTCCCATAACTCAATAGATTTCAAAAACAAGAATTCTGAGGTTGTTCATAAGCTTTTCTTTCTCCCCCAAGGTACTAACAAATGAGCTATTGGATTAGTTAGAGTTCATTAAAATGTAATTAAAGGATGTCATACTTTTATAGTTGGACGCAGCTGTAGCCAAACATATGGGCATAGTAAAACATTTTGCAGAGCTGAAAGATCCTGTGGTCCTGCTGAGAAAATGATAGCCTTACAGCTTCTCACTTAATTATTCCAAAATTAATAATAACAATTGTTAAAGTTCCCCTCATTCTAACAGAGTAGCTTTTAATATTCCTGGCTAAAATGCTCTGTGGTGAAGGTAGTTAGAGTGCTATGGATGTGGAGGGGCTCTAGAGCAGTTCTGTGCTGCCATACTTGCTCTATGTTTGCAAAGACACGAGTTACTGCTTTGAGCATGTCTGAAACGTCACACATGTTCAGAGGAGGGACCTGGACCTCTGTCACCGGCAGTCTGAAAAGCCTGTCCTCTTCACCAGGTGTGTGGCATCTTGCCTCCTTCTCTGCTGCTGGAGATGTTCTGCTGCAAATCATTTACTCACGGCACGGGGAGACTCCAGTTTGGATGCTCCATCGCTTTACCTGGAATGGGAATGTGTTCAGGGCTTTATTCAGTAACCCTCAATCAGTTGTGCAAAGCTGGGTAGCCATGCTGGGAGGAAATCAATGCCTGGGTACCAGCCCCTGATGGTGAGGGCTCAGGATGCTCAGTTTGTTGCTGCTCTGGAGCAGGGATCTGAGTAGAGTGTCCCACTCCAAACCATAGCTGCAGGGTCGCAGGCATGCACAGCCCCACAGCACCCTGGCTGTGGGACCCTGCGTGCAAGGCTGCGGGTGCAGCCTCTCCACCAGAGTCTCGCTTTGGGCTGCTCAGTAGTGGTAGGTTGGCAAGGCTGCTTGGTCTGGCTTTGCCCAAGGCAGCAGCTCCAGGGCTGCTTTGAGGACCTTCACAACTGCCACACAGTGAGGCCCACAAGCGTATGAAGAGGTGGGTAAATGCTGCCACCGATCAGCCCACTGCTCTCTGCAGAGAGCTCAAGGCTTTGTTCTCTTTCTTTCTTGGAAGGCAATAAGGTTTCAGCTTCTCTGAAGGTCTTACCCCTGCTCTATGTCCTCCATGTGCCTGGGATCCAGCTAGGGTATTTTGACTTGCAAGAACAGAGAGAGTTTGTTGTCCAGGAGAGTTTGGGGAAATGCTCATTTAGTCTAAAAGCTTCACAAATTTTAATATGCAGTTCCAAAAACTTGGCTTAAATATGCATTATTTATTGTTGTTCACTTCTTCCTCTTGCTTGGAAATTTTTTTCAGAAATGAGAAATCACATCATGTACCCATAACAGGTGCAAAAGAATACATGACATAATAAGCAACCTGACTGCAAGCTATCTGCATGAATTACCTGAGCATTTGTAACTAACTAATCTGTTCAGAGGAACCAGGCTGAGCCTGCACATAGGAAGAATGCAGAATCTGCAAAATGTAATTTGAGATAAAATTAACTACTCTCCACTACCATCAAATATTGCTAGATCCAGGGCAGGGAAAAAAAAGACTTTCTCTGTCATTTTGTATTTGACAAAGGTATATTGAAAGCTAGTGTGGATGCTGCAGCTAGTACACATGCAGCAGAGTCCCAGCCTCGCTGGCTTTGATGTAGTTAACCTGGTAATGAAGCAATGGCAGCAGGTTGAGTGGGCTTGTTGGTGCAAGCAACGCTAATGCACGTGTGCCTGTGCGGATGCTTGCGGGAGCTTGCTGAGCCAGAGCTCCCGCCACCACGGCGTGGGACGAGCATCCCTGTCCTTGCTGCCTTCACGCAGCTGGATCGCAACACTGAGGTGGTGGTCTGGATTTGGGCCAAGGTAAAAGGTTCAGTGGGGGACTAAGATCAGCAATGTCGACAGGATTTGAAATCGTAGGAGAGAAAAGCACATTCCTGTACTTCTTTTTGGACTAGTAAATGGAAAATGCTTCTATTTGCAAGACCTGTTTCCTTGTAGAAAGCTATCAAAACATCATTTTAAACAAACTGTCTTATTCCAAGGACTATACCAAATCTATTTCCTCATGAGCATGTGGCTTCTTAAGAACCGAACTTTGAGTCTGAGTCCTGGGAGTGCTGTGAATTTGGGAAGATTAGAATGTAAATATGGCTGTAACAAACAGTAGCATTTACAAATAAAGCAAGTTATCATAAAGTTAGTTTTATCTGGGGTATGCAATCCAAATAAATGATACATTGCTGGACTGACCATTCAGATACTGTGGACATCTTTCTAGAGATCATTCTATTACAAAAGAGTCTTGGGAATCATTTATTTAGTTTGTATTCATGTCAGGTTTTGGTCACAGACAAATTCACACATTCAGCATTGTAGTTAATCTCCTAGATACCCACCACAGAAGAATAGGGATTAATACGTTTATCTTGTAAAACAATGCAGCCCTCCTCTGAATTACGACCAGAAATTACACTGTAGTTATCAAATATGCTCAGCGAGGTTATGAATCAAGTCACTGCGTTGTTACAACTCCTGTTTCTCCTCACCTGCCGGTTTGTAGGCTGCAGAGAGCACCACCAGCTCCAGACTGGCAGCTGTCAACTGGGCTTGCTGGAGGCAGTGGGGAAGCGCGTGCTCTAGCAGAGAAATTCTGCGTAAGGGTAGAGAGGGGGCTTTACCTTGTAAATGTCATCCAGAAGTCCAGCAAAGATAGCAGGAGAAGTCCCTGGACTCGGCGATCCATAAAACCTTCATGAAAGTCAATGACTGTTCCAGCACAGATTGAAGTTGTGGTTTACGTGGAATACCAGTGATGATAAATCCATTCTTCAGGACTAATGGGTGATCACACAGCATGCCTGCTGCTGTCTCTGTGATATTCAGAAAAACTTACACTAATCCCAAGCTGAAAAATCCCCCAAAATAGAAATCAAAAGGCCATTGCTAGTTACAAGAAAAGAAAGAAAATCTAATAGCTTTTGGTTTTGGAGAGGGGAGAGAGGAAGGGTTCTTTCATTTCCTACTCTTGCTAAATGTATGTGGCACATATATTTATAGGTTAATAGTACCTTTGAGGGAATATGATTTTGGCAGTGATTAACAGAATATTTATTTTCTACAAGCTGTGTTATAGAATCCACATATTTCCTGCCTAGGAAATTATAATTAATCTGCTTGTGTGTGTTGCCCATCTCAAGGCTTCCGCAGTGCAACACTGGCGTTTCTCATTAAAATGAATCCTGGAGGCGCTTTGTTATTGTTTAGACTGTGAAAACCACTGACATTTTTTCCCTCTCGTGTGTTTTGTAAGTGCTAAATGTAAAAGGAATTTAGCACGTTCTTTTAAGGACTGCACATTAATAATACATTCTGGATCACAAAAAGAAAGTAAAATTGCTGAATGGTAGTTGTATAAGTCAACAGCATTCAGGAAAAGGCGCTCTCCCTTTAATCTTTTCTACAAAGAGATGCCCTCGTAGTAGAGACAGTATCATCTAGAAGTCAGCTGCTTTATGTGCTGTTCTGTTGTGCCTTTCAATGGTGCTTTAGGGGGTTATTTCAACAGCATTGGAGATGACAAGGCTTGGATTAGTGAAACTTTTCAGTTTCAGCTTTGTTTTTTAAAAGGCTGCCTGCTATAGGAGAGCACTTGTATGGCCTTTCTGTGCATCTCTTTCTCTTGCCATAGGTAATTATTTATTAATGTAAACTCTGCAAGAAAGATTGACCTTAGCAGGAGGAGAGAGTAAAGAAATAATAACCTAATAAAATTCTCTTCTGATGCCCTTATCCAATCCCAATTTGAGAGAAGGTCAGTAGTTCTGGGTTTTACTGCATTGTGTCTGCCAGTTCCTAAATTCAAGAGCAGTTTTGCTTAACTGTGCTAAGAGTATATGAAACAAGTCCTCTGTTTGGATCCTCTTTCTGTTAATTGATCAGAGCTGCTAACGTGAGCCCTGCTCCACATGCAAGCCTGTGGCAACTCGGCAGCATTTGCACAATGGTGAGGATTAGGCTTTGTGGAGCTGCTCATAGTTGTCCAGAATCAGCTGTCACATAAATAAAAGGAACAGAGGAATGCACACTAGGAGATCGGATTTATTCTGCTTTTGCATTTTGTTTTCTCTCCTAATGCTCCATGAGTCCTGTATGCTTTTTTTTTTTTTTATTTTATTTTTTTTTATTTTTACAAGTATCTCCATTTCAATGCTTTCTGCTTTGCGCTCAGACGGGCGCTGTTGCCACTCCTGGGCACTGCAGCTGTGCACACGCACGTGTAAGCCACATCTTGATATAATAAACCTTGGGATTCAAAGAGGAGACTGGAAAGCTCGTGCTTGGATTTGGCAGTTTGCTTACATTTCTGGTTGTATGTATTTCAGCTGTGGTCTTCTGTCTAGCCTCCAACATCTGTTTATGGACCTTATTATGCATGAATTTATTTTAACGCATTGTGAATCTGCTGATATTGTCCACCCCCAGCCTCCTGTGACAGTGGTTTCCAGCAGTTTGCTGCCCACTATGCAAGAAGCACTTTCTTCTACCTCTTTGAAATGAATCTTCCTTATGTTTCATCAGATGCCTCCTAATGCTCATACTGCAAGTATGAATTCTGAATAAAACCAGAATGCTGCTTTGCATTCTTCTGCTATGAGCAGTGGACAGGCTTTATTAAAAACTAAATTTAAATCCTACCGTTTGGTGGCAAATGAAGGCATAGGAAGGCTTGCACAGACTGGTGCAGGGCAGGGGGAAATTTTGAGCTGTGTTAGGAAATTTTGCAAAAGCTTTTCAATATATATAAATACTTAGTTTCAAATGACTCCTAATAGAGCTTATTTTGGTCTTTTAGGGAGGGTTACTTGAGTCCTGCAAGGCACCGGCTTCCTAACTTTACTTCATCTTAAACTCCCTGTCAAACCAATCGTCTCCTCAGCCGTCCTGTGGCAGAGGGACGGTGCAGTTTGATCGGGAAAGTTTCCCTGCGACGTGAAATGCTTTGGGTTTAGTTACAAAGCTGAAGTTCATGAATTCCTCCTTAGTTTTTTGGTGGTTTCTTTCCTAATGGCAAAACGCCCAGTGCAAATCAAATCCTTCAATTCACTTTCCAGAAAAAGAAGGGAATATCTGTATGCCTGAAATATTAATTAAAGAGAAGCAAAAAAGAAGGATTTGGACAGATCCCAAACCAGCTACTCAAATATAAATGTCTGCAACTGTCATATGAACTTCTCAGTAAATGAGACTATAATCCTTCCTTCCTAAAGTGGAAATACTGTTTGATTAGCCCAATTAAGAGTGGATTTCTAACACCATATTACTTTAGGGTGTGGTTTCCTAGCGAATGAAAAGGTGCCAATTTAGAAACAACTGCATGTTATTCCCATTACTAAAAAAACAGGAACAGGGAACAACATAGTAAATTAACCTCTCGAATTATCCATCAGAGTGAATTTCCTTTCAAAGCAGTATTAAACACACGGAGTAACTCGGCCGCTTTTACGCAGGGCGAACCAGTGGACCCATAACCTCCGTTAAACTTCCGATCTGCGCGCGCAGAGCGCGGTCGCTGGTTTGTGCCCCGCGTTTGGGCTCGCGTGGTGCCCGGGCTCGGCTCAGGCCCCGCTGCGCCCGCGTTCCCGGCGCGCCTCCCGGCCGCTCCGGCTCCGGCTCCGGCTCCGGCTCCGCCGCGGCTCCGCCAAGGCCAGGAGCCGTCGCTGTCGCGAGGATTTCCGCTCTGCGCGACCCCTACGATTTCGCGGTGAGAGATCGTCTAGCCACTCTGCCACGCTTGTTTTCCAGTTCCCCAAATTAAGACAATCTATAAAGAAACGTTCATTTATTAGCAACTAGTGTTTGACAGTTTATTTCGTGTAAGCCTCTAGCTTTCCTTGGCAAGCTTATTTGCATAATGTGTTATTATGTCTAAATGGAAAACTAAATGCCTCCATGTGGTCTTTAAATGACAAGTACTTGTCAGCTTCATGCAATATTCAGAAGTAATAGATCCAAATCACAACAGCACTCACTAAGATGTAAAAGGAGGGAAAAAAAAAAAAAAAACCTCCGAACCAAAAAATTTGTTGCGTACCGTTTCTTGGCAAATTTACACTTTGGTGTGGAACTGCCAGTTAGAGTTTCCACGTGTTACAGAGTTTAGTTCCACTGTGAAGGAATTTACTGTAGCTTTAGTCTGTGATTTCTGCGATGCTTTTGAGTAATTATGATTCATGCTGATTTTTTTTTTCCTTTTTTTTTCCCTTTCAAACAATGCAGCTCAGGGAATAATCTTCAGAGGACCTTGGTGAGGTATTCCCAAGAAATTCTGCTTAATTATTTTTGAAAACATAAACGCTCTCTAACAATAGTTATTGGTGTGATAATAGTTATTTGGAAAATCTGTTTGAAGTTTACCTTTTAAATAGTCCTTAGGTTTGAAATTCTGTCTACATATTGAATTTACACTTTCTTAAAATTGAAAACTGGCATGCTTATGCATTGTTTAGGTTCCTAGACTCTTCATGAATGAAAGATCTGTGAACCAATACTCATGTAAACATCCCCTTCACACACTTTGCATGTACCAACCACTCCCTTAAAGTCTAGTTCCCTCCTGAGTACCTCTTAAATGCTAAAGTGGCTTCCACCAACACCATCTCTTCCACCAAAAATGGAAAATTCTAAATTCTGAAATTTACAACTTGGAGGGAATGTGGTGTGTTGGTGCGATGAATGGCAATGCCTCAGCTGAGGATAAAATATTAATGACTACTAATGTTACAACATTATACAGACAAGGGTGGCTCTGTGTTTTATCAGTGCTGCACCTCTTTTTCAATAAATACTGCTGAGGATCTCTTACTAAAGGTTAGAAGGAGTATAATGTTTTCCCTTTCAGATCAGTTTTTGGCTTTTAAAATTAATACATCTTTTGTTCCTTTTTCATTGGGCTGCACTGAATGTTTTCAGTGGTGGTTTTTGACATTGGCAAATGCTTTTATAGATAGCATTAGCTGTCCTTCTTCCTGGAAAATCAGAGAAGTTGATTAAGGTAGTCTGGGGCTGGGATTTCCGCTGGGTGATTTCGACCAGAGCTCTGTCTGGCACTACCGGTTCAGCAGAAGCAACATCCACCCCACGGCACAGCCCGTGCTTCTGGTCAGGGAAGTATTCTGGGTAGTGTGTGCCTTCACTACAACAGCCCAAAGGTAGTGCACAAATAAGTCACAAAGGCGAAAAGAGCTCGGTTTCCATGGAAGGGTGTTTGTGGTGAATATTTTAATCAGCTCTAGCTTACCATGCAAATAACAGTATTTGCCATAAAAATTACAGGTGGATTTTATATACTTCAGCATCAGGCGAGTTATGTGCTCCAGCTCCAGTTTCTCATCCAGCTCCTTGGTGGAAAATAACGTGCGGCATTATGTTCTTTTGTAGCTTACGTTTTGGTGTGCTTTGAAAAGTTGCTTTAGAAAAGTAATATTAGAGTTGTCACCTCATCTCAGTGCAAAGGGATTCACGCAGGTGACTGAATGCATGAAAAGGCAGACGACCTTCCTGATGTTAGAAACCAAGAAACACAAAGCTTTCTACCGCATCTGGAGGTACTTTGCCCTTGTTAACAAGACAGGTAAAACTATCCGAAGAAATGGCAATCAGACTAGATCTCAAAGTAAAAGAAAAGTGCCAAGTGTCAACTTTTTGAAGCAGCACTATTAGTTTTAGACCTATTAAAAAATAAGGCATTAAAAAAAAATCGTCACCCTTGTTATAGTAACCCTATTTGAGACTAATTATGTATGTAAAACTCTCAAGAGCGCAACATTCAAGGAACTCATGTTGAGTTTCAGTAGTTAGTCCAGTGATATTAAAATGAAGCAGGACCAACTTTGTAGGGGGCAATTATAACGCATTACGGAGTGAATCACACACTGTGATTAAACTCATAGGAGGTACTCAGCATCCGCGTTTGCTTTGAAAGGGGTGCTGATTACCGTTTGTACTATGCATTTTGGTAATCAGAAATCATTATGGAAAATATTACATCAGCTAAACAAATACCCCCTTAGCAGCATGAAATATACAGATTGTTTAAAACTAGCCTTATACATGTAAATAAATATTTTTTTTTTCTGCGTGGTATGAGCGCTTGATCAGCACATCAAATCAGTGTGCTGTCAGACTACAGCAGGACCATGCACTGCAGAGGGAATGGTTTCAAGTTAAAATTCCTCCTGGGGTTGGGATTTTCTTTTGTGTCTTAACTTCAGACTGGTTGCAATTACGTTATAAACCATCAGTTACTTGTGATTTATAAAAACAGCCATGTTAAAGAATTAAACTAGCAAGAGGTGTCAACATTTACTGTGGAACTCCTGAGTTATTTCTGTTAAATTGCTATTCTTTAGGATTTAAGGTAGGGGAGTCTTAAGGTTCTTACTGCGATAAAATACTGATGGGTCTGTGTTGTACAGGTACTATATTTTCTAGCATATTTTGACACCTATATCTACTAATACTTTACAGGATTTGGCGAGAGCTCTTGTATCACGGCATTAAGCAGTTTTATTAAAGCATTTTTGTTGTTGACTTGTGAGGGCATTGCAGGCACGTGCGCGTGCACGCACGCACGCATGCGCGCACACAGCTCTTGCAGCGGGTGTTGCACGCAGTGTGCCCCAGCCCAGGACTGTCCCCCCGTGCCGCAGAATTCACTGCGAAATGGCAAAGAAGAATTGTACTGACACAAGATCGAATGTGCAATTCCTCAGAACAAAACTTTGTTGCAAGCTAACAGAAATCAAATAGCTGCTCACTCAGGGTTTTCTTTCTTTTACTTTCCTTTGATAGGATGTAATCTATAGAAAGTGTAATGTTAGCCCTGTAATATTTCTGGCATTTGGGTACTATGTGATTGCTTTAGAAATGCAAACTCATTTTCACTATATTTTGATCGTCTTCCCTCCTGCCATACCATTTTCATTGCTTAACATAAGGTCTAATGTCAAGTAATAATAAAGCAATTACAAGAAATACAATTCATTCTGAAGTGCATTAAGCAAGAACTAAATTAAGGCACATAATTAGCAACAACAAAAAAATATACATTCAGGACAAAATGTTTTAACCCCTATATTTCTTCCAGTGTTAGCTATCTGGCATTAACTCAAAACTGCTAGGAAAAAAATTTATAGATTATATGCATATACACAGTGGGGCTTTTAGTGATTTATGTAGGGAGGTTTGCAGATCCTCCATGCATCCTTCCTATTTAGTAATATACTCAGTTTAAGCTGGCATGCTAACTTTTTTCTTGTCTATCTGGTCCAATCATTAAAAAATTTCACTCAAGAAAACTAACAACAAACATGAAGCAGCCCAACGTTTCAGGTTCCTGATATTTTTCTCATATTTGTTCTTTTTAATTACAGCACATACCATGTTCTAACTGCAGGACCTGGTCATTTATTAACTGATGGAAAAGCAGCAGTATTTTATTGACTAATTCCTCAGGCTTTTATTATGTTTCCTAGCAAAATGTGATTTATAGGGAAGCTAATAAAGGTATTTTCACCTACTGCACCTGCAGATGGGGCAAGGGAAGACCCTTAGACTAATAAATGAAATCACAAATCTGGGAGCTGAAATTGGATTTTATTTCTGGGAGTGTAACAGAGAGCAGATGCAGGTTTGGGTGTTTAACATCTCTGCCCTTAACTGACTCTGCCTATAAAATTAAGGTAAAGATTTCCCTGGATTTTTGGAAGAGTGACGGTAGCTGATTGCACAGTATTTAGGAAAGTTTGACAGATTCAGTGTAGAGAAGCACCGTTAAAGCCCTATTTCATCACTGTGGCTTTCCACTCCCTCCTCACAAATTCCTGAAACGATTTCTTTATTTACCTCATTCCTGAAGTAAAAAGCAGCCACCTGAAAACTGTATGCTGCCTCCAAATTCTTAAACTTGTCACATTTTGACTGATTTCCTTCTCCTCCGTATGCGGCCACCTTAGCTCCGTGAGCTCCGAGCCGGGCTGCGCCGCGCTCCGGGGGCTCTGCGACGTCTGAAGCGCAGCACGAGGATACGGCTGTGCTGGGAAGCTGGTCTCCCTCATGTGTGGCACTTCCAAAATCAGTTATACTAAAAATCATAGTACAACCGAATTGGACAAATGCAATTTAAAACAAATACATTGATTCTGATTTTTAATAAGATTAGGCATGCAATTGTGTGATGACTAATTTGTGTGCCTAATTACCATGATTGTATGTGCAAATCAAGTAATTATGGAAGTAAATAACCATAATTAGTTATTTTCATGGGTAATTATTCAATTTTATGCACAATGGCAATAATTGGGTGTGCAAATTAAGCATGCGATTGTGCATGCATATTCAACACACACTTGTGTGTCTAATCTTTTTATAAATCGTGCTTTCTTCTGAGGATTTCTCTAATTTCCTATGCATTACTCTGGTGTGACATTCCCATTTGATTTTCTGGATGGGACAATATTGCAAGGGGTGAGGATTTAGATAATTCCATTCTGAACCTTCCCGATGTTTTAGTGGTAAATAATTCTCCCTTGCAAATAGGTTTTTCTCCTGAAAGATGGATTTTTCATTCTTATTCTTGGCACAGGTGCATTTTTTTTTCTAAATGAGTGTGGAATTTCAAGTCTTTTTTAAATTTCAAATATGTGTGTTTTTTAACCTAGTAAGAACCTTTCAAACATCTTTCTGCATTCGTATACCCGATTCACTTGGGGTGAATAGCGTCTGGGTCATCAAGGGGGACTGCACGCTGAACTGCATTGGAGGAGATGCCTTTAAATTGTCATTAAAGGAAATGAACACACTATATCTGCTTGCTACCACACAGGTCTGGTTTTCAAAAGCACTTCTACCCTGACCTGATTCTATTCTCATTTAAGACATGTAGTAAGAAATCCCATTGACCTCAATACAAGTAAAGTTTATCACTGCTGAGTGCTTTTAAAAATGCCGCCCTATTTTTCGTTGTGTCTTAAAATCCAAATTTATAGCATGTAATTATCTCGAAGTAGACGTGCTCGAATACAGCTAGCCGCAGAGGATGGGAGGACGCGGGTCGGTGCGTTAGGCGTTGGCTTGTGGCAACCGAGCGGATTGCCTCCGCAGGGTTTGGCTGAGGGAATACGGTTGCTGTGCCCATCACAGTGGTCGTGGTCGTGGTCATGGTCGCGGTCGCAGTGCCTGTTGCGGTAGTGGTGCCCATCGTGGTTGTGGTGAGCCACAGGTGGGGCTGTCCCAAGCAGCTGACCTGGCTCACCACCGGCCGTCCCAAGGAGATGACTTGGCTCCTGCTGCCCTGGAACTGCAGTCTAACTGCTCGCTGCGCGAAGGATTTGGTTTCCATTCCTTGTCTTTTGTCCATTTTTGTTCTGCTGGATCTCTCCCATCTCACTGGGGCTGGACTCGTCATCCAGTGATCAGCAAAGGGTAATTTGCCACTGTGGTAATGATCTTCCTATTGCATGCTGATGCCCTTCCCTGGGGCAGAGCCTCGGACGTCCCCTACCTGAGCCCAGGCGCCGCTGTCGAGCAGGCGTGCGTGCGTCTGTCAGTGCCAGACGCCGTGGCTGCCCGGGAGCGGAGAAGCCACCTCCACCGCCGGCGCACGGTGTCGGGCTGCTGCGGCCCCCTGCCCCGGCAGAGCTTCGGCTGCCATGGACCCACAGGAGAATATGTTCCTCGCAGGCCAGCCTGGCCACAGCGAGAAAGGAACAGCGACTTTCATCGTGGCTGTAAGATACGACAACAACAAAAAGTTCAGCCTGTTTTGATCTATCAGAGAGAAAGCTTTGGGGATTTTTTTGTTTGTTTGTTTTCTTTTTAGCTGTGAGGCGGCTTTTCAGAGTTTGGTGTGGGTCTCTTGGGTAAGGAGATCTAAAGGTCAATGGCAGAAGACATGGTGTTTTCATTGAAGTGAATTTTTTTATTTAAGTGCAAAGCATTTCTCCTGCCTGCTTTGTTTCACAGGGAATTTTGAAATTTTAGGTTTTGAAATGTTCTAAAATGACAACAATAGATGCTGGAAAGGCAGAACTTTGTATGATATGCAAAAGTGGTTTGCCCAGTTTTCTGGGAGGTGGTGTAACCAGATCACCCGACCATAGCCAAGCCACTCTTGAAGCAGAGCTCCTCGGCTGAGCACAATGAGCTCCAGGCCAGGACTCCTGCACCTGGCGCCAACCCACCTCCCCCGGTGTGGTGCTGTGCAGCACCACGCTAAGATTTCCAGGCCACTGTGAGCGCTTTCAGAGTTTGCTGCTCTCTACAAAATAGTGCAGAGACACCCAGAGGTTTCTCGGTGCATCCTCTTTGATGCCCTTCATAGAAGGGCTGTTATTTTTAAATTGTCTATATTCTACTCATAACGTTACCATCTTATAATATGCATATGCACACAATCATTTTGAACTACAATATCTAGGAAAGAATAATTTTCAAAATATCAATAAATGAGGAGATTTGTGTTGGGTTTCTCCACAGTAATATGGACACTGAAGTTGAAGTGGAGAGATAAATCACTAATTATAAACAATAAACACTAGATGTTGTCATTTTATAGTTTTGCTGACTTCACTGGGCTGCAGCTGCCTTATGGAAAGTCTTGCTAAATGTTTCTTTTGTCAAAACAATTCTGCTTATATAGCCTACGTTTTCCATATTTCTTGATCCTTATTCTGAGTTACTAGAAGCATTTGCATTAAAAAAGTATCTTTGTTTCTTAAGAGTTCATCTGCTTTGCTGCTTATCATGCACATTCTGAGAAAATGAGATCAGCAGCAACAAAAAGAAAAAAAGGCTATTTCTCCAGGTTAAGAATTCCCTCTGCCATAATAAATAGCCACAACCTGGAGATCATACCTGACCTAGTGCCCTACCTTCTCCTTTTTCAGACAGATTCTGTCAAAGAAATTGCTCAAGCCCAGGAGGATGTGACCATGGGATACACAAGAGAGTTCAGGACAAATTGGAATTCCAAGTAATTTATTTGGGGTTAGAAATATTACTCCAGCCATTCATAAAAATCTTCCCTTCAAAGAGATCCTCATGCCTTCAGTGGAGGTATTGATCTCCAATAACGGCAAAAAAACACGCAAACAAGAACCTAAGAAAGCCAGCTGCTAATGTATTGCTTCCTTAGGAACAGGCAGATACTAGAATTTTATGCTCTTCAAGACTAGCAATTAATGCAATCAAAAGCAGCACTGCAAAGAGGGAGTATTTTGCCTTCTGAACTGACCCGAGGCCCTTCCCAAAGTCTTTAAAAGGGATTGAGCTGGACTAGCAGTCTGTCATGCCGGCTTGTCCGGCAGGGCCTTCATGGGGCAGGAATAATGAGGAGTTACAGGAGCAGCCACATCTAAAGAGAAGCTCGAACTAACTTTGTGATCACATTAGCAATTTCTCTGTTAATGAATCCAAACGCCTGAAAGGGGGTTGACTTTGTAGAGAACAGAATGGCAAAGACAGGTGATTTCTCCTAGTGGTGTCGGGGTCTTTTGCTTCCCCGTAACTTAATCAAAAGAAAATGGAAGTTAATGCAAGGATGTTGCTCCGTGTGCTTAGGAAAAGAAATAAAAATAAAGCACTTACTAGGAAACAAAACCAATCTTAATTTAGTAAAACTATTTTCAAATGACTTTTGATGCAAGGCAGCTCAAATCATTGACAGTCATGTATGTCTTGAAAGTTACTGCTAATCAAATCATGCCCATTTTTTCCTAATAAAATGCTTTGTGTCCTGCTGCTTGTCACACTTGTCTTGTTGCTCTTGATTATACCTGAGGCTTATGTCTTAAGCAGAACAGTGCTGTTACCACAGTGATGCTGTTACTGGTTTCTTATTGCCACTTTATCTCATCCTGCGGTGCCAGATCATCTCATTGTTTGTATGTTACTTAGCTCTGTTTAAGTGGTACTGAAATTTAAATAACTGGTGACTCAGACATACTTTTTCATATATAGCCTAGTCCTGTACTCACTGCAATGACAAGAAGATTATTCATGAAGTGAAAATAGAACTTGGTGAATAATGAAGTCTTGGACAGCAGGGAGGAGGCTAACTACTGAGAGAGCAGTGCTAAGGGCAGCTGTTAAACTTTCAGCAACTATAGCTCAAGATCTGCAATGGGTTTCCATTTCAACTTCATGTCCACTTAACAAGTTAACCTGAGGTACTCGGGCTCTTTCCTCTCTTTCCTCTCTTTCCTCTTTTTCTTTTCTGTAAAAGACTGCACCGTTTGCTGCGGCTGTATTTCACAGATGGTGCCTTTTGCACTTCTGCATACATGGAATGAAAGATGGCCCTAAGGAGGGTGTCTATAGTTCACCAGAAGATGCCACAAAACCAAGAACTGAGAACAAATATGATGGTAAGAACAATGTAAGCAAGGAATTTAGAAGCATCAAAGTCCATGAACCTATCATTTGCCTGTGCTTATTGTACAGTAAAATGTGAAGGTGGTCAATAGAAAAATTGTAATCTTTGGCTCATCCCAGAAGTCTTACATTTCAAAACACTATGTAGAATTAGCTTCCATGCATAGTTTTGATCCACTTGTGTTGGGGAAAACTTTGAAAATGTGGAAATAGGAATTTTTAGATTACTTAAGACCAAAGGTGCCTTTCTTGCTGACAGCATGCTGTCTGGTAATATACCTGCAGAGGCAAGGAGAAAAATCCTGGTGTCCAGATTGCAGAGTTAACTTGGGGCAAATATTACAACTGTGTAGGTACGTCGTCTGCTTTTGGTGCAGGAAGGCACCAAGCTGCAGAACCTCTCTCATGTGTCTCTACACGATTCCTGTTTGCTCCCCGCAGAAGCTGCAGAGCAGCACTGTACTGGGGGAGCAGTAAGGGCATGCTCTGTGACTGTTTGCTCGAGGGCAGGATTTGCCTCTGTGTTTCTCTGTTCTATCATTTAGCTATAAAACACAGGAAGTAATCTTTTTCTACATCGTAAGTATATGGGAAGCTCAGTTAAAGTTTATGAAGTGGGATCCAAGATTCTTGGAACCAACACATGGATACACCAAGCAAGGTGTCTAAGTTATTCATTCTTGTTTATTATACATTTGTTTATTATACTTTGCACCTTATTTTGTTAAGCAGAACAGTAGCTTGATTAGGAAAAAGTATGCTTTCATTGGAAAAAAAATAGGATTTTGAAAAGAAGAGAAATGTGGTAATCCCTAAATGTAGCTTCCTAGTACATCATTTCATCCACTTATCTGGAATATGTTACACAGACTAAATGGAAGGATTCTGTGCTAGGATTTCTTTTCTTTGTTTCAGAAGATGTAGTGTCCATGTATACTTGTCTATTGAGATGTGCTTAAAGGTATGTTGTGAATTCACTGTATAACTGTAACACCTATGTTTTCTGTTGACAGTGATCAGCTTATAGTCACATAAAATACCTCCTAGCTTAGATCTGGCAGTGAATACTGAGGATTTGTTTACTAACGATTTAGAAAAGAAGATTTACTTTGCTTTAAGAGTAGCTGGGAAGACTCATTTTATTGGATTACAGAAAGTGAGAGCAATAAATAAAACCCAATCCCCAATATTCAATATATCAGTGTCACAAAAGGAGAAAAATGAAAGATGATCAGAGGGCTGGAGCACCTGCCCTACAAGGAACGGCTGCAAGAGCTGGGCCTCTTCAGCCTGGGGAGGAGAAGGCTCGGGGGGGATCTGATCAATGTGTACAAGTACCTGAAGGGAGGGTGTCAAGGGGACGGGGACAAACTCTTTTCAGTTGTCCCATGTGACAGGACAAGAGGGAATGAACCTGAACTTCCTGAAGCACAGGAAGTCCCGCCTGACCGTGAGGGGGAATTTCTTCCCTGTGAGAGTGATGGAGCACTGGACCAGGTTGCCCAGAGAGGTGGTGGAGTCTCCTTCTCTGGAGATACTCAAGGCCCTCCTGGATGCAACCCTGTCTGACATGCTCTAGGTGACCCTGCTGAGCAGGGAGGTTGGACTAGATGATCTCCAGAGGTCCCTTCCAACCTTACTGATTCTATTACTGTTAAATCTACTGTTAAAAAGATTAATTGACCATGCCAGGATGCACTAACTGCAAGGCTACTGGTTAGTCATTTAAATGGTTGAATTAAATGAGCAGCAAATAGAACTCACCTGGCCACCTTTACTTCTCAGAAAATCCTAGAACAGACACTCTGTATTTGGACAGGCAAGTTGGTTTCTAATTATTCACCAGCTCTTCCTCACCTCACTGATTTGAGTGGCCCTGCCAAGTTTCATGAAAACAATATCTTTAAACCGTTGCCAGATACTCTGCTAGATCATTGTAGCTCCATTATTTCAATATAGTTATGTAATTTTGCATCATGAGAGCACTGATCCTCTTTATTTATGCCCACCATTAAACTCTCTGAGTTGTGTGGACTCATGACATTATCAGGAGCAGGTGAAGCATCTCCAGCCTTCACTTATGCCCCAAATTGAATCTGAGTTTTTTGGTAGATTGTACAGTCTGTAATGATAATGCTCTTTTTCTAACTTGATTTGAGTCTCTGTCACAGCCCTGAATCAGTCATAGAGCCCCTGTAGCCATGAATAAGGAAAATTATATACTTGGACTGAAAATAACAGGGTGATATCCTATGGCCTGTCATAGATTCCTTGGGCATTTATATGAACCACAATACATTAGCAGTGAATAACATCCGGTTATGGAACTCTTATAACTGATATAAAATGAGTTTTGTTGGCATGTCACGGTAAGAACCAGGAGCATGATGATCTCTTCGATAGCACAGCAGATGTGTAGGAAAGTTCAACATTTTGCCTCATACCTTCTGTCATTTTCCTGAGATAATGTAACATCTCTGATTTTAAAAAGCCTCAACATTTCAATCTTCTTTTGGCTTATGCCACTAAGTCCTAGTACTGAATGAATATTTGTTATTTTGATTAAATATCAGGCATCTACAGAAATATAAGAGTATGGTTATAATTACAGGGAGGAGCTCACCTGTATATTTTTCTACCATCTTTCTTTGAATTCTCCGTAAACAGACTCCATACAGAACTGCTAAAGGTACTTTTGTTGTAGGCTTAGTGCTGCCACATCAGCTTTCTGGCTCTTGAGCTAAGATTTAATCACAGAGCACAAGCTGAACTTTGTGGCTATGTACTTAAAAGATGATCAGGAACCTTTAAATCAGCTCAACCAGTGGGCCCAGAGGAAACGAAGTCAGATCAGGAGTGCATACAGAAGCACTGAAGCTTTTTCATCCGCATATGGGCAAACTTTTATGCTAAAGCTATATTAAATTGCTGAAGGCAAACAAAGCTACTTTGTTAGGTAGTCTTTTAGGTACTCTTAAAGTTTGTTTTTACCTGATGATGACATTTGCATTGGGAGTGAGGTACAGCAGTGGAAAGCCCACAAGGGCAGCATCAATGGAATAGATATTGAAAAGAACAAAAAAAATCTGTTCTTTTTAAGTCCTTCATACTTGTAAATGTGAGACCTATTGCTGTGATAAATGAAAGGGTCATGAGCAAATGCACTAGAGGACAGTGAAATAAAATAGGTGTATGAAATACAATACTGATTTCCCAAAGTTTGTTTAAAAAAAACCCAAACCAACCTAGAACACATTACTGCAAAAAATCTCATCCAAGAGGTACTAAAGGTTTTATTCACTCTAAAGCAAGTCCTTTCCCCTTCCTTTCCTCAGATGTACAGGGTCACAGGCATGATGGAGTGAGTGCAGCTCTGCTGGACTTCAAAACCTGTGTCCCCTGAACGCTCTTTGCCCAGATCTGTAAGAAACATCAGGTATTAAATGGTGAGCAGTGGATCTTTGGACTATGGCTTTCATCGCCAATGTGATAGGAACTATCCCATAGAACAGCCCTTCTTCGGTTCTGCATCTTGGGTAGAAAGACTCTCCCCCAAGAAAAGTCTTCTTATTGTTAGTCCTGTACACTAGTATCTTCCTCCTCAGCCCTTGAGGTCACACGACTGAGAAGGTAAAACGGCAGTGGTAAAGGTGAAACAAGCTTAGAAAGGCAAAGGAGAACACAGCTTCAAGGGACTTGACATACTTACTCCTTACAAACTGTGTGAAGTACAGCCAGGCTTGGACTTTAAACACTATCAAAACACCTTGCTGGGATGTATGGATTACTATGGGAAGAGAAAGCAGCAACTTGGGGCCAGCTGTATGGTACCAGCCACAACAGTGTGCCACAGTGCTCCTGATATATGTGGCCACCTAACTTCCTTCCTGAAAATCTCCAAAGGAGCTTGGCTCCATCCTCATGTCACTCTCCATTGTGCCAACTACCTGGGAAAGCACTATGAAAAAGGGAGTAAGGTTAGGAGGATACTAATAAATATGAACTGTGGCTTCAAATGCCCCCTCCCCCCGCAAGAAGCGGCATGAGAGTTTGAAACCAGAGATAGCAGGCAAGACTTGCCTACAGTTGAGCAGCATTGCACCGTGCTGCTCTCCAGACAGATCCCGCTGTGACTGCATTACTAGGGATGGTTTAATCAGTACAGCCTAGCAAGCTTGGTTGGGATTTTTCTGGAGTTTATTTAGGAGAAGAGTGCCTGTCACACTGAACCAGGAGTGGCTCCTCAGGTCTTACCAGTGGTCTGGTATGGTGTATTAATAAGCAAGGGAGCGTTACGGAGCCAGGAGGGAACACAGTGGAGTGGTTCCCTTGCCCAGTCACTATATATCTCACCATCTGCCCTGCACTAAGGCCCACAGCCCTGGCTCCCCATCCCATCCCATCCAGCTATAGTGGAGATGGACAGAAGCAGGTCCAGAGAGCCTGTTCACAACCAAATGTACGCCACTTTGTATCCTGCCTTAAGCATGGGCTATCTATGAACTCTGTGGAGAACAGGAGACCATGGCCAGGTCCAAATGGGACAGGGTTAACCTGCCCTGACTTAGTTCATTGTCGGGTCTGGATATGCTGTTCAGAGAAAAAGCTTGGGAAGACGAGTGAAAGAGGGGGGCCTTGTGTGAAGACCATGAACCACCTGGGGAAGGGGCACAGAGGAAGGCAGAGGGTATTAGAGAGAGTATTAGCATACCACCATGTTATCCCAACTGCTACAACAAGTCACGTTCTCACCTCATCTTCTGGTTCCCAGGGATCTCACTGCAAGTCCGTAAACCAGATGTGCATTGGGTGCCATTGCTCTTGCAAGGGCATTTTCAGAGGGAAGTGGGAGAAAAGGGAGAGAGCAGTACCAGAGGATTAGCTGTCTCCACAGGGCTGGTGGTAGTGGTAGCTTTTCCTGAGTGTGCATGTACCATCAGCTGGTAGCAGAGATGTGGTCTGCATAGCAGCAGCTAAGGCCATGACACAATTTTTTGATGCATGAAGCAGCCACCCACTGCTTTCTAACTAACAAAAGCCTCTGATGTCTGTGACTGCTGCAAGACTTCTAATACTTTGGAGCATGGTGGATCGGATTGCTGGAGAACTCACAGGGTGCCCTCACTGGCTGCATCATTTGTCCCCCCCTTTCCATTCACCTTTTCTTTCCCTGGCAGAGCCCATGTGCTCTCACCTCCCAGAGAAGCACAAATACAGAAACACTCAGGAGACTTTGGGTCCTAGACTGTCCCACAGGGGTATGTGAGGAGATGCCTTTCCAGAGGTACACTGCAGAACTGTCCTTCTTGGAAAGGCAAACCAATAAAACATCCAAATGTACTTGGCAGCCTGGGAAATATACATTGAATATTCTTGCTTATTATCTTAATCTCAAGCTGACCTACTGACAGCCAGCAGTAACATTCTGACCATGTTGGTTGTCAGCAAGAGGAAATAAGTATGCAGGATAAAAGAAAAATCTATAGCTGTAACAAAGAGATTTTGTCATTACCTGGTTCTTGTCTTAAAAATATGGCAGGTTGGAGACAACAGCATGAGAGGAAGCATGGTTGGCTGTAGATAATTCAGAGTTACTGGTCAATTTGTGCAGCTTTCTGGCCAATCACTTCATCCCTAAAAGTACTTCCACTGATTTTAATGGAAATTCCATGTTTGCAACTAGAAGTTAAAGAATTTGCAAAGCCTGTTTCTAAAAATAATGTGATTGCATGTAGGATTACTTTGTGTCCTGCACTTCTTAGCTCTTATTTTGTATATTATGATATGTGTCAGTGAGCAGAACTTAATAATATTTCACCCATATGAACCTCTGTGATTGCAAGCAGTTTCAGCAGAATAACAAAATTAATTCTCTGATTAATTCCCAGTATATTGGGGGGATAATAAGCTGACCTTTTGCCTTCATTTTGTACATAGAAATCACTAATAATTCACTAAGATAGGGATCACCAGAGTAATAATTTTAGTGTTATTGCAAACAACAAATTTCATTATTTATAAAGGTTTTAAATGATATCTATTTGAGCCTCAATATACAAAATTTAAAGCATAAAGAAAAAAAATCTGTCATATAAGATTCAAATATGATAGGCTTTTAAACTTTACACCCTAGGAATAGCAACTGCGAGTAACACCAGTGAGGAATACAGACAACGTGAAGTATCATTTGTTTCTATTCATTAATTCATTAATCACTGTTTGTCCATTGCCTTATTTGAAAATTAGCTATGTACTTGAACCATGCTCACTTTTAGGTTATTCTTTTAATGAATAATTTTACTGGTGTGTCACTGCACAATGTCATAATGTTACTGGTAACAAATAATAGAATGCTAGCTTTTTAGTAGCTAAATATAACAAATACCATTCTAAATAGATCAGAACTTGATTTCCACTGAGCTACCATAGAGCTGTGTCCAAAGATTCAATATGGCTTCTCATTTTCACTATTAAAAAATTGTTACAGCTTGAGAGAGAAATTTCTGGAGATGAGAATTACATCATTTGGCATCATCAGCTACATGTGCCGTGCTTGTATCATGCTATTCATTGACTGCTCTGGGATATTTTGGTTCATAGTATGGGATTATGACCAATGCTTGTACCATTATCTCACTGGCATGAATTCTCTGGTACATTCTTTCTATTAGAAAAAAGTCTAAATACACAAAAATAAAGTACATTTCTAACTCAGACAAAGAAACTATTTGGGAGGTTTGCTGACAGCAAATTTCATTTAGCTAGTTTTACTATAAGCAGCTTAATCTACATGTGCATTTTTGCATTCAAATTGCTCTTTATTAAGATCCTTCCCTAATAATATGAAAATGTGTTTATAAAGCCTGTAAGTGGTTTCCATAATAAGATTTTTAATGAGTTGGAATATTAAATTAAGTTTTGTAGAAATGCTTGAGGTGTTGTTATAACTAACTTACATACTGTACACCATTAACTTTATCATAAAAAGTAATTTTAGTTTCTCTTCGTGCAATAATATACAGCTCTGAAGTGGTAACTATCAGCTACTTTGTACACAAATTGTATTTTGTTGACTATTTAGCAATAACTTCTTTGGCTGTGATACATGAGCCGTGTGCAAGGGTAATCCGGCTGCTCGGTCTGAGGGCAGGGGGCTCTGGTGGCAGGCGCCGCTGGGCTCGCTGCTCCCGCCGTACGCCGGAGCAGTCCCGCAGCACCGTGGACTGCTCTGCCTCGGCAAGGGCCACAGCAGGAATCCGCCCAAAGAGAGCTTTGAGATTGGCATCGCCTGCCTTTGCTTCTAGCTGAGACTTCTTCAGACTAAGAAACTGTGGAAACGTCTCCAAATGTTTGCTGTCTCAAAGGGCTGCACAGCAGCCGAAGCGTGTCTAAGCCGTATGCAGCTCACGTGTAAATCAAAGTGGTTAACACAATTACACAGCAAGCAGCAAGGCCGAGTTTTACAGAAGTATTTTTGCATTCTGTAATTAACACTAACACGTCATTTATATTGTCTAACATTAGACGCAGAACGTAGATTGCCCTTTAGCTACCATCTCCTGGCAGTGTAGGAAACTTAGGCGCCTAACTTTTAAGAAGTGGGGAGACCCTTTTCTCAGGGTCTCCCAAAGCAGTTAATCTTGGGGATACGTTGCCGCTCCCTTTTGTGAGCTCAGTGCAGACCGAGGAAGAAGTAGGCTGAATAAGGTCCCAGCAATAATGCCATGTGTGCTGTCACGTGAGGGTTTTGTGCCTGCTCCTGTAACTGGGACTGCATGCATGTCGTCTCTGATGGCCAAAGGAGTCTTTCCCAGGATGGAGAATGTGTTTCATTACTTGATAGATGAGGGAATGGTATGTATATCTCTCTACTGTTTTGAATAAAGAAGTCAATACTAGCTAAAGGGTTAAATGACCTGCATCACATCTGATTTGGATACCAGAAGATGTCTAAAATAGATGGTATGAGTACCTTCATCGGAGTTTTTTTACCCCCTTCATAAATCTATGGACATTTTCTGTTCCGTTATTGACATTTTGCTTTGCCTCATATACTCTTCATTTAGTTCTTCACTTCATATGCCTCTGTCTAATGCAAGGTTTGTTATCCCTCAAAATAGCAGGGTTGGAAGGATAAAATATATTTTGTCATGATTTTGATTTTAATTCAAGGTGCATGAGAAGATTTGAGAAGAATTCCCTCTTCCGAACTCTGGTGCTATGACAGCGTGCTACGCACAACGGCTTTTCATTTCTCAACTTCTTTGTCTTCAAAACAACGGTAATGTTACGTAATGCTGCTGTGCTAGGAGAAGCAAAGCACTTTAAACAACAGCTAAGTTTTACCATGATCTAATACCTAGATTTAGCATCCAGCATTAGCTGAGGTTTCTAACCCCAGGGAAGCATGAACAGTTGCTATACAGGCTTGAAGCGTCGCTGGCAAAATCCACATCCCAACTGCAGAGTCAGCAATTGAGAGAAAAGATAATTCATGCCATAGCGATGGCAATGCCTTTCACTTTCCAAACAGAAAAGAAACATGAGCCTTTTCTGTTTACAGCATTTAGTTAAGGTATATTGTTATTATGGCTTTTGATGGCCTTTTTAATTAAAGGATGTTAAATGCTGCCATTCAGTACCGAGGAACACAAAGATGTTGTGCAATATTCAGCCAGCCTAACTGCAGCTATCAAGGCATCTACCATTGCAGCAAATGGGCTGCAACACCAGATTTTAAGAAACAGGGGCAGTGCTCTTAACCTGTGGGGTAGCTGCGATGTGCTGCCGCTCTTCCCGAGACTGATGGGAATTGTGCTGCGCTTGCCGCACTCCAGTGCAGAGCACTGCAGGGCATTCAGCGTGTTGAGAAAGGTCAAAGCCAGACTACATCAGCTTCTGAACCTAAAAACTCTGAACTCCTTGCTACCTATTAAGAGGAACGAAGGAAAGCTGTGTTTTGATGTGTGACATCCCAAAGAGTTGCTTCAGGCTGAAAAGAAAGTTACTGCTACTTAAAGGCAGGAACACTTGTCTGCAAGCTAGAGCTCTCAAAGCAAGCATCGTGGCACAGCCTAGCAAGCTGCCTTGGCAAACAAAAGCTCGGTCCTCAGTGAATTGCCTGTAGATTCAGTAATGAATTGTGCGTCTCAGCAATTATTAGTTTTTCCATCCTTTAATTGGTTAGAAAAAAAGTCATTGTTTATTGTAAGGTGTGATTGAAACTGAAATAAATAATGTTTAAAGAAATACATCACTGCCTGATGTTTAAAGAAATACATCACTGCCTGATGTACACTATCAGTAAAACAGATTTTCTACATCTTAAAAGCTAGCAGTATGTGTTGTTCCAGCTCAGAGGGATGTGAGAATCTCTCTTGAGAGAACACTGAAATAGATGTGAAATAAAGCAGGCTCGATAGGCAGACCATCAGTGGCACTGGTAGGGACAGCAGCACTAGGGGAGGCAGCACCTCCCGATGGGTGCTGGGGCGCACACATGTTGCAGGGAGGTGGTATTCACTGTTTGGGTAGTGGCATACACTAATGAAGTAGGTTGCTCATTCCTAGTTAAGGAAGCTCTGTTCTGCTTCAAGCTTTAGACAGAGAGTCACCCAGAATCTAGGCTTGGCTATGTTACCACCTTTTGGACAAGTCACTTCAGCTTTCCAGGCCTGACTGTTTCTTTCCTGTTCTAATGACTTCGGAAAGACCTCTGCTGTGAGCCCAGACAGTGCCCAGTACTATGACTGCAGCTTCAGCTGCTATGTCTAATGCAGAGATGGGCAACACACATTCTTAAGCTGTGCTTATCTGTAAATATTATAATTTGTTGCAGGTCATTAACTGCCCTGTTCGACACTAAAATACGTTTTTTCTTTCCTTTCTTCCTCACATAAAAAACTCATTCTAGATCCCAGCTTCTAATATCCCAGCTATTACATTATCAGCACTGTTGTGGTTAAAAGTAAGTGACAAAAAAGCAAAACAAGTATCTGTTTATCTATTTGCTCCTGTCCTCATAAATGCATACTCCTTCTGATAACGCTGACACAGTAATTACGTGGGCTACTCTTTTCTTTCTGTAGGGCGTTCAGAGGAAAAGAATGAAGACTTGTGCTGGTCTGCGAGGAAGGTGGTGCACAGTAAGGTAGGGACTGAAATGACAGTTGATTCTCTTAACGTCATGCTGATATTGATGATATACTTAAGCAGTTAAGTACCGCTTCTGTCTTTATAAGGACGTGTGCTGGGGCCAGGCAGCAAGGTAGAAGAATGCCCTGGAGGGTGACTCAGGGGATAGGCACGTGTCTGCAAGCTTCGCTGCCTCGCAGAGCTGGTCAGCATTGCACCCGCTGGCGAGCTGCTCCTGGCAGCTCTACAAGGCTGCGAAAGAAAAACGCTGTGGAAGGTTTCTGCCCCTCAGCTTCCCCGCACATCCGATCAGAAATCCCGGGGCGTAAAGAGAGGGGCTTCTGTTGTCGCTTTCCCCGTGGCCTTTTCAGGAGTGCCATTGGCTAGTTTTTGGTAAAATTTTAATGCAGGGTGAATTAATACACTGCATAACGTTTTTCAGCTACAAGTTATGTTAGAATTTCTACTAGACCAATTACACTTAATATAAGAAAAAAAACCTTGGACATAAGAGCAGTTCTGGCTGTGTTCAAACAAGGCTTACTTAGTGACATTTAATAAAGGTCCTATGTATCCAGAACTAAGAAGAACTTAAATCAGTGGCGTCAGTGCTGCTCTGCTGAAAATTCTCCACCAGTTTCAGATTAATGAAAATCTGGATGCTTTTATTAATAAGCTCTGACAATGGCAAATGTAGGGAATAAAACAGTACATAGATCTTTTTCAGAACCCTTCTTTCTCCTTTCTTCATGTTAAGTCTAGTTAATGCAGGGTATCCAAAGACATTTGTTGCCCACAGACCCACCTCCTAAATGCTGCAGCTGGCCTTTTGATACCTAGGGAAATGTAGGCTTTGCAAAGGGCTTCCCATACCCTGGGTTTATGGATCACCACAGCTAGTAAGATGAAATGCTGTGATTTTAGCACCAATTTTGAAAACTCTCTTAATTGAAGCCATGTTACCGTAAAGTATTTCTTTACAAAATCCAAAATAGACAAAGTTACAACAGCAAAAGTAAAAAGAAAACTACACTGTACTTATCCTAAAAGCACATTTAAAGGCTTATCTTTCTTATCCTTTCTTCCCTATATTCAGCCGATAGGCTGTGGGTAGTTAACTAATCCATACTGTGTGGAAATGCACACCAGCAGCGCCCAGGCTGCCTAACAGGAGAATCAAAGGCTGCGAAAGCAGGTAGCTGGCCGCCTTTCTTGCCTACCTCCTCTCTTGCTTGTAGAGTCTTTACTGGTTCATTCAACATGAGATCTGCTCTCTCCTCTGCATTTCCTCATGTATTATTAATTCCTACCTAATTTAGAAGGCAGTTTCAAAGTTCTCCTTCTGGATGATTAACTGTCCCTACTTCTTTGAAGATGCTTATTTTTCTTTGGTAGACTTGCCACCAAATCCCTAGTACTTAATGAAAATATTTAAAAATCATTGACCACTGAGAAGTGAAATACTTTCTTAGTTGGTAAGACAATGTCCACAACTTCACTGAATCTGTCA
Organism: Rhea pennata; assembly: GCF_028389875.1. NCBI lineage: Eukaryota > Metazoa > Chordata > Aves > Rheiformes > Rheidae > Rhea > Rhea pennata. The sequence continues at coordinate 20,495,426 of NC_084670.1, forward strand.
ATCTGTCATACTTCATGCAAGCCTATATATTCCCACTTGTGGTTTATTATTGGCTCTTGATAGACCCAATGAATGATAGTTATCAACCATTTTAGGATGATAATAGATTTGGGATGGTTGACTCCAAGTCCTACCTTTTGGAGGTACTCTGATAGTCTCTAAAAGTGTTCAAAATTTTGATGCATATAGTGTTAAGCTGTTTTTTCACTGTCTTTAGTTGACTAAGGTAGCTTACATCTCAAACAGCTAATGTGTCAGGCTGTCTGTACTCCCAGAAGTAAAGTGTTTTAAAAATTATCTTTCTGACCATAACAGTTGGGATCATTCTATTTTTCCCTTAAACTGAGAATATACAGTGTAATACCACCAGAGAGGAACAAATCTGTAGCCAGTCAAAATCCAGGAATTCTTGAATGCTTAGTGAGTTAAAATATGATTTTTAAATTTTGTGCAAGTCTCCTAAAATATGCATTTTCATTCCTTTATGGAGTATTTTGTTGGTGGTGCAGCCGTGGAACTCAAAGGTGAGACTGTCCTGTTGTCAAAGGATCCAGCGGCAAATATGACAGTTTTGAAGGTACTGTTTTACCTACATTGTTGGTTACAATGGCAACTCAGGATTGATCCCTAAACCTCTTTTTCTTCCTCTGCTACTACACTGCTTTGTGACTTGAAATGAATCAGTATGTCCAACAATAAAAACATTATTATTATGTCTCTTACAAAGGACTTGTGAGACTTAATTTATACTGGTACAGCATTTGTGATCTTCAGATGAAAGGTGCTTATGACATCTAAGTGCAATGTATTATTAAATCTTCACATCTTGTTGCAAACCCCTCTAGAACACTGTGCTCCATTCAAGCTTTCACTGTACTTGTCTGAGTACCTTGCCTTTAGCTGATACTCATACTAGTTTGCTTCAAGAAGAATAAGCCTTCCTAAAACATGGATGTTATTAGCTTGTTAATTCTGGTGAAACCCAACCAGTTTTTTTTCACGTGTCCTTAAAAGAAAAATTAGAGCCAAGAAGTGAAAATGGAGAACATAGAACAGTGTGAAAATTACTCCTGAAATTGTTGTTAGCTTTGTGTATTTGTTACTCTGAACATAGATTATTAATACATTGTCAAACTGAATAGAGGTTTAATAAGGCATTGCGTAAGGAGCTACATTCAATTCCAAAAATGACAGAGTGAGGAGATATGCTGCAAGTAGGAAACAAGCCAAGGGGTGGACTTAGCTTGGATGCTAACGTGACAGCTTGGCTTTTAATTCTGCCCCTTACCAGCAATGAATGTATGTGGGGTCTGAACAAGAACATACTGTATACTAAAACTTTTCAGTTGACCATGGTGTGCCTGCTGCACCTCTACCAATAAAAACATGCTTTTAGCACTCTTAGGCAATCAAAAGCCAAAGTTTTTAAGCTGTAGGTCTGATGGTCCTTAACCTTTAAGTCTGGGATAATCTCAGTCACATTCTGAAATATAAATACAACTAATAGTAAAAATCAGTGCAGGGCCAATTGGGTCTGGGGGAAAAAAAATCCAGAGATGAAAAAGCAGTTTAGGACTTTTTAGGACCTTTTACGTATGGCCATATTTTGTTCAGTAGTGCATGTCTCTAGTAGGAGGGAGCTCACAGCCTCAGCTTGGGTTACAGCTTTGCAATGTTTTGTGCCTCTCCGTTCGCCCTAATGCGCCCTTGTTGGCCTCGAGGGTCTCGACTGCCCTCATGCCCGGCGGTGAGTGCCTGGGTCCCGTGGCCATGGCCCGACTCTTCCTGCTCTTGTGTAGCAGGCAGGAGGAATACAACTGCCCTGACCCTGCTGGCCCTCTGAAAACCTCTATCAGGACCGAAACAACACAGTACTTGACTGCTTATAGTGATTCCTATGTTAGACACTCTGTGGCTATTAATGGCTGTAAATGATCCATTTTGTGCTTTTAAAATCATATTCTACAGTGACGGATTCTGCACATTAGTCAGCAAACATAATATTGGACGGATATCCAAACTGTAAAATAAATAAAGGACTATGGACGTATACATTTAACATAAAGAAGATTGCTACCATCTAAATCTTGAAGTCAAAATATCACTGGACTCACTATCATACTGCTGATAGCATTTGTTAAAAGTTTCTGGTGTTCCTGAGCAGAAGTTGAAGTGATAGCTGATGTTGACTCTCAAAGTACAGATACCTTGGTGAGGTTCACATATTGGAAAAGCTTACTGAGCTACTAAGTCACGTGCAGGCAGAAGTTCTCCAAAGTTTGCGAGCAGGCAATTAATAATACTGTGCACCAAGCTACTGCTGTTCTCCAGCCACATCAGCAATCTTAAATGACAGCCGACTACACAGAAGATTATTCTCAAAATTATCAAGTATGTTAGTTTTTGGACATGGCAAACAGAAGTTTTAAGCATAATTAACAGGATTGTTTCAGTCTCACATTGCTAATTTGTTGCTCTTCTATCTAGTAGTCCTTTTCAGGTTTCAAAACTGACTTGATGTGCCTTTTACCACATAACATTTCTGAAGCTGTTTATGCTACATAAGAAAGAAAACTGTATGCGCTTCATGTGGTTGGTACAGCAAATTACAATTTTCAAGTGGAAAATACCATTTAGTCTAGAGAAGAATATTTTGTGACCTCAGAAACATTTGGATTATTCTATTATTTCCAAACTACAAGGACAGCAAGAGTTAGACATGACAAGGAAAATTACTGAGGTGCCCTTGCTCTGTTCTCCTTGCTTTGCTGTAAGTGGGATTTTTGTTTGCTGTAGCAGGTCAGCTTTAAATTATAGCTAACATAGCATGAAATTCCTGTGGAGCACAAGGAACAGAAAAGAAAACATTAGCTTATGGATTGCTTTCTGGTGCTTTTTCAGCCTTGTAGCCTACGGCACAGGGGAAGTCACTAGCTCTGCATGTGATACTGTAAGTCTCGTCTTAAGATTACTCTGGCATTTATGCAGGTGGCACCGAAAGCTCCAAATTCAGCAGGCTAGGCTTTCCGTGTGGGAACAGCAGCCGTAGTCCCGTCTCTGAAACCTCGTCTGGAGGGCGGGAGCGCGTTTACCAGCCGAGCTTGAGCAAGAAGGGGCTGGAAAGAGCGTGAGGATTTTCTCCTGGACGGCAGTAAAGCACCTGATACAGTGCCAGGAAAGTTTTAGATACGGAAAAGCCTAACACTTGCTGGGCTTACGGAACAAGAGCATGCTAATGCTGCGGGCTGCTTGGGGCTGCGTGCGCTGGAGGAGGTGCTGCAGTAGCTCGCAGGGCCTGCAGCGGCGGCTCGTTTCTGCTTCCTCCGAGGAAGGCAGAATGTTGGTTTTGCACTGGCGCGAAGGCATGGGAGGAAGCTAGTGGGGTAGTCTGGCAGTTCGGGTGTTTTAAGGCGGAGTGCTATAGAAAGAGTTTTATGCTATTTTTGGCAAAGGATTGTCTTTAAATGATCTCAGAAGGTATTTGTAGCTTTTACTTAAGCTCCCTAAGGATTGCCAGCTGAGTTGACTGTATTATTGAAGGGATTATACTGAAAGGATTATAATACCAACTGAGTACTATAATTGGTCCTTGAAATCTGGATTTTTTTCCTGGTATTAGCAAAAACAATATACATGTCTAACTTTTGTCATACTAGTAACTCATACTTGTTGTAGTTGTCAGTCTTTCTAAAACTCAAAACCAGATCCCAGTTATAAGCTATTATTAAAGATCTCGGTCACACAGGGTACACTGTTTCAATATGTATATATAGGAGGCAAATTTGACTGAATCTCCCACTAGTATACATTACAGGAATCACAGTCTGTGAAACTGATACGCTAAAAAAAATTTCAGATGAGTAGATCTGAAAGAATAATTTTATCCAGAATATTTAATACAGAAAGATGCTTAAATGATCCCTGTTAGACTGCTGCAAGACAAACAGATAGGAATATTTTATATATAGTAAAGCAATGAAAAAAATAGAATGTCACAACAGGCCCTCAGCTGCATTTTCTAAAGGATGTTTATGATTCTCAGATCCTGAAGTGAGGAGAGTGTGAGGAGAGCAAGAGAAGAGGATGAGAAAGAGTGGGGGAGATGCTATGTTACTAGGTTCACACAGCCAGGAATAGCCTGTTACTAGAATAGTGCTTCGAAGAACCTCAATAAGCAAAAGAAAAATTGGCCATTCAGGTGACAAAATATGTATTTTATCTTCTAATTTCTGAATTTCTCAATTTAAAAAAAAAAAAAAAGTGTGTCTGTGCAGTTTTACACTTGCCCAGAAAAATCAATTCTAGGCATGCCCAGATGACTTGCCCAGAAAATCATTTTGGTTTGTCGTTGGCTTTGGGTCGGCCTCAGCTCACTCACACTCCCATAGTTAGTGCCACAGCAGTCAGAAGAACGACTTTTTAAATGATACCAACTAAAGACTCGTTTTCATTCATTGCTCAAAGAAAAGCTTCAGTAGCAGTCATGAAAAGGCCATGATGTTTCACTGTGGCACAGTGTACAAATTCTGTCTTTTTATTGTTTCCTTTCTAACCCATAACAAAGTTATTTAGCTTGCTTTATTGTCATGTCCATGCTTTTATATCATTTCCTTTACAAAACTTTTAACCAGAAATGACTGAATGAACTGCTCTAGCTGGAAAAAATTTGGAAATGGATTCCTAACCTGGAAAATAGTCAAGTTTCTAAAAAACCATCCTATTCAGATTTTGAATGTGTACTGAAACTAGCCTTCTTCTACGAAAAATGTCTTACTTTTTACAAATTGGTTTTACTCAATGGAATATAATTCAGAGAAATATTTCCTACAAGCTCTATTCCATGGACTTTCCTGCTGTCACTTTTGAAAATGAAGCTGTTTTCAAGTGGGCAGCATGTGTGAACTTGCCTCTCTGGTAATGAAAAAGAACACTGCCACCAATATTTTTTGTTAAAAATGTTATGATAATTTATTTTAATAACTTCGCTATTATGTTAAAAGAGTTTTTAAAATCTTTATTCCTTCTCATGAAAGAAATAGGAGTTAATCAAGTCTGTAGTTAAAAATGGTAAAGTCATTTCTCCCTTTAAGAACACCCTATATTATATCAAGGAAATATTGCCCTCAAATTTGGGGATGCATTATTGCTTTGAAAGTTTTCATATCAGTTAGGAGATTTCATTTTCAAAGAGTCTCACTCTAGAGGATTCCTTCTTTGAGGATTTTCTCACAGTAAAAGAGATGCCTACTTTGAAGATTTTCATTTTTAAAAAAGTCATATTTCTGGGTGTCCTCTTTGAAGACTTGTTTCTGTAACCCTTAAAGGGTTTCCCTTTTGAATATTTTTCACAAGACTAAACTGCATTGATTGGAAAATATTTTTCTTTTATGATACTGATTCTTTTTGATAATTTACACATTCTTGTAGGTTTCTGTAAAGTAATTCCTACTGGAAAAGCCCATGAACATAATGTTGTTCCTACATAAATTGCAAAAGCGTTGGAGGAACTTCAGTAGGATGTGATGTTTTGAGAACACAGTTTTGAAAAGATTATACAAAAATAATTCCATTTTCTAACATCAAAGCATAAAATGGAGAGGTAAGCTCATCTGTCACTTACATGACCTTTTAAAAACTACTGTGAGATGCTTTTTACTCCTTTTAAATGATTAGAGTTCAGAGTTCAAACTCTGAAATGAATTACAAAAACCACATTTCAGTCCAACTTTGAAAAGAAGACTATTTTGAAATTGCTTCAGGGGGACAGAGACAAACTCTTTTCAGTTGCCCCGTGTGACAGGACAAGAGGCAATGGGCAGAAATTGAAGCACAGGAAGTTCTGCCTGACCGTGAGGGGGAATTTCTTCCCTGTGAGAGTGACGGAGCGCTGGACCAGGTTGCCCAGAGAGGTTGTGGAGTCTCCTTCTCTAGAGATACTCAAGGCCCACCTGGATGCAACCCTGTCTAACATGCTCTAGGTGACCCTGCTGAGCAGGGAGGTTGGACTAGATGATCTCCAGAGGTCCCTTCCAACCTTACCGATTCTATGATTCTTCCTTTCTTTGCAAATTTATTGCTTTAATTGATGATGGTCTTAGGGATTTGGATTCTTTTTTACTTCCTGGTGTTAAGCATCCTCCTAATTTAAAATATCAATATTGCGTGTATTTTATTCATTTTGCCACATTTTTACTAATTAGCATGTTTGTAAAGCTATGCAACCTCCAGACCATGTACAAGAGTGGGCTCACTGTATACACTACGTCGAGTCTTCCACCTGACGTCGGCCTATGTGTTAGACAGAAGGTAAGTAAAAATGTATCTAAGCAATCCTTTATGCTTGCATCTAAGCCCAGTTTTATGATATGAGCTGCTGTCCAGCTGCAGTTTATTTCCCAAATCTGGAATCTCTTGCTCAGACTGTGGCTTAAAACTCTCCAGAAAGCAAGATTAGTGCCAGCCCTCCACAGTCCAATCTCCCTGCTGTATGTGGGGTGAGGAGAAGGAAGGGACTGAAAATGGGCAGCTGGAGGCAGTAGGGTCAGGGGCTCGGAGCCCTTCACTGATAAAAGCAGCTGTGAGTACTTCTAGATTGCTTCAATGCAAAGTCAAACCAGATTAGCCTAGACCACCTACGGCAGTAGCTTAATGTAACCTGTTTGATTTTGCACTGGAACTAAGAAGTTGCCTCGCAGACAGGCACATTTGGTGAGGAGGTTGATCATTGCCACCTCTCAGCTGCCAGCACTACTCACCTGCCGAGACATGATGTCAAACCAGACAACAGCTTGTCAGGACATCACTGGGCTAAAGGTTTGAGTTCAGCCAGGTCAGGCATACCCTTACATAAGAGCACCATAACCCAAAGTTCAGGTATTTCTGTTTTAGTTCCAAAATAAGAATCATTCTGAAGTCCCTAAATTTATAGTCTGTCAGAAGGTTCAGCTAAGATCTCTGCAACACTGGTTAGTAAAAGCCATTGTAATAACAAATGAGTCTCTAAGAATTAAATCCAGTCCTTGCTGATTATGTTTTTTAATGTAAATGACACACAAAAATGAACAATAAACAATGATTTAAAAAGAACTCTGCTCAGAGATTGTTTACGGGATTGTATTACTCTCTGGTGAGTGAAAGAGCTATGCTGTCTGCAGAGCTATGATCTAGGCTAGGAAAACCCCACATTATCAAGGCAGCAGGCCTCATGAGTACCTGTCAGACATATTACATTTACAGTCAAGTGAAAATTAGGTTCTCACAACTTACTAGGTCAAGACTTTATTAACCTAGTTGGAGAGCAATTGATATTGGACTTACCAGCTACGTCTTGTAGAGTGCCAGGCCAGCATTTGGAGGGCCAAAAAGTAAGGAAAGTTCCTACTCTTTCTTTGTCCTACAACCTTAACAATGACATATCTTTGCACTCAGGAGAAAATGATTAGTTTCACTTTTTTTTCCACGATAGAATACAGCACTCTGTAGGCAAAGAGCTGCAGCCTTGCTGTCCACTGCCCACAACACGATCTTTATTCCACTACCAGTTAGGTGAGGCAAAAGCAAGCAAACACGTATACAATGTTTGTGACAAAAAGTGAAATTGATCTCTAGCACTGAGGAAGGCAAACATACAAATATTTAATCACATTGGGATAAAAGGGTGCATTTCCTCTGGGAGGAAAAAAAAAAAACAAAGAACTTCTAGGTGGAAATAGTACAAGTAAAAGACAAAGGTGGTCAGAGAAAATTGTCAAAAGTGGACCTTTTGACTGATATGAATCTGAACGTTTACAAAAGTACAGTGTGAGCATCCTTGCTAAAAATAAAATGCTGGCAGATAGCCTTTAGGACTCAGATCAACAAAACAACTTCTGACTTGAACTTAAAAAGGAGACATTTATTTAGGGTTCTGTACTTGTAAGAACTGCTCAGGAAGCTTCAAAACTTGGTTCAATAAAAGAAAGTAAACCAACAAAGTCTGCTGGGAAGAACTTTGATTAAGTATATAGTTTACAGGAACACAACAAGATGAATAGTTAATGATAAACATTGGTTTATCAGGTTTATTTAAACATCCTTTGCTCAAATGCATCTAGGGAATTTACAAAGTTGATGAGAACTGGTTTAAGATAAAATAATGTGGCTGAATATAACAAAGACTGGTAAACTAAATGATCGACCTTTCACATAATACTTAGAGGCTCTGCTGCACTAAGCAACACCGTTCAATGGTACTGCTGTTCATACGAGGAAACTAAACAGACTAGGGCTATCTAGTTTAGTGATACAGAAAATGAGGGGAGTTACTGTATAAGTGCATCTGACAGCTAAATTACAACATTCTTTGAAGGAGTCAAAAAGCTTGTGTTTTAGGATAGTCTGACTGAAATAACATGATAAACTTTGAAAACAAAAATGTCAAAGTTTGAAAAACAAATATGTCAATGTTCTCTGTCCAAAGCTTTTAGAGAAATTAAGCTGAAAAAGGATTAGCAGTTACATCTTTTGATATATTAATAGCTTATTAGATACTAATAACAGATTAATGAAAGATAGGAGATGAAGTGCAAGAGAAAAGGGGCTGCTTTTCGCAGTGGAGGGAGGTCACTGGTAGGTCCACAGGGACCTGCATTGTTCAGCATATTCTTAAATGATCTAGAAAAAAGGGTGATTATTGAGGCGACGAAGTTTGCTGATGATACTGAATTATTCATGGCAAAAACAAAAGCTGACCATGAAGAATTGTGGAAGGCTCTCATGATACTGTGTAACTGACTGATAAAATGTCAAGTTAAATTCTGTGTTGATAAATGGAAAGCAATGTGCAAGGGAGAAAACTACTCAAACTACACTTGCAAAATACTGGAATCTAAATGAGTGATTACCACTCAAGAAAAAGTGCTTGTGTTGTGGGGAATTCTGTGAAAACACCAGCTCATAGCTCAGCAGCATTCAAAAGGGCAATTAGTTTGTTATTATTTGAAAAGTAATACAAAGGTAGAAATAAAACAGGAAACATTTATTATGCATCTGTATAAAACCATTGTAGACTTGTATCTTGAATAATGAGGACCATTATGGTCTTCTAGAATAGGATTAGGAAAGATATAGGAAAAAAGCAATACAAATTACCAAAAATATGCAATGACTGCCAACTGAGGAGAGATTAGATTGATTAGGACTCTTGAAAAATAAATGAAGATGATATGATGAAGGTATATGCATTCATGAATGGTATGAATAGGTGAACAGGTGAAAGTCATCCAGCTATGTTTTAAGAAAAGAATTATCAGACAGCAAGCTTGAAACAAAAGAAAATAATTTTTGCACAATGGTTACTTTAAGCGTGTAAGTTGCTGCCACAGAATTTTGAGAATGTCAGAAAGTGCTTGGACAAATTCTTGGAGAAGATACCTAGTGGTTACTATTTCTTTTTTTTTTTTTTCAACAGCTCTATGAACTGAGTTTGGACAATGTGCTGGAAAAAGTATCATTGTATGCTTTACTAGTTCTGTAATCTTTCCCTAAACACATACCACTAACTACTACTAGGGACAAACTTTGAGACGAGACAGACTATTAATTATCAACTGTTCTTCAAATAAAAGTGAAACAACCAATGAAACAAACATCTAAATATATCAATGATAAAAGGAAATGAGTTTGACAAATGAAGTATTATTGAGGCATAAGATTAGTGAGATTTAAAAAATGTTAAACTTTTTTATAACTAATAATATCTACACCTAAAATTTGATAGGAATAGAATGAATAGAGGACATAAGCTCTCACGTGTCATAACATAACCACTAAATACAGAAGGTTTTGAGAGAAGTGTTTTACTGAGTAGTTGCCTCTTACTGGACATTTAAGTCTTCTTCTGAAATAACTGATACTGGAGCTGATGGAAAGTCAACAGGGTCTGAGGAAAAGGGGGTAATTTTACCAGCAAATTTTCTTCTGGCCTTCTAAAACACAAGACAAAGTGAAGACATATTACAGCAACACAAAAAACAGACGACCAAGTCATTGTTTCGATTATCGCAATGTCCAAGATACGCTAGATATTTTACAAAGGCATCCAAAACCATACTAAAACTAACTTAATAGTATAAAAAGGCAAAGCTGCATGAAGAAAGGATTACACCGTTCTGAATAAATAAATGAGCAAGAGGATGCTATGTCATTATATTAGTAACACACTGACTGCTGATAGCTTTTTTCCCTTCTAAAATTAAATGCTCTAGGTGAAATCTTGATTAATTGTCATGTTTATTGTTGGTTTCATCGGGACCAGAATTTTGCTCTATAAATACACATCCATTCATCCTTCTTCCATCTCTTTTACTGTAACTATCTCACATAGATTTGCAAATTCAATTCCAGTGTCTTTTCTGCTGTAAACATTCATCACCCTCTCCTCAACCTGCCCTATATGGATGAGCATTTAGCTCAGAGGATAAACTGAATGAGTATTAGATTGCTTAATCAGCTGGATTCTTATAGGCATCATGAAAGAAGGAGAAAAGGAAAAAATGGAATATTACAAAGATGGCATCACTTTAAAGGCAAATGAGGTAAGCAAGCTGGGAAGTTTGCTTAGCTAGATACAGATAGCTAGATACAGAGCTGGATAATTTTCTATTAATTGGTAAGAAATGCAAGGACCAGTACTAACACAAAAACAGCTAAGAATGATTTAAACTTACAAGGGGGAAAAAAGGGCACAAAACCCCCAACAAAATGTGGTTAACAATCTGGAATGGCTATGAAAGAAACTAGCTATAACCCCAAGCCGCAACTGGGCATGACAAGGCACAGTCTACTAAACATGCCAGAAACTACAGAAACATGATATATACGGAGTAATTATATTAAAATAGACTGGATTTTTAGAGCAGGTTGTACAAAGCTCTAAATCTCTGAAGCCCTTGATGTTATTTTTGAGTGTAGTACTTCTTTCATACAAGCAATAGGTAAACAATGCTACAACCAGACACTGTTATTTTTGTTAAACATAGTAACACATATAAAGCACAGAAGTAGAGAATAGTATTCAGCATGATGAAGCTTATACACAACAGAAGCATGGAAATGTTAAAGAGGGATTTTATATGAATTATAACAATAAATAGTTTATGTCTTGTGGTCTGTGATGGGTGCTGAAGACAACTGCTGAAAGATTAGTTGCAGATGTCCAAAAAATACTGGCATTTATGAGAAGTAGCATATTTAATTATTTTTCCCCCAGTAACTTGATTGCTGCAGAGAAGCAGAGTGATTTTTCCAGAAGAGAATAAAAAAAAGAACCCACAAAAACCCTGAGTAGAAAGAAAATTTTCATATTTGAGTTGCAGTGCTCTTAATCGCTGCATTAGTTGCTTGGCTATGGTGACAGTTAGGACAGGTGGGCAGGCGAAGTGAAATATAGTGAAAATGCTGGGTTTTTAGTTACGGAGATACAAGACATGCATAGTTATTTGGCTCTTAAATCGTGTATCAGGCCTTAACACAGTAGGTTCGGTGGGCGACTCCAAGAGACCTACGCTAACCCGAAAAATTGGAAGCGTGATCAAATAACTCGCTGTTTCCTCAAAGCGTATTTTTGAAACGAGTATTGTTACATCCAAATATAGAAAACACAGAAGACATTTTGAATATTTTTTATTAACCTGCTGGGTCTGTGATCTTTTGGATACTCATGGGTAACATCTTCGAGTTTTCCTTCGTAGGTATAAAATCTTTTAAATGCTCTTTTTGTCCGAATGCAGCCTCGGATTTTCCCACTGTCACCTCTTTCTGGGAACCCCGGACCACACACCGCGCAGTCGGCGACGCAGTGGCGAGGCCCGGCGAGGCGGCGCAAACACCCCGGGAGGCAAGAGGGGCCGCGCACCTCGCACCCCGCGGCCCTGCGCCCCGCGGCCTCGCACCCTGCGGGCTCTGCGGCTCACGGGGAGCCACGGTACGCCGACTTCCGTGAAGGAACAGCCCAACGCACCGCGACCGTTGCTTCGCAGGCTTGTCGTAACCGGGTTGGGAATAGCGCTTCAGAACTAATTTTGGCGGTTGGTTACGTGCCCACGGCCGCGCGCTCTCGGTAATGGCAGTGTAGAGATGGCGACAGCAGTAACTCTGGCGCTGCTTTTCGCCGGTCTCAGCAGCGGTGCTCGCCGTGCCCACGACCGCGCTGTGACGGCTCCGCGCCGTGACACGACTGCACCGTGAGGTGACACGACCGCTCCTGCAGCACCACGGCCACGCCGTGACACGGCCGCGCCGAGCGGCACCACGGCGGCTCTGTGCCGAGGCGCGACCGCAGTGCGCGGTGCCACGGCCGCTCTGCGCCGGGCCGTGACCACCCCACGCCGGGACACGACCGCAGCGCCGCGGCCGCTCCCTCCCCGCGACGGCGGCGCCCCAAGGCGGCTCCACCCGCCCGCCCCGCTCCCGCTCCCGGCGCCGGTTCCCCGCGGAGCCGAGAGTCCGCGGCGCGGTCCGCGGCGCGGCCCGCGGCGGGCGCGGCCGCCGGCTCCGGGCAGTCTGTTCGCGCAGCACGTGGGAGCCGGCGGGCGGGCGGACCTGCCCCCGCCGCGGGGCGAGCGGCCTCGGGCGCGTCTGCCCAGGCAGCGCCTCGAGCCGAGCTCCTCCGCGGCGACGCCCTCGGTCCCTCCCGCTCTCCCTCCCTCCCGCCGCTGACTGCGAGGCGGCGGGGGCGGGGGCGGGGGCGGCGCGGGCTCGCCCCCGGCGCAGGCCGCGGCGCCGCTCCCGCCGGCGGGCTCGCGGCGCAGAGAGCAAAGCCTCGGCGGTGGCCGCGGCGCATGCGCGGGCGGCGGCGCATGCTCGGCAGAGCCCGGCACGGGGAGCGGAATCCGGCGCTCGGCAACCTTCGGCGGTTTCCGTGCGGGCCCCGCCGCCATTTTCTCGCAGCCTCCCTGCGCTCGCTGCCGCGCGGCTCCCCGTCCTGCCTGCCCGCGCTTTGTCCTGCTCGGCGATGGACGGGTGAGTGCGCGGCGCGGGCTGCCGCGGCCTCGCCGCCGCCCGGCCGCTGCTGGGCCTGTCCCAGAGCTGGGGGGGGAGGAGAAGGAGGAGGGGCGCCCGCTCCCCGCCGTGGCCGCCCGTTGGCCGGCGCCGCCGGGGCTCCCGCCGAGGCCCGGGCCCCGCTGCGGGGGCGAGGGAGGCCGCGGCTGCCTGCGCGCGGGCCCCGCGGCGGCGGCTCGCGCTGCAGCTGCTCGGGGCCTCGGGCTGCGCGAGCCCGGCCCGTCTGCGTGCCCGAGGCGCTGGGTCCGGCGGCCCCCCGCGGCCCCCGCGCCCCCCGCGCCTCGGCGCCGGGCTGGGGAGAGGCGCCCCGCGTGGCGCTCGGTTTGTTTTGGAGCTGGCCGGAGAGGAGGAGCGACAGCAGCGGGAGCCAGATGTCAAGCGCTTTTGTTTTCAGCAAGTGCTTCACAGCCCCCTGGCTTTCCCCTCCCCCGCAAGGTGGAAGGATGCCTTTGTGCGTGCTGGAGACGGGCCGGGAAGCCAAAGAAGGGAAGGGGCTGAAGGAGCCGGCCACGCGGGCGGCTCGGCGGCCCGGCCCGCGCGGGGCCGCCTTCCCGCGGGGCGTCGTGGCCGCCCTTCGGGTGAAGGCAGCGTCGCCCTGTCGCCGGGCGCCCTGTAAAGTTGTTTAATCTGTTTCACACGCAGAAGCAGTCTCTTTGGTACACTTTAAGCATACAGCCTTTCAGCTGTCAGAGTTTTAAAGTCTTTTTATGGTTACTTGTGGTTATAATGTTGAGAGTTGCGGCTGTCGTGCCTCTGATGGCTGTGAGGTTGGGGAACGCTTTCACGCACTCCTGTTTCGCTTTTTGGCGATAAAGCGTCTGTGTTAGTTCTGGAATTCCAGTTATGTTAGGTACTGTGAGTTGCGATGTCACTCCCCCTAGGAAAGAGAGGCCTATTGGAGATGCTTTTCCTGGAGTTCTGTGTAGGTACACCTGGTGACTAAATTTGTGCTATTTAGCCAATACGGTTTTTTTTAGGCTCTATTTAGAAAATGCATTCGTTGCTTTCTGCTGTAAAAACACTTCCAGGATAGACTGTGTTGTTAAGTCTGGTTAAGTTGTGGGTGGGGGGGGGGGAGAAAGTTCTGTGTTTATTGTTAAATTCTTTTATTTTCACTCAGTCTGTGAACTATGATGTAGTTCAGAAATCTGAGTTTCCTAGAAATACTTCTGGTAGTGTTGCTTTAAAGTGATGTTTACTTGAAACTCTGGACTCTTCTGGAGAAGTGTATAAGCTGAGGGAGCTCAGTAACTTATGTAGTTGTTTCTTCTCTACTTCTCCTCTGATACTGTTCTTTGAATGTATTTTTTAGTTGGTTTTATGAGGATAAATCGATTGACTTTTGTTTTTTCTTCTTTACAGCATTGTCACTGATGTTGCAGTTGGTGTGAAGGTAGGATGTACATATTGCAAATAAGGGGGCAAGTTGTTGATACAGATGGATTAACTTGAGTAATTGCAAGTTGTAAGACTTTAACCGTTCATTATCAGCTGACATTTAGTCAGCAGAATTTGTTTTATTAACCAAAAATCCCCAGAGATAAATTGGAGGCTTTCTACAAACTACTCTTATAGGCACTGAACTGTAAATGGTGGTTTTAGATTAATGTATTGGAATCTACTTCTTATTTTAAAGCTTAATATTGCAGATTTCTTTTTTCAAAAGAAACTCTTTCATTGTTGCATGGTGACTGTAAAAGGCCTGTTTTTTCCCCCTTCCCTCCTTTCCCTTGTCCCTTTTTCCAAACAACTACTAGTAAAGTTAGAAAAGAAGTGACAATCTGTAATAGAATACAAAATACAGGAGCTAGAGTGTGTCTTGTAGACAGAGAAGCAGGCATTTGCTTTGTTTTACTTTCTGCCTGCCAAATTCAGTTATGAATATATCATACTTCAATAACAAAGCAGGAGTTTCCTAATGGTTGTTAATATACAATTGGTTTCACTTTTGTGTTCAGATCTATTGCAGGAATTAGATCAGTACTTCACAGAAATAGACTGAGAAATACAGAGGCTATGAAGATATATTAGATTTTTCTGGTGAATGCACATAATGAATTGTATTTCAGTGATGGAGGTGAAAGTTTTCTAACGTGAAATTAAGTCTGCGTATATGTCTAGGGACTTTGTAAAGGAAGTCATGCAGTATAGATACAACTGAAGGTGTTTTGTGCTAACTGCATGGTGAGCCAGGTTTTGCCTAGTAAAGCTGTTTGGTTCAGATTCAGTATTGGTCCTGTTAGATTTGGACTAGCTTTTAGGTAAGAGTTAGCCTGTAGCTCTAACAGCCACCCCGTTGGATGTACTTGCATTTCATTTCTGAGCAAGCTTACTTCTGGGAGGAGTTGTAAGATGCCTGTATAGATTCTGGGCCTCTCTGGCTCCACATGTTAGTGCACTTACTGCAGGCAAGCTTGAAATGACTGAATCAAAAGAGAAATGTAGTTATGAAAGCTACTTCTTTGGGAGCTAGTGCCAGTCAGAAATTATAACTGGAGAGATTGTTTCCTCATTACCTTGGAGAACAAAATGTTGACTCAGAACTTTTTTAGAATGTATTTGAGAGTGTGGAAGAATACCTAAAAAAAATTTAGGTCTTTCTGAACTAAACAACCACACATATGGAAAGGTTTTGGGCAAAAGAATTTTAAAACTATCTTCAATCTTGTCTAATGTAAAGTAGCAATTCCAGGTAATCCATGTGTTGTCTGAATCTTAAACTCTGAAGTTCTGACTTCAAGAGAAAAAAAATTCAGCATCAATTTCATTCTTGAATATGAGAGTTCATTTTATGGTAATTTGAGAGTTGATGAAGTGTGTATGTGGTTTGAACATGCTGTAAGTGTGTAGTGTACTCAGGAAATATTTTCAAATATTAGCTATCCAATGAAATGAAGATGCTTCAAAGGACAGAGCAGCTATTTTCTGCTGACTGTAGAAATCATATTATGAATACAAGGAAGATAATAAGATGGAAGACAAGACAGGTCAGGAATAGTGATTAAATTAAATATCACGAGAGGTGCAGAAGTACCAAGATGTATTCTTTGCTGTGTGATAAAAGAATCCAGAAGAGCACAACAGTATAGGGAGTAAACAAAAAGGAGGATGGTCTTTGAAGAAAGCTGTTTGTTAGGGAAGAAGTAAGCTGGACTGTCTCCTTGAGCTTATGCCATCATCATATCAGGAGACTAGTAAGAATGCAAAATGGAACTGCTGAATGATATATGCAGTTTGAGGTAGTCTGATGTTAGCTTTAGTCATATTTTGTAGAAAGCATTGTGAGATGTTTGATTTTTTTCCTTGATGACTGCACATTGCTCTTGATGAATTAATGACATTTTTAAATTAAGGAAAACTTGACCCATAGGTGGTATAGAGACAGTTGAGAACTCATCTATCCTTTCCTTTGTCTGCTCCTTTTTCTTGGGTACTTTTGGAATGGGCAGACTGTCAGTTTTGATTCTGAATTGTATCAGCAGTTTTGGTACTCTTGGCAATCATCTGGACTGGAGGGCCACTGGAAATAGGCAAGGATTTACCTGTACATGTGTGCGATCAACTTATCCGGTCATCATCAGTGATACTGGTACACATCTGAAAACAACGTTAGCTATTTTCTGGCTGGTTTCTCTCTTAAGCAGAAAAAGAAACATTCTGTTTTAATTATGTCATATCTTAAAATCCATTCCCAGAGGAGTAGTAGTAAGTTAACTAGTATGGTCTGGGAGTTGTTTTTGAAATTAAAAAGAAAAAAAAAGGCTTTGATCTTTGGGAAATGCATGTAGGCAAGGCAAGTATAAAGTGAAAACAATGCTTTAGAATATTTATTAAGAGTCATACAGTCTCAAAACCTGCTATTACCAAAATGAGATTTGTTAAGTAAGTGGTAGTAGTTTCAAATTTGTGCTGTATACTTTGATTTGATTAAAAAGATTTATTTGTCAAACCATTAAATGTTCAGTCTTTGTTTACATATTGAATCAGGAGTAAGTAATACCAAAAGCTAAGGAACAAAATGCAGCAGAAAAAAACGATCAATACTGTTTGAAAACATGGTGTAGCTTTTCTGTATATGCAGAGTAAATGTGGGGATCTGCCCAAAATCAAAGTAAGCGATGGAAGTCCATTTCTCAGCTACAGTCTATTTCAAAGAAGCAGTGCATTAAACTTCTGAAAACATCAGAACTTACGAAATCGGTTGTTCTGTGAGTGTGTATGAAGTTATCTGTATTTGATTCTGTCTGTAATATGTTGTTCTGCTTACCTAGAATTTAGGCAGGCAAGGAGATGTCACTTTACGTACAGTTCAGCACTTACAGTATAACTTAAAAAGTAATATACAAAGGCTAATTTTTAGTTTGCATATGATGTTATTTTGTGAACTCCAGTGATACGAGCAGTTCATGTAAAATATGAACTAAAGATTTCAGTAACAGTAGTATATTACGTAACTCAATTTCATATTCATCTTCTTGAAATGCTATATGCATCAAAAGCATTCTATATAAAATATGACAACTTTTATAAAAATGGGTGCCTCTAAGTTGTTTTTTAATTTATATTTTTAAGTTTACATTTGTATAGATTTGAATATTGGAATCTAAAACCTGTACTTTGAAGTGCTGTCTTGTTTTCTTTGCAGTTAATCTGGATAAATAAACCATGATATATATGGTACTTGTAGTGATAGTCTTTTTTCAACTGAATAAGTGAATATATGAAACTTTTTTCTACAGTAGTTAAAAGAGAATCTTCTGAAGGGTATAAAACATAATGTAAGGAATACACATCACACGAGTGCAGGAGGTAACCTATGGTGGTCTTTTGGTATATACTGAAAACGATCCTTCCCTTTTAGTCTATTCGGTGTGGGTCACTTCAGTCTGATACATTGTCTTTTTCCTGGATGAAGTGCTGACTGGGTGGTGAACATGGCCCAGAAAATTGAATGACTCATTTTGTGTTGTGCACTGCGTATTTCAGAATGGCTGAAATCTACTGCCACTCTACATGATGGGAGAACAGAAGCACCTGTTCCTCATGGATGTATAATTTGGTATACATAGCATTTGGGAATTTGTGACATCCATAAACACTGCATTGGGCTACACTGACCGAAGAAAGAGCTTCAGTTAGCAAGAGTGGCCAGCCCTAATTATACCTAGGAGAGAAGGCTAAAGTACGGTGGTGAACCTAGTTCACTTGAAGATATGGGAACGGTCTTTCCCTTCAAAAATCAGGCTATCAACATTTACAGTAAGCTTAAGATCTGAGAGGATTCTTTTTATGTTTTGGTTGTGCTTGGGTAGGTAGGAGATACTAAGAAGTATTGGCCTAACAAATCCTAATATTTTTCCAAACAGTAATGTGTCTTTAAGTCCCCCTTCTTTTCTGTCTGTTGAAACTTAATAGTGTTCAGGAAGACTAGAAGCTAAAACAACATGTTCTAAAGAATTCTGAGCTGGTGGAAAAAAGGAAGAGACACAGAGTAGCAGTTTCTGTAAGGACTCTTGAAGCATTATTCAGGTTTCTTTTTTGTTTTTGTTTGCTTTGTTTTTTATCACAAATTCTGAAAGGCAGTCTCTTCTAGTTATAGAACACCACCTCCTTTTTGCTACTAATGATTAGGTAGTGGAAACATATCTTGGATGTACTGTAGATATTTCAAACAAGAAGTCTCAATATAGTGAAAAGACAAGTAAAAAGAATACTTAAGAAATTCTAGTTCTCAGAAGATGTGTTAAAGCCATCCCTAAGGAAAGGAAAAGTATTGAAATACCTTTCTCCTTTCAGTTTCTTCTTCTTTTTTTTTTTTTTTTTTTCTTCTGTTTTTAATGCAGCTTTTTGTCTTTGCTACTTTCATTCTGGAGATTTATATCAAGTGAGTGGTAAGAGAAGAAATCGCTTGATTCATTCTTAACTATGTTGACAAGTGCCATGTGGTAGTCGATTTTAATTTTCCTTCTTTTTTTTTCCTCCTTCCTTTCCTTGGCTTAGAGCTGTAGATCACTAAGACTTGAAAGTTGCAACTGTATTTAAGATACTAGATTGACAGTTTTATGCTATTTTTTCATATTTTATATAATTGGGCTACTAGTAGATTGAGCTGAAGGTAGTGATAAGAGAAAAGTTTTTCTTTGAGAAGAAAAAGGGAAGACTATTGTCTGAGCTGGTTTCTTCTGTTTATGCTAGAGGGGCTCCTCTCTTTTGAACATAAAATAAGTAAACAGAAGAGAAGATCTTTTTTATTCATATATTGTAACAGTTAAAAATTGTTATGCGAACTTTCTTGAATGTTGTATTTGTATGTTTTTCACAGTATGCACAGGTTTAGTTAATAGTTTCGATCTTAAAATATTTCCTGAAGTTTACTTCTGAAGATTGGAGGAACTGTCTTTTAATTTTATGTTGTCTAGGATAATGTTTTTAAATCAAGTTTTGTCTTTAATAATTCTTGGTTATAGTAAAAGGAGAAAGCAAAAAATACATAAAAATTTCTAGCAGTGATATAAGAGTAAAGTATGACCTAATTCAGAAGTTCAGAGCTGGCATTAGACTTGTCTTTAAAAAGCAGTAATATTTTGTTGTTGCTACAAAGAAGGTGTCAGTGGTGACTAAAAAAATACTTGTTATAGTTGAAGACGCTCACTCCCTTTTTAACAGTTAACTTCTGTGAATTGACCCTGTTTAAACTGTGATTTAGTATTTATGATTTTAGTATTAGTTTATTCACTTTTTTTTCTCTCCATAGCTTCTTTGTTTTCTTAAAATGCTTGTTCTGCTGCCATCATGCATGTGCAAAAATACAAGGAGCTGAAACTGGAGAGGAGGGAAAAAATCTTGAAAATCAAGTTGTGCTTTATAGCAGATAGGTATTGTCATAAGAAAAGCTTAACATACTATAACATGTTTTGATATCCGTCACTGATTGGAAGTCACGTATTTTTCCTTTTTAACAAACAAACAAACAAACAAAAAACCTATATTTGCCCCTTAACCGAGGGGATTTGTAGGATCACCTGCATCCAGCCTGGGAAATATCAACCACTACCAGTGTGAAAATGTCTTTCCCTTTTCTTAGTGCTTTGAGTCACGCTTTCACAAGTGAATTAGGCAGTGTTCCGCCAAAGGTGCTTTCTCCTTACACTTGTGCTACTACTTCTCGCACAAGTGTTTATGCAGCCACTTCACAAACTTGTCTTGGGAACTTGAGCAGGGTAAAGCTTATTTGACACACTAATGAGTTCTGTTTTTTTATAAAACATAAGCTTTTAAATTTTTTAAAATAAAACTGTTAATTTATATTTTTGTTCCAAAACATTTTGCCATGTGGTTACAGAAATACTTGTAACAATAGAGAATTGGGGAGGATAGTATAGGAACAAGTTGCTTGGGCCAGGGGGAAGATAGGACTGTTGATTTTAGTGGCAGTATTGGCTCAGATTGCAGTTTGTTCAGGGAATTGTGGTGTTTATTTTAGGGAATTGTCTTTGAACACTTACAGCTACAAGCCCTCTCCCCCTCCCTAAATCCCTATCAGCTTTTTTTTTTTTTTTTTTTTTTAGTTTTTCATGAAATAAGCTTTTCTGTGAGTAACTTGAGGATTGACTTAGAGATAGTTGCATAGCACTAGCATTTAACTTTGTGTTAATTATTGTGAAATAGCAGAGCAGTAAAGACGAAATGCCTTCATCTTGCATCTTCTTTTTGGAATATATAGACTGCTGTGGAAGGTCCATACTTGTAGGTGCCGCTATTATCCAATAGGTATGCTGATCTAGCTCTAGTGGGTTATTTTCACTTATTTTATATGTACTGCTTCAAAATAATGCTTTCTATGCTGATAAAAGTGGAATAGAAAATCTGAAATGCTGGAATAAATATTGTTTGTCTGCTTGGTCCTGAATGTTTGAAGTTTTGACTAGTATTGGACTAGGCTTTTGCATGTTCTCTTGTTACTTGAAAGTTCCAAGGCTTGAAAATGAGACTGAACCCCATGGGTTAAGTGGAGACTTGGTTCTTGACTCCCCAGCTCTCTGATTTAGTGGAGTACAGCATAGTCCTTGGACATGTTGGTTCTTTCTTGTGTTGTGTTTTGATTGAGAGCTTACAGGATTTTTCAGAGGAATTTAGGCTTGTCTTTATTTTTAATTTAAAGCCTTCAGATTCCCTTGGTTGCAAAAAATCGGAATACTTGGAGCAAACTGCATCTCCGTAAATTAGATATGTGACATACCTTGCCTAACATTGATATAAACAAAAAGGCTAATTTTCTACCAGCTCCTTACTGAATTTGTGTGAGCATGAAAATATTTTAATTAGTTTTTAGGAAGTAAAAACAATATATGGTTAGCTGGGGACAGCATGAAAAATGAACTGGGGAGAAAAAGTATTTAGAGGATGAGTATGGAGAGATGGTCATATTATCCAATTATTTCATACTGAATTTAAAAACACTGTTAAAATATTTTAGTAATTAATCACCCATGGATTTCTTGATCTTATTTTACAAGATCTTGCACTAATATAGATAGTCTAGTTAAAAATCAAGTAGACTTACTCCTTGTATGTAGTGTTTTACAAAGCACAGAGTTTCACCTATAGGCTGCTTATCTCTTCATTAAAATACCTATGAATCACATAGAATTTCTTTCAGATTGTACGTCTGAACCCGGCTTGTCCTGTCTCAGATGAGTTTTCTAATTCTGTGATCCTATATGTCCAAGATGCGTAAAGGTCTATTCATTATTTTGGAGCACGTGTTCTGATAGTAGTGTTTAAAAATCAGTGTAAGGGAAGTCAAATACGTCCTCTAAATAAGGGGTATTTCATTAAAAATGTATTCTGTTGAAATGAAGCATTCATTAAATACTGATCTACCTCATATGTAAACTGAACAGAGTTTACAAATGCTGTGTCTGAGGGGTTTAAATGGTACTGTCTGTTCTTTCCAATATCTAGTCCCAAAGTTAATTCCGTCTCTTAATATTGAAGCAGTGGGTTTGTAAGTGTGTTGTCTGGAGTGGAATGAGTCAAGTGACTATGTTGAAATTTTCAGATGCTCTTACTCTTCTTTCATGCTGTTAGGTTTCTGGCTTTTTCTTCTAAATTGTTCCCAGGTGTTGTTAGAAATGAAGTGTTTCACAATGCTGTTACGTTTCTTCAAATTGTGAGATCTGTCTCCTGGCTTGTCATACCCCTTGGGAAATTCATGCCTGTAGGCTGACAGTGACTGGTTAAGTGTGTAGTGCAGCTACAATTCCCTTTTATTCTCCTTTCATCGGATGGGATGGGGAGAGCATCCTGTTTTTGAGAAGTTTATAATATCAGTAAACTGGAATGCCACAAATTAGAGGAGTTATACTCAGATACTGAGAAAATGTATTTTTCAATAGATGAGTGATATTCAGTATCTCAGCATTGTTTTTGCTAGGACTTAAAGAAATGCATTTAGGTGTTGCTTTTGACTTTTCAACATAATTGTGGTTTGTTCATTTGTTTACTGTTTCTAGTAGTACCAAGTTTAGTGTTTTTGAAATGTTGAAAGAGGCCTGCATCCACAAGTGAATCTAGTAAGCCTTCTGTAATTTAGACTTTTTTATATTAAGTTTAGTTCTTCCAACCAGACTCTTCAAAAACATTGAGTTACTAGGAAAGAGCTGATAATGTCTCTCATAAATATCTGTCAAAAAAAAAAAAAATCTGATCTTTAAAAGATTAAACCTCTTTACTAGTTACCAAGCCAAGATTAGCAAGTTGTTAATAGATACCCTTTTTTGGGGGGGCCTTGCATGTAATAATACAGGGGAAGGTGTTTAAATATTTCAAGTCTTGTCTGGAATGTGGGAGAAAATAGTTGGCAAAGCCTTCTAAATAGTGGTTTTCTCTGATCATTCAGAAGGATGGTATGACTGTAATGCCTTGTGGAAAGGCATCACATAGATACTTAATATAATTTGAGATAGTTTGAAACTTTATTATAATCTGTTATGGAAAATAACATCTGAAGTTCTGTTGTAGGTAGTAAGGGATTCTGAGTTAGCTGTGACTATTAAAGCAAGGAACAAAGTGGTTAATTTGCTAAGCAAAATGCTTTTGTTCTTTCTTCTTATAATTGATTTTGTGAGTTGTAGAAGAGCCAGAGTATGTAAAAAGAACTGTATTTGCTTATAGAAAACAACTGAAGTGTAGAAATGGTGTATTCAATTTACAATACATAAAACAATGTTTCTATATATAAAAGGGTTTTGCTCCCCCCCCCCCACACATATTCAAAGTCTAAGATGGTCAGTTTTTCACCTATTGGAAAAATGATCCTACATGTCAGTTTTGCATGGTAATTTCAGTGGTTGGTTAAAGCCATACATTCATTTCTGTTTTCACACCATATATAGAAAGTATCTGTCACTGGGGCCAGGGTGATATAACACATACTTCATTGGAAAGAGTATTGACTCTGCAAGAGCTTTTAAGGATCACTCACTAGGAAGCAAGTGTGATAGTTGTCTTTAGTTACTTTTGGTAATAGTTTGGCAGTTGTTGGTTTCATGAATAAATATTCTGGCTATAGCTGGTCTGAATAGCTAATGTTCTAATTTTTAATAAAATTAATAGACATTAATGGTCGTCTTGGCACTGGTAAGAGTAGAAGGATGGAACTAAAAACTCCTGCTGTTGAAGAGTAGCTGTCAAAAAATGATCTGTTAATAGGACAGTAGCACTTTGCTCTTACTTTTGCCTTTTATGATCCGTTTCCCTCATACGAAAATTGATAATTCAATTACTCTCTACTGTGTTGCTATTTCAGAAACTTTCCTTTGCTGTCTATGATTGGAAAGAAACTGCTTTTGTTTAGGGAGAAGCATTAAGTGAACTCTTCCTTTATTATTGAATCTGGTTCACTATATTGTCTCTCAGAGGTCCAGGCTTTGGTTCCTTATACCTGAAACACTCCATAGAACTGGCCTAAATTAGTTGAAATGTCCTATATTTTATAGGATTTGGCTTGTGGAAGTGTTGTGCTTGAGAATAAAACTAGCAAATGTGCAAGATGCTTGGGAAATAGGTTATAATTCTGAAACTCACTTGTGAGATAGTGGAGTGATGAAGAACTTTGCCCTCAGCACCTCAGCAGAATGACACTTCTTTTTCACCTAGCCTCCTCAAAGGAAAATGCATGTATTACTAATAAATAATTTTTTTAAAAAAAGCCCAGAGTCAAAATGAGTAAAGTCTGATCTTTACTGAATGGAAGTAAAGTAAGTATTTATCTCTGCTGTAATTTAGGAAGTACTTCTGTCACATAGCAGTGCCAGTCCATGTAAGAATGTACACTGACTTACTTGAAACCCTTGTGTTAAATTGCTAGGTATGACTTTAGAATTGGCAACCGTCATCTTAAGGTGGTCCTTTTGATGTAAATAACGCTTACCAGACAGCTTTGCTTTTAATTTGTAGTTTAACCACTCTGTATACAAAACATTAAAACCAGCTATTCAGCAAAAGATACTTAAAAGTTACGTATTGAATGATGAACAGGGATGTGTAGACTGCTTGAGTATCATTAAGGAAAAATAGATACGTGTATTTAGTAAGATTGTCTAGTCACATAGCAAGATATCTTTGTCTTTTAGCAAAACTGTGGCAAGTATTTGTGAGAGTGAATTTGAAAAGATTTGCTATATATTCAGGATTTCATGATGACCTGGAATAAGATTCCACATAGGAATTGTACATCTGTGCATCAGACTTGTGAATGCCCTGCTTTGTAAAAACAGAACAAATGCTATAGGATTTGTGATGCATGCCAGTATAACATTTACTTGTTCTTCTGAAACAAAATTTTAAGCTTTTTGAATTATAATGACAAAAAATTTCATGACTGTCTGAACATATTCATAGAATGCAAAATGATGCATTTCAAAATAACGAGAAGTTTTTTTTAACTCTGTACATGAAACACAGTAACTGAATATTTTAGTCTATTCATTAACTAACTTTTTGCTCCTATTACGTATTAACAATTCAACAGCTTTAGAAAGCCTGATTTACTCTAAGTTTATATAATCACTCATGTTCCACTTGTCAGGAGTTGTTCAGAAAAATAACTTCTTGAAGCTGAAGATGTATCAAACAAATTTCAAGTATTTCTGAAACTGTGATTTGAGATATTTCAGAATCCCAAAACTTTTTCCATGTTTTTGGAAGAGTGTTTGTATGGTACTGGGGATATTTCAGCTCTTTGGGTAGCAACTGCTGAACCACTGCAGATGTATGCTGGCATACTAAGGAAGACCAAAATTGCTGCTGAATTATCTTATGCCTGACTATAAACTGAATTATTCTCTGGTGGTGCCTGTCCAGGCAACAGACAAGGGCTTTCAAGCGAGGCTGGGTAGATAGCTGTGAGCAGAAATGACTGCAGCTATCACCAAGTGAGTTAACTCACTAGTGATCTTGAACTTTGAGATATTCTACCCATGCAAATTGCATTGGAAAAAACAGATCCTTAAGGAGAAAAGAGTGCTTATGTTTCAGCCTATACTAAATGTCTGGTGTCAGTGTATAATGGTTACAGTGAGGAGTAACGTAGTTTGAGTATTACAGAGCTTGTGTAACTACTGACTCCTCTCAATTTTGTCCAGCTAAATTTTTGTTTAGTTGCATCTTACTGGAGATCTGCTCTTAACATTCAGAGGGACAAGACTTCTTGCTGGGTGTTACTCAATTTTAAAGGAAATCTATGTTGTTGATTTGATAGGCACAGCTTTGTTGCTTTTAGGTACTCTAGGAAGCTAAGAGTATTCAATAATCTGTATAAAATTCAGGGCTGATGTTAAAAAATAAAACTTTAGTGGCTCTTTGTAAGCCTACACGTATATATCCTCTTTCTAAGAGTTTCTGGATTTTAGATGTGGAATAAACAGATTTCAACATGCTGAAATTCCTGTTTTGTAAGTACAGTGGATGGTAAAACAGTGATGAAAGTTTTATTTTGTGCATCTTGCAACCACATTGTCAGGAAATGTGATATCTTAGTTTAGTATGCATTATGGAATACCATGTAAGATGTGTTTGCTCACTTCCTTTGAGAGTCTATTACAGTGTCCATAGCGTAATGAAAAGCACTTACTTTTTGAAGATAGGTAGTAACTGATTTCTTTCCTCTTCTCAGTCTTAGCAGGGATCTGGAGTAGTGGTGCTGGTGATAAGGGAAATACTTGAAGTAGGGAAAGATCCAATAAGCAATCAAAGATAACCTTTAAAGGATGTGAGGTTTATGTGCTTTTAAAAACTTTTGTGTATGTTTTTTAATTACAGAAGACCTGAATATGTTGGGGGCTTCTCTGCCTCCTACTCACCCCTTGGTTAAAAATGGTACTTGTTTCATCAGAATCTTACACTGAAAGATGGTAGAAGGAGTAAATTTAAGATATCTAACAGAGAGGGAGAGAGAAAGAATGTGAAACTTGGTAATTGAGAGGTGAAATCTGATTTTAAAACAAGGTGGGGGCAGCGGTTGGAGGGGAAAGGAGCAGAAGCTTCTTCAGCTATGTCTAGTTGCAGTGCCCATCTTATGACTTGAGAGGAAAGGATTATTTCTAAGTTTTCAATATAGACCCTCCTCTGACTGCTGCAGTCCACTTCCAAGTCACCTTAAAAAGACTATTTAATTCTAATATAACAAGTATCAAATAAAAAATTAAAAAGAAGATGTAACTACCTGGCCTCAAGTATGTTTTGCAGGACAGATGGGTACCTCCAAACCAAAACCTGCTAATTTCCAATGAAGAAAGTCTTTGAAAATAGTCTTTGAACTAAACTTGACATTTCTATTTGTATAGCTTTTCCTTACAATTTCAGCTAGATATAACTTAATTTGAAATGCTGAACAGACTTATTGTTCAGCAATTCTCATTGTCTCTGGAGGTGGCTACATTTCAGTGGTGGGTGAGACAACTGTGCTTAAGCAGCTCCTATTTCAAAGATTGCCTTATAAATATACTGCTTTACTTGGAGTTTAAATTGTTCTACATATCTTAAGAGGAAATCTGCCAAAGCAAAATAGGTTTGGTTATGCTTGCTTAAGTTCTTCTAAAGGTTTTCCCTGTCAAACTGACATTTTTAATATCATCTTTAAAAATATAAAATAGAGGAAAAAAATCTCTTACTGTCTCTTTCTTTTTAGAGAGGATCTGACGAACTTCTTTCAGGCAGTGTACTCAATAGCCCGAACTCTAACATGAGCAGCATGGTAGTTACTGGTAAGTGATGCCATTTCAAAGGAGAAATCTGTCGTTTATTCTTGGACTCATTTCCTGTTTACAAGGGGAAAATACTGAAACCAGAACCCATTGTGTTAACTGTTGGCATGCACCAGACTTAAGTGACCTTATATCTACTCACAAACCTTGGATATCTGACAAGAGTAATCCATAAAACAAAAGGCAGCTTTTAGGTATCTATACAATAAATTGTTGGTGGGTAAAGGCATGAAAAATTACACTTATCTTGTACAGCTGCCTTCTGTAAGGAAGTAGGGAATCACAACTACCTAGCAAAAGTAAACAACTCTAATAGTATGTCAGGCTTTTCACATGTATGCATTTGCTAGTCTGGGCATTGCTACTAAGAATACTGTTCCTGTTCCATAGTTTAACATAGTTCTAGGAAAACAAAAATTCCTTTGTTCTCATTTAAATTGCAAGAAGCTTCATTTTTACTACTTCAGTCCGAGGGAGCAGCTTTAGAATCTCATAATGCCAGTGCAAAGTGAGAGCGTTCTCATCTTTTCTGATGATGCTAGATACAAAGGCTTTTAATGAATTGGCACATAATATGCTGCCTTTTACGGCAGTTTTTGCTCCTGCGTGCTGAACTTGTATCCAGTTCCTTTGGACAGTTCATGTCTTGCTTTGCTTTTTTTTTTTGTCACGCATGCTTACTTTTTCTCCTCTTTCCTCAGAGATGTGGATGAAATAGTTCATGGCCTGATGTGAGATTCCCAAGTAGTTGCCTAGTTGTTGCTTTAATGTGCATAATAGATTTTTTTTTTCCATGTTTATGTGTAGGGCAGGGTAGCCATTTATATAATCAGACAACTTTTTCCTCTTTATTTACTTTTTTTTCCCCTCTCTTTCCTATTAATCCAGCAATAAGATTTGGATTCAGGGTTCAGTTTCATCTCCCACCCTCCTTTCTAGCTCGAAAGGGCAGTTCTGCATGCTCTCCTCCTATCTTTCTACCAAGGGTGGCAGGGGAAACAACTTGTGCCTCTGCATCACTCCTTATGTTGGCATGTTTATGCACTTGAAAGATGAGCTGATCTAACATTAAACTATCCTGCCAAAAAGTATAGCTCTTCCATTGGATGCTTTTGCTGATGAGTTGTATGGCTGCACAACTGCTAGATCCTGTGCAGTGCAGGGGGAAGGAATGTGGGGGCAGAATAGAGCCGAACCACTTCCATTGACTGGGTGATGGTTCTTTGGCACAAATCAAAAATAAGCATAGTGCATTTGCAACAATTTTATACCTTCAGAAGACTCATTTGTCTCCTGCTTTTCTGAGTTCCTTCTGGTTCTCAAAGAACTCCCTGTTTTCGTTTTTATTTTCTTAGCATTCTCTGCAATTTGAGATAATACTGTTTTAGCAGTTTGCTTTAGTAAATGAGAGGCTCGAAAAGTTTGGGTTGTGAGTTTTTGAGGAGGGGCCTTGGGGTTATTCTCCGTTATCAGGGCAAACCTAATTTTTCCTAAAAAATTTGCATGTGGTTTCAGAAAAACTTTTAGTTCAGAAAACTAAATGCGGTTTAACTTATCACTGGGAAGACTTTTAAAGCTAAAGATAGATTTTAAAGTAAAAATTATTGCTAGTTTTGCTTTCTTATAAGAAAAAAACCACACAACCATTTTTAAGAAGCCTAACATTTTAAATAGAAATATCTTCTCAAAAGTCTTTCACCTTCCTCTTCATTGTAAGAGCTGTAAAAATAGTTGTAAGAGAGCTTTGATTCTGTTATGTGGAGTTAGAAGTTTGCTGTCTTGATGACCTCTTATTATTCCTGGGTGTTTTTGTTGTTGGTTCCCCCTTTACGCTATTTGGGGCTGGGAGTGTGTGTGGTTATTTCTCTTTTTATTTGTTTTTTTTTTTTTTTTTTTTTTTGTAGGGGATTTTTTTTGTTTGTTTTAATCAAAGAATAAGAATTGGGGGACAGTTTTCAAATGAACTAATTATTTACATTTTACGTAAGTGAGTCTTCTTGATATGTTTCCAGGCATCCAGCATCATAAATGGCTTCTGAAAAATGATGAAATTAACAGATAGCCATGGCCTCAAATAAGCTCCTGTAATATCAGTGACTATTACGAAAGTTTTTATACTGTGTAACATAAATTATGTGGGGGGGGGGGAAATAATCCGGGAAGGGGAGAGGGGAACTGAATGTAGTATTATAGTTCAGGTCATTCCCTGCAGAGGTCATGGGGATGGGCAGCTGTGTTGTGGGCAGGCTGGGTATGTTGTTGGTGTTTTAACTTTTTTTCAGTGTATTTATTTTCCACCTGTCAGGCTTTGATAAATGTCATAAAACACACCTGTAGATTAGGGTTAAATCCCCAGTTCAGTTTCCAGTTTTGAATTTATCATCTTGTAACTGTCCTGTTTATTAGAAGGCAGGAAGTACTTTTTCCAGACTTGTACTATTTCCTTGACAAGATTAGATTCTGAAAAATTAGATCAGAAAGGGGAACCAGTATGTTGATTTTCCTGTACCAGTTTCCCAAAGCTAAACAGTTCTAGGTATTCCTTAGGTCCAGAAGATAAATATATCCTCCTCTTTTGTTTAAGCTCTCTGCTATTAAATTTTTATCTAGAATAACTTAAAACTTTAATGAACATAGTTTTTCTGCTGGAACCAAGGCATCATAGTGATGAATCTTCCTCAAATATTCTAGTACCTATGAAGAGAATCCATAAATATTGATCAACCTCCTTGTAAAGGAGGCACATTTCAGAAGTTAAACTACTTATAACTATTAAAACTAATAATGCTTGTCCATGTTTTTTCTTTCTCTATAGTTTGGAAGTGTCATGATTTTATGAGATCTGGCTATTGTTTTCTGCAGTACATAGAAACTTTTTCTGGTTTTGACATTTTCACTATCTGATCCCATGATATTTTCCAAACTGATATCTAGATGAACAGAAGAAAGAAGCAGTTTACTTTCATAATCCTCTAAGCCTTATAAAAATGCACAGTCCAGAAAACGTAGATGTCACCAGCAGTGCCCTAACAGGCTTAAACTTACAACTAAAACTTACGAATCACTTCCTCATTTCCTTCTAAATCTTTGCTATAGAAATACCATTTACTTGTTTTAACTAATTGGCTGACTTGTCCAAAAAGTGACCTGTTCATGGAAGTGAGTAGTTTTTTTTTGAGGGCCATGTTTTTAAGGGTAAGGTTGAAGTTAAATGTTTTTAGAAGCGATCATTCCGACTTTTAATTACAGTGATAGCATGTGTGTGCGTGTAGTTCTCCCGTTCCTCAAATTCCCTTCAATTGCACAGAGTATTCTAGTGACCATGCTACTTTCTCTGCTGTGTGGGGTCTCTTATACTCAAATCTCTCCCCCTGCTTTTTTTGACCCCTCTCCTCCAGCCCCTACTTGCAAGATTGAAAAAAGTCAGGTTTTTTTCCTCCTCATTCTTATTGATAATTTGAACCACTAGTTATTTGATTAATATAGAAGTAAGGAAGATGCCAGCATGTCTGTAGGATGAAATTCATTGCTGAAATTAAGAGGCCTGATCCCTGACTGACTTTTAAACAGCTTTGGTATCTGTGTAGATAGACTATGTAGATAATCTAGACTAGACTATGTAGATAAAAGGAAATTAGGAGTACTTTTAATCTGCAATAGATGTCAGTACAGTTACTATCCAAGTACATTGTGTGTCTTTTACAAAAGAACTGCCTTAAAAGAGAATTGGTCTTTTGGTTAATTGAGGATGACTTCCTTTTGAATTCTGGTTCCATTTACTTCTGTACCCTTGCATCTGCTGTTTTCTTCTGGATATTTGATTTACTGCCTGCATCCTCAAAGGAGTTTCATTTAAGTTGAGCATGTATATTTAAACATACAAAAATAGGATTTACGAAAGTAGTTTATGAACAATATGGAAGAACTTTGTCCTATAAACATTTGAAGGGAAAATCCCATCTACCACATCTGAACATATTGTGAAGGATGACAGCTTGTAAGGTTCCAGTTCAGAAAATATCTGGGCCTTTTGAAAAGTTTTATGACTTTAGTTGTTTAAATTTTTGAGCCTTATAGCATAGCTGACATTGCAGTGTTGAAGTGATATTGTGAAAAACGTGATTCATAAGTGTTGTTGTTCAGCTTTTTTGAAAATACTGTAAAGGTCCGTTCTTGTATTCTATCCAAATTTTGCTTGGTTCAAGTCTCTTTGGAGAGCATAACCCACTCTTCAGAACTGTGAATTTGTTTTTTGATGTTGTTGTGCAGCATATAAGGACTTGATGAAAGGTAGTTTAGGTGAATTAAAATGTGGTTTTATAGCATTATGCACAGACTAAGTTATTCTACATAAGTACAGATAAAAATATTTTTTTCATCTTGTAGTGCTTTGTCTGTTAAATACACCACTGTGCACTGCTGCTTATTCTTCAGCTATTAAACCTTGAGGAAAAAGAAGTCCTATTTTCTTAAACTGGAAATGATGATTCCTCTGTGATGAATTACCTTTGTGTTCAATTTTGATTAGTTTTCCTTTCAGATACAGGAATGCTTGATAGAAGTCCTGAAATAGTTAAAGGTATGAAGGTACTTGTGCCATGAACTGTGTTGCTGAAATGTACAAAACCAGTTTTTAATGGATGTAGATGAAGAGTGGAAGACATTGAAATTGTCAAAGACAAGGGATTGAAATCGGAAAATTTGGCAATTTTTTATTATAACAGGTACCTCTTTTGTTCAGTGTTGTGCATTAAGGTTCCACCAGTACAAGCATTTCAGAATTTGTTTTGCTGCTGAGCTCACCAAACTCCTGAAACTTTAAAAATACTCTTTAATCTCAATCTTATTTTTAGTACTTCAGCAGTGAATGCTAGCAATGACTTTTGTAGATAATTTATTATATTAACAGAATATTTAGCACTCTAGCATAGACATCATTTATGGTAGTTCGAGTGCTGAGTTTAATGTGGGGAACAAACTTAGATATGATTTGAAAACTAATAACCAATTTTAGTTAAACGTGTTAGCATTAGTGATGCTTAAATACAGGTAATTTGTGAAGCTTGCATATTGAGAATTGGAAAGCTTTGGAGAAGTACAGTATGTGACTAAATTAAATTAGGAAACTTTAAAAAAGAAAAAACAACCTTGGTATGAGAGAAATAAAATGTGGAATTGATTAATAATAATTTAGTTAATTTCTCTGTGCTTTACTATGCCATAACACAATTTTATTTTTCTTTAATTACATTACACTCTATCCATAGTTTTTTTTACATATTTTAAGGACCAAGCAAAAGTGCGCTAGTTTAACTGTTCTGTGTAACATTCAACAGACACTATACCATATTATGTTAGCGTAGTTACTTTTTCGAAGTTTTTTGTTTTAAAACAGTTGTAGCCTGTGAATAAATGTGCCAGGTTTTAACTACCCTTAGTTGAAAAGTGTAGTTAATCTTTTAACTGCTTGACCGTATTTACTTATTCAACCTCAAATTCCTGTTAGCTAGTTTCACTCATAGTATGAGATAGATTTATTATTTATTGGTCAAGAATTCTTCCGTGCAAGTGGCACATATTCTGAGTAACAATCCACCTATCACTATTGATTAGCTCTTTAGTTCAAAGGGTAAGACTTCTACAATGTAATAGTAATCTTGAGAGATAAGAATGAGATATAAAAATACTTTGAGGCATGCAGTCTTACAGTATGTACAAAAAAGCCAAGCAAAATTAACATTGAACATGTAAGTTTTAACTATAGGATTAAAAAAATGCAAACTTCCAAGTTCTTAACTTGGCATACTTCATAATTTTTTCTTTGTCTTTCAAGAAGAGTTTTTTTTTTTTTTTTTTTTTTTTCTCAAGCATTTAAAAATCCAGACTTTATCTTTAGCCTGAACTTTTAAGATACCTATTAAAAATAGAGAAGTTCTGTTTTTCTCATTTTGGCAACTTGTTGGCATTTAGGGATAAGTATGTCATTGGATCAGACCAAAAATGGTCTCTTTCTGTATTCTGTCTGTGACAGGAGGTCAGGAGTATGTATTTAAAGAAGGAGCTTGAGAAACAAAGCCACAACGCTGTGGTCTTTGGGACTCACCTTCCCAGTTTGTGGTTGTCTGTAGTTGGAGATTTCTGAAGCTGGTTGTTCCGTGCAGTTTGTATTCAGTAACCACTGCTATGTGTAATTTTTTCTGCCTATTCGTAGTTCACAATTGTAAAGTAGGTATTTGCTGAATTCATTTGCCTTTTTCTTGGTCAGAAATTCTATTTGATAACATTAAATTTCATATATTCAGCTTATCTGAAATTGGAAGTATTTTCTACATTAGCAACAGCAGTGAATAAAACTGTTAATAAACTTCTTGTCTTTACTGCACAAGGTGATCATACTGGAGGATGTTTTGGAAAGCATGAGTATTTAAAGGTTTTTGTGGTTGCCCGTTGACATATACTGAAGGCATGTACTGTACAGACAAGTCATCTCCAGCACAAACAGTATTTATCAAGTTTTTTACTACCACAGATACGTTGTGTTTACAGTCAGTGCTTTGTGGTGAGTTTTCAACCTTTCTTTCTCCTATCCAAGAAATAAGAGGTGAAAGCAACTTTTTAGTATGTTCTCTGTGCAAAATCTTTGCCCATAGCCATGTAGTTATATTTCTATATTGAGAGATTGTGTGAAGAAGGAATTTTTGAGACAACTTACAGTACAAGGAAGGAATGATTGCTGAAGTAATTATTAATTTGTACAGTAAATATTCGTTATTACAAAGGAAAATCATACCTCTAAAATAAAAGCTTTGTATATTTTCAAAATTCTGTTTTTTCCAATTCTTGTGTTTGGCCTCAAAGCGCTTTTGATCATATTCATGTGTATTGTAAAATTGTATGCAGAGAAATAACTACGTAAGATAAATTCTCCTTAAAACAGGTTTTTGAGGAGTAGCTGTTACCAGCAGGAAAGTTATTCACTGTTTTCCAGGAGTTATGCTGAAGTTTGGTTACCTTCCTCCCCCCTGCCCAGAGAAAGCTCTGCCTGTGAGCATCGACTCTTTTTGTATCTTTATAGCTAGAACGATTGAATGCCACAGGCTTATGGTGCTGTGACTGGTGCGTGCTGCCCTTTGTTCTATTGCTCCTATGTGTGTAGCTTCAGGTCCTGTGCTCCGTAAAGTAGGCGTACCTAACTAAGAATGACAGGGACCGAAGTAGGGGCAATTGCTGCTTACAGACTTTGTCAACTCTTAAGCATTTAATTTCAACAACTTGATCTATGCTAAATAAAGAACTGTGTGCAACAGAAATATGGCAAAGACTTATGCATCAAGTATGTTTAGATTATAGTATCCTAATAGATGTGAGGATAACACTTCTGAATGACACTTGTGGTGACAGGGTTTTATGAAGAATTAGGAAACATGAAA
This sequence comes from Rhea pennata, assembly GCF_028389875.1. Classification (NCBI taxonomy): domain Eukaryota; kingdom Metazoa; phylum Chordata; class Aves; order Rheiformes; family Rheidae; genus Rhea; species Rhea pennata. The sequence goes on from NC_084670.1 coordinate 20,530,161, forward strand.
CTGGATTCTCTCTTCCCCCCACCCCGATCATGGGGAACCGAGGAGGACTTGCATCAGTGCAGTGGCTATTAAGAGATCACCCTCCCACCCCAGTAAGTTTGGAACGGATATAATGAGTACTCATGCTTCAGTTTCTGTTTAATCAAATGCTTTATGGAAACTTGGAGTTTCTCCTTACTGTATTTTTAAGTCTGTAATGATTAATAAACAAAAATATTGAGCAATGTATTTTAGTCATACTGAACTCATTTATGATGGTGGCTTTTCCACAGTAGAAATGATAGCATTATGCTCTTCAGGGCATTTTTGTATTTATCAAAAAGTGTTAGTGGCAAGAGTATCTTTCTGAAAAAAAACACAGTGTTACTGTCTTAGTATCTTGCTCTTGCCTGACCTTGTACATTTGTGATTACTGGTTAGGCTAATAGACTTTGTTAGAGAATAGTGTTGGTGCTTTAACAGTAGTGAATTCCACTTTCTGTGACTCTGAACAAGTTGTGTTTCCATATTTCCATGTGGTTTTCTGTTTCCAATTACAGTGTAATGATATATGTCCCCCTGGGAAGTATGATTTTTTTTTTTTAAGTTGCGAGTAAGAGAATTCAAAATTAGAGAGACAACTTCATACAGTGCCAGAGACTAATAATATCTTAAAAGCTGAATTTTTTCTTTCCACAAACTTCTTGAAAGCTTACATATGTATGTGTGCATGCCTATTTAGTATATAACAAACACACTTTATTGCTGCCACTACTGAAATAATTAATTTATAATCCTCAATATTGTTAGGCTATGCTAGCTGGAAAATCAAATGTAAAAACAGTGCACGTTCTCTTCGCTTTCAAGAAGGACAAAATTCATTCTTACTACTTTTTCTGTTTTTGGGCCCTGAGTCTTTTGTTGTTCAGATAAATTGGTTCTTCTTGGAAGCTGTACTCCTGTGAATGAAAGGAACAGAGGTGAGAGAGAGAATAATCTATTCCTTAACCTGTCACAAGTTAGAAGTAGTTCCTGTATACCTCATTTAAACAGTCAGTATTACAGAAATACTCGCAAACCTGAGTACAAAAAGCAAAAGTTATATTTCCATATATAATCAAAAACAGTATAAAGTGGTAGCCAGTAGATGAGACATTCGTACTTGGTGTTTGGGTCAAATGATTGATAACAAATTAACAATAAAAAAAAAGTTTGTTAATTGCACATCATATCATTAAACTTAACTTTACGTATTTTGTTAATTCCATGTCATACTATTAAACTTAACAAAATATGCAAACCTAAGTTTTATAACGTGCTGTGTAATTCAGTTTGCAGATTTTGTTAATTTCACATCATCCTATTAAGTTTGCAGACCTATTGTGTAGATGCAAGACAAGAACTGTTGGACATTTGAGCAGTTAGAAAGAGGAGAGACAGAGGTTGAGGAAGGAAGTGTCCTATATTATCTTTGGATAAACATCTTTAGAAATGTGCTTTCGTTTCTTGCTGGGAAAAGCTTAAGAGTTATTTCAACTAAGAAGTTTGCAGAAGTTCTGAAAAACAAAGCTCAGAGGTGTGAACTGCCACCTCTTTCATTGTACTAGTTCCAGATCACTTTATTTTAAATGCCCAGATCATATTTAAAAATGTTGTTTTTCAGAGATAAGTGGTATGCCGTTCTTCTGACACTTCAGGAACGTTTTACAAGTTACTTGAAGAAAAGAGAAAAATTTTGTTAAAAATGAATCGCCAATTCCTGGTAGATACTGCTCATAGGAACTTGGAAATGTAATATTTTTCAAATTGTGTCAGCATTTCTTAATATAAAGACTGAAAATAGATATATTTTTAATAAAACTATGAAGGTACACTTGAAACTTTTTAGCCTTAAAGAGCCTAAACTATTGTTTGACTTCTGACAGTACTTAAAGGACTGAAGAAGGTATAGTTCACTTCGTTTACCTCGTTTATTTATTTGTCCTGAACTTTCCAACAGTTGTCTTGTCAGTGTTTTCGCTATGTACAGCAGCAAGGCACATCCTGCATATGAAGCAGTAAAGCTTCTTGGAAACTCACCAGTGAAACGTTATGCAGGATTTCTCGAAAGGAAACCTCAACCATTTTTAGACCTTGCTGTTCTAATTTACGCAATAATCAAAGACATGTAGAAGTGATAAATAACCTACACATTGCTAAGGTCTGCTATTTATACTAGTGAAGTTCTTTCTATATTTTTTACTTTTTCTTTTTTTTTTTTTGAGAAGTGCATTTGAATGAATCAACTTTATGTAAGGCAGGATATCAAAATAACTTATCTTTATTAATAACTGAACAATGTCATTTGAATTTCTTCTGTCTTCTTAAAAGCTGATGTATAACACTTCAGGGGAAATCTTGTTTTAAAAAGAGACTGGCTTCATTTTACAAGTTTTGCCAGTTCAATTTTCATCATACAAGGTGTACTTCTGCCAATAAATAATAATTAGCTTTGTCATGGTTACTTATCTTACTGCCAAAAACTTTCTTTTGGTGTTTACGTAGCACTAGGAATGCTTTTCAGCAGTTGCCCTGTTGCACTCAAATGTCACCCTCTTTTCTGCTTATTCTTGCATGCTTTAGTGCATAATTCTGTATCTTTGCACATTATTATATTTGGATATCTACTTCTTAGTGTAAACATTTTATTGAGGATAACATGGACTACTACTTAACAGTATATTCCTTTCTTATGATAACTGTTAAGTGTAGATAGTCTTAAAAATAAAGTTGTTGTGAAAGAGTTGTATATGCAAATTGCTTTAAAGCTCTAAACTGTTCTTTAAAAAATGGTATTATGTAGTACAATATTTCTTTAATTTTTAAGCTTACACTTAAGAAATTGGAAGACTTCTTAGAAAGGGAATATTAGCTAGGAATGCATATTTAGATAGAAAAGCAATTTATTCAGGTAATGCAGAAATGATTAAAGGAAGCAGAGGTGCATTTCTTAACGAATTCTTATGCGTGACTGGTTATGTACTGGCTTGCAGTCCTTTTACTAGTAACTTTAGGATTTCCTAAAGTCTGACTCAAATCCAAATTTTAGTTAAATTTCTTGGACATTATTTATGAAAGGTTAATACGTCAAAATAATTTTATGTGAAAACTACACAAAAGACAAACAGATCTTTGAGTGTGATTTGTGCAGTTATCTGAGCATTTGACAGTATTAAAGTATTGTTTTCTGATGATTAAAATACTTATCAGTTTGAGAGTATTTTCTAGCTTAACACTTTCTCTTCTCATTTCTCATTATTAATCTGTCTTTGATTATTTGGAACTTTTAATGAATTCAGGTTACTTAGCCTAAGTATAAATGGCATGGGAAATTACAGTGATGCTGAAATTATATTTTCTTACTATTTGCAGGATTTTTTAGAATATTTGTTTGTAATGCATTATGTTAAGCCCATCACTCTTCAGAACTTTTTCCTCAGGTTTTCTGGTAGAGAATTACTTTGGGATCTATCACGGAAAGATTATTGTGTAAAAAGTTTCAGTTGAGAAGTAAATAGGCTTTTTCATATCCTTTGGCTCTTTATCACTTTCTGTTGTCTCTGTAGTTCTGACTAGCTGAAATCTGGCTAAGTGAAAGTGCACTCCCCGCATATTCTATAAACAGTACAAGTTAGCCTTGTGCAGGCTGAAGTTGTTTTTCAGATCCTGGTATGATGTGTATGAAATTCTGTATGATGTTTATGATGTTTCGCTCTTTTTTTCTATCTAAGTTTATTCTTCTAGGGAGAAAATAGAATGTAGAACTACTATCATAAGTGAACGGATATTTCATAGAGTATATTTGGAAGAGTTCTTTTCATGTATCCAGAAGGCTCTCCTACGTCAAGGAGAAAATAGTCTTTGGATATTAAATAGGAATAGGTACTTTCTGTTGTTTTTTTTTTCTTTCTTTCTTTTTTTTTTTTTTTTTTTTTTTTTTAATTTTTGTTGAAATAGGAGGAGCTCTTTCCAGAGCCTGACCAAAGTATTCATCTAGAATTTAGCTTTTTCCTCCTTGTTCCTCATCCTGTGCATTGGCAGATTAGAAAACTTCATAAATCTGGAATTGAATGTTTTATTTTATAAAAACTCAGTGCATCTGAAACTAAGCAATAATCAGGATGTTTGGGAGCAAAACAAAGATAGATACATACTATTGCATGGATTTGTCCTCTTTGAGCATTGTCATGAGAATGATGCTGGTGAATATTGATCAGTTCAGATGTCATTGTGCTTTTGTTTGTCTGTTAGAATATATTGGAGAAGACTTAGAAAATGGTCTGCAGTAAAAGAATTTTTAAAATCTCAGTCTGGAGTATCACTTCAAAAAATACTAATTTCAAAAAACTCTAAAAGGTGACTTGACTCTAAGGCATACTGATTTTTTTCAGAGAGAGAATAAAAGTATTTTTTTTGTTTAGATAAAGCTAGTTTTTAAGTTGAGAGAAGCATAGTAAAAATAATAGCTGAAGTAGAAGACAAACATTCAAACTAGAATGGAGAAAATTAGCTTTTAGAAAAAGATACATGAGGCGGTGGAAACAGTTCCTGATGTATTAACTTTTTCCTTCCCATAAAACATGCTCCTAGAGTATACCTCTTACTGAAAAAAGTAAAATACGTGTTCTTGGCAAAGCCTGGTTCTCTGACCAAAGCTAACTTTAACTGCTTTGAAAAGTTAGATAACTGTGTGTTACCTGTTGTGTCTGTAATCCTGGAGGGTGATTGTTCTTGACTTAAAATCGAGTCCATTTTGTTCAGTGTTTTTAATCTTGAGTGAGTTGGCTTGGATTAGGCAAAATGAGTTAATAAATTACATTCTTTGTGTATGATTTAGGTGTACCCTTAGTAAAACTTACCATTCTCTATTCAGTCATAAATGGGTGAAATACTTTAAAGCAGAAAATCAAATCAAGTCTAAAGGAACTTAGTCTGAATTATATTCTGTAGTTACAGCTGAGTGATATTTGAGGACATCTATATTCCCTCTGGAAAATCACAGTCACAAGCTTTCTTAGAAGGGAAGGTATCTGGAGGATTTAAAATAAATGCTTTCTACTGTTTTTTTCTACATTGCTTCTATTTTTTTAGTGAATCTAAATAAAATTAAGTAATCTTGTGTTTAGGGTTTCTCTTTGGAGCAGGGGGAGTTTGCTTGTTTCAAACTTCTCACATCTTTGGAATCAACCCTCATCTCATGAATTTGAAACCTCAAAATTATATATTTTTCTCTACTAGTTGCAATTGTTCTTTAAAATATGGGAAGATACTAAAAAACCTCTTTAATATTATATGAGAAGTTGAATAGCTCGCATGCTGACTTGCATGTTTTATGGCCAGAAACAAACAAAATGAAGTCTTAACACTTGCTGTTCTCATACCTAAATGTTTTCCAATTTCCAGTATTGGTTAATTATTTAATATGCGTATAGTCTATTGACAGTGCTTGACAATGTTCTTCAGATCTTTACCCTTCCTGGTTAACTCCACTAATACAGGTATAAGTAGCAGTTGTGTTGCCTTTTAACTTTTGTTCCACCAAACTAAGTTAGTGTGTTTTATTTTTTTTTAGACTCTACTTTAGATAAACTTTTTTCATCCAGCTGACTAGTTCTTTACTGCTTGAGTTGCTTTCTCTTGAATTTTACTGAAATTCTGAAAAATATTACAAATAAAGTCTTTCTGGTGCTTTGTACAATGATGTACTTGCTTCTGCTAGAATCATGCTTCTGCTAGAATCATTTTGTCTTGCTCTTTTCCTCCCTGCGTTGTGGTTATCTATTGGCCTTTCATTTTACATGGGCAAGTGCTCTGTTCCCCATTGCCATTTTTGTACTTAGGCTTTAAAGTATGAGCTAGTGGATTTGTAGTGCTACATGCTAGCTGATTTTTGTGAAGCCAGTCCTCTACCTCCTCCATCTTCTCCAATAAGATAGTATGATATGTTTCAGCATTAATTATTGCTCCTACCTTTGTGTTATTAGCAAAACTGCATTTGTACTTTTTGTGTCTGGATCCTTAGTGAAAACAGTCCTTCAATTTTACCTTAGAAGTAACTGTATTCCAACTCCATCATTCTTCTTTCAAGAAAAAAAAATCTGGTTTAGCTCTTTTTTTTTAACATACTTTGCTTATGTTAGCCTTTCTGAATCATAAGTAATACTCTTACGTAGCATTATATGAGATACTCCACTGAAAGCAAGATGGAAAAGATTTACTATGTTTCATCTTGACTAGAAAAGAAGCTAGCGCAGAAGGTTCTTGGCTTAGTCTTGAACAGTTCATCCTTCATAAAATCATACAACATTTTAGATTGTGTTCCTCCATTAATCTCTTCAGAATTCATTCTGAAACAATCCTTGAATTTTATTTAGATCAGACTAAGAGGTGACTAATTTAAAAAAAAATCGTATTTATAATTAAAAGTGTTTTCTTAACACCTCCCCTTGCTAAATCAGTAAACTCTTCAAATACAGTCTGAATATGTCTTTCAGCCAATGGTAATGACAACAAGAAATTCAAAGGTGATGATAAAATGGATGGGGCTCCTTCTCGTGTGCTTCATATCAGGAAATTGCCTGGGGAAGTGACAGAAACGGAAGTTATTGCGTTAGGTTTACCTTTTGGCAAGGTAACCAACATCCTGATGCTGAAAGGAAAAAATCAGGTAATTTGTTAATTTCTTTTTTTAAAATGGTTAGTATCTAATTTCAAAATATACTGTTACTGTGCTTCTGCAATGAGTCATGTAATAGTAAATACTAAAAAAACCCTCCTTTCTTCCTTTGCTTTAAACTTTTTACCTTATTCTGTCTTTTAGTAAATTTTGTTAGGGGTTAGTGGAGGGTTAACAACTACATAAGGCAAAAAGTGACCTATAAGGTAAACATTTAGACCTGCATCTTTAAAGGTGAATTATGGAGACAAAACATTTTAGACATCATTCTCCATGTGCCAAGTTTATTTGCTGAAGGTTGATATTTGGCCAAGTTTGTGATCAAACCTCTTTACAAGTGCTTGTTATGTTTCTAATACAAAAATTACCAATGTATAAAGGCTAAAATTGATACTTATTTATTTTATATCATAGGCTTTTTTGGAACTGGCAACAGAAGAAGCAGCTATCACTATGGTTAATTACTATTCTGCTGTGACACCTCATCTTCGTAACCAACCTATCTATATTCAATATTCTAACCATAAAGAACTAAAGACTGATAATACGCTAAACCAGGTATATTTACTGTTATATAGTATTACAAATGCGGACAGTAGAAAATGAAACATAGCATGTGTTTATGGGCAACGTAGAATGTTTGAATTGTCTGGTTTCTCCACATCAGACACTACTATAGTTTTATCTACGCTCATCGTTCAGCTTTGTGATATTGAAGGAAACTTGCTTGTTATCTTTCCATCGTGATGAATTTTTCTAACATGTTCTCTTAACAAAAAGAAAAAGATTCCGAGGGTTTTTTAACTCCCATTTTTTTTTTTATAAAATAAATTTTAATCTTGATTTAGAAACTACAGGGTGGAAGAAAAAGAATGTTCTATTTCTGACACTTGAGATTCTAATATCAACTTGAATTTTCCAAGTGGATAATGGCTAATGCCAATGCCTACATTTCTGTCCTTTGAATGGATGGAATGCTACCTCTGCTAGCATTGGTAACGTTACCTCAGCTCACGTGATTTGCTCTTCCTGAAGGATGCATTAATGATCACTGTAAAGACAGATATATTTAACTATTCTTGCCTCTGCAGAACCTCTTTCAAAATAAAGATAAATAGGGGTGTGTGTGTGTGTGTACGTGCTTATTTCAATAGAACAGGAAAATTTGCAAAAATCAGGCATTTGCAAAAAAAAAAAAAAAAAAAAAAAAAGAGAGATTTTTCCTAATGTTGTAGCCATTTCATGCAAAGCACGGGAGGATGGGAAGAGTCATCAACTTGCCACAAGTCAGATGTTTATTTTAAGGTGAATTTCTTGCATTCTCTCTTTAATATTGCAAAACACAGTGTAAGTATCAAGTTACAGTTTTTGTTATTCTTGCCCTTTCTGAGATAAGATATGTAAACAGTAAACTTATAATTGTTATCTTTAAAAACAACTTTTTTTGAGGTAATCACCTATTGAAGGAAATCTTGGTTCAGATTAAGCAGAATGTTGACTTTTTTCCCTATTGATCTTTTTAAGCACTCCAGTTCCTTAGACACTAATAGCCTTATGTCTGCAAAAGGTACTCTTCAAAAATCATGTTTTTGAAAAATGTCAGTTCTAAAGAAAAACAGATACTTTAATTGACTTTAAAAAAAAAAAAAAAAAAAGCAAGAAGAATGAATTTCTTCAGTTCAGCTAAATACAGTGGATAGAAGTACTGCCTTAAATAAAAATTCCTTGTCTTATATCATTCTCTGGTTTCTATAGCGATACAAGTTTTTACTTCACAGGGCTGTCTTTTCAACGCATGGGATGTGCTGGCTTTTCAGCAGCTCTTATGCTACCATAAGCATTGATACTCAGTTTTAACAGTCATATGCCTAGTCTTTCCAGATTCTGTATTTATTTAAATGAGAATTAAAGACTGTGAGTAGGTATTTGGCAGTAATTGTTCTGTAACTAATATCTTGTGAGGCATTCCACAAAACAAAAGATGGCTGGATATTCTCGTTTCTATACGGAATGATTAAGGTGGTGTTTTCAATCTGGTTTTTTGACATGTTCAGAACTACAGCTTTTAATCTGTATTTGAAAGCTTTTTCTTCCAGCCAACCTCACTTTAAAATTGTCCTTTCCTGGTTCTTCAGCAAAGAAGATACAAAGAAATAAGGATGTTAGTACATGAAACTAGAAAGATGGGGTTAACAGTTGGAGAAAAGTACAAGCCTCTTAGCTTATATAGAGGACAAAAAACTCTGTTTAACCAATGAGTACTTTAAATGTGCAAGCTTTTTAGAAAATGAAAGTAAGAAAAGATCTATTAAGCTGTAGTGCTCTGAATTTCTCAGTAAAATTAACTTGTGAGAGTGTTACTTTTTCTAATTATTTTTAATTATGCGGTTAGAATGATTTTGGGACTTCCTGGATGATGTAACTGCTCTTTTTCAATTTACTTCAGTTTTGGAAAAAAAAAATATTTAAGTGTCTTCAAAAGCAAGATATTTATATAAAAGTATTGAATGGTAGTTTGGACTTTTTTTTTTTTTTCCTAAAACATCCACTTTGTGGTAATTTTTATGGCTTTTACCCTTATCTGCAAATGCTTATTACTGCACATATCTTTACTCAAATCATGAGTTTATATTAACTTGTATGTTGTATCATATTCCTGTAAAGTATACATAAATAGTGCCAGCAAGGGTCATTGATTATGACTTCAAGTTCTGGGGGGTGAGTTCTTTTTTGTTTTGTTTTTTTGTTTTGGTTAAGTTATGCAGTATGAACTTCTTCAGTCACTTTAAGGCGTGAATTTTAATAGGTATATGCTGCTTCTGTGCTTACAGAAAGAGCAGGAAATAATTACGTGACTCAGCCAACTATCTGGCTAGCTTGAAAATTGTGTATTTTATACATTAGGGAAGAGGAAGCTGTTTTTATCAAAAGATGTTTTTGCAAAGTTGTTACAATTAACGTTTAACATAGGCAAATTTTGTTTTCCCAACTAGTGTTCACCAGGTCTTTTTTTTTTTTCTTATTTTCCTTATTCACTGATTCGTATCAGTATGAGGAGTATCATGTAAGTTGTAAGTCATAACAGTATAGTAGCTCTAATACCTTTAAAACATGCAGTATGCGTTAATATGGTGGTTATTGTTTTCACTTGGCATGCTCACTTGTCTTCTTGTGTATTGTTTTACTTCGTAAGGCTACTGTAACAAAAGTATTTAATGGAAAAGCCTTTCTGCTGTGTCTCTCCCACCCAAATCTGATCTTTCTAAAACTCTCAGTTTTGGCAGTAGCAGTAGTTATGTAGCTGTGTGTTCTTGTGACATCATCACGTGGTTACCTTTGAATTTTTAAAACCCTGCTTGTGTGTTCTTTTTATTTGTGGATTTTTTTTAACACATGAAGAGGATTTTATTTTCCTTTTTGATAAAGGAAGGTGGATAACAAAGACCAAGTTGTCCACTGATCTGTTGATACTACTTTCTGACCCTGGTCAGTCTTGCGTATTATTTCATTATGTTACAACTGAGAAATCAGGAAGTGTCAGCTTAGCATTGTCCTTTCCCGTGGAGCCTTCTGCCTAATTAAAGTGTCTTTGAAATTCTAAATTGTAGCTAATATGAACTGTGGAGAAACAGGATAAAAAATTTTTTTTTTGGTAGGGTTTTGGGGTGGGAGGAGAGAGAATCTGTATGGATTCTTTGAAAATCCACAAAATCTTTACTACTTAACCTTACTGGTAGAACAATAAACTTACTACTTGGAAGACTGATATTGGCACTATTTGAAGCCCCTTCTTACTGTCCCATGAAGATTAATTGATGTTTTTATTTTTATTGTCTCCTCTCACAGTTGACTGCATTGCACTTCTGTTATGTTTTGTCTGTAGCTATGACTTTTTAAATAAGTAGACTTGTTTATGTTTCTGAAGATAACTATATGAATATTGCTAACTAATTTCTAGCTATCATCTTGAAATTATTTTAAAAAATTAAATATGCCTTTGTTTGTCCTTCAGCGGGCTCAAGCTGTTCTTCAGGCAGTGACAGCAGTACAGACAACAAATGCTCCCATAAGTGGGACCACAGTTAGTGAGAGTGCAGTGACTCCAGCTCAGAGTCCAGTACTTAGAATAATTATTGACAACATGTATTATCCTGTAACTCTGGATGTTCTTCACCAGGTAAGCCACATTTGTCTTTAACTTGAATTGTGATTGACATTAACTTCTGCGTAAAACTTTATGATGTTTTTGACAGATATTTTCTAAGTTTGGTGCTGTGTTGAAGATAATCACATTCACAAAGAATAACCAGTTTCAAGCTTTACTGCAGTATGGTGATCCAGTAAATGCACAGCAAGCAAAACTAGTAAGTATAACTCTTTTTAAGACTGAGCCTATACTGTGCTCTAAGCTCTTGAAAAATGTTACTGTGAAGAGCTGACTGTAATGTCATTTTTTTACAACTTGTTTGAAAGCGTATTTTTAGACTTTAATGGAAATTGATGATATTATTTGATATGGTGATGTTGCACTTGATGTTTTTGAAGATAGTAACGTCTAAAGAATTGCATACCTGTGTAATTATAAAAAAACAAACAAACAAAAAAAAAAACACAAAACCCTCTTAATAGACTTCTCAGAGATGAAGCACTGCATAATAGTGCAGTAGTGAAGACCACAGCAGAGGTAGAAATGTAGGACATATAACTAATTGACTGTAAGCAGCAAACTTAATCCAGTTGACTAATGATTGGTAGATAAGCATCTAAGCATCAAAACAGACATGATTTTTAGAGTGGGTATAGGCATGTAAAAGTACTTGGATTAGTATGTTTGAAAAATTAAGTGCCAAGAAGGGAGACCATAAACTTACTCATGGGACCAACGTATGATGAAGCTGTGCATCAGTGCCAGATGAGTGGAAGATCTTGGTTTCAGTGTATAGGAAACACTCCTGTCCTGGAGAAGATAGGGGAGAGGCAAAGCTAGGTAAACTATAGTAGTGGAGAGCTTATGGAGCAGTGTTGCCTAGATGATGTGCTGTTGCTCTTTGTCCAGATGCTTTGAATGAATTGAACAGAGTATGTTTACATCATGGCAGTGTGAAATGTGTGCCTGTAACAGTTTTCACAATGTGAACCGAAGGAGGGGAGGCTGGACTTTTTTCCAGAGATGCACAGAGTTTATTTATATTTTTAAACTTTTGCATGTAGTCTGGGTTTGTACAAGGCTGATTAAAATTGATGTGCTGGTTAAGTGCTACTTGGCAGGATGGAAGGTAGTTATTATGCACAGATGACAGACTAGCTGAGAATTTCAGGAAAAAGTTAAAAGCTCACACCTAAGATTAAAGTTGGCAAAGGATATTTATCAGAAAAGGAAAGAAAAAGTAGGCTTAGTTTTCTGTTATGTTCTTTAAAGAATGATGACTGTGTTAAAGTAAAGATCTTCATAAAAATTACCATCCTGTACCTTTTAATCCTCACCACGAAATGAAGTACTGAGTGCTTATTACGTGGTGGCTAAGAATCACAAAAATTAAGATACATATTTTCAGAAAGAGTGTAAGTTTTCTTACTGCTGAGGAAAAATAACATTAGCTAAGGACAAGAAAATTTACTACTTGGTTTATTCTGTACGATGATCTTTGTGAAAAGTAGTCTGAAAATACTTGTAAGTTTAGAGTGCCGTTTAAATTATGGATAGCCTTCTCACATGCATATAATGGGCGGTGGTTTAGAATTGAGAGAGATGCAATTATGTTACTGTGATAATTAAAAAATTTGCTTGTTCGGAATACACCTTTCGTATTTTCAGGTATATTTAAAATAGTGATATAGAAACTTGATTTTTAACCTACAATTGCTGCAAGAATTGCTATGATTTATCTAAATTCATGTTTGACATACCTGAGGAACAGTTGGACCTGGAGATACTTGTTTAAGAGTGTTATAATTCACCCTTGCTTCACATTTGGAAAGTTATTTTTCAGTAATAAATGTTAATGCTGCTTTAAAAGAAGAGCATTTTTGATGCAAATTTGGACAAGAAATGATAAATATTTTTGACTTCATTTTTTGAGTCTTGCTTGTGTTGTCGGAAGATATAATGGAAGGATGATGTCTGTGAAGTGGAAAGTAGTTATTGGAAAACTTGGTATAATTCTAGGATTATATTATAAAGAAGTGACAAAATAACAAAGGATGAGGTATACAGAAGATTGAAAGGAGCTGAAGAGTCTCTTACTATTACTGATTTCTGACAAACTGATACCGGCTTGTGGGATACTATGTTGGTCATAATTTGAAAAAAAGCATGTCTTTGTTTTCCCAGTTCTGCATGTTTTGATTAGGTGGTAGCTTATGTGTGAATGACTAAACTTCATTGAATAACAGTGGCTCTTGCATGTAGAAGTGTTGTCAGAGTGATCTCGAAGCCTACCTAAGTGACAAATTAAACAGTTTAAAGTTGTTTAAAGTTTATCGTTTTAATTAGTCTCTACATTTACCAAAATGTTAAGAGCATACCAAATACAGGTATTAAAGAATGCTGTATTTGAAGGAAAGTTCTGGGGTTTTTGTTTGTTTTTTTATTTTGTTTTTCTTCCTCCCCTCTCCCCCCCCTCACTCTCCCCAGCCTTGAGCTAAATAGACTAAGTACAATTTTTAGGGTTAAGTTACTGTGGTAAAAACATGAAGTGCCACCTAAACAAAAATACCTAAGGGGAGACAAAAAGGAAAGAAACAAGTCAGACAATGAGAAAAATATCCTCCAGTTTAAACACATTTGAAATACAGTAAAAGCCCAAGGACACGGTGACTGTACTTAAGTTGCATGGATTTCAAAATTAAAAGCATGGTGAAAGAATAAAGAAGTTTGCGATTTGTTTTCCATCAGTTGTTACTATAGAAGATAATGGGGAAATTTAATTTTCCACTGGCACTCTTCACAGGAAATGAGAATGTGGCCTTAATAGAAATTGAAGACTTATTAAGGAAGTTAAAGAACAATTTGAAAAACTCAAGTGATGTAAGTACCAAGGAGAGATGCTATTCATTTGAAGGTTCTGAGAAAACAGTAACACTGACAAGAATGTATGATATGAAGCCTCTAGCCCTATGGGACTACTTTTGCTATCTGAATGAGCAAGTAGTGAAAAATTGCATTCCTGCTCCACTTGCTTTCTGAGAAACTCATTTCCTATAGGAGTAGACTATGGCTACACTGACTCATAGTTTCATCACCACCTTCAGATTGGATCATCATAGTTCATTGTATCTGCAACCTAAAGGTGAAGACTACAAACTTCAGGTTCTGTACAGTGCAGCAACCTAGCCGTGAGTTGGAAGAAGCACTGAAAATGTGCAACACTAGAGCATGTTGGACTACAGTGCTTCTTCCAGCAAAGCAGAAGATAGTGCCTTGGAGATCTTGTATGCATGAAGAGATTTTTCTAAGCAGTGAAAATAGCTCAGTTGCATAGTAAATGATCAGTACCTTCAATAGAAGCGGTGGTCTTGAATATTTTAATACTGCTAGTGTGGTAGTAGTATTGTAGTGCTGGCATTTCTATCTGAACAGTTGGTTAATTCAAGATGTCGTCTTTGTGTAAATGTATCAAAAATATTCTGTCAAATCTTGGATACTGACAAAGTTATTAATACCTTGTCCCTGGAGGGTAAACAGAATTGGAACATGCAGTGCGTGACAGTCATCTTGACTCAATATAGGTTAAAAATATCACAAGTCTCATTGACAGTTTCTATCATAGCTGATCATTTGGTATTTACTTGGTCCCTAGGTTATTCAGACTACCTGTGATTTGTTTTTGCACAGAGATCCTATTGAGTTCATGTTCAAGAGAACCTCTTTTGAGTTTTGAGTGACAGCATCAGGGTGAATCTGCACTGGTGGTAGTCTGACAAAGATTTCTTAGTAATAAAATTTGTATTATCAACCTCTAGTATTCATTCCCAGAATGGAAAGCAAGGAGGAGTGCATATAAAGTATTCGACTTCAGAGTAGTTATTCGTGGTTTAATGCACTAAAAGATTTTCAGGCATCTGGAATCCTAAAGAGCAAAGTTTGTGGAACATAAATAATAAACAGAGGAGTGCTGGATTGTGCCCATTATATCAAAGCCCAGCAAGCAACAAGAATATTTGTGTTCTGAATTTTCCAGTTTTGAAGCGAAGAACATGTGCAGCTAGTTCCTCGACCAAGAAATAAGACTCAATCGATTTTTGTTCATATGAATGGGTTTTACCTACAGTGTTTGGCCGTAGATACTTTATCAGAAGTATTTGTAAGATGCATATGGGCCAGATCTCCACCAAGAGACGCTAACTATATGACCTTCAGTTTCTTCGAGCTACTTGCTTCAGCTGTAATACATTGTTAGTGCTACTCCTTTTCTTTCTTTTCTTTCTGCCCTGCCCCTCGAGTGCCCTAGGTTATGTCATCTCCTTCTGAGAATCTTGTTCCTACTTTTTCCCACTTTTTGTATTTTGCAGGAGAGAAGAGAGTAGAGACTTATTTTCTCTTTTCCTTTCCTTGTTATGAGTTAGGGAAGGCAGGTGGTTTTGTTACTCTTTTCTGCACCTTTTTTCTTTCCTATTTAATTTGATCATTCTCTATCAGACCTTGGCAAGTGCTCTCAAACTGTTCTCATCCTGCAGTAGACCTATTTCTAATCTGGGATCGTCAGTGTAGGCGTGTATATTGCTTGAAAAGGAGAGGGCCATGTACACTATTTGCTGTGACTTGAAGCCCTTTGCCTCCACAAATACCTGCTAGCTAAGTTCCTGGGCTAAGTTCTGAACTGGGAAATCAGGACATGAAAATACCAAACCATATTCTGTCTCCAAGACTCTTCATATCCATCTTCTATCTACTGTATATGAACTATTGAAGCAATATGGGCAGTGGCATGTCCCTTTTTGATAGAGGGCTACCATGACCATGTTCTGTGGAGGCACTTCATTCCACAGATCACAGATTCAGTCTATACAGACTTTAGAGGAGGCTCATCAAAGCGTATTTCCCAGGATTGTAGCACTTTTGTTCAGTGGGCTCTCTTTTTACAAAGATTTGCAGGCATAGAGAATAAAGAGCAGAGCAGTGAATTGTATCCATTAAATTAGAAAGCCCTTCATTCAAGAGAGGAAAGTTGGAGAGAAGAAATTACTCTAAGCATGTTCTTTTTCTCTGACCCAGACCCTAGAGGTTTCTGACTCTTACCAGCGTGAAGCTGTCTCTGCATCAGTTGTTCAAGGATGTGGCACCATCTTGGAACCTCAAAGGGTACTTTACTGCTTGACATCTTCTTTCAACATTCACAACCACATTTGTGAATGAGAGATCAAGGTGCTGTGACTGTATGTTGACTACATAGACGTTTTTATTGCCCTTCTGCAAACGACCTTCTGCAGGGTTTATCACTTTAGCAGTAGGAGGAAGCAGTACTTATTTGTCCCTTTATTTCAACTGGAACGGTCCATCTTGCTGTCTCACCTCTGAATCTGTGAAATCTTCTATCAGTCAATAGCTTGCATCTCTCCATCCTCCTGGTCACTCTGAGCAAAAAGGAAGGGTGATTTAACATGACTCTTTCAGAAGTGGATCTTGCTTTTTGTGCTGTTGACTTCCATTTCTTTATTTCCTATATGGCTGTTGTTACTGTAAGTAGCTATGCTATAGCTGTCTGTGCTGGATCCTTAAAAGTTCCCTGCTTCTCTGCTACTGTTTTCTCTGTTGTTAGGTTTTCTTGCTCATTCTTGCCTCTATGAAAGATGCTCCCTTAAGGTATGAGCAAACTTTAATATCTTTGGGGCTGTAGATCTGAGCTTTTTGCACCATTTGAATATTTTGAATGCTTCTGTGGTAGTAACTTTGTTCTAGCCAACTCCAACTTGCACCAATATTGAGGTTTTGATTTGTTTATTTCTGGCTTGTTCCCTTCCTTAACTATTATGACTGATACAGAGTCGTGCACTGTAGCTAGTGATTGTGAGAAAAAGGAATTGAATGTACCTGGAAAATTGTTTTTTTTTCTATCTCTTCACGTGAAAAGTTACTGGGCTCTCTTAGATCATATTAGATTCAAATTCTTGAGTGATGGCCTTTTGTCTGATTTGTCCTCATCACCTTCTGATAACATCTAGCTGAAATCAACCCTACTCTTGTTATTTTTGCAGCAATTATTGCCTTACACAGACTCTAGCTGCCATCTTTTTAGCCTTCCAAAAGAACTGATGACTCTAGACGATTTTCTAAGGATGCTAGTATGCTTGCAATGTTGAGTTGTGCTCAAGCACTCTTTCTGTCACTTCAGGTATTTGCCACTCTAGATTGTGTATCATCCTGAACTGAGAAAGGGATTTTTCTTTCTTCTTTTGCTATTTTTTTTCTGTTAGTCTTCTGTATATTCTTACTATCTGGGCTTGTTTGTGTGCTTGTTGTGTGCTCATATAATCAGTGTGGTTCTTCAGGGATCTAAATACTAACAAACTTTTTGCAGCAGGTAAACCTGTCTGTCTGTCTGTCTCCTTGTGAAAGTCCAAAAAGAGGATACTTAGTAGCAAAGGGGGGGGGGGGAGCAGGAAGGGAGATTCTAGTGACGTAGGCTGAATTTCAGAAAATTCAGCACACACTCCTAAGTAAAACACAGTGATCTAACTTTTGATACTTTTGTTGTTGAAGTTCTTAATTCATGGTTTTCCTGTCACAGGTGATCAAGAATGATGCACTCATTTTGTAGCAGGGTACTTCCATATTTCTTCATTTGGCATGGGGGGAAAGGGAGGTGAATGTATGTGAATACATGTGAATGTGTGTGTAGATAGGTGCTCAGAGAGAGAGGTTTCTTAGTAACTAGAGTTCTTTGAGATGATATCTGTATGTACATTCACTAATCGTGCTGCTTATGTCTTCTCAGGTTTTTAAAGATATCTGAGACAAGCTTGAGGGTTTTCTGCACTTCCTTTTGTTGCCATACTAGAAAGGGCTCATGTCACATATGCACAGTTGTGACTTTACGTGGGATCAGTTAATCATGAAAAATTCCAGTTGCTTATCTTTCTTGCGTTGTTAGAGGGGTGTGATGCTACTGGCAGAGAGGGATGTGGGGAGTTGTTTTTAACCTGCAGTGAGTCTTTCCCAAAGTATGACTAAGTGCTCATTTAGAGCTAGTGTGTCTCCCTTCATTCCAGTTCAGGAGCTTCTTTCAGGCAGCCTAAATCGCAGCTACAAGGGGTTTCTGTGCGGTATTCTTTAGTATGTACTTTAAGTCATTTTGAGTTTTTTTCAGAAAGGTGAGGCTTGAGCTCTTTCGTTTTTTTCAATGTGAAGTTTTATTTACTCTACGTGGATCTCTTTAAGTAGCGTCTGTTTTAAATCTGACCCTGAGTAGTGTTTTGGTTTGCTACTGCTTTTAAAATAAAGGTTTCTGTCAGATTAACAACCTTCTATAAATTGCCTACCATAAATTGGTGCATCTGTAGATTCCATATGGTAGTAAAATGTAAAATTTAATTGTATTTTGAAGACTGAGCTTTGTTTCATGTTTTTATGACTTGGACAAAACTAGTGGGTACTTCCTTTTGGTCCAGTTCATTTCTTTATATAAATGCTTGTTTTCTTGATGGCAATAACATCTTGCACAATGTATGAGCTTTGGCAGGGTAAACTGGACATACCTTTAATGTATATCATAGTGGATTTTAGAAGATGAGATGTACTCTTTTTGTATGTGCATAAGTATTCAAATTCTTCTTAGATGCCACCATTAGAGGCATCTTGGATTGTGCTTTATCACTATGTATAAAAGAGCTAGCAAATTTTGTTTCTGTGATTCCCTCTCCCTACCACCTGACAGATTGTATTCTTAGTTTGTATTCTATTAATTAGGGCATTAGATTTTGCTTTACATATATTGGATAAAGCAGTGTTGCTTAAGTTGAGTTTCAAACACAGAAATTTCTCTTTGGTTGCCAAGTATTTGTTGAGATAACATCTAGATTTTCTTTTTTGATGTCTTCTCCTCCTCTTTTACTTTCCCAGTTCTAACAGTACTGACTTACCTCATTTTTGTATGTTGACTGCTAATGGTGTTAGTTCTTTCAAGTAATTTCATGAGCCCTGGTGATGTGTCAGCTGTGATAATACATTTGTAGGAAGGGGCAGCTTTGCTCTTCTGATCTAGTAGGAGTATCTCTGCAGGATGTTGAGTTTTTAGATGCATCACTGTATGAAAATAGCTATGTTGCTTCCATGCCCAGCAGGCATGCTATGTTTTTGCAGTGCTTGGCTCAAAATAGTAAGTTGTACCGGAAGTTGAAAATGTTGGAAAGTAAATTGCAAATGTAACCAAGCTAGCTCTGGAGGAGCTAGTTTGGGTTCAGCAGTAGTAGTATTTTTGAACCTTTTTTTCTTCCCCTCTCCTCCATATGTGTATATAAGATAGTGTTTTACTTAACAGAATAGCTTGACTGATCAGACTTTGATTTTAACATGAGCTGTATCTTCACTTTCTAACACTTCTTAAAAATGTAAAATAATTTAGTTAGAAACTTACAATTTTTTTTCTCTTGTATTTAGATGTTTGTGCTTTGAGCGAAGGAAAAGTATTCCCAAAATGCAGATAGAATAAAATTCATGTTGTATCAGTTTGTTTGATCTGAGACTAGGTTTGCCAGTAGTGCTTTAGTTGTAAGATGACTTCTGTTTGGAAAATAGCAGTTACTGGTCTCAGGAATTCGGGGATTCTAAAATGAGGAGAAATTTAAAACATCGATTCACCTTTATAACAAATACAGACAAGACATTTATAATTAGGCCTCTATAGAATGTTTTTGTATGCTCTTAGGAGTGCCATATTCACAGGCCTTATGGATTCTGTTTTGAATAGACGTACATTCAGAAGCACTAATTGTGCAAATAGGAAATTTTTAAGAAGTGTAAGCAAAACTAGATTAGCAAGTAATGTTAGTTTTTACATTTCTGCACTAATTACCTTTTAAAGGGAGAACAAAAATGTGCAAGAACAGTATGAACATCCTACTTCAGTAGATAGCCTTCTAATACGTGGTATTTGAGTCTAGATTTTTTTCATATTCTCTCTGGTCATCCTGTGTGAGATTGTGATTACTTGGCATTTTATCGGCATTAAAGCTGTAATGTGGATTACAAGTTAACTAAATTCAACAGACTAACTTTTAAATTTGACTACATTAAAATGTCTCTTGGCACTTTGCATGAACAGTTTCAAGGTAAGATGAGTAAAACATTAAGCTTCATGGAATCACGTTAAGCTTAGGCTAATTCAATTTTAATCTTTGGTTTTAAACGACACAGTAAAATGAGTAAATATCTATGTACTGACCTTTGTTCAGAAAGAATATATATTGTGTATTTAAATAAATTGTCTCTCCTTTTCAGGCCTTAGATGGTCAAAATATTTATAACGCTTGCTGTACCCTCCGGATTGATTTTTCCAAATTGGTGAATTTAAATGTTAAATACAACAATGATAAAAGCAGGGATTACACTCGTCCTGATCTTCCATCTGGTGATGGACAGCCAGCACTGGACCCAGCTATTGCTGCAGCATTTGCAAAGGAGACTTCACTTCTAGGTATGACTGACATTGACATTGTTCTTATCTGTACCAGAGTCACTTGCTAAAAGTGTTTGTTAATCTTTAGTAATTAAACATCTTAAATTACAACAGTGTCTAAAGATGCATTCAGGGTTCAGTCTATATTGTGTTCTGAATTATAGTAACACAATTACACAACTGTCTGTAGAAGTCCTGCATAAATGGAAGAGAGAATGCATGTCAAGAAGGCAAATGCAGAGTATAAGGAATTAGTTTTGCTTCCCTCCCTCTCACACAAGTCTGTCCTTCCTTCTTTCATACGTTCCTGTCAGTTGACTGCTGCTGCCCGCTTTGTTCACTCTACTAGCCTAACTTGTAACATAGATTTGACTTTTTTCTTCTTTTTTTTCTCCCCCCCCCCCCCCCCCCCCCCGATCATCGTCTTGCTAACGATTTCACTGGGATCAGAGTTAAGGTCCTTATTTATATTATTGGATTATGAAAAACTCATTTTGTTGCCTTCAATGAGGAAAGGTTGTTCTGTACTTAAAAAAAAAAAAAAAAAAAAAAAAAAAAAAGTGCTACCCTATTTTTTTGTAAATAACAGGAAGAAAAATCTGTAGCTGTTGTGTGTTTGTGTGTATACAGTTTTCTCACTTTAGCACTCATAACTTCTAGTACTATGGTAGATGAATTTTAATATCCTGTCAACTTTGGAGCTCATCAGAAGTAGTAACTGAAATGTGCTGAACAGTATGTAGATAAACATACCTTCTAGCTATTAGTAAAGTAATTAATTCAGCATGTTCTGCATGCTTTGAGGAAAAAAATTTAATGTTCTAGGCTTATGTAATGAGTTGTGATAAATTAAACTTGTATAGCTCCTTTTGTCAAGTTGTTCTTGTTTGGTCAAAGTACCTTTCACTTAAATATTTAATAGTATTCACAGTTAATTTCTTCTTTCTCCATTTTCCTTTTTTTCCTTTTAAAGAAAACTTGTGGGAAACATGAATTTCATGCCTTATTTTTTGTACAAGATGACCCAACTTGGGTCGAGTCAGAGTTAGGTAGTAAAGAAAGGCTTCTGCTCCCTATTTGTTGAAGTTAGAAGGTGTGTAGTGAATGGAGTAAGTCAGCACAGGAATGGGGATAAATGTGGTAGTTGAGGTAGCTGAATGTTGCACTATACCTGCCCTTGTCAGAAATCAGATCATTTAAAGGAAAAACTTTTGGTTGCATGTATATATATTTTTTCCCCAAATTCTGGAATGCTTGACTACAGATCCTCCAGTCTGACTTACAGTACATCACTTGTAGCTACAGCAGAAATTTTGGGGAGTAATATTAGGGAAAAATATGAAATACCGTAGGTGTATAAAGTGTCTGAAGATGGAGACATTCATAACTCCTGACACTAGGATCCAGAGTGTTTTAGCTTGTAAATTGCTTGGATGTGCTTGTAAATTTTTTCCCTACGAAACTATTTAGATTTCTTAACATTTTGGTTTCAGTCAAATTAATTTTCTTTGTGTATTTTAAGGTTTTTTTCTAGTAAAATTATGATGATGCAGGTCGTATTTGCTAATTAGGTATTTTAATTGTCACTCTGTGGATACACCTTTTCAAATGTACTGGTTTCCTAAGCAGTAGGAAAATGAGATTGACATGACAGCAGTAACTTTCATTGCAGCTGTCAAGAATTTATTGAGCATCAGTGAAGTCAGTCATGTCTTAGTGTGCTTGGTAAAGTGATGAGCAACAGCATTTAAACTGTTTTTCCATCTGTTGGTCATGATAACCTTCTTAATCATATATTTCTGTATTTTATGGTTTTGGAGGGTTTCAATTTTAATACTCTTGGAAGGTATCAAACTTTCATTCCTTATTGTCACCTACTTTTGTGTTGCGAAAAGATGACTTATTTTAGAATGGTACAGCAGCTGTTAAATGATTAATTTAAATGTATTGTTATGCTTCCAGAATGTAAGAAGTTCATAATTACAGTAGTATTTTGATGAGCTGTACAGATATGTCATGCTTAGCTGTTCTTTTGTAAAAACATTCATTTTATTGGAAGGGACTTAAAGAAGCTGGATATGTTTATTCTTCAGGTTTCCCTGTGTGCTCAGAAGAACACCATAAGTTGGACCTGTGGCATTCTTGTTAGAATTCTTGTTATGCTTACGGTTTTAGCATACCTTTTATTACTAAAACGGCATTACTAATTTTTACTTCAGGTATCATGTAAAAAGATGCACTAGGAGTGATATAAAAAGTAAATGCCCTCCTTGAGGGAAAATAACTAAAAATGCTAGGAAAAAAGCATATAATATTTTTGTTTTGTTAATACTCAGAAGAAGCAAGAACCTCTCCAGGTATAATTGTTGGAAGCTAAAATGATGAGTGAAAACATTCGCCACTAATTCCAACTGATTATGTTGATAAAGTAGCTAACATTTGAAATAGTCCTTAAATCATAAATAGCATATTGATTGATAAGTAGTAATTGTAATACAAATTGATTCTCCTTCTATTTATTAAAAATGTTTTTGACTTGTCTAAATGGCAAACTGTAAAAATCTATAGAACAAGAATTGCTTTTTCTGTGAGTATGTAGGTTGTCTGATCTCTCCAAGAAATGAAGTCAGTTAGAAATGTGATTTCCAAGCAGATAATTCTAGTCTGGATGCATTATTACTCACTCACATACTGCATTCTCTGCTATGAAGAAACTCAGTGGTCAGAAATCATTGAGACTGTAAATTTGACATTTGAAATGAACCTTTTTTCTTTGAAAGAAGGAAGAAATCACTACTGGACACTTTTTTTTTGGTGGGGGGGGATTTGTGTTCTCCTGTGTGAGAGGGGAAAAAAGGTACAGAAGATGTTTTCAAAAGAAATCTCTAAATAAACATAAGCTACTTTATACTGGACCAACATTAATATGCTAAATAAAAGCTTATTTTAAATTGGCATTAAACTACTTTGCACATTAATATTTGCATTTATATAACAGTTTGATATTTGTTTAATATTAGAGCTAGAAATGTGTTGTTGTGATTAAGGTTTCTACACATTTATCCCTTGCTCTCATCCTTAATCTATCTTTATTAGTATTTTCCACTGGTGGTTCTTAAAATTCTTATTAAATGAATCTAGTTTACAGGATAATTACTGAAAGTATTTTTGTATGAATGGTTTTGAATTTGTCTGTGTCTTTAACTTCTTCAGCGGGACCAGAGCATGTACGATGGAGAGTCTAATTCTATGAAGAATTTTACTTGTTAAAACATGTGTTACCTAGTTATTCTCTGCCCAAATATGAAAAGAGCCATAAAAGCTGCACTGGAAGTCTCTGAATTCCCTTATTCCTAAAAAATATTTACTACCTTAAAACTTCTGAGGCTAGAGAGAGGTGCTTAGTTGTACTAAAAATCTTGAAATGCTCTAATAATTTTAGTTTTTTTTTTTTTTTTTTTTTAATGGTTGTTGTTGACCTGGTATAAATTTCCCTTCCTCCTGGTATAAATTATTTCCCTTCTGGTGGATATTTGTCATACCTTACTCCTCACTATTCTGTCTATATGACCTCTGTAGTAGCTGAGTGAAAATAAATGTGAAGCCAGTTTATGCTGTTCAAAATAGAAAGACTTGAATAGCTTTTGAATTACATTTCCAAAATACGATTTTTAGACCATAACTATATTTTAGAGTTGTTTTTTTAGAGGACTTCAGTGTGATATTTATAGGGTTGCCCATATATTGGTGTGATTTTTTTTGTGAATAAATATTTTTGCTTGTGTGGAGGTGGTTTCTTTATCTGTCTCCCTTATTATCTTTATTTGAAAAGGGAGCTATATTCTTGGGCTTTAACATAAAAGTAAATTACGCATCACTGTCTTACTATCTTATATTACTAAGAAGTGTATGTATGTAGCCTGTAATTATTACTTGTTATATAATATATATATATATATATAATAATATTGCAATTTTATGTATATAGCTCAGTGAAATATTTTCACTTTCATGCAAAATTGATTTTGAGAAACACAGCAACTGCTGTGCTTGGGCTAGTAGTGCTCTGTCTAATTTGCTATCCTTTGACAGCTACTGGTACTGCTGCATTTCTTGGGAACACCTCTGACAGTCCTTATAGTGCATGATCATACAGTGACATATGTATGGGGTGGTTCCTTCCTAACCGCAACATAGCTAGTGACTGCCCTATGAGATGGAACATGTTAAATATCCCCTTTTTTTGCTTATTTAATGTAACTGGCTGTTGTTTCCATGTCTCATTTAATATTTCCTCAACACCTGTTAAGTGTGTTTGCAGAATGAAAGGGAGGATGACAAGCTAGGTTTTCCATTTTGATTACTATTATATAGTCAATCGCACAAATGCCACAGATAATATTGTATTTGTTGCCTTTTGAGTTGAGTAAATTTTTTATTTTATCTTGTATCATGAGAGATCGCTAAAGCTGCCTAAATGATGTTCTCATTATTCAGTACTTTGTGTACCTCTGGCTTTACCCCTGAATACTAACATTTTCCGTCTTTCAAACTCTGTATCAGAAAACTTTCCATATCTTTGATTTCCATCCTTAGAACCTTTACTGTTCTTCTGTATCTACTTTAACAGGGAATTAACAGAATGTATTTCCAAAAGCATATATTTATTTAATGGCACAGTGATTTTTTTTTTTTTAATATCATGCTCTGTCAGTAATACTGTTAACCACTAGCACAAGTAGTGATGGATATTCTCTTTGGTCACTTGTCCAGCCCATCAAAATTTCAGTTTGTTAATTATTTTAACAAATTTCTGTCTCAATACATGATTGAAGAGTTGGAATAAAGATTTTAGGAATTTTAGGAAATTAAATAAACCTGATAACCACACTTACCATTTTTTTTTCCCTGTGCGTTCCCTTTCGATACTAAGGCTGGGAGTCTTCTTAATAACTATATTCATCAGTAAATTTATCTACTTAATATTTGGTCATTGACTGAAGCTAAATAATTTCTCTTATGAATTTCAGTAAAATAATATAGGAAGGAAAGTTTATCTTGGCTACAACATATAAAGATTATATTTAGACTGGCCATCAGGTGTACTGGAACACTGGTCAAAAGTTTTTGTTGTGTTAGGTTAGCATTGTCAGATGAGCATTAGAAGGTTTGCCAAAATACTGAAATTTGAGAGGCCAAATGTAGTAGCAGAAAATAAAAACTGAAGCTCTATTTTCTTTTTTTTTTCCCCTGGTTGTTACACATTTTATTTAAATCCTTTTACTAGACTTTGTAAAATCTACAAATAAAGCTGGTCATATTTGATACTGTATTCTTATATAAACTATGTATAGTGTGCATATATCACACAAACCTTTCACAGATCCTGGAAGTAACATACACTACCTAGTGCTTCAGTGACTTGACAGGGCAGAACCTGCATAAGTAAGTACCGTTCCTCTATAGGATCTGAGCTTCCTTGGAACAGGAAGCCTGGTTGCAAGTCTAGCTAGTGGTAACATGCTTCTTAATGGAATCAAATTGCAAAAAGCCTCATTATCAATATGGTGTTACCTTGAATCTTCAGTTTCAGAAACTTTCCAAACCCTTACCTCATTTATGCTAGGGCTATGAGGGGTTTATAGGCTTTTAAACCCGACTAACTTGGTGTTGTATGTTTACCCTGAAGCATCGAGTTTAAATGAGGACTCTCTATGTGAGGTAAAATAAGGGTGTTATAATACAAAGAACAATCTATTTTTGTTGCTGATTTGATCAACACTTTAGACCATCTTGATAAGCTAGATGCTGTAAATATTTTGGAGTGCAATGGGAACGATTTTGATGCAGAAAAATATTTAATTGGAAAGAAAATACTTTTACATCTCTTACATTTTTATTTTTGAGTCTTGCTTGATTTGATTCAAAATTATTTCATGTTTCTTCATTGTTTGTTAATGATCCATTTCACAAATCATTGACCAGCTTTGAATAGTGGAACGATCTGCTTTGTAGAGTGTTGTAGGCAACACTTGTGCTGATATAGGTACTTTTTAAAAACGACTTGTGTGTGTTTCGTAAAATACGCTTTATTTTAAAATTAGGGCTTCCTGTTGCAGCTGTTCCAGGAGCGCTGAGTCCTTTGGCTATTCCAAATGCTGCTGCTGCAGCTGCTGCTGCTGCTGCTGGCCGTGTGGGAATGCCTGGAGTCTCAACTGGTGGCAATACAGTCCTCCTGGTTAGCAATTTAAATGAAGAGGTCAGTGAAACAATTTAACGTTTTTTTTTCCTGTTTAGCCACACTTCATCTGACAGTACTCTTAATTTTTTTTGCACTTGGCCTTTTGCATCTGGATTTTAAGCTCAAAGTATTTTTGATTTTTAATAGTCTCCCAAAGTTAATTTTAAAGCCATTATTGTTAAATACTTCTGCTTTCCCAGATAGCTAATAATTTAGAATGTCCTTTGATAGCCAGCTACCTATTTTTTTCTAAGAAAAAATGTGGTAAATACTGCATTTGGCATTTGAATTGAAATATTTATTTTTACGAAATAGCAACTATGTTTTAATTTGTAAATATAATCATGTAAACTACAACTTCTGTTTTGTTTCTTTTAGTTATTTGCTGCTTCATTTCATGCTTTTATCTCACTTTTAAGGTCTTAATTTATATGAACTACTCTAACACGTTTTTCTTTGAAGGTTCTCCCAAAGATCTTGACGAGGCACTCTTCCAGTCTCTCTTAGTAATTTTTTTCTTTGCAGTTATTCATTTGTCAAAAAAAAAAAAAGTGACAAAGCATTTTCACCTTAAGTGTATCTTTCTTGCTAACTCTGAAATCTGAAAGGGTTTGTTTAGTTTTGCATATTTACTGTCCTTTATATTTATTTTGATGGCTGTGAAAGCTGGTATGAAATGTGGGAAGTTTGTACTGGTCTAGCTGTTCCATTTTTGACTGGCCTCTGTCACTATAAATCATTAAGCTTATTTTATCATCTGGTACTATTTTGTCATCCATAGTCTTGCATGTTAAAATGTGTAGATCAGAGTGCCATTTTGAAAGATTTTTTGCCTGCATTTCATAACCAGCCATGCTTACGCAATTAAAGTTCAAAGTTTAAAGTTTCTATTGCATGCTTTTTTATTTATTTTCATGTTGAGATGAATTGCTGTAGTTTACTCTTGATATGAATGTACTTTACCCATATTTGTCTTGGGTGACTACATTTACTCAGTTTTTCTTGTACAGTACATAAACCAACCATTTTCTGACCAAATTCCTGCATTTCCTATGTACTGACCTATATTTTATTTTTTTTTGTTCCCCACTTCCTTATTTTTTTCTTCTGCATTGCTGTTTTCCCTTCCCCATTTCATCCTTTTCCTTTTGTGTTCTCCTTCCCCTTCCTCGTCTTTACCCAAATTCCCATTCCCGTCCCTGTCTTATCCTTCTTCTCCTTGTCTTTGTCTATGTTCCCTGTCTTCATTCCCTATGTTCATGCTTCTGTGCTTGAACAAAATGTTCCTCGGACCAACTTGCCCCAATTAACCGCCTTGAAACCATGATCCATGACCACCTCACCATTCTGCGGGAACCACCCTTCGTTATGGATGATCTGTTCATCTCCGCTCTTCCTCGACTCTTCTCTCTTCTTGTCTTACGCTGCTTGCTCTTCTCTCCTTCTAAAGATGGTTACGCCCCAAAGTCTGTTTACCCTCTTCGGTATGTTATTGTTAGCACTATACTTTTATTATTGATTTGATTTTTTTGTTTGTTTTGGTTTTTTTTGTTTCACTTTAATTCTTATTTGTAGCTAGCACTTCGGCTTAAAGTTGAACAGTAAATCTTTTGCTATTTTTCTTTTGCTGTTTAAAACTCTCCATAGACACAGATTTTCTTTTAATGCATGCTAATATATTTTGCATGATCTTTAATTTAATATCATTCACATAGCTTTGAGGGTTTATCAGAAGTTATTCTTTTCAAAATTCACTATTCAAAAATCTATCTCCTTTATTCATTTGTGAGAGTGTTGAGTTCGAGTGAGTGATCTTGTTGCTGTCTGAGTGTTCCATTGATATGTCAAAATACATTACTTAGTTGACTGGCTTTAAAATGAACTTTTTCTTTTGGATTACCTTTGACTTTGAAAAGGTGTTTATGGTGATGTGCAGCGTGTGAAGATTTTATACAATAAGAAAGACAGTGCTCTCATACAGATGGCTGATGGAAACCAGTCACAACTGGGTAAGATTAGTTTTCTATTTGTTCCAATTAGTCTGTTTAAGTATTGAAATTATGCTATGTAAAATCAGATGAACAAGACATGTTTATGTTTATCAGTTTCTTATATCCTGGTTTCCTTCAACATACAAAATCTTCAAAATTCCAAAAGGTATGCACAGTATCTTAAGTGAATTTAACAGCAGTGCTGGATCACACATGGAGGTATTTAAGTAAAGTTAAATACTTGCCCAAATTCTCCAGACTAGTTCTTGATTACAGTCCTAAGCACACTGACCTTTTGATTTGCCTATTTTTTCTTATTTGTGGAGTTCTTTGTGATGTACCATATTTTCAAGCTCTGAAAAAGTAACACTGAGTTGAGTATGCTTCTTGTCTTTTTTTTTTCAGCCATGAGCCATCTTAATGGACAAAAAATGTATGGAAAGATTATTCGGGTTACCCTTTCCAAACATCAGACAGTACAACTACCTCGAGAGGGACTTGATGACCAAGGGCTCACTAAAGATTTTGGTAATTCACCTTTGCATCGCTTCAAGAAACCTGGTTCAAAAAACTTTCAGAATATATTCCCTCCATCTGCAACGCTCCATCTGTCTAATATTCCGTAAGTGTTGGCCATCAATAAGCTGATAGCATTAATGTGAATCACAGCATACCGAATTCACTAATAATTTGCTGCTTGTATTTGTGTTTTTTGTTTTCTTTCTGTAGACCGTCAGTAGCAGAAGAGGATCTGCGCACATTGTTTGCTAACACTGGTGGCACTGTAAAAGCTTTTAAATTTTTTCAGTAAGTAACTTTTCTGTACATTGGTAGGCAGTCTTTTGTTAAAACTATGAGTACACTTTTACAGCACATCCTTGGAAATGTGCATAAAGGACTGAAAATGTTGAGAGCAAATCCTGCAGTGGTGTTTGAGTTCCTAATGCAGTTATTTTGTTTCAGAAGAGATCACAAGATGGCACTTCTTCAGATGTCAACAGTGGAAGAAGCTATTCAGGCATTGATTGATCTTCACAATTACAATCTCGGAGAAAATCACCATCTGAGAGTATCTTTCTCTAAATCAACAATTTAAAAAGGCAGATCGAAAATGAGGGTGTATTGCGTTGTTCAGTATTGTCACCTATTGACTGTTCTGGAAAGTGGGGACCAGAGTTTGTCTTATGTTTTGTTTTGGGGTTTTTTCATGCTGTTATCATTCCTTGGTTGTTTAAGAAAAAAAAAAACAAAAAACACAAAAAAAACTTAAAAGCAGTGATACTAACTGCTGTTATTCAGCTGTTATTTAGATAAATGATCACTTTGTCTAAAAAGATTTCAAGCTAATCCCACAGTTTTTCAACTTAGTCGACATACGTGCCTTAAAAAGGAAAACTAGTATTGCCAGAATCGCATAACTAGTAGAACAAATTTGGTTGTCTGGGGCACTTGTTACACGATAATTTAAATATGTTTAGACAGGGGTGTGTAAAAAGGTTAAGCTTTTGTTTCTCCTGCTTGGAATCAATTTCTTTATCTGCTGGTTTGTCACTTTTTTTTTTTTAATTGGGTAAGATGCTGAAAGAGTAAAACAATGTATTTCTGCTACTTTTTTTGCCTTTTGTATTTCATGGTTCTGGTCTAGATTGTCTAGATTCAGTTATGAATGTAGGCATTAGTTAAAATTAACAAGACAGAATATTAATTTCTTAAAGGACAAAAAGTGAATTCTGTGACTTTTGAGCCCTACGTGAAAAGCATTGTGGAATCTTAACCTTTTTGTACACACTCTTGTGGGATGTACCATATAAATGTCAGCACTAAGTAATGTCTTGTTTGTGGCTGAATATTTTTCGTAGATGTTTTTGAAGTTGACATGACTTATGTGCATTTAAATATATATTACCATCTTTAGTTTGTAATTAAGATATGGAATATGGTTGTGGATTTCTGAGCATGTACAGACTGGTCGAGCTAGTTCAGGAACTGGTGCATGTATTTTTCAATGAGGAAGAAAGTTTGCTGCGAACATTTGCAGGAAATTTTGTGGCAGTTTACTAAAACTGACAACCAGGTGGGACCAAAGTTTATGTGCCTTTAGTCTTAATTTACCTTGCATTGTAATATTCAGTTTTAATAAATCTCTTCAAAATATTTTGTATTTAGAAATTGATCTGACTTTACTATAAACATTGCTCAGAATCTACAGATCAAATTAATTTTGAAAACAGTTCTCTGTCAGTCTGAACTGTTACCTTGATTCTGTTTAAATGACCAATACTTTTTGAAATTGATGTACTTAAGTTTCAAGATTCATAGATTCTGTTACCTATGTAGAAAAAAAGGTCATGTATATTTTCTATTAGTTGAGTTTTTACATCTTTAGAAATGTAAAATTCAGTATAGTTTGAAAGTGGCACAATTAAAAATTAATTTTCTAACAAGTTGGGAGGTTTGACGGTCGTTTAATTTCATCTTATGTGTACTCTGCTTACCTCTGTAGCATGCTCAATAAACACTTCTGTAGCTCTGTATTCACCCTTTCTGTCTTTCTCTGCTGCTTTCTCTCTCTTCTCTTCTTTGTTTTTCACTTCTACTATGCTTCTAAATTCATGTTTATCCTCTGCCAGGGTGGGAAAGGCATAATATTAGTAACTATAATTTTATGGCTTTTTACCATAAATCTGGTGCTGTGAATATCAGCTTTTTATTTTTAGAAAGATAGTAATGGTTTTGCAGGCATATGTGCATATTAAACATTTCCCACCCTGTTACAGCACTACTGCGTTAAATACATAACTTTTACTGTAGTTTGTTAGCTTTCTCTTTCTATCTTTTAGTTTTTAAGCAGATTTATGCACTAATAGATCTTAGGTTTGCCATGCTCTCTTGCTGCAGTTTCATCTTTCATTTTTTTTTTTGTCTGTTAAAGGTTTTCTACTAACCATACAGTGTACTTATGGTTAAAGTAACAAAGTTGTTAACATTGGACTAGCGGGCCATACGTATTCTAGACCAGGATCTTTCACATTTTCAGACATGTCCAAAGGAATGTAAAAAGAATTTTGGCACTTTAAAGTGTTTCTGCACACTATTTTGAGCTGATTGTGGATGTTTTTTCTCCATTATAAATAGGATTAAAATTTCTACACAGTCCCGTTTTAAGAGCAAATATATGATCCTGCATTACATTTGCAGCTCAATAGCTTTTACCATTTAAAGCATTTTTCTGTCACTTCTCCAATGCAGCTACTGGAGATTTATTGATGTCAGATTACTTTGTGACCTGGTGTCTGTTCTTTGGGTTGGCTTTCAAATCAATAAATAGCTGTCAGCTATTTAAAGGTCACAGCATAACCTAGGGGGCTTGCTTTAGTCGTCACTACGCCAAATAAAATGCATTAAGCAGTTACTTGCTGTATCAGAAATACACCAAATATATGACTTAAAAGCTTTACTTCAGATAGAAACTTTACTTCAGATATCAGTTATCCCCCCCGTCTGAAATACTACAAAAATTATTGTAATCCATTTATGAAACTTTGTGAATCCATGTCCTCTCACAAGACTCAGACACCCAAAGGCATTGAGGTGCTTGTCTCCCGGTTGACTTGAACAGCAGTTCAGGATCTTACTAGGTTGGTCTAAGTTTCTCATCTGTGATGGTTTGTCCTATATTTTTAAAAGTAAAAATGTATCATATTTAAGTGCGTGTCAAAATGTGCTTGCATGTTTCAAACTGAACTGTGAATTGAAAGTTACAACTCCACAAATTCAGCTTGTGCTGCATCATTTCCACTCTAAAACATCTGTATCAGTTAGCGTACAGTGATTGCCATATGTATAATGTTGAAATAACTTTAAACGTGCAATGCTTGAATGTTTACAAATACAGGGGTTTTGTAAAACAAACATTCATCTGTTGCTAGGCTTATTTCTTTAAAAAGAGGTATCTATTTTTTCTCAGAAGTTCTGTGGTAAAAACTCAAGGGAGGGAATGTATATTGAATCTGACTTGTTATCAATTCAGGAGCTTTCATTATGAGGTTATATTTATATCAGTCTAAATTAAAAGCAATGATGGACATAAATAGCATGGAAGTGTTTTTTATGAACTCAGTAAAGAAAATCACTGTTCAGTTACTGATGTTTAATTTTTAAAATGATACCTTTTCAGAAAATACAAGTTTATTTCCTAGCTGCTGGAAGAGCACTTTTTTTATAGCTGCTTTTACGTTTTGGTGCTTATAAAATGTAAATGAATTTCTGTTTTATCTTTAGCTCTTCAGAATGTGCAAAAGCAAAACAACATTAATATTAGAATTTCACTAAAAGCAAAGACTGAGTAACCTCTTAAATATGGCAGAAATAAGTTCTCAAATTTATACTACATATTGATATTCTAAAAATCAGAAAATGAATTTGGAATGATTGTAGTATTTTGACATTAATAGAAAGCATTGTGGCTGCTGGGGTGAGGGAAACTGTTCATGAATTGTTGGATTACTCTCTAATGAACAATGACATTGATTAAGTAAGTCCAAAAACAATTGTTTGATCAGGAGATGTCTGCTAGCAAGTACAATATTTATAAGTAGTAAAACCTCATAGAATGCTGACTAAAAATTCTGGCAAAATTTCTAGCTTTAAGTTGAATGCACTTTAAAGTATTTTTGTTAATTGTGATTTTTTCCATGTTATTAACAGGCACCTTTTTCCCCTGCAGGACTAACAGCTCACACAACTGTTTT
The DNA here is from genome assembly GCF_028389875.1 of Rhea pennata. Taxonomy (NCBI): domain Eukaryota; kingdom Metazoa; phylum Chordata; class Aves; order Rheiformes; family Rheidae; genus Rhea; species Rhea pennata. Next base: position 20,563,451 of record NC_084670.1, read on the forward strand.
TGCAGATTGTCATTTTTAATGTTTTACATTAATTGACAGTTTCATAAGCTATCTTACAAAATTTCTCTAAGATGCATTGTGAGTTTGATTACATTTATTATAGTATGTTAGAACACAAAAGCTCCAACACAGATGTTTATCTGCAGTAGTTGAGGCACTGCTATTTCATGCTGTGTTTTACTCCAAATAATTTGATTAATCCTATGCTTAAATAATAAATAGTTCTCTTGGCACACTAGAAGAAGATATAAATGATTTGTGTCTCTGTAAACAGATACATACTTCCACTAGTCCATCTCAAGAAATTGTTTTCCAAGTGTTAAATGTTTTACAGTGAGCAGAACTTCTGAGAAATTGGATCTTGTCCAATAGGGATGAGACTGAAGTCTGTACCTGTTAGAGCTTATTCCATTCCAGAAACTGAGACAATCTCAAATTCTGAATCTCAACCTTGCCGAAATATTTAAGAGAGAATTTGTTCACCGTAAGAAAAGTATCTTATCTCTTCTAATCCCTGTGTGTGTGTAGAAAAGTTTATTTAAGTAGTGAATTTGGTCAGGATTGTGCTTGAAGGTAGGTTTTTTCTTTTTTCTCTCTTCTCCTCCCCCTCCCTCCCCCCCCCCCCCCCCCGATTCTGAGGTCATGTTTCTACAACATCTTCAAAATTTTACTTACAGTTCTTTTGGGGAGCAGCTGCAGCATGTTAGTGCATTATTCATCCACACAGGTCATGAGAGGGGAGAGTGATTTTTCCGAAACGGGGAGGTAGCATGCTATTTTCTGCCTTACGGGCTTTGGTAAAGTTATTCAGTGGACTACAGTAACCTGACTGTAAAGAGCAATTAATCTATTATAAATTATTCTGTTAATCCAGAACTTGTTTGCTAGAACCACCGAAGAGGTTTTTGCCTTGCTGAGGAATTGTATGCAACAAGGTTAGAGGATTTGTTAAACTTATTTTTTCTTTTAGTGTGTTTATTTAGAATTACCTAATCTGAGCCCCTTGACTTTTGAAAATCTGTACAGTCTGTACACCTGTGTATGTACATATGTGCACACACGTTTGATCTCTTTAAGATGGTTTGCAAAAGGAGACTATCCAGTGATTTTCTGCTTCACTTAAAAAAAAAAAAAAAAAAAAAAAAAAAAGTGATATATTGGTGTAATACACCTTCTGGGTGGTTTTCTGAGTTTAACTGAACTTTCTTTCCATGTGTAACTGAACTTTTCTTCTATACTCAGTTTATTGGTCAGGGGAGAAATAAGTACATTGCTTTGTTTCCCCCCTTTAAAGTTTCCAGTGTGTGTGTGTGTGTGTGTGTTCCTTAAATCTATTCTTTCATGATTTGCTCTTCAGCACAGAGGAAAAACAAAGAATTTTATCAGGAAAATACGAATTAAATCTGATTTGGCTCAAATATCTTCCAAAAAAAATGTAGCTCAAAATAGCACTCATGTCACTGCACAGTTTACATATTTTATGAATTTTGAACCAGTTTCTTAAGAAAATGAGACTTGCATAATAGCACTGTCTCCTTGTGGATGTCCTGTTCCCTAGATAACTCTATTCTCCTTCCTTTCTCTCTCAAACCCATCGGTCCATTTCCAGTCAAACTTGAGGAAGGGGACAGAGGTCTTGGATATTAAGTTACTATTTTTATGATGATCAGTTGACTTGCTAGACAGGAGTCCTTACTGTGCTATAGATCAGGCAGGGAGAAATTAAGCTGCTTTCCCTTCTGTTTTTGGCAAGGATTGTCTGACAAGCATGTGCGTAGTTCTGTGTCTCAGGCAGGTGGCAACTTGAGGTAGCAGACATGATGGATATGAGGATACTGTGTAGCGTGTAGGACAAGCTGCAAGAAAGAAATGTGTTGCAGTGGGAGAAGTGCTGGACAGAGGTGCCTGTATGGAGCTTTAGTAATTTTTTCTAAGTTCCCTTCATGCATAGAATAGCCCTTAAGGACTGTTGGTGAGTGGGGGATTCATGGGTGGAGGTTTTCCTGTTAGTTTACAAACAAGTCTGCCCCAAATCAGTACAGCTGTTGAGTTTTTTTTTTTTTTTTTTTTTATGGTTGCTTTTGCTCAACAGATACAGCGATGTAGGAGATTAGCAATACCATGCACAGTGCTGTAGAAATTTAGTTTCCCAGGATGAGTACTGATCATCCTTGGAAGCCAGCAATACTGAAAACCTGAAGCCTGGGACAGGCTGTGTGGCAGGATACCTTGGAGTGATGGATACTGATGGTTTGACAAGGAGCTACATAGGGCAAACTGATGAGAATTAGTAAGAGATCTGTTAAACTTCATGAAAAATGATACCAGTTGGTGTACAGGCTCTTTTATAAACAAACAAAACTATCTAATAGAAGACTTCTGACCATCTGCCTTCCATGCAACAGTACAGACTTAAGTTACAGACCGACCAGTGCTGCTTTGTCCTTTGGTCTGGCCCTGTTCCTTTCAGTTCCCTAATACCCTGGGCTTATCTCTTGCAGCATCAACATCCTTTGAAGATTTCAGCTGCAGCTGAAGTCATGCTGGACTAGCCTGTTCTTTTCTGAAGTGCGAGAGGTTTCTTCGCAGCTGCCGCTCGCACACATCAGTGACTTGCTGCATGCGGTGGGGATGCCAGCCCTACTGCTTTAAAGCATTAGCAATCCTCAGCAGGCGAAGAGTCCCGGTGCTGTGCCAGCAAAACACTTCTCAGCCTGCTGCGCTTTGTGGTCTGAGCATTAACGTTCAGGTACTGAAGGTAATTTGGGTACCTTTCGTGGGCAAGAGTTGTGTTTCAAAGTGTGTTGTTTTGGTTTTGTTTAGGGGGGTGGTGAAAGAGAGAGACTGAGACAGATTCACATGGAGTCAGTATCTTTCCAGTCAACGTTACAGAAAACCAACCAGGGATTGTTTCCATTTCCCGATTCTCAAGCAAATTCTGCTAAACTTTAACAAGGTGGGATAGAAGAGCTGCTAGCGATTTTGGGGTTTTTTTTATATTATTATTTTATTTATTTTTTTTTTTTTTTAAGTCTCATGACGAAAGTTACACAACTTGTAGTCAGTCTGCATCAGCGTGTTGCTATGCTTACAGTTAGGTTAGGAAGTTTTTTCTAAGGTTTATGTCTCTTGCTATAATTTAAGCCGAGTTTGCTTTGTAGAAAGCGGTTATTTTCAAATTCCTGTTACAGGTATCTTGAGCCTCATGTTGCTTGGAGTGTAGTTATCTCAGTAATACCTGGTTAATAGCAGGTGACCTTTTCATCACAGAGAGATCTTCATGAATATGGTGGTGGTGTTTGCGGTGCCATCCTGTTAGTCATAGGTGGGTATAGTGTGAATGCATTGTACTTCTGATTGCAAAGGAATGATAATGCCAAGTGCTTCTGCATTTCTGTGAATGAAAGCTAAATGGCTTTTTTTTTTTTCTTTTCCCCATCCTCCAGGTAGTATTCCTTGCTTAAACAAGGCAGCAGCGCGCTTTCGTCCACCAAGGGATGTATTCTCAGCTGTTGCAGTAGGAGAATTACTGAATCACAACCCATTGTCACTAGCAAGTGACTGGAGTTATTCAGTAAAATTACGATTCTATAAAATACCAGTATTTTTACTAACAGACACTTATCTTCTGGTTTCTTTTGGTCACCTGGAAATGATTAAATTGACAAACAAATATGTTAAACTAATATGTTAAAGTAACAGAACTTTTTTTTAACAAGAATATAGAGACTATTTGTTAGTTTTATAAGCTGTGATACAAGCTTTTCATAGGTGGTCTGAATATATAGCCCTAAGGAAAGAGAGTCCACATTTCAACTCTGATTCCAGATCTTGCAACACGGAAAATTTGCGTTTTTAGTAATCTGAAGGAATATACCTCCTTTTTACGTAAATGCCTTAATGCCTACCTTTAAGTCTATAGCAGCTCCCTCACTTTCTGAAGGAGGGGATTCCATAAATCTAGGAGATTTTTCAAGAGGATTTCAAACAGTATATACAATGTATTCCTCTATAGCTAAAGAAGGTTAGATATTCTTCCTAAACTGGGAGTAGGTAGTCAGCTTGTACACTTAGCATTGCTTGGTAAGCTTACAGACAGATTTAGCACAAAGTGCAATATATTGTACTCTCTGCACTTGCACAGTATTATAAAAACCTAAGCTTCTCTGTGAGAAGTCACATTCTGAGAAAAATTTAATTATCTAGGACATCTAATAGGTTTCTAGGCATCCAAGACTTGCAGGATCAGTGTTTTTTAGGACTCTTTCCAGAGTTTCTGGGATCTTTCTGTGGCCATATCCAATTGCCTCAAATTTCAGAGCTTGGGGTGCAATGCATGTTTTAGAGTGACTAGAGTGAAATGAGGGCTCTGAGCACCTCTGGCCTTCAGGTTCAGGAACTGAGTAGCCCTGGAAATCTGAGAGCCCTACAGTTGGTTCTAAGACAGTTCTTACATTGGGAATCCTTGGATGTTGTTAGCTAAATTGCTTTCAGGTTTGCTTGATATTTATCTCCTGCTGGATTCCTGAGAAGCCAGCAGCCTTGTTGCACTAAGACAGAAGTTCCTCAAGGGTTTTACAGTTTTTTTTTTTTTTTTTTTTTTTGCCTTTTTACTTTTAAAATATTTAAATACTGTAGAAAGTTGAGCAATTTTATGAATCATTCTTAAGCATTCTTTAAAAAAAAAAAAGTTACACTTGTTAGTTCCCTACTTCTGTTAGTAAATGTTACTTCTACTTACACTAGTAGAACTTGATAATATCCTTTAAAGATTTCTAAGGCTTATTGCATTTGTAAGGTGTTGATACTTGGAGCCTCTATAATAAGCTGACAGCTTGTTTTATAATATCACATTAATATGAGTTGAGATGGGTAGGGATGAACTTTCAGTAGGAACAGATTTTGGAACAATCGTCACTAATTTTCCATGTTGAAAAAACTGAGTCTAGACTTCTGCTGTTCAAGAGATTGTATCTAGGCAACTGCTACCGAATGCTGAGTTCTTATTTTTTTTGCAAACACACGCTCTGCTCTGTCAAGGCAGTTCTTCTAGGGAGAAGGAAAAGTTCATCCAGATGTAGTGACTGTGTATGCAAGAGAGAAAATGGAGGAGAACAGATGTAAACATTGAATTTCTGTGCAAGAACTATAGCTCTCCAGCAAGGAGATGGTAGCTGAGAGCTGCTGTGCATATATCACCTGAAAGGTGACAATATGTGTTGGGCAAGTGGGCTTGGAGCTGTACAGTTTCTCAGCCAGCTTCAACCAATGTTCGCCACCTCCTTTTTTTTTCTCTTTATTTTTAATGTCAAAAATGAATTTGCAATTTTTACAGATTTTTGTCAAGCAGCATTATGGAGATGGGCTGTATATCATTGTTAGACTATGTGATCCACTTAATTTCAATTATCTAAAATAGCTAAGATGAAGAGCAAATGATTTTTTTTATTAGAATCATTTGTAGATTAGTAACTGCCACAAATACAACTCTGATGTTCAGGTTGCCATGATGGATAGTAAAAAAAATTTCAACATACTTTTGTGAATCTATTGAATGAGTACTTGTACGTTGAGTTGCATGTTTCTGTCAGCTAACAGAATGCCTATTTGCTAATGTTTTATTATTCAGAGGTGCTACCAACTTCTTAAACTGATAAAGAGCTGATGATTTAAATTGCTTGATTTATACGAGGTATTGAGTTCATTACTAACTTCCTTGTTCTTCCCCTGGGATCTCTACTTGGTAATTTTATGAAGTGTCAAAATGCCCTTCAGTTGTTAACATTTAACCTTCACATTTTCATTTATGATCATTTTAAGCAATAAGAATGAGGAAAAAGTTACAAGATTGAAACATTTTGATTGTCAGTTTTGTCCCAAATTTGATTTTGCTGCTTGTGCTTAGATGATTATCCCTGATACTACCTCAATGTTGTAATGATTTTCTTTGTACTGGATAGATAATAATCTATTATTACTGGAAATGAGTTATTGCCAAAATCTCTCTCTAGGAAATATGTAACTTTTCTAATGATTCCTGTACATAAGGTATTTTAACGTTAAAGCTCTATGAGTAAGAGTTGCAGACTTATATCCACATTCAGAGTATTTAGAAGTTGATGTAGGTTACTGATAATTAAAATACTACAGGCTGATTCTGTAAATTCAGTATGATGTGTCTGATTTGGGGGAAGGCTAATCAGATGGAGCAGTACCTGCCTTTTCCATTGCATAGCTGTATGAATGTGACACTGATTGTTACCTCCAGCTTCTCAAGAACGCAGCGTTATGTTCATAAAGACTGATTCAGTGATGCTAAAAAAAATAGCTAACTTGTTCATCTTGTAGTAGTGAAAACAGAAGGGTTAGAGCAACTGATAAGTAGAAGGCAAAGGCGTATACTTAAATGCTTGTAAAATTGTTAGTTACCTAGTTGGATTTTTAAAGTCTTTAATACACTACAACTATCTGATTCCTTGAACATAACCTTCCTTAAGCAAAATGCAGAAAGTTTTATTCTAATAAATCAAAAAGTTAATGAGACTGTATGGTTATATTTTTGCTCTTAATTTTGTTTTATGCAAAAGGTTTAGCTACACACAGTAGTCATGTTACTTTGAATATATTGATATTAGCAACCTAGCCCACTTCTTTTTTCCCCTGATGCTATTGCTGATACGGCCATCAAGGTATAGACACAAATGTCTTGCTGATGCAACTTTTGCACCTCTAGAAGCAGCGTGGAATGCATCGGGATGTGATTTCACTTACAGTTAAGCTGTTCTTAGGGCTTGCTGCTGTTGAAGGGATCAGCTGTGGTTTTCCCTTTCTTGGCTATGAGATTTTTGTGCCAGCTCTGCCTAACTTGTCCCACCATAAGATGATTCAGCTTGCTAAGTTGGCCACCTCTCAGTCAAGAAAAGCCAACGCCCCTCTTGCCCTGTGTTATTTTTCTGCCGTTTAGTGAGTGGATCCCTGTTACTGGGAGATTAGATGAATGCTAGAGTTGATGTGAGGGAGCATATTCCTCGGTGCAGCGGGGAGAGAACAGTAACAGCTTCAGTAGAAGACAGATACCAGATAAGATGCAATAAAACCTCAGCTTTAAAATACTTTATGCCATATTAATTGCACCTGCCTAAAAGATGAACAATTTTCAACAGATTTTGGTGAAAATGGCACCTCTTTTATATGGTAAAAATACTTAGCAGCTCTAGGACTTAGGCTATATCCACTGTGGTGTTTTATTTACCTAAATGCCTATATGAACATGCCTAGCTTCTAGATATTAACTATTAATAAAATATATTGTATATTGTACATATAATTTATACATAATAACATAATAAAAATATTGTATATTTATATGTATATTCATAGATATAATTTATACATAAATCTGCAGCAGCAACATCTGAAACTGTGCATGACATGCTGTCAGAATGGTGAATTACGTCAACTTTATGGGCAGTGGTGAATGTTTTGCGTGAATAAAATGATTTAAATTCTCACTGCCTTTTTTTCCTCAATTGAGGCAGGAAAAAAATGGTTTTCATGATGCATTTTAAGTTTATGGGATGCTGATTTATTCTGTGCAGTGTTTATTTCGTTTCCTACTTTTATTCAGTCCTCTACTTTTCTTGAACTTCTGCCATTCTAGGTCCACGCAGGATTCGCCCGGCACTTCAAGTCTCTGATTGTTGTCTCAGTGGGATTCTTGTGTTTTTCTTCTCTGTTGCCCGAGATGCATTTTTTGGAAAGAATGTGTTAGTTCCGTATTAATCATGATGGTAATGATGTTTGTTTTTCCCCCAATAGTGTTGAGCTGATAAATATACCATAAGTTTTTTGAGACAAAGGCTCTTTTTGTTTTCTGAGATGTCTGCCGTGTTGTAAAGGCCATAATAATACTTGAAGAAATGTTTCAGATCTCTGCCATGAGCTGCTGTGTTAAGAGGAAAAAGCAAAGAAATTGGTGTCTCATGAGCCAGACTTTTAATGTTTTATGATAACAAATAACCACAATATTTACTTTTTCTGCTGTGCACATTCTTCTGCATACTTATGTAGAAATGGATAAAGTAAAATACGATATTTCTAGTTAGAGCAATATCACTGTGTATATTAACACAGACTGATTGGTTTGTTAAATATGGTGAGCCAAAAGTAAAGCTGTTTCACCAAATTGACTCAATACTGTGGAAGTAGTTTAAGAAGCTACAGTAATGGAGGCTCTCATGGAATAGATGAAAATAAGGGGAAGGGGAAAGGAAATGTATAGAAAATATGTTTGCGTGTAACTAGAAGATAGAGTAAAGGTGGTAATCAGTGTCATACTTACAGCTGAATACATAGTGCAGGGTTAACTGTGGACCAGTCCCTGTACTGAACTTCTGTAGTGTATTAATAGCTCTGTCCTTTAGAGCTGAAGTACACAGTATCTTTAAAGAAGTAGACTGAACATTAGAAGAAAAAGAAGTTATGAAGATAAAGAACGAAACCTGGATTAACGGATTAATTTTTTTGCCAAGTGTCATATGCTGCAAGAGAAAACTGTTGAAAGGAGCTGCCCTGAAAAAGGGTGGAGGATTTATGGGGCAGCTGTACAGAACGGTAGAGAAGCAAGAGGCAAGTGGAAGGGAATGGCACGGAGCAGGCCTAGTTAAATCTCCTGGTGTTTTCCTGCCCTTAATCTGTGGTGCATCTCTTTGGGGATAATAAGTGGGGCAAAAAGAACAGATTAGAATAACATTGTTTTATGAAGCTATTTTACTGAGGTTTAAATATCTTGCAAAGAGATAGTCTGTAACCCTTGCAGCAGGAAAGTTCAGGGATTAAGCTGGATTCTGTGGTTATTCCGAGAGAGAAACTGTACTTCAAAATATGGTATGTGCAGTTAAAAAGTCAATCTTTTAACATAATCCAGTTTCATAAAGTTACAAAGCTTTTGTGTTTTATATAATGCATAAGGAATTAAAAAACAAAACAAAATTTCAAGCAGAATTGTTTTCTGACCAGCTATATGGAACAGGCATAAAGTCAAGGGATAGAAAATAAAGAGTGTTCCAAGCAGTTGGAGATCTGTCACAAACTCCAGAATCTTGTCCAAGATTAAAATAAACAGCACACAAATACTGCTAATCTATGTAGTTCTTTTCTATGGCTGACTCTTGGTCTGTATTAGTATAGCCATACTAAGGGCACTTTAGTACAGGCTTCTGTCGCCAGCAGCATTCATAAATGGATGCTTTGCTAATGGTAAACACAGCAAACATACGGTACTTTCCCAGCTTTTAAGCAATTTGATTTTGGGAGTATTATTTGGCCTCAACTTTATTCCCATGAGAAAGGTGTGGCTTATTCCTAATGTAATGTCTTTGTAAGCTGGTAATTTACATTTTAAAGAAATAAAATCAACTAAATGCGTGGGTGTGGGTGGATGGGGAAATAATCTTTTTTTTTTTTTTTTTTTTTTTTTTTTTTTTTCTCCCGGAGCTGTTAGTCCAATCTATTCTCTATCCTGGCAACTTTCATTCTCAGTAACTTTTCCAGTGCCTGGAAGGTTTTTTTGTCTCCTTTCCTAGTCAGATACCTTTTTAGTGGTCTCTTTCAGGAAAACTTATTTATGGAGTTACTTTAGGCTAACTTGAGTTTGATCACATGGATTAAATAGTCTATTTGTGACAGCACTTGTCTAACACGCTCTTGAAACTCATCTGCTTTTGTTTTTTCCGCAAGGAATCCTATTTATGTGCTCAGACTGCTCCATAACTGAACTAAAGCATGGAAATGGTTGCTGTCAGCTGATTCTCTTCAAAACTGAGCTCCTGTGCCAAACTAAAATGGTAATATAGGTGTACCTAGAGGCACCATATCTAATTATTTTAAGTACAAAGCGGTTAATGCTTGCATCAAGGAATTGCTTTACAGCTATCTCTCCACTCATTTCACATATAGTCTCTGCTTTTGTTCTCTATATCCTGTGCACAGACCATCCAAATGTGTGTACTCTTCATCCGAAATACTTCCATTTTCTGCTGCTTTCTCTGTGGAACTCAGTCCACCTTGTGTCTGAAATTCCACACCTCCTTCCTCCTTTTCTTGTGCCTTTTCCCATTTTCAGGCTCAGGCTAGATGCACTGAGCATTAAGTAAAAGGAGTGTGGTGGGGTCCTATTCTTGGTGGGTTTTTTCTTTCTCCCCCCACACCCCCTTTAGCACAGCACTTGCCCCTGAAACTTGATAGTATGCTGACCTGTTCACATTCTCTTCCTGTTCTTTAAAGCCACTCTCCTAACGTGTTCTCCACCACGTGCTGCTTCCCTCCCCCTTACTTGGGGTGCGTGCCACGCGTCTCGTGTCGTCCTTGTCCTCTGTTGCGTTGTGGTCCCCGCGCACTTGCTCCGTGGCTCTCCGCGGTTGTTGAAGTCTCTCGGCACTGCCACGTCCCCAGTTCTGTTGCTGGCCGCCTGCAGTAGTAACACGGTGGGAACTGTTGTGTAAGGTTTCAGAAAATGCTTCTCTTCCCTAGACAGGATAATCACTGACAGTGAGGGCTGAATAGACCTACAGCTGAATGAGGAGAGCTTCTCACATGTCATCCTCGTCCTTCAAGTCCTATGTGCAGCATGTCGGCCCTTGGCAACCTTGTGTACAAATACCTTGGAAGCTGCATGATGGGAGCTTTGAGAGAGACCTACTATGTATGCACAGTACTGCAAGAATTATCAGAGAGGACTCCAGGTAATGCAAACAGCCTTAACACTGCAACGGGGGAGGAGGGAGAGAAGAGACTCTGTGGGGTTTGTGGGAAGTGTATCCAGGATGGAAAGAGACTTTGTATTTTGCTTGCTAATCACAGAATCAGTAAGGTTGGAAGGGAGCTCTGGAGATCACCTAGTCCAACCTCCCTGCTCAGCAGGGTCACCTAGAGCATGTCAGACAGGGTTGCATCCTTGAATATCTCCAGAGCAGACTCCACAGCCTCTCTGGGCAACCTGTTTCAGTGCTGCGTCACTCTCGCAGTGAAGAAATTCCCCCTCAGCAACTCTTCAGAAACACTTCAGATACATCCCATTCCACTGATACTGGAAAGCCAAGTGAATTTTTTTTTTTTTTTTGGGGGGGGGTGGGCGGGAGGGGTTGTGATTCCTTCTCCCTCCACCCCCCTGCCAGCATCTACCCGGGCCTGTTTCTCAGCCTAGGGAGGGATTGAGTATAGCAGCATTGCTAGTTTGTTTTTTGGGGGTGAATCACAGAAAACATATTGATGCACTGAAAGAAGGGCTAACGGTGAGAAAGGATTGACTAGCGGAAGAGAGGGTGATTCAGCCCAGAGGCTGTGTGTGATACTTGGGGTTCCAGGATTTTCTGGAACCACTTTTATTCAGCACAACTATTAATGACTCTGAAGGTGAGGTTAATTTGATATTGACCAGATTTACAAATGACAAATCTAGTAAATAACAGCAATTAATTAAAAATACCGAAGTGGATAGTAGTTGAATGAAAGTAAGGGGAGGTTTAACAGAATTTGCAACAGAATTTCTAATATTTCTGAAGTCATAGGATAGCTTTTGACTACTTGTTCTTTGCTACAGAGAACTTGTTTCCCCTGGAGGGACCTCTCTCTACTTCAGCATTTGATGTTGTTCCCCCCGAACTAACCAGTGCAACTTAGTAGAAAATATGGCCTTACTTCTCAGAATTTCTCAACTAGATTGCAGGTACCTAGAATTTCTTTGCAGTCCGGTGTTTAATTGGACTCTGGAGCTAGCACATCATCCTTGCCAGATTTGTTTGAGGTTTCCCTACCTATTGGAAAAGTATAAAGAGATTGATTGTAGCAAAATTAAGGATTTACATTTCTTGACAAAACCCCTGGAGTTGTGGAACTCTAGAGGACATGCTTACATGTAACAGACATCAAGGTTTACTTCTCCCAGATCTCTGGATACTGGAAACCACAGGCACAGCTCGCAGCAGGTCACCTCAAGAAGGCTGCTGTCTACTGTGTGGCCTCTTTGAAACTTTATTTAGTGGTAGAAGCCAAAAGGACATGCTAAATCTATGTTTTGAAAGCTACCATTCATAACTGATCAAGCCTGGGGACTGCCAGTGTCCCTGCTGTGGCATGCTTGTCTTTGGAAGCCCTTTTAGACTACTTCCATTCTTTTGCACTAGATGGACTTCTGTTCTGTTCCTTCCCCTTCTGATCCTCATCGATCTGTTCTGGAGTCTTTTCCAAAGTAGGAAGACAGTTACTGTTGTTATAATAACTAGTACTTTTAATTTTTTCCTTCCCCTGATTGTGCAGCCGGGCTTGGCAGTACGAAATTCAAGTACAGCAAGTGGAACACTACTCCTTCCTGTGCTGCTTGCATAAATTTGTTTGCTTTATTTAGTATGTTCTTCCTAGTTTCAGTGTTTTCCTGAAACTTGCAACACTTCCAAGATTCATGCACCACATTATAAATTGCATTTGATTAATATTTTCTGTATGCGCAATATGCTGTTTACATGTAATGAATGACCAGTAAGAAGAGGTGAGGTGGTTAGGTGGACCCTAATCATTGGCTTTCATGTAGTGGACAGTGCAGTATTTAGAGAGACATAATGATACAGCGTTCTCTCTCTCTCTCGCTTTCTTCCCCATAATCCATTCTCATCGTGTGACTGCAGTGAAGGACCTTTCATGCTTCCATGTTAGAAGTAACATCAACAGGAAAGTACCTGCTCCACTCCATTCGTTGCAGTTATATTGACGTTTCCCAGGTGCCTGTTTTGTTTTTAAGAAAAATGGTAATAGGAACACTGCTGGGGAAAGACAGAGCACAAACAATTCCCAGTCTTCCCTTTGAAGTGAGCAGTTTAAAAATGGGCTTATTTTGTTAGAATTCAAGGTAAGTGTTTTTCAATAGATGAGATATACTTTTGCTCAGTTCCAATGGACTCCACCGAATCAACCTCCCACTCAATTCAATTAATTCCCTCCCCCCTGTGTGTGAAGAGCAAGGTTTGGATATAAAAACACTGAATGTAAGATTAAAATGTCTACAGAGATGATCAGAAGGGAGTCTATTTTAATAACCCTCTCAGATTGCTGTGCATGAGATGTGGAAGTAGGAGGTTTAATCTCAGTGCAGTGCCTTTACAATTATAATCAGAATTGAGCAGAGTATTGGTCAATAGGAAATGTGCTCCTCAGGGTAGGGAGAGTACTGTAACAAGAATTAAGTCTCAGGATGTTAGGGAAGGAAACCATCTGAAAAGAATAATCAGCTGCAGTGGTATAGATCTCAGGTTCATAGAAAGAACTGTTAAAAATAAACCCATAACCAAAAAACAGCTCAAATGCACGGAGACTTGGATAATCATTGTGTGTGCAGCAGAGAAACACCAGTTCCATGTGCATAGTGCTTTCCTTTGGTGAATTTTTACTTTGGGATATTTATAGCTGATGCCAAGGTAAAAGGAGAGAAATTATTCATTCTGTCATTCCTTATGGCCAAAAATGATTCCTGTAAGTCAACTCAATACACAGAAAAGTTGTCATTAATTTTAGGCAGGTCATGGGCTGTGGAAACATATAGGGTGCTAATTGAAAATATAATTCTGCAGACTTTTTTCCTCCTTAGTGTCTCAGGCTAAAAGCTTACTAACTTTTTTCTATTCTGTCACATAATGCATGTTTAGTATTTTTTAAATTAACTTTAGGCTGCTGGTGGCTGAGGTATCACATAGAAACTGGACTTGAGACAGATTATAATCAAGTGTTTGATTATTTGCCCTCTTTTCCTCCTCAGATATATTGTGTGCCCTATTTAGGATGAGAGATTAGATGTGATTAGCATAAATTCACTGGTCCTACCTACCACAATCATGCTTTGTGATGAGAACCTAGCAGTATCTCTTAAGACTCTTAACAAAGACTGAGATAAGGTGCAACTTTGTAAGGTGCTGTAATTCTCTGCTGTGCTGATGCCTCTAAGTAAAGACTCACTCTCAGTAATTCAGACTGACTCATCATTTCTTAAGTCATCAGAGAGGACTGGAAAATTCAGCAGTGGAAGAGGAGCAGTTACAGGTTTGTGTCTTATGTTTAAGTAAGATAGATTAATAAAATAAGGGCGAAACATAATGAATATTGCCTGTGTTCATTAGTAATGAATACTAATACTTAGCCTTGTAATGAGGAAGTATAAACTCTGCAAGTCCAGTCTTGTTTGAACACCCCAAGTACTTGATAAAGTGTGTATGTATATAAGGAATACAAAGAAAAAAATTGTGGATGCTCATCTTTTTCTTTTTAAACTGCTATTGAAAGATGAATTCCTTACTGTATATCAGCCATTCTTTCTCGTATATTGCCACAAATGCATCACTTTTGCTATCATCTCCATGGTCTATACCTAGAGAAATATATGAATGGTATATGTGCTGGCTTTGACAAAGGGTATCTGGATTTATTCATTATGCTCAAAAGAGAAAAAATGATATAATATTAACAGAAGTCAATTCTTTGTGAATATAGTCAGTAAAAACCATCATCTCATTCTGGTGCTGTCTTGATAAAACAAAATTTGAATTACAGTGCCTGTTTGCAAAAACACTTCTGCATTTTTGACCATGTATTTAGCACTTTAAACTTTCACAGCAATGTATAAACATTAGCAGCTCAGGATGTTTTTATGCAGTTTTCTGTGGGGGTAAGCTATTTTCCTAATGCTTTTCTAAAGCTGATTTTTTTTAATATATATATATATATATATATATCAGTCATTAATCACAATTGTTAGTTCTTCACAATGCAAATTGCGCAGTGCAGTTGCCCATTCCTTTTACAGAAGAAGTAAACGTGCAGTGCAGAATTTAGTCAGTGTTTCCTTAAATTAAACCTTAGTCATACGGCAAGATACTTGAAATTGCCATTTCAGTTAGAATCTTATTTCAAAGAGCTGACAGTTATGATGTCTTTTAATATGTATATCATCACTTATGAATAATAAATTCACTTATTGGGTGCAAGGAAGTAGGATCAGGGGTCTGAAAGCTGTGCCCGCTGGGGGATGTGTAAGAGGACATCATGAGACTTCTCACCTCCCATATGTTCCTCTATAAGTGAGAGGATGTTTCTCTCAATAGCCATTTATTTATTTATTTTATTTCTACCACAGAAACAAGGGGCTACTGCACCTCTTGTCTACCTGTAATAGAGGATTTAGTTTCTCCTGTTACATATATGTGTTAGGGCTGCAGGCAAGTGTCTAGGCCCTGTCCTGAGGTTAAGCTGACTAAAGAGGCTGTGAAAAACCTGCGGGGTGCAACATGAGAAATCGCTGAACATGACAGATAGCAATGTAAGAAACTTAACATAAGTTACAGATTTGCTTTAACTGTGAGGGCTTAGTGGCTATTACGAGGTGGTAAAGGCATAGTTATGTGAGAAGAAAACAAATTTCAGATATAATGGAACAAGACTTTTGGGAAATACAACAGCACTAAGGTAACCATATCAGTGAGAGCATGGAAGGCAGAGAAAGCCTGGTGAGCAGTATCAGCAATACCAGATTGGCCACAAATGTACCAGAGCTGGGACTTTTGGAAGGAAAAAACATTGGAGTTGGTTGCTTATTTTATGGAAGATTAGGATGGCAAAAAGGCCAAGAAAGGGCAGAACATATACTAAGGTACGCTGACCACTGGCCCGCATCAAGCAGCGCTGCGTCTGGCCGCTGCAGCAGGAGCGTGGTGGTGGTCAGACCCGTGGTTGGGACCACGCTGCGCACGTCACGCCCGCCGCGGGAGTCTGGAGAGTGGCAGGGCAGTGGGGTGCAGCCCTGGCCATAGGGGAGCCCCCAGGACAGACGGGTCAGGCATCCTGGTATCTGTGTCAGAGCCATCGCGTCAGCATGGCATCGGCAACCTCCTAGCGTCTTCCTGACAACGTTTGCTCGTGTTGTTGTTAGCACCGGAGATTTCTTGGCAGCAGGACTTCTAGAAATGTATACTGCATCCTGCTTACATCTCAAACCTATCTGCATGTATTCATATGTGCTGCTCGTGTTTTAGACTTTCGCTCTCTCTTGTCTGGGGAACAGGATTCATAAGAAGGGCAACTTATCCACTGATAACGCAGTTTAGCTCTACCTCTGTGCTGATATCTTCCAGATAAAACTGCCTGGTCCAGATCTAATGGCTATTTGTAGATGTGGAGGAAAACATAAACACTCAAAAATAGGTTGTTAGTAAGAGGTAGCGTCATGGATATCTAGCCAAAATTCCTGGGGCAATGCCTTTAGCACCAATGCAAAAAAATCCTGGTCTGAAACCACTAGTGTCTGTGAATCTCCCTAAGGAGAATTCCTCAGCATATATGTATCTTGGGGAGCTGGATTGCAGACTTTACTCCTTAAGGCATTTTCCCTCCAATGCTAAGCATATTCTTATATCCACCATCCCCATGGTGGATATGAGAATAGGGTGCCTGTGAGGCTTTTCTTATTTTGTGCTTTTAGGATTCCCCCTTGGATTATGCAGTGCAAGCCCAAGTGTGAACGTAAAGCTGTCTCTTGGACAGTAGTAGGTTACCCCTCCACCTTATTGCAGGTAACAGGAGCCACCTGCAAGTATGAGAGTTGGAAGATGTAACCTTGAACTTGTCAAGCTGAACATAGTATAAATATTTCAGAGTGAAATTAACTTAATTATCAAAGAGAACTCAGATCTAGATGATGCTGTTTTAGCTTAAAGTTATCATTGATCCTGCAGAATTCAGGAAGAATTAATTACAGTTCTATTATGTTATCAAGGGAATCATTTTTAAAAATTTCCTTGCTTTCAGTGCAAAGACGCACAGTCCCACTATGTCTCCAGCAATAGATAACAGTCAGGGTCTCAGTGGCGTAGCCTGACTGGTGTCTCTTGATCTGCCACAGCCTCCCAAGAGGCTGAAATTGTAGCACGTATTGCAGCGGTCCTACCACTGTCAAAGCTGTGGTCCTGCAGAAGCCTGAGAAAGCGTCTGTGGAGCGGCGGGAGGAAGGGCACGTAGGATGCCCCACGCACGTGTCCGCCAACGATGACAGGGCCTGTTGGTGACAAAGGCTTTCCCTCTTCAGCACAGGGACTAGGCTCTGCCGGCGCTTCGAAGATGGAGAAAGGGCCTGTGTAAGATTTTCAGTTGCTCTGACTATCCCAAGTGGGGATTATTTGGATGATTGCAGGATCATTTGGTAGTGAGCGCTCATAATGCACCTTTGAACCCAGACTGCCTTAATCTAGTCCTGAATAGAAGTTAATTTAGAGCTATTCAGAAGCTAATTTAGAGAGATTTACTGAGCTCTCTTCAAAGGAGCAATCTTTTAGGATTCCATTTCTAAACCATGATTTTATTATTTTTATATATGTATTTTTTTTTTTACTATGATTTCAAGGCTCTGCTACAGGAAAAAAATGTCTTGGTTACTATTGTAACGTATGAGAAGCTCACTGTTGGTCAGCTGATACATTCTTAGCAGTGCTCAGTTCTTCTGGAAGCACTGATACTGCCTTCATGCAGGGACTGGCTACATATGTTTTGTCTGTGTGACTTTATCCTCACTAGTGTATAGGTAAAAACACCTTAGGCTGCTTGTCATCAGGTGCAGAGGGGTGCAATCCCAGCTAAAACAGGGAAAGATGGTCCCTGGACTTCACGCTCTAGATTGATCTGACCTCGCCACTCGGTCATACCATTCACCATGCTAATATGATCCTTATGCTGATTAATGGTTTAAATGATTGTATTGGACAAGTTGCTCCTCTTGAGCTTTGGGCTAGTTCCTCTAATGAGCCCATGATCGTCTGGAAGGAAGCTCTCTTCCAGTATCTGGAACCCAGATGTGAGGGCAGCAGCGAGCTACGTGGACTGACCTTGATTTAATTCAAAGAACCTTTGTGACGAGCATCACTTGCCAAGAATAATGCAAATCTGCCTTGATTTTTGCTCTGCCCATTAAACTCTTCCTCCTCTCTGCATTCCCGAAACTTTGTTGCAGCTGAGGAGGAGTGGCAGGGTGCTGCTGGGAGCACAAAGCTGCACCACTGCAGGGAAGCAGGAGACCGCTTCGGGGGAGAAAGAGAGAATTGATTGTCCCTCAGGAAAGCTGTGCTGAGCATTGCTAGTGCTATCAAGCTACCACACAAGAAAACTCAGAATTTCTGGGCAAAATGCCAATTTGAAAATATTTGTAAATTGAATTTCTACTTATTCCTTTGTTCTTACAAGGCAGTATCTTCCCTCCTTGCTTGACTAACAGTCAAACAGTTATGTGCCTATTTTTTAGCCTATGGTAGCTTGTAATGGTCTTCTGGATTTCAGTGAACACCAAATCTTCTCCCTTTTATCTCAGGGATCTCACAGTTCCCATTCTTGTTACGTACATCCTACTTACTGTTCGCCTTCTTGCCTGTCAGGTAAACTACTGAAGCCCAACACTGGTGTTCAGCAGACCCCTGGCTACCTTCCAAACAGAGCTGCAACTTTCAAGAACTGCACATTCCTAGAGGCTAGAAGGAGGATGCTCAGCTAAAGAGAGAAACAGCTACTGTTTAAATAACAGTGTTCCCAATAACAAGCCTAAAAGCAATTGTCACTGGGTTTTCTGGAGTGCTTTTGATGCATCTTAATTGTCAGTTGTCTGAGCACTTTGGATGAAAGTCATTCAAAACCTTACCCTTACTTTTATATCTTAAGGCCATTAGATGCCCTGGAAACCCTGAAAAAAAGAGCAGCGAACATATTTGAGGCCATATAGGCACTACAGAATAAATGTCCGAGTCTGTAACTTGCTCCTCAGGCCTGTGATTTCTTTTGTGAGAGTATGACCCTTTGGCAAATACTGCATCTATGTCAAATTTAGAACAAGGGCAGTTTGGCATGAGTTGTGGGGCAGTGTAGAAACTGGGGGAGAAATGAGCGTCTCCTATGTTGCTACCTGGCTGTGAGACAGGAGTGGTTAGTGTTGGCTGGGATCAGTATCAGCAAAAACCTATGTGCTCCCATACACAGGAGCCCAGTTCAAGAAGTGGCAAAAGCTGAGAAAAGTCTTTCACAAAGTACCCTTTCAGGCACTGGGAGAACCGTTGCTCTGCTGGATTCAGGCATTTTGTTACTGGTACATCGATGCTTTCTGACTGAGATGACTCTAGAATAGTAGTTATTGATGCCAGTGCAGGGTGACAGCAGAAATGATGCAGTGGTGAACGTGGAGTGAGCATGTGTCAGGGTTTCCACGCTGCAGTCTGAGGTGCAGCATCAGGATACCCAGGTGAGCATTCAGCTTCAGCAGCACAAGCTACACGGAGAGCTAGCTTACACGGAGCTTTGATGTGCTGCAGCTGAACTGTACCTAGCACCTGTCTCACCTATCATATAAAGGTGGTATGATTATATTATATCTCCATATATAATATACTACTATACCACGATATATCCATAGTGCGATTTGCACTGAGCTGTAACCTAGCATGCTTCAATTTGTATTTGGTATGGTGCTCCGTTGCTTGTCAACTACATTGGCCTCATTAGGCCCATGTAACCCAACTCAAAGTCTGACCCTAAATCTCACCTGAACAGGGTGTCAGCGGCCAGCAAGAGAGGCAGGACTGCAGGCTTGTCCGGCCTCTCCTCAGAAGAGGATTCAGAAGCAAGCCTAGGAAGACTGCTGTTAGCCGTAGTAAAGGACTGCAAATATGCTAGGCTGGTGAGTGTTCAGTGTGGGGCACTGTGAGGGCTGCAGTCTGGCTGAGTTTGGGTAGAAGCTTGAACGCTGAGTTCCTGAGTGCAGAAGAAATTGGCTGCACTTGAGAGGGGTCCCTACCAAAACTGTAACTTTAGGAACAAAACCCTTGTGCAGGTAGGTTTATATGTGTATGCCGGTGGACTGGGCATTATGTTGGAAGAAAGAAAAATAGATGAATAAATCTGCCTTCTCTAAGTAGCTTTTTAATTCCTTCATCACAGCAGTGTCCCATGGGCATTAAATTCTGCTGTAGTGTCTGAACTTGTTTTACAGTCAGTGACGCAGTTATAAACACCATGCAAAACATGGGGTTGTGGTTATCCTGACCCAACACATGTGGGCCTGCTTTCTCACTCTGCTTGAGTTCAGTGGGGGTTTTTTGGTGTTAGGAGGGAATTTGTCTTTTTCAGAGACAACTCACTAAAAGTGAGAAGATGGCTCTTCTTTACAGGGTGATTGGTAAAGAAGTTAACTTCGGCTGAAATATTCTTTTTCTACTACTCCTTCCAATCTGGTAACTAAACTGATTAAAAAGCTGTTTTTAAAACACTACAAGCCTTCTGTATTTTCTTTTGCAAGATCATGCTAAAGAAAGGGGAGCCTAAAGTTTGCAATAGAGAGATGGGCCTGTAATCTTTGTGTGGGAAGTACTCCAAAATTACCTCCCACGGACAGATTAGGGGGATTCCCTTACTGATGAGGGGAAGTTTTTAAAAATGTTTTGCATAAGCTTTAAATAGCAGAAACATCTACTTCCCTGTAAACTTCATTATTTAGATACTATGTGAAACAAATGTCAGGCTGACATCTCACAAATCATTTGCTACAAATTCTGCTATTACTTTACAGATTTTTTTAAAAAGTTTTCACACTAGATTCCCCCCAAAATGAAGAAAGATGAGGGCAGGTTTTATTCTGTTTCATCATTATTTTGGCAGGTATGTAGAAAGGTGAGTGGGCTGAGCACGTGCTTCCCATCTGTCAGCTCATCACTGTTAATAGGGGCTTGAAGGAAAATTGCAGCTGTTTCACGCAGCATTGGATGCTGAAAGTTTGTATGTCGAGGAAGAATGGACATGGAAGGAACAGAATATGTTTCATAATGGATTTACCTACAGAAGACATGCCTGTGCCGCCCTGTTGGGGGCAGGTAGCTATGTTCTGTGCAGATTGGTCTTGGGAAATTTGGACTTACTGATGCTCACTGACAAGGATGGTACACTGAGTCTACCTGTCCTAGGACAATAAAACACAGAGCTGGATGCTTTTTGGTAGTGTTAAAGTCCACCTAAAGGCTGACAGAGTACTGCATGTGTGTGCCTGATTTCATGAAACTATAGCTCATTCTTGAGTGCCATCTATTGACACCTCTCTCTTAACCGTTGTGTATATTGACCGTTGTATGTGTTTCCTGTTTGCAGAGTTGTGCTGCAACACCCGGCAGCTCCGTACATCCGCTAGGGACATAGATGTCTCTGAATGAGGGTGGGGTTCTACAGCGCTGCTAATTTTAGTGGTAAAACAGAGTTTCCTGGCTCCTCTTATCTGAAAACCATTTTAACAACCTAGTCTGATGTGCTGCCCACATCAGCAGTCTCATGGGTTGCTGTTCATCCCAGGTGATAAATACCTAAAGCTCTTAATCTGGGTTAGAGGCAGCCTTGAATGTTTCAAACTGCTCAGTACTTACAGTTTTTGGTCATCCATGTTGCAGCATGTTGGTTGCATGAATGTTTGAATTGTTATGATGGCCAGTCTTGCCATTTGTAGTGCACCACTGAAATAAAACTTGTCTTCCAGTTGATTTTCATGGCAGCTAGAAAGGCGCTTTTGTGTGATTCATCTCACCTAAATTTAGCTGCCCAAACATTAGACATCACATCTGAACCAGTCATCTAGCTTAGGCTTAAAATTAGTTGTCAGAGATAAGCAGCTCAGCAGGACAGTTTGACCTGTGTTTCTAGCAGAGAGAGGGGTAAGTCATCTCTGGAGGAAACTATCCTCACTTAATTTAGTGCTTTTAGGCTGCAAGGTGAGAGAAATTCTATTCTTTGCTCCATATTTTCCAGAAATTTCTTTTAAACTTCGGTTATCAATATACTTTTTGTGTCTGAAGTACCAAACTGAGTTTGCTGCCATTATTTTTGACTTCACTTTACTTTCTTATTGTTTCTTTTGATTGTGATTTAGAATAATTTCCAAGGTTGGATGAAAGGAGATATGTTGTATAATTTTTATTTAAAAACATTTTCCAGTAATCAATACCTAACTAGAGCTGTATGTTTCACTGTTTTCTCCTTTAAAGCATAGATCACATACTGTTGCAAACCCATGCATCTTCCCTGTCAAACATTTAATTTATTGTGCTGTTCATTTATAGCTTGAGACTAGAGAACTATTGGTTGACAAAAGAGGATGGATGGCTTTTTTATTGAGTCCTTACATAGCTGGCAGAAGATAGCAAATAGGGGAAGGAAATGTGCAATATTCATTTTCAAACTTCTAATAAATTGTGGATGGATCACAAGGGATTTATGCTAACTTAAATAACTGTTGCATTTCATTTTCAAAGGCTTGGGGGCTGACAATCATTTGTCTCATTCACTGTAGTTAAACTGATCATCAGAAAGCAGGTAAGAAATAACTTTTATAGCAATATACAACAGTTAATATTATGTGTGTACAAATAAACAGCATGATCCATGACTAACTGTTTTGGTTGTAGCTTCATCCCTCTGAACTTGGAGTAATGTTAGTGTTGGAACAATTCTTATTTGGTATGATTAACCCTATTACACTCTAGAGCCCCTTTTGAAGTTACTAGCTCACGGCAGTCAAAGGGATTTCAGCAGCTTGTTTTTCTGATAGTAGCTATCAATGTTGAGTTTGTTAAATGCAGAAGACCATCATGTCATGGAGAGCTTTCCTGAGCTCAGGTACTGCTCTTGGTTACACAGCTCTGTGTGTCCTACAGGGCCCCAGTCCTCCTGTGGGATGTTTGCTTGGGAAATGGTAATAACTGCTCAGTTGAAAGAAATGACTGATGGGACTTGCCTTTTATTTCTAAATTGTGCTGAGAAGAGGAGAATGCTTTTCTGTAAAAGCAAGCAAGCTTCAGAAGGTGCCATCTCATGTGCTGCTTTTACATACCATGAGCTATCAGTTTTGCCTGCCCCTTCTGTAGCTCACAGCATCTGAAGACCCTTGTCAAAGGAAGACTCTGCCATGATTCCTTGGAGGAACCAAACCAAGAAACAAAGATTCCAATGTGGTTACATCATGATTTGAACGTGCAGGGTGACTTTCAAATAAAAACCTTTGTTGCAGGAAGTCCTCTCTGGTTTTGTAGTATCACAGTCCTTTAAATATTGACTGGTGCTTCTGTGCTGAAGAGGATGCTAGTGCATTCAACACGGTGCAGAAATGCCTCTCCACACAGGACACATGTAGTGTCTGATGGTCATGTACTTGGACAGAGTCAAGCAAGTCATAGTTCTTGCTCCAGGTATTTTATGATTTGAACAGGACAGCCTTCAATGAGCCATTCTTTTCTTTATGTGCTGCCCATAGGGCTTTGTTCGTGACTCTGCTCTTTTAATGTCTTAGTATTGAACAAATGTATTTCGAACAAATGTATTTCATATGGCTCTGAACATAACTTCTGTGTTCACTCCCTCTTAACCAAGCTTTCTGCCCTCATTTGTCTCCTCCTAGCGTATGTGGCATCTTATCTGGTAAGTGATATTTAATTCTGAATTCAATAAGTTCCACGAGACTCTTGATGACAGAACATTTTCATACTACTGCCGCTGTTAATATACCAGCTGGCCCTGGACATTGCTTCCACTGCTTCCTGGCATTGTTGCAGACTTCTCCACCAGTCAATAAGACTCTTCCATCTTATTGATGGGAACTAAAAATTTTGGTATTTCAGGCAGACTTGGTCAGGCCTTTTGTTACCACTTGTCTTCATTTCTATAATGTCACTTCCTCTGATCATCTTCAAGTACGTAAAATGTTACCACTGTATAAATATACAGATGTTTTTATTGCTTCAGCCAATCATTTTCTGGGTTGAAACTTCTGTTTGCAGTATCAGGTTGGAGGTATCACTTCCAGCTTTGAGGACCTTTGTGACTCTGCTCCTCTCTGCTTCTGTGCTTTGGTCTAACCATCCCCAGCATTCTCTGTATTCATGATGATGCTGCCACTGTCTGGTAATTTTACCCTTATATAATCATCAAAGCATCTTATAAGCATGGAAACCCTCCCCGCACTTGTTTGCAAGCCCTCTTGCACTATCAATGTTAAATTCATACTGTTGATGCATACCATGATTCCGGGGGGCTGGGGGGAAAGATAATTATCACAATTATTAATGGTTAGTAGAGGCCCATTAGCAGCTGGAGAACAAAAACATAGTAAGTTAGGTTGTCAATTTTACCCATTTTCTATTCCCTGTGTTGTTGAGAAAGGAAAATGTAACTGGAAAAAAGAAAAATCCAGGAAAATACTTGACTATTTCTCAAATGGGAAAGCTTTGCCGATATGATACTTTCACTTTAAGAGAAGTTCTCTTGTAACATTTTAAAAGCATAATTTTTTTAATGATCTCTTCACCACAGGCCATCAGTGGATATAATCCATGTAATCTAGACTTCAGGCTGCTTTGTTATCTAGCAGCAATAAGAGACTATCTACTAGCAATGAGAGGATCTAGCGATCCTCTTAATCACTAGAGGGGGACAAAGCCTATTTAGCCATTTTTTTTACTTAAAATGATTTAAGAGATTGTGATGGGTTTTGAGTTAGACATCCTGATAGTTTGGTTAAAGATCTATATTTTACATTCCTGTAACATCCCTGAGTTCTTTGTTTCACTTTTTTTTTAGTTAATCTGTTATTGAGGTGCGTTATTTTTTGAAGCTAGTATTGCAGTATACACACATGCAAACAGTGAGTAAATAACTGAATAGCTATTAGCAGAGGACATTGTAGAAGCCATTAAGTTAATAGAAGCACTTCTACTAAACAGCAGGTGAATGCATTTGTTCAAAATTTTCAACAGTGTGTGTATATATATATATATATATATATATATATATATATGAGATAAAGATGAGGAAAGTGATATCTGAGCATTTTTAAATGAAATAATTTCTACTTGGCCACATGTTAATAAGCAAACAAGCTAGGCTGCATTTCTTTTATCTCCACAGAATGAATGGCATTTCAATCAATAAACCCAATAGTGAAGAGTAAGCAGTTGTAGTATATAGCTGCTAGTGTCAAATATAGTAAGTGCTTAGAAATACAGTGGTAAAACCAAGATTTGTACATTTGTTTATTTCTAGGCAAAATATATTTGCATGGTAATTGACCATGAAAATAACATGCAGGATTAATAATGTGATTGATTTTTAAGTGAAGAATGCTTTTAGACTACAACCTCATTATCTAGCAATCAGTGTGGTAAAATCTTACAATAGGGCTCAAAAATGGACAGCACAAGTCAAAATAACTACATTTAGTGCTATTACATTCAAAAAAGTTCCTGCACAGAATAGGTGGAACAAGTGAAAAGGAATGGGTGGATACGCGACGCTATAACAAAGAACTCCCACTGACTTTCCTTATGCCTGCACATTAATCTGCTTCTCAGGAAAAACACCAGCCAGATGTTGGTATTTGAAGGCTTTTAAAAATGTTATCTCTTGCACCCAAAGGGAGAGGGCTTTTAAGAATTAGTACTTTAAAATATCTATCCACACATCCCCCTACTTGGCACACTCGTGTTGCCTCTTTCTAAGCAGCTATTTTATGAAACTATATTGTTAGTGTTTTCTAGCATAGTTTTCTATCTTTAACGTTTCATGAAACCTTACTTAAAAATACACTCATAGACACAGTTCTGCAGTCTTTCATTAGTTTCACCTTCATTCACCTTCCAGTTTCTGGAGGTGGTCTCAGAAATGAATGTTTCACCTTTATTCTCCACAGTCAGAAAAACTTACCCAGCTGGTGCCTTCTTCACAGCTTTCACAACAAAACTGACTTACAAAGCTCCTCTCATCCAATGGTAGTTTCAACCTGAACTAGCAGCTTTGCAGTTTCTGGTGAGGCAGAGTTTGTGGTGTGGAGCTGAAGTTACCTGCTCTAGGACTGCGCGTGTAGCAGACCCATCTTATGGCTCACATTTACTGCAACATTTGCTGAAATGATCTATGGTGAGTTTGGTGGCATAGCCTAGAGGGAAGGCAGGCAGCACTGGGCAGACCAGACCGGAGCAGCAGGTTAGCTGTAATGAGTTTCTACTTCAGCATGTTGTTAGCCTCCATCCTGCTCCACGATGGGCTGAACAGTTTGACTTGGAAATATGACCCCAACTTAAGCACGTGTGGGATCTGGTTAGGTGCAGAAATCAGATTACCTCTCTTGATAAAGCTGGTGAGGACTAGGCCTGTTGGCTCCGCTGTTGGGCTGTCTCCAGCCTCATTATAGAGTGTAAATGGGCATGGTCAGCAACTGATACAGTCCTCCAAATTATTTCTTTAGTTAAGAAGTCTCTATAGAGACATGTTAACATATGCTAAATGATCTGTACTGATTTCTTGTGAGGAGGATTACTTGTGCACACTGAGTCATTGATAGGTATCTTGCAACCTAACACTGCAAGGGAGTGGTTGTGACACCTGGAGCAACCTGGACCAACAAACACACTCAGCGAGGCTTATACCTTCCTGCAATTTAGGGGACCTGGTGAATTCAACATATTCACAGGGAAATAAAATAAAATAAAAGCTTTGTAGAAGAATATTTGCAATTTGCTTTCCCGTGCTTTTTGAATAACTTTGAGCTTAAAAAAAAAAAGTGCTATTGAGGAAAAGATCCATTAGAATCAAACTGCAGTCATTGTAAGCTACTGTCAAACTTTAAATATTTCTAGCTTTCCCTTTCATTTCCTTTCATTTTCTCAAATAGACTTTTTCAGTAAGTAAAATGAGCTATTTTAGTAGCCAGTGTACATTATTTTTGCTAAGCTTTTGTATGCGCTTTTTATACCATGCTACTTAAATCCTTTTTCTGAGTTTTTTGATTTAAACTTAGTGCAATTTTTTTGAAAAGCTTTGTTTGTCTCAAGTTCAGTGCAATGAATAGCTCTAACTTCTTGACAGCATAGCTAGATAAAACATAGGATGGCTAGATGCTCAACATTATTGTTTCTGATACGCCTGGGTATATCCTTCCCCAGGCAACAGTTTTCACATAGTTTTACATGCATTCTCTTGATTTTTTTTTTCACAAGATAACGTAAAACCACTTCCCTGTCCTTTTAAATGTCAAAGATATAAACCAGGGAAAATGCAAGAAAAAGTTTTGTTTAAAATAGCCTCGGCAACTTTTAACCAACTGATGTTATGTTGCCTGGTGAACTAACCCCAGAGCAAATCATGCAGGAAGATGAACGTGTTTTGAAGGCCTTTGAGAACCATGATTATTCTTCAGATATTCCTAACTGCAGAAGCAAACCTGAAAAACAGATGTTAGATTTACACAGAGAAAAATCTGTAGCATGTTCATTATCTCTCAGAAAAGTTTATCTGCTTGTTTTTGCATGAGCCAAAAAACTTGCTTCTGTGTTTGCGCCTGTCTAACTATTACATGGATTTGCTTGCTGTACTCTTGCTGTTCTGATTTCCAGTCTCAGGTTGACTCTTAAGACCAAATTTTCAACGTGGTATTCAAGAACGTGGATGCAGTTATGGGGCACAGCCACTCCTCAGGTAGCTGGTGAAGCTAGTCTATGCTCACACACCATATATTGTGCCTACTCTTTACGTTTTGGTGTGTGGTTATAATGGAGTCTCAAGATATCAAATGAATAATCCCTTGAGATATTTTATAGCTTCCCTCCGATCACACAGAACAATGTCTCTTTATTATTAATATCTTACTTCCTTATCCAAGATCCACTATGGTCTTTTTCCCTAAGTCAGCATATTTCTCCATCCCCAAACAATATAAAAGGGAAAGAAAAGAATAGTTTCCAAAGGTAAAATGAATGGTAGACTCTGCTACATAAGCTTGAATTAAAAACAGTGTTTGCACTTGGTTGAATAGATGTAAAATGTGCACATTCTTAAAGTCGTCTTAGAGTTGAACAGTGTGAGATAGATTGTACTTTTTTTCCACTGCTGTCTTTTTGGTGCATCTTCACATAGGGATGTGTCTGCCTCTTGGGAAGTTGGCAGTATAAGTGGCTGACAAACTAGCTAATAAATCTGAGGTTAATAGGGCTGTAGACAGCAAAGTACATAGGCGTAGGAAGGATCACCAGCCACAGAATGCTGCACATCTAGAAACTGTCAATACAGAGTATGAAAAATGCAAAGGACAAAGCAAAACTAGGAGAAGTTCCAGCTCATTTTTCTGCTTGCTGGAGCAATCTCTCACATCAGCATATCCTGGGCCTCTAGGGAAGACATATATTTAAGGGCTTGATCTTGCTTCTATTCATGCCAGAAGAAAGTCTCCTTTTAACCCAAACTGGACAGGATCAAGTCTTTAACGACGGCCTTCCCAGACACACAAAAGTGTAACAGTGCTTTGTGTTATACCGGAATGGCATGTCTGTATACAAAGTCGCTGTCTGTACTTCGTGCGTTGAGAATTTATTCAGGTTCTTTTAGAGGCAGAGATTAGAGCTTCAAAGCTGATCATTCCAGTTCTCTTAATTAGTGGACCAAGTGACCGATACAGCTGCTGTGCATTCATGGTTTTGAGGACAATTCAGTTCCCAAGGGGGGAAAAAAATCTTTTGAAGACATTTCTATGCACTTGAAGAAGCTTGTGGCCAGAAATTTAAGTAAGTCAGCATGGTACTCTTGAAGTCCACAGAACCACACTGATTCCTGTCGTCTGTGATTCTTATTGAATATTGAAATGCAATTCTCTTTATGTGTTAATGCAAGGATGAAATAGGAAAGAGTGAAAAAATCCTACTGTACCAAAACTGCTCAAAGAAATAAGAATTATTAAAGCGTTACTCTTCAGATATTCTTTCCTCTCCGCTTATCTAAAGCCGCCACAAACATAGCTGACAGGAGGGAAGAGGTGTGCATGTCATGACACTGTTAAAGAAATCATCCCTTTCCCAGAAAGGCTGCAAGCTGCTGGGCTACCCTGTGATTTCTTTGAAGACACTGTGCCCTGAAGGCCCTACTCTCCCACCTTGCTCCCTTGCCAGGATACTTCTCGGATGCTTTTTGATCACGGAAAGATCTTGCTAAGAGGGGATCATTTCAAAGGCTACCCCATGCCAGCGGATCTGTGGTAAGTGCGTGTCGTGGGGCTCCTCCCCGAGCGCTGTGCCTTGGTCCGCTTCCCCCGTCCCGGTGCTTGCTGCGGAGCCCAGCCGTGCCCAGGCAGCCGCTCGCGCCCGCAGCCCCTTTGCGTGCGGCGGGAGAGGTGGTGGGGGCACCCGGCCGCGTAGCGTACACCGGGTCTGATGCAGTGTTGCGTTGGTGGCCTGAGCGAGCGTGGGGGGGGGGTTGGGGTGGGTGGGTTGTTTGTTTTTAATAAAACTGAAGGTGAAGCGCTGGTTGGGCTGGGATGAGAGGTGGCTGCTTAAAGGCGCAGCGAGAGCTGCGAACCAAGCGGGCCGCGCGGCGGTCGGGGGCACGGAGGAGGGCGGCCTCCTCCCCGAAGCGGGGTGCTCGCGGGACAAGCCCAGCACGCTGTTCAGCGTCGCGCAGTGCTCTGCCTGCCTGGGGACTGCGTTACGCACGTGGTTAAGTGTCGGGCTGGGGTCTAAAAGCCAATCTCAACTTGTAACGGTGCCTGGCATAAGGCTCTTACTGTTTCCTCTTACCTGCTACTGAGGCTTGCCAGTGGGCATTATATTGCCTTCTCAAGAGGTTTCCGCTGTAAAAGTATGTTACTCAAAGCAAGTAACATGGGTAAAGTGGGACTGGAATAACAGAGATGGCTGCGCTTCCTTATACCCTGAAGATTAAAATCCAGCGATAGGGTTAAGATTTCTCCATGCCACTGCCCTGGTTTGTACTGGGGCTTGAGATTTCCTTTCTCAGAGCCCGGCTCTCTGCTAAGTCTTCGCATAGCAAGAAGTAGTCACGTACATCACTGTTGATTCAGAGGAATATATGTTCTCACGCACGTGCACGTGCTCTGGTGCGGGGACCTGCGGTTGATCTGGTGGCGTAAGAAACCGGTTGCGGTGGCTTCGTTATCATTCCAGACGAGTTACTACTTTTTACCTGAAGGTTGAAGTGTTTTGACTACGTGGTTGTTTGCTATGCAGATAGTGCAACTTATTGTATTTTTTGAAATTAGTATACGAAAAGAAATATATGCTGTGAGGGGAAAGTGCTGATTGGCAAAACGTGGAGCATTTAACAGCAAAGGCAACATACTGTCGTTGCCTTTTCTATCTTAAACGCTTTCACTGAGAATCAAATACCAGTCGCTGTCGGAGGAGTGGTGGTGTGTTCATAACCCTTTGGTGTGGTACAGCACGCTCGTTCTTGAGCTCTCTAGAATGAGAAAGTTGCCTTTGCGTTAAACTGAATTTGCGAAGTATATACTAGACTATTTTCTACATTGTATTCACCATTGAAAGATATTCTTGATTTATTTAAAAAGGATTCTCTCCTTTTCATTTCAGGCTCATCTTTTGCAGTGAAGCCATAGTTCTTGTGCCCATGACCCCAAAATCAGTTACTGGAGAAATAAATGTGATGCCACAAATCCAATCCTGGATTTCAGTACAGGATCAAGTGCAAGGAGCAAAGGAGAAGATGAGAGGTTTTCTAAAATAGAAGTATGTATTAGAAAAATCCATTTGTTTTTATCAGCTCTATTTGAACAGATTGTTCCAGTGTCAAAATCTCCACTTAAATGGAATATATATATATATATATATATATTTAAGTTTTGCAATGATTTTGTGCT
This sequence comes from Rhea pennata, assembly GCF_028389875.1. Taxonomy (NCBI): domain Eukaryota; kingdom Metazoa; phylum Chordata; class Aves; order Rheiformes; family Rheidae; genus Rhea; species Rhea pennata. The sequence continues at coordinate 20,594,205 of NC_084670.1, forward strand.
CCTAGGGCTTATCCAGATTTCACAGAAATTAACAAAAAGGCTCCTATTAATTTCAGTGGACTTTGTTTTTTGACCTGTCTTAAAAATCTTTGTGTTTGGTGATATTAAACTGAAAAGTGGGTATTACAAGTAAAATAGTTTGTCATATAACTCACTTTCAGAGAGTCCCGATCCACAGTGTGATGGGTTTTGTGCTTGTACTTTCTTTCAACTTCCATTAAATAGAAAGTGAGCAAATCTCATCCTAGAAGCACTCAGAGCAAGACTGTAACGTGAGCAGTTACCTATGGCATGTTGAAATGCTGAGGCATTGGAATTCTTAGTTGCCAAATATCTTTGAAAATCTGGCCTTCTGTAACTTCAAACTATTTAATATACATTTAATTGTTATATCTGAAAAAGAGAAAAATATATTCTGCAATAAAGTTTGTCTGGACTTCAAATTAAAATGTTAAAGGACAATCCTCCTCTATTTTCAAGTTTACTGTAGGGATTTCACGAATTAGCCGTTTCTCTCGTTCTTTCTTAGCCTCAGCTGTTTAAACGCTCGGTGCCTGGTTGAGGCCGCTTGCCGAGGCTCCCCTCTCGCCTACGAGGGGAAGTCGGCAGCTCCGACCTGGCAGAGGTGGTTACCCCGGACGTGCCGAGCTGTGAACCCGGGGCGCCAGTAACGGCGCAGGAGTTTCGGCAGCTAGCTGAGATCAACTCCTAGATAGGTAAAGTTAGGTGGAACAAGCACTGTCTTTAGCAGGTGAGAAATGTGGTTGGAAGTGCCTCTCTCTGACCTACAGAAAAAGATGTGCTAAGAGGCAGCAGTCAGTCTATCAGCTGCTGAACGGCTGCGCTTTCGTTGAAAGTGGGTTTGATGCTTAAAGGGGAGAGGGATAATTAAGACTTCATCTTCCAAAATATTAAATATTGATTTGTAGACATTTAGCAGCAGGCATAAAGCTCTCTTGAGAACTGGCAGCAACTGTCTAAAAGATTATAAAAGATTTTAGTTCTCCATGTAGGATTTAGCATTTATTTTTTATTTAAAATTTATGAGATGAGAGTAGACTAGATCAGGAGGTAACTTTTAGTCCTCAGAGTGTGCGTGTCAGTTCTGCTCCATGTGGCCATTCAGAGTCAAAAGGGATATGACTTTTTTTTCTAAGGTTTGTATTGGCTTTTAGTTTATTGAAGTGTCAAGGGGTTTATAAGCTCTTCAACTCCAGTTTTGATTGTTTTATCCAACTACTGTCACTTCTTATCAGTATTAAAGGCAGAAATCAAAGCAAGGGACCCATGGGAAGTGGAGTTTCAAATGTACACTACCGCTCTTTTTTGTCACTGTTTTAAGCTATACACCCTCCGTTCCTGACAGCATATCCATAAGGTAATGTGGTGAGTTTCATACTTCGTTAATTCATTTGTGAATTAAACAAAGGTGTTTTTAACTAGAGCATGTTTCTTTCCACCTGCCTCGTCCTTTCTTTGTGACTTGCGAAAATTGCTGAAATGCAAGAGATACCACGTAGGATAATTTTGTTCTTGGCAACCAGTTTTCTTTTCAGCCTTTTTTCTAATGGTAAATTAGGAATCTGTATGATTAAACCTGTTCAAGCTGATTAAAAAAAAAAAAAAAAAAAAAAAAAAAAAAGCTTAGCTGTATCTTATGGATATTTCTTCCCAAGAAAAAGTGACCCAGATGCTGTGGTTGGATTTGAAAAATTAGCACTCAGTGTGGTAATTGATGATCTGAGCAGGGTTGACCAAATATTCAGTTACTTGAGAGTTTCTAGGCATGGATTGCTCAGGGGACCTTGTTGCAGCATTACGAATTCCTAGGTGTGAAGTGATTTGGAAAACCTCTGCAGGAAGAAAATAATCAAAATTCAAGGGAAAGTTAAGGATAAGCCTTACCAGGCAGTATTAGAGTGGGTATGAAGCATTCTTTCATGTGGGATCGTTTCCTATCCCAGCTCAGCTCTGAAAATAGCAACATTTTTGCTTAGTAAAACTGGTATAATTTGACTATATGCTGATGACTGTAGACTTTGTACAACAAAGATTTTTGTTCACGGTAAAGCATTTGTGTAGCAACGATTTTTTAAATTTCTATGCATTAGAAACCAACAGGCTTTTTCACAGTCCATTTTATTTGGGTTAGCAAGCATATTGAATTTAAGAAAGAGGCGATGTATTTTCTGTGTTTTACTTTCAATAGTTTCAAGTTGATCAAATCTGTTTCAGAATGTTCCTCATTTTAGGCAGAATCACTTTAAATAAGCGTAAGTAAAATGTGTTCATTTTATCACTGGATCAGTTTATTAGGTTTTAAAAGTGCATTTCCACTATCCTATCAACAGAAAAGGGAGGAGCAGTGACAGAAAATCTATTGACGAAGTAAATAGTCTCTTTGCACATGTGTATATATATGTGTGTAGGTTTATATGGCTAAGGTAATGGTGATGGCACTGATGGACCAGACATGTTTTAGCATTATAATGACAAATTATAAAAGATGACACACTTTTTTAAAAAAAATGATGATGTTTATCAGAGAGTTGGATGTTTGCTACCTTCAGCAAATGGAAAATTGACTGAGACAAGAGAATCCAGCAAGTGAGGATTCAAATTGAAACACTAAGTCATGTCTACATGGTAAGTAAAAAGTAATTCAAAAGAAAAAAAGTAACCAATGGGGGGCTGAGGGGGTGGAATTGAGGCAGTATAGTTAGAAGAGTACAGTTAGAAGTCAATATTTAAATCTTACTTTAAACACTCCAATTGCAAAAAGAAGATATGTCGTAACAGAGATGTTGTAGTAGCATAAGCAGGGGGGAAAGGCACTAGGATGAGGTAGGCAAACCTGTGCATTTGCAGATTTATAAGTAAATGTATATGATATTGTTGAGTCCTTGGGGTTGTACGAGCTTCTTCAGTTTCTTTGACCATTTAAACTGGGCTATAGGCCCAGGAGGGACCTAGGCTCTATGTTATTTTCATTTTGACATTTTTATTGTTAAATGTTGCGCACTGAGTTAAATTTTTTTGTACTCAAGTTTAGATGCTTGAATCCGAAAGTCCTTTTATTCCTCCTGTCATCTGTCATTGATGTATCTGACTTCTGTGCCAGTGGTGACAGGATTTATCTAAGAGTTTGTTAGATGGCACATTTTATAAAATCAAATGTAAATAAAAGGGTCCATCGTCTGGGGGATATGGGCTTGGAAGTCAGTGGGTGTTGATGGTGCTTAGTTGCACAAAGAGCTATTCAAGGACTCACACAATCACCTCTTACAGATTTATCTCCTTTTTATATATGACCATGTTCATATTCCCTTCAGGTTGAGAAGCAAAATGTTATTTTTTTCTTTTCTAAGACCTGGCAGATAATCAAGTATGTACCTGCTTTTCTTTCTGACATTTCAGAAATAATATTGTATTCTGGTGCTAATGCTTTCTGAAGAAGGAAGGAGATGGGCCATTTAATAATGTATACTTCATTTACAGTTTGGAATGTTAGCCAACTACTTGTGATGATACTTCTTCCAGTCATAATACTGATATATGCAGAGTTCTAACTACATTTTTAAATAGAAAAACAACTGTATGATACATTCAAAATAATTCATGGAGAGGAAATAGATGTATTTCAGCATGGGAGAATATTTATGCATTATTTAACAGCAATAATGTTTGAATTCATACATTATGCAAATACCGTTATAATCAGGAAAATGAAAGAACTTGGACTGCTGCAACATCTTTAAATCTAACATTAGGTACTTATTTGTGCATATCATTTAATACTGCACAATGTTAGAGTATGTCACTTGGAGAGAGAAGTTATCAGAGACTAACAGGGTATAAAAAAGTAAAGCTGATGAATTCCTGATTGCTACCTTGATGCTAATGTCTATAAATTTATCAGCAAACAAGAGTAAGGGCTTTAATGTAATTTACATAGACTCCTCTTCTGGAGATAAGTTACGGGGGTTTTACACACAGTTCACATCTTATGTTGTGATCCATCTCCACACCCACCCGCACACAACAGACCTGCATGCAGCGTGGGCTGACACAGCCAAATTGTATTTTCTGAACGTGTCAGCAGCTGTGAAGTAAAATGAGCAAAACCAGCAAGCCTGACCATATAAAACCAACGCTGGTTCTGCCTCCTCGTCTTTAAGACACTATATATATATCTATAAAAAAGAAAAATGCTCTGCTACAGTGAAGGGCATTAATATACCTTCTCTCTTACTAGTTAATCTGTTTACATCTCTACTTAACTAAATGTATAAAACTCTCTGTGTGTATGTGTGGACTTCATTGTGGTGTATAAGTGCCACATCTCGTATTTTTACAGTTAGCATGCAGATGCATTCGTGTGTTCTGTGTGAACAGAAGCAAAAAATTGCCATGCGTGCGGCCAACTCATGCTCTGAGCTAGCCACCTTCAGTCTGGGAATTGTGGTAATGTAGCCGTGTTAGGAAGGCACTGATGTTGAGTTGGCATATCCAGCCCTGTCATCAGAAGTCACCCGGGCGTGCGCGGAGCTGCGCTCGTGGGGCTTTGTCAGTGCTGGCTCCCGGCGCTCAGGCCCGTCCTTAGGGCAGGCTGTCGGCCTGACTGCCTGTTGCCTCCAGGTCGCCCTCTCCCGTTCCTACCTCTGGTTTCCTTAGTCTTTTTGTTTTCATCAATGGTTTGTTTTCCTCCCATTTTTAAATGACTCCTCCACTTCTGTCTTTTACTTCTTTTGGTCATACTTTGTCCTGGTTGATTGGTCCTTGCACCCATTCCTTCTCAATCCTTCTCCCATATTACTGAATTTCTCCTCCGTGTCTCATGTGTAACAAACAGAACTAGTCAGAAATGTCAGTATGAAATAGAAACAGAGCTAGTCAGACCTATGTCTTCAAAAGCATCTGGGGTCTTACCTCCTGTTTTAAGCCTAGGGATCTGAGGGTTCATTGGAGCCTGAGGCTGATGAGCAACGCCATCATGTCACTGTATTAACTCACCCTTTGGCACAGCAGTATAATGCTAGCACCACAAGACTGTCCTCCTCCTGCTGCCATCAGCCCTCAGTAAATCTGATGGCCAGCGCTTATCTTGCCTTTGCCATCCTAGTGGAGAGAGCCCAGAGTGGTGAGAGAAGGTGAGCTGACCTGTGAAGGTTGCGCGCTCAGTTCTGCCATTCGCCTCTTTGAGACAAAACCCAAAGAATGATCTTGCTCTCCCATTCTGGAGATGTGTGTGTATGGACTGGCTTGGGCCAGGCTCTGAAATTGCAGGGTTGCCTCTGTGTGCACCTACAAAAAATAAAAACGTGTAGAATGGAGAAAGAACAGAGTAGACAGGTCCTCTTCATTGTGTGGAGAATGCTGGAGCACACACACATATATGTGTGTGTATGTACACATATATGCACACACATACACACATGTAAAACTCTTTTGGTCTATTCTTTTTTTGTCCTGTGGGATGAGATATTGAGAAGTTGCAGGGCTGATTATCTTATGCTTTTCAGTCTCTTACCTTTGACAAATATATTCTGGAGAGAATGGATTATGGATGATTTTGCCATAGTAGGAATAAACATTGCATCTGATATTTTCCTACCATGCATTGTGCATGTCTAACTTCTTGGCAGGAAGGGTGGAAGACAAAGGGGCTTCCTAGTCAGAAACAACCTCTGCAAGCTGCTTTCTTGTCTGGACAACTTCTACATTGTCATTTGAGAAACCAAAAGCAAGGGTGCACAGGGATGAAAGAAGAGCTAAACTTTCCCCTTATTGTAATCTGTCAGTCAACAATTCTTTTCCAAATGATTTGTATTACAAAACTCATAACTTGATAGTGATCAAAATGAGAGTAAACAAGTATGAAGAACAATTAGCTGAGAGAACAAATTAGTTTCTTATGTCATTAAAGCTAGCCCATCACTTGTCAAGCAGTGATTTACAGAAACGGACAGTGGAAGCAAATTTACAATCTGAGTTCCATGTGTACTTGTTTATAGCGAGGAGAAAAGAATCTGCATGCAGATGCCATCAGTCCGGCATGTCTCATAAACACTACATTCATGTAATAGCTCAGGAATTCAGAACAGATCTTGCTGCAACTGGGTGGCATTTGGACACATTTTGGGTACTCACCAATTTGAATCCAGTCCACAGCCTGGAATTTTTACTCTGCTGTAGTCTTCCAGAAATGATTACTTTTTATGGCGGAGTGGATGCAATACTGTTTGCTCTTCCATCATAAAGATTGTGCCAGAGCTTCTGCTATAAAATCTCTATTGCTAACAAGAAAACACAATTCAACCAATATATTGTGCTCCTGGCTAAGAACTCACATGCAAGAATTCATCCTAGAAATTTTTATTTGTGGCAAATAATACTAATTTCTCAGTGTGCAAAATAATGTATGAGCTCCTTTTTGTTGAGTATTAACTAATCTTTATGGCATTGTAATAATCAGTGTTAGAGTCAGGTTGGTTTCAAGGAGAGAGAGGGACAGTAGGATGCAGCAGGCACCAAGAGTGCAATAACAACATGTGCTCACTCCAGTGCCAAATGAAGATCACCAGCTGATGACAAAGAGGAGACAGGGCTGTAGAAAGAGGAATCGGTATATACTGGAATGGGAAATCAATTGATGTGATATTAACCTTGGAGAGGTTATACTCATGTCTTTAATGCAGACCTCCTTGCTTCATATAGCTGTGTCAAAGATGTGTGAATGCTGACTACGCATGTGGAAGCTGGTTATCGTAATGGCAGATCATGAGAATTGTAGTTTGAGTTAGAGGTTATGGCACTGTTGGACTGGTTATGTTGTGTTGCTTGTGCATACACTAAGTATTACGATAATCTCAGGTGGGTTTTTGTGTCAGCAGTGCTTGAACGCAGCAGGAAAGCTGAGCTTTGGTTCAGACAATGACCCTTCCTGCCTCAGGCCAGTGCGTTTCTGTTGGAAAAAACAGATGCTCCTTCTTTCCGTAGAAGCTGTCTGTCATCTCTGTGTCTTCCCTCTGATTACAGCTCCTGAGAAGAAACTTCTGGGAGTGACAAATCCACCTAGGCCTCTACATGATCGACAAGGACGCCATTGCCACCAAAGAGAAGTGCAAGACCTGGCATGATCACTCAGCAGTGGTGCTCGGAGAGACTGGAGAGTCAATGGTATAGTTAACCATGAGCGGTGACGCAGTACAAATCGTCTGCCTAACGTAACCCAAATGTTCTGATGTTCAGGCAACCTTCAACTGCAGTGAGGGCCTGCTTGGCTGGGAGAATACAGGCCCTTTCTGAAAAGTAATGAGCAATTAAGAGAGCATTAGATTGCTATAGATGTGGAAGAGAGTTTCCTAGATGATGACCATAAATCTTACATGGTTGAAAAAGACAATGCAATTTCTTTGAGTTTTGTTTAATGGTTCAGTGTAATGCCTGCGTGTTAAAAAATATTTTATGTTATCTCCTTTTTTGGGCAAGGACTATTGCTCTTCTTACTCTTGGTGCTTTGTGACTGCGCTGAAGACATGCTCCAAAATCTGCTGAAGTCAAGAGGAAAATTGCTTGACATCTCGAGAATCAAATTTCTGTGAAAGATTTACCACATCAAGATCATCCAGGGTCTGTCCCCAGCAGGCCAATATAGGTCCATTATACTTGTGTTTTGAAACAGAAAAATTAACTCTAATATGAAAATTTGCATTGACTTCAAAAGGATTACCCCAGTCAGCTATGTTCTGGCAATCCTTGCTTACAGCACACAGTCTTAATGTATGTTAAATTTTATGCTGATAGTTTGCATATTCTTATACTAAATAAATATGCACATTTATGTACACTGTGATGTAATGGCAATTTACATCTCATATGACCATCTGACATTGTTTCTCATGGGAATATATAATAGATGCATCTCCTTTGCATCATGAGAAAAATGCTGTTTCAGTCTAACAGAATATTTTAATTTCACATAGTCAAAATGGCGCATCTATAACATAAGGTTGTCTGCAGTTTGTAGTATGGCTTTTGTAAGTTTACTAATTCCTTTGGGTTTTAATTAGAAACACTTCAGCTATATTTCTCTAAAACATACAAATGTTGAGGCTCCCTCAAACAGTATTATTAAGATGGCTTCTTAATTGATTTTTCTCTGAGAGCAATTTGTTTCTCTTCCAGTTTACTGTGGCGAACACTGGCATTTGTCACTTCTTTCAGTAACTGAAGCTTTCTGCTGTAATAAATGCACATATTAGATGTTATTCTCTCTCTCAGTTTGATAGGTGTATAGTGTCAGGCAGAAGAAGGTCACAATGATGTTAAATTTGCTGCTGAGTAAAGGATCAGAGCGTAAATGAAATCTTGAAAGCTGGGAAATAGGAATGTGCAAGTGTAAATAATGTATTAATTATTGACAGCTAAGGGACCGAAGAGTCCTATTTAGTAATGACATCTTCATTGTTGCACTGCCTGACACTATCTCAGGTATTTTTATTTTAATGAAGGGTTTTCCCCCCATGGTAGTAAATATTTCAATTTACCAGTGTAACTTTATTGATATTTTTTTATCTTCTTTGGCTTTTGTTTATCTTCTCTATTTTAGGTGCTTTGTTCAGGAGGGGATCGGGGAGAAGTGAGTACTCTTTATTTTATAGTGACAGGTGATGTTGCTACAGTACGAAAGAAATTTTTCTTATAATGATAGAGCAGAATACTGAGATGCAAAAAGAGATTCCACCTCATCAGTTATTTATGGAAGTTAAGATATAGTTTGGGAAAAAACATGCTAGAGAAGGGCTCAATTTTGCCAACAACCCTTCATAACAATGAGTAGTGTTTAATATACACCAGAAACCCAAAACTGATCTCAGCATGGCTTCTCTGAGAGAAACACTAGTTAGGGTAGGGAAAGGTGGCTTTCAGGTAACAGGCTTAATAGTCTGTACTTTCAATCATGGAGTAGGAGTCTAGGAGTAGTAATCAATATTTACGTGATTTCTGTTAGTGCAGAAAAAAAAAATCATGGTCCAAAAAAATCTTAGCATTATCCATCATAATGCTGCTAGATGCAAATCAAGCTAGGAGCCTTCAAAATGTCAAGATTTCAAAACAAAACAAAGGTACGTCCTAACCCTTGTTTGCCAGATGAGCTAAGAACTTTTCTCCTTTGTAGATGCTCGCCTGTAGAGGAGAGCTGGTCTCTCATGCTTCCCAAGTCCTTCAGCTGGCTCCACTACCACATAGTACATATGACCCCTAGAGCAGCTAACTATATTCCAACTTTCCAACTCTGTTTTCTTCCTGGGTTAAATTCGGTCCCCGCTCAGTCCCAGTTCACCCATGCTGTTTTTATTTTATTTTATTTTATTTTTCCCCAGTTATTTGATTTTGCACCACCTGCATGTAGAAGCACAGGAGCATGGTGAGGTCTATAAGACTCATGGTGGGTCTGGATGAAAGCAATGGCCCATTATTCACATGGTCAATGTACTCAGCACAACTTGGAGAGTTCCCTTTGCTCCTGTTGCGTGGGCAGAATCGCAGTCGCGTGGCTCATTGCTGCTTTTGGCAACTTGCTGGGGTCCTTTTCACGGGCGTGCAGGTGCCTGGTGGTTTATCTGGCTGCTTGCGTAGCTCTCCGTGAGTTTGGTATGTGAACGCCCCGCCTTGCGGTGATGAGAAAACCCCTGAGGGGGAAAAGAAAGCCATGTGCCAGTTTACATATGGAGTGGTCGCTGTTGGTGGGCTGGGGCTGTGTTAGCCATCGGGAAACGCGAGGGCCTGGGACGGGCAAGGAAATCACTGTGCAAATACTCAGCAGGACGAAGGTGCTGAGAGCTGGGGCTGAAGGCAAAGAAGAGGCAGCTACTTCAGTGGGTCTCCAGCCTGGTGGTAACTGTCTTGTTTTTGTCCGTACTCAGTACAGCTGGGTGGCATCTTCCAGTCAAATCCCGTTTCCCCTGGAAAATGCAGCTTCTGGTCAGTGGAACTGATTAGCAAATTTCTCTGTCTTGGTGAACTGCTAGTGTTGATAAATCCTGGTGTTTGGGGAGCTGGAAAAAAGGAAAACATTTCATTTCATTATTTTCAAAATATTGCTTTGATTAATCAAGTCAGAAAGACCTTCCATTCTGTAGAAGTTTAATTTCTTAGATTAACAAATATTAACAGTTTTGCACAAGCTCAAGCTAATAAAACATTTCACCTGCTATAAATCTTCCACTTTTCAATTCAACAAATCCTAAATGTTTTTCTCAGCCAGCAGTACGCTGTTTAGTCTTTGGAGAGCAAGTTCAGAGGAAAGTGCCCAGCGTTGTTGGTGTTTGCCTTGGAATTGCTGCCAGCGCTTGTGTACGTTGTCCCGATGAGCTGTTGTTTCCGTCTGTGATATTTTAAACAGAAAAAAGAGCCAGATTCTTGTTATAGGGACATTCTCAATTATATAACCCAGTTCCAAGTTGTTGTTTACAGGTGCTAATACCACCAGGGGAAAATGTAACTCCTTTTTAAAGTGTGTTGTTATTTACAGAACATGTGTCTCAAACATTAAAAAATGCCATATGTGATGCTGAATATAGAGTCCCTCTCCCTCCACCCAAGAATATAACTTTATCAAAATGAAATTTCCTGCTCATTTGAGCCAGTTGCCATAGCAACAGTACCGTATACCTGTGATGTACGGGCATAAGCTGCTACATCCCCAGAACTAGCCAGAATGAGCTTTGCCCCAGCCCCCTCCCAAAGGGCTGGTGCATTTCCAATACAACTATAGCATGTATTTTCATATGTTACATATGTGTGGTCTGTATAAAAGATCATTTTATTCAGAAATACCCTAGTTACATTGGGTAAATAAATACAAATATGCTACTTAGATGAAGGTATACACTTGTAGAAATTCAGTGTATTCCTGTCCTGAGGGAAGACTTTATAATACAAATATTATATAAAAATAAAAGCTCATGCTTACATTTGCTTCTGTAAGAACTTCCTAATTCGAAAAATTCATAAAATACCTCACTCTTCCAAATCTGTCAACCTGCTAATATTACGTCATTATAAAAAGAATACAGCAATTGCATGCCAAATTATTTAAATATTGTTTTAGTAGTAAACTGGAAGTAATTATGCACCTTTGGCTATCCAATACTGCAAATAGCCATATTACTGTTCACTCCATAACTTTTAATGAAATTGAACTCTCCAATAAGAAATAAATGGTTGGATTTTAAAGAAACCTAAAATTATTTCCCCAGGTCATTCACAACATTCACAAGGTAGATCATTACAGAGAAACATTTTCTTATGCTAAGAAAAAAAAAAGAAAAAGAAAATAGCTCACTAATGCAATGCAATGGAAATAATATTTTAAGCTTTCTACATTTATTAGCTTATTTCAGATCAGGCAATCTTCAAAGAAGATTTTTTTTTTTTTTTTTTTTTTTTTGAAATACAAGCACAAAAAACCCCCTACATAATTATGGCTATTGCTGCTAGATACAGAATATGTGACAAAACATATAAGTGAACTGGCTGTTTCAGTGCTCCCATGTTTGTGTGTTCTTGTCTTTGCTTTCCAAGCTGCCCTTTTTATCCCTCTTTCCTCAGTATTACCCATCGCTGAATGCAGGGCCAGCTAAAAGGTAAAGAAGTGAAATATGATAGAAGATACATGCATATTTTCAAAGTTGATTGCAGCAGGTTGCCTGAATTTTTAATATCTCTCCTTGATATAGTGTACTTGACTTTTTTTCCTCAGTTTTATTATAATCCTCGTTTCTATGCCAGTAGATATGGAACTTCTCTCAGAGCAAAATTTCTCATCCTTGTTCAGCAAATGGACAGGCAAGACTGTTCTTTCTTTAAAGAGGAAAGAGGAGTCGGGGCTTAGTGACTCACCCTAGCTCAAGCTGCAGTCATCAAGGCAGCTCCATCACAGCGGGTAACTAAGTGAAACGGGAAGGGAACAATCTTCTTACTAGCAGTTTAAAGACTGGAGACAACTATCTAGTCATTTTTTGTTTTTCTCAAACATAGTTGTTTTCAGATTTTCTGGTAGGAAATATCTGTCCAATATAAGCTGCTAATACTCTGCTTTAGGCAGAACATGGTGCTTGGAGCTTATGTAGGCTGATTTCAGGGAAACTAGCAGCGTTATTGATTTTCATTGGGCTTATTAGGATCAGAGTAACATGCACTTTTGCCACACTAGATTGTATTTGTCTTTCATCATGAAATCTCATTACCCTGAAAAGAAATGGAAACAAGTTGTGCAAGTAAAAGATTTTGTATAATGAAATTAGTCTGCCTCTGTGAAAACCCACTTTGGATGTAGGTCATTCAAACCCTGAATGTGGCTGGTCCAATTCTGTTCTCATTTGCTTCTGAAAATCAAGAATAAATTCACCAGTGTTAGTGGAGTTGTTCCAGGTTTACACTAACATAATTGGAGGTATAGTCTGGTCTTTGAAGCACTCATGTTTTCAGAGACCTGATGTGGAATTGGTAGATACTAGGAAAGAGAAGTCCCAGTTGGGTGTCTGCTAGCAACCAGACAGGAATATATTATAAGGTTATAAAGGTGTGTGAATTATGGGTGAGTGCAGGTGCATCCCATTCTGAATCCCAGCTAGCAGCAGGAATGAGCAGGAAGCTCATTTTCATGCTTTTTGTTATTGTGGGACTCAGCTTGGAAAAGTGCAAAAGAGGTCCTTGCAACCCAGCTTCCTTCATCTGAGCCTTATTCAGCAGTAGTGCTTGCGTACCCAGACCCCGACCCTTCCCTGGATTACCTGTGCTTGGATTTTATTTATTTATTTATTTATTAAAAAGATAATTCAGAAACAATATCAAAGAAACAAGTGGCAGTTAGAGCCTTGTGAAAAATGGAACAAAATCCCCTGTTACGAGCTCCTGAGATTTTATTGCAAGGCAGGAGGAAGTGGTTTCTTAAAATACTATGCAAAAAAATCTCAGTGTTCAGACTCAAGCTTGAAAATGTTGATTGCAGATGTATAGAAGAGTCTGTTGAACCTACATTTATTGCTGTTAGTCTCATGGTTTGTCAACCAAGTTCGTAGAATGGAGGAAGAGGGTTTGTTTTGTTGTATCATTGCTTTCTAGTACTTGAAATTGCTGATAAGGAAAACACTTCCCCAAGATTTATACTTACTCTGTAAGAATGGATCAAGATTCTTGAGCTATTAGGGGAAAAAAAATGTTCCTTTGGCATGTTTTGATGTTATTTTTCAGAATTACGCACTTTTCTTAATAGTCAGGATGGTTTTACTTTCATAAATGTTCTATATTTGTTCTATATTATTTATTTTTAGAAAGACGCTCAAACTTCTGAACACAACTTTATGGAAAAGCTTGCTGACAATTGACAATTTTCATCTGAAAAATCATACTTTCTGCTAATGCTATTGTATAGTGATCAAAAGCAACTGATCCAACTGATTAAAAAATTCCCTGTTGGGCTTTGCTGACCAAATGAATACAATTAATAAGACAATTCTAGTAGAGATTTCCCGAGATTCATGCATATACTGAAATTCATAGACTTTCTGTTAAAAATGATGAGAATGGTACACTGAAAGAGAATGGTATACTGAAAGAGAAGGGGCCTTGTGCCCTGGTGCATCTCAGCGAGACCTGTTGCTCATGTACAGCGGGAGAGATTTTGCTCTGTAAGTGCAGGTAAGCTGCTCACTCAGATCTCGGCTTTCAAATCTAATTATTTGAGTGAGGAAAGCATTTTCTTTCTGACCAAACAAACCTGGCGCAAAAACTCCCTTAAAGAAGTTAGCTCACTAAGGCAGTGGTAACAGGTGCTAAGGGTTTTTGTTGAGACTTTGTTTGCTTAATATTAATGGAAAATAATTTAAACGGCGTCTTAATAGCCTTATTTTACGTCTCTTATTTTGGTTTTAAAAATTGGGCCGTTCCCCTTGGTGCAGTTAATAGGGTCAGTGTATGAGTCTGTGCTGGTTACCATGCCTTCAGTCGTGTGGAATCCAAACAGCCATTATAATTTGTTTCTAAACAGATCAAGAGCTATTTACCATCTCAATGTTTTGTGCACAGCTGGGTGTCTGGCAAACATCCAATATCCATTAACATTTAAAAATTAGTCCCATAATGCATCTTTTCCGTGGCTTGAGGAGTATACACACTGACACATGTTGGGAACCAATTATATTTGCACCACCATTAGTCTGGCTGCATTCAACTTCCCAGTAAATGAGGGCTAATTTAGTTTCCAGAATGGTGTATCTTAAATTCATGCAATGACCTTAGAGAAAGCAGAGTATCTGAAGATATAAAGAGGAAGGAAATGTTCAGAAAGAATAATGGTTCCTTTTTTCTGCCTAAAACATAAGGGTATGTTATTATCCGGCTGTTCCCTGAAAACCAAGCTCCTCTAATTCAATACGTGTAAAATTCATGAACAGAATTTATTTGGGAAGAAATCACACTAATTGAGTAAACTAGCGAGCCCTCCTTGCTCTGATCAAACCTGCTAATGGACCTTTCTACAACAGCAATTTAGGACCTGCCTTCAGCGGGTCTCACTCTCCGGGCTGCCAGCTGGTTTCAAGTACTCGGTTTTCCCGTCAGCTGGGGAGCAGCAGAGGCAGGTCTCCCCGCCAGGGCTCCGACTCCGCTCGGGAACGGCGCTGCGACCACGCCGCGCAACTGCAAGAAGCTTCCCAACTGGCAGGTCGGCGAAGAGGCTGAATGAAAAGGGAGAAATACAAAAATGTTTCCTGGGAAGGACAGTTCGCCAAGCCTCTGCTGCCATGAGAGATTCCTTCAGCAATGTCCGAGGCGAGATGGGGTGCCTCGCTCGGCCGAGGAGTGGCCAAGCAGAGGGGTTTTACCACCCTTCCTCGCGACTGTCAGCGGTCAGGCTCCAGCCTGACCGGCTTCTGTGGCTCTGCCCCAACAGACTGTGCGCGGCTTATCTTAGCGCACTTGTCTGTCGTGCTGCTTAACGGCACTAAATTGCCCCCGCAAACAGAATCCTATTCTGCAGCCTTCTAGAAGCCAGACATGGTTTGAAGATACCATTTTTCTTTAACGTTCGTCAGAACCCATTAGCAGCTCGGGAAGGCGGGAACTTTCTAAATGAGCGAGAAGTAACACGGCAAAGCAAGGCTTCGAGAGGAGCCTGCTCCCCCTTCCGGAGGGGGCGCCTGGCCGGACTCTGTCCTTTATAGCTCTTTAAAGGAACTCGGTTGAAGGGGTCTGGCTGATGTGAGGCTGCAGGTTTCTGTGAAAGTTTGGTATATATAATCACTTGTTTACCTAGGTGAAGAATGCAGTTTATATATATATATACAAACAAGTTACCCTGCTACACCCATATAGGCAGTTGGCCTTTGTGAAGGATCTCTTCATTGCATCAGCACTCTTTTTTCTTTTTTTGTGTGCAAAAAAAAAAAAAAAAAAAAAAGAAAGAAAAAGGTTTTCAGTGACAAGGCTTATTTCTTGAAGGTACTCCTTTGTACAAGTTCATTGTACAGTCTGTATTTACATACGCTGTTTCTACCGTATTTGTCTCAAACTACATGGCTCTTTATTGTTTTCAGTCAAACCCATGCTTGTAGTCTCTAACAGTAATACATTTTCATGCATCATTGGCAATACAAGGCTTCATTTAGACTATTGATTAACATTCTCATTGTATTAGCACTTGTTAGTGTTTCATACCTATTTATTGTTTGGTGATTTCAAGCATTGACCTTTGCAAGTTTACATTATATAAGCAATTAGCCAGTAATGGAATAAATTAATAAAGAAGATTCCTATCAAATTCTTAGGCTTCAGTAATCTATCATTTTATGGCACTGTCCTTTTTTTTAATTTTTAGTATGTACAGTTGCTTTTACCAGCTGAAGTCCATGTTGTACTATAACTCCTGCTTGGAGATTCATGAGTTACACCCAGAAAGAAGATGCCACACTGAATGTTTACAGTTTGCTGTGTAAGTGGATAGGGATGAGAACTGGGAGAAAAATTGCAATGTTTTCTATGTCTGTGTCTTGACAGTCTCTTTTGTTTTTCATCTATGGATTTAACAAAACAAAACTAGAGCTAATTTTGATTTTTAATTAAAGTCAATAGTTTGTGTTCATACTGATGCCTTTGCTACAAAGAAGAATAAAAGAAAATACAGAGAGAATCTTGAAAGAGAAATGCATTCCTTCAGTTTAATTATTTAGTTTCCAACTAAGAAACAGCTCTATAGAGGTCAATTATCCTTCAGGGATATCTTAGGAGAAGTGAACAATTAGCCTGATTTTCTGTTGAATATGTAGCTTGTGCCTCAACATAAGATCTACTAAAAAGATGGTATTTCCTCATAAACTGTGTCCTAATATGCATGGAGCCTGTTACTGAACGTAAAAGTCAGTGGAGTAATCCAGTCCATTGCCATAAGACACAGATTTTCTGTCTTGCTGTACAACACTCGATGGTAATTTTAAGTCCTCTCTGTAGTGTATTGCTTATAGATAAATGTAAGGTAAGGATGATGCTCTCCTAGTTATGGGTAACCTGGGGTACTGCTTAACACATTGCACAGCTTTAAGTGTGAAACAGAATCTGAAAAAGGGCAACATATCTCTGGTGGAAAAAATGTCCTGTTTGCACTGGCTGCTGTGCCAGAGCAGCGCCCGTTCTGCCCCCGCAGTCTGGAGTCCCGTAGCAGGTAGGTACGCGGAGCGGTGGCCGGAGGAAGGACCTGGGGAGGCGAGCACGGAAAGGCAGTGCGGGGAGGCAGGGCAGGATTCGTTCCCTCAGCTGTGTCCTGCTACAGCACCTGGTGCCTGTGTCACCGCACTGGTGCCCAGCACCAGCATGCTGTGCGTGCCGCACTGGGAAGACCGGTCAGAGGCAAAGCAGAAACCAGGAGAAAGGCTCCGAAGAGAGCCCTAAGTACCGCCTCTGGTGTGAAGAGCTGCTCCAAACGCTGTTCCCCAGTGCACAGCCTTATGCTACTGCTCTTCGTGCTTCCAGCTCACTTTCTGTTGCTGAATTGCAAATATCCAGACCATGGAGTTTGTTTTTCGTATGTCTTCTGATGCTTCTGCTGCAGCTTAGCTGGGTGAAACATATACATTCTCAGGAGTGTCAAAACTCTCAAATAGAGAAGCAGGATGCAGAATTTTACAGTTCACATGTGTTTTTTTTTTTTTTGTTTTTTTTTTTATTGTGAAATTCAGATTTTACCACAAGAAGAAAGGGGAGTGTTTGAGCTAAAAATGAGCTTTACGTAAGTAACCTGCAGGAGGATGAAATTTGAAAAAGTACTGCCAAAATTCATATGCACCTGAGTGTCACTTTGAGCACCTCAGTCTGTCAAACCATCCTCCTTCAAATGCAGCCCGAACTGATGCTTAGCCCTTGATGGACCTAAATTAGTAGGCACCTGTATTTCTGACACTGAAGCTCCCATAGTACCTGAAATCTTGCTTCTGGTCATGTTTAGAAGTGCTGCAGTCCTGTCAGGACTGAGCAATGTGGTGCCTTACTTGTACCTTCATCTGCAACATGAACCCAACATTTTAATATTCTGTGACAGCAAAATCTGGGACTCATCACTTCAAGGCCAGACTGCTCTAAATCCCTTCTGCATCTTCCCAGCATACTAATGTAAGTGAAGAGAAAGCCTAACGGTGCTGCCTTTCCCAGAACTGTGACAGGATGCTGAATAATCCCCTTCCTGCGTTTTCTAAATTAATTTGCAGGCCTTATTAGAGAACAGACATCGTCCTGAGACGGCGAGGGGGATTGCTTCCAGCATGGACATGGGCAGACTCCCAGTGGCACAGCTCCAGACACGGTGGCTGCTATCCCGAGCATGGGGTATTTTAACGGCTTGGCCTCCTTTGCCCCTGCTCCCTGGGCATGACTTCTCCTAAGTCAGCTTTCAGCTCCACTTGCCCGGTGATGGATTGACCAACCTTCAGTGATGGGACCACTGTCACACTGGACACAGCAAGTGTCTTTCTACTGCTTAAAGTTACATCTCGTCTGAATAGCAGCAAACATAGGAAATGCTTCTCTACCTCTTCCTGTATTTCTTTGCGCTAATCACGCCTCATGAAAACTACTGGTGCAAAATGCCTGTCCTGCTCAAGGCTATATATAAACAGTGGCTAATCAAGGTGACACCTACTTACTGCTTCCATATGGCCTAGAAAAAACGACTGTGTGCTATCTTAGTATGTTAGCTTAAATCCAGAAGCAACTTAGGTGTTTTCTTGTGGCCAGGCACCCAGGCTGATAAGCAATGCAGACCTCAGCTAGCTCTTTTCACAGGTACTTTGTAGCTTCCTGCATTGTGTTTCCATCTGAACGGAATACTGGCTGGACGTGGCGCCTGCGGAGCTCTGCCAGAGCTGACTCCAGGGGGGCTCCTTCGCCGCCTCCCGCGTGGCTCTTCCCAGCGCCGAGGAGCTGCCGCTGCGGACGCAGCGAGTCGGGGCAGAGCTCCCTGCAGCCGCAGCCGCAGCAGCGTCGCCCCCGCTCCTACCGCAGCATCGGCTTCTGCGCTTTGCCTTGCAAAAGCTGTCAGGGGCTAGAGGCACAGACCTTGCGTTTCATTTTCTTTTAAGACGAGAATGAAATGCCCGTGAAAGGTGGTGGTTCTCCTTAGCTGAACCTCCCGTTTACTCAGGGCACGCAAACCGAAGGGCCGCGGCTGGCCGCCCAGTTTACCCTGCTCTGGTCCTACTTCTCTGCTTAGCTTTTTAGCAGAAAGCCAGAAACGAGGGTGACTTTTTGCGAGGGTCCCTGCTCTTACTGAAGAGCACCTTACAAATGATGCATGCTTCCTGAAAAGGTGGTAATTACTGTTTCTAATGTGATTTTTTTCTCCCAGTGAGGCTGAGCCCACTGTCAGAGAAGAGCACTGGTCCGTCCCTCGCAGCTGAGCTCTCGAGAGACTGACATACCAGAAAATGGGCAAACGTGCCCTGACGTGATTTCACTCTTTTTGGCTCGGCTCCTTTGGTGGATTAGACCGTGGCTCGTTAAGCGGCGGTTCGTTCCTGCAGCGTGCTGCCGCTCGGCCAGCCGCCCCGGTGCTGCGCGCAGCGCGCTCCGGGCCTTTGCGCGGGGCTCCGGCGAGAGCTGGCGGCGCGAAACGCCTCTGCTCGCCCCCGCTCGGCTCCTCGCCGCTTGTGTTAACGCTAGAACTGCGTCGGGGGGAAGGCTCAGCTTTTTTCTCCCCTCCCCGGTCCGTCGTGCTGGCTCTCGGGCCGCGTTGCCCGCGGCGAAGCGGCGCCGGGTTCCTCGCGGTGGACGGGGCGCTTCTCGCGACCGCGAAGGCCGAGGGAGCCCGCAGCACCGCGGTGGCGCGGGACGGCGACGCGTCCGCCTCGCGCGGTGCGGGGCGTCGCGCCCTTACGCGCCAGCTTCCCCCAACGGGGCGTCCGGGCGAAGGGTCGGCGGGGGCGCCGGGAGCCGCGGGGCCGGGCGAGCGGCTCCGCCGCGGGCCCTGCCCGCCCTTCGCGGGGAGCGCTGGCCGGCCGCGGCGGGGGGACGCGGCCGCGGCGGGGGGCCGCGGCCCCGGCGGCACCGACGCGCCCGTGCCGCCGTCGCTGCCGCCGTGTGGGGCGGAGGAACCGCCTCGCATCCAAAAGTCTTCTGCTCCTGCACCTTAAACAGGGCATTAAATTAGCACGTAAGTCATTTCTGTGTATTTGCCCTGAAATGTTACAGCAGGAGTGTTCTCACCCAGGGAAGCTAGAGCTCTCATTTCTCTCAAAAGCTTTTGTAGAGAAATAAGACTATAGCTTATTTCCTACTGTATGTCTGAAGGCCTTTACAACAGAGCTGAAATCTAAGCACGGGAAGAATTTAAAGAACTAGGACCTCAGTGCAGAAGGAGTCAAACTTAAACATGGGATACAGCTGCATTTTCCACTTGGAGCATTACTTTTTTTGATATGTCCAACATTTCAGAATAGCAGTGAATGAAAAAAAAATGCAGGAACTTTTCAATCCATTGAAAAACACCTTTATGATGTTTTACCAAATTATTGCAACACATGCCAAGGCCATATATGTTGCCTTGGAATGTCTTTTTATTTTTATATCTATATCTATATATACGTATCTATAAATCTATCTCTCTATCTATAGAGAGATAGATTTGGATATATCTTTATTTTAGGCAATATTCTAGGGAAAATAAAATGAATAGCAGAACTACTGTAAATGGTACTAATTCATTAAGGAGTGAGACTATTAAAAAACTGGTTTTGTGTTGAATTAAAGTTCACAATATCTAAGGTTGCTTCCAAGTACAGAACTAACCTGGGCTCTAGATTTAACACTCACTGGACCTGTCGTGTTTCACCTTAACGAGGCTCAGCTCTGAAGGAAAGAAAAATGAAAATGGTCAGTGTGGTAAGGTGTACAACGCAATAATTGGATCAAACTGAGAGATCTGTGGCCTTTAAGAGAAACAGAGAAGGCCCATGAGAGGGTTGGCATATGGAAATTGTTTGTTCTATTGAATTTTCTCAATACGATTTTTATCTTTCCTCAAAACAGGATAGGCAGAAAGTTCACGATGCGAGGACTCTGGGACCATTAAACGTTTTAGTTCTCAGCCTGGTAGGATATAGGTGGCCATGCCTTTGTCTATAGGATGACCTTTCCATGCCTAGAAACCCTAGTGTGAAACTTTGGGAGCCTTCTTCAAAGTTGCTTAGTGGCTGGAAGGAGGCTTGGAGGATCTGAATTTGGGAGTGAAATGTGTGTAAGAGAGTTAGGGGACAGCTGGGTAGGTTTAATCCTGGTAAGTCCAGAGCAGTTAGATACATCTAGGCTACAGTGCAACGTATGCACTGACATGGATGTGTTCCAGCTCTTACCAAGAATTTGTGGAGAATTTCTCCAGGACATAATACGAGCCCATATCACTGTGCATATCCAAATTTAAAAGACAATTATTTTATCTGATATAGCTTAAGACACCACTTTATCAGTGATTTCAATTTGATTGAATTTCAGAATTAAACTTCATGGGTGAAAGTGGGACAAATCTACTAGCTAAGCGTAAGCATTTAGGATAGATTGTTCTAATTCAGCCAAGACAAGGTAATTTTTTCCCAGCTTAACTGCAGAGCTCAGCCTGCTCTCAGCGGTGCAGAGTAGATACAAGTCAGTTAAAATGTGGAAGATCAGTATCCCATCCTGCGCATTTAATCTTGTAGAGAAAATAACCTTAATTAAAGATTTGAACTTGGCATTTGCTTTTCTACTCTCAATGTACTTGTAAGACTGCATCCCAACTCTCACAACTTGGTCTGAAGGTCTGAGCACAAGTTGGCCCTCACTTTTATAGCGCAGCATCCAAAGAGCTACAGGCTGGTCATGCAGCCTAAATCCCTTACTTTATTAATACAAATTCCTGCAAGTTTTACATTTTCAAAGACATAATTCACATTGCAAAAAGAACAAAGGTAATCATATTTTGGAGTAGCAAAATAGTAGTTCAATAGTCATTTGCTAGTAAACTAGAGTCTGTGGTACTGTGGAAGAAAGCTTGAGATTGGTCAAATTGCACCTATGCAGAGAATAAATCAAAGGCAGATTGTTAAGTGCTTTAGTACTTATTTTGAAATAAGTGTCTTGCAGTTCATAACAAGAAATGTCCTCATCAGTTTTTCCCTGTGTCTATGGCAAAATTAAAGCAACTCAGCTCTGTTGGGAGGCCTCTTGGACTTCTAACAGGACTAGCTGTTACATTTGCTATTTCCTGCTGCTAGTTTTATAGATTGCAGCAGTTTCTCCAGGATCTTTTAGACCTCGTTGCGTTAAGTACTTCAAGAGAGACAGAAAAAAAGTCTCATTCATTTTTTTATTCACAAACTAAATATAATATTTTCCATGGAATAAAAAATGACTGATCATTTCTAAAATTGCCATCAGCAAAATGCTTGAATCCTCCAAATACTTTGTAATTGATTAAGTAATCCTCACACATTTTCTTCAGGGATCCTAAAGGTGCCGTTACTTGAGCTCAGTTTCCTAAGGAAACTGGAGCTGGGCTTCCTGCCACAGATCTGCTGGCTCACTGCTTTCCTTCGCTTTGAACTCACCGGCCAGGCCAGCAAATCAGTCTGACACGAGCGATGCCTCAAAGGCACCAGACTGCCACCAGCTCCGTGGCAGTGGCGGTGCCACCACGTGGGGACGGAGCCCGTGTCACCGCTGCCCTTCCGGCCCCGGAGGGTGCCCAGGGGAGCGCTGCGGCTGGGCGCTGCCGGATCCCAGCGTGAAACTTTGGCTAAGCTGCACTTGCTCCGGCAGCCCCATGCTGACCTGTTCGTGCAAGAAAACCTGTTTACCAAATAAAAGCTTCGCGACTGCCAGAGCGATAGACTGCATCGGTGTCGCTACCGTTCGGTGTTTGCAGCTCCTGACTAAGCGTGCGTTTGGATACCTATCAAAATAGAGTTTGGCCTGGAGGGTTTTCCCCTGGCAAGTGTTTGGGCATGCTCATGCTTCTGAGAGGTCTTCTCAGGTGACTTGTGATACATTTGTGAAGGTGCCTGGTACTGAAGTCCTGCACAGTATTGCAATGACTTTTTTAAAAATGCTTTTTGTGGAGAATGAATACATTATAATAACATTATCAGTTGGAAATGTCTGGAAAGGACGGCTTGTTTAAATATGGCCTTTTATAAGCTTGAGGTTTTTATAAATGTTTCAGTTCAGTAGTGATCTTTTTTGGAAATCAGATGCACTGACACTGTACCCAATGCATAAGTATCTAAGTAGAACAGCGCGCTTCTATGGCATAGTTTATTATTCAGAAATAGCCATACTGGCCTAAAACAAGATATCCTGATAAAACTGTTGTGACACTAGCTGTAGCAGTGTGTAGCTTCCTTGCCTAGATATGACATAAGTAAAACCAGCAAACTTTTCTTGTATATGAAACTTATGTATGTTGAAACTTGTAGAGCGTCTGTGTGGAAGGGCAATCTGGACGCAAACCTCCACACTACTGGTATTGCATTACTCCTGCACTTTTTCAACCATCATTTTTAAAAGGTTTTTAACAATTAAAAAATCCCAGGAGTCCCCCCTCAGAAAAAAAAGTGAGTAATCTTATAGCTTCCTTGAGAGAATACCTGGACTGGAGCTCCATGGTTTTCGCTGCACCCCTCAACCCTGATGTTCAACGTTATGAATGGAAGGGATGGTGCTTTGCCCCTCCAGTGCTCCTCTTACTGCTGCTGCCTCTTCACCTTCTCAGAAGCGTATCTTATATATATAGGTAGGGACATCGTGCCATCTGTTGGGGATATTCGCGTGCCCAAGCCATATCACTGCAATACTACTAGACAATGCAAGAACTGGATTACCAGAGTGTCTCAACTTCTATTTGCATTTCACACATTTAGCTTTGCTTCACACATTTCTCTCTCTCAGACATGATAAAAGGAGGAAGCGCTCTATTCCGTGTCAGCGCGGATGGATGGCACCCCTAGAAGAATATGCATTTGAAGCAATATGTTCTGCATCACTGACGTAAGCTAAGATGCTGTTAAGGCCCGGGCAGGTTTGTTTTCCTATTCAGCGCTAGTGAGCGGGGGCACTCAGGGACTCGGTGTCCTTGAATTTAAAGAAGATTGAATCATCCTTTCATTCCTAACAATGCGAACAGGGGAGGGAAGAGAGCGCGGCCGAGGCAGACGGTAAACACTTGATTGCAGGAGCCGAATGGGCTTGGCCTACGTTTTGAGTCTCACCACCGTCTCCTTTGTTTCCCCACATTTGTATTCTCTGACTTTGTCATCAGTTCCAGGTTTGCTCCCCTAGTTTCTCCCACGTTTTTCTTCAAGTCTGCAGTGCTGATTGTGCATCTTGGGGGAAGGATAATCCATGCCCAGGTGTTTAGGAACTAGGGATGCCAGAGCAGCCATGTATGCAAGATCATTTCTCCCTGTCTGTGTTTTGTCTTTTTCAGACAGAAAATTGTCCACATGAGATTCACTTGGTTGTCTCTAAACTCATCACTCTGTCCTGCTTGGCAGGGCTCTGAATCTCACGTTGCAGATATCTTTCTGGATTCCTTACAGCAAAATTTTTTCACAGCAAGCCCTGTCGTCTCCCCGGCCCTCGGCAGCAGAGTCCATCATCCCCTCCGTCTTTCTCTTTCCACCTGGGGAAGAAGTCCAGGTGGTAAATGCTAATCAGTAAGCTCATGCGTTTCCTGTCATGGCCGCTTCTTTTATTGTTGTTTATTTACTGATCTGGTTGAAACAGCTAATAAACAGGAAGTGAATGAGGGGGGCAATACCTGCAAAGAAAGCCACAGTAGATCTTACCTTAACAACAGCATTAAAGATCCAGATGGAGACTGAGAAACATATAAAATCATAGTTAAGGTGAGAAAAGAAGAATACTGGACTTTTTTCACTAGTACTTGACGGCAACAACCAGTTTTTAAGGCAGTGGAGATCTCTTAGTTCCTTGCTGAAGCTGAATAAAAAATAAATGGCAACAAATTTAATCCAATGCATTTTAAATAGAGAAAATAACTTTCTGACATGTTCATAGTGCTTGCTAAATGATTTGCTTCTGCTAAAAAGTCTCTAGAACTGCATATTATGGCTGGATTTACAGACACTTGAAAAGACTTTTGACCCTGATCTTCTGTACATTGGCTAGGTGACTAGAACAGCAAACAATAGTGGCTTATTCATCCGTTCATTCTTTATAAATGAAACAAAACATTTTTTGGGTCAATTTATTCAATACCTTATAATTGACCCTTCAGGTATCTGCTGGATACATCTTTGAGAACGATCACTGGCATCTTATGAATTTATAAACCAAGATTTGCTGCTGCAGGATGCATACAAATCCATAAAATATAAACGGTAAAGAACAAGAAATATGATAGTACAAACCTAACTTTGTTCTCTCTGCTCTCTGGAAATAAAAGCATGTGCCCAAAGCATCTTTACATTTCTATCATCAAGTTTATATCATGCGTTTACAGCTAATCTTCTGTTAGTCCCTTGTAATGCCTATACATATTTTACTGGCAATAGCTGCCACAGTAGCCCTTGCTATTCGGCAGCATTATGTGCAAGGCTTTGAGAAAGATCACGGATAGCTCAGTACAGAAATTAATACGCCAAGCCCCTCCGGATTTTAATTTGTATGCATTTCAGAGGCAGAAGGCGCCCCCACGGACGGGTGGGATTTGGTCTCTCGGTTGAGTGTCCGGCCACGCTCACCCTCCCTGCAGCTGCTCGGAGGCGTTCAGGTCGGCATCGAACAGCGAGAGGATGAGCGGGCATGGCTCGGCGTATGCGAGCCATCACCGTCTTCTCTGCACCCTCAGAAAGAGCCCACGGTCCCGTATGTGCCATGGCCTTTAACGCTCGCACATAACTTTAATCAGGGAAGGGAAAGGGAATGAGAAAGCTGGTTTAAAACCCCACGAGGACAGCTGGATGATTAAATACATGTAAAGATCTTGCTAATCAAATGACTAGAGACACAAAGGAAAAGGGATGTGTTGCACGTGCAGGACTGGGGCCACCACACCTGGGACTAGCCCTGGATGAAACGCTGACCCTGCGGCGGGGGGGAAGCAGTGGCCCGGAGGAGAGGGCTCGTTGGACGGCGTGAGTGTCCGGCGTGGCGCAGCAGCGGCTGCCGCAGCCGTGGCGTTGCGTACACTGAGCACATCGCGTGCCTGCGCTTCCTAGCCGGTGCGCTGGCTTCTGTACCCGCTTCTGACTTCGCACGCTGCAGGGTGTGATACCATGTAGTATGTTAAATCCAGTAGCCGTTTGGTGATACAGGGAATAAGTAAAAACAGTGCAGTGTTCGGTAAGAGGCCAGGACTGGGTTAGGAAGCAACAAGGTTTATGCAGTTTTCCTATAGGCAGCTCTAGAAATACCAAATCTATAGCTTCAGATCAGATACAGTCCTGGAGGAACAAGAATTTTCCATCCTTGCATTGCTTTGCAAGACAGACTTTCACAGATCTCAGCCTTGTTTCATTGCACATGTTTATTACTTTTACGACCGAATTCTCAGCTAACCATGAAATAATGTAGGGAAAACTGCATTGGTAAGCAGACTTACTAAATTCTTAATTAAGGTATTTTCAAATATTGTAGCTGGAAAATAACTGATTATGCTGTCTTCAGAAACAGCAAATGGTACAGGAGGCAGCTGCTAGTTTCATGGAGTATCTAAGAAATTAGGTCTGCTGCATGGTATGGCCTGAGGACACAGTCCAGCCCATGGCGAGGGGCAGCAGGCACCTTGGGCCTGCAGTGGAATGTGTTTAATCGTATTTCCCCTTAACTGTGTCAAAGGATGTCTTTTCAAGCACAAAGAGGAAGTGTGTTAGAAGGTCCCTGGAGTGTATTTGGCAATATCAAATGTCCCTCTGGTTCTCTGTGGTGCAGATGCTGGGGGAAGCCCTCCTGGTACATTATGGGGCCACTGCCATGCAAGCAGGGAGCAGAGCTGGGCAAGAAACGAGCACAGGAAGGGGTTTTGCAAGAAAATGCTGTTTTGGTGAAACTAAAACCCCCCCCCCTCCCCCCCCCCCCAAAAAATCAGCATTTACATTACCTAATGATCCCAGTAGAAGATGCAGTGGTCCATAGCTGAACTGGTAGGACTTGACATAAAATGAATGAAAAAGTAAGATTCACAACGAAAATCTGAAATTTGAATCAAATCAATTTGGTATTTTTTTCTAGATGTCTCTTTTTTGTTTTGTTTTGTTTTGTTTTTGGAGGAAGCAAGTTTTTTTAACTGAAACAAGTGCAAACCTCCAGCAGTAAAAATGTCCCATAATTCTTTTTTTTTGGCAACAGACTGACCATATGACAGTGTATGCCAGTTAAGAGTAAACCCAAACAGAGCCCAAGTGTGATGCAATCCCCATCAGTATGTTGGAAAAAAAAAATCTCATTTTCTTCCTGGAGCTGTACTCCAGCAGGGTTTCCAGCTCCTAGAGCTGGAAGTGTGTGCCTCATGTGCATATGCGCGTGCCCCGTGCGCGCGTGTGCAAGCAGGCTCCCGTGGCACCCCTGCCGGGTGTGGGTGCTGGGCGCAGCGCTTGCACGGGGAGCGTGGCCTCGGCGGTGGGCGGCGCGTGCGGGACGGGACGGCGAGCGCGTTTGAGGAGCAGCGTGTGCCGTAAGCGAGATGCTCTCTAATGAGATTAGCCGTGGAAGGGCCAAACCCCTGTTGAGTCCCTGGGGGTCGGAGCACATTGGTGCCCACCGGCCGCTGCCCGAGGGAGCCGGGGCAGTGGAGGCTGGCGGTGCTGTGGCGATGCTGCAAGAAAGACCTGCCCCGCTGGCGCTTTTCTGCCAGCTCCGTATTATCCAGCAGTCCTCACTGTGACTGTGCCTCCCTTGAGCTTCCCTGCTACGGTGATGCTGAGCACACTGAGAGCCCGGAGAATTAGCCACATTTTAGCAAACAGCATTTATATTCCTGCCACTGCAGCTTGCTGCTTTTGGACCCTTTATTTCCTCCGCCAAATCTCACTACCATCCACCAACTTTTTGATATTCAAAATCTAAAGCACCTTTGGTGATCTTTTCAATCAAACACTGCATGGTTATTCTACTTTCAGTAATTAGTCTTTTAACACATTTAGATTCTGTTTCCAGCAGAAGAAAAACATGACCTTAATGTGTTTAAAGCCAACCTACTCCTATCTGTTGCTTTTCACTAGTCACATGCACTTCAGCTATGTCTGTAGTGCCAGACTAAAATTATGCTGTTTAGACTTGATAAAGTACTGCATCAAGCTAAACCAAAAGGAAAAAAAAAAAAGGGAAATTAAGATAAAGAGAAAGCAAAGCACATGCTCATAGTATACTAGAAGCACTTTTCTATCCCATTTCATATTATGTAATGTGCAAAAGTATCCAATTTCATAAACTGACTCAGAACAAACTGCTAACAAGAGAAAAGGCATAAAAGCAGATACAAAAATAGAGTTAAATTAAGTGAATCTCTTGCCAGCCCTCCCCACCCTGCACCCAGGACGCTGCAGAGCTGAAAACTGAGCAAACTGGCCTGGCCAGCAGGTGTGCAGGCATCACACCTCAGCCACGTGGGGAGGAGGGGGAGACGCAAAGTCCCCCAGGGAGATTTTTAGAGGTGGAGAGGCCCCGTCGGGGGTCACTTCTTTGATGCCAGTGTCATGCAAGTCCCAGGGCCCTGCTCAGCCCTTCCTGCACTGGGGCCAGCGGCTGGTGGACAGTATTTGCTTGACCAGTACCAAAAATACAGATGAGCATCAAGAACTAGGTAGAACAGTTTGTGTATTGTCTCAGTGCAAATTGAGAGCAAGCATACGAAGAGGAAGATTGGTATTTGCTGTGTTTGAAACCCTATTAGTGATCTCCCACTTCAGCACTTCACTTTTGGTTGGTCCCCGTTCTCCAAATGCCATTATGCCACAGAGGGAACATCAGCCCAGAAATAATTAGTGTGGCAATTCGGCACTCTGCAAATTACATCCAGCAGTTGCATGCAAAATTGTCTGTAGAAATCATCTGGCTCTTACCAAGAGTTAGTTTAATAACAAAACTTGCTTTGTTACTGCCGCTGTTATGCTGAAGTCTCAAGCTAAGACTTTTTTTCCCCCTTGTCACTGATGGAAACATCTTCTAGCAGAAAGGAGCGAAACTGAGCCTTTCCCAGCACTCTCCTTGCTGCGGAGTGAGGAGTCCTGACTTAATGTCTGTTCATAACAACATGTTCACTGATACTTACTCTCCAGGGAGACCTACCCAAATGCTGTATTTCATAGACATAGCAGACTATTGGAGCGCTTCCTCTTATAATTAGTTAACTATTAATTGGTGCAGGGGTGTCATTGAGATCTCCCTCATCCGAGGTGACTTGGAACTCAAGCGGAACTATGGTTTTTTTTGTTTTTGTTTTTTTATTTTTCCTGGTGTGGAAGAGCAAAGGCACCAGGAAAGACTAAAAGCCCTCCCTCCCCCGAAGATGAGTCAACTCCTTATCTAAATGAGATAAGTTGCCCTCAACTGGAATCTGGATCATCTCCAACCTTAATGAATCATCTCAGGACACTTATCATAGAAAGCTGGATTATATTGTTCTTTCTGCCAACAGCCCCATCTTGGACTGAGGAAGTGTCTTCAGCAAAATTAGGTTTTGCCTGAGGAGGTACAGACCCCTGAAAATGGTCCATTTAAGTGTATCAGCATTGTCCAACCAGCACTATTTTGCCCAGCTTCCAACCACTTTACTAAGTGACCTAGCAATCAGCCTTTCCTCTGGCAGCAGGAGGTTTTGCATCAGACCTTGCAGACGAGATTTTAAGACATGGAATAACATAACGAAAGCAAGCAAACAACAAGAAATGGGTTGTGTGTGTGTGTTTAGAAACATGCACACGTTACTAGCAAATGCCAGGCCACGCAGCCTATCTTAGGCACCTTTCCCAGCCGTACCTTGCAGCTCAGCTGACATGCAGTAGCATGTCCCCATGACTAAGCCTCTGGTGACACAGATAACCTTTTTTTGAACATGTGCAAAAATTCACACATTGTGAATGTCTTCACATGCCAGGTTGTCTACTTGGGTATTGTCTGACCACTGCTTAGACTTCATGTGTTACTTCTTTCCTGCAGATTAAAAGAAATTAAAAGGCTGCTGTCACACCACTTGTCAGCACTGGGAGCCGTCGGGGAGGAATGGAGGAAGGTGTGATTTTAGGCATCCGTTTATTTCTTGGTGCCAGTGCCCACCTGAACTGCAGTGTGATTACCCAAACATCTGATGCTTGTGCATCGGGGCACCTTATGGTGCCTGTGATGGTCCTAAGTTATGAGCACTCATGGCATGGGGGCTGCTCCAATTGCAATACTTTACTTCTGGCAGCCTTCAACTCCCTCCAGATTAGTAGCTCCTGTAATGCTTGTGACTGCCAAATCAGGCCATCTGCAAACACTAAAACTTGCAAAGCTCTTTTACCAAATTCACAGCAGTCAGGCCTGGGAAATAGGTTGTGTCTTTTCAGCTGCCTGCCGGGGAAATGCTCAGCTGGCCGGCACGCGCCTCGTCCCCTCCTCGGTGTCCTGCGCCGCCCCGGGCAGCGCCGCCCCCGTCGGCCGCTCGGCTCCGGGGCGCGAGCGCGCGCCGCCGCCTTGGCACGCCACCGGGCGCCTGTGCCGAGCCCTTCTGAAACGTGCTTTGGCAAACGCTGCATAGAAGCTGTCTGACAACCCCGCCGTTTGAACCCGAAAGGCAGAAGTGACAGAGTAGCTCCGCCGCTCTATTACTGCCGGCTTATTATGTTTATTCAACATATGTTGTTATTGAATTGAAATGATATTTTGTAATTACCAAGTGAAACGAAGAAGGAAATCTTCTTTGTTGCTTTTCTCTTGGCTCCTCTTTTGGGAGGCGAGCAGCAAAGCGAGGGTGGCCGCAGCCCGGACGCGCTGCCCGCAGGAACGAAGCCGGCCGAACGCCCGCAGCCGCCCGAGGAAGCGCCCCGCCAGGCCCGCAGACCCGGCCACCCCCTGCCACACGTGGGCTTTTTACCAGCTTAGGGTGCAAGGGTGACCCGGGCTTTAGAAGGGGTCGCTGTGGTGCCGGAGGGGCCCCGCGCTGGTGGCGCTGGTGCGGCCCGGAGCCGTGCCTCCGCGGAGACGTGGAGAGGAGCAGCTCTGCAGGGCTGGTGGCTCAAGGGCAGGTAGAGCATCTCAGCGTTGGATGGGCCCCTCGCCCCCATAACGCGGGTGCAGCCTCCCAGGTATCTGCTGGTTGATTGCTGAAGCAAATAAACAAAAAGAAAAAGCAATACTGCCGCAGTCTCTTACTGCGGCTCTTCAGTGCACATCCATCGGTGCCACTAACATTTTTTCTCTTTCACAGATAGGATTTAAGCTATATTTGTTACAGGCAAACGTGTTCACACTTTCCCTCTCATCTTATGATGGTAATTTTATTCTGCTGCCCAAAGGCTTTCTGGCCGTGGGTCCACCTCGCGTTTCCTCTCTGGCGAGGGCTCTCAGAAAGCTGCAGCACACCGTGCCTGGCGGCCGAGTACCGCAGCGGGTGCGCGACGGGCTGCGCACGAAACAAGGGCTCGGCGCCACGCCACGGCGTCGCCGCACGCCGGCCCTGCCTCGCCGGCGGCAGGGCTGCTGGCCGTTCCCCACCGCTGCCGCTACGCTTCGGCGAGCACCCTGGCGTGCCGGGCTGCGCCGAGGCGCCCGGGCACCTGGCCAGGGCCAGGCCGGGGCCGGGAGCCGCCTCGCCGGGAGCGACGCGGGCGAGCGGCACTCCGCGCGCTCCTGGGGCCGCTGCCGCCCCGGCGGGCCGGGGCTCCGCCTGCCCCGCAGGCAGGAGGCGCCCACTCCTCCGCCCTCTGTCCCCGGGGATCGGCGGGCCCGCGCTAACGCCCGCCTGGGGATCGCCCCGCGCGGGGGCTGCGGCCGGCGGCCTCCGCCTCGACGGCCCCGTCGCTGCCTCCTCCTGGCTCTCTGGGCGTCCTCGCGTGCCGAATTGCCCGGGGTGGGGAGGGGGACGTAGCGGAGGCTGATTTTGGGAAGGGACGGCAGCGCACGCGAGCGATACGGGCTGAAGCAGGATTTACGCGTGGGCTCAGGGGCGGCGAGCGAGCAGGCCGCCAGCAGGCACCGCGCCTTCGAGCTGCTGCGCCCGCGCCTCAGCGTGTCGGTGAGCGGGCTCGACCTGCAAAGGCAGTTAACTCATTTCTCAACATCATTTACACATCTGCTCTGGTTCCAGTAAAGCTTCAGTTTCACATTACTAGCCTTAGCGTCATATTAAGGAAAAAAAAAAAAAAAAGCATCAGACGTGCTGTGTCATTTGCAATGAGGTCAGATGTGAAATTGCAAATAATGATGAATTTCCCGTGCTGAAATTTGGCCCGTGCGCTGGCGCTGGCAGCCGCCCCGGCAGGCGCCTGCTTGGGCCTCGCAGCCGCGGCGCGTGCCTGCGCCCCGCCGACGTCGCTGCCGCCAGAGCACGGCTAGCGCGCGTGGCTTTTACTTCCTCCTGGCTCTGTGAAGAGCTCCACTGCTCTGGTTTCACAGAGCGCCGCCCGTGAGGGTGTTTTTTTTTTTTTTTTTTTTTTTTTTTTTTTTTTTTTTAACCACTTAGGGGATGCTAAACAGAAGATGGCCAATGAAATGAAGGAAAATTTGATTACAGAAAATATAACGGTCTTCCAAACCAAGGTTCTCTCTTCCCCACAAGGAAAAAAATAAAAATAAAAGCCCTGTGGAAAAGCTGAGGAAATATTTGGGGCTGAGGTGAAAGGGACGCAGCTTGACAAGCGTGCTGAAAGCTGGATGTGGATTACCCGTGAGTGCAAAAATGAATAAATGTGTTCTGTTCCATTATATTAATGAAATGGTTAATTCGGTTGCTATAGCAACAAAGAACAGCCTTGCTAAAAAGCTAAAGGGCTATACATAATGCCTGCTACAAGGTCTCTCTAATTCTAAAGCTGATTTTCTTAGCTACAATAGAAGTGATATGTGTTTTCAATAGCATCTTAAGCTTTTGCATCAAATCCTCTCGCTAATCCAATAAATAGGCTAGTAGCATAAAATAGCATATATGTTTGCACCTCGTAAAACTTACTTATAAAAGGGGTTTACCTGCGCCGAGTGGCAGGAGGAGCTCCAGCGAGTGCCGCGTGGGGCTCTGTAAGGCGCCTGCTCCGCACGCGCCCGCCGGGGCAGCCGCGCATGTGTTACAACGGGAAGTTCCTGCAACTACCAGACACGTGGCTGCGCGGCAGCTCGCTGCAGAGGTAGCCGCAACACCGAGCCCTAGTTACGCTTACCGCCCTGTTAGGTATTTCACCTTACAGACATCATGGACCCTGCTTGCTTTCTTTCCGCTTGCATTTTTCAGTATGATGTTGTTTGAGAATAATAATGCTTAAAGATTTCAGTCGGGAATCCCGTGGGGCTTTTGTTTGCATGCTAATGTCAAAGCGTGCCCCATGGCCCTGCCCGCGGCTGGGACAGGATGTGAATTAATGTTAAAGTCTACGTTAAAGCAAAGGAGGGGGGCCCATTTGCCCGGTCCGAGGGGGCCTGTGCCAGGCCCCGCAGCGCTGCCGCTGGCCGGGGGATCGGGGCCAGAGCTGGGAAGGCAGCGCCGCGCAGCCCCAGCCGGCCTCTGCTCGGGAAGGAGCCATGCGCCACAGCAAGGCGTGCTTGCAGTTGCTGTGGGGCTCTCTTGGTAGAGCGAGAGCTGTCAAACACCACTTTCTGCTTGCTTTTCACACCATAACTGCAAGAAACCATCATGCACCCCTGCGAGAAGCAGACAGCCCTGCTCCCACCCACTAAACTCTGTGTCTTGCACCCACATAATTGAAACAGATGATTTTTATCTTCACGCCCTCTAAATTTGCATAAGGACAGCTCATTTCCTAAGATGCATCAGTTTTCGACCACTGGGCATAAAGCCTTCAGTGCCTAGGCCTAAACCTGTTTCCATGAAGGCAAAAGCTGTGACTGTTACTAGTCTCTGGACTAAACAGGTGAGAAAAGTGTCCTTGGACTGATGATCAGCCCTAGCCATTGGGGTGCGACTGGGATGGTTACCTGTGAGCTGTCCACTGGAAGCATTCGACACTGACTGCTGCTTTCTCAGCTGCAGTGTAACAAAAAAGAGCCCTCCGAGCTGAAGGTGTTCATACTGAGGACCAGCTTTAACCGTGTCATGATTTAATGTGTCGAAGAAGAAAAGTGCTTGGTCTTGGGAGAAGATGAAGGAAGAAAGCAGTTGGAGCTGTTTTACTGAACTTACTTACATGAAATTCATTTAAGACTCTGCAGTCGCTACTGACCATTACACAGTACTACAAAACATGTGAGCAACAACTTTTTAAACTATTTTTCGTCCTTGTCTTAAGAAGGCTCTTGTTGTCAAATACTTGCAAAGCCCCATGGCTAAGCAGACAGGTAAGCACCATCTATAATCTGCATTTTGAAGCCGGAAGGCTTTGCTGTTCCTGCAGAGGGCTGTAAAACCAGGAGCCAGGGAACTGGGGAAACCTTCCTGCTGCTCAGTGGTGCTGCAACAGCGCGTTTACTGGAGATGCTTGATACTTCTACAGCAGTATCAACCCCCAGTGAATTCAGGTGTCTGGTAGTACTTGGCAAAGCACGCATAGACCGACCAGTCCGGGTTTTCAGCTGCTGAGGCCCAGTGGGACAGCATTCCTGTTCCAGCTGGCGCTAGTTCACATATGTTGCCCAGCCTGGGAACGCAAAATCACCCAGGTGACACTGCAAGGTAAATCTTAGCAATTCTTTCACAGAAAATGATCGGTTGCATTTTATTGTGGTAACTTTATTTTACTTCAACTAGAAGTGTGTGTGTGTTTATCACCAAGCTCTGAGGTTGTTTAGAGACATTGCCTGTGAAGAGGAATTATGCATCTGCTTGCTGGGGAGCAGTGCAGCTTTCTTGCTTTATGACCACAGGAAGCTCCATGCCAGTATCAGCAAACCTCACACTGGGCAGAGTTTGAACGCAAAGAAACAAGGAGGGAGAAATGAGTGGGGACTCTCTACTGAGCAAGGCTGCTGTGGAAATCTGCACAAGACCCAGCACACCAATTGGTGGAGGAACTATGAAAAGCTGTTCTCAAGAAATGGATGTAGCCTGTACAGTTTCTCACAAAAGAAAGAAAATGGCAGCAGCAAAGACGAAGCAACCCAGATGGTCCATAAGCAGACTAATTATATGAAAGACCCAGAAGCAACTCTGAAGTTACCAATCCAGCTGCCTGGAGAGTCTGCCAGGTTGCCAGATGTTGCCAATGAAAACTTATCTTCCACAGTTCATCAAAAGAGTGCAGCAGCCTGGTGAAGTGAAACTGCCGCCAATAAAATGAATATTTTATCTAAAAAATATTTTATACTAGGAAACATGTTGAAAGATATAAAATTTTAACAACATGCCCAACCCCATGTTACAGTAGATAAATAATGAAGCATACACCATTAACATGCAGAATATGTTGGCAGGCTCTTCTTATTGATAGGAAGCATCTATGCTGAACATCATTATATTTCTGTGGCTACAGTCTTGGATTGTGTTAAACAAGGTGGTTTTATGTGGCACTCAGTTGGGGTTTGGATGGTTTGCCTTGAAGCTAGTAGCCACTTTTGCCCCATTGACATAAAAGGCTAAAAGACAACAAAGCTGGAGCAGGCAAAGGTGCCGGCAGTATGTGCTGGAAGACGGGGCAAAGGCAGAAATGACAGCGGGCCTTTCTGCGGCTGCCCGGCTGCTGCGTCACGGCGCTCACCTGCCCCACCACGGAAAGCCCTGCATCCTGGAGGAGACGACAGTGAGGGCATGGAAACTAGAGAAGTAATTTGTATTTTGCTTCTTCCAAATTTTATGGAATAAACAATCGGTGTCTGCAAACCAGTCGTCCTCTAACAAGCAGCGTAGTATTAGTGTGCCTAACAGCACACACGTACATTGGCTGCAACACAGGAAATACAGGCTACTCATCAGATTCATGCATGGAAGATGATAGTTTTAATTTTGCTAAAAGAGGAACATTAAGAGAAAATAATATAAATTAATATTTAATATAAAATCATAAAATTATATATTTTAATTCCTATGTAATTTTTCAAATGCAGCTATTATGGTTGTCAATATAGTGCCTTGGAAATATTATATCTGTTCATTTTAGAGGCCAAAAGCCAAACTGCCTGTATAGCCTGTTAGCAAGGCAAAACATCTCTTTTTCCAATGAACGTGTATGAGTGCATTGGGATTCACACAAGCAGATTTGGCAGCTTTTTCAAGTATTTCTTGGACTGCAGAGCATACACTGAACATGGGGAGTTTTTTCTGTTGGAATATGATGTGAATACGAATGTGCTAGTGGAGCAGAGGAGGATGAGCTATGGCATTTCTATTATAATTTAATATCAAGTACAGTTTACAATATTTTTATAATGATAATCAACAGGAAAACGTGTAAACATTAGTGAGGGGTAGGTTCACAGGATCTAGCCCAGCATGTCTTAAATAATACATAATTCCTTAAATGTGCAACTAAATCACTGAAATATATGAGCTCAATTTGGAGCCTTTTACACTTTGAAAATTCATATCCCTTCTTTAATAACTGGCTACAGCGTTTGCAGAATAGACCAGATTTTCTGATTTGTTTCCTTGGCTCCTGAATGTGGCTAAAAGGGATGGATTGCCCAAGACAGATGCAAAAATCTATAAATATGTTTTATATATATAACATAAATAAATAAATAAAGCCAGGAATATAAATAAATAAATATACCTATAATAAACCTGTAAATATGTTATAGATATATAACATAAATAAATAAAATGCAGGAATATGTCTTTTGTGGATGCCTGTTTATATCTTGCTTCACCCGGATGACTTAAAGACAATTCTGCAGGAAATGTAAGCGTGGCCATTTCTCTGAGCTCCTGTAGTGCTTAGATTTATTGCTGATTGTCAGAGTTAGAAAGTATCCGCATTCCTTCGGGAAGACATTTCCCCAAACTGTTAATGGACTTGATGATAGAACAGAAGAGGGGGAGAGGGTGGGCAGGGAGCAAGAACCTGAGCAGTGTAACCCACTTTTCCTTCTCCCCTAAACAAAAATTACAGTCTTGATTATAATCTTGACTCATAAAGAATGTCTCTAACCGTTTAAAGATTACTCAATAGCTGCTTGGGCACACTGGATATCCTGAGACTACTGAATATCATTGGAAAAGCTCAGATTTTGCTGCTGAATTTGTGATGTACGTGTACATGTACTATGCTACTTAAATTAGGTCTCTTGGTATTGTGCTGTATTTAAAAGAAGCCAAGCTACCAGAGGTGATGCCTTCAGTATAGTAAGAGCAATCAGGACTGATGATACAGCACCACGAGACATACCAGAAGCTGTCCAGTTCAGCCTCGCATGTGCCATGGTAGTCTCTCGTGCTTTGGATTCTCTATAGCGAGCTACTTTTCCTTGCATTTGCTAACTGAAATCATAAAAATGCTACCTGCAGAAGATCCGAATTTGATATCTCATCCTGCCTTTCTCAAGGGCTTACTGCTTGCCAACCAGCTCCTTGAAAGGGATTCAAAACATATACGCACAGAATCACAGACTTCTTCATCTCTAGCATTCACAAAACAGTCTGCTCTTACAGTGAATCTCCTATAGCTCAAGGAATATCAGACACTACTGAAAGACCAAGAGCTTTAATGAAGTTTCAGGTAAATATCTTCTAAGCAATATGATTATCTGTTACTACATGAGTATGAAAAAAACCAAAATGATGAACAGAAAAATTAAAGTATGAAGAGAAACTGTGCTTGAGCCTGCCAAGGGGTCTTATCGAATGAGCTCAAAGTGTCCTCAGAACAGTGTTAGTGAAGCAGGGACACCGAATGAAATGACACTTTAAAATGTTAGAGAGGCAAAGCATGTGTGTGCATGTGCGTGCATATGCAGAAAGGCTGTAAAAGAGAAGGACAAGTCAAAGGAAGACAAAGAGATTCCAGAGAGGGGCAAAGAGCATGTTGCATTCTGCACTGTAGGCAGTTGACGGAATAGTGTACACACAAACTAACTCATTAATGATTCCCAGAGTGAATTATAGAGATCATGAAAGACCACCTGACAAGCCTCTAGAAGGAAAACCTATTTATCAAATGAAAATACAAACCAAGTCGCTTTTAACATTTATTTGTAATTTGGTACACAATTCATAAACCAAGAAATTAAAGTTAGGGTATACTTTTAATCAAAGATTTGCTGATCACAATGTAGGGTATAAGAAATTGAATGGATACATCATTTATTATTATTATGAAAATAAAGGCTTTATGTTTTCAAGTGGAGTAAGCTAGATTGCAATGTATTCATATTAGAAAGCTGCTATTGCACAGGAATACTGAGATTTTGTTTAGCAATACCGACAAATCTGTGTTTCTTTCTGGTTGTGAAGTTACTATAACCATACATAAGCACTAAATATGAAGAATTGGCATTGGGGGAAATCATCTTGTCTGTTTGCCCTATACATATGTGTTTGGCAAACGTAGTCTGCAGGGTAAATACTCCATTTGCAAGTAATCAGATCTCTGACCTGTAACATGCACATTTTGGAGCATTAATTGACACAATTAAAAAGTTATTTAGAGGATGAGCTTGAAGCAAAAAAAGTTATCATGGCTCAGAATCCTGAAATCCAACCTGGACTTCCTAATAATCTGATTTAAACATTTTTAGAGAGATGATAAAATTGTTCACAAATGAAAAAATAACACTAAAGCAATCAATGTAACATACAAATTTGAAGAGTCCAGTATGTGTTAGTGGATAGCAAATTTATTGTATAAAATCTCAAGTGTAAGGAAGAATTAGAAAGGATTATAAAAATACACTACTATATGCTGTGGTAGTTGAAAGTGATTAATCCAGTTCTTAAATCCCATTTTAAACTCCCTTTCATTTTTTCCCATAGAAAAATAGAAGCCACATTGCTTTGTTTGAATGTTATGTACTTAATTATGTCTTCTAAGAAACTGTTTTAAAACTAAATGCAATGCTTAATTACAAAATCCCTCCTTGAAAACAGTTAGCTTGTACATTGATTTGTAGTTCATTAAAAATGCTTTCTTAATTATATTTACAGCCAGAAATTACACAAAGATTAAACAGACTACAGAGGAATTTGGAAACTGTGGCATGAATTGTAAGGAAAAGGTTATATTTCAAATAATGGACAACTGACAGCTATGACTGACTAATTACTGCCTTCCTGTAATTTAAAAACTTAATTGTCATAAAAATAATAATTGGAAAAAACAGTGTTCCTTGTAATGGCTATCAATATTACATTTTTTTATAAGAGCAGACTTTCAAGTACTAATTAGAAAGCAAATCAATTGCATCAAAGAACCGTAAAGTTCACACGAGCTGTCGGACCCGTCACCTCAACACGCGGGGTCCACCGCTAAGGGCAGCCCTCGCTTTGGTTCGTACGGGGTTGTCCTGGAAACCATGCGGATGCAGTCAATAACCGGGCAGACGCTGAGACACAGGGTGCAGCCGGTACAAGCGTCAGTAACCGTGGGCAGGTGGGTTTCGGGATCAAACCGTATAGCCTGCGAACAGAAATAAACATTATTGATGTCACTCATGGAAAAGGTCAAAACTGCTCCCATTTTAGTGTCTGCGCTTCCCGTACTACAGCGCTTGGAGACATCTTTGTGTGATTCTGCACTGCAGCTATAGCAACTGTAACTGGCAGGAAAACAAAAAACAACCCCCCAACACTTCAGAATAGAAATAGGGGCCAAATTGTATCTCAGTGAAAGCTCACTGCTACAAGGGCTGGTTAGGGAAGGATGAGTTTGCCCAATGATGCTTAAACAACCAAGAGGGATAGTCTCCTTCGTGAGAAGAAAATATTTCGTAGCATAGCAATTCAGCAGGTTTATTAGTTCACAGGAGATATCAGGACATTCTTGTATGGATTCAACACAACGCTGGCTGCAAACGCTCTCATGCGTTCCTTTGACTTTTATTTTTGGCACAGCATAAACAATCTAATTTAATAGAAGGTAGTGACAAATACAGCATGCTGTGCCTCATGTGATTATTTTTCTTTGCAAATCTTCAAAAGGGATATCTGTGTTTTGGGCAGGCAGAGCTTGCTTTATTTCTCATGTTTCCGTGCAGTGAATCCTCATTACCAACTAGTGATGAGTGTATTTCAATGTAAAATAACAATTGCTGTCTCAATGAAATAAGCCCTTGCTATAATGGAAATGCCAATTAAAAGCAAAAACAAAAGCATCACACAACTGCAAAAGCCTCTAAGAAACAAACCTAGAGAAGTAAAAATAAAAAATGTTTGGTTGAATTTACTTTTAAGAGTTTCAGGAAGGAAAGGTCAGGCCTTAAAGCCAAACTCTCACTGATCTGCAAACAAGTGGTGTCTTAGCAAATCTCCCTCACTACCCTCAGCAACTAGGGGAGCAAGAGGGGACATAGGTTATTCCTAGGTGCTTCTGCAGGTCTGCTCCAAAGGCAGGTTTGAGACGCTGGGGCTTCGCTATCAGGGAAGCACAGAAGTTGCTGTAGCAACCAGCAAGAGCACAAAGTACGCATTAACTGCCGTGAATCTACAAGTTTTAGTTTAGCTTGAGGACAAAGCAAGCTTTGGTTTGTGCGTGTTTGAAAAGGGCTCATTCCTCTTTCCCTAATAACAATGCGCATCTTGAAAGAAGGTTCAGAGGTAGAGGAATTTAGGACTACAGCATTAACTTCAAGTCAAGGAAAGCTCTTCTGCTTCTCTCCTACAAGGTGGCAGCTCTGCAGAGCAGCATGGCCATTTTGGAAACAAAGATCAGCATAAAGCAGATGATTTTTTGAAGTGGAGGAGGAGGGGGACTTTTGATTTCTTTGCAATTAAGTAGATGGGAAAAGCATTCTTCCTGCTGAGAAATCCCCCCCCCCCCCGGGATTTTAAGTGTTGGTTCGTTTGGTGCCAGGTATTATTATTTTCTGTTACAGAAAAAAAAGTTACACTAAATGAGAACACAGTCTTTTACTCTCCAAAGGCTACATCTTCCACTTCACTGGAAAATCTGATGGAAGGAGAAGCAGTAAAGATTGCACTGTCAAGAATAAATTTAGATAGTTAAAGGACTACCGTAATAATCTAATCTGGTTTAGATACAGCATTAATTTTCTCTTATCAGCAGGAAAAAAATGTCTACCTTTGCTTTGAAATGCTTTTTGTAATTGCAGGGGTTGATTTTAAATGGGAAGACATCTTTTTTTACTGTATGTAGTTAAAATCATCAGACTTACTATTGAATAGACTGAATTAAAGATAAAGAAAACATTCCCTACAACTTATGCTAATATACACTGCAAAAAGAAGTAGTTTGCTAGCAACAGCAACCCCAGCTCAAAATTGTCTATCTTTTGGTCACAATGATTGCCACAGAAATGATGCAATTTTCAACCTACTGCTCTAAACCCTGGCAGGTATCTTGGAGAAAGGATTTGTACCACCTGCCTGAAACCTGCATTGGTTCAACTTCAGTTAGATGGAATACCAGCTGGCTTTCTTAAAAGGCATTTGTCAATGAGAACGTCTCCTGTGTCCCCAGGTCCTGGGAGCGGGACTGGGTGCATTCTTCCTGGTCTCTTTCATGTACTTGAAGATCTCCAAAGAACTGTATTTACTGCCACCTGAAACGGGTCTCCTTCACTTTCTTCCTCTTAAAAAGAATCCCAGTTCCCATGTGCAGTTAGGGCGAGACAGGAGAGCGACCTCGAGAGAGACGGTGAGGTGCGACCCTCCAGACCATGCCTGGCTGAGCGGTGTCCCCACCGCTGTACAGATGGCTCAGACAGGCCTCGTGTGGCATAGCCTGGGAGCATGCTGGGGTTAGAATCCAGTATTTTAGACATCTGTTTTTACCACCTGCTCATTAACAGAAGGTGAATTCTTTCTTCCCAGCAGCAGAAAGATAACTCATTGTGTCTTGCTGCTAATTACAGCTGTGCCCTTACCTGGTAGCCAGAATCATTACAGGTCATGTAACATTTGCCACAGTTGATACACATTTCCTCGTCAATCAGAGCCACAACTTGCTCTGTGTTGCTTAGTTCGCCATATGCTCCAATATACTGCAGTGCTTTTCCAATTACATCCTAGGAAAAAAAGGTTACTGACTCATTTAGAAATAGCTAAATTGTTTCTATAGCTGTGTAGGAGCACACTCTAGTATTTTAGTAAGAAAGATTTAGCTATCATTGTGATGGTGTTTAGGATTTTTATAAATGTCCAAGTTGCCAAGCGTCATATATCCTGTAAAATACAGACAAAGGATGCTCCATACAGGAACATTTCAAACACAGGCAGCACTTAAAATATATATCTGTATACAAATAAGTTACACATTTAGCAGTTGATTTTGAATATGCTATTTTAATTCATCTATGTTTTGCCATTATTATGTGAAGCTTCAAGAAGCAAAACGGAGCACAAAAGAGGAGTGACACAAACACGTCACACAAACAAGCTGATCATCCTTGGCTGTTTTTCATTAGCATGGATTTAAGAACTCACATGAAGAAAAGAAAGGGGCATGATCAAAAAAAACGTCAAAGAGAACAATAATTGCTTTTCTTTCTTTAGAAAGATGAGCTAATGACATGAAGATCATCAGTTTATTGTAAATACTGTAAAAGAATAAGATGTGGGGCTGATCCTGCAAATCTGGATTCAGTTCTGTAAACTTCACAGTTAGGAGATGCAGAAATGGAGGTTTGTGTGATCAATCTTATATATCTGTGCTGCAAATTTAAAATGTGCATGACAAGGCCAGAGTATGGGTATGTACGACAAGGGGAAGACCTCATCTCTGAAAGAAGCTGCTGGGACAAAACAGACTGCAAACCATTCCTGCTTTACGTAAGGGGAAGTGCACAGGTCAGTGGCAGTTCTACTGCACTGAGTCAATGGTAGAGATGGGACAAGTCCCAGGTTGTTCAGACTACACGGGTAGGATAGCACAGGTGATGGACAGATGATAGACACTGCTGCACTTTAAAAGACTTGCTTCATGGTAGTGATATTGGTAGTACTATATTGGCTGACTGGATATTTTCTGAGGTTACTAAATGGGCTTCAACAACAATTCCCATGTTGAAATCAAACCAGATTTTAAATACAGGATTCTATATTGTTAAAAAAAATACTAAGGTCAGTAAGTGAAGGTTATATGATGCAACTATACATTTTACTTTCACTGCAAAACCAGGAATAACTCTTAAGTGTTAGAGAAATTTCACTGAGTTATAGGTGAGCAGAACTGGCTTCAAAATCATGCTACCGTAATAAACCAAGAAGTCATTATGATTTTCATTATGGAACTTGATCCAAGTCAATTGAAAAACTCTCAACATCA
This sequence comes from Rhea pennata, assembly GCF_028389875.1. Lineage (NCBI taxonomy): Eukaryota > Metazoa > Chordata > Aves > Rheiformes > Rheidae > Rhea > Rhea pennata. The sequence continues at coordinate 20,637,263 of NC_084670.1, forward strand.
AGCCAAATACGAGACACAGACAAGTCTGTCTAGAATTACAAGCTTCAAAGTCTTTACCTTTGGTCTTGCATGACCAAGAAACATGATAAGAATTTCTTTTCATATTCTGTTTCTCAATATTTTTTGAACAAGCAATACTTATCTTATTCCTATCAGTCAGAAAGTGTTCTGAAATGGTTAGCAAACACTTCAAGCTTGTAGTAATACACTATATTTAACCTATATAATCTATAATCACATACAATGCTCTATATTGTTTTCAATTCTTAATTAGAAAATTGCAGAAGAATTGGATTACAGTAACTTAAATTTTCATTGCATATATTATTTTGGACAGCTTTATTTTCGAACACACTAAGCATCAATGACTCTTCCTATGCTACCTCAAAGGAAAAAAGGCAGTATGACTTTATCAATGTTACCTCTAAAGGAAAGCTTTGCTACACGAATTAACGCAAAAATGGGTCCAACTATGTCTTCCTGATTCTGCCAAAAACTTGCAACAATTCTACTTTCTGAATGAATGGCTCCCATTCATTTCAGAGAAATTTTAACACTGAGGCCTCCCTGGCCTTGATCATTTAAATCATAAGAATATCTTTATGCAATGAGACAAACTTCTAGTTCATTGGATACAGTGGTAAGATCTATGGGAAAAGAAAGTTGCTATTAATGACAGATGAGTTCGCAATTCAGCTATATCCCCAATCCGGGAGGAAGGACAAGGAAATTCTACTGCAAGTGAGCAAGTTATCACAGCTTAATGAGTTAGCACTCATCACCAGAACTGTGCAAGCTGACTATGTGCATGGTCCAAATTCATTGCAAATTTGAAGTAAAATCTGTTTGCTTAAACCACTATTAAAGGTCAATTAACCATCACAAAAGTGTTTAAGCTAATACCTTTTACTTCGCTATTGCAAAGGGCTAGGCTTGAGCACACAGCCCTTTACTGTGCCTCCACTGATGAGCTACAGTAACTCAATCAAATATAATCCCTTAGGAGAACTGCCCACACTCCTGTATTTTCATTTCCATGTCTTACTCAGAAATGTTCATGATTTACTGGGAATTGCTCAGCAGTTTTCTGGTTGCTATGGTTCTCAGGTTTCTATAGTATTCTGTACCATAGTTTAGAAATTGTAATTGTAGAATTCTGCTCTAGATTTTTGCAAGTTTCCTGTAGGTGTGTCTGTATCATACTTGTTACAGATTTCAAAACATATATGTGTGTTTTTGTGTAGTCTGCTGCCTCCAGCAATATTAAGTATCCTAAAAGCCTCTCTCTTGTGTATACAGCCTCCAAACCTTCCACTGTATGTCACAAACGCATGTGGTGTCTGCAAGTACTAGACTGTGTCTTTGTATTTCAGAGTTTGAATAAATGATATAAAACCTGTGCAACATACAGTGAAGTAGCTTTTCACTGTCTGCTCATGTTTTAAAGGTATCTACATGGGGAGATTCCCAGTAGTGAAGGGCTTTTTAATCTAACAGACAAAGGCATCACAAAATGCAGGGCTGGGAGCTTAAGATACAAAAACCCCAACTAGAAAGCAGGCAGACATTTAAACAGCATAATTAATTAACCCAGCACAATTTTCCCAGGGACATGTTCACATCTGTATTCTTTAAGTAGGGGTTGGATGTTAAAATAAAAAAAGAAAACAAAGCTCATGCAGGATTCCAGAGAAAAGATACTCAGATGATCAGGGGATGGAGGATCTTACTTCCAAAAGGACACAAAAAAAGCCTAACAGGATGTTTATCCTAGCAAGATGAAGGCAGAGCAGGGTATGATGTCTCTTTATATATACCTCAGGGCGGGAAAAGAGCTAGTTAAGCTAAATGACAATGTTGGCACAAGAACACATGGTTATAAGCCAGCCATGAATAAATTTAAAGCTGAAAATTAGAAAAGCGTTTTTCAATAGGAAAGGAGTACGGTGGTTAATGGCCTTCCAGGGAGGTGGCTGGGGGACAGGAGGGAGACGGACCAAATTTTAGGATAGCATTAGGTAAGCAAGCTGAGGAAAGGTACTGAAATGGTTGCTTAGAAGAACATGATCAAAATGGATTTTTCAAGCCATAAAACCTACAAAGGGAATAACAAAATCAATGCATGTGTCATATTGTTGAATTTGTAACCAAGTCTCACTTCTCACAGCTCACAAAATATACTTTGTGGGGCCTGGGATCCCAGGTAGGGAGGATGATGGCACTTTAGAGGCCTGGAAGTGATTTCTAAAGACTGTGTCAATGACCTACAGCTCATTTACACTCCTGCATGATGTGTCTTTTAATCACTTCTTTCTCTCAAGCAAGAACTATATCTTTATTCAACTGCCAAGTTTCAAGATTTTATTGACTAAAAAAGTACAAGTACTTAAAAATGTTTTGCAGGTGCACTCTTTTACAGATTCTTAAACTATCTCAGAGCTTCTTGCTTCCATCAAATCACAAACATTTGGAACAAAATAAACAGGGCAGCAAGAAATAATCAGCTTTCACAGTTTAAAGTGAGGTTTCACTCTAAAAAGTGACTGTCTAAAATGGCGCTAGGGGATTCCACACTTACTAACTCTCCATGGCCTCCAGATCAAATTTGCACTGTTTACCGTATAATGATTTTTTTGCCAACTGCCAGACCTGCAAACAGAAGCCAGGTTGTGAAAGTCAAGCTGTGTTCTTTCTGCCTTGTGCATTATCAGCAGCAATAAAAAAAATCTGAAAGTTAAATTTTGTCCTAAGTTACACCTTTGCAATCTCAATGACTTTGAATGCTCCTTTAGGTTACTGCTGTGCTGTCCCACTCTTCTCAAAAAAACTACACCAAAAACTGGGAAAGGAATTTAGTCCTGCAACTGGCATTGGCAGAGAATTCTGTTGCTATGGTGAGAATGAGAACAGAATCCATTAGTTTTATGTTACTAATGAGTACAGGAAAAATTCATTCTGTCACTAAGCTAAGCAGATGCGGTTTTGAGTACACACAAGGAACAGATCTGTTCAGTAGGATGTTCTTATTTTTACATGCTACTTTTATTACTGTAGTTGCATTTTTAATGTTAATATATCAAACATTTTATGGTGATTAGCTTTTCATTAGCCATCACTAGTAAACCTATATTTGCAAATATAACTCTCAGTTCAGGCATGGTTCTTCAGTTGCCTTGTGGGCCACAAATCTCTAGCTTCACATAGACCCCACTCCATCTGCTCTAGAGATGAGGGACAGCACAACCCTCTAGCTAGAAGGTCATGCACAAGCCAGGTATTGAGTGTCATATAGGAAGTTCAAAGGGAGCATGTATGCCTGTGCTTTTAGAGCACCTTTTGAGAACCCATAAAACACTTAGGCATGTTACATAATGTTCAGCAGAAAGGTTCGCTGACTGGGACTGCTGGGCACATGACGCTGCCAAAAACTGCAGGTGGGGACCATGGAGTAATTGGCAGAGCAACAGGCTTTGAGCTCTGCCTCTCCTGAGCAGCAGCCTTTCCTAAGGAAGAGCCTCAGCCTTGATCTTCAACAAATCATCCAACATATAGTTCTGCGCTTGAGCCAAGTACTCCATTAGTTCATTATTGTTTATGAGGTGTTTGTGCAGTTCTCAGAATTCAATGGGTTGTGAAAGAACAAGGGCCTCCACAGAAATGCCCTTACTAGGGAATAAAGAGAGCGTTGAAAGAGGATGAAATGTTGCAGAGAAACTAAATGACTTGTCTGTACCAATCTTTTATCTCCTTTGGGGAGATACCTGCCTTCCGCCCACTCTTTTTTGGTAATAAAGGTGAAGTACTATCAAAGATAGGGACAACAAAAGAAGAAAAGTTGGGAAAAAATAGATTAAGAAGAATAAGCCACCAGGACAACAGAGTACTTGGCCAAAGTGAATTTAATGTAAAGGGGCTAACAAAAATATGTAATCTCATTAAAACTAACATTATATTGAAAGATTACAAATACTTTGCCAGTAGTTAAAAGAGTTACTAAATGTGCTCTGAGATTTAGAGACCTCTAAGCCTTATTTCAGTAAATCAAGTAAAACAGTTGCAGTACTAATTAAAGGCAGACTTAGACAATAACTCAAATGAACCTTTACTACATAACTCAATATGGCTTTTGTAAAGGAAAATTGTGCTTCTTGGATCTATTACAATTCTTTATATACACTGTGAAGCAATAAATACAAAAGAACCAATTGGTAAATTTTACATTTCAGTGAGCTTCTGACACAGGCTTTTTCACAAGAAATTAAGCAGCCATGAAGTGGGATCGGGAGTTGTCTAAACAAGTTGGCTAATCAGAAATAAAAAGAAATAAAGAGCTGGAATATAATGATCAATGTTCGGAAAAGGCAAAATATTAACAGAAGAAAGTGCCTCAATTTTCTGATTTATATATGATGTTTAATATGCTTGTCTGTGTTCCAGGAAAAGGTTTGAACAAGAGGACTTTGAAGTCAACACTAACTTTAGTTTAAATAAAATTAAAGAAAACTCTGGAGAACTTTTACATACAGTAGCACGGTGTCCTTCCTCTGTTTTGGGCTACTAGCTCAACACCAGTCATTACACAACCCGTTTAAGCTGTCTTTTGGCAATCAGAAGGGGCAAGGAAAAGAAGATTGACCCTAGGATGTCGGCACACAGCTGATAAACAAATCTGCTTAAGCTGTCGTGTCTAACGAGAATACCTTCTGAGGTACTCTGCTAGGGAAGGGATCATTATGGGCTACTGCATACAGCATACACGTATTGCTCTGATTCATGTTGGAGCCAATACTTGGAGAAGCAGACTCAGAGTCCCATAAATCATGGCTGTAGAGTTACTCTAGAGGAAAAAGTAGGCCCAGACACGTAGTTCCACCTGACATAAGTAAGTTCATGATGAAGATCATGACCACATCATCTTTTGCAGGCAGGCAAACACAAGATAAATCTACTCACGTGGTGAAGCACCTGGATGCAGGCCAGGAATGCTCCAAATGGTACACTGTTATGGCAGAATAGTGCTGTGCTTAGGCATATACCTTACCTCTCCGGAGAGCTTTATAGATTATGCACAGTGCTGGAGTAAATGTGACTAGATGGCTTCCAGCCAGATGCTGCCATCAGTACAGCTGACTTGCATACATGTGCAAAAGACCATGTAGACATATTGCTACATACATAAGTGAAAAACTTCAAACTGGAGGAATGTAAGCTTCAGGGACACTATGGATATTTTTTCAACAGATGAGACAACGTATCATGTCCTAGCTAAGCTGATAAGCAAAGCTATGTCAGAAAGTTTAAAATAGTTTAAACTTACTGAACAGGGCAACCTATACAGAGGAAAAAAAGAATACAATAAGCAGATAAATGGTGACCAAATATTATGGTATAGGCCCTCAAGGACAAAGAACTAAAATATTAGGAAAAAAGCACAGAAAAGATATAAAGAAAGAAAATTAAAGTAATAAGGAGGTAACCTGAGGTGCAGGGACATGCATGGGAACGCTACAGAAGTTCAACTAAAAAGAAAAGATCCAGGGCATACATCTGAGCACTGCAGGAATTCTCATATTACAGAAAAGTGCAAAAAGAAACTACTCTGCTGAATATCAAAGTACGAAGTTTCAATTAATATTGAAAAATAGAGAAAATAAAGAGAAAAGCTATGGGAAAAGCCATCCAAAAAATAAATTAGATTTTGGATAATCACAGAGGGTTTTTAAATCTATAAAAAAGGCATTTTGGCAGTGGGTAGAATTTAAACAAATGTTGGAATTTACATATCACCAACCCAACAGCAGATCAGACAGATGAGGCAGTTCTAGGCAGGCATCAGGAAATTTGCTGCAAGTCTTCAAAAACATAGCCAGCCAAACCAAGGGACATTGCTGTTTTAAGGACTGCCAGCTCTTAGGTCCTTTCCATATTTCTAGAGTACCTACTTCTCCATTGCTCCAGAAAACTGGAGGTAGGTTGGGAATAGCTGTAAGCGTTGAAAGGATTTAGAGGCTTAACCCATTTAAAAGTCAGGCTTTCACAATGGGCCAGAGCTGATGCTATGTAGCCATCCGCCCATTTTGCTGCAAGAGAGAGGTGGTCCACCAGTTTGCCCCTGAAAACCTTGTAGATTAACAGTCATAAAACACATACACGCACAAACACAGACATATGTACACACATGTACGCTTAAGAATCAATAAAACATTTAAATTTAAATTTAACACATAAATCATTTAAAAGCATTTCCCAGAATGAAGGGAAAATCCCAGGATTCAACTCTACATTGCACCCTTGCCTGCGAGCACTGCCATGGTACATGCCAGAGGGGAGAACAACCAGCCAAAGGCACCCGCCGGGCCCTTGTGCTGAGTGCTGGGTTGCAGCTCTCACATGTAGGGATTTGCAGGGCCCAACAGCCTCTGCAAGCACAGCACCACTGCCTGCCCCGCGCCGCTGCTGGGCCAGCATCGCCACGCTTCTCGCATGGCACAGGTGGACACTTCCCAACACAGGGATACCCAGTCTGCACAAACAACACACATCCCTTGCTCGTTCGTAGGATCAGTCAGGACAGCACTGCAGATGGTATGGGAGCTGATAGTTCTAAACGAGAACAGTTCTTGGACAGTTACAGATAAAACCACTCCATGAGCTCGTTTGACTTCCCCTGTGGTGAACTTGTGGTCAGGGAAGGGTATCAGAGTCACCTTTCTTCATTAAGCTTCACTTATCCTCTTTAATGAATATTCTGAATGTTCCCGGCAGATTTTCTCCACAAAATCTTGTGGATGGATCTATTAATAATAAACTTTGCTAACACTTCCTTTTGGAGTAACAAGTTCCCTAACTTAAAGAAAAATCCAGGTATACCACTGTTCCTTAGTGGGCCTCCTCATTGCTGTTTTTCTCATTATGGTTTAAACATTCCTGTCTAAAGAGGTGGTTGAGCTGAAAGACTCATGAATCCACTTTGGTGATTCCTACCTTCTCCTAATTGCTTCAGTCTTGTTTAAATTAAGGCTAACCTGATTCCTCTGAGAAGCTCCTCAGAGACACCACATAAAAGCATTCAATGTCTTTATAAACAGAAGCTTCTGTTTTGGGAAATTCATTTTATCTTCCCTGAAGTAGGGCCTCTTTTCTTCTTTTTAACCAGTCTCCTTTTTTGGTTTTGTACTTGGAGCTGGGCTTGATAAATTATTGACCTCAAGTTTTTATTTATGTTTTTTTCAAGTTTTTATGTCTGTCTTTCCCTCTTGCTAAACTTTTTCCTTCATTCTGTTTGTTTGCTTTTGGATGGTATTAGTTTTTTTGGTTTTCTGTTGTTTTTAGAAGCAAGCTATCTCATTGAAAATGCAGTTATTGGTTGTTGCTGTTTCTTTCTCTTATCCCCAACATCAATACTCTCCCTGCAAAGAGAATAAAACCATAAAACCTTTGAGGTCAAGCAGTCTTTGAAAATGTTCATCATTGTCAAAGAGAAAAAGTATATTGCTGTTCTTTGGATCCTTTCATATACATAAAGAAGGGAACCTCAGCACAAGAGGAAGGAAGCTATTTGCAATAGCATGGTATAAACCAAAACAATCATCAGGCCCAAAAAGTAAGGAGGTCTACAGAAGTGGCAAACTCTTCAAGTTAGACAAGATGATGACTCAAAAATTGTCCTTGATCTGTTCTACATTGTATCAACCAGCTTCCGATGCTGCATATGCTGGTAAATTCTGCAATATTCCCTTTGGAATCATATGTGTTATTTTGGGCCGTTGATCACATGTTTTATCTTTGGCCTTATTTTTGCAAGAATTTTTAGCTTAGTTGGTTAGAGCATGGTGCCAACAATGTCAAGGTCGTAAGTTCGATCCCCGTATGGGCCACTTGCTTGAGGGTTGGACTAGATGATCTCCAGAGGTCCCTTCCAACCTTCTGAATTCTATGATTCTATTCTATAGTTCTAATTCATACAGGGCTGATCATATGGTGAAAGTTACCTATCCATGATGGGGTCATAGGTTTTATTTTCACCTTGACACTTACTCATTGTGGATGGCGAATCAGTTATTAAGCAAGAATTTTCCAGCTTTAAAGGTCAATTTTGAAAACCAAGGATTTAGTTTTCATAGGTACTGAATTGTACCAGCTTTTTTCCATTGATCCTGCATGAGAGATGGAGGTATTTAGCACATCACAAATTATCAAAAAGTAACATGCAGAACTGAGCTCATGTTGTTGCATTCAAATTAAAGGAAATTATTAATAGTTTTACTTCATTCTTCAAGGCATTACTCATGCCTTGTTCTACAGTTCCCATTTCACTGCCTGAACATCTTGATTTTGAAAATGACATTAAGGAAATACCTATACATGTGTGTCGTAAATCATTTCCCATCAATTTTGGTTAAAAGCTAGAAAGTCTGCATAAATAGTTGTCTTTGATGCCCTCTAAAAAGCTTAAAAGCAGTAATAACCAACTCAAACTGCTAGAAATGACTGTGCATGTCAACTGCCTGATGGCTGATCACTTCTTATACATAAGCACATATCTTAGTTACCTTGATAGCTGGAATGGGCTTCTTTGGAACAAAATGCTTTTTCAGGGGGAGCAAAGCAGCTGTGCTCTGTTTCTTCAGTTTAATCTTGCTCTCAGCTATTATCTGTTTGCGTTGTTCCAGGTAAGGCCCAAAACTAGGTAGTTTCTGAAATAAAAAATCAGGAAACATGATTACGCTTAATGCTCAGGCATAACGAAGAGAGTGAGTCAGATCCTAAAGACAGGATCCTAAGTCCTTGCTGAGTGTGACTTGTTTCTTACACAGGAAGCTGAAATTGAAATCAGTGGGACTTTACCAGAGCCAGAAGTGAATAAAAATCAAATATGAACTTCAGGATCTGACTTGAAAATATATATTCAATATTAAAATACTAATATATATCATAGCAGGAGAATAGCTGAATTGCAGGTCAGCATCCAAGAGTCTTCCATATCTCCAGTGCATACTTGCTCATATATAAATATGTATCATGTTAAATAATTGAAATGTGTAACTTTATTCCTATAATACATGGAAAGTTACTTGGAAGGGCTCCACCAATGTTTGAGAATACTTTTAGGGATATTTGGATATGTCTACATAGTTTTAAAGCATACAAACACGCATGTTGTGATGATGACAGAAGGTTGTCGTGGCCTGTCAAAGTAAGGCTAACAAATGCCAAATGAACAGAAATATATTCTGATTTCATAATTTACCTCCATATCCCAGTTATAGATTTTTTTTGTGATATTTAATCTTTGGGCCTGATTAAGCACTAGAGGAAGATTTCGTTGAAATACAAAGCTCATGTCTCATCCAGGAACATTGACAGTGCTGTTCAGATTTTATAAACTTGCCAAACACTCGACTTCTTTAGGTACACAGCAGAGATATGGAAAACTGCATCATGCAATGATATCAGACCTAGGTGAATGAAAAATGGTGAAAACATGGATTTTTGCTTGTTTAGCAGATCATGCCCCTCCACCCCTCCAACTAGTTCCTTATGATGCAAAAGTATTTTATTCACCTAACTAAACCCTATTCAGAAGCTACTTCAGTCCTGTAAAAACCACTAGGTAGTAACAGGGGATACATAATGTCTGTAGTTGCTAGCATTAGTTCATGCTAATAATACAACTTCAAAGAGCATATCTGACAAGAGAGAGTACTGCTGTGGTTATCAATTTTTTAAAGAGGGAATGTCAATGTGAATCTTAAAAATAGAATTATTTAAAAATTTAACAATTATTTTTTTAAATAAATAAATTCAGAAGAGGTTACCTTGCTCTTCTGATAATCCTCAGAAGAAAAATGCCTCAATGAGCTCTGTCAGTCACCATACTCAATCTCAGGCTTCTTATTATGGCAAATAATAGCTCTCTTGGCTGCTAAGCTTTTGCCACTCTGAGCATATAGCCAAAGGCTGAATTTTTTTCCAGCTTCTGAGACTTGGTCTCTGCCCTCAACACATTTTAATTCCAAGTCAGAATGAAACTTGGAGTCTCCAGGTGGTTTCCAGAAGAGGATCTCTCTTGCAGAGGCCAAGAATGAACTATAATCCAGGGTGAAACCTCAGTTTAGACAAATGCAAGGTCAGAGCCATGAGGTATGCTGAAGACCCCATCTGTCCCAAATCTAGCTGTAGCCTGAGTTTGCCAGCTACCAAAGGGCTGTTGTATTGTCTATTTTAAGGGAACTTTGTTCCTGAATGTTATATTCAAAGGCTTCCCTACAGATGTCAACTTCATTCGTCATGAATATGAATTTTTCAGAATTCATAACTAATAAATAAAGTTTGGCTGCTCTATGGTTCCAAAAACACATTCAAGTGTTAAAAGAAGGTAGGTAGATGAGTGTAAAATATGTATAATATTTTGAAGAGCATTAGAAGTAACCAAACTTTTCTTTTTGTGCAGATGCCAAAAATATAAAATTTCTATTCTTCGAGAGGAAAAGTTCTGGGATGTCTTAAAATAACCTTTGAAAAACTACTGCAAACAACAGTATGATAGTAGCCTTAGACACCAAAGCAGAATAAGACAGTGAAAATAGAGTTTTTAAACAATAAAATGAGCAAAAGGAATAATTTGTCTAATTTCAGTCTCTGCAACAGGTTTGAAAGCACACACAAAGAGAATCAGTTCTTTAGATGAATTTTAGAAGATGCAAGACTTTTACCAAAAAGTCAGAAATACAAATATTGAGCGAAAAATTATTCTTGTACATCTGCTAGCCTTCATCATTTAGAAATACATGTTGGCTTACCAAACAAGTAGCAGCTGTGTCATGGAGAAGCTATATTCTCTCCATAGCATGGGCACTGAAGCCTACAACTCTGGGCTTTAAAGGGAAGGAGATCTGATGACAAAGCACTTTGGGGCTCTTCCCTCTCCAGCTAGGAACTGACTTGCTGGCTTTCAGAGTAGGTAGCAGAGCTAATTTTGCTGAAGTTTTAACTGAGGTAGTAGAGAGATGAAACAGTTGTTTGTGGCTTGACTGATTAGCAGTCACGGAGACATGGTGGGATAGCTCACATGACTGGAACACTGTCATGGATGGCTATGTGCTTTTTAGGAAAGACAGGCCAGGAAGGTGAGGTGGTGGAGTTGCTCTTTATGTGAGAGAGCAGCTGGAATGCATCGAGCTCTGCCTAGGTGGGGAGGAGGAGGAAGCAGTTGAGAGCTTATGAGTAAAGACCAAAGGGCAGGCCAATATGGGGACGCTATTGTGGTGTCTACTACAGGCCACCTGACCAGGAAGAGAAAGTTGATGAGGCCTTCTATAGACAGCTGGAGGTAGCCTCATGATCACAGGCCCTGGTTCTCATGGGGGACTTCAACCACCCTGACATCAGCTGGAGGGACTACACAGCAAGGCACGAACAGTCCAGGAGGCTCCTGCAATGTGTTGATGACAACGTCTTGTCACAAATGGTGGAGAAGCCTGCAAGGAAGGGTGTCCTGCTGGATTGTGTCCTTTCCAACAGAGAGGGACTGGCTAGAGATGTGAAGGTTGGGGGCAGCCTTGGCTGCAGTGACCACGAGATGGTGGAGTTCAGGATCCTGCAGGAAAGAAGTAAGGCAACAAGCTTGGTTGCAACTTCGGACTTCAGGAGAGCAGACTTCAGGCTCTTCAGAGACCTAATTGGAGGAATCTCATGGGTTAAGGCCGTAGAAGGAAGCGGGGTTCAGGAGAGCTGGCTAGTATTCAAACATCACTTCCTCCAAGCTCGAGTGCTGCATCCCTATGAGTAAGAAGTGCAGCAAGAGAGGCAGGACACCTGCATGGGTGAGCAAGGAGCTCTTGGCCAAATTCAGACAGAAGAAGAAAATACACAGAACGGGGAAGAGGGGACAGGCTACTTGGGAGAATTATAGGAATGCAGTCAGAGCATGCAGAGATACTGCGAGGAAGGCTAAGGCCCAGCTGGAATTGAGTCTTGCAAGGGATGTCAAGGACAGTAGGAAGGGCTTCTTCAGATACATCAGCAGCAAGAGGAGGACTAGGGGAAATGTGGGCCCACTACTGAATGGGGCGGAGGCCCTGGTAACAAGGGATACAGAGAAGGCAGAATTACTGAATGCCGCCTTTGCTTCAGTCTTCACTGCTAAAGGCAGCCCCCATGAATCCCGTAGCCTGGACGGGAGTAAGGGAGAAAGTCTGGAGAAGGGAAGCCTTTCCTTTGGTTGAGGATAGGATTAGAGACCTTCTGGGCAAGCTTGACATTCACAAATCCATGGGCCCAGATGGGATGCATTCATGGGTACTGAGAGAGCTGGTGGATGTTGTTGCCAAGCCGCTTTCCATCATCTTTGAAAAGTCATGGAGAACTGGAGAGGTGCCTGAGGATTGGAAGAAAGCCAATGTCACTGCAGTCTTCAAAAAGGGCAAGAAGGAGGACCCAGGCAACTATAGGCTGGTCAGCCAGTTCATTCTAGATGTCATCTCCAGACATATGGAGGAAAAGAAGGTGATCAGGAGTAGCCAGCATGGATTCACCAAGGGGAAATCCTGCTTAACCAACCTGATAGCCTTCTATGATGGAATGACTGGTTGGGTAGATGAGGGGAGAGCAGTGGACATTGTGTACCTTGACTTCAGCAAGGCTTCTGATGCTGTCTGCTATAACATCCTCCTAGACAAGCTCAGGAAGTGTGAGTTAGATGAGTGGACAGTGAGGTGGATTGAGAACTGGCTGAAAGGCAGAGCTCAGAGAGTCATCATCAGTGGTGTGGAGTCCAGTTGGAGGCCCGTGGCTAGTGGTGTCCCCAGGGCTCAGTACTGGGTCCCATCCTGTTCAACTTCTTCATCAGTAACCTGGATGAGGGGACAGAGTGCCTCCTCAGCAAGTTTGCTGATGATACCAAGCTGGGAAGAGTGGCTGATACACCTGAGGGCTGTGCTGCCATTCAGAGAGACCTGGACAGGCTGGAGACTTGGGCAGAGAGGAACCTCATAAGGTTCAACAAGGGCAAGTGCAGAGTCCTGCATGTAGGGAAAAGTAACCCTAGGCACCAGTACAAGCTGGGGGGTGACCTGCTGGAGAGCAGCTCTGCAGAGAAGGACCTGGGAGTGCTGGTGGATGACAAGTTGACCATGAGCCAGCAATGTGCCCTTGCGGCCGAGAAGGCCAATGGTATCCTGAGGTGCATTAGGAAGCGTGTTGCCAGCAGGTGGAGGGAGGTGATCCTGCCCCTCTACTCAGCCCTGGCAAGGCTTCATCTCAAGTATTGTGTCCAGTTCTGGGCTCCCCAGTACAAGAGAGACATGGAGCTACTGGAGAGAGTCCAGTGAAGGGCTAAGAAGATGATCCGAGGGCTGGAGCATCTGCCCTGTGAGGAAAGGCTGTGAGAGCTGGGCCTGTTAGCCTGGAGAAGAGAAGACTGAGGTGGGGATCTTATCAATGTGTGTAAGCACCTGAAGGGAAGGTGTCAGGTGGACGGGGACAAACTCTTTTCAGTTGTCCCATGTGACAGGACAAGAGGCAGTGGGCAGAAATTGAAGCACAGGAAGTTGCACCTGAAGGTGAGGGGGAATTTCTTCCCTGTGAGAGTGACGGAGCACTGGACCAGGTTGCCCAGAGAGGTTCTGGAGTCTCCTTCTCTGGAGATACTCAAGGCCCACCTGGATGCAACCCTGTCTGACATGCTCTAGGTGACCCTGCTGAGCAGGGAGGTTGGACTAGATGATCTCCAGAGGTCCCTTCCAACCTTACTGATTCTATGATTCTATGAAATGGGATCATCTTCGTGAAGAACAGCCAAATCTTTTCAGAATAAAACATTTTCTTTTGTATATTCTTAATATATTCAAAACCTCCTAATTTCTACAGATAGAAACATCAACCACATATTGAAATAAAGCAGGTGATCTGAGGAAAAGTGTGGAAAACAAAAGATCATTTTTGTGTATAGATGAAGAGAGCTTTACTAAGGCAATTAATTTTCTAAGGTGTGGCATCAGAGTATTCAGATTTTTATGATGTCTAACATAGTTGCTAGCTGGAACATATAGCAGACATTTTGAAAAACATCTTATGTCATTGGTACAATAAAGATATATTAGATGCTTGTAATTACACAAATGTGGTTAAGTAAGTTAAACAATCTTTCCAGAATAAACAAAGTGATAATTAACCTCAAAAACTAACATCCAACCTGAGATTTTACTTTGCAGTCTTATATTTCCATCAGTAATTTGATTAAACTGAATATAAAATAATTAACTAAGTGCCTGGGTCTTATTCTAGTCTTGGGGATATACAGTGAGATTCCACTGACCTGACAGAAGTTAACTGTGTGCCTGTACAAATGATCTGGTTATTTTGTGTTTGGAGTCTGGTAGTTCACAAGCAGCTAAGTCAAATTTCATCAAATGCTGAAAACCAGCAATTTTTTCTATAGCAATAAATAATGCATGAAAATGTAGCCTCAGGAGCTCAGAAAGGACATTACTGAAGGCTCCCCTTACGAGTAATGCACAGATATACAGAAGGTTGATGAGACTGCTTATTGTTCAGAGCTGTAGTTTCAAACATTTTGGAGTTAAAGGCCATATGAAGTGGCACACAGTATTATAATGAAGTGAGTTACATGTTACAGCAAAAGTGGAAATGTGTTAAAATAGCTGCCAAAGAACTGGAAATTTAAGAGTTTTAAATTAAATCACCCTCTAATCATTGTAGGGGATCTAAAGCACATGGGGGATTTAACAGCACAATGCCCAATGAAAGTACAAGCACAGTAACTTGGTGGGTTTAAATCCCTGTTTACTTCTGAAGTCTTCCTACAATATGCCTTGGGATTTATTTTATTTTATTTTAATTTCCAGATACCTCAATGTCACCAAACTATCTGCACTCTGGAACTTTTGTCATATCAACATCTAACTAGCAAAAAAAATAAAAAAAAAAAGATATGAATATATGGATTATAGTATGTGTATAGAAGATTGCAACAAGCAGAGCAATTAGATATGTCTTGTCTGCTGATACATCTGTATCAGTGATGTCTAGAGCTGCAATATTTGTATCCATCTCTCTCTATATAGCCATAATTTAATGTGTTTCTGTTGCAGAGGATAACATCAATAGTGAAGCCAAAATAAAAATACTAACTGATTTTATTTCATTGTTTATAACTGCATTATACCAAAGCTAGAAGTTTGAAATATTGTGGAGTATTTTACAGAAAAAAAAGAAATAAAAACCTCAACTGTTCTTGCTAAAGACTTCCAAAAGCTGCCTTTTAACTGATGAACTGTACAAATCTCCAGCAACATTGTGTTTTTTGTTTCAGTAGTTTCTCCAGGGATTCATCATTGATGAATCTGCTCTCACCAGAAAAGCTAAATCCTACCCATTTAAAGATAACAGTATCTTCCACTAAAGCCGTCTCAATCCAGATATAAAAAAGTATTACACTGCCAGTAGATAACTGACAACATAATGAATCAACAATGAAACCTTAAGCCAGAAAAGCTTTAAGGTGAATAAGTCTGTTTTGATTATAATTTATTCATGGATCAATCTAAAGGTAATTGAGCATATGATGAACTAAAAAAGGTGCTTGTTTCCTAATAGCAAAATGTAGAAGGTATCTCTCATTTCAGATTGCTGTAATTATTATGGGAGCATTAGCAAGTAGCCCCTAATTGGAACAGAGGTGGAACAGGCTAGTGAACATCTGTCACCAAGACTTTATTTCTGACTTCTAAACTGGTCTGTTGTCTTAGTCCAAGAAAGTCGAGGTGTGTCTCCATGCTGTAGCTATGAGTTGTTTGTTTGGGAGCTGTCTCCTGCTAAGGGGCTGCATGCTGTCTACTGTTAGAAGACCCAGATTTCAGCTAGGACAACTAGGTATCATCATAAACCAAAAATAAGTACCTAGAGTACTACTGTACCTACAGTACTTGAGTGGATCTGAAGTATGTCTTGTTGATAACTGCTAATGAGATGGGGCATAAAAAAGAACACTAGAAAATGTCATTTTCATAAACGGGATTTTCAGGCAGTAACTGCCATAAGGTAAATGAAGAATGTATATAAGTAATTACAAAGATCACTCGTACATGGAAATTTGGGATAGCAATATCATTTAGTTATGAGGCAACATGGTTTAAAAATGCTGTTTCCCCATGGCTGAAGAATCCCCATGTTGAATGCAATGTCATTATCCAATTTCTTTTATATTTGAGTGTTGCCTCCACTTTGAAGTATGAAGATTAATTCTGTAAATTCCTCTCATGCACTTTTAACTTGTAAACAATTTTAAGTGACACACAGTTTTGTCCCTCACATATCTGGAAGTGGAAGTGAAGCCAGATCATTTTATTTCACATACTTCACATTTTTCAAGGGCAGACATTTCTGCTGCACATAGCAAAACTAGACAAAAACAAGAATGAAGACTGAAAAGATACTGACGTGCTGAATTGCTAAAGGAGAGATAAAATTGCTCTAATGAAATATTATGTGCTGATTGTAGTACTGATGCATTAAATAAAGGCCCACATACTCTGTGGTTATTTAAATGGCTGGAAAATTTTCTCACCAAAGCTTTGCCATATAAATCACTAGTGCGTTTTAGAAATCAAACAAGATGTTGATCTTACATTTTCTTCTCTATAGCTTGTTTTTATGAACAGATTTTTCTCTGATATTACTTAACCAGCAGCGTTCCCTCAGAGAACTCTTTCCTTTCTTCTGTCCGAAAGGAAAAGAAAATACAAATTCTCAAAATGCCTGGAAAGGACAAGGGTGGTGAACTACCTTCACAGAACCACAGAGTTGTTGGGGGTTGGAAAGGGCCTTTGGAGATCATCTAGTCCAAACCCTCCACTGAAAGCAGGCCACCTAGAGCAGGTTGCTCAGGGCCATGTTCAGTAAGGTTTCAAATATCTCCAAGGACAGAGGCTCCACAGCCTCTCTGGGCAACCTGTTCCAGTGATCAACCACTCTCACTATAGAAAAGTTTTTTCTAATGTTTCAATGAAATTCCTGTTTTTCAACTTGCACCCACTGCCTCCTGTCCTGTCAGTGGATACCACTGAGAAGAGTCTGGCTGCATCTTCTTTACTCCCCCTCATCCTTCTCAGATATTTATACACATTGGTAAAATCCCCCTGAGCCTTTTCTGCTAGAGGCTAACCAACCTCAGCTCTCTCAGCCTCTCCCATCCCTTAATCATCTTCATGGCCCATGTGCCACAAGGACACATTGCTGGCTCATGGCCAACTTGTTGTTCCAAGGACCTCCAGGTCCTTCTCTGTCAAGCTGCCTTCCAGCAGGTTGGACCCAGCCTGTACCAGTGCCAGTTCTTCCTCTCCTGGTGCAGGACGTTGCCTTTCCCTATGCTGAACTTCACAGGAAAGCTTGGGAGGCTGCCTCAGAGCAAGTTAGAACTGTGCAAACTGCAGATGAGACTGGATAGTTTGGAGAGGGTAAGATGTGAAGCAAGACCCCTGAAAGAGGGAGCATGGCACAGAAAGGCAATCAGATAAGGGAAGAAATAACACTGAAGTAAGGTAGACAGCTGCTCTCACCCAGAAGCTATAAGAATTTAAATTAGGCTTCTACGGTCATTTTATATGCCCTCAGCACAAAGGTTTTAGTAATGTTTGACCCCCATTTGCTCATGTGGAAAACTTTGATGTATAAAATTTTCCAGAGAAAGCAGTTTCAATTTTAATTATTTTCCAGCTGCTTCTGAATCTTTCCGGTATATTTTTTCCAGTCTAATGTGTTCAAAATGGCCGCATAAATCTAGAATCCTTACCACATGCTCTATATACATACAGCCTTGACTAGACTTAACATAGCGTAATGCTTACCATTGCAGTGGGCTGCCTCCAGCTTTTTGTAACTTTGACAATTTGCTAAAATGAGACACGGTTCCAGCATTTCCACAGAGGAAGAAAACATAAAGTCTCAGTACCAAACAACAGCAACAGTAACAACAAAATCTTGTCACAATGTCAAGATAGCTTGTGCTCCTTCTGGAAAAAAATCAGTAAAGCCAAAAGCCTAATTGTGTTCCTCTGAAGATGGCAAATATGCATATAATATGCCACACATTAATATTCATAGATATATGGAGAGACTATTTTGCACAAGCTTTTCTCACTAAACTCATAAACTGCTCAACTAATTAAAAACTAAACATGTATGGCAATGGAGAAAGTAAAGCTGCTAATTCTTATTCTTTTAGCTATTCTTACTCTTTTAGATAGTTAAAGCTAAACTCTCAAATAGCTGCAGTGTTCTCTGTGTTGGCCTGGTAATGCTAAGGTGCTGAACACTGGAAGGGAAGGGCCCATCGCGGGAATGAGCAGCCCACACGGCACCGGGGTTCGGAGGCACCTGGCCTCCGGCCGGGAACCCCGCGAGGGTCCTGCCTGCAGCGTGCGGGCACGCCACGGGCCACCGGCGCGGCGCGGCACTTCCCTCGAGCAGTCTCCAGTCAGCAGAGCATTTCTTGGGGCAACATCAGCCGTGAGAGCTCCCAAGGGTGCTGTAGCTATGTTAGCAAGAAGCAGCAGAGAATTTGGCCCTTGCATTAAAGGGTTCACACATGCTCACTGCTCTAAGAGCCAAATCACAACTGACACCACTGTCTCCTTCAACCACAGAGAAAGGTTTTCAAAATAAAGGACAGAATTCCATGATTCCTCAGAGAAAATTAAACTCTGCCTTCCAGTTATTTTGCTGTTTTTCCGTGGAACTGTATTTGCTTTGTAAACAGCGCTGTCTCAATAATCTATAATTACTGCACATACACTTGCTCCTGTAACCTCTGCTCCCTGCACTGCGTGTGTGTATTCCACTGCATTTTGTTATTCAGCTTTTCTGTCTGCTCTTTAAACCATGATTATTTAAAGCATGTGAACTAACCCCCAGCCCTGCAGTAATTCTGAGACTAAATGGAACATTAATGTGTGTTCTAGGAAAACATATTGCTGTGACCTCACCATGAGCTATATGGTACAGTCTTGAGTGTGCAGCTAAAACTGTTATTTAAAATAACAATTATTTCTTCTTTCACCATTTTTCTAACACAGCCAAAATTCTCTCTACTAGCTCAAAATCATGAACAAATTATTCTTCACATTATATCTCAAATGCTTGGTTTTCAGTAGCTTATACTGAACGAAGGAAAGGATTTTAGGAATACAGGTTTACTGTAGTGCGGCAAAAACTTGCATTCTATGAAAGTATTGAGGTCCTTCTGTCATGAAATATTCATCAGTAAAACAAAAAAGGAGTTAATCTTTGAAGCAAACTTACACATTTGCAATCAAAACCCAGGATGACATAGATGATAAAGAAAATGTTACCTTCTGGGGTGAAGAAAGGAAGATACTGATACACATTACTGTGCTACTTCATGAACATCTGGCAGTCTGTCACTTATTAGACAACAACATCTTCTCTAAACAGAAGAGACTTGAATTCATCAGGGATTCCTATAGTACAGTATGTGCTTAACTTAAGTACCTGCTTTCTGTGATTTCCATAGATTATCATATTCATGACACTGTGGAGTGAAAGCATTCTTCTCACTCTAACCAGAATTGCAAAAGAAATTAAAAACATTGGCAGGCACTTTGTCTCCAGTTTGTTGGACATGTGAGGAAAGGACTTTCCACCCATTTATGCAAATAAAATTCTGTCAGTTAAGCAGCAGCATAACAAAGATGTCAGCAGAATGTCTATTAATAAATACCTGACAGGCTCAGGCTAGCAAATGTAACTGTATTCAAATGCTTTTAGGAAACAAGCATCCGTTAAGCCTCAGTGTTAGAAAAACTTTGTGCAAATAATATTTTGCAGTATTGCTGTTACAGAAGTAAAAATACATCATGTTGGTATTCACATTTTCATCTGTGTATATATACCATAGAGTATGCATATCCATACATTCAGCTTATGTGCTCATCATAGCAATGCAGTCAATCACTCAATTATATGAAAAAATGCAATTGCTAGGCACTTTTAACTGCCTTCTTCTCCAAGCTGGCTGGTAATTGAGATGTTCAGATACCTCACTGAGGAACAGCCTCATTTAAAAAACCAACAACCCTAAAACCATTTATTTCCATCCTCTTCTGGATGCACACTTACTGAGGAGACTGAAATCCAGTGGTACCTTATGACTGTGAGTTTTTTAGGTTCTTTCAAAGAAGCTTCAGAGGTGTTAGAGTGCTAAAAGGAAAAATAAATCCTTTTTTTTACAACTATAAGACAGCATAAATATCCCTGCTGCTATGGCTACATGCATTGGTTACCAACTGACCTGTCAATCACAGATGCTGCTGACCCAGCAGGCGAGTGGAGCTGTTTTAAGCTGAATGTGCTAATTCCCCTCTTGCTAAACGAGCTAGGTCAGGCACTTGCAGCAGCCTCGTGCCCTTCCTGGCACTGCGAAGCTCCGTTTAAACTGCTTGCATGACCCACGTGAGCCTGCTCAAAAGTTGCCGGAGCAACTTGATAGAACAACACTGCTGCGACTCAACCTCCAACACAAATACAGCCTGTGGGCAGAACCAGGGGAGGTGCACCCTGCTGGCATCCCTCTCAGCACTCCCAGACTCCCTTCCAGCATACCCCTGGCAGAAGCATAGGCCCGTACACCCTGCAGAACTTACACACTGGAAGTGGTGTATGCACATTTACACAAAAAACAACAACAGTCTCCTCACTCATTTCCATCAAAGTCATACTCTCAGGGGAACAGGAAACTGGGCAGAGAGGGCAATTGGTGACTGCGTTTTAGCCTCTGGTGAAAAAGTTTATTTTCACCATTGCTGAAATGTGAAATGTGTTTTAGCTGCAAATTTAGCTATCAAATACCTTTTTCCTAGCACCTTCAAACCTTGCACAAGTGATAAGAGTATATGCACTTTCCCCACTTAACAGAACAATTTGCTGGAACCTTTGTAGATTTTTGTTTATCTTATATTTTTGTTTTGATGTATCTTTTGCATGGCAGCTCCAGGTTTATTACTGACTTGCCTAAACTGCAAATAGCAAATCACTCCAATATATCTAGAATTAAACTCCACTTCTCCCTGGCAGATTACAGATCACATCATAACTATACATATATTATTGCACTAATAGATTACTTAAATGCAAACTATTACTAATAATTCCTAAGTAGATCTTCTTTCACTTCAGATTCATTGTAATCCATCTTTTATGTCAGTACTTACCCTCCTTCTGCACAGACTACAATGCTTTTACTCATTCATCTCTCCTACACAGTAATCCTTCCACCTCTACTTCACTCAATTCTAATTTAAATGTAAAATATTCAATACAGACAAAAGAGCTCTAGTCAGCTCTCGTGGTTAAGACCAAGGAGCCTACCAGGCCTTTTAGCATCTTTAAACTAGACAATACAATGATTTTTATCATCACCTTGATAATCTAAGCTTACTAAATTTCACGCTAACAGTCATAGTATGAATAGTTTGAGCATTTAACAGTAAGCATTGCCACCTCTATATACTCAAGGCTCCTGCTTTACTTGGTGGGAGGTGGGAAGTGAAAATGTGGAGTTTTATTCAGGCCTTCCAACAGTTTCTCTGAAAATTGGACAAAATCAACACATAGTACGTGACATTAAAAAAATTACGTGAATACAGCTAGATTGTAAAATCGGAATGGTTCATTGAAAGGAAGTCATGCTGAAGAAGAAACTTGATCATTCAAAGTTATTAACACTTTTTTACAGAGCTGAAAAGAAATAACGAATCGCTAAACCATTTAAAATGAATATCACATCAAACTTATCAGATTAATGAAATACTAATAACTCATTATAAAAGTGATAGCTGCAGAACAAGCATCCTGTTACTACAAGACTTCCCGACCTGCGTGCACAGTTAGGCGGCTCGCAAGCGTACGCGTTCGGTTTTCCTTCTCCGCTCGCGGACGTAACCCGCCCTCCTGCTGCTTTTCCCCTGCCCACGCGCCGTGTGCCCCTCCGTGCATGAACGCTCGCGACACGGACGCGTCGCCCTTGCACACCGCTCCGCACCGCGTACCCGCTGGGCGGCTTGGTGGACAGAAAGGGCCGGTATGGCATAACCGACCGCATCGTTCGTATCTGTGCAGAAACTCCCGTCCCGACCGCGGAGGCGGCCGCGCGTGGCTGACCTGCAAGGCTGGCTGAGCCTCTGCGCGGCGCTGGGGGGCAGCGGGAGCGCCTCTCCCCGCCGGATGAGCCACCCCAACCCGTGGTGCCACACGGGCGCCCCAGGAACGGTAACATGGAGCCCGCAGCAGCCACCTCTTTCGCCTTCTTTAATAACAAGGAGGCACGTCTCCGGCTGCTCCGCGCTCAAACAGCGCCCGAAGAGCACACCTCACTGGGGACGAGCGATCCAGAAGTCCTGCAGAGCTTGTGCATTCAAAAAATGGCAGCGTTTTAAAATCATGTCCTCATCTAAATTGTAAAGAACAAAATGATTTTTATTTCTTGACATAATTCATCTGGGTGAAGCTGTGCAAGGTATTTACAGTGATTCACTCTACAGCTCAAAAAAGAAAAAAAAAATCTATGGCTACTGCAACCATAAGACAAAAATGGAAACAAAATTTTCTACTTAGCACAGCCTTGCTAAGGTAATGCTGTCTACAACAAGGCTGCTGCTATAAAGGTCACAGACGACATAATTTATGTTATTATAGGTAATCCATGTCTTCTGTGTGCCTGACTATTTGATTGTGGTGCTGCATACGCTGATGGATAAAGCTCCGCGGGCTGCTCCAGCGGGAGCTGCTTGCAGCGCAGGCACCCCGGCCCGCTCCGCGCCCCTTCCTCGGCTCCCGGGGCCCCTCCCGGCCTCCGGGGAAGCCGCCAGCCAGCGATGCTATGCGAGCTGTAAGCCAGCTCTCAAGCACTGGTGATTTTGCAGGAAGCCACCTTCGACGAGCTGTGACACCACAGCAGGCAAAAAAGCCTTCCCAGAGGGGGTGCGCGCGGGCCAGCACGGGCAGGCGCATGGCGATTCGGCCAAGTGGCGAAGCAGAGCTTAGTTATGTGGGCTTCACAGCTGGCGATGGTGCAGAGCCAGCTCACAGCATCATGCATAAGCAGCATTTGATTTTGTAGGAGATACTCGGGGTGTGCCTGCGCCCCTGGGCTGAGTTGCACTGTGCTGAGTGGGAGGGAGAGCAGGGCATGGGCAAGGCTGCGAGGGAGAGCAACAGGGCCGAGGAGCGCAGGGCTCTCAGCTGCTCTCTCAGGCTATCTGCACCCTCAGACAGAGCAGCCAGTGCCCCTCTGCTGCTGCCTCAGGCCCTCTGCACACTCAGACAGGCACTGCTCTGTGCTCAAACCTCAGAGGAGCAAGTGCGAGTGGATCTCATTCCAGTCTTTCATCCTTCTTCCAGATGGACTTATTTTTTTCAGTTGCTTTTTTGAGGCAGAGCTTTCTTAAGTTCTTGCACATAAATGTGCTTATGCACGAATAAACATGCTCATTGTTGTGACATCCCTCAATTACATCTATTTGAGCTGGCATTATTAAACATGAATACAACTGTTCTCCATCCTTAACTTGGCAAATAGAAAGCAAACATAAAACTTAATAATCATTACTGAAAAAGAAAAAAAAAAAACTAATTCAACTTGCTTGGTAACTTGGTTTAGGAGGCTTAGTCCGTCACCTTCATACTACCCAAAACCTTGTGCTTCACGTGCAAGCAGCACAGAGCCGGGGTGGGTGATCCGCTGAGAAGGGACTGCCCTCCACGCAGTTGCTGCAGGAGCGTGGCATTTAACAAGTCAGCTACTAAGTTTGTCAATGGCTTGTTCAGCAATTTGTGTTCTTCTCCTATCCCACTGACCATGTCCTAGTGAAACAAAGTGTCTCCTTTCTCATGCCTTTGTCTTCTGCTCATAGTAGTCAGCCATTTGGAGTGACACTGGAAATCATGCTCACCACATAGTAATTTGTAGAAAAATTACTGATCTCTTCACTGTGGGTGGCTCATGCTCAAGTATATGATTTGTCAGCAAGAAAACATTTCATTTTGCCAGACTCTTGGGTAACATCTCTTGGTGGTTGTTAGCTTGTTGATCACTGTATTGCCCTTTGCATTTCTTTTGCTTTTTGTTTGTAATTCCTTTCATGGTTGCCAGCTGTAATGCTTCCTGAGGCAATGGACACTGAGGTATATGTGTCTTGACATCAATATTGCATCAGGTTGCTGCAAGGTGATGATAGTGATAACAGTGATGAGAAGTGGACTAAAATTTTATTCCCAGGTAATTTGCATGCCTGAACAACAAATAGTCCAGGCTCCATTGCCTCACACTGCACCTGGGGCACTGTGTCTGCTGAAACGCCTAAAGACTCTGTCCTGCAATGATTGGTGCAAAATGTCTATCAAGATGGAGAGGTCTGATTAATGGCAAAGGTTAGCTTCTGAGATGTGTTGTTTAAAAGTCCATTGTCCTACTTTTCCTCAAAGTCTATTAAGAATGCAATGAGTTTTTATGTCTCTCTCTACTGCTAGACCTATGTTTGTCTCCTGGTAATATAAGTACTTGGCACAGCTCGGTGCTCCCTCCGTATCTGGTAATCCTGTGGAATTGCAGCTTCTATGGCAGAGCAGCTTTGACAGATGCGTAACAGCATTCCTGCTCAGTGATCTGGGGGTTATCGCTCGGATGCAACATTGCACAGTTCCCCTCACTTTTAGGCTCCCAGTATTCTCGGAGACAGCTGGGGCTTCTCCCTTTTCACATGGCCAACATGAAAGAACGGTGAGTATGAGTCAACACTTTTGCCTTGGTCAGACACTCCTTCGAGGTTCTTGTGCAGCCTCTGCCTCATACTGACACATACCTGGCTTAAATAATACTAATTTTGAATTTCCTTGGTTTCTCTGTTTCTGTTGAGTATCTTATAGTCTTGTTCAGTTGTCACGCTTTTCCATAAGGCAGGGGAGGTGTACCTCTCAGATGTCTAACAATACATATCACTGCAGGTTCAGAAACACTCCTTCATGGTTACTGAAGGGATGCTAGCTCTCACTTTATAAAACGCTCTCTAAAAATTGCTGCTCACTTTGTATTCACATAGTTTCCTACCCTTTAAACATAAGGATCAAAGTTTTCACTTGCAAGCATGACTCCAGTGTGTCCCAGGCTGGATGTTCCTACATTTAGCTGATGTCTGCAGAAGCCCTGCTGCAGGAATTGTGCTGGAGATGTCTCACTCACACAGGAGTGCCTCACCAGCCTTGCTCCAGGTGGTAAAATGCCTTCTCCGTTTACATGCTGCAGTGTTGCAGGGTGGGATATTTTGGTCAGCTCCTTTTCATGGATGATGATTTCAGGGAATTGCAGTGGTTATATTCATTGTGTGACTTTGTTCAGTAGCCACCTCCGGAGATTGTGTAGAACTGAAAGGCTTGGAAAAGTAGTGTGAGATGGTTTATGAATCTTACTAATCTTCCAACTGACTTACCCATTTTCAGGTGTAGGTCTATCCTGCATGGTTTATACTTTTTAGGAGCTGGGTAATAGCCTTTGGGAGGTCAGCAATTATGCCAGTGCTCCAGGAGTCAAATGCAATTTCATCTCATTTTATTTCATTTTAGATTTATTGCCCTGGTCATTTCAAGCAGATAGATGAGATTGTAATCATGATCAGCTACAGCTTGTGCTGTGCTGTTTCTGCATCTATAAAGCTATGGCAGTGATCCCAGCAAGCCCTGTTAGTTCTTCTTGCTGATCGTGTTGGTATTCTTTTACCACAGATTTGACCTCATATTGCATTTCCTTCTCTCTCTATCCCCCAACTGATGGTCAAACAATGCTCGGGTAGTTATTTCCTTTAATTCTCGTATCTAATGCACTTGCAAATATTTGAGTATTGCAACAGAAACTGAAACTACTTTTACTTTTGTGAAGTTGGAAAGCATATCATCAGCTGCAGTTTTGTATAATACTTTGTTTAAATTGCTGAAGATTATGCGTGTGTATAGCTTGTGGTCTTCTCAACAGCTGGCTTGCTGCCCATCTAACCTCCGGCTCTGAGAAACCTTAGCAACGAGATTTACGCTGTCTTTACTTCCTCTTGCCTTAATGCTTTTTCTTTCAGTGCAGAGGACATTCTGTTAAGTATGGCTCTCTCGGCTGCATTGCTATATCCATTTCCAGCTCTCACGTGCCTAGAAGACATCCCAGATCTTTAAAATATCATGTATATACTTTGCTATAGGGGTCTTACAGTCTTACTGCCTATTTGAGCTAAGTTTTCTGGCTTTGTGTGTGACTTTCATGGACAGTTTGCCCCAGTTTTGACACACACTTTATCCAGTCACTTGCTTTAGTTAAACAGTGTATTTGTGTATTACCCATCCATCTTGGTATTTTAACCTGTCCAGTTTTTCTTTTTGTTGCTCTTATAATGTACATTGTCCTGCTGGTATTTTGATTGGTCTGTTGTGTAACATTAATCTGTATTTGTTTGCCTGCAGTTTTAGATTCCCACCAATTGCCAAGCCAATCTCTGTTATCTAGCATTTACCGATGTTCAACTGTCTAGCTGGCATTCAGCCTCTTCTCTGTTTTGTGCTGCTGCTCCAAGTTCAAAGCTCATGCTTGTGCAAATGGTATCAAGAGCTTATTTTTGCTCTTCTCTAGTGTATTAAAGCCAGATATGCGCAAAGTCAAATTTTTGGAGTTTTTTGACATGGCGTGCTTTTTCTCCTTGTTATTGTAAGCAAGCTTTGGGGAAACAATATTCTTGCCAGTTCAGAGGATCCCATATGCAAGACAACTACCAACAGGTTTTTCTTCTCTGCTTTGCACTAATGCATTTATGTTCACACAAAATTTTTGCTTGTCTACACACGCATTTTCTTTTCTGAGTGGTTAATGTCTTCTGTCTGTGCTGCACTGATGGTTGGCCTTGGCTCGCTTGCTGATTTTGCACATTAGCTCTGGGTTGTAGTAGGGCTGCTGCATGAGCTCTCCGAGTGCCTCTGCATTAGTGTTTAGTTTAGATCAGGACTTTGATTTTTGAAGAGAATCTCCTGATTATCCCCACATACTGTACTTCGGTTTTCACTGAAGAGCAGTCTCAGAGAAAACACACTGGATGTTTTTCTGGGGATGAAATGAAACCTGAATGTGTGCTCCAGGAGTGCACGTAAAATGAGTTCCCGCTGCTAATGGGCATTTAGCCCATGAGACTCTAGATATCAGTACAGCTAGAACACAGCAAAAATGCTCTGGACACATACTGTGTGGACACCAGGCTGCAACATCAACAATTTCACTCCTATTTCAGCTCCATTCCTATTTGTCTGCACTACTTTTTAATGTAGACATAGGTTCTGAGTGCTCTCATTTGAATCACTGCAACTTTGTCCTACTCCTACCAACAAAGGAATTCATCCATCAGGATGCAACAAATTCATGAGTCAGCGGTTTTATAACACTTAGAAAGACAGTGAGCTATTGTTTTTCCAGACTGTTCATACTTAAATTACATACCGCTCCACACACACGCCAGTCTTATTACACACATGTAGGTATATTTTTATATTATATTGTGTTACATTACATTATATTGTATTTTAGATAGAAGATATTTCTGGAATGCTTCTAGAAATTCTCAAAGGTTTTCTTGATTTTGGAGCCTCCAACTGTGAGAGAGCTTTTTCCCACTGCAAGTTTCACAAACATCCAATATAGCTCATTTTTATGTCCATCTGTCCATCTTTCATGTCCACTCACTACCACAATCATTGCTTTCTCTTTTCTTTTCTCTTTTTATTTTGCAAGATATTTACACCATTAAATCAATGTGCCTGGGAATGTTCCCATGCATAAGGATGTTATCATCTATCCTAACAAAGTGTTACAACATTTCCTTGCACAGCTTTGGCTTGTGCCCACTGTCCTAGGCAATTCCTGGGCAGGCTTTGGAAGCTGGCATGTTCCAGGAACCATTCCCAGCAGGCAGCCTGCCTGCAGCCAACCTGTTTTGGAGGCTTACAGTTTATGATCATAGACACAGGCTGGTCTCTGCCAGTTGGCCTAAGTACCTAGAAATATTCCCCGGCACATTTAATTTAGAAGTATAGACATGATTCTGCTTTCTCCAGTTAAGCACCTGTAGGTATCTGTTCACTTCTGATGTCGGTGCCTCGGCAGAGTGAACTAAAACAGTGTAGTACTCAGGCTTTATCCCTTTTACAACAAATGCTATTCTTTGTCATTCAAGACCTTCTGCAACTAGAGTTTAAAATACTTAATGCATAACCATAAAAATTACATCCTAACGAGGAATGATTTATCGTAGATACCATTGCAGTTTTAACATTATGAACATTTCTTGTGTTTTCTTCAAAAATAGGAAAAATACAAATGCAACTTTAAAAAAAACAAAACAAGGAAACAAACAAACATGTTCCAGAATCCAACAATCTGAAATGTACCCTAAAGCTAGTCTTAAAGTATGTCCTTACTGCACCAGCTGTGTCCTTAAAGAATTCCTCTGTCCTACAGTTACTTAACACCATATAGTACTGTTTTCAGACCCAGCAATATGCCACCGTAGATTTAATTAGGAAGCAAAGCAATATCAGGATGCTATTAAATCTTGTTTTAGAAACTTTCTCTGGTCCTAGTCCAGTATATGGACACATCATAAAATCATAATATCTTGATATTACACTCTTTTCTGAGTGAAATCACAGTCTTCAAAAATTACTGATGATGGTTTCTTCTTGAACTCAGTCTATTTCTTATAATTTTCTACCAATTGCTTTTTCTTAGACAAACTTTATTTTGGAGTCTTTAAACACTTTCATGCCACAAAAATGGTATTTTTGGGTTTTCACTGGTGTTTTTTATAACAATGAAACTGATCTCATATATACCAAATACTTGGCAGATCCTAGTGGCAATACTGGGAATATGGTTCATATCTGAGGACTAGCCCAGACACCTATTCCTGCTCCTTAGGAATGATAAAAACCTTGAGAATTCTGCTCTTAATGTCCCAATTTTTCTGAAAATAATACAAATTGAACATGCACAGAATGAGCCTGGGAAAAAGAACTGGGAACTAATTTTCATTTCCTTTCAGTATTTAATTAAGTTTCTGGAGCCTTCCTCTCAGTGATTCTGTTTCTTTTTCAGAAGATGAAAGAAATGAAATAAAATGGACACTATGGTTTTATATTATTGTCTTCCCTTGTAGACGTTTTATGCCACCTTCTCGTTATTAAACTATCCCAGCAGCATCGATTAGCCAATGAACACCACCTATCTTGTACGGTTCGCCAGTGTTCTCATTCTCATTCCTTGCTTATGGGGCAGACTGTTTCGTTTTGTTAAGATTTCAGTACTTTCCTTCTTGAAAAAATAAAAACAAGCAGCAATGCAGATACACTTCCGCACAGAGAAGGCCAAGTTGAAGAAATGACATTTACTCTTACGATGAAAGGCAAGGGGCACTAACCATGGTTCTTAAATTCTGTGGGAGCTTGTTTCACTGTTCTGGACACAGCCCTAAGTCACCTCAGTCACCTAAGGCAGCTGTATTATAAAAACAGTATTGCTGCAAATCCAGCAAGCACAAGGAATGAATGGAGTTGCTAAGCAGTCTTCACCCTGGGGCTTTAGCTAGTGTGCAAGATGCACCGGATCTTTGGCACTGAGTGTGCTGGAGATCAGAACAAAGACCTGGATTTGCTATTCTGTTAGGAAGGTAAACAGCTGAAAAGGGTTCATCAGCATAAAGGTACCATCCTTTTCATTTATCCAGGACTCTGAGAACACTGAGAGGCTCTGATTTTTGAGGAGTGTTGCTGACAAATGCTTAAGTTTGTGTATAACAATAACAGAAAAAGCACTATAGCCAACAACCAAGTGAGGGGGAAATGGAGTTGGATCTAACGCTGAGGTGAGAACTCCATGGCTGCTAGTAATGAGCTCTCCTACTTAAAGCATTGGATGTATTAACTTTTCTGATTTGCCTTCCATCATTTTCGAGTACTAACAGCAGAAATCCTATCTTGCAATTTCCAACTCTAGGGCTTCCATGCCATGAGAACACATTGCGCGCACAGGCATGGGCGGGGTGGGGGGGAGAAGAAGAAGGAAAAAAAGCAGAGTCCATAAAGGAGGTCAGTGCTTCATGTGAGATTCATAGAATCAGAGAACGTAAGGTTGGAAGGGACCTCTGGAGGTCATCTAGTCCAGCCCTCAGCGTAGCCCATACGGGGACTGAACCTGTGACCTTGGCATTAGCAGCAAATGGAAGATGGGTTTTTCTTTCAACATGTGCTGAACCTTGTAGCTGAACCGCCATGTAGGAAAATGTTAGGAGTTTGGCCTAGAAAATGCAGGGAGGGCAGGCCTAATATGCTCACAGTAGCATACCTTTCCAAGCAGACATGCTGCAGCATTTTTTACCAGCTGAAGTATTCTAAGAGATAATCATGACTCCTGCTACTTTTTACTTTTCGTTTTTTTTTACCTCTTGGTAGAAGGTAAATCACAGTAATAATAAATCCTTCTATATAAATGCAAAGCAGAGCTAAAAATGAAATCGATGCTGCAATTTAAATTTACCACTTTCACTGTTAATTTATACGCAAGTAGTGTGCCATAAGTTTCCCCTGGAAAACAGTCAATTCCTTTCAAACATTTCCCATGAAAACAAGACCTGGAGACTCTGAGTTTCATGTTCTATTCTTTATATGTCTGAAAGGACTTCTTATTTTTTGTTAGTGGAAAGAACATACCCCTGGAGTGAGACAAAGTAAAGCAGGTTTCAACCTTTATCTGATGTTTCTGGTTGCTGCGATAAAGGAGTAAAGAATAATTTAAGATGCCATCAGCTATAATACATCACAGCAAAATCTACAGTAGACTTTTTAAATTCCTGTGGTCCTTGTGTGTATAAGAGCTATCAAGAGAACAGATGAAGTCGAAATTTTTGGCCCAGCTCACTTCACAACTGGCTGTGAAGATCCCTAAGCTACTTGCTATACTTCAAAAATTCCTTAAGCCCAAACAAACACCACAACATAAAATTTGCATCACCAACCAACCTGTTTTACAGACCACGCGACTTGCAGCAGTCAGCATGAGCCTGTGTGGGTTGCCAGGCTCCACAGCAGCTGGCTTCCTGGCTCGGGGTAGCCCCTACAGAAATGTCCCCGTGGCTTGTACTCATGGGCTACAATGGACAACAGCCAGCAGGAGGGCCCACCGAGGGTGAGCCAGGAACAGCCCCTGCTCATTCACTGCAGTATGAGAAAAAAGTATGAAATATTCTGAATTTCTTTGTTAACTATTTCTAGGAGACTCCTTCCATGGGAAAGGTTTGAATATCTAGTTCTCCACCTG
The DNA here is from genome assembly GCF_028389875.1 of Rhea pennata. Taxonomy (NCBI): domain Eukaryota; kingdom Metazoa; phylum Chordata; class Aves; order Rheiformes; family Rheidae; genus Rhea; species Rhea pennata. Next base: position 20,668,689 of record NC_084670.1, read on the forward strand.
ATTTGGGGGGAAGAAAACACACAATCTGAAATGGAAATCTTGAGTTCCAGTAATTCTGTTCTGAGAAAATGTAGGTTAAGTCAGCATCTTTGCCTTCAAGATGACAGTTCTGCAAACTATTCACTTCTAAACAAGAGCATGAGCATCGAATCACCGAGAGCACCTCTGATAGCTGCGAAACAATCCCCGAGAGTGATCGTGCTGCTTTCTCTGCTGAGTTTTCAGAGAAAGGAGCCAGGTTTTGGTTTGAAAACGATTTCAGATTACCCAGACTAAATACCTGTCATATAGTCACTCCCATCTTTTTACTGTTACTTTAGTTATAACTCTGTTTACTTAACATTTGAATTTGTCTAAGAAAAACTTACAATATGAACTAGAAATATTTCCCTAAAAGCAAGCAAAATATTTCCAAAACACAAACATCAGAAATCAGTTTCATACCTATTGAGCTAAAACTAAGTAGTCTTTTCATTAACATACTAAAATTATTTACTTGTTTAAGCAAACATTTACAAGTGCTGTTAAAAATCTAAATTCTTTGATTTTCTTAACTCTGAAAAAGAATTCTATCCCTTCATGACTGGAACTGCCAAATAGAAAGGAAAATGCAATAAAATGAAGTCATCCTAATATTTTAATCCAGTTGTTCAATAATTTCTATTCCTTTGCATTATTTTTACTTCATTATACTTCTATAATACTCCCAAATATATCTATAAAACTTTACAGCCCTTTTCCACTGGCATATGGTGTGTGTAGTGATGAGAAGCGTGTTTATGAGATGAAAGACAAGAAATACCCTTGTGGGTCTGAGGCAGGGAGAGCTGACTACGGTTAGGTGCTGAAGATACAATTATCCACCACTATCACTCTAATTCTTGACTCTCCAAGTTTTCCTTGAAACTGGAGTATAGAATTATCTTGGATTGGGCTAATAACGCCATACAACCTCTCATATGCTTGAGACTAAAAGCAAGCTGTATTGTGACACACTGCCTTTCACCGCAGTACCTGAGTATCTCCTAGCTAAAGGTATAAAGCTAGCCTTAAATGAATATTAAATGAATTTAACTGAATTAATATTCATTTCACTACAGATGTGGAAGTAGATATTCAATCTGCGTAGGTACCATTAAAGAAAATTTTGTCATAACCTGATCCACTTCCATTTTCTAAATGAACATCAATCAGTTGGGATAGGATCTAATACCAGAGGCTTATTTGTCTTTGAGCTAAATAGGCTTAAAAGTGACTGGCCACAGTTCTCAGTTCCAAGTTTCTAAGACCAACTTTCAGGAACAACCTCTGTGCCAGTCTTCCTGGGAAGACTGACCACAGAGGTGGCCACGTTGGTTCTGGGAGCCGAGCTTTGGATTCCTCTGGTCCCTCCAGCACCCCTGACTCCAGCAAAAGGGAACTTGTGGTTCAAAGAGCTCCGCAGGAAAGCAGAGAAACACAAACTTGACAAAACACATCTCGCACAGGCACACACAAGCATAGGTGCACGTGTTTTTTTCTTTCGAAAAGCTCAACAGCACTGGATGACATTTTGGATGACTGCCTCAACTCCCTCAATCTGACCTCCTCGTGATTTTGGCCCTGCAAGTCATTTAGACTCTTTGCCCTTCCAGTGCTGGAATGGTTTCCCTCGTTGAAGAGGGCACATGCTTCTGAAAGCAGCCTTCTGCATCCTGTTCTGGCTCTGTGTTTCTGCTTGTCAGTTTTCAATGCCCAGACCACCCCAGGCTTCTGGGCAGGTAGGCACTAAAAAAAGGGTCCAGCTGCCTCAACAGAAGCATCCAGAGCCACACTCCAAGGTACCTTGCCACGTTTCAGTCCCTGCACGGAAAGGGTAGATCTCCTGCAGGTCCTGGCTCAGCCAGACCTGTACATATTCTTCAGATACCTGTGATACCTCAAATCACACTGAACATCTACATAGAGGCAAATAAATCCTACCTTCAGGCCACCAGCATTATGAGGGCATAGTGCCACTCTAAGCTGATGACCCTCAACTATTCCAGCTTCCAATATCTACCTTAAATGCTCAGACTCAGGGCCTTCACCTCCTCGTGCTGGAAACTCATAAGGGCAATTCAGCAAGTCAGATCATGTGAATTGAGATTTCTTCCTGTGAACTATCCAGGGACTTCAGGATTCTTATTTGGACACTTAGCTGGATGCTTTCAGTAGAGAGTGTGAAGACTGATGCAAAATAAATGCTCAGTTCTGCACTAAAAACAATGTTCCAAATGTAGCCTGGATTATGAATCAATAATCATATAGTCAAAATACTGGTTGTGACTTCTTACAGATATTCCCTCTCAAACTGCCTTTTAGGAACTGGACCCCTAATGACACAGAGCAGATGAGAAGGAAATGTGTTTTTAAAACGGAGGTAGAGAGGCAGTTTCACGGTTTTCAGACTGCAGGTTCATCACTCAGATGTTGTTATAAATACCTTTGCAAATAATTAGCACTATGTAGACTAAAATACCTCAGTGATAAATAACAGAAATAAATTAAATCCTATAGAAAAATTTAAACATTAACTTTCTACTCTATCTGCTTTATCCTGGTAATTAAGGCCAAAATCCCGCAGCAGGCGCAGAAGTCCACCCACAGACTAGGCACTGCAAGGTCAAAAACCAAGCTATGACAAACTTGCTAATAAAATGGTTGCAGTCTATCAAATGGATGATTATGACTTTGCTGCGAGAAGAGATAGGGGAATTATGGAGTGTGAGGAATTAATTAGGACTGTTCCATAGCCTCTAGAATGGGAGCTCAGCAAGACCATGCTCATTCCTTCTGAGTGTTTTTTTTTTAAATGTTGATTACAAAAGGCACACTTGTGTTACAGTCACCAAAGGATTCTTGATGCTTCCATTTTAACAGTCACTTTTAGAGGCTTCAGAATGTCATTTATGCTAATGTAAATGGCATATGAGTTGTTTATAGCTTAGTGATAAATTTTTAGTAAAAGCAAAAAAGTAGATATATTTATGCTTATACGGTATTGTGCGTTTACAGTGTGCTTTCTGTTTTTCAATTTACAAATGGAAATTTTTGAAACGGACAGTTCAAAATGTCAGGAGTGCTCAGAATTTGAAAAAGGTTCTGTAAAGTCGATGAAAAAAATGCTACAGAATCTGGATTAAATTTTTAGTCCAGAATTGGAAAAGATAACTTTTGGCATATGCTTAATATTTTAAATTAGAATATAACTATTCAGAAAATAGTAAGTAATGACTAGGATCTTGGATACAATGCTACATGCTGTAATGATAGGTAATATGAATAAATAAAATTATAGTAGATGGGTTCTAGAATTCAGCTACTTCAAACTCAACTCCATGGTCTTATATTGAAAGATGTAAAAAAAATGTACTAGTTCAGTGAGACACTTCTGGGTTTCTCATGAATCCAAATATTCTGTATAAAACAACATGGTATTTTATAGCTTTTATGCATAAATAAATCACTACTTGGTAGAAATAAAACATAGTAACGGAAAAAAAAACATTAATTATTCCAAGTAGTCAAACAGGAAAAAGACAAAATGATTAATGAAAGAACAGATATATGGCATGATATATCCTGACCAATATATGGGTTATACAGTGACTTACACTGGGAAGTTCCAAATGTGACAATCAAAACCAGAGATGTGGCATAAAATATAAAAGAGAGCTATTTCATTAAAACTTATCTGCTGAGTTGAATGAAGGACAAACAAGGTCTCCACTAGGTGAGGATTAGACCCACCATCTTAATAATAGCTAAGGTAGGTGTTTTTAAACATCAGCCATCAGAGTACCCAAGTGCAATCAGCCTGAATGAGATCCCAGGAAATCAATAAAATTCTTCCCAGGCCCTTTCAAACTATTACCAAGCCCCGATGTGTTCCTGAGTAGCAGATTACAGGCTGGCTGTAATTGCTCCCTGGAACAGCCCAAACATGGTTCCAGGGCCTTAATGAATTCTGTACAGTATGAACAGGTCAGCACAGTGCAGAAATCTCTTTTCTCAACTCTCATATGAGGAAATGGTGTGCCCGGCAGTTTGTGCTAGCATGTTTCAGCTATTGGGGGCAGTTGCTCCTTGCCAATGTATGACTAATGGGCAATGAAGCAGAAGGACATTTCTAATCCATTTGTCCATAAAAACTCAGAAAGTCTAGCTGTGGGAACTCCAGCATCCATACAGCTGGATCAAAACTACAGAAGAATACAGAAAAATCTTCAAGGGTTTGTTATAGCACTAAAATAAAAGGGTTGGGGCCAGGACAAAATCATGATCTTAAGCAAAAAGACATTTTGGTTGACTGTTATTAGATTAGCCCCAGCATCTTATGTGACCATTGTGCTAGGACGCAGCGTCTTTGCAGGAGACCGTGCAGCACACAGCTGGCAGGCTGGAATGGACAACACTCCTGACCACGGCAATCACACAGGAAAGGCTGCGAGGCCAGCACACACTCCTGGCAGCACCCATGCTCTCCCGGCGGCAGTTTTCCTAGAATTCATTAATTCAAGTTTTAAAAATCCTCCCTCCCTGTCATCTCACCAATCCAGCATGAAACCTCCATCATTTTTACAGAAAGGCTTTCCTTACAATCAGGATAGCTTGTGTGCTGTTTTTCCCAAACACCTTTTTTTCAGTTCAGCTCAACAGTTTTAGCTGAATTCTTACTTGACATCGTAAAACTTCTCTCTCTCAGCTGATTACAAGCTTCAAATATTTGTAAACCACTGAGTTCTTCACCTGTCATGTTTACATGCACCATTTAGACAGGACATACGGACACTTAGTAGTTCCAGCTTCTTAGGCTTCTCCCCATAAATCAGTCCTTCTAGATTCCTGGGACATTTGTGCACGTCACTACACTTGGGGCTCTACTTAAAGGCCAAATCTGTTCCTAAAACAACTAAGAGATGTTGTAGTCAAGAAAATTATCTGAGAAGTCATAAAATCCTTCTCAAAACTAACACAGAAATAAAACTGATCTTAAAAAATGATTTTAAGCCTGAGAATATCTATTTGGTCTTCTGTCCATGACCAGTTCCACAGAATTTGTTTTGCACTTGCTTTATATTGAACATTGTGGTCCACAAAGCACCTTGATATCTAAAGAGAAGGTTTTCTCTGATCAGTAGTTTAATGGGACAATGTTTCTTTCAGAGGCTAAAAGCCCAAGTCTTAACATGCATATCAGTAAGTACATCTGTGACTAGTACCATAAACAAAATAGGAACATATAAATAAATAAAAGCAGGCTTTACTAACAATACCTACTTGTAGATATGTAAGAGTCATTTCTGATTGCATAGATGTTTCTAAGCCATCTGGATACCTGTAGGATATAGCCTGCATTTTTGTATACTTTGTGTAACATCAAGCATTTTACTGCTGCTTAATGAATAATAGAATGTTTAGAAATACTCCTTAGAAACGCACTGTATTGTTAATAAATGAGATCTCTCACCAGGGTAGATTCTAGAGGAAGAATTTCATAGCATCAGTTCTCAGACTAGTAATTACAGCTTACATTTTGAAAGGCACAACCTTGCTTTCATGGATGCAATTTGCATCACAATCTGCACTTACAAAATCAGGGAGAACAGTTTTGCACACAAAGATTAATTGCTGACACAGTTGCTAGTGCTTAAACTGTCAACAATTAGCCATCAGTCACTACTGACCAGTGCTTTATCCCATGAGAAGCCAAAGAATTAGGCTTCGCCTCTGCTAAAAATCCCACAAATACTTCTGTGTTCTAAAAATCCCCAAACTTTGTGAGCTTCACCTGACAAAGAAAAATCTCTTTGGCAGGGAAAGCTGGCACAGAACTGAACATTTGAGAAGGGGGGAAAGAAGGAGAGACAGAGAGAGAAGAGAGGGAGAAAGACTGATTTGCTCTCAATGAATATGAAAAAGCTGATCTCTGCCATTGAGGAAGATTCTTGCACCAGCCAGTCTGACCGACTGCGCCGAGGAATGCTTTATCACCGAGATCCAGACACCCCTTCATATGGTGATTATTATTCCTGTCGTGACCCTCTGGTCATCAAGCCACGGTGTCTTTTGTCATGAAACAACTATCCAATAAGGAACAATCTAGGAATAAGCCTGTAGCATAATATATTCTACTTGCTTATACACACAGCAGGAGTAGGAAAATCTTCTTCCTATAAGCTATTACCTGCTCTAATCCACTTTGGAAAACAGCAGTATTTCCTTAATTTTGTAAAGCACGCAAATATATTTTTCACAAAGCACAGCAATCTGGATTGCTCAGCCCAGAGCTGAAAGCAAACCTGAAAGCTCTCTCAGCTAGTGACAAACAGTCCAGCATCATCACCAAATCCATGGCAGCACAGAAACTGCCAAACATTTCCATTAAAGCTTGACAAGGACATGTAAAGGCTGAATTGTGCGCCATTGTAATTGCGCCTCTCATTGTAATTTCTTATTGTCTTCTACAAGGCCAAGGTCTGGCCTACATCCTGATGCTATTCTTGGAGCAATAGCTTTGACAAAGACAATATATGTACAAAGCCGCAACAAATGGCATGTACCACCTAGCAGTATTAGCTCTGTTTTAGTTTCTATACACGAGAACAACACTAAATTCTTCAGAAAAGACTTTTCATAATCTAAAATATCTTAACACCATCACTGTGCATATTAGAATTATCCAGCTATGAAATTCAGCAGAATAAATGAAGACTTTCCTGTACAATTTCTCTGCCAGTTTGGAATTGGTGCTCTGGGAAAAGGGCTCCCACTGTGCAGGCATGGTTGGAGAGCACCTCTCTGATGCACCTAGGCAGATGGGCTGAGACTCCTGCTTGAATTGCCGGCATGAGAAGCCATGTTTGGCCAAGTAGGTCAATTCTTTTCTTTTTTAAAAAAATTCTTATTTATCCTTATTTTTATCCTTACGGCTTATGTAGACTACCTAACACATGGACTGTTGTGAATGGTTTTATTCAACTAGCAAGCTAACAAATACAACAATACATATACAACCGCACAGAATAAAAAATTAGTGGTGTTAGAGAAGGATGATGCACAGAGACATTATACGTGACACTGGGGAGGAAGTGGAGGTAAGTGCGCATGGTTAATATGAAAAGATGTCAAAAAAAATGAAGCATAATAATAGTGCAATTTATCCTTGCTAAACGTACTGCGCTGTGCTATAATTAAATATGAAAACCTAAATTTATCTCTATGTTCGGCTGTCATTAACTTAACAGGGAGTGCACATGTTCTAATCTAATGGCTGATTTTTTTTTCTCCATGTGCAGCATATTAAAATGTATATTAGCCTCAAGGTGCATAAACACAAAATAATAGACCAAAGGTTTTGGCCTGTGGAGAAAAAAATCCATGCTCAAAGGCCGTCAAGTAGCTGGTGATGCAGGGGAGACACTCACTTAGCCTCATTAAGCCAGAGCTCTCTTTTGCTTGTCTTTTGTTCTGCATGACAGCAGCCTCTTTGTTGTATAATAATTCATTCCAAGTTCGTTCCAAGCTACCGAAACTGGTGAACTGTGGCCATTTTAATGAGCAGTATTGGTGGTATGCATAATCTGGAAGCCACGTGGACCAGGCAATCACAGAGCACTGCAGCCAGCAAAATGAGATACTGTCGAAATCACAAATTTGTCAAGTTGTTTTTGGACAGGGTATTATAATAAGCACTAAAATATGCATCTTATTACTCTGCATCTGCCAGTCAAAGATCACTGTAATGAATGCATGCTGCAGGGTATGACCAGGCTCGTTTCCTAAGTAAAACAAACTGCAGAGTACAAAAAAAGAATTATGTATTTTTGGCACTGCCTGGATTTTCTTTAATCTTTTGCATCAGGAGTTGAATTTTCCTGGCTTGATGTCCATTGCCAGCAGTGAACACACTAAACCCGCCACAGCCAAGGAGTTAACGTGAATACATTGTTTCTTAATGGCCATATTTCCTGGCTGTGAATTCAAAAATTTAAACTCACCGCTTAAAGCAAATTCAGCACATATATAAAACCCACAATGATTGGATCACTTTAAATCCACCTTAAAAAACCTAGTTCCTTTTGTTTTATCCATTTCTGCTGCAAATGGCTTCGCCATCAGGGAAGACACGTTTTATATAACAACCTGAGGTTTCAGTAAGAAGCAGCACTGTAGATAATCACAACATAAACTTCCACCATAGCCCAGATAGGAGGAAAAAATAATGTTAGCAAGGTACTTCTTTTACAAAGTAGTTAGGTCAGGGATTGCTCATAATTGTTTCTGGCTTGCAAATGCTGGGAGGTTCATCAACGGCCGCAAGCCTGGTGAGCGTACCGTGCTCGGCACTGCTGCACAGGGCCGGATTGATCTTCTTGATCTTGATCTTCTTGACTGTCTCACGCTTAGGTGGCTCTGCCTGGCCGAGCACTGTTATTTGTGGTGCAAGGCCTGCCTAAAGTGAAAAGGGATCAAACAGCCTCAAAGTTCAGTTGTCCCCCTCTGACTCTTCAGAACTAGTCATAGGAATAGGGAGAAAAAGGTATCCTTACCAACTTGCACAGCCACCTCTGGGTTATCTTTTTATTGCAGTCACTGAGCACGGTCTAATGAGGTGGTCTGTATTTCTGGGCATGGTTAGGGATTCAGTTAGGGGATACTTTTTACCATATTGGACAGACTTTTCTTCCCAAGCAATAGTTTACAAGAAACACTTCCAGGCATGGGGGGTGGGAATCTCCACTTAATGAAGTCAAACAAAAGCCCTGAAAAATCTGAATGCTACCAAAACTTGGTGCATCAGTTACATTGTGTTATTGCATGGCTAGGAGTTCAGATTTTATTTAGCTATTTAACAGAAGAGCTCGTTTAATATTTTGGATGAAATCTCCACAGTTTTCTATTTTTTTCTCTCTGATATATAAAAGGCAATTTAGATTTGACTGCTATCAAGTGACAATCCAGCAAGTTTGTACTGATCAGAAGACTCATCTTTTAGTAACTACATTTGAAGGAAGTGTGTATTTTAGTTTTAATGGGAAGTCCATGCAGTCAGAGAATAAAACAGGAAGTTCGCTAAACTTAAGGTGACAAGAATTTTCAGTGAAGTCCATACACCAGATGGAGTTTTCAATATCCACAGTATCCGCCTGCTGGGGCAAAACACCTACTGTAGATGTGTTTTTTTCAGATATGGTCTTAACGTTTTCATTAGAGCACAGTTCTAAATGTTCAGGAGGATTAGCAATGAAAATCAATTTGTTTTGCTTTTTGGACATCGATGAATTCAATATATGTAAATAATTACTTTTCAACCTTTAGAGATGATCATACAAAAGTTGTTCTTTTGCAAAACTTCTGGTGCTGAAAGCATAGTATGAAATATCCTTACATTTGAATACACTATCTTATTACTGAATACACCATCTTATTAATGTTTAGCTAACTGGATGAATATAGATCATTGTGTTAAGTATGATTTTCACAGCTTACATTAGGTGGAAGTTCTGTAAAGAAACCTACTATACCACTTCTCTTACCACCAGCTAACACCGGTGTATTTCTTGGACATAATTACTTCAGCTCTCCGGAGTAAGATCAGTGAGCAACTAATGAAAGATTCCTGTAATAAATGGACAGGATAAGACAGTGACTATACATAGGAGATCAAATTGCACCTATGGGGAATGCTGTATCTTGTCTAGATACTGGATGATAATACACTTTTCTTTATCACTGATGTTCACATATCTGCCTGAGAAACTCAAGAACATTATTTAAAAACACAGTTATGTTAATTCTGGCTTATAAGCATACTTAACTGTGTTCTCACTCTTTCTTATGCAGTGACCATAATAACTTTAGGTTGTGAGAGCAGGCCATCTGCCCGATTGCATCATACACTAGACCTCAGTCCTAAATTCATGCTGAGATAAGCGTGTTCTTTTATAAAAGTTCTTCTTTGAGGGATTTGGTAAGAAAGCAGTGTGGTGGTATCATTACTTTGCCATTCCCTCATCTTGGTGTCTATATTTGCAAGCTAAGATTGTAACAGAGACAAGCTGAGAAGGTTTATTTCATGCATTGAATGGAAAGGTGATTCAGAGGTGATTTTAATGACAGTCATTTGTGTCAAGGCTTCAAATGTCAGTCCCTCCCACAGAAGAAAAATCTCAGATAAGCCATCAGAAAAGGAATGAGGAAGGGAGCCAAGAAGGCTAGCTCTGTCCATCTCTATGAGTCTGATGCAGCATCTATGCTAGGATTTCCTTTGAAGTGGTTATAGATAAAGCTATAACTACAAAAAAGAATTAATAAAATGGTGGAGCTATGGAAAATAGTATCATGCAACGACTGGAATCTAAGGGGATTTCTAAGTGGAAATCTCACTCATATTAAAGATAATGAAGTACTAAAGGTCACATCTTGGATAATGGTAAGGATAGAGTCCAGTAGTAACTGTTGTATTTGTTAAAGGAAAAAAAGCTAGTATTATTGAAAAGACTATCAGAAAACATCTACTAGCTGTCTCAAAGATAATAAATTTAGGATCTATATACCAAAAAGCACATTCTGCAACGCTGAAAGACATAAAAATAGCACTTAAGTTTCCAAAATATTTCCCAGTGCCATAATGCTTCTCATCTGTTCATGAATATAAATTACCAGATGAAAGAATTAGGTTCATTAATGTAGATGTATGAGCAGATACTGATCAACAGGATTCTCTTTTTCAGGCAAAAGTAGATATAAGCTTGCTCTGAAAGTGTTTATTATATCACACTATTTATGTTTAACACAGTATTTTTAGTATTCTCTCTGTTTAGGAAGGAAATTACTGTGATACATTTAACAACTGACAGTGAGAACTGTTCTGTTTGTCATTTACCTGGCTATTGCACGGCAAGACAACTTCAGTTTGATGTCAAGTGTACCATTAGAAGGTGGTACTTATATTTCATTTTACTCTGGTCATCTAATACCACAGGATCTGATGGCAACACCCTATTGGTAGGCCATCTGCTTGATGCTGAAACCAGTGCAGGAAATGAATTACCAATAGGATAACAGACTGCTATATATAATTATGGATGCTAATATTCAAAATTGTACTCATAATCAAAATAGAAGCTATCATGAATATACTTAGCTAGGCACAGGATCAGTCCCAACACAGTAATATACCAAGGACTGGATAAGAGTTAATGAATTTATATGCAATCATAAGGCAAGTGGTTCTTGATGCAGTTGAAAATTATTCTTATTCCTCAGTCACTTTCCATTAATTTGTCAATACTCTGAACTTTTTAATCCCTATGCGTCCATATAAAAATCAATATGGATTCTGTCACTTGTAAAACTGAGAATAATAATTCCTTTACATTTTTATATTTACTGCACAAAAATCTATCACTTTGAAATTAGCATCTTCACCTTTTTTGAAATGCAGAACTTCATTAGTATTTGCTGTTTAGTTTCTTACAGGGTTTTACTGAAGCAACTGCATTTCATCTCACAGCAACATCAAGACAAACTTAGACTGCTGCTTTTAGTATTTCAGAACTGGAAGGAGGATTTTGGCTATCACATTTTTGCCCATGTATAACGTACACATTCTTATGCATTACTTGTATCAGTAAGAATGTATACATCACATCAATAGGCTACCTTCTCCTTTTGAAAAAGAAACCGAGGATATGTTTTTTTCAGTGAATTTACTTTAGAAAGAGAATCATATGAGCGTTTTGTGACTTGGTGCCTAGTATATTGGACACTTCTATTTGAATCCAGATGAACCTTCAGTACTTAACTGAATTTGGTAGGCACAAGTACATGAAATCCAATACTAATAATAATTTATGAAGGTAAGAATACTGATTCCTATAATATTGCTAACTTAGTTTATGATAACATAATTAGTTACACTAATAACACTGCTTAGGCACAGTCTTGCTAATTATGATATTATAAATATTAATGATATCAAGCCTTTGTATTTGATTGCCTCTAGTAGAATCATTTATCATGATATTTCCTTTTACCCATGCTGTATTATTTTTCTTCCTTTTCCCTTTTATGTTCATTCCTGGACACAGAGTCATCCTGAGCTTGGGCCTAAAATGTATCACTGCCTTATCAATGGTGCAGCCTGGTTAACTTCATATTTTATCATCTAGTAGCAACGATCCAATGATATAATGCTGTGTTAAGAGCAATCAAATTCACAATCAGTTACATTCTGTATGTCTTCTTCCTTTTAAATATAACAAAGCCAGACAGACTATATCACACGGGGCTTTGTTTTTCATGTGACTTGTTTCAAGTTAAGATTCCTTTGAATTATTAAATGCTTCCTTCAAGCATCTTTTCACACTACCTTTTAAAAGTTAATTATTGATGTAGTGACAAGTTGAAAAGATTAAGAATTGTATTTTTTCTCATTCAAAAGGACATCAGAAACATCTGATAATGGTGGTCTGTTTAGTAAAATACAAAGGTAATACAAAGATAGAACACTGAACACAGCTTTAAGGAAGAATTGCAAAAAATCTCTATTACATGGGCTGTAAATGCCATGTTTATTTCTACAGGTGCTAAAGAAAGGAAGTTTGGATATAACCCTTTGCGCGTGGTTTAACTGCTTAACATAAGTAGATGAAAATGAAACTCGCTATATCTTATTTTATTTTTAAGCAGCACATTATTCGGAGCTTTAGGAATAGGATTGTCTTTTCACCTAGAAGATAACATTGTAATCTTCAGAGCTCCATAGAGAACAACAACAATACAGGAGTCTCTAATCTCGTACTAAATCCAGCTCCAATCATCAGCAACGATAAGCAGAGATTTGGAGGCGTCTGACACTCCAGATCCTATTCTTTTGTAATTCTTTACTTTTTACAATGTTTTCAACAGTGTTATATCAAATTTTTAGACGGATAATCAATAGTCAAGATGTATATGTGAAATCAGTCTTCAAAGTGCCCCCCTCTAGTAACTAGAAACGAAAGCTCAGCCTGCCTGCTGTGCAGATATTTTGCTTAGAGCAGTAGGCAGCAGGGCACCAGTAGGAAGCCAGTTGCATCTCCCTGCTCCTTGGTGCGGATCAGCAGGTGCCCTGGTGCAAGGATGAACAGCACTGCGACTGCTGGGATCTACTGCATCTGGCAAAAATCTCCAAAGAGTTTGCATAGCAGGGAGCTCCTAGAGCATAGCAGACAGATGGTCCAGAGTTTACCATTTTGGAGAGACCAACGTATATATTCCTATTCTACCACAGACCTCCTAGATTTAAATAAGCTTGTGGACTATGGCAAGTTATCCAGTGTCACTGTTCCTCATCTGGAACATCCTTGCTTTGCAGAGGGTTTGGGAGACAACATACATGAAAGGGAGTGAAACACTCGGATGCGACCCCTACCTGACCTACTGTTCCAACTAACAGCTCAGCTGTGTCAGATGCTGTCTCAGCAGGTCAGATCCAGTGCTGAGAGGCTTTTTTATCTCCAGAATGTTGCATCATGGCTAGAACATTCTGGAGCATCTGGCACAACATTAATATCAATGTGAATTGATGCAAGTCCCATTTAAAAAAAACAGTACCAGAATTTGTTCCAGTGCATTTACAATTTTACATACTACGTTCTTTTTAAAGACATGCCATTACAAATAAAGTGGAGAGCTCATATTTATAATAAAAAGGTAAATCAATACCAAGCAATTGCTAGTATGTCTTTTTAAGATGCCCTCAGGTATTTGTTAATATCAAGAAGGAAAAAACACTTCGTGACTAATTTTGATACTGCAGTGCTTAACCAAGGTAATTAGGAGAAACTGCACAGGATAGTTACGGGATTACATTCAAAGTCAAGACACAGAGTCACTATACGTGGATGGTGATGAAACAACATACCTTTCCCATCAGATCAGCAATTCTAGGTACTGGTTTTCCTTTTTGATGGCGTATGGTAGCAGGACTCTGACCATTCCAGTCTTCAAGTTCCTCAATACTTTTCAGGTAAAGGAGGGCTCTCAGACCAGTGCAGTAGTCATCAATAACAGTGAAATCTTGATTCTGGATTGCACTGCACACCTACAAAATTAAGTCCAGTTACCAGCAACATTTTGACAGAGGCGGACATGGAGTTAGCAAGTTCTTTAGGTTTACTAATCTGTAGCTGAACTTTCCTGCAACTTTATTCGGACAGAACTACAAGAATTCAGGATGCTAATTGGCAGCTTGACTCTATGTCATGAATGCTCTCAGCACAGTTCGGGAAAATAAGGACTTAATAACAGCAGTTATGCCTAGGTTTCCTAATTGCAGTCCTTAGACCAGACTTGAAGACCATGCAAAAACAAGTCTGCAAGCTCAGCCTCAAGTGTGATGACCACTGTGTGCCTTCTAGGACCCAGGTGCTGAGTATAACTAGCAGGTTGGCAAACCACCAGCCATGCTCAGGCAATTGCTTTCATGTAGACACTTTATTCCCAAGGCTGCTCTCTTAGGGAAGCATTGGTATATCCAGTTAGGCCCCAGTCAAGCAAATCACAGAAACTATAAAGAATAATGCTCCTTATAATACCTGCATATTTACATATACACATGATGAACACGTGAATGAAAGAGCTACCTATCTCAAAACATAAATACGTGCATGTGCACAAACACATACACATTGCTTGGACGTGAAAACACACCTCATAAATCATAATTGATATCAGCACTTAAAAAATATCCAGGAAATACATAATTGTTTTGCACATTTCAGAAATGATAATATGAGTCTCAATTTTAAAGAAAGGTACACTTTGTAAAACACCACACACTACAGCTATACAAAGGAAAACTAAGGACTAACTATACAAGAACATTTTCTATGCAGCACATTTACATAACACAAAATCTGTTTCTCTAGAGAAGCAGTGTGGGCATTAATTAGGTCTGTTATGCCTTCCATAGACTTCAAGACTTTTTTTTTCCAGAGAAATTATAGAGAATATCACACTAATTTCCTCTACAAGTTATTTAACTACAAAGCTCAGCTGATGCTTATTTAAACCTCTTTGTCACAAAGGCATTCTATAGGGTTTTTTTTAATGCATAGGTAACACTTTTATTGACTATTCTTAAAAAAATATAAAATCTGTAAAAAAATACGGTTAAAAGCCATGTCATGTCACTTGAAACAAGTTCAGGCGCTGTTGTCAAAATCTTGGAATATTTTGACAGGATGTATACACATGAGATACGCTAGAGGATACCTGTAATAACCTTATAAATAAAGAGGCTTCTACTGTTTTCTATCTTTTGGTGCAGTGTTATGAACTGCAATAATACAAAAACGTGCAGAAGATGATATCACACAAGGACTCACACGGATCAAATCCCAGCTCTGTGAACATTTTACTCCTTGGCTTCCCTGGGAACTCAAGTAGGTTCCAGAACTGAAGGCAAAATGCAGTTTTTTGAGAATGTAAATCACAGCACTAAAGAAAAACATTAAGAAAAACACTATCTGACATGGAAAAACTTAGAAACAGAATTAGCAAATGGTTTAAGATGATTCTCCTGTTCTGTAGGAGCCTTATAACTACAGTGCCCAATGTTGCAGATAATTATCTGCGAGCACGACTTTCCGTAATTTCACTATGAGAAAAACAGGTGCTTATTTTCATGGGTCTGTCTTAGAATGTAAGAGATTCAAACATTAATACATAGAAACCCACAGAAATAATTCTTCCATGTTATTAGCAAATTTGAAAGCGTATTGAATTTAGAAACTTCTTATCTTGTACATATCAGGCGGCCACATTTGGATTTTAGCCTTACAGCATCTTCCACAAATCAATGTAACAGGCTTTGCTGCCTTTCAGAAGGGGCTGAACAAAGTCAGGATAAAAGGTCCTTGTGTTCCATCAGCCATGACAATTTCTACACCACAGAGGGAGGTTTTTAGCATCATACCTGGCTGCCTGTAAATCACCAGTTTAAATGACATTGTGCTCTCTTTTCAGCACAAGAGAAGTGGCAGGGCAATAGACCAGGTGTGAGTCAAACTCACACTTCCAGAAAAATCGCAGGAGAACTGAACCAACATGTCACCACACGTCATTAATGCCCTCCCTGCTTCACTCCTGCCAGCTGCCCTGGGAACAGGCATGCTTTCTACCTCTCAAAAGTTGCATGTTGAATATTGTCTTCTGTTGGTATCTTATTTTACAGGCATGAAGGGAGGCACAATCCACCTATGGTAAGATTTAAAATGGAACTGCCGTTGATTGCTACCACCTCGCATTTAATGTCTTATCAAACCACCTCAGCAGAAGATAAATGTGAGCAGGGTGCTGCTTTAGCAGCTGTCACCTGTCTCATGCACCTTTTGGAGAAGCTGCACAAACCTCAGCTGCCTTCCTCAGCATCGTGCTTCTACAGGTCAAACACAGTGAAATCTGCTTCTCTTCAGATGCCAAATTAGAAGCCAAAGCAAGAATACGATTCATAACTGAGAGTATATGAATGGTTGTATTGGACTAGATCAGAAGTCTGTGGCCAATGGGAGCAGGCTGCAAAAGAGCAGGCACAGAGCAGTTCCCATTTGCCATATAGGCACTGCTGGCAAGCAGCGGTGCTGGGACTTCACTCGCCAGAGATGTAAGACCAAGGGTCTTACATCTAGGTAAATCAATTACATCAGTGAATTAACGTTCAACAGTGCCCTGACCCAAGCTTTCACTTGAAAAATTTAAGTAGAAAGCAGCTTTTCCTACAGTGGAAGATAAAAACCCGGTCTTGTGAGCACAGTGAGGCCAAGATGAGAATGAAGCTGTCAATCGTCCACCATCTTTGAATTTGTATCTAGTTTTGGACTACAATTTGGGCTAGAAGAGAATGACTCTATTTTCTTCCTGTTTACAAAGTTAACGTTATTCACATTACACTTCTATGCAGGGACAGAATATTGCACAAGCTTGACTCTATTTTATTGCCTGACTATGCTACTGCCTTGGTAGTGTAACTGCTACCATTCTGTTTTTAATACCTGACCTCCCCATTTTCCACCACATCCAGATTCTGTGTTCCACTTCGCAGCTGCCCCTCATATCCCAAGAGAGACAAACAGGCCAGCATGCTATATACAATCAACACTACTGCACTCTTAATATTCTGAGATATAAAACTCTTCAGCATAAATTTTAATTGTAGATTACAATTTTAACGTATACGGACATGTCTGAAGTCCTAAAAGACGCAGTGCCTGCTTTGCTACTAGTAAATCAAACATACACTACAGGAGCTCATTGGGGTATGGGGACATGAAATGAATCACAGGCTAAGGCTCCAAGTAAAACTACTCTGCAAAATGCAATGACAGAAGGAGCACTATTCAAAGGTCTCTGCTGCTGTATTGCATTAGAAATGACCTATCTGCTCTGTTGCTAAATAAACATAAATACTCAGTCTAGCTTTGTCAAAGGACCTACAGTCATTGTAAATCTCACTTGAGCAACTGGAGTAAATTGTCAGCATGTTATCATTGTGTAAAAAGATTTTTTAAAGGTTACATAAATGTTTTTAATCGTTCACATCCATCTGAAACTTTTTAATTTACATATTTTGAAGAGAAAAATTCCAAGTGACATGTATTGCCATGTCAGTTATAAAATACTGTAAATGCCTTTGCTTTTAGCTGAATAATTACACAAAAATCATGCCAATTTCTGAAACCTTAATTGAGACAATAGTCACGGAGAGTTCTGGCTGTTTAAGAACTTCAGGGTTTTGCCCATCTGCTAGGCTTAGAATCAGTAAGGTTGGAAGGGACCTCTGGAGATCATCTAGTCCAACCTCCCTGCTCAGCAGGGTCACCTAGAGCATGTCAGACAGGGTTGCATCCAGGTGGGCCTTGAACATCTCCAGAGAAGGAGACTCCACAACCTCTCTGGGCAACCTGGTCCAGTGCTCCGTCACTCTCACAGGGAAGAAATTCCCCCTCACGGTCAGGCTGTGCTTCCTGTGCTTCAATTTCTGCCCATTGTCTCTTGTCCTGTCACATGGGACAACTGAAAAGAGTTTGTCCCCATCCCCTTGGCACCTTCCCGTCAGGTACTTACACACATTGATAGATTCCCCCCCCACTCTTCTCCAGGCTAACAGGCCCAGCTCTTGCAGCCGTTCCTCATAGGGCAGATGCTCCAGCCCTTGGATCATCTTTGTAGCCCTACACCGGACTCTCTCCAGTAGCTCCATGTCTCTCTTGTACTGGGGAGCCCAGAACTGGACACAATACTTGAGATGAAGCCTTGCCAGGGCTGAGTAGAGGGGCAGGATCACCTCCCTTGAGCTGCTGGCAACACTCTTCCTAATGCACCTCAGGATACCATTGGCCTTCTTGGCCACAAGGGCACATTGCTGGCCCATGGTCAACTTGTCACCCACCAGCACTCCCAGGTCCTTCTCTGCAGAGCTGCTCTCCAGCAGGTCAGCCTCCAGCCTGTACTGGTGCCTGGGGTTACTTTTCCCTACATGCAGGACTCTGCACTTGCCCTTGTTGAACCTTAGGAGGTTCCTCTCTGCCCAACTCTTTTACCTTCTCCACATGATACTCCAGATTGCATAGCAAGATCCCAGATGGAAATGTGATGGTAGAGAACAATGGGATGGTGCCAACAACACACGCCAGCCCCGACCTGCGTTCTTCCTATTTCCTCTGCAGGAAGGAAGCAGAGGACAAACACTTCAGCAGAAGTAAAGCAGATCTAGACGTATTCCTACCGGTTCTTCCCTACACTACATTCCACAAGAAAGAGATCGTTGTCTATAACATATATACTGCTGGTACAGCGCTGAAGCCTGCAGCAGGTCAAAGAATCAGGCCTGCTATGTTTTGTAACACGTTGCTTTTCAAGTATTCTCAGTGTAATTAGATCTATGAGAACGAGAATGCTGCAGTGCCTGGCAGCACTTGTGCTCCCATTCTCAATTGTCGCAAATCACTACTGAAACTCTATGCCAACAATGAATTCATGGTAGTTAGTTTAAGAGACAATAGCTTGGAGAAAAATTTATTTTTATTCCACTCCAAAATATATGTATTTCTCTCTTCAGAATATGGTTGTAAAGTAATCGTCAATTTTAAGAAAACAAAAGTAACAGTATGGAGGCAGATGGGTAGTAGAGATATGCAGTCTGGAAGTAGGAAGATTGATGGGTATATATTTGTATATACAAACGCAAATCACATAGCTTGACTGTTCTACCATATTAGTTTCCATTTGCTGAAGCTGTAGAACATCAAAGCAGTGATGTCCCCATATATTGCATTTAGTGGTAATGTAACGGACTACCAAAAAAAAAAAAAAAAAAAGAAAAAAAATCAAAGTGAGAGTTTCTAAGTAGTTTCCTGGCAATTGAGACAGCAGGCTCTTTCATCTGTGCTGTAACTGTGGCAGTGCATTGACTTAAACTCCTGAGATTTCAAACGCTTTTATATTCCTAGGTCTTGCTGGCTGCTTTCTTTTTGCTTTTTTTCTCTTCAAATGATAAAATTCTAGCATTTAGCAGAATGTCATCTTGCTTCTCCCCAAAACAGAGACTTATTTCAGCTTTAGTTCTAAACTGCATAGAAATCTCTAAATAAAATAGCTTTCAAAATGCCATCCTATTAGGAAATCAGCCTTTGACTTCTACACTTTCTAATATTCTTACTATAACAAGGGCATAAACAACTACTATCCCTCTGAGATACCTGTGAGAGGCTTTACAATGGATTAACGGTTTTGCTTTTGCATTAATTTGGTTGGCTTCCTTTGAAATATTTTACTGATATGCCCAAATAGTAAGCAAAAGAATTATTTAGCTGTTTTGATTTTATATGATAGTATGCATTCAACTTTAACATTATTTATCATCATTTTATACAAGCTTTCTTTTTCTATTAAAATTCTTCCTGAAAACTATTAAAGACATAAATCTGCCTTTCTCTTAGAAAAACATTTATGAATTACTCTGGGCTGTTTTTTAATGTATAGTTGCAGCCACTGCTCTTTTGATTGCGTCTATTGGCTAAGACTGACTAAGACCAAAATCATAAAGAAATACAAGGTGCTTCATGAAGAGTCCTAGTCATACCTGAGTGCGTATATGTATAAATTGACAACCTTAAGAAAACTAATTTTATTGTTGTGGGTAAATGTGTGATTTTAATCTGGGTGAGACATACAAATAACTTTTAATTTATTCTCAGTAGCAACTAACTAAAACTTGGCTCAGCTATAGGGATAACTTTCCAGGCAGCGCAATCTGCATATCCATTGCCCATGGGCATGAAAATGCATGCTTTCTAGCCCCTACAATGATACAGATGTGCCCAGATCTACAAAGTAAAAAGCAGTACACAATGGTTGGCTGACTTAGTACTCATAATAACGTGGAAGTGCTACAGTGTGAGAGCATGCACACAAGTAAAATCTCTGAGACTGGTTGCTGTAATTGCAATCTTCATGACACCAATGCTCATGGAAAGGCTGTCTTTTTAACTATGGTTCCTCCTACTCATGTCCTGCTAAGCTTTGACAGTACATTAAATACAGAGCCTAAATTATCCCTCCCTATCAGTAATAATTACTCTTGCTGGAAGGTTGTAGGATTAAGAATGTTAGGGGAAGTCGATTATCAGACAATGTGGTGCACTCTGGAAAAAATTGGTATTCTTTGTTTTAAAGGACAAATTCAAAAACTAATAAAAAGCTTCCCAAATATTGATACAGTACAGATGGAATGATTTGATTTATTCATATTAGCTGCTTAAATGGCTCTGGCTATACAGGTTAGCAGATGGGATGTTACTTAACAAGGCTTCAGATATTGGATCAAGATGCAGGAGTGATTTGCACAATGGCTGATAGCTTTTTTAAAACATTAGAATTGAACTAATACATATGAACCTAGGAACTATTGTTTGTCCAAAGTCCACTATGGCTTTCAGGAAGCAATTTGAAGGACTCAAGTATTTTACGAAATATCTCAATTGTGAGATAAAAGGCATAATCTCCTTTACTGAGCCGTGGACTTGAAGTGCTAATGATCTGAAGGCTTATTGATGACACCCAAGGGACTACATGGAGAAAACAATTCAAAGATGTTGACAACTCCAGGCTCTTCAGGGTAGGCAACCATTCACATGCACTTTTAAGAAAGCTACAGAAAAATGATTGGATGGCCAGATCCAATAGCTGTTAGCAATTAAATATTTTTGTTAAAGCATGAGGTAAAGCATCATGCTAATCAAAAGTATAGGTTAATGTCATTGCGTAACAGAGCTCAAAATGAGCTAAAAGGAAAAGCAGGTCTCCAGCTATGAAAGACAAGCTGGTGTGATAAGCTCTGATCTTCTCAGGAGTAAGACAACATAACACTGACATGGTGCTCAGCAGAGTCAAGCTGACATTTAGAGAGGATCAAGGCAGGGAGCACAGCTACAGAAAGGAGAAAACAGTAGTTGGGGGCTGACACAGCTTGTGTTGAAGCCACAGCAGCTTGCTGCCACCCTGCTGCACTGGAAAGCCTGCCTAGGACCAGGGTGGCAGCTTCCCCAGCTAAGGTAGAGTTCCTAAAGTGCTGGATTTTGGGGGAACGAGAGACAGATTTTGTTCATTCTTTGCTTGCTAGCAGCTCTTGACAACAAACTCTGACTGGCCTACAGCGAGGGAGTAGAAAAAAGTCTAGAATACTTTAGCCACTTTCAACATGATGGCATGACAGGGGATAAGAGCACTCTAAGGGATGCTATACAAATGTTATTCAATGTATCCATTCCTAGCCTGCTCAGATAGATTCTCCCTTCTCCATGTTCTTCTCCTCCAATTAATGTATCTGAATAGCAAATTTGGAGTTTGGGAGTAGGAAACTAGTGCTGATCAAGGGGCTCTGGATGATGTAATATTGTATCCCATGTCTTTGAGAGGGGAAATGCACAAGAATTTACAATTTTCAGGTGGCTCCCTCAATAATTTTTTTTTTTTCCTGTCAACCACCCCCAGAGGAAAGGCTATGTTTCCTTATCTCACTAAAGCATTCCTTCAGTTCTTGGAGCTACAAAGTGGGCCTTTATGCAGTAGGTGGGCCCACATACTGATAAACGCATTGATTGTCATCATCCTTCCTAAGAAAACAAGTATGATTTCACACGCCTTAAGCATTGAGGTGTGTGGGAAACAACCTCATAATCAGTCATCTGCAGCAAATTGTATCATTGTACTATAGATCTATAATATGAAAGATATCTTTGAAAGCAGATGAGCTTACTTCTTCTGTGTAAACATTCCAATCACATGTACAGTCTCTCCAAATATCCTTAAATACATGTGGAATATCACTTCATATTTCATTTCATTTATTAACACCCAAAGGTCTCACTTCTCTTACAAGTACTGTTGTGGAAAATGAAATCCTTCAGACCTCTCAACTGTTCTGCAGCCTCTAGTATAGCATCAGTAGCTGTGCCATGTTGATGCAGATTTACTGGGCTCATTTCCATGACCTGTGCCCTCCAAGTCCTCCAAAGACAGGTCTAAAGCAGGCATCAACCGCTTGTCAGTGCTGCTTTTATCTGCAATTGATGCACATGATGCAATTATCTGCTGATATCAATGCTCAGATCTGGTGACTTGATGTTAAAAGTCATATAGTAACACAATCTATTTAGTCAGAAGTTAATAGTGTTTTTACGATTTTGACGGAAAATCACATGGATGCATACAGGAATCATATCCTTAATTGCAAAGAAACAAAATATACGATTAAACAGCAGGAACTGCATTCTCACTTGGCTAGAGTCAGTCAGCTTCCCCATCCCCTTTTAGAATCGAGTGGTTCTAGTCAAATACGCTTTTCAGAAAAAAAAAATGTTCAGAAAAAAAAATGTTCTGAAAAATGTGTGGAAAATGTTTCAAAATTGCCAATATGTGCTGTTTGACAACATGGAATGCAACAGCTCCATTTAATTTGAAAATGTCTGATTTGCTATCTAAGTTAATTGGAATGAAAAGGTCAAAACTAAAATACGCTTTGAAATGGTTGAAACAAAACTTTGACTCACCCCAATAATATTTTTTTTAAATATGTTAGCTCCACAATTTTTTAGACTTTCCATTATCAGTTTAACTTGAAAAACTTCTTTCATTCTTAAACTTTCCTGTGACAGAATAACTATCTCCTGCTCATTGACTTTTCTCTATGTAGCTTTCCTGCAGTCTCTTATACCACAGGAGAATAAATCTATTGGTAATATGCAGGGTCATTAGTGCATAAGAGATCCAGGTTAAAGTTTCAGAGTTTTTCACCCCAGAACACTCTGAATCAGGCACAGCAGGGACTTGAACACAGACCTATTTTGATGAAATGAAATTTGTCAATGAAAAACAGTTTCCTTAAAAAAGTTTCCAGCAAACTCTAATGAGTGCCATCCACTGAGGGACATCCTCCTGTGACCAGAATTTTGAAAGCTGCAAACCCCTTAAAATCAAACAGAAAAGCAATTTTTCCATTCCGAAACCTCAGTTCAGTCCTGCAATGATTAACCCCTCATCCTTGTGAGTCTTTCCCTTTAGTACTCTCACATTTTATTTCAGCTAAAATTACTTTCATCCTTTATCAGCTTGCCTGTACAAATTCGTGCAGTAGCTGCTGTGACCATTGAAGAGTGAGATTCATGTGAATAAAATAGTTCTGACCCTCTGAGTCCTTCGTATCTGAGATAAAAACCCACTTCCACATTTCCCTGGGGATTGTTTTACCTATCTCTGTTCAAATAATAAATATCAGCAAGAAAACAGTGACATAAGTCAGATATTGAGGGAAGTTAAACCCATTTTTAAATGTACTGCAAGCTTCAGAAAAGCAGTTTCTCTGTTTGTTTCGTTCATTCAAATTGCATGGATGAAAGGACCTCTCACCAGATAGATCAAGCTGTGTCAGGGGGCTTCATGTTGTAGCTGGAAAAACACTTCAAAAAGTACCAGGGCTCACATTCCCAGATTGCCTTCTCCCTCCAGTGCAGAAAAGATTTTTCTACTGCTGGGAAAACTGGCAGAACAGTCACCCGGCCATTCAGTCAAACTCTGATTTGCGCAGCACAGGGTCCAACCTCAGCTGCGCAGAAGCATACAGCTATGCATGGATGGGCCCCAGCACCATGCCTCCTGAGCAAACCATATCTTCCATTTCTTTCTCTCCCTTTCTTCTTTTCACTGCTGTCTACATCCTGTGACT
Organism: Rhea pennata; assembly: GCF_028389875.1. Classification (NCBI taxonomy): domain Eukaryota; kingdom Metazoa; phylum Chordata; class Aves; order Rheiformes; family Rheidae; genus Rhea; species Rhea pennata. Next base: position 20,692,981 of record NC_084670.1, read on the forward strand.
GAAAGATCAATGGAGCTGCTATGATACAAAATGGAAAATTTCTTACATGCGTATTTTCTTTGCAGGACTGATTGTGTTTCCAAGAAAACTTCTCTCACGACAGAGCTTTGCAATCCTGAATGCTTTACATTTTCCCTTTTAGGAAAACAAGTTCTCTGTAGTTAAAACAATTATAATTTAAAATAAAGGAGAAAATTCGATGAGCAGTTATCAGAAATGTCAGTAATGCAAAAAGAAACTCGGCAATTTTCCACTGTGTTCATCCCTCCTTCTATTTACATTTTCAATATCCAACAAGGAGTTGGGTACATTTTCTGTTTCAATTTCCAGTCATCTACACATTAGTACAGAGCAGAAACAGTCTACGACAAGCTATCCTTGTGCACGAACACAACCTGAGCTTAGTAAATAAAACTTGTCCACAACTACTTCAACACTTAACTAAGCCTCTTTTGAAGAGTCATCTCTGTGTTGCTTTTATTTTGTTAAAGTGTTAAACTAAACTTATTTGATGTGAATACACATCAAGTGGTTTTATCTCGAGGGAGGACAGCTCTCCTCTTGTTCACATAAGATAGTCGGTTGCAATTAGTAGTACGAATCCACATTAAAAATAGCAACAGCAGTACCAGATTTTGGAAAAGAGGTAGTACTGTGGACCCTGGGGAGGTGGAGGGGAGAGAGTGTTGCCAAAGCAATTATTCTTCATGCCTCCTCAACCCTTAAACTCCCTATGCCACCAGACCAGGCGAAGGAGGTTGAGAGATCTGGGCAGAAGGGGTAAGAGAATTGGCCTCAGCATGCACAGTTCCATGGACAGGGAAGAAATCGCCTGCAAAGACTAGGATTGACTGGTACAGGGCAGCATTTGATCTGAAGCTCAATTGAGACCTAAATGTTATTAAATAATTATTACCATTCAGTGATAGTTACACCTACTTTGCATGAGAATCCCTTATAAGAATGACAAATAGCTATTGTTATGGAATGAGCTTGAATTCATTCTTACGAATTTATGAAATAACAATCCTATCTATGCAGACTTCATTTACTAGCTGGTGAAATGAGCAGAAAGAAAGGAAAGCTAATAGATAAATCCCTTAAGCAGTTCAAGTAACAATGTAAAACTACTGCAAAACTGCACAAAATAAAAAGCTCTGTTTAGTCTGCAATTTAAAAAAGTGCTGATTTGAATGCTGTAACTTTCATTAAAAATTACAAGATAATAAAATTACAAATCAATGATAAAACCCTATTAAACCTGATATTTTATCCAGTGATAAACCAAAATGTTTCTATGGATTTTTTGTCAAATTCAGATTTTCAGTGAAAGGAATTCTCACAGAAAATTCTCACCAGTAATTAGCCATTTCCATCTCAAGTATCTGTAACAAAGCAGGTGTGGCAGTCCTCTAATGATGTTTTTTTATTAGCAAAGAAAGAAATGAGTTGGAAATAGGTTGAGTTTCTCTAATTAGCACTCAGCTAAGAAAAAAGCAGAAAATAATGGACAGTCTATTAGAAATGATCTCTTAAGTATCTCTGTCCGGACTCTTTTCCTTCACATTCATTTTTCTTTTCATTTTATTTTGACACGTTCAAACAGGTCTTTGATCTCTCTTTTGTTTCTCTATATGCTGTAAGCCTCAGCTTTGCAGAGAAGGGCCGTTCCGGCCAGTGTCACATTCACTGAAGACTTTTTAAAGCATGCAGTTCTGTGAGCGCTGGAGCTAATGATACCCGACTTCCAGCAGGTCTGTGTCTTGCGGTTGGGTACTCTGACGTCTAATAAGGTGTGACTGCCAATTGAAGCCTTTCCCGTGGCTGATACTTTCCTAATGGTGCTTTCCCATATGGATTCTCAGAGGTCTAATAAAGGTGAACTTTGCACGTTCTTTGCTGCACTGAAGGAATGCAAGAAAGTTTTCTCCTCTGCCTGGCTTTTTTGTTTTCTCAGAACTTATTAGAGCAAAACACCTCCATTCTTCTGACAAATGGGAATGAAAATAGCCACAAAGCTCGAATGTAACTAAGGATATTGAGAACGACATACCAACACACAGTGTTTCTTTAGGAAAACAGGCTGAAACTATAGTCTACCTGAATCAAATTACTTGAATCTAAAAAGTTGTTTTGCCTTAAATGGTATTTTCTTTTCTTAAAACCATTGGCAGACGTAAAGAGCCATTCCTTGAATCTCACCTCACTCGCATCATTTTAGTGGCCTTCCACCGCATCCGGCAAGCTACTTTTCATTTGCATCAATTTAAGCGGTGGGAGAACTAACTCCAACATCTTAACTTCTCTGTATCATGAGCAGCCCTGTATAGAAAGGTTTTGTTCTTCCATCCTCTGTGCCACAGCCTGTGCCAGAATATTCATGCCGTTCGCAGCTTAATGGCCAATGAAGAACTCTCCAAAAGAAAACTTTCTGCCGACATAAAGCAAAGTCTATAGCCACTGTTCAGCCAGTTCTGCAGGGTAAGGACTGTCCAGGGGCAATTACAGGGGCAGCTCTTTGTTAGCCGAGGTGGGAAAAGCCCAGCCTTGTTCTGCGACACCAGTCCCACTTGTGTCCAGCTACCTGACATCATTCTCCTTGCACAGAACTGAAATTGGATCCCAGGAAAGACTGAGCTCTTCCTCTGCATTCAGAATCCCTGTTATTCATTACAGAACAAAGTTAAATTCTTCTAAGTGTATTTGGTATAAACTTAACTTGGAATTAGTTACACTGGTCCTGCTTTACCACCACATCACTCCTTGATTTCAATGTGTTTTGGTTTTTCTCTCTGCATACCATTAAACAGCATAAGCAGTAATTTCTGAATAAGAATTTTTTGGTCTCATCTAATCTTCACTTAATATCAGTGTTTCCACTGACTTGAATGGACATTGAGATGGGCTTAAAAGAACACTAATTAAGTGCAGTGAGAATCAGCTCTCTATTTTGCAGCTCTGTAGCCATAAAAAGTATAGAGAAATTACATCAGGGACCTTAATGAAAAACGGAAGGAATTCAAATGAGGAAAAATATAGTAAATAATTACAGCACACATTTACTTCATGCTTTTTGCTAGCATTTCAGTGATTATATTTTCAGAACCTTGCTTTTATTTTCTGGTACCCAGGGCATTTTGTACCGCATAGAGGGTTCCTCACAGGATTTTACATTTGCACAAATACAATAACAATGCCCTCTCATAGTTCAAGTTCCCACTATTTTGTGATGGAAAAGCTTGTTTATTCACACACAAAGGGCCATCCTGCTGTTATAAAAACCCCTTAGTTAAATGCTTCAGTAAAAAGCTTGCTGGAGAAAAAATAATAATCAAAATGTCCTGAATCCCCAGAGATATTGGTTCCAAAGAGGTACCAACCACAACTCTCCTTGAAAACCTTACAAAAAAAACAAGTAGTCTCATAAAAAACAACTGCGCTCCGTGTTGGAGGGAGATCGTATCTTGCAGAAGCCAGATTGCGTCCCTATTGCTTTTCTGTCCTGAGAAAGCACACTTGCAGATCGGGTTTTGTTCTTCATCAAGCGCCTGCGGTATCACAGGGGCCTGGCGGGGGCGAGGAGGACGGGCGCGGGGCAGCCCCGGCCGCGCTCCGTGCCCGGCTCCGGGGCACGACGCCCACCCCGGCGCCCCGCCTGCCCCATCCTCCGGCCCTGCCTCCCGGCGCAGGGAGCTCCCGGCCGGGTCTCGGGGAGGCGGACCCGCAAAAGCAGCGCTGGGCTTGATTTTAACGGTGTAACTACGTAGAGAGCATTACAGACACCCAAGCTGGAACAGCAAGAGACGTGTGTGGCCTCCATATGCGGTAAGAATACAAATCTTTGTGAGAAGAAGAAGAACTTCTTTTCAAGTTAATGACTAATATTAAAGATTAACAAAAGTATTCCAGGCCAGAGTATGAAGTTAAGAGACTCTACAATGAAAAATGTATACTTCAGAAAGTACTCCTTTGTTCTGGCTTTTTTTTTGTTACATCTGCTAGAAATAATGACTGTAGAATCTCTTTCAACAAAAGGTCATTTATGTCAATGGACAGAACACAGAGGATCAGATCACCTGCGGTAATTGCAAATTAATGCTCTACTGCTAATGCATTAACTACACAATATTGATCTACAATTGAATCATTCAGGCTACTGTGAAGTGATTTTTACTTTAATATTTTTTGTGCTTTTATTGCTTTTTCCATAATGCATTTTCTCTTTCTACTGGAATTTTCTGTAATTGTCTCCATTTTTAATTTCCTACAGCGAGATGACTTTGAATAATACGCGTCTGCTTCAAAGCCTTGCAGAAATTTAACAAACCATGAATGTGACATGGTAAATCACACACATGATGCAAAAGATGCAAGAAATCCGATGTACATCTTATCTTGATAAATTGGAGCTTTAAAAAAAACTCACTTAAAAGAAAGAAATACTTCAGCCTCACTGGAAGCCTACTGTAATAAATTGTACCTCAAAAAGATGTAGCTAGACATCTCTAGAGCTTTGGGTATGCAAAGAGTGCAGGACTGGGCTCTCCATGGATGAAGTTGTTATTTTTTAAATTGTATGCTTGTACTGAATAGGGATTGGTGGATTTGAGTATGTTACAAAAAATATACAGTGCTAGGGAATCAGCTGAAGAATGATTGAAATGTGTCAGCATTTTTAATGAAAAATTTAAAAAGTAAATATTTTTGCAACTGCCTCAGAAGTACAGAAAGAGGAAGAAATCTCTGTTCAGCTGCTGTAAATTTTAATTTCAGATACCACTGACTACAATGATCCAGCTAGTTTTCTACATCTGCTGCAAAGCTTTATGTGAGAATATTTTGTCAGTAAAGATGCTAAAATGTTGCCTTCCGTCTTCTAAAGGAAGAGATAAAACACATTCAGTTACTAAACACATCAAAATTTGAGATTCTTTGCACAGACCATATATACCTGCATATATAGCTGTATATTCCCTAATACCTGCTTAATACCACTTGAGCTGGTTATGGCATATATTAAAAATATGGCTTCCTAGGTGACTCCAGACTTGCATTTCTGCATAAGTTGATTTTGTCAATGGAAAATTATCCTCACATTTTAAAAATAAAAGTCATTGGAAAAAATAATAGAGAAGTGATTGTGGTGAAATAGATGCAGTGGAAACCTGATCCTGCTTTTTAATGGTGGTACATTTATTATTCATAAACCTCCTTCTCTAAGATATATGCCACATTGCAATTAAATCAACACACACAGAACCTTCAGATTTTCTTAGCTCATCAACATCATCCACTCACAGCAGAGAAGACACAGGACTCTCGTCTAGGAAAAACAAAGGGGAGTATAATGACTACACAAGTGTTGTTCTCCTAGGCTCTCTAACTAGGCTTTGCAGATGGATCAATACAATCTGTGCTGCTTAGCACTATCAGACAGAAGTTGTTTAAATGCTGGATGAACTGACATTCCCTACCCCATTAAAACACAGCTAAAAAGAAAACATCCAAGCAATATTCTGCGTAACAGAGCAATGATAGTAGAGGCAGTAATGACTTCTAGATTTTCAGCTACAAGCAGATGAGTAGACTATAGCTTATTTAGAACAGCTGAGGTGCAGAGCTACAGCCTTGTCCAAATCCTCGCTCTACTGGATCCTCCAAATCCTTCCTTCTGGCTCTGCATAAATCTTTCATAGGGCATCCATGGTTTTGGAAACATGATATAGAACCATAAGATTGGCAGTAATAGGTCAGTTCAAATGTCCATCCAGTACCATCTCCAAGTGTGTCCAAAATAAATACTTAAGACAAGACTAGGGGAAGCATACATAAATTTCATTTCCCTGATACTGTTCCAGCTTCCACTTACTTAACTCACTGACTTGCAATACACTGAATCCTCCTATATTGAATCATTCAGAATTTGTTGATTCAAGAATTCAGGATTGTTATCTCCAAATTCTGAACTTGCTATATATTTTGGTACTGAGAAACTGTAAGTGAACTGTCAAAACTGTTACAGTAAACTACAGAGGTTTTGACTGTTGAAGAAGAAATGAATGGGGCATTGACGCAATGACCCAGTACAACTCACAAAGGTGATAGAGAAATTGAGATTCAGGGAAAAGTGTAATAGCTGGATGTTGGCATGACCTTGTTAGGAAGGCAAATAGTCAGCATCGATTCTCAAAATCATAATGATGAGGTTGCCTTGTTCTAGCTATCACAACATAGCTAGTCTGACCAGCAAATAGAAGTTTCACAGTAGTCTTGGTCAAGAATCTTCCTTGTAAGACTGTCCATACAGATTACCTGTTTATGCTCCCTTCCATTTGCCTTTTCTGAGATGAAGGAATTACTTATTCATAATCTTGCATCGACTTTATTAAAGGTTTATTTTTAAATAGATGTAATTAAACCAGTTCAGATCCTTGCCTGAGCACCAGTTCTAGAATCTACTTATCTCAGATTAGTATAAATGATTTCCCTATTTTAGTGAAACAGAAATAAGCCACTCAAACAGAGGATAGGTTTGAAACAGAAGAATTAGTTTCATAGCTGATTTAAGTTAAACTGGGGAAAAACCTGAGGTGCAGGACAGAGGTTTCTCACTATCTCGGAGAAAATTCTTTTGGAAAGAGTTAAGTCTTATATGGCTTTCTAAAGGGTAGAAGACCAGTACAGATGCAAGTCAAGACCAGTATACATAAATTACTTCTGGAAACCAGTTCCAGAGAACTTAATTATTAGCATAAAGAAAATAAAAATTAAAAATGTTTCATAAATCCAAAATTCTTTCTTGATCACTGATTGGGAAGGTTGCATTAAATTGTGTTTCAGAATCTTCCATTTCCTTTGGGGCAAACCAACACAGAAGAAAAGAAATAATAAAATATAAACACGTAATAGTATTTAAAAATGACAAATGTATAAATCTCATTAAACAACCCTTATTTTTAGCCATCAAGAACCAGATGTAGTAGATGTAGGACATGGAATCATTCTGCTCTGTGTAGCTGAGATCACATAACATTGTTATTGATGAAGCAATCGAAACTGCAGTTCTATTAGCAGTAAGAAATGAAATGCATGTACAGCTCTAAAAATGTTCCCTTGTCAATCCTGAATTTTTGTAGACAAACGCTGTTCTGTAATTTGTATCACTACTGAATGTTTACATGGAAGAAACTTTCAGACTATTATGTAAGAAAGGTAGATCTTTTGTCTGTTCATGGGAAAGAAGAGTTTGATGCATTCTAATATAAACTTTAAAAAAAATAGGAAATGGTATTAATAAAGCCAACGAACATAGTAAGTCTACAAAGAGATAGTAGCCTTCTACTTCAGTTCCCACAGATGTTAACTTCCATGTGCATAAAAAAATAAACCAAATCAAAACATTAAGTTGGCCTAGCTTTTGTTTTTTGCAACAGAGGAAACACGTAACTAATCTCAGCAGTCACCATAACTGTGCAGTAAGGATGGTCTCACTGAATCTAATTTTTAATGTGGAAATGGATTGTGGGAATTAAATCATCCCAGTTGCATACTGTGGAGTGACACAAAGCCGATATTCGCCAGATCCACAGCTGCTGTGTTGTCTATGCTGGGAACTCCACATAAAGGGGACTAGTATCTGCCAGAATGTAATGGAACAATATAATGTAATTACCACCTGCCCTTACCAACCAGTGCAACATATATGGTGCAGACAATGATGCTCTCACATCTTATTTGGAACAGGTAAGGGGCTGCATTTTCAGCTGACGCCCATAATAACAGACCACCAAGGCTCCCTTTCATGACAGGAGCTATCTAACCTAAATCTAAATTCCAGTCTGATCAGAGAGACCCTCAAAACAACCCAACAGGCACGGTAAACAGCGTCAACTATTGCATACTATCCCACGTCTCACTCCAAAGGAATGGGCTGCAATGCCCACACCATATCTATAGCTCTATATCTTCTGTTGCAGCAAACACACTTAAAGGACACAAGATCCTGGATGAAGAAGAGTTACTTTAAATTGATTCCCAGTGGGACCAAAGCAGTGCTCTTTGGAATTCCCTCCCCTTGACAGCATCTTTGTAGAAGACAAAAACTGAGAATAAAGGAAGCAGACAGGGAATGTCAAGCTTAACTCTGTGTTAAACTTGCTTGTATGATGAGGGATAAATATTTGAAGTTTAAATCCTATAGATTAGAGGAAAAAGCTTAACATACTGATGGCTAGTCTTTTCCCAGATTGGTACTGTGATACCCAAAGCCATCTTCTGGCAACTCTTACTACTCCGTCTGAAGTGAATATCTCTTAGCAAGAAGCATGGAGCTGAAAACATGGAAATTCTTTTCAAAGGCATAATAAATCCACTACGCTACTGTTTGAAAGGAAATCTTTATGATGCATTATGATTTTTAATTACGGTCATTTTAATTTTCATATTTTAAAGAAAAAAAGGTACCTGTAAAACAGAAGCGCCACTGTGCAGAAACTGGAGCCCACTTTCAGCAGAATCGATTCCTCCAGTTGCTAAGATGGGAAATCCTGGAAGAGCACGGGCTATGGCAGACACTGCACGGAGGGCAATGGGTCGAATGGCATTCCCTACAGAAAAACAGAATATTTTGTTAGGAACGTCAGAACATCCTCTGATGTAATTTGCACATCCCTCATGGAAGGAATATCAGAAACTAATGTCTAATTCTGATAGGTAGAGATAATACTAATTTATAAATTGATGCCTGCTGGGTTTCAAGTAGTATCAATGCTTGTGAACTATTATGAATTTGAGTGTAATAAATTTAAAATTGCAGAAACATTTGGATAAACGTTGCAAAGCTGGCTTGAACATTTTAGCAGATGTTCAGAACAAAGACTAGCAATGTCTGAAACAAAGCAGTACTGTCCCATAACGTACACAGTAGACAAAGAGATCCACGTTTCTACATAAAGGATCAGGTTGCTCTTTGAAACACATGTTGCACAAGTAAGAGGGTACATCCAATTTATTTATGTCTGACTAAAAAATTGTTTAAAACCAGTATTTCACCTGCACATGACATTTCATGTATTATTTGATATGCTTCCCCTTTGGATATGTTCAAAGATTCTGGTAATCCTGTAAGTAAGCCACTTTTGACTATTCCTTAGCATAACAGTCAAATTCCAAGGAGTAAAATATATTCATTTATAGATGTATCTGCAAGATTTGAGTTTACATTTTCAAAAATGGTATATATAAGTCAAATCAGACAACTCCCTGGTACATTTACAGGAATTACCATTAAAATCTCAACACACTATATCAACAATGCATCTGCTTTGGCTACAAACTATTGATAGTATGCAAGTATTTAAAAATATACACACAGGTGCAGCACATATTACTTGATATGTGAGATCTACAGCTGATATATTCACCTATTTATTTTTTAGGCTAGTTGGGATTTCTCTAGGCAACTTCTATATTATTAAAAATTCTACTTTATTTAGAGAACTTTCAGGATAATTTTATCTTATCATTGGAAAACAACATGGTACTGTAAGGGAAGGATATATCACTCCCAGAGGAAATGGCTGGCTGTCAGCCTACACTAGGAAGGCTAGTACTTTTCTTACACTGTGTTAGGTAACTTGGGGGAATATCATGATATGAAATACTTCTGAACATTTTTCGTGAGAATTTTTTTAACCTTTAAAGATTTAACCTTCTCTGAGGGCAAATGGTCATGAAGAAAAGAAATTAAAACCAATGCAATGGACAAAGCAACTGGAAGAAATTGTGATTAGGAAGTGCAGGAAAAGAACCAATGAGCAAAAAGTAGCTGCTGCATCACCACCCCTCTGCTTAGATGCCTGTCATCCTCATTTCCTTCAGATAAGAGCTCCTTCTTCAACCCAAATGATCTGTGTTCCTGTCATTTAGCTACCCTTTCAGAGAGAGAAGTGCTGCAGTTTGCTGGCCAGAATTTTAATCTAAGAAGACTGTCTTTACCGAAGGATAAGTTGCTTTTTTCAAACAGCCCTGGCCGTCTGAGTCCAGCATCTACCTTCTCTCCACCATCCATGTTGGCTGACTTCCCCTTAAGCAGACTTTCATTGGTCCCTACGAAGGGCCTTCTGTTGGCTTAGGACTCTGATGTCTAGAGCTATCCTCTGTTTTGCTCATGCATCAGCTAGGACCTCCCCAGTACGGCTGACATGAAGAATGAGCAGAACGATCCCACAGAACAACTTCAGGTCATAAAACCTGTCACAGTTTGTTTTAAATAGGAAAGCTGCATTTTTACTTTATAAGGAAGATTGTTTGTCACTGTATTTTTCCATTATACAAATTCAATATTTGGTTTGTCTTAACCATTAAAAATACTTTTCCTTCAGCTCACATTGCCTTTAGCAACACATCACTGCCTCTTCAACATAGCTCTGACACAGGTGGCACTGGAATTCACAGACAATCCTGGCCCATCAATATTATACAGATCCACACCCAAAAGCAAAGCTAAGCAGTCTTTATTCGCCCCCTACTCTAGATTCAGCAAAAAATTCTGTTCTTGGGCTGCAGTATCTTCTGCTGCTTCAGGATAGACATCAGCTTACTATATACTCGGGGCAACACTTCCTCCTTCTTCAATAACTTAATTCTGCATCTGGTCAAGAAGGGTCTCTTCACCCTGACGTCAACATATATCGGATGTTCTTGAATGCCCACATCAGTGATCATGGCTGCTCGCAAGCTTTACAGATACTTTTTGCTAATTTAAGGGAGACTACACAGGGATATGTTGTTTTCTGAATCTAAACTTTCATTTGCAAAAAGGAGCAGCCTAACCCAAAACGCACTAGCAGGGCATTTTGGGGGGAAACTACAGGCTAATCAATGACAGTTAGAAATCTCATAAAACTGCCTTAAAGAAGCAAAATAGATCACAAAAATGAGCTGGAGATGAAGAGCAACTTTCCATTGGACACTAATGAATATTTGCCATCATTTGAGCTAGATCAATAGTAATGAGTTTGAGAGGAACAGAATGAATCTCTGAATGAGGATGACTACTATTGTCCAAAGAACAAATATGACAGAACTGATGGTCTCGTCTTAGATAAAGACTTCAGACAAAAAAAAAATGGAACCATAATGTTTACTCTAATGAATTCCTTTATAAAATCTTTTGGAGGCCATACACAAGAAGACATACATCACACAACCAAAACTACTGAAAATAATCTGAATGAAAAACATCAGTTCATGAAATTCTTTTATAATGTAGTGTTTGAAATTGAGGCTTCAAGCGAGTGTAGGACTTGCTATGTTGTTTTTAGCCACTGAGTCAGTTACTCCAGAATCTCACTGTGATGTGGTGGTTATTTTCGAGAAGGTTGAAAGAGTACAGAAGTTCACAGCTCTGAAATTATGTGCCCAAAGGGAAATTTCTCCCCAATCTGCATGCATTAAAAATGACCATCTATCTCAAGGCATAAAGGTTTACATTCTTTTAACCCTAATGTAACTCTGAGAGTTTGTATTCTATCAGTTTCTAAGCCTTATAGACTCTTGATCTGGTATCTTGTAGCAATGAGTTCCGCAAGAGAATATTTCCAGAATATAATTGTTCTTTTTTTTTCAGCATGATTAAACTAGACATCTCACATACACGAATGCCTCTATGTACAATGGTCAGTGGAGGAAAAGGAACAAATGACAGTTTATTTAAGGTTCCAGCACAACAGATGATCAGAAAGGCCTTCGTTCAGCCTGAAGAAATCAAGCATATGATTTGATGAAGCCTAGCAGAGATGGCAACGAGTCTTTGAATATATTATGGAACATAGGCACTTTTTAGTACTAGCTGCACTTGATAGCCGTAATACGAGTTATTACATTTGGAGATTAGTAAATTAGTGATAACTTGATACAATTGCAAAAGCATTCCATTAATCAATAATTCAACTAAATGAACTTAAAGACATTTTTCAAGAGTGCTTCTGATGAGAGTAAATAAATGGCTCTAATGACAACCAGAGGGTTGCCTGAGGTGTCACTGGTCTTCCTAGCACTTTTTCTTTAGCATTTGAGGTCGTCTAAAGCATATGGAAAGAACACATCAGAACATGCAGCCATTCTTCTAAGCATTTCTTGACCAGCTATCTAGAAGCCTCCCCTTTGGTAACAGAAGGTGTTGGTCTGGAATACCATGCAATTTACTTGTGATAGAAGATCTTACTGCCTAGTGAAATGGTGAAACAACCTTCTAGATTAAAGCAAAAAAGAAAGAATAAAAAAATACAGTGAAGTCAAACACACACACACACAAAAAAAGCAAATGGACAGTGAATTCAATGTAAAATTGAGAATTTTTCAACCAAGAGAATTTTCACAAGAGCACCACAGAAAGGCAATAAATTCCATTACAGAAATTGGTGCAGAAAGAGTTTTTAAAAGGCTGAAAGAAAGCAGATTTAATGCCAAATTTTGAAATAACTGTAAGTATTAAAAGGAATTGGTAGAATGTTATCTGGTAAATCCAATGAAACTTAAGACGCTGAGGTTCAAATCTAGCAAACATTTGAAAGAGAGCTCATATCTAAAAAATAAGCATCCACAATATACTTTGGCATGTTGGGACCTGTAATTCCACTAGTTCAGCACCAATAGCTGGGGAAACTGCTGATATGGTATTCTCTTGACAGTAGCGTTATAGCTGCTACCGGATACTAAATGTAGTTATCATTTATCTCAGCGTAAAATAATGAGATTTAATAAACAATGACCATTTATCCAGGCCTCAAGTAGGGCAACAAGATTTGAAAACGAAAGACAGACAGAAGAATATGTGGCAGAAATGACATGCTACCGTACGTTGAAAACTACTTTTCAAGTCTCTCATTACAAAACAAATACCTGCTCTTACCTAGACTTAAACAATAGAATAATTACATGATGCAAAAGTCTCTGATTTTTTCTTGCCATAAAAGTTTTTTTTTTTTTTTTTTTTTTTTAAGAAGTCAGATTATTCATGCCTAAAAAAAGATAGCCATTGAGGAAATAAAAAAAAAATCATTTTGAAGGAGAAGCAGACCATATGTCAAATAATGCTTCTCCTTGGTCTGTGCAGGTAGACAGAGCTGTACTGGTAGTCTGATGGCAGTGAACTGATAACTGATGACAGGTGTTCTACATAACATTTGCTTGGTCATTTATTTTTCCTTTGGAAGGAGAAAACCCTTTACCAATGCCAGAAGACATATATTTTTTTAAGACTTCCTAAGCCCTTGGAGTCCCTAAAGGACTCAGTCCTGCTGAGTGCCAAAAATGTTGACTAAATTGAAGCCTGAGCACCAGATTTAATGCCTTCATCAAGGAGAACGCCTGGTGTTAAGCTTCCAGCAACCCGGTAGCATTGCAAGTTCTGAGCAGAAACAGTTCAGATCATCTTAATCACAACGACCTGCCAATGGGAAAAAAATCACTTATTCTCAGCAATCTTGAACTTTGGCTGCTTTCTCACTGGCGATACTTTGTACCAGTGTGGCAGTTTAAAGAATCTTTAACACATACTTACAGTAGCTCTAAATGGGCCTTTAGGAAAAGATGATCCAGGTGCAGTAAAAACAACGAATGAAACTCAGATAAATCATTTTAGTTGTCGGTACAGATCCTGAATCTTGAAAATGTCTGAATGGTCTTTATCAAACTCCATATCAATGAAAGAAACGGATTTACAAGAAAAGCAAACGCTCATATCTAAGGTTAATATAAATGTAAATTTGTGTAACTATGCTTAGTAGGTGGCATAAAATTGAAACTGGGTCATAATTCTCACCATTTTATGCAATGTAAAGTAAAATTTTTCACATGCATTATATTAAACTGCAGTTCTTTATAAATTAATGTCAGATTTCTACCACAAAGCCTACATATCACAAAGCAAAATAAACTGATATTAAACATAGCCGTTATTGTGATTAATACTTTTATGCATCTGCTGCTAAAAAAAAAAAGAAAAAATAATCTAAGCAACATCTCCCTCCCTGTCTCTGTAAATACATCCTCAGAAGACAGCTGACATTGTTATCTTCCCAACTGTTAAAATTAATAAAGCTAATGACAAAAGAAACCAATGACAGCAAGTATCAGACCTGAGAGGAAAAACATTATGCAAGGGAATTGATCTGGGAAATTTCAGGCACTGTAGATTATCAATTCAATATTGCAGAGAGTAACTAGACAAGAAAGTTTGGGGATTAGGAAAAAAAAGCAAATACAGAACATGTAATTCTGAGTCAAGACATTTCCTGCATAATGTATGTGCTACCTAGTGCCAGTGATCAAAGTATTTTTTTATATACACATACACACACACACACATGTATATATACATACATATATATATATATATATATATATATAAATCTATATTTGTAAATAGTTCAGAAAAATTATCTGTTATTCATTTGCATGGCATTCCTTTTGATTGCAATTATTCTATATGTTCTTTCTCTCTCCCACCTGTAGGTGGCCATCATAAGCTACACTTATCAAATAACTCATTAGCAGGGTTTTCAATACTGTCATATCCAGATAATTAGCAATTTATTTAAATAACCAATTTCTGTGGAAATAATTGCCATGGAATGCCCTGAACCTACTTTTTATAAACTATAATAAAAGTGTTAAGATAATCCCTGACATTTGCAAATGCCATTAGTTCACCTTTCCTTTTGATAGTGCTATGGCATTATGTTTAAACAATTACCCGATAACGCAGTAGTTTAATGAAACAGTGTAGCAGGCACATCCTTCAAAATGGCCAGTGAATGCATTTATATGCAGAAAAAATCCAACGAACAGACATGTTTAGAGAGAAAGGCTTCACACAGCTGCTACGAAGTCCCAAAATGGGACACATAATATTCAGTGCCCTTATAAATACAGGATATGCCAGAACAGCAAGTTCAAGACGGACCTTGCCCCTACTTTACAGTGCACAGCTCAGTGTCTCTGACTCAGGCCAGGATCTGGTGAAGTGACCTTTCACTGCTTCCTATCTGTTTCACAACCTGTTCGGTCCATCACTACATATGCATTAACAGTCACTTGCCAAATTCACTAATAAATTAGATATTATTTACCAAGGCTCTAGGTATTCCCATCCAAAACTTTTAATCATGTATTTATTTGCCAGACAGAGCATGGAAGGGAACACTCGTTTGATGAGATACCTCTATAACCATTCGCCACTTCTTCCCAGCCCTGGCTGCCTGGTGTTCCAGTTCACTGGCAGTTCCTAAGGGTGATATGCCAGCATCACGCACTCCGTGGCAAAGGTTCAGCTCAATACAATGAAGATGAATACTGAACGACTACATTCTACCCATTTTTTGCAATTATATCATTGCTATCTTGGATATTGATGGCCTGATAAACTGGTGGTGGGCTAATATTTTCTCTAATAATCATTTGCTTCTTCCTTTTATGTTTCCAAAGCTAACACTTAATTTGTTTCTCCACGGAATATCCATGGCTTTAAGTCCAATATGTGTCTTCAAAAAAGGAGTAATTATTTTGCTTCATGTTTCCATCAAGCAAAACTTCTACCGAAATAGAAGAAATAGTAGAATATTCATAAGCACAGACAAAAACAAACAAACACACAAACAAAACAAAACAAAAAAGTGTCCTTTTTAAGTTTTATGCTTATCCTTCCTGGATTTCTACTAAATATTATTTATGTTCTTTCAGTTGAAAGTTTATAAAATCATCAGAGTGCTTTTTCAATAAATGCTTAGCAGTCATAGGAGACTCATCTCAATTAAAAAATATCAGAATCACAGAAAGAGAGAGAAAAAAATACATTTTTTTTTTTTTACCTGTAAATATTATTTATCCAGGAAGATGTAGGGGAATTTTCACTCATTTCATACTCCAGTAGGAAAAACTGAGAGGATAGAAACAAATTGTTTCACATTTGCTGGAAGAGCTGGTTAAATGTTTTCTAACAAAGGAGTTCTTTCATCGAAAACTACAGATCCACTAAAAATCAATACTTTTAGTGATCTGTCTGAAACCTTGCAAAACACTTGCTATTGCAGCTTATCAGATGATCACTATTTAGTTTCATTCATGTTTCCCGCTTTGGTTTGACTTCACGCCAGAAGATCTGCCACAAAGTGCTTTTAGATGTTCTTTAATTGGTTAAATACATATATACATATACATACACATATTTCCCGATTGCCTCACTATAGCTTGTCTTCATGACTTAGAGGAGTTATTTGTTTTGATGCTGTTGCTGACAGTCAAGCTGAGTATACCATATTTTTCAAGGAGGTGAGGCACCTCTTGCACAGAATTCTTCCACTGAACTAAGACAAAACTTTCCTGTCACTGAGAGTAGTAGTGCTAATAAAATAAATATTAATAATGCAATAGTAATAATATAAAAGTAGTGCTAATAATTGAGGTATATTCCCAGCATAACAGAAGGCAAAAATGCACATGAACTATAACTGCATAAGGGACAGACCATCAGAGAAACACTGTCCACAGCTAGCAGACCAGAGAGTTGCAACCATCAGTGGGACAAATGAGTTCCTGGTAAACTCTGCTGGGCAATCCATTCCCTGAAATGTGATTGTTTCACTTTAATACATGGTAGGTCTCAGTGCTCATTTATTTCGGTGCAGAGGCAGATATGTTTAACTCAAAGTCTAGTAGAAGCATTTGTGGCTATTTACCCAAAGTTTACAGATTTGTCACTCTCAGAGGCACTGCTGCCTTTGCTTGAACTGGCTTTAACCCTCTTCAGAACAACAACTGCCATGGCCAACATGTCCATGGTGCTGGAAAGAAGGGAGTGAGGAGATGGTGAGTTTGTTTCTATGCATGTACTTTAACGCATACATAATTCTAAACATACAAAGGCAATTCAGTATGTCCAGGTACATGCTGGAAGAGTGGGGACTGACTGCAGACCAGAGTCTTGAGACTCCTATAGTATATTTAAAAATAAAAATATTACATTTTTATTACTAACAAAACCTGAACTATACTGTTTGATAGCCATCTATAGGAAGTTCATTACAGAAAGAGAAACAGAACTTATAAAACTACAGCAAACTAAAGAAATAAGTCCAAGTCATTTAGAAAGCTTAAATAAAGTATTTCTTTCCCTCTTTATGCAACTCATTATCAGCCTTGGACCATTTTGAGGCTTGTATTTTATTTCGTCTACCTCTGCAATTTGTCCATTTCATTCAGTTGTTACAATCCAGTAATATAAAATTGTTTGTACCTATATATTTATAGAAAGATATATAAAACATAAAAAGAAACACATAGAAAATATGAACACAAACATATTATGAAACAAATCAATCTATTCCAGCTGAAAACACTGTACACACCTGTGCAATAGCGTGTGTATGTTCACACACGTCTACCATACAATTATTACATATTATATACCTACATAATCTGTGTAAGAACATATTCACGCACACTCAGTAGATAGATATATTTCCATATTCACATATACATAAAACAGTGGATGACACGTCCCCTGATAAAACCTGTTATTTCAACACTTCAAGTGAAAAGTGTTAAAATAAATGGCTCATCACATACAATGTGTTAAAATAAATGTTTATTTCAACACTGTGTGTATCATAGTCATTTATTTCAACACTTTCCATTTCTCAAGACTCACAAAATCAAGAGTAGAACTGATAGCTATACCTAAGGTAGTTGAAGCATACAACCCTACTCATCTGCTTGCCATAGGATGAGTAGGAAGTTATTTGACACTTTTTTTCTCCCAGCAATAAATGGAAACTATCTACCTTGACTGTACATGGGAATCTGCATGTGTCTGTAAGCTGGTGGGCTATATCACCATTTGGAAAGAAAAAAGGGCCATACCAGAGTCTGTTGAGATATTTGGAAAGCAAGCTGCTGCTGCCAAGGTAGAGATTTGAAAGGGTGCAAAGTATGGGGGCTTCTGACAATTTCATTTTCCAGTTTTGGAGTTGGACACAAAGTGATCTGTGCAGACAAGAATTCATATGAACAAGAACAAAAACGAGCGCTGTTCATACGGAAGGCTGAAAAGGATTTGACTTTTACAGGTCTAGTTATAAACTGAGGATCAAACTGCGAGACAGGGGAGAACAGCTGGGTTCCCACCCCACCCTGCTGAAATATTTTGTGAGGTTTCTGCAGCACCCAAAACTTGGCTGATTTACCCTAATATAGGACCTGAGGGATTCTGGAGTAGCTTTCCAACTCTCTGAAAGGCAATTAAACTTATAGGGAGCTTCTTGTTAGCCTGTATGTGCTCTTGTATATGTGTTCTTGTGAACACATAGTATGTGAACTTGCCACTTCTAGTATGTGAACTTGCTCCCAGAGGTTGAGCTTGGACTTCACGTTGTACGGCATTGCCACACTAGCAGCCCTTTCCTTCTGTGGCTTATTCTAGGAGAGAAGCACAAGAAGCTAGAAGAACCAGCACTCTGCTGCCTGCTCAGTATAACTGGGTCGTTGTGGTCCTGATGGAAAAAAACCAGAAGCTTGCCTCTGGAAACATGGCAAACAAGTCTTCCACTCACACACGCACTAAAGATCAACAACTACTTCCTTTACAAGTGATGTTTCACCAGAAATATTTCCATACAGTCCTAAGACACTAGACACAGAAATAATGAGCAGTATTGCTTGGATCTCAGTCCTTGCGTTTGTCCAGGAGAAGAGTCTATCTCATCATATTTCTGCTGTTTCATATCTCTTGTAGACCTGTAGTAATACTGAAGCCTGGAAATTTGCCCTAATTTTTTATGACTGTTTCTTATACTCAGTAGAGGATTTAGAAATTTGCTAACCAGTTATGTTTACAGCATGTTTCCATAAAGAAAATACCAGAACTGTAGGATTCTCTATTTTTCCTTTTTTGAAGCATCCTTTTCTGTAAGCCAAAAGGTGCACATCTTAATGGAAATGTAAACAAATATAAATAACTGAGCCTCCTTATTGCTCTCTCTGTCTCACATATGCATCTACTTTCACATTTCAACATCACAAGCAAATCTGGCTCCAAGACACACTGTGTGACCTCTCTGGCCGCACAGCCCCTCTCTCCCAGGTGCCAAAACCATTTCCTCATAGTTTCTGTTGCAACAGAAAAGTGCAGCTGGTGGGCACTTTGTCTTTACGGATCAGTCTCTAAGGGGCAGAGGTGGAATGAGGTTCATGATATTAAATAAGAAATACACATAAAATTAACTGAAAAATTAGGAAATACATGCAAAACTTCCCCAAACTGAGGAACATTTATAGCTCACTGGCCTGCAATGTTTTCTGACAGCTTTGCTCCTTTGAAAACTCTCAAAGGATGATTAGAGATTGCTGAGGCCCTGGGAAGACAGCGTGGCCTTCAGAAGATAAACACTTGGTTGTGTAGTTCACTTTTCTGTTCCTTGTCCTTTTTCTTTCTTGGAACTGCAGATTTGTCTACTGGTCTGGATGAAGCATGACCCTAAATTAAACTAAGGAAATGCTAGTGGAGACTTTGCAACCGTCACACCCTGTGGGAAGACTGTTTTGCACTCAAACAATGAAAGATCGAATAAATTTACTGCCTCAAGCCAAGCCACTGTAAGTGCTAGTTTCTTATATACAAACATCTCTTTAAGTACATAAAGTTACCTTCCTCCAGTATCACCTTTAGAGAATAAAATACTATAATCATTTTGCAGCAGAATGGCGTACAATGCTGTGAAAGTTCTCGGGAGGAAAAAAAATGTTTTCAGCCTTTTACTTTCTTCAGCTGTGATTTCCAGAAAGAGCAGGTATCATCACTCCTTTGAAGGCACTGTAGGTTATAAGATTGGTCCTCAGAAGCTGGCAACATATAATAAAAGTGCTTTATTCCTGAACATCAATCAGTTTCAAGAATGGCAGTTGCTCCCATAATGGTAATAATAGAAATATTCAGCTAATAACTGCTATAGACATTAAAACACTGGATGACAGATGTAAAGCACTCATTATACAAGAACACTTTCATGTAATTACGGTTTTGTAACTAGGTTCATAAGTTTCTAAATATTTAGTTCCTTACTCTTCTGTATTTCTGTAATGAAATTTACATGATAATATTTAGTCTTCTGTAAAAGAAAAGGACCCCCACAACAGAGAGCTCATCATACCTTGGCTTTAGTGAAGTACTGTGCATGGATGCTGACTTTAGAGAAAGGCTTATTCCTCTATTCCTTGTTTTAAATAAACTTCACAATTATGGGAAATCTCATGCTACATCTCTAGCTAAGATGCACAGTGAGACAAAGAGTTAATGCCTTAATGGAAAGTAAAATAATAGCATGTCTGTGCTATGTAAACTACCTGTGGCACAGAAAAAGCATAATCCTGATTTGTGGAGGCCTTTACTAGCTCCAGATATATTACACAGGACTGTTAATTAAAACCTACTTTTATCAGTCTTGCTTGTGATCAGCCACACAGCTCAGCGTTGATTTCAAGATGAAATTATACACTTGCACCATAATTCTGGTTTCAGCATTAATAAAAAATAACAGCATTAATAGGCCTAAACACTCGTGTGTTTGATATATCCAGAGCAACATAAGGAGATGCGAGGGAATTTAGTGCATTGCTCTGTCAGATCATTTTAATTGTTATTCAATGAGGGCAGCTCACAGGGTGAGTAAGGGACTTAATTTATGTACTTACTCATCCCCTTGGCTTCCACTGAAGAAAAATGGTAAAAACAGAACTCCTAAACTGCATTCATTGGTTTTCAGTGATCAAAGTAAAGGCCAATTAGTGGAAGGCTGGGGCCCACAAAGTGTTTATTTGATTTTAAAATACCGCTAAGAACATCTATCGCTACCCACTAAAAATAAACCAGCAATATTTGGCACTTAAACAGTGCCTCTTAAGAGAGACTATCCAAACATTTTATGAAGGGTAAGATTTTCATCTTACAGAATAGAAAAGGTGCAGGAGAGGCTGAGAGAGGAGATCTGTGTGT
Organism: Rhea pennata; assembly: GCF_028389875.1. Classification (NCBI taxonomy): domain Eukaryota; kingdom Metazoa; phylum Chordata; class Aves; order Rheiformes; family Rheidae; genus Rhea; species Rhea pennata. The sequence goes on from NC_084670.1 coordinate 20,714,030, forward strand.
GAAGAGAGAGAGCTAGTGTAACTCCACCTGAGCAGAAGAGGCAGTGGTCAGCTCTCACGGTTACAAATCTCCTTCCCAAAAAGCCATACCATCCTTTCTTCTAAAATTGTTTGCAGTATGAAGGATATCCTTTGTAAGGGTATCTTTTATAAATCAGCTCAAGCAGCATCCTCTTAGGAGTAAATTGCATGCTAATCTCCTGACCTTGGGCATCTTATTCTCTGCATCCTCATGAATGAATTTTTATGCTCACTCACAATAGAGCTTCAAACAGAGGAATATGTCTGGTCACAGACATGTACAGGACTTATTTTTGGCTATTATTGTCACCCATAAAAGCATTATGTTTTCATTCCTTCCTGTTTTTCTTCAATCCAAAATAAAAAAGTATCTGAAAAAAAATAATTCACTCAGTGGACAGTATCTTTGGGCAAACTTGAGTTGCTTCCTTTTTCTTTTTCATCATGCAGAATTATTAGAAATTCCGAAGGTGATTTAGGCAGTAAGTATATACACAAAAAATAAAAGATCCCACTTGCATGACCTATCATTGACACAATATTGTGTAAGGAATGTTCAAAGAGGAAGACTCACAAAAGCGTAACTGTTTCATGTGAAATCTGAACACATCTGTTCAGCACTGAAAAGCCAGCACTTAAGTCCAATGCACTATAGAGCCTAGACAAGTACATTTTTGGAATCAAAACAAATACTGGTAATTTAAGAAAATACTATGAAGCACACAAAGACTGTACAATGCCATATGTTGCACAACGTATCTGGTAATCACTTTAGTCTATATGCCAAATTTACTAGAATCCTAAATAGGCTTATATTCTTTATTCAGAAACTCAAAAAGGAAAGTATAAGCATTTTAAACATGGTGCACTTGCCATTAGGAAAAAAGTGATTTTTTCTTTTTAGTTACAGAATACAAATAAAAATTAATCTTCTTAACTATATCCTATAATTAATATATGTGTAAGCTTCACTTTTGATCTGTGGCTTTCACAGACTCACAGTTTTAGGACATGGACTGTCTCACAGCATAAAGATGCATATGATTTCTAAATTATTCTACATTCAGTGTTTACTTTATTTTGAGAGGTTTGAAGTCATGAAGGTTTTGTGCTGTTTTTTGTGATTCTATACAGAATATGTTACTGAAAATGTCATCAAACATGAAAGTACAAGCAACCTTGAATGCATTGCAGTCTTAAATCAAATATGAATCCAAAGTTACAGTATTTAAAATACAGTGGAAATTCCTAATTCAAATGGACAAGATCACCTATAAAGCCAAAATACATGTAGCAAGATAATAGTTTACAGAGTTGTTACAGTGCCAATGCAGAGACTTGCGCCATGTTAACTCACCAAGCTTGATCTTGCTTGCCAGAACATTCTCATCAATATTTAGCTCCCAGGGAGCATGTCATGAGTCTTTACAAAAACTCACTTAAATACAAAATACTATAACAGCTGCTGTGATCCTTTTTCTAACACTGAGATTAAATTGTGGAAATATGTTTCGTGGTTTTTAAACCAGAAAATGTGTGCCATACCCCTACTGTAACAAGAATATGGGATTGCAATGCTGTTATTAGAGTTTATTAAAATATATATATATATATATATATATATATATTAAAAAAAAAACACCAAATGCTTTAAATCAACCAATTGGGAGATATTTTAATGTCAAGTATAAAAGTAACAGTTTCCTGTGACATCAGATTAGAAAATGGAATAGGTTAGAATCAGATGCATCTGCGTTTTCAAAAAAAGAAGTCTAACGCACACCAGAAAGAAATGAATCACTTGCCTCCCCACTGGATATTCATCACAAAATACAGGCCCAAACTATCTTAGACATTTGACAAAGGTTCCTAAATTAGTAATGTAATGTACTAACCTCAAATTTCTGATGAAGTCAATGGAGTGAGACAAGAACTCACATAAAATCTAACTTGCTGTCTGAAAATGCCTGTCTCTTTATAGTGACCATAAAGCAGCTTAACAGTCCCCAGTTAAGTGCCTGAGGTTGAGCAGGAAAGCCTTGGCCTTACTCTGCCAGCACGTCTGCTCACAACTGCCTACGAGATCCTGCAGAGAGCAAGGACATTTCACCTGCTCTACCTTAGTAGGTTTTTGGGCTTTTTGGGGAGTGCCTTGGAAGGGCTCTCCGATACAGAAGTGTCCCAGCAGGAATGGCAGCTCAGGAATATAACAAGGCATACTGCTGTATGCCTCTCCCCAAAAAACTTTTGGTGCACCCAAGAATCTTATTCACGAGAAACACAGAGAACCAGTAAAGAACCTCGCAGACATTCAGAGAAAAAGCCCAAATTTGAAAGAGGAATTATGAGTGACATTTTCCTTCTGTTTTTGGAAACTCTCTTACCACCTCACACCACCTGACTTTAACTGTAAGATGGGAATGCTCTCAGAGATGTGAAACAGCGAGCCTGAGTCTGACACCCCAGCACCAGCACTGTACAGGAGGCAGCTCCTGGGAGCCCCTTGTGAAAATCCCACTCAACAAGATGGAGCAAGTTAGGGTGACCTCCCCACCTCTGGCAGGGTTTACCTCCTTTCTGGTATCTGCCAGGGACTGATTCTCTAATGTGCTTTGATGAACAACCAGATTGTACCACCTAGCAGGCATTTTCAAAATATTCTTAGAGAAAATAAGTTGCTACCATATCCTCTTTTGAGGTCTGAATCCTTCAAATCCCATCTTCAACAAGCTCTGAACAAACTGCTTACATTATAAGAAAAAGTAATTAATTCTTAGATACCTTGTCTAGCACTAGCTTCTCTTCAAGTGCTTCTGATGCATAGAGTTTATCAGGTGCTACAGTGAAAATATTTCTCTGAGTACTCCCTACTGAAACGGGCATATATCCAAAAATCAGTGAAAATACTGCCAAAGCTAGTGTATTCAACAGATAGGCAGCTGACATGGCATTAACAGCATAAGCACAGCTATAAATGACAAGAAGGAAGATGAGCTTGGCTCAATCAAAATGTGGATTGGACTAATCATATATACTTTTGAAAAACAGTATGTCACTCAAGAGGACTATGAAATATAAACAAATGGCCAGACATGACCATAACAACTTACTTGTAAAACAAATCACAGCCTTCTCCATTTTTTTAATTGACAGTAGCAAAGTTTTTCACAGCACCAGCCTTACTTGGTGCTGAGGCAGGTATGGTACCACACATTTCATTGCCTGATCTCATGTCATTAAACACACCTTCTCCACATATTTGCTCTAGCTTCCCTACGGATTTGTGTGTCTCATTCTGAAACAACGGGACACTGGGCTTGACAGTTCTCACTCACTTTCACTTGAACTAAATAATGGTGGCTAAATCCCTGACTATGAGTGTCCTTGTGGATTTAAACCCCCTTTGTAAAGGGGGTTTTACAGTGCATGCTAATGGAGAAGACATTTGCAATTATCTGGCAACAATGATGTTGTAAATGGATGATAAACTGGAAAACAGAATAACTACAACAGCTTTCCTACAAGATTTTATATGTATTTACAGTTCATAAGCAGGATATTTATACAGCTCATTCTACACGAAGTTGTTTCTTGCATGAAAACACACACATAAAAATGCAGATCTCTTAGCTGAATATTACATATTGATATATTGATTGCATATACTTGAAATGTAAAAAAAAAAAAAAAGAAAAAAGAAGAAGAAGAAGAAGAAGAAGAAATTCTGATGGCTGGGAAAAGTCCCATAAATGCTTTCAGCAATAACTCATCAGGGATGATGTAACATCCAGAGAAAGGCAAACCCAGAATCTCCTCTGTTTATCAAATCTGCCTATATTTTGTCTTCTGCATTTTATATTTGAAATTGGCATTAGGACTTCCTCATCATTCAAGTACAATACTAAGAAAATACAGAATGTTAGAAGGATTTAGGTGAATAAAGATATATTCACTGCGGTGAGTTCATCATAAATCACAGCTAACCAGTGTCAGGAAATTTCAAAGTTTTTTCCTACACTGAAGCAGGAAAGCAACAATAGCAGGTTAATTTTGCCTTTTTGATACTGCTGAATGTAAAGCAATGCCCTGGGTTCAAAGTTGTTCCAAATATTTTCTTTTTCCTCCTAAAACCCTGCATGACCATCAAAATCTCCTGAAACTGTATTTACTTAAGTTTCATGCAACTGTGAAACCCTCTTTCCAATCTACCCCAGGTTTCATTCCTAAAATGCATCAATCTGTAGCTAGTACGACTGGTGGGAGCCCTAGTATCCCCACAAGCTCACAGAGATACCTAAGCTATGGAGGCTACTCTAGCTACTGAGCCTGGTGGAGGAGCCAGCACACAGTCCAGGAGCCGGGCATACAGCCCCCAGCGAGAGCACCCTGAGGCTGAAGATGGAAGACAGCAGTCAGTTGGCTTACCCAGCAAGTATAACTGCCCCCAGGAGAGAGGGAAAACAACAGACAGCTCCATCTTAACAAATGTTATATGCAAAGTAATTTTCATATGTGTTTGTTAGCTCAGGTTTTGATGTTTAATATATTGAAAAATGTTTTGCAAAAATATAAGAATATGTTGATTCTTCCGGTAAGAACAAAACATGTCTTCCACTGAATACAGATGGGATCTACAATCTACATATGCCATTTGGTGACTAGAACAAATAGGTGTGCAAGATGAGATATGGAAAAAAACAAACTTGCTCCAGGCATGGTGGGTAAGTGTGAAGGGATTTTAACCTCTGCTGATACAGCTCTTCATCAGAGTTGCTTACAAACTCTGCCAGATTCCTGATGTTTTTAGAATTATTATTAGGAACTTCTTGCTGTGAGTGATAGGTTTAGTTTATACTGAGAACATAGAAGACAGCTGCCTTACTGCTCGCTCTCAAGTACTTTCTGTAGCACAAACCTTGCTGTTGAATCTGCCGCAGAGCAACAAGTCAGCAGAGCAGACAGCTAGGAGCTCTGCAAGGGCGACAGCAGGGAGCCCGTAACGCCGGCACGCGAGCCCGCCCGGACTTGGTCCTGTCCCCTTGCCACGTCTTCCCTATGCCTCCGATACTGAAGTCTCATAACCCGTATTCAAGTTTGAATCTCTCGTGTACTTGACACTGCAAGAAAGCTTTGCAGACCGCCAGGCCAGCCAGAACACTACACCTAAAATCACCTGCCTGCGCACTGGTCCACAGTCATCCGCTTGATCACTTAGAATTACCGCTTCACTATCAAATGTACTTTGTTGCTTCCAGCAGAGCAGAAGGCTGGACCCAAGCCCAATTTGTGTGACTGCCAGAGACTAGTCAGCACACCAGAGTGACCCCTCTACCCCGCGCATCAGAAGCCAGTGACACATCGTAAGGCGCACACTTCCCACAGTTTAGATACACTTTTGTAAGGAGCAAATCCTTCTTACCAGGCTTAAGTGCATACTCTGAAAGTAGAGATGCCTTTCAGATTGAATGTAAGACTAGAGTTATACTGCATGCAACTACAATCTCTATCCTTAATCAAGCTGCACTTGGACAAAAGACATTTTGACTTCATTGTGATTAGCCAGGGAGAAAGGTGAGAAAGATCCAGCTAAAAGAGCTGCTGACACTTAATGGAAAACAAACTTAACAGAAAAGTTCACTTGTTTTTTTCTCTATTATTATTATCTTAATAAATGCCTGGTTGACATTCTTGATAGCATTTTAATTCTTGTGTTAGAATAAACTGAGAAGCACTTAAATGCCAAGTATTTTTCTAATAAATAATTCATTAGATTCTTACAGTGGTTATATTTAAAATGACCTCCAAAATGAGTTGTAGTAACATTTTTATGACAAAAAAAAATCATTTCAACATAATAATATACAAAAGATATGATGCAAAAATATCCTGGGAGAATTTTTCTATTCATTTGCTTAAAATTGGAAAAGGTTGATCATAGAAGAAATAGATTTTCCCCCTAAACCTGACAGACATTGGAAGGCAATCGACTAGTGCTGACAAAGCCACTCCGCTGGGTTCGATCTTCCTGCCATTACCTGGCGGAGCATTTTTCTGTTCCTAATCGACTAATGTCCCATCACCAGGCCACAGGCCACCTCTATCCATTACTGCAAACAAGTTTAAATAAAAAGCAGCCCCACCCACCTGCTAATGCTTTCAATTTTCTCTTTTTTCATCTATTCATTTCCCTCCTTTCTTCATCAGACTACATCTCCAAAGTGCTAACTATACAAGCACGCTTTATGATATGCCTGAACTAAACCATGTGAATCTGTACCAGTTATATCAACTGATTCCCCATTTTATTTAGCTGCACTCAGATTAAAACCGTGTAATTTTACACACATGTATGGACAAGCTAGGCCACAGTCATTGGCCTTTTTCACCAAATTAGAAAATATCTGAGTAGAATTTACGATTTCATCCAAATCGCCTTCTGACATTGGCCTTTGGTAGCCATCAATAAGATTTGATAGCTTAATGGTTATCTGTTCATTAAAAAAGAGGTAGATTTGGAAAATTAATTATTTCAACTGGACACATTCTATATGAGCTTTGATGTAAACAGTAAATCCGCAGCATTCAACAACAGTAGTTAGAGATTAATCTAATTACAGGTTATTAAAATAGCAGAATATAACTGATTTATATGTTGCATTTCCACAACACTCTAAAGACTAGCAATAGTTGACGATTTGATGGTTTTCTAGGAGTTTGGAACAAATACTTGGCTTTTAGTCCGAGAGCAATGCTGGGCGTTTCTGTCTGATGCTTGGGGGATTCAGCCAACTAACAGATACATTTGCTGAAGAATCTCATTCTAGTCATGCCCTCCCTTCCTAATTTCCCTTTTCGCTGTTTTGTCGTCTTTGCCCGTTCCTCAGGGAACTGAGTGATTGATAGCCTAATCCAACGACTGTATTACAGCTGCCTCAACTTGGACTCTTTTCCTTATCATTAGCAGTTAGCCTATGGTTAAATTCACAGCTCACTGCTTGGTACAGCCCCTGAGATTTAAGGGTCTGGCCTTTAGAAAATATTTAACATAAAATTGAAATCTTGACATACTGAGAATTCAGTTCTCTGCAAGGCTTCTTTAATTAATCCAATGTACTGCACCATTGTTCTATATGAGACTGCGACATGGTGAACTGTAACCGAAGCTCACAGAGATGTGTAATTCTAAATTAAACACTCACTTACATGTACCTACACTGCATTTGTTTCCCAAGTACACGTGCACGAATGTGAAAATTTAAATTCAATCCATAACAATAATAAAACACAAACCAATTACTCTTCCAGAGTAAAGAATTTTCATTCATTTCAAGCTCAGAATGAGCTTTTTCAAACTAAGAGGAGAAGAATACACAGCTTTGTTCAAATGCTGTGTGTAAAGACCCATGCTTCAGTCTTTTTTCAGGACTTGCTTAATCTTTTGGTGAATTAAATCAATTATGTTCATTTTTAATCAACTGCAAACGGTATCTGTGTTAAAAGTGTGAAATGTTTTTTTCCGTGGGAAATAAATTAGCTAAAAAAATATTAAAAGTGGAAAAAATGTGTGTAATTCTCTGACCTTCACTGCAGAATAATACTTATTTTTAAACAGCTGTGGGAAAGATGTAGACCTTGATCTACGCCATAAACCTTTGCCCTGCTTCCAGTCAGTCGATGAGCTGCAAGCTTCTATGAAAATGGCAGCTGAGTCCCAGATGAAAAATTATGCATCTCATAAACTGCTACTCTGCTGAAATGTCAAGCTATGGCAGGGCTGTACCTCAAACTCAGCACTTGGCATTTTCCTTCTGTCTGCTTTGTTGCCATGAAGCAAACATGAACAGTGAGGATTTGTGTAGGGCAGGTAGCAGGCGAGCTCCCTGTCAAAAATCTATTATTAGGGCTCTGATCTCTCTGGCAGAGCCCAGAGACGGCAGCACCCTAAGAGAAATCTGACTGCTGCAAGGACAGCATGGAAAACACAGCCCTCTTTGTGCATCCTGACATAATATATGCAAATAAGTACTTCTAATGGCTGAGCTACATTTAACACAAATAATAAACCAAAATTAAAATTGTACTATGGCGTATATTTGTCTTTTACTCTTATCCACAGTGTTTTATAAATATATGTTAATGTAAATAGTCTTTAACCCTCAGTAAATATTTATAGTAAACACAAGTGTGCATATGCATACATACATTTTCTTTTATTTCCAGGGACAGGCAGCTTTTCATTCATTTCTATTGATCAAAATCAACACCACACAGTCACTGAGACGACTGTGATTATGAAAGTGAATGCTTTTTTTTGAGAGAGAGAGATTTTCTTTTAATGATGTGTCATAAAATCAAAATTAAAAGGCAGCTCTTATTATAACTTCAACTTTCCCCTTTCGATATAATTCATATTCCAAGCTGCTGAAATGTATATGTCCCTATTAATAATGTCAATTATTCATATAGTACACACATTTTAATTTAATGAAATAACACCTGCAAAGTATCCCCTTAAAAGTCACAATTGATATCTGACATGTTTTTTGCAAAAAGAGAGAGCTCCACTAACTTACTTGAAAAGTAATTAAAATTAACTGCCTCTACTCATTTCTAAAAATTATACATTCCAACATCTAATAATTGAATCTGCTATCTGGATATATTCTGTCTGAGATCTTTCATATTCATTTCTAAAGTTATAACACACAACTTTCTGAATTTCTCTTACTCTGGAGAACGAATATAAACACACATACTTTAATAGTCTGTATAATATGCAAATGATGCAAAAATACTACAGAATACAACAATAATTGCACAAAGTAGTAATACCACATAGACGTGACTTGTTTGAATTCTTATTGTAAAATACACCAATATTTTTGTAAAAAAATATTAGAAGGGTGAGTGCACAATAGAAAGATTTACTTTTAACCAAGTTTTCTGATAAGTCCAGTGTATGGTGTTATAAATGTATTCCCAAAGGATCTGGCTTCCAGACAAAAACAAAGAAACAAACATGACAAAGAAGAACAAAAAAGCATGGAAATTCAAACAGCATCTCTGTTCTATTTTACCCGTAATAGATATCCTATAGTGCTGCAATGCGATGTGTTTTAAAAAACAGATCTGGAATATGTAAGCACAGTATGAAAGTTAATGGAAATGTTTTTTAAATTTTAAAATATATTTAAAGGAAAAAAAATCTTAAGGTAGCATGCAGCTGCTGACAGTACATTAACATTTTTCTGGGAGACCTGGCATCTTATTCTAGTACCTGTAAAATACACATTTCCCAAATCATTTATATTTATTCAGACAGAAACATCTCTTTCAGAGCCAGATGCTATTATTAATTGTGAGGATAAATACCAGCATTAGCTTTGTTTTAAGAAACAAATACTCTGCATTGCACACATAAAGGAAGAGCTTGCAATAAAATCCTACATATTCTATATTCTCAAAGTTTAAATACTGCTTGGTCAATTTAAAAAACCCTTTAATGGAAACCAAACCATGTCTCTAATTCTGCAAACACAGAGGACAGGCTTTGCAAGTTACATATCTTAATTTCAGTGGTTTTTTTGTTTTTGCTCACTGTAAGGGTTTATTTCCTTAATGATATTTTGGAGGCTTCATGAGGACATTTACACTTTTTGATTAAGAGGCAGTTCCTGGAAACTTATAAAAATAGATGAATGGTAGGATCCTCTAAGCACAATCTCTCACGTAATGAGGCCATGGAAATCATAAGGCTGCTCGAGCCTTTGGGCTCAGCTAGGGCACTATGGCACCAATTAGAAATGAATTTCCTTTATAAAATGCCAATTTGTGAAAATTAAAACATATCTGTTTCAGTGAAATTTTCCCTGCAAAGATTTCTTGGCCCTTGGATAGAGGCAGAAGGTGAGGAGAAAAAGTTTTCACAATGTTCAACAGTCAGAGGGTAAACTGGGATTACAGGAGAGCTAGGTGGGATTCCCCGCTTCACAGCAGGGATATGAGCCTGAGTCTCACAAATCAGGAGAGGGGGTATCCTGTGAGAGCTGTTTCACTTTGTATTAATAATTCAATATTTGCAGGGAAGTGGAGAACAGAGAAAAAGACTAATTCTACAGTCTAGTGGTCAAACACTCACCTGGGAGCAATTCTTCTTACAGTTTAGCAATTTTCAGCTGATCAAATTGTATCAAAACAGGAAGTTAACTTCCTGAGCACTGGCTGGAAAGAAAATACTGGCTATGACAACTCAAAGTTAAACAGGGTTTTTAAAAGTAATGTTATTAAACCTCTCCTTCTGCAAAAGACTTAAAGAAATGACTAAGACACAAGTGTCTGTTCTCAAAGACATCTCAGGAACTCTGACAATGGAGTTGATAAAAAACAAGTTTTTATTTTTCTTATTTTTATACAAACCATGGGAAACTCCCTGTCATTTACTAATTTAGAAGGAATTAAAAATAAATTCCCTTTCCAATATTTCTCTCTCTCTCTCCTGAAAAGATGAATAACTATCCTTCTATATATAGCTGTTTCTGCATAAGGCAGGCAAGAAGAGGAAGGAAGAGGAAGCCAAGGGGAAGCTGTATATGGAAGATGTTTCTTTAGTACACAGGCATGTACAGACTGGGAGTCCAACTTTCACTGGACCCACAGATCACACAGCAGCAACTGCATCGTATACGTCTGGGAGGCAGAAAGCCCTGCCTCGCTGACTGTATGTCTGTGCCCACTGACATCCAAATGAGAGTCATTTCTATTCCAGAAAAGAAATAAAATCTGCACAATTTGGAGAAAACGCACAGCAAGATATGTTGGCTACACCCTGTAACCGCTCTGGATTTGTGCGCTGGAGAACATTATAAGCTGGGCTTTTGTAAAGCGTGGAAAATGGACCAAACTTATTGCTACTATAAAATAGCATTACCTTTAACTTACTTAAAAATGAATTTTCTCTTAAAATTAACTATTTGAAAGACCAAAAAACAAACCTGACTGGCTATATCACCTAATAAAATAGAACAAAATCAACTCAGAACTTCCAGCAAATCAACATAGAAAACCAATAAACTATGAAGTGACTTTCAGGCAAGGATCACAAAGCACTTCCCAACGGGCCTGTAGGCATGTAAGTGGTGTTATTGCCATCTAACAGACAGGCAAACATAAGCGCGGAAAGGTCAAACGTCTGGCTTCAGGCCACACAACCAAGCCCTGGCAAGGCTGGAACATGACTCGGAACCATGACCACCCTGTCCCTCGCTCCGACACGCAGAAAAGCTCTCCCGTGTTTTGTCTTCTTGTAAGCATGCTAACTCTCTCGATTTAAAACCGCTTTCTCGCTTTCATAAATTTGTGTAATGTTACACCCTGATCACTGAGCAGAAAGTATTGCGGTGTGTGGTGGAGCCTACTGACTTTATTGGCGCTGTGGCTTTCTTTTGCGCAATGAGTTGTGGGACTGGGACCTAGTGATGTCAATTACCAGCAAGAAACCTTGATTTATTTTTCTGCAATAATATACTCTTTCAAAACATAATACATTGACAAAACTTCCAGTGGTTTTCATATGCTTTAAATAACTAGATTTGCATCTTAGATAAAGGTGTATTCCAGACTGACATCAGCTATTTCTTTTGATATACGTAAAACTGCAGGAAGGAAAAGACATTTTTATATTTACACACACACACACATCCACACACACATATATATGAAATGGCAAAGTTTTCCCCAGGTCTAGGTTAGAACAGAATCATAAACCATGAAAATATGGAAATGCTGGCAGGCCTTTCCATGTGGCTAAGCATCCAGGTGCTGCTGTAGTTTACACTACATACATGTTTTAAATTTGTGACATAAGGACACTTTTTGTAATGCAGTCATTCTGTAGACTTTATTAGACAGACTTATGGTAGGAAGGAATATTCAGAAATTGCAACTTAAATAAGAAAATGTGAATGGTGTTACTTACATAAAATACTACTGCAATAGTTCTTTTATTAATTTTTAATGCACAGCACCCACTGTGACCTCCTTTATTTTTTTCCTGTCAGCATGGCAGGCTAGAGAAATTGAAATGGGCTGTAGCTGTTCTCTTTGTTTTCCTTCTTTCCTTCCATTTTGCATAGTATTAAAATTATAACATCTTATTGGACTGTCACTGTGATATAACCATTATGCAATAGGCATAATGATTTCTTCTGATTATTATCTCTTCCTTGCTTTTCAGCATTCTCTTAAAAACTCCAAATTCCATGCATTTATCTAAGGCAGTAAGGCAATTTTCCACTGAATACACTTGTGTGAATTAAAGTTTGTTTAAAAGGTATCTTTTGCTACCTTTCTTATCGTTCTGTAAGAATAGCACCAGTCACATAAAATAAAGCATTTTTTTTGCCTGTCTAGTCTCCCTTGATTACTTTTTTGGGGTGAGGTGGGAGGTTGTTCTGATACAGCAGTGTTTGACTTAATCAGGGGGATGCTATTACTTCTGTTATGTATATTTACTGCTACCTCTGTCACCAAGGAGACTAATCTCCATGCCAGTAAAGTCAAGAAGCTCACAATATTGTCTATACAGGGTCAAGTTCATGTTGTCACAGCAACAGAGTGCACAGGGCCAGTAGATTAATACATTAGTGTGCATAGGCACCGAACTGGAGTGTAAAAGTTTTGCTGCTGGTTTTAAAATTAAACTGTGAAGCGGCATCTGGAAATATGGTCTATACAAGATATTCTTGCATATTTCAAAGAGTAGACTACACAAATACACACATATTTGCTTAATAGAATCTATCATTTTCACCACAGTGGGAAGAGGACAAAATAATTGACTTGGAAGAGGCGTATTCAGTCGGGAGGAGCAAGGAAGGCCGGAGTTCAGGCTACGAAACCCAGACTGCATTGGGAATGTTGATATTTTCCCCTTGCGGTGCCCTTTCATTAGCCCCTGTCTAACGCGTGGCCTGACAATTGTGACAGAATGAAAAATTCTAGGAAAAGTGAGGGTCACAAGAGAAGAGATTTCCTTCCCTCTCTAGTGACCCTATCACAGTATTCTGATGCAGCATTTTACCATTAAGGAAAGGGCAACGCAAGAGCCTTCACACTTAATCTGTTCCATCTGTCATGACTATTAGAAACATTGACCAGCAGCGAGCTCCAAGAACTCAGTGTGGCGGCAGACATGATCTTCTAGCCCACTACAAGGACCTCCTGATGTTTTGTCATCCTCCAAGGAAGTACTATGCATCAAAAAGGGCAACACCTACCTGACACGCCACCATATGTGGTCCTCTGTCCTCCACCAACTGCTGGCCAAGGTGTGCTGTCCGCGTTCAGTCCCATCAGTCCCGACACAGTGTTGGTGGCTGTAACACCATCTGCACCGCCTGTGAAAGGAAAGGTCAGTCGCGTTTTGTTAAATAATGCGTATATGAACAAGGGGGGGGGGGAGGGAAATACGTATATGACCAAGAGGTGAAAAAAAACAAAAGAAAGACTGTGAAACTGTGAAATAACTAGAAATTCAAACGAACAGCTGAAGTCAGAAAGTAACAGACTGTGAGGGGATGTGCAGAAAGGTCTTTAAAACCAATCCTGGACTGAGAGATTTAACACTAGCTTCAAGGCAGGCTGCCATCAGCTGCAGGAGCTGTACGGGTTACACCTGGCACCAGGGAAACACGGGGCAGGCGGACAGCTCGCTGCCCTTCAGCTGCGCGGGACGAGGCTGCGAGCCTGGTCGCTCCGTGCCAGGCCATGCTGGCACCAGGCCACGCTCGCCCTGAGAAGCGAGGGGAAACACAGAGTGTGACGGAGCAGCCGTGACCGCGGTCTGAGTGACAGGCTAACGCACCCGCTTGGAAACCGATTTACTAGCATGTTGCATTTTAAGTCGTAAGGAGAAAAACAAGATTTAAATATACCTCAAATAGTGTATTTCTGTTTTCTCAGGACACGCACATCCTATTACTATACTACTACAATACTACTGAAAGTAGGAATAGGTGAAGATACAGCAGTATGGTTAACATATAAATATGATATAGATAGAAGTGTGTATATGAAACTACGGAAACACATGTGATTTAATGTTAACAGTCTAATACAGTTCTCTTCATAGATTGTTATATTCTATAATATGACATGGAAAACATCTAGGAAACCTTTGTGATCACTGCGCTTATTCTAAATAAATTAACTGTTTTCGTATTAACTTGTGTTGCTACTTGTCCTCACTTCCAACCTCCCCTCTCCCCCGAGTCTCCAACATCCTGCAGATTAGTAAAACTGCACGGTCTGTGCACTGGAGTTGGTTACCTTCCTGCGCAGCCACCGCAATTTTCACAATATCAGTGACATTTGGGGTCAGCTTGGCAAAGAAAGGAATCTGAACAGCTTGTCTAACCCAGCGACAGATGTTCCGTACCAGCTCTGGATCCTGTTCAAATAGGTCAGATAAATATAGAACATAATTAAAAGTAATATGAACAAAAGGCATATCAAGGCAATAGAAAACTTTGTTACAAGTGGCTATACTGTGATTTTGTGAAATTACATGTCAGGACTGAACCTCATCTCATTAGTTAACTTATTTCAGACACATCAAGTAACTGCAAATCCATTACAGAAAGGTTAGTTCATGAAAAAAGGAAGATTTGCTTTTTTTGAAAGACAAAGATACCACAAAACGTTCATTTCCCAGAGGGCAAAAATACTGCTTGGGTGACAGAGAGTTTATTTATCCTCTATTTTAAACAGTATTTTTTGGTTTTAATGACTCACTCTATGTAAAGTATGTTGAAAATAATCACTATGATGTAAAATAATGCAATCCTGAATATTGGCTGATTATACCTTGATCAAAACAAGGATGCAGGGCTATCAGAATGCAATTCAGCATTTCTGAACTCTCCTCTGACTTCAGAGAATAACTTGGAATGGCAAAAAGGTAAATGAAAGATCAAAATCTTCTCTTTTAAAGCTAGAAATAGAAATCCTCAAGTGGTGGCTTTTCATGATTTCCAGGCATCTACTTCCCTTATGGAATACGTATCATGTAGGGGGTAATTGACGATCCTTTCCATTGAAAACAGCTCAGTAGCACTAACATTCTGATTTTGACGCATACAGTAGTTATTTTTCAATGCAACCTTTAGGCCATGGGTTGTTCTTTTTTTTCTGTTGGCTAATGCTCCTTAACAAATATCTTAACGTAACACAGTAGCATAACCTGGTTCAAAAATGAATGGTGCTTTTACAAGATTTGGTACAAGTAAAACCTGTGGGTAGGCTTTGTGGTACTGCAGCAATTATTTACATTTACTAAATCTTTATCATTCTCACAGATAAATAAGTCTGTCATATATGGACAATTTTCTCCCATTTGGATACTGTAAAAAGTCTGAAAGCTGCACTGCTATGCCGTAGAATCTGAAAATGGGCTGAGAAGCAATCCAGTGCATATGAAGGTTCTCAGTTTAGTGAGCACACAGGAAATATTTCATTGGTGTTTTTGTCAGTTTACACCAGCAATTAAATACAAACATAAAAAATACAGACTCTGTTCCTAGAAGGTACACAGTGCTTTGCATGAATAGTAAAATCCTGGGACTTAGCTCTGCCATTCCAGTAAAGAGTGATCTCTCTGCCCATGCAGTGTCCACAAAATATGCATGAAAGCTGCTCTGGCAGTATGAAAGTAGTTACATCTTCAACTTCCATTTTTGTTTTGAATTTCTTTGAGGCCCAGTGCAGAAATGAGAGATAGAAGATATATCTAGAAGATATGAATTGTATAACCTTTATATTAATTCTTCTGCTTAGATATCCTCAAAATAACGTTCACGATGTTGGCACTTCGTAACTCATTATGCTGGCTTCACGGTTGCTTACAGTGCTGCCACAAACATTCGTTCTCCAACACAATTTAAAAAACACTGTTCTTTTGATCCATATTGAATAGCTCACTGGGAGATCTCTTCCATTCATATTAAACCAATTTCCATCCTATCTAAGACAACTTAACTCGTTTGTCTCCCTTAATAAGCAATAATTTCTCCCTGTTTCAAAAGATAATAAGTTAAGCTCTTTGTTTTCCATCAGTTGCGCTACTTCAATGCTAAAATTAATGCAACAAATGCAATGGAAAGGTTCTTCAATTTCTCAAGCTAGTAAACAGTTCAAATGATTGATTGTGCTGTTTGTACAGGCAATTCCTTTTGAAAGGCCCATTTGTTGGATCAGTCTTGGAAAACTGCCCATTTTTAGTTCCCATAAAACCACAGGTAACTTAAATGGAAAATAATTTGAAAACTCAAATGAAAGAGGTGAAATCTTTGGTTTTTCTTTCACTTAAAATTCCAAGGGGAAAAAATAGCAATCTTCATAGTGAGGAAATGTTTTTTTGTTTTAAGAAAAAAAAGAAAGAAAAAATTAATACAGTGCTTCATAGTGGCAGAGTCACTGATAGGAATTGAAACAATGTTGAATTTTGCATAAAAACAGAATTTCCATGAAATCTGTCAACTTTTGGATTGAAAATGGCATTTCCAAAATTGATTTTTCTTTAATCATTTATCTAATTCATTTGTTCATTCAGTAAATATCATATATGGATAATGCTGAATATCTTAATGAAAAGTTAATGTGAAATCAAATGTTTTCCTTTGTGCCAACTCCAGAACACATGTACATGTGAGAGCTCTTGCAGATTCCCTTTTCAAGGTGAGAGTCCTCCAGCAGAACTGCACTGGAATATCCTGTTGATCCCCAGTTTTAGCCAGACCAAACTTTGCCTTTTTCTGTTCCAATCAGCCCCAATACTTCTTCCTCCCTTTTCTCCTTTTTCTGCAACACAGACATTGCTCCCTTCTGCTCCCTCAGTCCTGTCTCCAGGTCTCTTCCTGCTCCACTCCCTCCCTGTGTAGCTCCAGGTTGGCCTGTCCTCCATCCACGAGCTGCAGGGACTCCAAGAGTCCAGTGGCGACAGCTACAACATGCCTGAGCTTCACTGCTGCCCAAGGGATTTCTATGAAATGAGCCACTGCATGAGAACGCCAGAGCTTTTATGCTCTATAGACAGCTAAAATGTTCTCAAGGAATTTCTCATTTACACTTCTCAGATTTTGTTAATATCCCTACCTATCTCTATCTGAAATGTTACATTTTGTTCTTCAGATCATGAAGAAAAAGTAATTAATTCATGTATGAAATTCATAATTTCCTATTACATTTGTACTGAGGACTTGGGAAAATGCACCATAATTTATCACACCGTTGAAAACAGTCAGAAGATATTCATGTGATTGGACCACTATATTTTCATATGAAATGCATGAGCTACATAATCCAGAGAAAGTTCCCTGGGAATTATACATCCTTTCCATCCTTACCTTTGGACTGAGAACAATTGCAGAATTCATACAAGAAGAAAACTTCTGATAAAGATTTAAATAATTAGAAGGAGAAAGTTCACATCTAAGTGCAATCACTGACTAAAGAATTTTTTGACTATATTCAGCAAAGTTTTGAAGTCAAGATCAAAAGTAAGAAGAGGGACAGCCTGACTTGTTCCTGTGCACCAAACACTAGGTTTAAAGTGTTTATATACAGGCTTTATTTTAGCATTGGTTTAAGCATTTTGCTGATTCAAGACCTCCCCTCCATTCAGATTTCTGGAAGATTCACTCTGATTTACAAATTCCATTTACTGATTCTTAGCAGAGACTGAATTTGTAAAACATTCAAAGGTTGAGAATATAACTTGTAAGAGAACATATCTTGAGGTACATAAATTTCACTACAAAAATCTCTGTTAAAAATACCTGTGTCACAGCTAATATAACAAAAATATCTTTTTTACCCCGGTCCAACTTTATAAAAGTGTCTGCAGCTTTTATCATTGACGCAGTGGTTGATGAAGCCTATATAGTGAAAAAATATTTTTGAAATGGCTTGATTTCTAAAATGTTATTAGTGGTAAAAACAGATGGGCATTTACATTTGCAAAATCAACAATATGAACTAACTAAAATACACTCTGCTTAACTGAGTAAAGGATTTTAATGCTTTTGATCTGAAATCTGCCATGTTGCTATAAATTACCTTCTTCTGTTACACATAACTAGGTTTCTAGGTTCTCATTAATGATGATTCAATGCAATTATTATAGAATTTGTAGCGTAATTTTATCGTGTGTATCAATCCAGAAGAATAAATGAATGCTTCAATGGACTTTTACATCCATTGGTAGCACATTTTATTTATCTGCTCTACTTTTTTAACAAATACCATCTAAACAAAGCCTTAGTAAAATTATTATCAGCTAAAACATAATATTGATCTACAGGAATCTGTTAGTGATTTAATACAATACAGAATCTCTTTTGATGTGAGACGTACATCAGTTTGTCTTCTATCTTCCTGTTCTTAATCAAATATTGCTTTTTTACTCCAAAGGCACAGGAGATTTTAATGTTACAGAGGTTGTCTTTTTACTTCCCTAAGCAGCAGTACAGAATCATTTTTCCTGAATATTCATTATAGCCTCAGGCTAGTTGGAGCTTTTAATCCTAACTACTCATTGCCAGTGGGTAGATATACTAGAGCAAAAACAACTATTCACCTTTTTTTTTTTTTTTTTTTGGCGAATGATCACATGATAAGCTTAACTACCGTCATAACTATAAGCATAAGTCCTCAGAAATTAAAGCAGGAAGTTGTCTACTGATTCCAGCTGGCATTGGTAATGAGATGAAACCCATGTCCTCATCATCCCCAAGGCATACAACTTGCATGTTTCAAAAACAGGATAAAAATGCCGTGCAGACAGTAGGTCACTGCTCCTTGTGTCACATGAAAAGGAACAAAACCACGAAGAGATTACCATGGGACTGTCTGGCTGTAGATTTGGGAAATTAATTTTACTACTACCTATCTTTCAGTGTTCTTGCAGGTCCTCGTTTTTACATTACCTTTTTATTGCACAATCGCTAGATTATATCCAAAACACCCCTCTGAAGCACAGAAGTACTTTTATATCTATCTAACAAATGAAGAGAGTCAGAAAGACTGAGGTGCAGCTCCTCCTTCTAGTGCCCAGTGTTTACTAAGTCATTTGCATAAAAATCCAAAGCAGCTCTTCTTGCAGAAAACTGAGCTTGGCTCTTCAGAATGCCTTAAACAGTGAGATAATTCTCACACTAACTACAGAAAGATTTTTAATTCTTGAATCTAATAAGCTTTTTAGAGTATTTGAATAACATAAAAGATGAAAATACAACTACTTGAACATGCTTTTCCTAACACCACAGATAATCCCTGGGAAGTCCGTATGTGTGAGTATGCGTATGCATGCATGTGTGCATATATATAGAATGTCAGTCTGAAGGATGCCATAAAATATCTGTTACAGAATCTCCCTTGAGAACTTCTGAAGTAAATTTACCACTTAATATAGCACATTAGCTGATCTTGCCTAATTACAGTTACAGAAAATGGACCATACCATGCAATCTCCACTTCATCCCTAATTACTATAATGATGGTAGTTCTACCTGACTAAGAACAAGGTAAGGACCTATACAATTAAGAGAAGTATGGAAAAAAAAAAAAAAAAAAAAAAAACCCACTCTTCTCAGCCATAACCCTGATTTTACATACGTATCAAGGCCTTCTTGCATAGGTCCAACAGAATTATCATTACATATCATCCTGATGATTTCTACAAATCCATTATCCTGACTCTGATGATGTGAAGTTCTGGATGGCACAGAGAATATTGCAAGATCCATTAGGGGCATGCATGTACAGTCCTTAAATCTCATCCATCACTAACTCTATAATGCCCTAAAAAACAAAGTTTCGGAAATTAAAATACTTTATTTAATGCAACCATAAGTCTGATCTTCCTCATAAACCTCAAATCTTTGATGGTCACAAAACTCTGTCTATCATATATGGATGGACTTTCATGGATTCATCATGCATTACATAAACATATTTACAATTTTAAATACTGATCCTTAGTTACAGAGGATTTAGCTTGTCCTTGTATTAATTTAGCACACATTAAGCTGGTATGTGATTCCTGTATCTGGTTACTAGGCAAGTGGTTCCAAGAGTCCCTCATCAGTGCATCCTTCTGGTGACACATTTACTTTCTGTACTGGCTTTCCATAAAAAAATGCAGCCCTTGTAGCCTTCTTGTAACCCTCCCATATCTGTTATCATTGGTTGATTTTTTTTACATAATAAGATGTTCTACCTGTAACTTCCTTATTCTCCAGAGCAGATACATTTTCTAAAATATTATGGATAGCTATGGGAAAAGGAAAGAGGGGTTTTATGTTTGGGAATGACATAGCCTACAAAAAGGCATTTGGAAACTTTATGAATGAGAATTTGCAAGATTGGGCTTTTAAATTTAATTCATCTGCCATTCTCACTTTACTATTTATTTCACTAGTAGCAAATAAGGGAAGAGTTAAACCTATCCTCAAGCCAGTATGTGGTCTGAAAGCCCAGAGGACCTAAAATGACCCCTCAAATGAAAACTAAGAAAAGGGAAAAGACTCTTCCACTGTTGGCAGCTAACCACCTGGCAAAGGTAGACTTTCTCCCAGGCCATGCTATGCTTTCCTTGCAAAAAATTACAGTGACACTAACTGCCACTACTTGCAATGTGTGTAAGCAGGGGCAAGACAGACTTAGACCAGCTTTCAAGGAAGTAATGGTCTTTTCTACAGATTCTTCACACAGTTAATATGCTCTACCTGCTCAATCTGTGTCTTTTACAGAGCTCTCTGAGATGTCCTTAGGAAATGTTCATTTGGTATGTTGTTATTTCAGATGCTTTTAGTATCTATTACATACCTCCTGGATCAAACATGGAAGCAGAAATCCATTAGAAAATAAGATTCTTTTTTTTAAAAAATAAAGATTTCTGTGCGTGTGTATGTGTATGAAGAGCCTTCAAATGTAAAAGAAAGTGAAAGTGTGCAAATTTCAATTTAAATTGCTGCAAATCAATGTCTTTGGCACAGCTTTTTTGCACATGCTTCTTTTCCACATGATGCTTAGCAAGACTATCCTTTATCCTCTTATGAGATATCTAGTGTTGCCTTCAAAAAATGGAATAACTGCAAACCTACCCAGAATATCCACAACACCTAATTACTGAATTGAAATTATTTATCTCATTTCAAACTTAATTAAAGCTAGCAATCTGTTTAAAGCCTGTCAAATTAAGGGAAGGATTTCCCAGGACAGAAGACAAATAACTTTATTTTTAATCTGGAGTAAAAAATGTTTCCTCATTTCTCAGGAAATCTCACAGAAGGATTTTGGTCAATATTGACTGCAGCTGTCAAAGAGAAAGAAATGAGGCAGCTTAACCTAAGGCAGAAATAACAGTTTTCACAGATGAATGTGAAGTTATATTAGGAAAAATTTCCAAAAATCCCTCCAGTCATACCAATGTGCCCCTGGACAGAATCATGTCACTCTGGAGTAGTGACAGACAGTAGACTCAGGCTTTGGTCACAGCTGAGTTAAGAAGTCAAAGCTCTGAGACTCAATCTGTACAAGCAGAGTAAGAGCAGCTATTGAGAAAAGCCAGCACAAGGCTATGGCACTGCTGTGGTTCACAGTTAGCCTACTTTGAAAAACCTACAGACAACCTGATGCACATGAAACGATTCAACTTTAAATTTAAGTGTTTAACAAAATATATCTTAAAAAAACTCATACAGATAGAAAAACAATTTCTTAATAAGCTTCCATTCTAGTAAATCACCATCTTCTACCTTCTTTTTCATTCTCATTTGGTCTTGCAATCACTATTTGTCCCTTCTTCAGCACTTCAATTAGAACCTTTGAAGGATGTTAAAAGTACAGAAGAAATAGCCTTTGATCACCTCTCTCTATTACAAATGAAAAAATGGGAATAAGAAGTTATTAGAGCACTTTCTTATTTAAGTGCACTACCAGAGCTACACAAGCAAACAAGGCTAACAGTATATTAAAAAAAAAGAAAAAGAAATAAACCACTCCAAAGTCCACCCACAGAAGACTGTACTGTGAAGTTTTTAACATACCACATCTAATACTTGCCAATACTAACACAAGTCAATATCCAAACTCAAGAATATATTTCTCAAAGTGCTGTGTGGGAGATCCAGTTTGGATTCCCTATTAATGTATGGCACTCCTACACACTTCCTTGAAAAAGTAGCACTTAATGACTGAAAAAATAACAAATATGAAGAGAAGCTCAAAAATGAGCTATTTTTGATTGACCAGTAAAAAAAGTACAAAATATAGATTTGTAATGTGAGTTGAAGCAATGAGAAGAGGGATATCAAGATCAAGCACAGCTGAGACTTAGAAGGCTTGGGGCTGCCTTTTTTTGGTCAGCTTTGCAACTACTCCCTTTTTCAGATCACTTTATTGTTTTTTGTCTTCTCCCTACACCTAAAAGAAAGGCAATTCAATTTATTTTGAAATCCAAGTCCTGTCTCTAAGTAGGTGGTAGAATCATACTGTTTTTCTTTAGTTCATAATTATTAATTTTTTTTTTAATTTAAAATGTTAATCTAAATGTCCCAAACAAACATAACTATTAGAAAATATTCTATTTTTAAAATAGACTATAAGGCTTTTTAAAAATTTAAAAATCGTAATTATATGATAAAAAACAATAAAGCTCTCTATATGTTTCAAAAGATAAGTCAGTTTAAACTGTAGCAATCACTATCTACAGCTATTGAATTCAATGTAACATTAAAGGACTCAAGCCCTACCATTATTCTCTTCAGTTGTCACAATAAATGTTAATATTAGTTCGCCTGAAAGGGTGACACACAGATTGTCAGTTCAAATTAGCAAATGATTTTGTTCCGAGTCCTATATACCAACTGGGCCTAAAAATTCCAAATTAAAAATGTGAAATTACACACTAACATTTTTATAAGCTT
Organism: Rhea pennata; assembly: GCF_028389875.1. NCBI lineage: Eukaryota > Metazoa > Chordata > Aves > Rheiformes > Rheidae > Rhea > Rhea pennata. The sequence continues at coordinate 20,737,032 of NC_084670.1, forward strand.
CTTGGAGATACTTAACAGGAAAGATTTATATATCAACAAAATTGGCAACTTAAAGAGTTGGCTAAATAAAAATGACATTTTCCTCCTGATAGAACAAAATATTTTATTTTGGTTGTTTCTATCTGACCAAAATAATGTTTCTCATATCACTATAGAAAAGTGGTACACAGCATGATTAAACAATATTTCAGCTCTTTAGTTCATGCAGAGGTTACCTCCTAGAAGGCGTAGCAGTTTCAGTAGGTTTGCATCATATATAAGAAATTTTAAAGGAAAGCATAGAACTTGAATATATGAGTACTGCAGCTAGAATAGCTTCCTCCTGTGCACAGGTAGGCAAGCTCTCTGTCCCCTTTCTATAACAAAGAAGGAAAAATATCAAGATACTTGTGGGAATCATAAATTTTTGAAACTGACAAGTTAAGAAATTTAAAATCTCTGCTCTGAGAAGTATTTCCCACTGAGTTTTAAAATAATCATCACATGTGCCTTCATTTAGATTTGATACACTGTAAACGACAAGCCTTTCAGTGCACTGATAAACTGCAGTAGGAGGCGAGGCAAAGTTTAAAAAGCACAAGCCTAATCCTGAAATTCTCATTTAGGCGATGAAGAGACTAGTTAGCATACTGTTAATTAACTTTATCAAATGGTGACATAAAATCGAAACCACGGAAAGAAAAAGCTATTAACGTGCATTGTGTAGTTAACTTTTATCAGGTAACAAGATGAACAATCTTAAAATGTTTTATTTTACTCACTCTCAGATATTTGTTAATAATTTTTTTTCCTAATAAATCCTGTTTACAGGACATCAGTGATATGAATAACTACAATATTTTATGCTGCAGCCATGTCAAAACAGCCAAAGGCAAAACAGTCCAGGTCAGTAAAAAACCAAAACATTTAACAATGTAATCATAGAAATGTTAGATTGTCTAAGTTTTCTACATTTCCCCATTCTGAAAGCTTTCAGTGTATTAAAGCGTAACTGCTAGAATAAATACAAATTGCCACTTGGATTTTAAGAAAATCATACTTTTCCTCCTTTCCAGGAAGCACTCACTTGCTATATATTCTGTCATATTCTAGTTACTGAAGTCTCATTAGAAAAGCTCAAAACTTTTTGTTTCCTTTTCAAAATACAGTATTCACAGACGTTTTGGCTGAACTAACCTTCTTTGTGATATCTGTGATTCATAAGGTAAACTCAAGCCGAAATGCTTGCCAGCATAGTGAGACTGAAAATAAGGATCTCAACTTGGTTTCCTATGTTTATGAATTTCAAGGAAATAGATTCTCTTCTTCATTTTCTAAGAAAATCCATTCTGAAAAGAACACTTTCCATATATAAATAAAAGTTCACTATGCATAAACAGTATTTAAAACCCTATCAACAACCATACTATGTCATTAAAAATTCTCAGTGAGTTGGGAGTGCTGTTAACATTATTGTCCTATTTATAAACTCTTTTTATTTTCTGTTTTGTGTAATTCAATTTGTGGAGTAATTCAATTAAAAATCCTTCAAAGCCGTAACAGGGATTAAATGTTGTCAAACTGCAATATAAAATTACAGAATAGTGTTCTGATGATGAATTTATTAAACTTTGCATCTCAATTTGTTTCTTCTTGAGTGTATGAAAAACAGAATTCTTAAGACAAAATAGTAATCAACTCTTGTACCTCATTATTAAGTATTGTCTCCTTTCGCATATTACAAAAGGTAAAATACACAAGCACTAAAAGGACATATATGAAAATGTGGAATAAATTCACTTAGAGTATAGCATTTCATTATACCTTTGAGGATAACAGAAAAGGAAATGAAGTCAGGTACTAGAATAAGGTGGCTGAGGTCACCAAGCTAGTTGTGACCATATAGTAAATAAGACTTTTCAGATCCCTACCGAAATTGTTCACGAGTCTATTGTTACTTTGAAAGCAACTCAGCAACAGGTTAAAATTATGAGAAGTTTAAAGAAGGAAGGAGTGAAAAGAGAAAGGGAACAGAGACATATGACATGGGAAAAGTAAAAAAGGGGACAAGATGTTAAAATAACAAAACTGAACTAGCTTAAATGATGACGTGGCCAAGGTTAGTGTAGAAGCCATGAACTTAAGCCCACCAAATATATCTTCTGGTCTCAGAAAAAATGTACTTAGATGTGTGTTTGCATGTGTTGAGTGTAAGGCCCTCAGTCAGTGGCCATTCTCCTTGCCCATTCTACATATTCCCAGCAAAACACCACCAGATGTACTCTGCTCGCTTCACGCAGGCACTCGCGCTGCTCCAGCAACCTCTCCAGACCTGCATCAATTGACTCTAGAAGATAATCTGGGCTGTATTTTTGTTCACTCCGAGTGTGAACTTAAGAGTGGTGAGGGGAGAGGAATCAACACCACTCAGCTCTGCTGTCATGACAAAACCGTCATCACTTGAACTAGGGAATCCCAGCTTCTGATGAGCGTGCGTTTTGGGACTGAATTTCCTGTGACTGAGCTTTTCCTTCAGCTGGACTATTAAGGCTCCTGTTCATATCCATCGGTTTGGGCAGTAGCCCATTTCTCAGCTCTACCCTGCTGCCTAGAGTTATGAGACCTGTAGAAATTCAATATCCCTGAAACACTTTATCTCTGAGAAATTTGACTGAAACAGGTCATTTGGCTGAAACAGACCTCAATAGAGGGACACTGAAAGACACAAAGACAGTGAGATGAGCTAGGCCTTATTTTTCTAAGTTTCTGACCAAAAAGGAGGTAAGTGGCCAGTGAAAGAGGACAACAAGATGTTTAAATCCTGAAACATCACCACAAACTGCACTTTGACTTCACTGGCTATATCCATTTTGGGAGACAACATTCCTCCTGCTGCTAGAGCAGAGTGTAATACAGTCTTGCTGTACTTTGCATTAATTTGTTGCAGTTAACTGATACAAAAGAGGAGAGAGAGAACTAATACTGCCTGCAGGACTCAATGAATTATACTTAAGCAGCATATTATTGTAGGGGGTAGTAGAATGCCACATGAACACAGATATAATCAAATTCTGTTTGGGGCATCATTTATTTAAAATACTTCAAGCTCCTTGCCTGTAGAGCAACAGCAAATTATCATGCTATGCTGTGCACTTCAATTAAGAAGCAGCCTCATCTTTCCTATTTCCAAGGTACAGCAGAGCAAATCTAATTGTACCATACAGCCAGTTTTCATCTCTGTAGAGTAACCAGTGCTTCTGGTTTTATTTTGGTTTTGTTGCAGTTGTTTTTAACAGATTCCTCTTCTTGTGAACGAGGCAATGTGGGCTTTTATGAATCCTGCCTCCTAATTGCAGGCAATAAACATAAACACAGTCAGCAGCAGAGACTGTGGCAACTAGACTTTAAGTAAAATGGAAATAAAGGTAAGAAAACAAATAAAAAGCAAGTTCATTTTACATATGATCTGAATAGTTAAACAACCAGGATCTGTATTTCAGTGCTCATGAGAGAGAAATACGTGTCTCCTTCAATATAAATTAAAAAAAGTAAACAGTTCCCAATACCTATAGCTTAAATAGTGAGATATGCAAATATATGTTATATATTAGAGGGTTAAAAGGTATGACTAACTAATGGGAAATATTTATAAGCCAAGATGTTAATTTTTAAAATATTTGCTTATAGCAAAAAGAATCTCTATTCTTGCACTTCAGCTGAGATCTTTTGAGTATGACAGACTAAAAAAATAAAAAGTCCAGAAGCATCCTCTGTGCTTTGTTAAGTTTAACTGATGTGTTGTTTTTGACTTGAGCTCTCCCTATCATATTGACCATCTCCTCTGATGTGACCAAATGAGTATTTGTGCTTCCCTTTATCCACTACTCATTTTTCATCACTGGTATAAACAATGCGGTGCTTTCAGATAGAAATTTAGTGTGGTGAATCCACAGAACAATAGAAATGCTAGTCTGGAAGAACTTCTGGGGGTTATCTTGGCCAACCTCCTGCTCAGAGGGAGAGTACTGCCGACACTGCATGGGGTCTGCCATGGCTTTGCCTACCTGAGTCCTGAAACTCCGGAGATGGAGATCACACAACCTTGCCAGGCAACACGCTCCCGTGCTGCATTACCCTCTCAGTGAATTTTTTTCCTGATGTCCCACCTGAAATCTCCAGGCTGCAATTTGTGGCCATTGCCACATCATCCAGCGCTACCGAGAACCACTTTTCCTTGCAGCTGCGCTTCTGTAACTCCCCTTCAACAGCTGTAGGCTGCTCTTTCCTTCTTCCCACTGCTGTTCACTCCCCACTAGGCCACTGAGATTCACAGAGATTTTTGAAGACTTTGGCTATCGCTCATCCCAGCCAGTCTAACTCTAATGATTCTAAGTATATACAGCATTTCAAATATGGACCTGAGATTTCATCGGAACAACACAGAATGACACAAAACTTGGCAGGAATGCAACATCAAGCCCAGATTATCAATTCAGCTGAACTACTCATTCTCACTAGAATACCTGGAGAGAATTCCTGACTTTTGGACCAAAAATAAAAAGCCAAACACTGACATTCATGGTTTTAAGATCATAGTATTGGTCCTGAATGTTTAATACCATTTTAGAAGCACGTGTTAAAAATAAAAAATTTAGAGAATCTTTGTGTGGTTTCTAATGAAGAAATACAAAGCTCACCACAAATACAATAATAACCTGCTGTTCACGATATTGTCTTTACATTTATTATTAAATGTCTTGCAAACTTTCATTATCTAATTCAGAGAAAATCTGTAGTACTGTTAGTACTGTTAGTACATTAGTACTGTTTAACTTCATGATAAAAAATCTCTTACAATTTTTTAATGATCTACAGCTACAGTTGGACACTTATGAAAGAATACAAATCTTAACTTTTTTATCATTAATCAGCATTAGTAAATATAGTTGACATTTTATACACAACCAGCTTTAAGTAACTTATTGGCAGAAATACAGATGCGTCTTTAATATTACCCTCTGGCTAGCTATGCTGTTCAGGCGCCAGCGTGTCTGCACTAATGACTTGGAATTAAAATCAAATAAAAGCTGAGAACTATAATGCAATATAAAAGAAGCAGCCACTTTTAGTACCATCTCTTTATATATATTATTTGGATGTATCTGGAACTCAAAAAATTTATAGTGATATAAACAGTGGAAGTGTCTTAGAGTAGATAACAAAATAAGAGAGAGAGAAAAAGTGAATCTGATGTTCCCAGATTTCTACACTTACCCTTAGGCACACCATAGGAATTGAAATGAAGAGCAAAAGTAGACAGTGTAATTAACCTTTCTTTTTTCTTTTTTTTTGTTAAAAAAAAAAAAAGCAGAACCTTTTAGACGTTAAAAATTGTGAAAATACACATACATGTATTTCTGTCTTTATTTTTCATCTCATCAATTTCTGCAGTTTCCTGAGGATTTAATGTGCTTAGGCATGAAAAGGGACCTAATCCCTAAGAATTTTTCCTATGAAGATCTGGATTAAGTTATCAAAAAGATTTAAGAAAACCTGCTTCACTGTACAAACAGGAAAGCAATTCTGTCTCTCAAAGCCTCATGCGCTGTTGTTAAGGCACTGAATACTTTCTTCCAGAGAGTATCCGAGTCCTCTCTTCCCCACATAACATACATACCACCCACTTGACTTTACCTCTGGAAAAAAATGTGTTAGGAGTTAAGCCAAAATACATCCCAGCGCTTTCCTGGTTTATGAGGGGACCTCCAGGGGACTCCATGTGTGGAACTCCCACGAAGGGCCACTGATGGACGCCCCAGCACATATCATTATTTTGTCCAGTTTATTTTCAGCCTTTGCTTCAGCAAACTACATTTAAAGTCACTATAGTTTATCACAGCCAACTCTGAGAAAGAACCACTGGATTTGGCCCTCTAAAAATCACTTGTTTTATTTATTTTATTTATTTTATTTATTTTTATTTATTTATTTATTTGTCTAAAGAACTGGATTTTTTTCTGAGCTCTCATTTTTGGTAAGAAAGTTAAGAAAAAAAAAGATATATTTAAGTCGGTAATAGTATTAAACATTCAAAAGAATATCCATATTGTATGTGGGAGTGAAAAATACTTTTATTATTATACAAACATATATGTATATATAATGTAATCTTCTTCCTGCTTTATGGATCTGATACCCTCCAAGGACAGTCACAAATCCACATGATAGCCCCGAGTGCTCAAATTTTGCATTTGGTTGTCTGATTTTACAGTAGCTGAAAGATACGTAAAAGCTCATGTAGTCAGACAGCTCCCTACTGACTACACATCTAAGCAACTTCACATGCATATATTATTCCAACCAGTGCAGGTTGGAAATAACATATGCTTAAAAGAAAGAAAAGAAGAAAAAGAAAAAAAAAAAAAGAGCTTGAAATGAGCCTATTTCAGTTTCCGCGTGAAAATTTCAGGACTCTCCCTGACTAAATCACACCCTTCCACAGGGTTTTGCCATCTCATGTGGAGACGGTCCAAACTACTGAGCTACACCATGCAGAGTGAAGGATGGGAATTGCTTCACAAACTGACAAATATGGCTATTACAGCTGTTTGTTGATAAACACACTTTTGAAAAAAAATTAATAATAACTACTACCATTTTCCTAGAATGGTCCTGAAGGCTTTTTGCAATTTTTTCCCCCTCTTTTAATAAAAACTTTGGAAAATGACCACTGGCCATGAAAAGCATCTAGACTAGTTTCATTAAAACTAATAATCTATAGCAGGGAGAAGACTGACATCATTTTGTTCCAGAAAATAATAAAAAAGTCTCATGCACTAGGCCTGACAATATTGTTATTATGATAAAACTTCAACTGAAGTGTGTCCACAGTTCCACTGAAATCATTACCGCTCCCTTTGTATCCCTGAGAAAGTTTTAGAGAGTTAATGGCTTAGTTATCCAGCCATACCTAAGTTCTGAAATCATCTGTGTTTAGATGATAGAGTGAGGATGAATTAAGATGTCAACTAGCTCCCAGCAAGAGGATCCGCTTAATAGTATATGTGGTTGTTAGGGTATATAACTGTGATCCCCATGCTCCATCCTTCTCCTCCTTTTTCTCCTTGCCCGACACAGCAATAAGATGGGAAATCAAGCACTAAGAAGCTAGGATTTGCTACATCAATGCCTAAATATGCAAACTCAGCTCAACTCTGTGCTTGTGTACCTGAAGCCTGGAGGCTTCAGCCTTTGGAAAACTTAAAGGCCAAACTAAGAAAAATCCTTCCTAAGAGACTGAGTGAACCAAGTTTCTCAGAGACTTCCAAGATTACTGCATTTGGGCATGTTTCTGAGCCAAAACAAACTTCAAAACCATTGCCAAAACATGCAAAATTCTGAAAACTTTGGAGAGAGATGAATGTAAGAATTGGTTTTTGAGAGTGTGTGTTTTTCCATAGGCAAAACAAGACACTTTCTCCTAAATAAAGTCATGGAAAGTATTGAAAAATCTTGTATTAGATTTCAGCATGACAGACACACCTGGCACAGATAATTCCAATCCAAGATCTACATAACTATTGGATCTACACACTGCAGAACATAGTTTTATAATAGGAAAAGGTAACTGTAGGTGGCACTACCGGAATGTATGCCATATTCTGCAATTCTCAAATAGAGTTAGGTTCAAATGCTAAAAACTGTACAACGAAACATGTGAAATGTGTGTATATCTCATGTCTTTCAAAATCATTATTGATATACACCATTTGTACTGTGTTGTGATCTAAAAGATATCTACAGGGCACTGCAGTGGAAACCAAAAAATTCTTGTCCAAGCAGTTTTTAGAAATTATCTGTTTTACTATTATTTCCTGTCAAATACATAATGCATTTTTATTCTCAGCAAAACTAAGCATTTTGTATATTCGTAGCTTCTGTCATTTTCCACTTTCAGCAATGAATATTTAAACACATTCAACCTAAAAATCTCAAGCCAGTAATCTGCTGCTTGCGTCTTCCCCCCGAGGTGTAACTATCAGCACGCTAGTGCAGGATTGCCGAAGAGACATGAAAGAGATTGCTGTTACAGTCCTACCTGCCCACAGGCCAGGCCCATGCCTCTCTCCCCCATGCCATGAGGACATGATAAATTTAACTCCAGCGCATCTGCTCCAGCAACCTATGAAACATGCAAAAGGGAAAAAAAAATTAATCCTAAATAACGTAATCTTTCACTGTAGGACTAACCATTCATGTCAAATATTTTTAGATGCTTGATTTATTAGAAAAAAAAATTGAGAGAAAGCTGTTGTTCTGATAGCCTGAAAATGAAATGTGTTGATCATTATAGAGAAAAATTTCAAGAATTGATGTGGCTTTCCAAAAATACAAAAGAAAATAAAGTAAAAATTAAATAAAAAATAGACAATCGAAATAAGGAGTTTATTCTACAAAATATCAAAAAATGAGATGTATAATAGGGCCTTCCTGAAGCAATGGGAGAGAAGCTCAGCAGTTAGTGTTACACAAGTAGCTTCTGTGCTCTGAAGAACTGTGAATCTTAAGAGTAAATTTCTCTCTTTTCCTTTAATGGATTTTGTGCCTCTTTATTTTCTGCAGATGCCTGTGCCACAGCTTTTGTGGTTAAATATTTTGTTTCTGAAGTCAAACAAGAGTACTAAGAAAAGTCCATACAAATGCATTAAGTGTATTAATTTCTTCAGCCCCTGCCGTTAGTCAAGATTAAAAAGGAAAAGAAGGTGATGTGTCTAAGGGCAGCACACACAGACATTTCCACTTTCTCCCTGCTGAATTGCTCCTGCCTAAGATGAGGCTCTATCCCTTTGCCTTCTATTTGGCTGGAGCCAGTATTTTGCTTTGCAGTTGCTTTTGTTTCTCTTATTGACCTGAAGTAACTTTTGCCTGCTGTGTAGGCACGGTTCAGCAGCTCCCGAAGAGCGCGGTCCCGGAGGAAGGCATCCATCGTTTTCAGGAACCTTCCCCTCGCCGGCGAGCTCTGTGAGCTGGGGCCGCGCAGCCGCCGCTCCCGCGCGCCCGGCCGACCTCCCGTGGGAACAGCTCGTCCTCCTGCGCGGAGGCACCTCGCGACCTTCCGGCGCTGGGGCCCTTCGGAAAGCCACGTCTGTTACCTTCTGGACAGCGGCTTACGCGCGCGATAAAATCTCGCTGCTCCTTAAGCGGTGGATTCCAGAGTGCCCCAACAGGCGTGACCCTTTCCACGGAGCTGAGATTAACAATTACTTTGCTGAAGAAAGTTATGTTACATATATGACACACTACTAAATGCATTTAAATACTTACTCTTTTCCAATGGGGTAACAAACATAAAAACACAGATTGAAAGTACCTGTCTTGAAATTAGATAGTATTGTCACTGTACTAAAAAAAAAAAAAAAAAAAAAAAAAGAGAGAGAGCAAATGGCACAATAAAGCCATTCATCACCGTCAGTTTAAAAGCAGTAGAGCTCGTGTCAAGCATGGATTCCACAGAAGATTTCATGGTCAATTAGGTAAATACAGGTATAAAATGGACTAGTGTTGAAGATCACAAAGCCAATTACCGATGATGTTTAATTTCACTTCCCTAAGTCCCTAAAGTGATTTTTTCCCTCACAGGTTTAAAATGTCCAAAGAAAATAGAGAAGTGTCTTCCTGTACTACCATGAGAGGTTTTAAAACACTGTGAATAAAGAAGAAATGGTATTCAAATATACATACGCATGCATATAGAAAAAACATGCTTTGAAAACATCTTTACCCATAAATGTATATATATATATATATGTGTGTGTGTGTGTACATACATATACATAAACTTTTAAACATACATACACAAAATAAGTATTTCTTAAAACAACTAATGCTGAGCTAAAGGTAACAATAATGATAAGTTAATAGTTTTTTCTTTACAGTTTGTTAAAGCCTTCCTTTACTGGTCTGACTGTATGCATTTTATCTCCTCTAGATATTTTTTTCTGTGATGAAAAATTCAGTTTTGTTTAAAAATCACAACTTCCTGTTATACCTGGATATACACATCTTTCCAAACAACAATATTACTGTCTTAATCAACTGTTTCCAATACTATTCACTACAGACATAGGAACACATTTTTAAACAGTTTTTTCCTTCAAATTACTTCAAAATTGAAATTTCAGGTATATGGTCTTTTTGCATTTCTGTAAGATTGGATTTATATTATAGGAAGCCTGCTGACTGCTATTATATACACTGGCTTTCTCTCCTATCATTTTTGAAAGTCTGTATTAAAACTGGAATAGCATTAAATGAGCCTTTTATACTTTAAATATTGAAGAGTTTTATATTCAAAATTTCTTCTGGTCCTGTCAAACTAGTATGCCTCTAGGCAAGGTAAGATCAAGTTAAGCTCTCAAAGGTAGAATTAAATTTTATCAGGGCATCCGTCATAATATACAGTTTGCTTAAAATGCAAATAAAAAGTATATAGATTCAAAGTCCAAAGGCTTTCCAGGTACTGTTTAAAAATCCAAGGGACCATTTCCTTTAAATTTACATTTCCATCATTTTAATGAAAATGCAGAATAAACAAATTATAACGAACACGCTTTAGATACTCATTTTGTACTTCAAATCAATTTCTTTCAAGAAATTTCTTATCGCAGCTCTCATGTCTAAAAAGAATAAGACAGACAAAACTGATGAAGAAACACATTTAGGAAAACATTACCTCAGCCGTTTTTGAAAGCTCCGTCCAGTCATCTTTGCTATAGCTGCTCATGATACTTGCAATTAGAATCTGAAAAGAATATATATGCAGTCATTTTAAGCCGAGTTACCAGATTTTGTTCATTTTAAGCTGAGTTACCAGATTTTGTACACATCACAGTACTGCGATTCCAAACAGTAACTAGTTGTAGATGGGAACTACTAGCTCTACATGGGAACCAAAGCACTAGAGATGAAAGAGCAGAGTATGAAGCCACCTATTTTATCAATACCAAGTCACTAAGGAAAACTAGCAGTCCTATTCAAACATATGCATCCTCTCTGGCATAGATTAAAAGCCTTTTTTTATTAGATACAATAATTTGTATCTAATATCATAATTTGTATCACACTCATTGCTGGCTATGATTTTATTCCACACTTGAAAGAGGAAAAGCTTGTCACTTCTACACAATCCTTTTTCTATTGCAAACAGCCTTCTATATCATTTTAGGACAGACGCTTATGAAATGGAATTTGCTCTACCATCTATTCGATATTCAAGATAATTTGAGTACTCATGAAAAAAATAGAAACCTCTGAAAAAAATCTGTTTTTATACATCAGAATATTTCATTCAGGTTACGAAAGTCTATGAGAAAATTTTAGAGTAAGAAAGTCCTTAAACTACTGTAATATCTGGAAGTTTACTAGAAACTGTATCTTGTCAATTTTACACTTTTTGTAGGTCAACTAAAGCCAAAAAAAAAAAGAAATCCAACTCAAAACATAACAACATGATAAGGATTTTCAGATAGTAGTCTCAATGTAAAGTATATCAGAATTCAGCTGTAATAAAACCCAAATTTTTCAGCAGGGAAAGCTGTGGGACAAGGGTGACCAACATAAGTAGCTGAGTTAGGCTTTATTAATGAAATTTGAAAATTCTGCTGGGAGTGTATGAAGGAGGAAGAACAGGATACATGATACTTAAAAGAGCTGTTAATTAAGGCAGTATATTTTAAAATACTGGTTCCTATTCAATTTTAAAATTAAGTGTATACTTCTGACAGAAACAACGTAACAGTACAGCGTTTACAGTAACAAAAATAACTGAAAGAAAAAAATTACATTTCTGCTGTTGCGACTCACAGGAAAACCAAGATCTCAGAGGACATAATAAAATTTTAAAAATACTAGGGTTTTTATTCTCTTTGTATTCCAAAATGTTCTCTTATAACTTGAAATGAAACTTAATTCCTATGTGGAAGCAGATGCTGCAGCACTCCATGTTAACAAACTGTTCTTCCTCAAGTGGCTTCTCTTCCTCTAAACGTCTCTAGAGTTTTTCCATCAGTCCCAACGACCAAAAATAAACTCTACCAGATTTCGGCCTCTCTTTGTTATTCTAACGCTTTTACCTGTCTGGTCAGAAACGCCAGCTTTTCCAAAGCAGCCCACGGCGACGAGCCGCGGAGCCCACCCGCAGCCCACCCAACAGCGGGCTCTCGCGGCAGGGCTGCGCCTGGCCGAGCCCAGGGCCCCCGCCAGGGACCTCCTCCTCCCCGCTCCCCAAACCCGCGCCGGCCGCACTCGCACGGCCTTAGCTTCTTTGAACCCCTACCGTGAGGCCAAATCACGCTGGTCTTGCTCACAGGAGTAGAGCACCGACTAGTAAGCAGATCTTACAGCAACGCTGCGGCGCAAGCGTAGTAAGCGGTAAGCGAAGGTTGGCTGAACTGCAGCCTTGTCATAGCTTGGATGAGCTGCCCAAGAAACCACGCATGACTAAAGCCCAGCGTGGCCCCTGGCCCGTTCCTTATTCCAGATCTGGACCACACCAGGCACATATTTTTTTCCTCCTCTTCCTCAGCAAACGGCTATTTTGCCTGCTGCGTAGAGATCCCGCATATCCGGCCCCGCAGGTGCAGTGCCCTCGCTGGTGATCGCGGCGACAGGCGCAGCAGGACAACGTCTTCAGACCCCAGCATGACACAAGGTGATAGACAATTCCTCCAAATGCCTGCGAGCGGATAACTGCGCGTTTGTAACATCTGACACTGCACTTTGTACAGGATTTTCTTGATCGCTCATGGAAGAAGAGTGTCTAAATAACCACTTTTGGGGGGTGGAGGGAACGGAGATGGAAATGGGAGGTAGGTAACGTACCATTTAGGACATGATTATAAGATGAATATACCGTAGCTAAAGCACCTAGTAAAAACCTACATTTCACACAATTCTGTAACTAATGCATTAGTAGTTGTTCTGCTTAAAAGGCACTGACAAGGTACTTCTCCTAATCCTTAAAATATTTTTTCTCCCTGTTTATAATAATCCCCTGGAAGCTTAAACTAGAATCTATTTCCCTTGTGAATGTGTGTTTTTTTTTTTTTTTTTTTTTTTTTTTTTTTCACTTCTATTATCTCTATGTGGAAGTTTCAGGAATGCAGTAGTATTAAGAAAAATAATAAAAGGATAAGGTTCACCAATGCATATGTTTTTAAATGATCTTTCTCCCCTAACATTGAGAATGTGATGGGTTTCAAAAGGACCTATCTTGAGTGAGATAATTCTGAGAACACCTATTTAAATGAGGATGGCAGTAAACCTGAGGTAGACAATTTGTCCTGTACTGCTCTAGGGAACAGGGAGTTCCAGTACATTCAAAGGTCCTGAAAAATCTCAGAGGGTTGGATTTAAAAGTGAACATTGTTAGTTCCTTCAAGTTTAAGAAAACTTCCCAACAGTCACAACGGAGTTGCAGTCCTCCACCCTCATGCCAGTAATAACCATATTTTCATGGTTTTCCAACACTGGCCCTTAACCCACATCTATTCTTAAACTCTCCTTCCAGATCTGTCCATAATCTCCCGACACTTAAGCAAATCCGGTCACCACAACCACTGCAGCTTTCCCTTCCTTTCCCTGCACCTCTCACACCAGGCTTGATTAATTTAAACCTGAGGTAAGTCCTGCCCCACGTGTCAACAGATATTCCACAGAAACACTGCTGCTGGCTTCAACCTGTACCTCATTCAGCATTCAGAAACACTTGCAAGAATCCCCAGCATTTTGTATTTGATTTGCAAATTCTATGCAGAAATACAGATTGTGAATATTTTCACTACGGGAATGTTCCCCTGAAAGCTGTAAAATCAAGAGTTTTCAAGGAGGCAGAAGGATTGTTTTTGTAAGTTACCTGCTTGAGAAGGCAAAATGTGAAAAAGGATAGTTGCTATTTATAGAGAGAATCTGGAGATTGAAGACTATATTAAGAAACAGATTTCAAATGCCTACAAAATTATTCTAAATTGATCTTAGCTTGAGGAGGTATTTGTGTTTTGGTTGGATAGAAAGACTTCAATCTTCCTTTGAAGACATTTTTCTTACTCACTAACAACACAGTATAGCCTTGCCACACGGTCTGGTTAGTCTGAACAAAACATGCTTAACCGAAATCCATCAGGAGGTATTCACTAGGAAGAAGAGGCTCAGCATTGAGGGTATAATCTCTCTAAAATAATAGCAGAAATAACAGACTTAGTTCATCACGCACCATGGGAACAGATACCTACAGCTACACAAGCACATTTGGAGACGATAACTTCTTGGCAGCCGAGTCTTTATTTCACAGCATTAAATTCCCTCTATCCGCAGGAGGAGTTTGTGCGGTGAGTCCCGACCTAGCCCTCTCTCCCCTGAGCACAGTAACCAAGCCTCATGCCTGGAGCATTTCCTGAGCACCCTGCACCCGTGTAGAGATGACTGCAGTGCAGCCTACCAGCTGCTGGTGAAAAGCGAACAAAGAAAAGTTTCCTGAGCAGTCCTCGGCTATTTCACAGAGATGATAAACAATGCTTGGTTTTTAAATATGTAAATAAAAAATACACCTGATCATACAGACATCTCAGTTTTTTTCTTATATGAATGAAAGATACAGACTCTATGCCAGATTCTGCCCTATCCCATAGCTCTTAGATGCAGCCTTAGTTGCAAAATAAGACCACCAAGGGAATAGCAAAAGGAACATTTTGGGTTGCATACGGATTTTCCAGGCTTGCACAGCTAGCCTCTGTAATCCTGACTCTAACAGAATGTCAGGTTCAGGAAAAATCACAGCTATGCCACGTTTGGCCAGCAGAAATGTCCAGCTCTAAGCCACGCTTGCCTCCTTGCCATTACTACAGCTGTAGTAGTCCTCTGCTTTTCCAAATAGTCATCAGCTGATGAAATGGTCACTCTCAAAATCATCCCTTCTCCTTTATCTACTAGGAAACACAGCTCTGTCTGTTACGGTGCACCATATTCACTGCTTGTGCTGTGGCTGAGCGGAGACTCAGTTATGGATGAGGCTCTGGAGCAGGTGCCGTGCAAGAACCCTGCCCCAGCTAGTATACAATCTAAATAAAAGACAACTCTGAGAGATGAACTGGGACAGACTGAGAAACAGAGGACTAAAAATCAGTTTGAATCTTAGAAAACTAGGAAGCAGTAATAAATGTTTGCCATAGAATCATTATTTTGGATCTCTTTTAACATGGGAGAACTCAGACTCCTTGATTCAGCACAGAGCAAACAATTGTGTGAGCAGCCACATGGAACTTTGCAACCAAAATTATTAGTGTGCAAAACTTTTCTAATATGAGTTTAACAAGACAGAATACAAATGCAGTAAATATTCTATGTTACACAAACATACTTAAATGTGAATCAGTGAGAAATAACAGGAGCACAATAATGGGAGCATAATTTTTTACTGTTCTAAAAAAAACAGAATAACCCCCCAAAACCCTAGGAACTAGACTGATTTTGATGCCTTGTAGACTGAACCAGGTTTCTCTTTTACTGTACTTTCCCGTTGGAATTTTTGATGTGTTGCAGAACTGAAATAAAAATAAGCTTCTTATTAAAAACTACCTAGAACATCAAATCCCATGCAATAAGAAAGTTAACAATTGTAAACCCTGTCATGTCTCTGAGAAGCAGAGGAATTATCTTGTTATCAATTTAATAATGGAACATTGAAGTAAATGATGCCATCCACTGACACCAGTAACACTGTCTCTCCTGGGAAATTCATGTCTGTAGGAACTGTCAATCTAGATGGATATGGACATATTAAACACTGTACCTTCAGTCCATAAGTCTATTCTTTCTATGCTGCCTTAATAAAAAGATTCTGCATGATGATAAAGACAAGCAATGCAGAATGTCTTGACATTGCTGACCTGTAATTCTCCTCCTTTTTCTCTCTCTCTCGCTCTTTTTTTTTTTTTTTTTTTTCTCCCAGGGACTGGATAGTAAATAATTTAACAATCTTCAACCATCCATTGTTTCACCCATTCTCAATTTGCCCCTAAAATACATTTAGGACAACTTCAGTAAATGAAAAGATGGCAAATAGGGAATATTACTGTTTATTATTTAGCTGTCTTTGTGTAGCAAACCTCCCTGTTAAAGTCCTATCTTTACCTTATTACTTAATATTGAGATCTTCATTGTTTTTTTTAAACCAAAGTGGCAGTAAGATACAACAGATCTACACAAAATCAGGCCAACCATTATCAGCAGGCCAAGAAGCCCATGACAGGAGCAGGAAAATATGAGCATTTTCCTCACACTAATACACAAACATACATAATCAACACTAACAAGAAACAACAAATATTCTCTTCTCAAGGAAAACCCAAGATATTTATTTTCAAAGGAAGAAAACTCTGATTCTGTGACATTTTCTTATGATGACTCTTCTATTATTCTATTAAATAACCAATGTAGATCAAAGGAGATTATTGAATGGATGTCAGTGAGGCAGACTGGGCTATCACTCCAAATTAGGAGATATAGTTTTTAGGATCCAATGTCCTCAGACAAATAAAAACAGAGAGTTGGAAACAAGCCCATTTCTCTGTAGAATAACAGAATGCTGTTGCTTTGACTGGAGCAAGAAGCTAAACAGATCATGCTTTAGGACTGTCTGCAGCTGTAGGAAAACTGGGAATAGCTTCATACTGTAACTGCCCTCTGCCACGTGAAATGCAGCTCTGTATCAGGTAGTGCCAAAGCAGGAGTTACGGAGCTGCTGTGCCTTTGGCCCTGCTAATATACATGAACGTGGAGACACACATCACACACGTGTGCCTAAATGAAATCTTATTTTCCATTAAAACAATTTGAAGAAAGTCCTACCCACTTAGAATGCAATTCAAAGCAAACTGAATGGACAGAACAAAAATAGATGTTCTGATGCACCTCTACCTCCAGTGCCTCAGGGCACTCTTTAATTAAACACACAATTCCTGAGGAGTGAAAAAGAGGCCATGGAATATAAGTTCCCTAAAATACATGTCTAATGAAAGAAAACACAGCACTTGTCGGAAACTTGAGGGAAACAGGCATATTTTATCTGATCAGAAAAAGCTTGTCCATCTTATCATAGATCCTTGAAAAGTTCAGAGCTTCAGGTAAATCACTCAGACTCCATAGAAATTCATCCACATGGCTATGGACTTCCCTGGAAATTTGTCAAAATCTTTGGGATTTTATTTTGGATTCAGAAGATAATGTCCAATCTTATCTCGCTGGTAATGAATGAAAATGAATACATGGGTAAATGGAAATTGGCAGAACAGAAAGGGGAAATAACTTGCATATAAATTATGCAAGTTTACAAAGCTGAATCCAAGAAAAAAAAAATGAAGACAGAGATCTCTTTTCAGCAATACCCCTAGTAAATAACATCTGCAAGCCCTTGTGGATATGCCATGCCCCTGCTGCATTTTGTACTTCCACACTCTCAATACAAAGAGAAAGCAGAGGAGGCCAATACAATATAGAAGGAGCTAACAGAAAAATATTGTATCTAATTCTACAATATTTCAGACACATGCTATGACCTGTAGCAAAAACTTTACACCAGGGTTCCGACATATTATTGATTCTCAAGACCACATATGGAAAACAAGGCTGGCAAAAGGCAACACAAATTTATAGATTTTTTTCCTCCATCTATAGAGATTTTACTCTCATCAAATTATCTGTCTGGCTATATGTACCATCCTTTTTAATACAGTTCTCTCAGTACCTCACTAATTGTTAATGTGTTTATTCTCACAATAGCACAGGCAACTCTCTGCTGGGTGCCCCTCTGAGGAGAAAAATATGTTTGAGTGCTGTAGGCTGCTGCTTCTTAGGGAATAAAGAGTAGTGGACTGGAAGGAACTGTAAGATCCCTTTTCCAGTTCCTTCCAGTCCCCCGCTACTTCTAGATACATGTTGATCTCATTTATTTCTCCTATTAATTAGCAGCAAAGCTGCTTAATTTATCAGAAAACAAATTCAGTCAAAAATAGAGACAAAATGTGCATTGAATAATTTTGTCAGAGTCTCCTAACTCCAGCATTCAGTCAACTAGCAGTTCCCCCTGTCATTTCTGTCTCTTTCCATCTCCAAAAAGTCCATCCTGACTATTCCCTTGTTCCATCATCCCCAGGGCTTCCTTTCATTCACTTTGGATTTGAAGGCTTAAAGAAGTAGGAGTATTAGGGCAGACAGATGTGAGAAATGTAGCTCAGAGAGGAGGAAAAAGAGAAACCTCCCTTTTACACTTGAGAGCCTTCTGATCTCCTTCACCATATGGCATCACATTGCTGGTGCCCAAGCAAAGTTTGGGAGGAGTAAGTGACTTTGTCAGTTTGGTTGCATCCTCCATAGCTCACCCACCCTCTCCAGACATCACTGTCCCTGTAGTGGTATGTCTTTGTACAAACAGCTCTTACATTGGGCTGTACTGCTAGATGAGGGCAGAGCTGTTAAGGGTGAAACACGCGGTAAGGCTTGTCTCTGTTCAGCAAGTTATCTGAGGGCTTTGCACAGCTGGGACTCTACCGTTGCATGGGGGAGACCTATGGAACACTTACGCCTTATCTAGTCTAGGTGTCTGACTTCATAAATTAAGCAGAGGACTTTTTATTCAGGCTCCAAGATCTTCCTGATTAATGGGACAGGTTCACCTCAAGGGGAGATGGTCTGCACATATTCAGGGAGTTGGAAAAACTAGATTTTCTTGTGGCCTCTGTTTAACAACAAAAGGAAAATATACTTCCAGGATCAGAGTAATAGCATTAACATCATCATATCACTCAGGAAGACCACCTACTTTACGACAGATGAAGTCACTAATGAACCAGACTTTTCTTCTGTGTCTTGTTAACAAAGGCTTTACTGTAATAGAGCTGGGACATTGTCAAAGAGCATCATCTTTGGGTCTGGACATGAAACAAAAACCACCAGGATACTTCCAGAGAATCAGTACTAAGAACTAGGACACTTTCCCTCCTGAACTATAGACTGGAGATCAAATATAACTGTTCATCTACTTTACTACCTCTTAAAATTTTTGTCGGCCATATATTCCATGAATAACGCCATGTCACAAACTTTATCATTTTTTCTACTTAACTGGCCAGCCAGTTATAATTTCTGATTGGTTTCAGACTCTTCTCTAGTCCTCTAAGGCCCTGGATGCTGGACCTGCATTTCTGCCTTTCTAGCCCGAATCTCTTAGATAGTTTTTCCTGCCTATTTCATGTCTTTCCTTTCCCATATATCTCCCCTCTTCATTTCAGCTGCCTGGATAATTTCAGCCCCCTGTCAGCCAGATGTGGTTAAGCAGACACACACTGGCCCAGAGAGACAAGTGCAGAAGCAGCACTGCAGACCCCAGGGTGACAAACGAAGAGTCTGAAATTCACCTGAAAGTATGGCTGCTTGGTGCCAAAAATACATTTAAAAGTATTATTTACTTCCAATGGAAAACGAAATCCTAAGAAGCCTACCTATAATATTTCATTCAATGTCCTTTGGCATTCAATTTTTTCTGTTCTGATGTCCTATTTTCTGTCAGTCACGTCAGTATTTTCTTACTGACTACCTCCAATATCTCAAAGAGGTATGGTACAGTTCTTTCTTCATTTCCCAGTTAGAAATTCTTGTCATGCCACCTGAAGTTAGGGTTTCAGTTTGGGTCCACCTCAAGGTAAGTGCTTCCATTAGGGGCAATGAAATCCATCCCCACCAGATACCAAGAGTCACTTAAGGCAAGTCTTCCTGGGTTATTTCCTGTTGGAAAGCATTGATAGCAGATGGCTACAGAAAAGAAAATAGACTTATACTCCCTGTTGAGATTTCCTTCAGTTAAAAAACCTTATACCCACACTGAAGTAAAGTTTCAGAGAAGGAGACAGCTGAGATGTACAGTAGGAGTGAGGCTCAGAAGAGCCTGCCAAAGTAAAGCCAGAGCTGTAGGTGGAGTGCTCCCCTCAGCACTAGTTCACCTGGGGATCTGGCTGCACTCCTGGTCTAGGGATCAGTCAAGAATTAGGTATAAGATAAGGGTTATGGTTTTGCAAACAAGACATCTGAGACGTATAGCAAAAGCGGGGCTCAGAAGACCTTGCCAAAGTAAAGCTAAGCCTAATACAAGTTCTTCCACAAGTGATCCTTCACGTGAGGGTTCAGTGTGTGCCATAGCACAAAACTCAGTCTATCTGTAGCAGTTGGGTTGGGAAGGATTAGGGTTAGAGAAGGGCAGCTCTCACACTGGGGATGCTGGATTCCATCCTCACCACAACTTTGTAATTCTCTGACTCCTTCTGAGGCTTATTTCCCTCCTGACTTAACCATGAATGGCACACTCAGCAGCACAAGCCCAGCAGCACAGCACACTGGGACACAATGTACCCATCACCTACGCAGTAGCCCTTATTGGGGAGAGTGATCTCCACCAGCTAAAAAGCATTAGAGCTGCCACTGGTCCACCTCCTCTTTCAATGAATGGTATGTTCCTACATTTGCCTATCTCAGTGGTCAGATGTTCCCCAAAATGTTATTATAACAGTGATAATTGTCCCATCTGCTGATCTTCATTAACTTGCAATACCTTTTTCTTTCCTTCTTAGACACTAGATTAATTCTGTTGCAGAACACTTCAGTTTCCGCTTGGACATCTTATTTGAATCAGTATCATTTTCTTTGGATTGTCTGACTTGGTAGCTAATACACTTTGAGCAGAAGTTTGGACTAGATGACCTTCTGAGGAATCCATCAAAATGAATTTTCCTATGATCCTATGAACCCTCCCTGCAAAAAAGGTACATGATCAACAAATTCATTTGCCTCACTCTCTTCAGGATCATGCTCAATCTTCCATGTGCATCTCATACCAGTGTACCAAGCAGACAGCTACCCCTTTCTACCAATTCTGACGTCAGGTCTGCTGAGCCTTCCCCTAGGCGCAGAAACCTATTGCAGCCTAGTATTGGTGTGAACCTTTTATCTCTGTAGTTTTCCTTCTGCTTTCTCATGCAGTCTTCAACATATCATCTTTGTTCCTTTTTGAGATCTGGTTTGCTGCTGTCTCCACTGTCTCTTCTTGTGATCTTGCAGGGCTAGTTTATCTGTTTTTCTTGTTACCTACCTTTAGGTTCTGTTCTCCCTCTTCACTGTGTACTAAAGCAAACATATTCTTCAGTTATATTTTTTCTGCCACTATCTGACCTCATGGAACCGAGCCTTTCAGTAAGGCTCAGCTGTTACTGAGACAGAGATCAGGCGCGCAGCCCAGCAGCCAAGGTCATCTTCGCAACTTCTGTGAGCCATCCGTCTCCCTCACACAAAACCTCAGACTGCAACAAAACAAAACACCACACACACGTGCACGCACACACACCTGCCTCCCCAGATCAAAAAGAACAGATCTCTTGATCTGGGGGAAGCCACTGTTTCCCATTAGGCTAATAGGAGCCCAGGCTCATTTAAAGGTATACCTGTATCAACAATAGTATTTGTTTAAAGAGTTATTTTTGTTGCCTTTTCAAACCATTAGAATAAGCTAGCAGTTGATATGTTCTTGCCAGCCCTGGCTAGACGGCTGTAACCTATTTTAGGAATTTTTAAAATGAAAAAGGGAGAAGATAAAAAAACATGCACTACACAAGCAAGAAATATGCTTTGTGGACAATGTAAAAACATCTTTAAATAATCATTTTCCTTTGGAAAAATATTTCTTCTGTAAATTCTTTTTGAGGAGAATTATATTAAAATGTTATCTCAACAAATAGTAAGGCTCTACTTTTTATCAGGCACAGAACTTTTTAGGATGGGAAAAGTTTCCGCTGAACTTAATCTCTTCCTATTTCCTTCTTATTAGTCCATGGTATCCCCTGACAGGGCCAAAAATTCAGTGAACAGTGGTGCCACTGTGCACCAAATCTTATGATGGCAGGTCTTCAGTGTTCTCTTCTAAGAGATATGATCAGAAAATCTCATGAGTGGGTAGTTTTATTTTCATATGCAGACATTCTAATTTACTTAAGTAGCTAGCTGCTATATTTGATGACCCAAGTAGTTTTTTGGCTACACTCCAACAGCACAGAAGATACAAAA
This sequence comes from Rhea pennata, assembly GCF_028389875.1. Taxonomy (NCBI): domain Eukaryota; kingdom Metazoa; phylum Chordata; class Aves; order Rheiformes; family Rheidae; genus Rhea; species Rhea pennata. The sequence continues at coordinate 20,759,169 of NC_084670.1, forward strand.
TTAAGGGTTGGAAGCTGGCAGCTACCTCCTGACTAATCTTCCCTCTTCAACTGCCAGTTCCACCCACTTCTTAATCTTTTAAGGAAGTGTATCAGAAAATGCTGAGAAACTGAAAGAGGGCTTACTATTTTCACTAAATATTTGGATGTTTTAAAAAAATGTTATCTAACTTGCTCAGCATACTGCTATGTGATTGGACACTTTAAAATTAAAATGAGTAAAGAGTTTATAGGATTGTTGTTTAACTCGAGGAAAAACATGGCAACACCAGCTGCCATCTAACATAGCAGAGATTTTATCAATGACCCAGCAGTGAGTAGGTGTGCTTCCAAGAAGATAAACAAACTGAAAATAAATCAGGTCAAATCCAGATTCCTCAGGCAGAATCAAAGGCAGAAGTGCTTATGGAAACCAGATTAGTACAACATTAAGAAAGTGCAAATGTGACTTAAACCCCTTTATTGTGACTGTCTGACTTGAGAGGCATAAACAGCTCACAGGTACCTATACAACTGGGGTACCTATATGATTCACGCTACCTCTAAACGTTCTGGCCTGATGCATAGTTTGTTTAAATGAAGCATATTGTAAGTATACTCAGACTTTAGTATGGAGACATGGGTCTCATAAATGCGAGGCATGGCTAAGAATAAGTCTTTCAGATTCTTCCACAGTCAGAAAAGTGCCACAGATTTTCAGAAATGCTACCCTAAAATTTACAAACAGAGCTTCAATATCTAAGACCTTAACTAACTGTTATGTATAGACTGAAACAATCAACACAACTATAGTCTTAAAATAAAAATGTTGAACACAAAGAGAATTAAATGAAAATGGAACTTGAGAACGAAATAGGTAAGGAACCTTGAACACACACACTTGCACAAAAAGAAAAAGATGTAAAAATAAACCATTGAAAATATTTTGCCAGGGAGCTGTGAGAATGACAGATACAGTGGAAGGGAACAGGCAAGCACTCTTTTTTCTTGCAGTTTGCATTTAAATAAGTGGCTTATAACAAAGGATGTATTTATGTCTATTTGAAAAGAAGCCTTTAAAATAATCATTTGAGTTTAACTTTTTAGAAAATAAGTACTTGCTGTCAGATTTTTGTTTCAACAATTAAAAGGATAACATCTCTGCTAGCTATGCACACAAGATGCACAAACAAGTTACTACTGAGTTGAGTTACCATCAGATCAGCACAACTGCAGGAATTGAATACTCCAGTGCTTTTTCAGCCCCCATAAAATACAAGGTAATTCCAGTTTGCTCTGTCCAAAATGAAAGAAAGTCAAATTAAATTGAATTAGCTTGTATTTTCTGCAAGCTAAGAATATGCATGTGGACATTTGTTGGTATGTCTGCATTCACAGTAACAGTATATCAAATTAACACTATGTGAAGAGAATGAGTTCTGCCTTTTGGATCCTGATGGCCACCTGATATTGCATGTTTAGCAGTCACTCCTTAACCTTAATAACAGGTATAATTTATTAGTTTCAACCAGAATACAAAAGAGAACCTGAAAATAAAAGCAAGGTGAACTGAGATCCGGAAATGGGAATGTGACAGATCCAAGAAGTTTGGTTTGGACCAAACTAATCTAGAAATTTATGATCATAATTCTTAAACTCAGTGTGCATAAAAAGTTAGGAGGACATTAGCAGTATTCAGGGTGTAGAGGAAGATCAGTTCAGAGCCTGCTAATTATTCTACCTGCTTATCTACATGTTCCTCTCATTGGATAAGGAACAAAACATCTTGGAAACCCTAATTCTTGCCTATTGCTCTGAATTGGAGATCTTTCCATAGCCCCCCTTCTCCAGAAAGCACAGAAGGTTGGGATAAAGTCCAGTTGCTGCCAATCAGGCTGTAGAGCTGCCTTCGATCCTGATAGATTTAAGCATGTGCCTCTGCCTTTCCTGTCGAAGCTAGAACATGGCTACTTGCACAGAACTAACTCTCCTGCTATCTATGCAGTTTATATCAGTAAAATAAACTCTTTACTTGCTCCTGAACAAAAACAAACTGTTTGACAGTATAACTACATCTACACTAGGGTTCTGCCAGGACAGTAGTTGGATAAAATTTTATTTTTAGTATTCCTAGCCTACACAAGTATGTGAGCAAGGCTTAGATTCAAAACTAGCATTCACATTTTTCTTCCTAATAGCTCTAACAGAATGCCTAAAATGTGAACTACATTACAGAAATTAAGTGTATAATATTGGCTACAGAAACAGCATATACTTATTATTTTCATCAAGTAAAAATTTGCATTATTATTATTATTATATATATATTCAATAAAAGAGAAAAAGCAGAATTATCTAAATCACATACACTCGGTGCCTCCTAGAAGGCTAAAACCATAACACAGCCAATATAAATAAATGCCAAAGCTATTGTGCATTTTAAAAGATCAAATTTTATACTTTACCCATTTGCCTATGACAAACATGAAAAGGAAAATGGGAGAAGTATTTGGGGGATAAATGCTTTGCAGAGGTAGTATGCTTAGTAGAATTTTGTCATTCTTACAAAGTTAAGATTTTAATTTTCATAGATGATTGACTGTTAATTTTAGAGTATAAAAATTTTGCCTTTTAAAAACAAACAAACAAACAAAAAACCCACTTTTTAACAATGCCACAAGGTCATTTTTCCCCTTCAACAGCAACTTGTACGTCCTAATATTAAAACAATAACTACCCAGAAAAGGGCACTTCCTAGGGAGCAATGACTGGCTGGGAGGAGTTGATGGCCTGAGGCACTGCTGAGGGCCATTAACTCTGGCTGGTCATTAATCGACAGGAAATGCCCAGCACTGAGGTTGTTATTGCTATTTTAAGCACAAAATGGGGGAGGGAGGGAAATGGACATCCTAGCGTACAGATTTTTTAATGCATGATGCAATTCCCTTTGTTGTAGTTTATGGAGGACATTTCTAGAAAGAATGAATGCTCTCTGCTATCCCATTGGGCTTCACAGATCATTTTGCAGCACTCTATTGTGCACACAGTAGCTTACAAAAGTGAGAAAATAGGTGGGGATTTTAAGTGGCCTTCTGTTCTCTCTAAATAATAGTCTCCATAGAAAAATAAAAGGAAAATTGAACCTTAATAAGAAGAATAAAAATATGCAACTCTTCATGTCACTGTCAGCAGAATTACATTTTAGAAATATCTTTTTAATCACAGCTTCATGTTTAGTACATTTCTTTCACTGGGACGCCTGCTTAAAGACTATTCACATATCTCATCAAAAAAGGAATTTTTAGCAGTGGCAACAGCCAAAGCAAATCCTAAACCAGCTTCAGCTGATACTACCCATTAAGAGATTTGTCTTTTACAATAATCAATCAGATTGGCTCATTTTCTAGGAGATGGCTGATGACGTACTCCAGAAACTGCTTTAATTTTCTCCTAGTTCACACTATGAGGCTAAAGTTTTAAAGATGTGCTCATAGTCCTCACAAAATGGTGAAAATTGTTCTCGCCGGATGAAAAAGAATATTCTTAGTTTATGCACAAAAACTCCTCTGCCTTACTGAACTGCTTACTATTTGTTAAACCTTAGTTGTGAAACTAAAACAAGGAAATAAGTCATGCCTTTATAACATGCATAGTAAGAAAGTACAGTTTTGCACTGACTAGTTTGATAGGTTTCTCAATAAAGCAGTAGTTTCCAAGTGCCAAACATAAAAGATCTCACATTTCTCCTCACAGTCCTAATTTGTCACCAGGAACACAGCATATTTGAATCATAGATTGATTGCCTGAATCTCACTGAATTTACTATGGGGTTACGTTTTCAGTCACGATTTACAGCTTCCAGCAGAAGATACGTACTTTCCTGACACACAGTTCCCTCAAAATAATTGCAGGAGTGCGTATCCACCTCCTTACCAAATTCAAGACCATATTCTTAAAAGATTAAAACAAAAAGGGGGAGGAGGGTAGGGAATATTGTATGGCCTTTGGGCCACATGTATGGCTCCTACTGCATGATCAGTTAAACATGCATGAGCATACATTTTCTCTAGGTAAAATTTTAAAAGACATTTTGTGTTTCTATATGTGGGAACATCTGTGGTGACCCTCTGGAAATGCAGTCTTTCAGATCTTAGTAAACTTGAAGACAGCATTTGAATTACAAAACCCTGAGCACATCCTTTCAAACTAGTAAAAAAATATACATTCATCTCAGCTTGAATTTAAACAACACAATTCAATGTTAATCAGGTTGTCAAAATGTAGAACTGGCATAACGGTCCAAAGGTTGAGACAGGACTGGGAGGCAGGAGACAAACGCTAATCTTGAGTCCAAATCTAGCAGCTCTTCTTTGTGCATCACCAGTGCAAACCCGTAAGAATGGTGCACTTAACTCTGTATCCCTTCTCTGACTGGGACCAGCAGCAACTGTAAAGGGCAAGCTTACAGTAGCATTTCCACAGAAAATCCTTTCTCCTTACAAATTGGTGACACAAGAATTCCCTGAGCCAGAGGTGATGTATTCCATAGCTTTCTCTAAATAATTTTTCCAGTCACTTTCTTCTTAGCCCATAAACACTTCTGGCATTTGCAGTGTCCTGGGAGAATGAGCTCCACAGCTCAAAGTGGCAAGTGAAGAAGTGTCTCCTACCACTTATTTCAGCCCATCATCCTTAGGTTCCAATCTAGCTATACCCTTGCAGGACAGAAAAGTCTGAACTGCACTTTGTATTTAAAACATGGAAATAAAGTTAATCAATACATTGGTGTAACAGTGTTTTTTGCTTTGTTCTCTCTTCCTTTCCTACAAAATTGTGTTTGATATGTTTGATCATTTTCAATGCTACTGAGCATTAAGCTGAAGTTTTCACAGTGCTTTCTAATGTAACCATAGTATTTCATGCCTGACTAATAATAGTTAGCTCAGAATCTATCATTGTATATATACATTTAGCACCACTTTATCCCATGTTCATCACTATATTTATCCTCCTTTAATGTTATCTGGCAGTTCATTGCTCAGTTGGTAGTGTAAGATTCTTCTGCAGTTCTTCACAGACAGCTCTCACCTTTCTCTCTCTAAAATACTTACTATTGTCAGCAAACTTTACATTCTTGAAATTCTCTCTCTTTTCCAGATTGTTAATAAACATTTTAAATAGCAATTTAAATAAGTTCCCTAGGGAACTTTACTGCAGATCTCTATACACTGTGAAAATTGAGTATTTATTTCTTTGTTTCCTATCTTTAATTAGTTATTTACCCACACGGGGTTCTTCCCTCTGATCTCATGGCAATTTAATTTCTTTCAAATCCTTCAGTGAGGGACCCTATCAAATGCTTTGGGAGAACCTAGCTGACTGCATCAGCTAAGTCTCTCTTCGTATCCTCAAAGACCTTAGATTTTTAAGATTACTATTGAAGGGCTTTTCTTCTTTTTTTTTTCTTTTTTTTTTAACCTCCTCTCCACACACACACCCCTTTTTATTAATTCTATACTTTAAAGGGCTTCTAGCAGTTTGTACACAGGAACAGAAGAGTTAAGGTCTATAGTTCCCTAGACCTTTCCTGGTACCTTCCAAGCAAAAAGCATGCTGCTGACCACCTGACAGTTCTCCTGTACTGAGGCAGGTTAGGTGAGAGGGTACATGCTGTTCTTAATAGTTCAGCTTTCGCTTTCTCAGAGTACTTTAGAGTATGAAAGTATTTATTTAGACATTCTGCTGTGGTCTTATCTTTCCTGAGCATACAGTTTTTATACTTCATGTGTCTCTTGGCCCTATAGGCCAGTCAAGAGCACCTTTAACTTGCTATATGATCTCAGGGAAATCCCTCTGTTTTCTCTGTGTCTCCTTTTTCCCTCAACAATCTCTGTACATTTGGATCACATTATTTTTGGTGAAGAAATTATATCACATTGTGTATCTGTATGTTGACTAGCCCAACAGAGCTACAAATTAAAACACCATTATTAGGCAAAACAGGCAATTGATCCCAACCTACCTTGTGAGGTAGGTCCCATATCCCATAAGCTTAAACTATTTCTTAACATGAACCACAGAAGAAAAATATTTTTCACATTTATGTGAAACTTGAGGCTTCTTGCATCTCACATGCAGAAGATTACTTTGACACTGACCTCATGTCCTGTGCTGAGTCACCTGCACTTCATGTTATTGCAACGCAACAGTAACCACCTCAATAGACTGCCACTTGTACAAGGTAAGACTTGCTGGCTGCCCTTCCCAGGACTTTCTCCTCACTGGCCACCCTATCCACAGGACCGCTATTGGTCCTGCTCAATGCCACAGAAGACATCCTGATCATTTATTCTCTCTTAGTCACATCCTCTAATTTTAACTCTAACACAATTGTACAATTTCACTACTTTTCAAGCCTCATATATATTTACTTTAGCCCATAATACAATCAAAATCAGGAATAAATACTGATAAAAGATGAATTTTTCTGCATTATCTTATTTTTTCCACCAACACCAAAACCTCAAGAACTTAAAACTTACAGTGTGATATTTTGTAGCTCACCCCCCTCTCTATTAATAGTTAGGTCTTACTAGGCTTGAGCATTTTTTATGCTTTGTGGAAGAACCTTCCCTAGAAAACTTATTTCTTATAAGAAAGTGTGATCTTAAAAACCCAATACATCAGTATTTCTGTTGTTAGCCTCTGTTCTCATTCAGTTACTTTTGCAAATGGAAGGTGCTGGGTCTACACAAATGGATAGGCACTGCCTATGAAAATCCACTCTGTAAATCAGAGTTCTATGGAATTTCTCCGTAGTTTGCACAGAGGAAAATTTGTCCTGCTAGGTCCGGTGGAGCTCTACCAGTGTCAGGAGCAATGAAGACAATCTCAGGATTGGGGGGACTCCCCTGGAATACACAAAGGTCTCTTCCTATTCTAGCAAGTATCTTTCCATACGGCTTTTCTTTGTGCCTCTTCCTTGTGGTGAAGGATGAAGAGGGAAGGAGAAGGCAGCTGTATGCCACAATGCTCTGAGGCCTGCTCTACCCACTACAGCAGCCACTGGAAATGGAGGAGTCTTGGCCATTCTTGCATTACACATTCACTAAGGCCAAGTGCTTTAGCTACTGGGCAAGGCAACTGGTATGAGTACTTTAATGATGACTTCAATCTCCCTCTTCAGTTAGGATTTCCTCTCATGCTAGGGACTAGGCCTATTGCCAGTTTTATAGAGTGAAAAGAATCTTTTCCATATGGTGAATTTAACAACTGCTGTGTGGGTTTTTTCACCTCCTACCAAGCATCCATGATGACTGGCTTTGGAAAGCTTAAGCTGCATCAGAAACAACTTCTGGACTTTTTTAATGTGATATTGGATCTGAAACAGAGATCTGGGAACCCAGGTAGCTTCTCAGCATTGCTGGGCACTTACATGATATGGAGAGTGGACATGCTTCTAGGCAGCCCAGTTTGTTTCTCCCTCGCTTTGTCCTTTCTACTTTATGTGGAAAAGCATCTGGATTTCCAGTAAGGGTCTTCTGATAGGTCTGAGAATGTACAGTTTCTCCTGTCCCCATTCAGGTCCACAGTATGCTGGTTGCTATTGGTACCAGGTGAGGTCCATACGGAAACAACCCTACCAGGTTCTTTAGAAATGTATGATTGCAAGTTTGGAGGTGTAGTGGTTTCCATATTTAAACTTGCTAATATGTCTGTGACTCACCATGTGCATCCACACATCAGTAAGTATTTGGAGTATAGAATATGTTTTCCCTTCCATGGAAAAGCAAAGCTACCCACATCACTTCCAGGAAAGCAAGCCTATATGGAGGGCAGCTGGCTGACAATTTGGTCTTCACTTACTCTGAACATGACTTCTGCAAAGAAGATGAAGGTTATGACTTTCACTTTATCTAACTACATGTGTTGCAAATGTTACTCCAATATTCCAAATTTGAAACCCAAATGGTAAAATGAACACCTTTCACACCCTGAACGAGTCACATGTGACTGCTATCTCAAAATACAAATGCTATGTACACAACACAGCATACCATATACCTCAGAACACCCATCAAAAGTAAAAACTCTAATTATGACTGAAAAAATGCACAAATGATTTCTAATACATCTAGTGAGAAAGCTAAGTTCAATTTGCTCCTCCCAGTAAAGCTGTAAAGTCTACAACTCCTCTACATCTAAAAAAAATTTACAGCTAATGCCTTTTTTTAAATCTTAAGGTAACTTGCAGCAATGAATGACATTCTTTCAACTTCAGACATATTGGTCAATTCCTTCCAGAAAACAGTTAAAGGCATATTGTTAATGTACATTTAGATATCTAAACACACAATATTGTTCTCAGTCTACAGACAGAATCAGTCATTAAAAACTGAGCTGGTCTTACATATAAGCTTGGTATGTAGGACACCACTTCAGGGATCACTTCAGCAAACTGATCAAACCTTTCCACATAGACCATCCAAATAAACACTATTACTGTAGCAAATCTATTTCTATCCAACTTATAACTTCAGAAATCTTTTTGAACATTGCATTTTTCTACCTCAAAAGGTTATTTACAGGAGCAGGGCACTCCCATATGCCTGTTCAGTTGTGTTTTTCTTGCTCTTTAACCCTCTCATTTCCTCCCCTTCTCACAGAATAGAACTAAAACACAGTTGGTAGCTAATTTTTTTTTTTAAAAAAAAGAAAGGTATTGGCTTCCCTATTTCATACTTCTATAGTAGAAGAAACTGCATAATAAAATAATAAAAGACACTAATAACACCATTGCAGGAGATTTTCTTTTTTTTCTTTTTTTCTTTTCTTTAATCTCTGCTACAAGGAAGTCACTTATCAGCCTGGAATCCAGCGATCTGCTGTTCTCGCTCTCTCCCTTGCACGGCTACTCCTGACAGGTGTTCCTGGGACATTCTGAACAAAATGTTGAGCAAAAATATATCTTTAACAGTTTCAGCTTTGAAAAGCTGCTCTGTGTTGAGCAACTGTCACAGGGACTGTCAGCAACATTCTGCAGGCCACATGCAGCAGAACAAATATTAGGAAGATGAGATTTTTCAGCTTAGCTTTGGAGTCCAAGAGCACTTAATGATTCTAGCAGAAGAGGTTTCTCAGTTCAACCCATCATGACATTGGTATCTGAATTACAGAATCAATACCACAGCTGACAATCTGGTATCCCATGCAAGTTCCTTAGAGTCACTCAACAGCCCAAACTCATTTATGTTCAGTAAGGAGGCCAAAAAGATACTTGTAAAGCTTCAGTATATGAACTACAGCAATACTGAAAAATACTAAATTTGGCATCTTTTTCCAAGAAATGTTTTTGTTTGCATTCCAAATATCTCAGACATTTGCCTGTTTGTTGTGGACTTATGTCAGTCAGTCTGTAGTGACTGACATTTTCCCTGCAATATATTTTGCTTCAGTAGGTGCTACTTCAAAGCCTTTCATCTGTGTGGCTGTGCTCAGACCCAAACTAATCTGCATACTGAGATTTTCCATAATTTGGCTTTAAAAAAAAAAAAAAAAAAAAAACATTCACAGGGCACCACTTACAGTTTCAGGAAGTTGGTAAAACATATTTTACGACTTTCAAACACTGGCCTTCCCAAGCTTGTTCTCCCTAGTGCAGATATTAAAGGAGTTTGTGAATGTGAAATCTTACAATCTTTGGCCAACTACTAGATGGTGAAAATATATAGACAAGCTTGAGGGGCAGAAAGAACAGACATCTGCTTAAGTAGAAGATTTACCCCCTATCTAGATGTTGCATGCACCAATTACAGTCTAGTCTTTTTAACACGAACTGCCAACTTTACATATTTCCCATCCGAAGAGGAACTTTTTGGTAGCAAGGGATACAGACCACAACACTGTTGTCCTCCACAGGGAAATCGAAGTTCCATCATGGACATAGCCCCTTTAGTCTTTGAAATCTATCACATGGCTATTTCCAAAAATTCATAAATAGACCTCAGAAAGGGGAAGTCTTCTTTTTCCTCATTAATATGCTAATATAATCCTTGCCTTGTGGGAGACCACCTTTTTGTTAGCCTTGGCCCAAATTGTTCCCATAAACAGGGAATAAAGAGGATAGTCTACCTGTCTTTGATTATGGTATCAGTAATGATCTTTCTCAAAAATGTATTATTTTAATTCCAGTCTGGAAATTCTGATTATTAACTTTTTCACTTTTTTATTTAACCCTTGACAAAAAACCTGTTATATCTGAGGAGCATGCAACATTTGTCTGTAAGGTGTCAGCTTTATACTAAAAGTGATACATTCATACTAAATTTAGTACTGTGAAATTAATGAAATAATTGCTCCTTCTTTGCCCACTGTTCAGTTCTCAGTCTCTACCACTAAAGAACAGAAGAATCTAATAAGTGCACAAAATGATAAATCCTGTGGTATCAGGTGCTATAAGAGAGAAGAACACAAATGCTTAATAGACTTTCACCAAAAACCCTTAGTCAACCACAAGAGAAAAAAGTCTGGCTATCAAAGGGATAGGCCAATATAAAAAGCAAAGCCAGGATATCTGTGAAAGTAAAAAGATGACCACAGACACAAATACACCAGTTTCCTTCTGACTTTCACAACTTTCTGACTGAATGGATGCTGTCTTGGCATCAAAGACAAGAGTGGACTCAGTGTTTTAAAACTGCCTCCTTTGAAAATTTTAACAGTAAATGATGCTAAATAATATCATATGTTTTAAAATGCTCACAACCAAGTTGCTAAATTAATACCTCATTGAAATGAAGGAAGCACCAGAGGAAAAACAATCCCATTGTTAACTGAAAACCATTTTAACAGAGAAGCAGCACGTTGGTTTAGGCTTAAAAAAAAGAAAAAGAAAAAGAAAAAGAAAAAGAAAAAGAAAAAGAAAAAGAAAAAGAAAAAGAAAAAGAAAAAGAAAAAGAAAAAGAAAAAGAAAAAGAAAAAGAAAAAGAAAAAAGATAAAATTATCTTGGCCTTAAACTGTGCATTCTTATTAGGTACAATTTTTTTGTTTTCTAAAGAATCAATAAAACTGGTTATCGTATTAACAACAAAACACCTCAAATCAAAACAGCAATGATTTTGACATACTTTTACAAACTAACCTACAAAATACAGATCCTTCCTCTTACTGCTTTTTCCTGTGCCAGGGACCCTAAAAATATTAAATTTCCCCCGCTGGCATCAATGCAAATGCTAAAGGCTCCACAGTTTGTGCTGGTGGCAGCTTTTGCCCTAGCCCACTTGAAGTGGGCTCTCTGATCAGAGCTGCAGGGAGAAGCTAACAGAAGAAAGGACTGGAAAAGACTGTCGGCCAGAGAGAAACGCAAACTAGTGAGAATCAAGAGCCAGAAAAGCCAGAGTCAGGTAACCCTCTCCCCTTCTCTACCCACCAGAGGGATGAAGACGGCATGCCTGCACTAGGGAGATGCTAGTTCCTGATCTATAGCAAAGCGTGTCATGGTTACATGACATTATCCTCCGAGCTATGCCAGCTGGTCCTCCTTCGCATAACCCCTTGCAAGATTTAGTTTAAAGCACAGGCTACACCGGGGGAATTTTGCAATTCCTTTTGCATTATAGTTCACTTCTTCCTAATGGCAAGTGATCGGATGCTGCTGTGAGATCATAGTCTGGTGAGTTAGCTATTTTGTTCATATTCTTTTTCTGCTATAAAAAATTTTACTTTAATCTACATGTATTACATAGCAAAAGTAATTATATATCAATTTTGATTTGTTTTTAATATTTACTGTAGCAAGATAAGTCTCTGTACTGTAATCACTTTTTGTCTTCTCTGCTTTGCTTTCATTTGAGTGGAAAATGTCATTTCTTTGCTTGTTAATTAAGTTCACCCAAACATTTCTCAAGAAGTGTTTTTGTTCTAATAAACCCCCCAAAACAACATCAAGTTTAAAAAGCTTTTCTACAGGAGTCAAGAGGATTTAGAAAAAAACAATTTTTGCAAGCTCTAATTATACAGAGTATTTCAAAATAAGCACCAAGAGATTTCTATTCAGTGGACAAAAATCTACTTTCAGTTAGCAACAAATTTACCATTGTAATGATGACAATTCTTAGTTAAGTTTATGGGCACATTTTAAAAATCCTTGTGAGCAAAACTAAGGTATGCTACCTCAGGCTGTTTTCTCAAAATCCAGGCATATCTTAACAAGTTCTATGATTCTATCATGACAGACAAGGTTAACATGAGGCAGTGAAATTCACATTCTAAATGTAATAACTCGCATAGTAAAGGATGATCAGAAAATCTTCACTCTTCAAACTGTTGAAGAATGGGATTTCTTCACCCTACATTAGTGGCTACTCTTTAGACAATTCAAATTTTCCTTTTGTATTTGTTGTTAGGTCTTTTCTTCACAGAAGAGAGTGGTTTGGTCTCAAACAGAACATATTGTAATAGATTTTTGGTGAAGTCTGCGATAGGAAAATCCCTCACAGCAGAAATGCCTACCTGCATGCAATATCCAGGACTTATAAGAAGGCTGTTAAAATTGAAATGGGAGAATTACAATATTATCTTTAGTATCACACTTTCACCTATTATGAAGCCCAATCACAGGTAATAAAGTGACATGAATCTCAGAAAAGAAACACAATCTGTGAACAGCAAAGTGAGATATTAAATATGCATTTAACTTTTTTTTTTAACCTGTACAACTCGTTTAAACAAGTTTTATATTTTTTATACTTGCAGATGCAAATATTTATACGCCAGGTATAAGGGGAAAAACATCCACTTGTCCTCATACCATAATATGTTCAGGAAAGTTCACTTATTTTCCTCACAGCTGACCATGGAGGTAAAACTTCAAGACAGAAGACATCTTATCTTTGGGATTTTTACCTCTATGCGTTCGAGATAATGATTCAGGTGATTTTTACTCTTCATCTAGATCTTCTAATTCACTAGAACAGTGGCTGAAATCCATTTATGCCAGCTAGCTGGAGTCTTTGCTCCCAGCTGTCATTATTACCTTCTAGTCAGATATTCCCCAAGGCCAAGAAGGCTCTAACAAAACCCTATGCTTGTAGTGAACTTAAGTCAGCATTTTTTCTTCTCCCTGAAGCAAACAATCATTTAAAAAAAATCAGAATCATCTTCTGCATTTGGATTAAGAATGAAAAAAACCCCAAAGATTTATTTTATAGTTAAAATCAATTCACAATGAAAATTAATATTATAAGTTACATATTTAAATATGATCTCAAATACAAAATTATTTGCAGAAAAACTCATAAGCATCCATACTGAGATCCACTCTTTCTTTAATACTATCTACTTGAACATAAAGATCAGCCTAACCAAAGAAATAATGATGGCTCTCTGGTTGTGTTGTGCCTACGTAGCAGTAATGTCACAGAATTTGCTATCATAAAGATGATTTTGATGGGCTCTTCAGATTTTTAAGAAGATGTTTTTATGTCAGTAAAAAAATGGTATTCTATTTTGTAAGTATTACGTAGATGATTTTAAATATGTATACTGCATCTTTAGGATTGGGTGGTACTTACGTGGTTCGGAAAGTCAGCCTTTAATTCAGCAATACTTTTACACCAATAGGCTGCTGTTTTCTCGCTGATCAGTTCAATGTTTAGAAAAGAGCCTTGTCCTGGGCCATATATCGGACCCGAAGTAACTCCGCGCACAATCCTCGGAGAAACATTGGTCACAATGTCCTGCAAAACAACGAAACCTTTCAGACTGACTTTGCAGAGTGAGGCACGCATCAGTGAAGCCTGTGAACGTAACATAAGCATAGCTGTATCAGATCTTCCAAAAATGTACTGTCGTTACAGGTGAAAACTGAGATTATAGCAGCTGATCAATACGGAAGACAAGAAACCAAAGTGTTCTCCCCATCTAGCTCCTGTGACTGATTCACCTTTACTTTTAAAAAAGACACGGCACCAAAGCCTTTCAGGATACTAGCCCCAGCTCCGGGAGGGCTAGCTCTCCAGGCTACCACCTCCAGAACGAGCGGGGACAGCCAGGCACGGGCACCAGTCGTGCCCAGCAGAGTCGCTGCTGCCCGCGCCGAGCTCAACCCGGGGAACGGCACAGGGCTTCGAGCCGTCCGCCAGCCCGCGGAGCCCGCCCCGGGCTCGGGGGCCGCGCTCTGCCCGGCGGGCACGCGCGGGGGCCCTGCGCCGGCTGAGCCGTGTCGCTTGGAGGGACAACGCTCTCACGTTAACGCTGCCCCACTGCGCAGTGTGCTGGGAGGCTTCTTTTCTCTGTGTTGTACAACGTGCGCAAGCAGAAAGTTTTACAAACCTCATGTTTTCAGAATTACTGTAGCCTGCAAACATGAAAAATTAAACACTGTACATGAGCTCTAAATTAGTAGACTAATTATATCTTCTAAATCAGAGCAGAAAAATGTTTGTTCTCAGTGTGAAACAATATGATAAGCTATTTTAGCTATCAAGAAAATGCCAATCTATGATGCCTATAAGGCAACTGGCTTACAAAACATCATTCAAATAATGCTTCTGTGCTGGGTAGAAAATGCATGAAAGTTTTCGTAAAAAACTCTGTGTAGGGCTCAGTTGTGTAACAGCATGTGTGTGTGTGTGTGAACTCTCACCTCCAAACAAGATAAAAGTCTATGTCCTACACAAATAGGTCCAGTGCAAAGAGGTGCTGCCACCAGCCTCTCTGGCTGATGTGAAGTCAGAACCACAGGTCTGGGCACTAGCAAAAACATACCGGTAGATCGAACCTCAAGAATGTAATGACAAGATTAAAACAAAAATCAAAAACAAAAAATAAACCCCCTAAATAGTTAAAACTCAGATCAATGTTGTAAGACACAACGTTTCTTAAGGTCACTATAAGGTTAGCAAACAATTTTGAAGCAGACAGTAAACACACAAAATGTTGACTTGCTTAGTAGTCTTAATTAAGCTACAATGTCACCATATCTATATTAACAAAGAACTGTAAATTCTGACATTATTTAAAACTAAAGGGAAACATAGATGGTAAAATATTTCTTTTGCCAATTTCCAATTAAAAATAATTTTGAGTAAAGGTTATTTAGTTACAAATGTATCAGAATTATTTGTTTAAGTACCCCTCCTCACCATCTTGTCATTTTTAGTGAGATAACACGAATCTCCATTAGTATATAGCAATTAAGGTCAATTTACATATTTTAATTAAGAACCATCCCGTATAAAACAATTAGGGTAATAGGCATACTAACTGGATTTCATAACATTTGGACGTTTTTCCAACTAGATAGACAGGAAACCTTAATTAGCATTAATTAGCACTGATCTGCATATGTTTGATAAGGCATAGCCTTGCCACAAAAGATTATTTATTCTCGAATCTGCCAAATGCTACAGTTACAGAGGATAAAGGGACTTTTCTTCACATTGTATGTAAATTTGGGGTAAGCTTCAATTGTTTATGAAGCTGAATTGCTTATTATACAGTAAATGTGCACTAATATTTTATAGTGATAGATAATTACATATCCATTCACATATGTAGAAATTATACAAAGTAATCTCTCCAGTTAATCTATTTTCAGGCCTAATAATAATTCTGGAATTATTTGGACATTGCAATAATCCTTAGTTTTCCTCTTATAGTATTTTCCCTTCATCACAAAAGCATCACCTCCCTCTTAACAATAATTTTTATTTTCACAAAATGTAATTCAGAACATTTTCTGAATTCCATCTGAATCAAAGCAAACCAAAAGTACAAACAGCAAAATACTTTCCCCCACTCCCAAAACAGGTTACAAAAATTTTAGTTTATGTAGAAGAACCACTTATATCAGTTTGCTCTGCACTATCCTCCTGAGTATTTCATTCCTACTAAATTGTCTCACAGGAGTTCATGCTTTGACTTTGTCCAAGAAAGCTATTCATACCTAGGCGAGGTCACATACGTCATCCAGCATGAAAAAAATACATAAAAAGAAAAAAAAAAAAAAGACAAATACCAGAAATCTGCTGACTGTAGCCCAGCAAGTGCAGAGTGCACCAAGTCATTTGTCAACAAATAGCAGTTACTTTGTCCATGCTTCAAGCAAAGGCAAGCTTCCTTTTCCCATGCTCCAAGGCAGGCAGAAGCTATGTAGCTACACTAGCATGGCACTAAGCCTGAGCTAATAGCCTGTCTGTTGATGGTAATTATTAGTCTTGTGCTCAGTGCAAATTAGCACACGTGATGATTTCCATTTTGTGGCTGGCTTTGTATGCATGCCAAATATTGCTTGGAGCCACCTATGATACTGCTTGTTAGCTTACTATGGGCATTTTTTGTTCTTCTTCCAGTCTCTTGTTTCACTGACAGGAAGAAGTCAAGCACTGACATATTAACAGTGCAGAATAAACCTCTTGTGGGACACTTGCAGAGCCTCAGCATGCTTCTGTATGAAAATGCTGTGAAGTTTCTAGTATCTGCCTCGGGTCTCCAGGCAACCTCTTCTCTCTAAAACACAGACCCCTGCTTTAGACCCAGCGACTGCTGCCAAATCCCCACAGCCTCAGCTCACTCTGTCCCAGAGTTCAGCCGCTGCAGCATCCAAGTGGCAGTTTGTCTCCTCCTAATCACACAAAGTTGATTGAGGAAATGCACAGACTTTGCAAATGGCTCAAAACCAGTTGCTCTTCCCTGTGGTAACCACAGGAGATGCACAGAGCCACGTGAAGCAATAAAGATACATACGCCTTCCTTGCTTACGTTTCCTCACTGTTCTTGAATATTGTTTGAGAGCCTGGTCAAGAGACTTTGGCCTCTGCTGTCTCACTGATGCCTCTGTGTCGTGGGACCCCTCTGCTCACCAAGCTTCTTCTAAGGATCCTTCGTGGCTTTGAAATCTGAACACTGCTACCTGGCTCCTTTGTTTTGATTCCCCCAGAGAGGAATACACTGTCTTTACTTAAGATCCCATTACTCAGTTGGCTCTCCTAGCTCAGAGTCGGCTGGATGTAGAGTCTGTAATGACTGAAATGCTGGCACCTCTCCCTTCTCTTGTTAGCACATGACAGCCCAAAGACACAAGGAGACTCACAGTGCAGGGAAACAAAATGAAACTTGCAACTTACGTGATGATTCAAGGAATCTGTCCATGTACCTACAGTATGAAATCACACAAGTGACAGAAAGGAAAATTGTCTCTTTGAGATGAGTGTAAAATGCCTATACAGCATGTGCCTCACTATCATCTCTCTCTTCGCACTCTCCTGCTACAGCTATGAAAGCTAAGCAGCGAGATGGTTAGGCAAACGATCTGTTGGCTGGCTTCAGTCGACCTCAATTACTTCCATCAGGGAAGTGAATTTCAAATGATATTATGGGTTCTTTCACTAAGGCCCAAACTACACAGAAGACTGTGGCAGCTAACCAGTTATTTGGTAAGTCTGTCTCCAAAACAGCAGGTAAGGCCCGAGCAGCTGAAATAGTTGCAGTGCTACAGCACAAGGGACTCCAGCCAAATCATCTTCTAGTATTTCATTCAAATGCTGGCTTTTCCCCTGTCTGCAGGAATGGTGTGGCCAAATGTTGACAGCCATCCCTCCCTCCCACACACACACTTTGAAAATTCAGGGGAAAACAGATATTTACATAACTATTCAAACAACATTTTTATTGTTGATATCTGTATAAAAGTTTGCTACAATAGAACTGGAGCAAGGAGTCTACCAAGTAACACTTCAAGCTTTGAATCTAAGAACTTCATTCTGAAAAAAACACTGACTACTACAAAGAGTTGACCTGACTGACAAGCTGCCCTAGTCCCTGGATGCACCTATAAGTACAGGAGTGCACACAGGAATATGGCACTGTCCCCAAGCCATACAATTACCTCTTACCTCTCCATGCAAAGATATTTCTATATAATAGAATTTTCTGCATAACAGAAAGTCCATGGGAAAAATAGCACAAAATTTCATATATCATGAAGAACAAGGATAGAAGATTCTGAATGAAGAGCAACTGAGGTAAAGCAAGCTTATATCTGAGCACACTAAAAGACATATGTACAGAAATAATGACTAAAAATCATTGGCAAAGATAAACAGAATAACCTACAGAAAATAAATTTCTTTTTTCTGGAAATCTTGCAAACCACTGTAGACTTCAGGATTAGGGAATCTATATTTAGCAGTAGATTGCAGCAAAACAATCTGGGACTGGTAGAGTCAAGGCAAGTCAAGAGAAACACTCACAGCAACCGGCTGCAAATAGAATCAAGGACCAACTATGCATCATAAACATTTCAGTTACCAAATTACTTCTTTTGCCTCAAAAGATGATTCTTTTCCCCAAGAGAGCATATCAGAAACAACCATATCATTCCTTCAAATATTTCCAGCTCAGGCCATCACCTAAGAAAGTGATGTTAGGCAGCTAAAAGTTCCAATAACCTGCTGCTTTTGGAGCCCCCTTATCTGCTTATGAACAATTCTGAGATTCTGGTATCTTGAGACTGTATTAATTTGCTTTACATATTTCTGTTCCTGTTGATAATTTAAAACACTAAAAAAGGCCTAAGGCACTGATCAAGCCCCATTCGCTCTAATAATCTTTGAACTCTGCAATCAGATTCTTGAATTCAAAACTCTTTGAATACAATGGGCTGGGAGTTTTGAGACAACATCTTGGCATATACACTTCAAAAACCCAGCAGTTTTAATAAGCCAAAAAAAAAAAAAAAAGTAAAAATCAGTACATCTGCCTAGGCCTCACTATTCACGCTAAAATTTGATTTATTTCACACTGTCCACATTTTGAGTTAATAATTGCCACAGATTTTTGTATTGTCAAGAGACAACCCTGTTGTTTAAGCTGAGAAAGAGATACCTCTGTGTTTGGGCAGTAGGGGCATTTTGAGTTTTAAGGGACCCCAGAGGGGTGTCAGGCAATGTTAGATCATGCGACAAGCACATTTATTGTGTGTTTCTGCTGAAGTGATCAGCAGAGAAATAATTCACATTGTGAATATTAAGGTTGTCATCTGTAGGCGTGAAAGTTAATGACTCATAGAAATGAATCAAGCCATTCACCTCTCGGTTATTTTTTTAGTTATCAAGAAGAAATTTTAGTTATCAAGAAGACAGCTCTTCATTAACAGGATTCACATTTTTATTTCACCATCATGTGCCCTAAAAACTTAAAAAAAAAAAAAAAGGAGAAAAACATTGTGTAAAGAGATCAATTGCAGTGGAGTATACATGGAATATATGAAAACAGTCTCCCAGAAGATATCAGGGCCTGTTCAATTCACATAGTTATATTAGGCAAATACAATAAAAAGAATCAGAAGAATAAGTCTATACTATTTTTCATATCACAGCTCTTATTTTTCTATTAATTTGCCGAAGTTGCTATGCTTGATGCATTATTTTTTATTTTCTTTGGATCAGAAAACAAATAGGCACATATATTTCAGATAGGGAAGTAAATCTTAATCGTATCTCTAACTAATAAATTAACTCATTCAAGTATTCATCTTCATGTACAGATGCTCTGCAATACAAACACTTGCAACACAATGGAGGTTTTGAGTAAGCTTTACATTTTATAAATAAATTTAATCACATTATACCAAGCATTAATATTCGTTTTCTTCACTCTGAGATGCATCTCAGAGACACAGAGAACTTTGATTGCAATGCTGGGCCCTAAAGTCAGTGAAAGTCGCTGCATACTTCAAATTAAGCTTTCTAAACTTTAACATATTACACCAGATAGGAATTAGGGAGCTTTATGAGTTTCTTTTCATTAATATGAGAAAAAAGATTTAATACGACGGGCAGATTACTACGTTTTACAAAGTTAATGCATTTGACCCGTCTTTCCCCCCGGGAGCGAGGCGTTACGTGCGCCGAGTGCAGCGCGCTTCCGCGCGTTCCCGGGGCTACTGCTCGCTGCGCGTCAACGCGAACACCAGGGCAGCCCTGGGCGCCTTACTGAGGAGCGGAGAGCTAAATAAATGTCTTACTAAGGTGATTCTACCCCAGTATCTCCGTACAGCATAACATACGGGTAAAGTTCATAAAGATAGTTAGCTATAACATAAAAAAACCTGTCAAGTTCTATTTTACTGTATTAAATTCACTATCTTTTCTATCTGAACAATAAAATACAAGCACCGGAGAAAAGCAGGTATTTAAGTCACTTTTGATGGCTTAGCTTAGCCACTTTTCCTCAGATTTTGAATGATCTGTTGAAAATGTCAGAAAAATTTCAAACCCCAGTATTATACGTGAAACGCTGTTTTCAGAGTTCAGTCTCTAAATTATTTAATCAATCCCCAGCATCTAGCTTCAACTCTCACTAATTAGAGTAGAACTTAACGTACAGTTTCACCTGTCAGAGATTCGGGGGAGGAGGCGGCGGGAGCCTCCGCCGCCACCGCTCCCCTCAGGGGCGCGGGCGTCCCGGGCGCCCGCCTCCCCGCGGCCTCGAGCGCCGCCGCGGGCCGCCGTCCTGCGGGCCGCCCGCCCGCCCCGCCTCGAGCTCTGCTGCTGACTCGCCTCTCCTGTGGCTCGGCCGTCCAGCCGGACTGTGCCTGGCATCACCCCTTCTGGAGTTCGAGCCACCTACAAGAGGCGAGCGAAACCGGAGGCGGCAACGCCGGCCCGCACAGCGTGGTCCCCACACACCCCTGCCGAGCTGTTCTTCAGGCATTTCCCCGCGGTTTCTCTTCTGAGGCCCAAAATAACGACGAGCTCTCCTGAATTTCTCCATGGCTAGAAGTTTTTCCAGCCGAGCTTGTCTGGCTCCCTTTAGCAGACAGCTACATCCGCCGCAAGCACATCTGCAAACGCGGCAACATCGCTGCAGGTACAACTGCGCAGGTTAACGGAGCTCCCTCACTTCTAGGCAGTGCTGCTGCGGGGCTCCTGCAGGGCATCCCCAGGCCTCCGCGCTCAGAGGCGCGGGGTTACGGTCCTGCCCGAGGTCTGCCGCCGCCGCGCAGCACACCCTCCCCGCCCCGCGCCGCTCTCGGGCTCAGGCTGCTCCCAAGCCCACCTTCTGACTCGGCAAGGCTTGTGCTGACCAGACGTCGCGCTTCCCACGCGAGGCAGAACCTCAGCGAAGGCCCTCCGTCGTTCCCTCTTCCTCCTTCCCTCCGTGAACACTGAGGCAGCTTTTGAAAGTGAAACAGCCTTGACAGAACAACGTAGAACATCCCACCATGCAGCAACTGCTCTAATAACCAGAAAGGATGTATCTAGTGTCAAAAGACACCCTTTTTGCATTGCTTTTGTGAATGAGGTCTAGACCCAGCCCTCTCCTTTCCATTGCTTTGCTTCTTGTCAAGCCAGACACAACAAACAAAACACAACAAATAAAATGATGTAAAATAATGTTTTTCAAGTTTCCTCACCAAAATAAGGACTGAATTAAAGACCTATTATTTCCTCAGCCTTCCATGATCACTCACAGGGATGGTTTAAGGCACAAAATGCTGATCTCTCCACTAGTGTAGAATAGTTTCTGAAAAAGAATCTTGCTGTTTATAAATTACATTTCGACTTTTACTTACAAGATCTAATATGCTATAAAGGGGAAATGAGACCTTAAAAAATATTCTGATCTGCCTTTTGACAGCTATTTGACATGTTTCCAAAACAGAGTTAATCTGACCAGAGATTTTTCACTTTTTTCTACAGATGAAAGTACCCAAACCTGTATGTAGCTTATGTCCTGGCAGCCTGGAGTGAGTATAAACAGCGCTTGTAAATCTTTAATATCCTACTCTATTTCTAGACTGAATAAGTTGAGTTATGCAAACAACTAAAAAAAAAAAAAAAGCCTAAAAACAAAGACCATTACTTCACAAATGTTTTTAGAACATTAAACTGGCCCATTTGTGTTTATTAAACCAATTTAACATTATAGCTCCAGCAAGCAAGCAAGCTATCCAAATCAATGTTAGCAAGAAGACTGCAGCCACATACAGGAAAAAGCAACATGTCAGGATTTCAGAGAAAAACTGCTGAAGCATTCATATTGTGTGAAAGATAAATGACTATTACTGGTAAAAGTGGTTTAGTTATCATCTATTTAATTTTTTTTCTATACTGTCTCATCAGTCCTTGAAGATCTAACCAGAAGAACATACAATAAACTTTAAAATTTACAGACATCTAACAAATTGTACCCAAGCTTTTATCCTTGTTACTTGCACAGCATACCACTTCTCTTACTAATGCAGTTTACAGATATTAGGAGATCACTACCAACAATTTATGATTAAGATGACAAAAGACCAAGTTATTTAGATAATCTTATAAGGTTAGAGTGTAAGAGAAGAATTGTTATTATTATTTAGTAAAAATTTTGATTGTCTTTCCTTAAAACAACAACAATAATCTCCCAAATCTTTGTTAATTCATACATGCTGGTTAGATTAGAAGTCTTAATTTGGTAATGTAAAACTCCCTTAAGCACAAATGATAGATCACGAAATTAAAAAAATCAAAACAAAGCAAATGAAGAGTAAAAGTAAAAAGAATGTGAGAAGCAGATTTTATAGATATGTCAAATGTACAGCTATATATTATCTAGTTGAGTTATATATTTTACAAAAAACTGTTTGAAGTCCAGAGAACTTTATTTATAATTAAATTCTTTCGAGTAGATGTACAAAAAAACCTTTTCACAATGAAAAGCCATAACAACATTTTAAAATTAAAATAATAGCATTTTATAAATCTTTTTTTCATATTTCTGACATATTTGCTTGTGGTTTTTAGACATTATAATGTAAAGACATCAGTGCTGTAATTACAAAACATCATTTTAAAAATGTGTTCTATCCTACAGCACTTCGCCTTGACAAACAATTACTAGATATCACATTCAATAGAATACAAAAAGCAATCTTTATCACAAGGTTAAAATTAGTCTTCTAACAAAAGATGCTTTCAAAGCAAATCCAAACCCTCATCAGCTTCGTATCAGTTTCTTTGGGAAAGACAGGGAAGCAAGGGACAGAAAGAAGAGAAAGAGAAAAAAAAATGAAGGACATTTGAAAAATTTCTTGCCACGTTCTGTGCAAACACCTATTTTATCAGTTTTCTGATAAAGGTGTAAGCAGTAGGACACGATTAAAATTCTGCTGTCAAACTGTGTTGTGGTCAGAAAGTAAATCCACAAAAGAAGAGAGAAGTACACTTATAATTCTTGATGAAAAGTACATCTGCATTTGGACATTCATTCTGTATCTGGGTTTCAGTGCATGATTCTCAGTGTTTTAATACAGTAAATATCTAATAAATGAATGACCGTTTTAGCTGACTGATGAGAAAATTGTTCAGTAATTGTCTAAAAATGCTAATACATTTCTAGTGAGAGGACACAAGAACAAAGAATCATGATAAAACATTCCAGATTTCTATCAGAAAAAAATCTGAAGCTGATCAGTTGATTCTCAGGGGGGTGGTTAGAAACAAATATTAAATATAATTCCTCTACTCCAAGAGTAAGCTTTCCCAATGCTTGGAAATAAACAGCATACAAGCTGTAACAGAAGAAAACCAAAAAGGTAAAGATTTTCTTCAGCTGAAAAAGAAAATCAGAAATAAAATAAAAGCAAGACCCATGACACAATACAAAGTAAGAATATTTAATAGTAAGCCCTTCAGAAATTTCCTATCCAGCTGTTTGTGACAGATGATACAATTCCCACAAAAATCAACATTTTCCTTGGCAAAAATGTTGGTTTATCCAAAGATTTTTGATTTCCTATTTAATCAAGCAACCAGAGCTTCACAACACAGCATTTTTCTGGACTGTGCTATACACATCCTAGGAGACAATCTCATGAAAAACAGTCTGTTGAAGAAGTCAGCAGCTGATAAGCCACAGAGCCATTGCAATCAACACAAAGAACAAAAAACATCGAAGAAATTCACCAATCTTGAGAAGTTTAAGTAACCTCAGCTCCAGGAACATGCCTGAAATTATTCAGCATACTGTATGGAAGGTCCTGTGATCTACTAAGGAACC
Organism: Rhea pennata; assembly: GCF_028389875.1. Taxonomy (NCBI): domain Eukaryota; kingdom Metazoa; phylum Chordata; class Aves; order Rheiformes; family Rheidae; genus Rhea; species Rhea pennata. The sequence goes on from NC_084670.1 coordinate 20,783,193, forward strand.
AGATCTTTCAGAAATCACTACTTCAAAATATAAATTTGAAATCAGACTGTTTGCAAGGAGCTCACAACTCCCATTTAATATTAGCATGGGAAATCCAGAGGTTGAATCATCAAATATTTCTAAATTAGAATATTTACTATACATAATAAAAGCTTTATAGCTAGTCCTCCACTTGAGCATAGACGTCATTTAGCATAAATGAGGAAAGAACATACTGTGAGCTTTAGAAGCAATTGTTAGCTGTGTTCAGAGTTAAATACGCAAACCGAGTGAGTGTCAGGAGATACGACTGAGTTAGCAAGAGGCAGATCTACTATTCTAGTCCCCACGTTAGCATTTGGTGGTGTGGCCCATGCTCCCATGTGATGCAATGTGGCCACATGGCTACACTACTCCTATCTCCTACTTTTACTCCTGCAGATTGGAGACACATTAACTTAAAGATTAAACTTTGCTGATTTAAAGTATTGTCAACATTCACCATCTGCCCTAAATCTCTTCTGGTGTTTATAATCTCCTCTACTCATCGCTTAATTGGAGGTTACCACTACCTTGCAAAGCCTGTCAGATACTAACACACATTGTGTCTGAATCACCACAACATCAGTGCCAACAGGGCAGCCGAGCTGCTGTGGTGGGCCACGAACTGCGCCGGTCACAGGCGTCCATCGTCCACATTCAGAGCTGCTACAACAACTGTCAGAGTAACAGCCAGGAGGGAAGTTTAGCTGGCTAAGCTGAGCTCCTACTCTTGTCGAAGCCTCTTCAGAAGCCTCCTCTAAGTCTTCTAGACATGCAAGCTGACATTTTTATATTACTAGAATCATTTTTTAATAATGGCCCATAACACTTCACAGAAATCTGAAGGTTTTTCTTCTGCTGTTGCCAACATTCCAAAGAACTGACTTTCAAATTTTACTAAATTAACTAATACTGTGCCAGTCATTCCCATTAATACCAATGTTGTCACACTCAGATGCCAAAATTGGCAGAAAATATAAACTTTTGAAAATGAATTTCTAACAAATTGAGATGCTGGAGTCTACCTACAACAAAACAAAATGCTGCATCATAACAGCACAGATAATCCCCAAGGTACCAGGACAGGATGTCTTGAAACTGTGTAACAATTCAGTTTTGCTCTACTACAAACTATAACTTTCTACTGTCAACAAAGTATTATTTGTGTAGCTTGGATAGAATACCTGATGAGCATTAGCAAAAAAAAATCCCTGAACTCTATAACTCATTTACATTCTCCAAAATATTGGTAAGGAATTTCAGGATAATAACCTAGAGCAAATGCTCAAAAGTGATCAATATGACCACACTGGATTCTGTTATTCTGCTGCATTGTAAAAAATTGCAATGCTAATGATTTGAGGGGAAGAGAATGGAATAAAATAGGAGCATAAATATTTACATGGAGAGCAGCTTTTGATCTGTATCTTAAAGTGAAATTTCTGGGGCATGGCTTCTAAGGACCTGTGTACATCCACAAAGGTAGAAAATTAATGCATATTAATTGAAGTACATTAGCCCAGTTTACAATGCTTACTTTTGGGACTCAAGTAGGTTTAGATCATTACAATTTAGTTGTCTTAAGAAATTAATTCTTGTACATATATCTCAAAAGGTTAGTGTATCTTTGGCTATCAGGGAACATAATTATCAAACCAGTGCTCACAACTTGTCATGAAATACATTTAACTGCCCAAATACAAGAACAGCCATTCTTAAGGCTTCATTCTAGACAAATGCTGTTGAAGGGTCCCATTGAATGGGAAGAAAAAGGCAGATTGAAAAGATATGAGCCTATGGTAATCAGGAAGAGATCCACACAGGGAAGACCCAATAAAAATATAGTAAGACTCAAAGGAAAGAAAGAATTATATGATGCAATTGTAGATGCAAGTCTGGGAGGGTCATCAAAGGAGTGAGTTACTAGAAGAATATAAACTGATTCTCTCCTTGTAATTTAAAAAGATGATCAGTTTAACACAGCTTTTCCTGCAGCATACAATGAGAGACAATATATATGCAGTATATTTGTCTTAAAGTCAGTTATCTCCAATACTTCTTTCCAAATGCTGAACAAAATACTGCAAGAAGGCAGTAGGACAACATCACTAACTGCAAGTTCCTAAAGGGATGAGCCAGACGAGTCAACATCCTGTGATATCTGCAGGACACAAGGAGGTGTTTGCAGGACCTCATCAAATCATAAGCCTCTCCCCACAACAGCTTCGCACAAGACACCGAATGCCACAGAATGAGCATTTCTAGACCCAAAAGGGGAGAGAATTGCAGCTAGTTTTGTAATTCTAGCAAAATCTTTAAAGCACACAACATCTCGGATTTTGCACTCAATGTAGAGCCACAGAAATTTAAAAACTGACAAACAAAAATTGTAACACAGGAACACTAATGACTGCTCTTTAAGCATGTAACTTCACACTTGAAAAAAGCAAGGAGGTAACTATTTAAAAGACAGTACTACACGGATTAGCAAAGCTTCTGTCAACAACTCTGGACACCTGTACCAAGCTCACTTATTGCCTAATTAAATATTAACACATCCTGATCCAATCTGTGGTATAATTTTAATTACTGTTTTCTCATAGGGAAATCATATAATCAATGTATTTATAGCTGTTCCTAAAGGCTATTTTGTAAAACTCCATCAAGCCAATTATGAATCATCACTAAAATATTTTCCTCCAGATTGCTATTAGTAAATCAAGACTTACATTCTCCTAGAAGGGGGAATAGATGCTTTCTTTAAAGGGAATAAAAATATGATTTCTTTAGTAATAATGAAGAAAAAAGTCTTTTAAGCACAATCCTATTTAAAGAGTTGTTAAAATTCTTGCACAAAGAATCAACATTGGGGAGTTACAGAACATTAGAGTTATATTTAAGTACATGTATAATCCACAATATTTTTACTGCCAGATTAAGTAATTAAGAGGAGAATCAGCATTACTCCCTTGAAACAAGTATTTAAATTTTCTGCTGAGGATGAATTGCAAATATTGAGGTATGTCTTGTAGATACCTGCAGCATTTTCTTTTTCCATTAGGATTAAGAATGCTTAAATACTCTAAGCATTGATTACCACCATAGTATATTTAGAGGTGATAAATTCAGGGAAATTTTACAAATTCTGTCTGGAAAGGTAATTAAACAGCTTGTACTATGATTTTCAAAGTATCCTTCTCCAGTTGGCATTAAGCCATTTCAAGTTATAGATAACAAGACACAGGGGAGGTGGAAGGAATTTCAATATCTAGGGGAATATATATACTTTTTTTTTCTTTTTTATTTTTAAAATTCCTATGGTAATTTAACTTACATAATGCTTCTAATTTGGTAACACAAACTCTAAAGTATTACTTTTGTTTTAAACATACTGCTTTTATCTTTTCCAATGTAAAAGTTCTGCTGAAGCCATAAGGTCTTTTGCCTGAGAAAGGATTGAGAGGCTGAGAAATTTACTCTTCTTGGAACCTGCTTATACGCATACCTGGTACTTAGCATAGCTCTGGGGAAAAATAAGCAAAATAAGCATGCAAATATTAGCCCCTCTTAATTCAATTCTTGATCCTAGTCTATCACATTAACAATCTGGAAGAGATTAGAGCCAACATTAATTCAATACTTGCTTTTACACAGGATCTTAATATAGATTCTGATCTTTGAGAGGCTTCATCTACTTTAAAATCTGTGAAATAAAAATAGTGCTTTCCTCTTCATATTGGATACTTCTTTGTGGGTACATGCAAGACTATTGCATGCATACTGTTGGGGTTTACTTCAATAGACATAAAAGTTAAATAGTTGAAACAATATCAGAATAGATTTAAACTAAATAAAGAAAATCAAATAATCTGTTATTAAAAGAGATAAAGACAGGTTCATGCAAGTGAAAGATAATCTTCATTTTGAAATTTCTTTTCTATGAATTAATTTACAAGGAATTACAAATCTTCCACTCCGAACTAAATCATCATCCTAACTTAGTTAACTAACTTTTGTAATGACAAAAAAAAGGGTGGTGGGGGGGCAGTTCACTGATCCCTTGCATCAGGGGACAAATTCTGCTATCCTATTATTATCTACGAGGACACAGTACAGCTCTGGGTAGAAAGCGGAGATTCATCCTGTGGCATTACATATAGTCCCACGGGAGCGTCGTGGGGGACACACAGACCGGACAGCCTGTGTTCGAGAAGGGGGAGCCAGCACCTCCGTACCTGCTGCCGGTCGTTGTGCACAGTGTGTTCACCCAGCAATTCTTATAAAAGCCACCACACTCAGGCTTCATAATCTAGAGGGTGATGACTTTTTCCTCGAGGGCCTCAAAACAGAAATTTCCAGCCTGCTGGGCTGATTCTAGGTTTTCCAGGCAGAGCTTTTAATAAATAAATGTTCAACATTTGCACATGTTTTAACTTCACTAATAGAAAGAAAACCATGTAGAGATGTTGTGAAGTAAATAGAATTTTTACACCAAAGAATGAGCTCTGATTCCCATCTGCTTGTGATGGACATGGGGGTTCCAGTCTCAAGCCTGGTTTTCTTCCAGCTCCACCTGAAGTTTTCACAGTGCTAGGTTAATTATTGCCTATTCATTTTTAAATGCACAAGAAAAATGGCATTTTACTGGCTTTATAAATCAGTCCTGTGGGACATAAAGCACATATTTAATAAAGCAAATAAGGCAAAGTTCATTAAAACATTTTTGTAGGAAACGAAAGTAGCTATGATACTTGGAAATTCCTAGCAAGAGGATACTCCAATTTACCACAGAGGCCATCTTCTTTCTCATTAAATGCATAATAGGCCCAAAATCCCAGCACTCTTTGGAGTCATTGCTGTCAGTTAAGTAAATATGCTCATCTGAGGATTTAGCAGGCATAAATGGATAGGGTAGACATGAAGTCCATTCCCCTTGAAAACAACAGAAAGGTGGCTTTTAGAAACTACAGTTGAGTTAAGATTTCATTTGCAGAAATCATGGCAAATGTTCCCAGTCTATTGCCACAGACGTGCAAGAAACTACCATGGCTGTGTCTGCAACTCTGGCACTACTGAAAGCAGAACCAGCTCAAATAGGCTACAAAAGACTTACGCATGCTCCAATCTTAAATACTAAGAATATATCAGTCCTCAGTTACAGAGGACAGTCTGACCCGCAGGCTGCCAGCTTATTCCATCAGAATAGCAATTTAAAGCTGGTTCAAAACCTACCTGATTCTAAATGTAAAAAGTCATGCACAAAGTTGTATGAGGAGATAGGATATACAGTCTGTAACAGGATATAGGGAGTATATTTCCTTCTCGTTTCCCACAGCAGGACTGTGGGGTTAAAGCACAACTCATTGGAAACTCTTCTTGAGGAATTGGGTAAATCTGCTACCGACAAATGCTGGATTGCACGAGTGTGTTCAGGACTGCACATCAAGAACAAGGTTTGGCCTGTACGATGATGCCAAGAGTGCACGAGGACCAGCTCTGTGTTTCAGAGATCTAGCATTCCTCCCCGTATCCTCAGTGTAGGCATATTCCCATGTCAGACCAAATTTACACCCCCAGATACAGAGATTCATCTATACATTTACTGTTCACTTGTTTTCGTGTGCAAAACAAGAGAGTGAACAGGCAGATATGGACCAGAGGCAGTAGGAAAGAGACCTGTACATCTCGACTTGTCCTAGACACAAACACACACACACCCCGGTTGGCAGAGTGGCTCATGCTGCCAGAAAGCACAGCACTGGGCACGCTTCTTTGCCACACTTTCCAAAATAGCAGGGGTAAGACTGCTTGTAAGACATAGTGATACAGCAGAAACCTTAACTCCTGTGGCATTTAAACAGTATTTTGTAAGATATACATAATTTAATGTTAAACCATGAAGTGCACTATCCCAGGTATATTAACATTTTTGCAACTTCTTAACCAACATCACAGAAACCAAAGTTATTGTAGATGGTAAGTCAATCAGATATTACATAAGCTTTTTATGCCACACATCCTTTCATGACTTATCTTTCTGTATTTGAATTTTATAAAAATATATATATATTTACAATATAAGTTGCATATTTTTGTAATTTACTTGAAAACTAAGTAAAATATACTTTTACTTTCATATTGAACTCTTATCCCTCAGCTTCCCTAAGGGGAAAAAAAGTGTCTGCCCTAATTCTGGATCATCCCCTTATTTTATGATATTTAGTAGCACTAGTAACAACACCACACCTTAAGTGTGTCCATTCCTGTAATTAATTTCATTTTCATAATTCCCATAAGCTCCAATATGCATTCCTATATGGTTTGATTCCCAGATCTGAACCTTATTTAAGTAATATCAATTTTTTTCCATGAACAGAAGCATGCTGAGAATGGCAGACTTCCTACACATTGTACGCACACAACCACCAACAATCTAGCCCTTTGTCAAAATACACATACGTAAACATGGGTGCTGGTTGTGGTGAGATTTTTTGAAATGCACTTTTCCCTCACTACAGCCACTCCGTTCTTTAACTGTGTAGTAAAATACAATTTGTTTATGAAAATATTTTCACATGCTTTTTATTTAAACATACTGGATTCTGCGTCACAAACTTACCCAATTTTAATTACACATCATTATCCAGCTATATAGATAAGGGCTCCCCCCCATCTAAATCATGAATGCTAGCATTTCAAAAGACATTTTCTTTTTTAAGTGAAGATAAGTTACCGCATTAAAAATAAATGAGCTATTTTTTGTCAGTTGATTGGACACTGAGTACACATAATAAATCACCAGGAGTATTGTATGCTAGTCTACGTGCTAACCTTGAGCTGCAGTTTATCTATTGCCTGTAATTCAGAAGACAATAAGATATTTTTCCCAATCAACTGATCAGCTGAAGAAACTCAAAAGACTGAAACGGCTTTGAAATACACAAAAGCCAAATGGCTTTTGGGTACCAAATTACCTCTGGAACCCTCTACCCAAAAGTAACTCGAACAAAACCCATTTGAAATACAGCTTCAATATTCAAAAAAATCAATAATTTAAACCACAGGTTGAACATTTTTACTGCTTCCACTGCAGACTGTCATTTTTTGAAATGAAAATGCTAATGGCACCAAAGGGGAAAGCTCCAGCCAGAAGAGATACATGTGTGCAGGCAAGGATTGGCTAGAAATGCAAGTTTGCTTTCCCTCACCTAGCTAGCTACGTTTACATAAGAGCTTTAAAAATCAACAGCACTCATTCCATCACTTTGAAAAAATGCATTTCTTTGTTATGCTTAATGTTTCTGTCAATGAGTATTTAGCTACATCAAGACACTTCACAGTAAAAATGCATGCTGAATGCAAATAATACGGTTTCAATTATATTATTAAGTCACATTAGTTTGAAATAGTCAATAATGTCATGCCTTTGACTACCAGCTAGCACATCCTGAGATCTTGCTGTATGGATAGTAGAGTAGGAACATGGCTGACGTGTCCCATCATCTACATCATAAATGGGAAGCAGTCCAATGCATCCTGTAAAACCAGAGAAGTACAGGTGGGTGGTCCACTTCCCGTGATAAAAGCCTGTTTCAGAGCAGAGATGGCAAGCTGACAAAAGACGCGATAAAAGATGAGGAAAACACACAAAAAGGCATAGTGGGGATGGGAACCCTTGAAGTTAATTGAAGAAAGTTACTACCATGGAGGATGCCTGACACAGAAGCAAGTCTGTCCTCTGCATGAATTCGACCACCAGATTTTCAGCAGAGTTTGAAATCTGTCAGTCACTTTGTGTTGAGACTGTTATCTTTTTAAATGTAAACATTATTAAAGCCTTGCACTCTCTGAGGTTATCTTTTTAATTGTGCTAAAGAAGGAATGCAGAAAGTAAAAACAAACAAACAAACAAAAACAACAACAACAACAAAAAAACTGCATCATAAGATAGAGTTTATGTATCTACAGGTATGTAACTCTCAACATATACTATGAACTATTTCCGTTATGGGAACAAAACACCACTTTCAAGGTTGAAGACAGATGCTTAAGAAACAAGCTATAAGATGGATGTTCTTTGGTTTATAGTTTTAATACCTCACACTCACACATATTCTCACCCTCTCTTTCATAAAATTTCAGTCCTCTCTAACCACAAGATTACAGTGGAAAACAAAAAATTAATGATATTATGAGGATAAAGTTATAAGTAAAGAAATCTATGTGTTTGTATATGCAGCTTTATTGTAAAGAGAAAGTTGAGTTGGAAATTCCAGGTTAAAGTTTGTTTCCAGAAAAAAAATAACAAAAATCTCTCATGAATTTTCTAACTGATAAACTTGCTCAATTTTAGCTCAAGATAAATGCAGATTTTAATCCTGGAATAAGAAATGACTTACATATAATCAAAAAAAAAAAAAAAAAAAGTCATGCTCTGAAATGTATACTCCCCAAACGTGGACACGGACTCCTATACTCTGTTCTTCCTCAAGGCACAAAACTTCTCTGGGTATCAAAGAAAAAAATCCATGAATATAAGTAGAGAAGTTCATCTGAGTTTAGATATGTTCAGGATATAGGGGGAAAATGTTTATGTATTTGAGATTTGCATTAGCTTTTTATGAAACCACTCATTCCAGGTACCCCAGCAAAGTCTTTAAAATATACTTCCTACACAATAAAGCAACCACCTGACCCTCTGAGAACACTGCTCTTGGCAGCAAAATAAACTTAAACTGAATAATAATTTAAAAAGTCCTATAACAAAAAAACCTTGTAGCTACTCTACACTGAAGAGTCACCGCTTTCTCAAGTCTTACAAATTTAAGGAGTTTAAAACAAGTTATTCAAGTTTGTGCCGGAGATAACATGAATCCGACTGTTATGGACCATTGTGGGGCAAGGGCTCCAAGGGCATGCAACGACAGCGGCCAGAAGTGACCGCCGCTCCTTCTCTCCCATCCCCATCTCATGGTAACAGCCAGCAGGGTCAGAGGGCATTTTTAATTCCCCAGGAGGCATTTGATAGCAGTCAAGCCATAAACTTTGTCACCACCTACAGTATGAGGACAGATTGCGGATGCAGTCCCATTTAGAACGCGCTGCAGTAGTTGCTCTTGAAATACCAAGCGCGGACACTGTTCGTAAGGCCTGCATTCCCAAATAACGGGGCAGCGGCCTGGCTTGCACCTGCTGTTCCAGCTTGGCATGGAGCCACGCTCCTCGGCCGGGCAGCCCCATGGGTCTCCTGCTGCAGCCTCTGGACGCTTCCCCCAACGACTGCAGCGTTACTGCTGTCCTGCCTGGGTTGACTTTCGCTCAGCATGCTCTCAACCATGCCCCAGTCTCCCACAAACACCGAATAATGCAATCAACTGCTCACACTAAATCAGCCAAGAGTTATAAAGCTGAGTTTCGACATATTGAAAACACTTCAGTCAATGTCACTTTGCTAAACCTTCTCTATGGCTTGATACACACATTAAATAAAAGGGTAGCAAAGAGGAGCCCTCCTGAACTGCACCGGGAAAGACCCGTCAGAGGCCGTAAACCAGACCAGACTCCTCTGTCACCACTGGTTAAACATTAGGTTTTAAAACAGACAATGAAGAACTTTCGGGAAAGAATGAATTAAGGAAATTATTGTTTAAAGGTACTCGGGAAATGTTATCATTTTTGATCACATTAAGGCACAGATGTATGACAAGATATAGCTACAACTGCACATGAAAATTATTAATTTTACCAATTGTTTTGTGAGAAATCATGTGTTTTAATTGATGCTATATAACAACAGTATTATTGCTATACAATTTTGTTACTACAGATTTTGATGTTGCAATATGGCTTCACATTTCAGGCCCTTCAAAGGTAAAAAGCAAACTACATCATGTGACTTACCAGCTTCTCTATGTTTGATTTATTAAATCATAGATCATTGTAGGATGTGCCAGAAATTCCTTTCAAAGGATGTAAAAAAGTAACAGTTATCCTCTGAACTTCTTTGTCTGTCTTCAGAGAATAAAATGCATTAGCAACACATCTGTGTAGGGTCCATGATAGAAAATGAAAGCAAGTGCGATGGTTGCATTGTACACTTTCAGCTTCTGCAGTTGGCGGGTGAAGTGACTTTGTTCCTGAATGCACTCTCAGAGACAAAAAAAATAATTTTCCCAAGATATTTAAGGAATAATCCTTAAAAATATTGTAAAGAAGAATGAATTGAAGAGATCTGCTTTTGCATCTGTTCAAATGGATACAGAAACACATACATGTAAATACCAAAAGGAAATTTTCAAAAAACTGTTTCCTTGTAAAGAAAATTAGGCACTGATGCAGCCTCCTTGTATGCTTCATGAGAACTATTTGACTTGACTCAATGAATTACTCCTGTTTGATTTTATGTAAGAATTACAGAATCTGATCTGGGGAACTGTAGTGTTCTATTCTGTGCAAATATGCACAGCGGAGGAAACTTAAGAGCATTATTATCATCTTCTCAGAGAGGAAGGGTTTGGACCTTTTAGACTGCCCTGTCAGTGTTTGGAGTCCTGTGTCTGACGACTGGCTCAGTGAGAAGGCTCTTAGTGCTTCATGATTCTGCTCAATTATTTCTGAAGAAAAAAATAAGAAAAAAAAATTGCAACAGAGAGGGTGCTACATAAAGGTACTATTAACTGTGCATACATAGGGAGGTAGAGGTAGCGAGATCACAGGATAAAAGTGACTTCATTTATTCAAAGGAATAGAGTATTTCACTCTCTCTTTTTTTTTTAATTCCATTTGGTCTAGAAAATATACAAATTTATGTTTTAAATTAAAAGAAGATTCAACAGTTTCAGCAGCAATGCTAAAACTGGAATTCACTCCATTTCCTTTTTTATTCCAGGAAGAGTGCCTGAACTACATATTGTGCATGCAGCAAAGAGAAGAGATGAGGACCTCTGAAATCATGTATCATTTCTGAGACAGCAAACGGGTCTTAAGTTTTACTTAGTGTGAGTATAACATTATTAAGAAATTAAATATATATATATATATATATATATATATATACACACACACTCTCTTCCTTGTATTTTCTGACTTTAGTTCATGATATACAAAAGAGCTTTTTTTTTCCTTTTTCTTTTCTTTATTTTGTTGATATATAACTCAATTAACTGCAGCACTATGTGAAGAACCAAATCCTATATTGTGCTAGGCTCCTGATTCAGCAAGCTGTAATTAATTTTAAGGAAGTGCATATACCCACTTACTTTCCTGAACTGCAAATTTAAAACCCAGTGAACTGATGCTTTGCTGAGTTGGTGTCTTTATACCTAACCTATACAGCCCAGGTTCTTACCGTCTAATACTCTCAACAATTCGCATGAGCTTTGGGTCAGAATCTAAAAACTTTCATTAATCATGTTACTGCTATGCATAACTCAGCATTTAATTCATAGCACCCGTACACGCTGTTCATACTCTGTCCCATCTAGAGATGGATATAATGCTTTTTGAGGATTCAGAATATCATATATGATGGTTATGATGGTTGGTGAGAATCCTTATTAACAGCTATACTTTCCAACATCAGCAGGTAAACAGAATATCCTATGAAATGTATCATTTTGTGACTCCAGTAAACAAATTACATGCTTAGGACGCAATAACTATTGTTGAGGGCCAATCACACAGGTTGCTGAAATGCTTTACACATGAATACTGGCACTCTGTGAGCATTAGCCAAAATTTTAAAGAAAAATGTATAAAGTCCAAGATCCGACTAAAACATGAAGAGAGTACGCGTCACCGTGTTTCCACCGTTACAAACTTAAATATTACTTTATTTGCAGCCTCCAGCAGCGCTGGGCTAGCCGGGGTCGGCCGGGAGCCCTCGGCGTTCACATGACAACCTTTGCAGAGCCGCGTCCGCGCCCTGCGCCGGCTGGCAGCGGGCTTTGCCGGCAGCTCTCTGCCAGTCAGTCCCTACCAGTTTGCCAATTACACAAGCTGCTTCCCAGACATCAGACAAAAATTCCACAAGACTGCTGTGCGAGCATACCCTAATTAACCATCAGCTTAATTAGACAATTTACTGTGTAATTAGCAGGCAATTAGTCAACACCTCTCAGATCTTATTGACTGCTGTGACAGCCTTCCTTACTCTATGCATTCCAATACACTGCCACGACCGTGATCCCCGCACCATCCTGCACGACAGCAACCCTTGCAAAGGAAAGTAAATCATATTACATAACAAGGGGAAGAGGGGGGAAATCAATATATAGCCTGTTCATTTATTGAACTGTCTTCTAGCCAAGATTTTTTTTTTTTTCGAGCAATAGGAGGTCAGCTGCTAACAGAAAACCACCCTGCTACAACATTAACTTATTTCTTTTGCATTTATAACGTCATCATGTTTTAGTGATTTTTTTTGAAAATTCTTATGTGCCACTGAATTACCACAGAAGCCAGGCAAGTAGAAGTGAAAGAAACGTTAATTTCTAAACTTACATAATATAGCTTTAAGTATGTAGCAGACAATAGTGAAAAAGTATTGATAACTGGTTCTGAAAGCTATAGATAGCATTGTAATTAACTGCTCCAGAGTCTGAATTGCATCAGGAAAGTCAGAGTAAACTAAATTAGCTTTATAGTATAAAAAGTCAATACTGGATAGTAATGCAATGACATTAGTGCAAGCACAGTAGTAATATGAAGGTAATATGAAGTGCTCCACACACAGTTGTATAACCTTATAATATATGACATGAGAAATGACACATGAATGTACATTTAAATATCATCATAATGCAGATATTAAAGGAATATCAAAGATGCATATTCCTTTTTAATTAAAAAATGAAATTTGCAATTATCTGAGACAATAGGATTTTGGATAATTTTAAAGTAAAAATTTCAGTGTTGAGGGGATGGGCATACATGTCTCCTGCTGCAGTTAACACTAGATTTTTTCACACAAGTCCTACACTTCCTGACAAAGGATGGAAGTCCTGTACCCAGAACCACAATCTGAGTATTACAGTGAAATATTTAGATAACTGAACACCTCAAATAACAAGGAGAAGTGTATTTAGAATACATTGACATAACATGTTTGTATTAGCAAGAAGTACTTTTTTTAACACAAAAACCTCTCAGGTTTTCTAAGCATATGGGACTTCATCCTGCTTTTGCAACAACGTCAATCAGGAGTAAATGCAATTATATCACTATGAGATTCAAAAATCAGCTCTTTGCTTTCTTAACTTCTTGTGTGGGCAAATCAGATGTTAATCACAGCCCTACCAGTTTCATCTACCAAGCAGGAATTCTAGAGCTAAGATAACTTAAACATGTTTTAAGAAAAGTACGTTGCCTTTAAACAAAAGCTACACTGGAGTAACCAAAATCACTTGAAAATGGCTTAGTTAAATCCCTATAAATCCCTGTGTGGAGACATATGTCAGTTTAGAGCTAGTTATATCATTTCAGCTTATGTCTGTAAACTTATTGACACAAGCTGTACACCAGTACCTACATGCTTTACCTTGATTTTTTGAATTGACAGAGAGTCAATTTGGGACCAGATTTCTGCAGACATGTTCCAAAGCTGCATGGTCCAACCAGGTATCGTTAGGGAATAGCTGTTGCATGGGATGTCGCAGTCCTCTTACCTTTTGCCCAGTGGGGATAAGGAGAAGCACCCATCCAGGGGCACAGCTGCCCTTCTACATGCACGCAGCAGAAGCGACGCACAGCTGCCGAGCGCGCGTGGGAGAAGGCTGCCACTGGAGGCATGCCTTGCCCTGTACGCTCACAGCCAACAGTGATGCTAAGCCATGTCTGGACAGGGATGGGGTCCCAAAGCTTCACCCAAGCTGCTGCAGAAGGCAACGTCGGACCCTTGTTATCCACCTCACACATGGATTCTGTGTGTAAGCCTCAGCAAAGATGCTGGGTGGCAAATTGGAGCAACTGAGGTGTAAAGCACACTTTTTCCTTATTCTACTTTAGCATCTCAGTAGACCAACTGAAGTCATTGCATTCTGGATTTTCTCAATATAAGAATGTGGAAATGAGAAAATAAAATACTGGAACATGCACTGAAACAAAGGGGAGGAAAAAGAAAGTCAGCAACCTGATTAAAAAATGTGTGGAGGGGAACTTCTGAATCCTATGACAGCCAAATATTTCAGTTTTCCTTGAAGGTCTGTGTGCATCTATTAAAGTATATCATGAAAATAAAAAATAAAAGAATAAAAAAAAACAAAAACAAATTCAGGTAATTTACATTAAGAAAAGGCCAAAAAGTTAAACAAGGCTATATGTTGCCATTGTCTTGGATGAGCAATTTGTTTTTACATAACTAGTGAGAAGAATATTCCACTACTTTTTCTAATATATTACTGAATTGATTAATGCCAGTAAAGAAGGCTATATACAGTCTGTTGTTTTGAAGAAAGCAAAATACTAAAAAGAGCTTGCAACAAAATTTAACTGAGAATATAACTGAAGTGTGAAAATTCTAAATTTCAGAATTAGACTTGGCACCTTCTAGCTTACACTGAAACTGCCTTTTTAGTTGAACTCCTTTTTCACAGAAAATTATGTGAGGTATTGCCAAGATTACGAACAATCTTCCAAGGACACATGAAACAACTACAGAAAATCATGTCTGAATGTTTGACACAATATGTTACAAACATGTTTTTCAAGATCCTGTTTATTAAAGATATGATATTCAGAAATGTTGAGTACTCCAGATAAAGCCATCAGGAGCTATAGATCCTTAGCAGTTTTTAAAATCATGCATGTGTGCCATCTCTCTCTTTCTCTCTGTCATTAAATATTTGCACACATTTTAAGAAGAATGCAGTAAATAAAGCAAAGGTAATAAGGAGCAAAGCAGCTTCTTCAACGTGGACAGAAATACCTTTGAAGCTTTAAGCTAACTGTAAAATTTGCATCTGTTTTGTTTGATCAATAGTTGTCCTATTAACACAAATGCCACCTGCTCTTAAGGAGTGGTCAGTTCCAGGATGCCATGTATTATGGAGAGCAGGAATGAATTCAACACTCCTGCTTTGGCGCGCGCACGCACACACACACACACATCCTCAAACACCCACCCTTTTTTTTTTTTTTTTTTTTTTTTTCCCAGAAGGGCTCATGTAGCAAAATAAAATTACTTAGTATTACAGTCTTTAAAGTCTCAGGAATTTCACTAGAACTTCTCAGTTGTGTCACTGCACGTGCAGAATGAATTTCATTGGAATATGCAACAGTTTTCTGATTAAAAACTACCCAAATGACTGGTTTATAACAAGAGCTGCCACATTGCATTCCAGACCTTGGGATAACAGATTTTTCCATGAAGGAAACTCTTTCTTTGAAGACAATATTGCAGCCATATTTAAGGTTGCAGGGAAAGTGGGAGTAAGCATTTGTTCAGAGGTCTATTTTTTTTCATTAATCAGTAAAACACTTTTCATCCCTAAAGCCATAGATACTATTGTAGAGAGATACTTTTTACAAAGAGTTGTTAAACTCTTATTTTATGAATGTAATTAATTATCTTCAGCATTCAAAGCATTAATTGGCTAAAATAATCACACTTATTTATGGTAAAAATAGATGATTAAAATGGTCCAAACTACTTTTATTGAAAATTCACTGCTGTCAAGGAGCAGGCCTGCAACCATTTAAGGTTCATATTTACTTGGTGCAGACATGATCTATGGTAAGGAGGAACTTTGTTATGCATGATGATTTGGATAAAGCTGTCAACCCCAGATCCTCTGACCTCTCTGTCTTCACTCTGTTCCATGCCATGCATGGGAATGGCTACGTATCTCTAGACTGAGCTTCTTCTACGTTGGAGGTACACCAAGCTGCTGTAGTCCCAGCTGTAAGGAGTACAGTAAGGAGAAAAAATGGTCAAAGGCAGTCTTCTCTAGTTCCTCAGAAAGCAAATTTTGAACCTATCAAAGATACCAGCATTTAAAGAGAGCCTCCAGGAGTCTTTATACTCTGTCAAAGATGGGTTAAAACTAAGTGGAGCTGAGATCTGGCTCTTGAATTGATACGCTGAAAAGCATATCAGAGAAATACGCTTTTGACAAACAGCAGGAAAACCTTTTTTCCTGCCACTTGCTCAAATTTGTAGCACAATTTGTTCTCTTTGTAGCCAAATAGCACATTTTCTATATAAAAATATTCAAGTAAAATAAAATGTTGCAGTTGCAGGATTTTAAAAAAAATAATTACATGCTATTGCATATCCCTAGAATAGTTTTCACCTCCATTGTTAAATCTTGTTAATTTAATGCACTATGATGAAACAAAACAGAAAACAATAAAGCTGGTATTTCTTTTTAAAATTCCTTCAGAAATATGGAAAAATACTGTATGTAAGGAATTCCTAAGATATTAAGAACATAAATAATTAGTTTAACATTTGTAAAACAATAAATAATTCAACTCATAGAGCTCCACATCGTAAAGAATCCTGTAAAAAGCTTATTTTCCTGTTCAAAAATTGTAGTTAATAAAAGTTGTCTGATGTTATTTAGTAGAAAGGCAAACAGTCTTTTTTATATTTGACATTAACAATCTGATCATTTGTCTCCCCCAAAGAAAGCTCACACAGCTTTCACACAGACCACAAAATAAAGAATAATAATATTTCTGTTTACTGAGATATCAACTGGCATTTCGTCGCAAGTCAATGGTCTATCTTTGCTACAGCATACTAGACCTCAATCTGCCATCTAAAAATGTCAAGAGTATAAAAAAATTATAGGATGGAAATCAAAAGCATGTTCTAAATTCCTAAAAAACATAACAAAGTTCACCTAAACATATTTGCTGCAGAAATCAGTACAATATTCAGCTGTCAATCTAGAAAAACAATGAGGGAGCGATGCTGTCAGTAGGACAGGATAATAACATTTCAAGCAGATGTTCAGGCAGGGCTCTAATTCCTACTGAACTCCCTTGGTAAGCATTTAATTTCTTTATCATATGCAAGCTAGGCAAATTGTACTTCATCAAAACTGTATTGTGAAATATTAATATTTCATATTATAGCAAAACTCCATAGAATAACCTTTGTCATATTAAGAACATCAGAATTTCAAATGTCATGGTTCTGCATTTTAATGCATCTTAAATAGCTTTTTGGCTTGGCACCATAAATTATAACTAGTTTAGTCTAAATTACTATGCTGTAATATCAAACAAAAAATATACATTTTGTAATAGATTCACTTCTGTGAAATACTAATGTTATGGAAAACAATGTATCATTGTATGATGATATTTTACCACCTCCAATTATAAAGTGAGGAGCACATAGTACAAATGTATACAAACAGAACTAGTTGAAGCCTGACTCTGTATGTTGTAATAACAGGATATAGAAATGTCACATATTCTGGATAAACCAACTAATTCTCTACCAGCAACAGTTTTCATTTAGAAATGTTCCTGAAAATATACTGTAAAAGCTACTGCAGTAAATTGTATAAACATATACTATCAATAGAAAGTTTTCTCTATTATGGCTTAGAAAAAACTTAATCTAGTTTTAATTGCAGCTTTGTTTTTAAAATCATCCATGCAACTTGCTCCATACACAATGCCGGTTCTCATAATAAAGGCAACTGCTTCCACATTATTGAAAGCGACAGCATCACAAATCAATGCATGTCACAACAGAATAAAGACAGATGCATCTGATTAATCAGAATTAAATTTTAGAAGCGAAGAAGGCATCTAAAAATCAAAATAAACATTTCTGCCATCCCAGTTATTCTTTCCTCTTTCCAAGAAGCCTATACAATGCAGTAAGGAAACAAGAAAGCCTGAATTTAGTTGAAAAAACCCCAATGTCTGCTATAAACTTCTCACTATGATATGTAATATGTTATGGAGAGGAGAGGGGAACTCTTCATATAACCTCTGACTTATTTTGATATTATGGTTAAGAACGTGAACTCTATCTTCTGATTACAGGTTTTAATTCAAATTTTATGTACTACATAGTACTCTGTAATACTAAGTAAACACTTCAGTATAACAATTATGCTAAAAAACTCCCACTCATATTTATCTTGTTTAAATAATAGGTATTTCTCATTCTTCGGGTAGTTTTCTGTTTTTCTAAGAAAGACTTAAAAGAGGTAATGACTGGTATTCATTTACTGTGGACCTTATAATATGCATCTCCCCAATTTCTGTTCAGTATCTCACCGGCAGAATTTACAAATAATAGTTTACAGCATAGTTATCTGAATTAAGACAAAAATACTATTTGAAACAACAGAGCAATAAACTATTGATCCTGCAGTGAAAAAGTGAAGTTGTGGGTGGATGAGAAGGTGTATATAAAGGGGCATTTTTGTTCCGTTACCTATTTTTTCTTGCCTAGTGATAGTCTGCTTTAAAAGCAGTTATTCTCATTTCTGGAAGAAATCTACTTGATATCAATTAATGCAGCTGTGCAAACATGTTTAATTTGGTAAATAAAATTCTACGAGTCACCACCCCCCACACAGATACCTATAGACATGTACAAGTACAGTAGCTTATAATTAACATCTGAATTATACTATAATACCTCATGCTTTCTAAAATATTTAGTGTTGTATATTTAAAGGTATAAATATTCTGAACAGATTTCATATATGACATTAATTCTTTTTATGCCTTAGTATAATAGTGTGCAAGAACAAGTTTTTGCTGGAACCCTCGGGTTAAAAACCTCACCCTACAAACAGAAAACCCTACACAGAGTTTCATGAATATAATTACGCAGCAAAGCATGTAGGTGTTTGCAAAGCAAGTTAGCATGGCATAAAACATTTAGTGCTATGCTAATTCCCTAAGGCAATATGTGATGTTTTCAAGGTGAGACAGCAAGACAGACCAGGCTTGGGAAGACTGGGGAAGTAAATTATGGTCTAGGGCCTAGAACTGCAGAAATGCTATCCAACAGTTCCCCTATAAAAGAAAGCATAGCCTCTCACGGGGTGCAGGAGACCGTAGCCAAGCAGTTGAGAAGTTTTCCATGCTAGGCAGTGAAAGAGGAAAAAGGAATGGAAGCGCCTATGAAATGAACCTTCTGCTTATTAGAATCACAGCTCTCCAACTGGAGTCTTTTTATCTCTGTTGTTGGATCTTCATCCATGCTTTATCCTGCTTTTCTTTCTGAATGGATTCTATCACACTGTAGTTAATGCATGGAAATCTATGGTTTGGTTGTCTATCCTTTTCATTAGCTACAAGTCACCAGATTTACCACCCTGCCTCAATCACTTTTACTGAAGTACCAAAGGACACCATTGGTCACCAGGGACATCACCGGCATCCCCACCAGTATTTGAACACAGCCGTGAATTCAGGATTCATCTCTGGAAGATGGACCATTTCTCTTGCTGCCAAGATCTCCATTGTCACACAGGCAGTTTAGGCTTGGCCTTTAACTATTTGCAAATAAGAATGAACACCACAGGTAAAGCCTAACCATGACAAATAATGTGAGGAGACAAGGCGGATGAATGTAGAATCCTGCCTGTTTCACATATAACCAAGGCTGTAGAGGAGGGGCTTAAGCATAAAAAAACCCCGTGTGTGGCAAGCTCCCTGCTGTTCCTCTCTTGGGAACTGTATCATCTGAAGGGGACCTCTGCCTCTTCCCACTGACTACGTAGCCTTAGATAGGTCTTTGCTCCTGGCCCTTCTATGCACTTAGTCATGCACTTCTACGCACTTAGATCACAGCCTGACTGTAATCTCTATTTCTGTTGGTACTACAGCCCAGGAAAACATTCTGCTGCCTTTTTTATTATTATTATTATTTCTCAAAATTGTCCTCTTCTTTTACTGTCAAAACGTCTTCTTCAGAATCTTAGTCTGCCATTTTGCATGTAGTAACAGGAATCCCATTCTGAATGCAAACCTCTAGCCCAACAATCCATTATCCACTTTCAGTCTACACAAAATGATTTGAGATTTTTGATTTTGGTGTCATTCTGAGCCACAGTACTCAAGGCTCTCTCTTCTTACCCTTGTTCCTCCACAATGTCTTACTGAACCATCATGTCTCTATATTACAAGACTTTGGCAGAACTGCTCTCCCCTTCACTGTCTTATTTTACATTGCCTCCATCCTTCTGTTCAACTCACCATCCAGCCTCAAAGTCACACCTACATTACCACACTGTGATTGCATCTTAGTTTCAATGGTTTGTCTTAACAGTCCTTGGCACCTTCCTGAGCTGACTGACACAGCTGTTACTCATTCTTTTGCATTCAAATCGCTCTTAGAAAACATTTTTTTCTGCAATACAAAAAAAAAAAAAAAAAAAAAAAAAAAAAAAAAACACCACTAGCTGGCTAATATTGAGTTGTAGAATAAAAGGGAAGAGTGTATAAGTTTTAATAGCAAACAAAACCAGAAATTGTGTTACCATTTCATTGCACTATTGGAACCCATGTATTCATCTACATGGTGCATCATTCCCCTGTGCTTTCACTAGCTAGATCTAATAGAGACACTCCCAAAACACTCAGACTTTTCAAATACACAAAGAATGCTAAATATGCCTTTAAATAGTTCCTTACCTTATCCAGGGAGAAGGTTTTAGTGACAGCAAAGCCCCATCCAGCTTCAAAAGCTCTTCGAATCATTGAAGAACTAGTAGTAGGAGTTGCACTGGCAAGACCAAAAGGATTTGGAAACTTTAGTCCAGCCATTTCTACACTGATGTCTACTAAATCAATAGGGGTATAGAAGAGTGGTAGTTCCGGAGTAGTGGAAACAGCAGCACCATATAAAGACTATAAAAAAACAAAAGAAAAAATTTTGCTTATTCATTTTTATATAATTCGCAGTTATCCCTGATAAGGGAATCATTTGCATATAATAATGCAAAAATAACTAGCTATTTAGAATAGCTGAACAAACCTTTGAACAGAACTAGACTAGTGACACACACTATAATTATTTCATTATTATTAGTCAGTTATTTCCAGTATGGCTTAATATTTCAGCACAAATACCATCTGGACAGATGCAGAGTATTCTGCATGTTTTGCTGGTTTGAAAACTTACACACAAAATATTCTTTGACAGTAGCAGAGAGGTAAAAAACAGGGCATGGATAGAGAGACCCTTTCTAGTGTTCTTCCCTGAGTCCACCAGTCAGAAGTGTAGGGGCTTGTAGAAAATGAAGGAAAGTGGCCATGGGAAGGATCACTCAGCAGCCTGACATCCTTGACTCAACAGGCTTTGAAGCCTCTGCATTTTTTTCGCTCTTTTTAAGATTTTATACAGCCTATACAATAGGACACTTATCAATATATGCACTATTCGTATTCAACATGAGTATTTTAAGGATGACAAAAATTAGGCTCTGATTTGGGATCAAAGAAGAATATACACTTCTTGACAGAAAACACTGAAGTTACTTCTGCTTTCCAATTTAAAGATGATATCTCAGCCTTTTCTCTCAAAAGTCAAAGAGAAATAATTTCACTGTAAATGTTGCATCTAATACTGCAAAAATTGTAGAGAAAGAATCTTTTTGCATGTATCGATACTGAACAACATCCTAATCGGACTGTGGCAGGTAGCATTAAAATCTTTGCTCACTCAGATGTTTGAGTCAATAAAAATGCAAAGAAATCAAGTAGGAATTTCTAATACAGAGAAGCCTGTAATCCTGGGAAAACCTACCATAAAAACACAGCACTTCCTTCTACTTTCAAAAATATTTCTTCAGCAGCACAAAAAGAAGCACTACTGTATGTGCAGGGAAGATTTTCCATAGTAGAGAAAAAATCTCAGCTACTTAAATTGGCATCTTCTTGTCTTGTTTTGAGTGAATCTTAACTAGAAATCCAAAATGAGCTTTTTATGATTAAATATAAATGCTAGACAATAGAACTAGGGATCTAGGGATCAATGAAAGACTTTTTGTACTTGGTAATTGAATACACACAAAAATAAAAATCCAGTCATGTAAAAAACTCCTTGCTGTATGCCGCCATCATGCAAACTGGTAGTAAGCCATTTCCTACAACATTTCCAGACAGGCCGCATCTTCCCGGCCCTCGGGATCCTTGCAGTCGCTGTCCGGGAGCGTAAGGCAGGTTCTCTGCATCTCGCTCCACACCCTCACACAACAAGCGAAAACAATTGCATCGACACACACAGAGGAACGCGGCGGGGGGCAATCTTAAAAGATTTGCTAATGATGAGGCGACTAGGACGGAGGTGGTAGGGGAAGGAGAAAAAGCAGAGATTCAATAGAATAAACCAAGTATTTAAAAACAAACAGGGGCAGGCTGTAGCTGAAGATTCAATATCCAGTGGCTATATTTCCTTGCAGATTTATCTTCCTCCTTCATATCACTTCCCTTTTTGCTCTATTTAGTTTTTGCTAGTTTGTCCTTATCAGCACAATGCTTATAAGGGAAATAAATTTACTAAGCCCTGATGTGTTTTTTTTTCTACAAAGCAAAACTATTTCAACAAACTAAAATGTTTTATAGGTTCCTAAAAGCAAAATAATCTTTATAATGAAGGATTTTTCTGACATTGCACAAACAAATAGGAAAAGAAAGCCTGCAGGCAAGAGTTTATTTATAATAACTCTTCTCTTGATTTTTTTAAAACAGAACAAAAAACTCAGCCTATTCCTTCTCTAATTTGCAGCCAACCAGCTGAGCTAACAATATTGCAGGTACTTATTGTTCCAGTCACCACCTTTCTTTGGACACTGGAATAGGGTGGTGAAAAATCCCCAGTATGCTGCATGCAGTGGTCCAGCCTTATTCTAACTAGGATATGCCTAAAGGCAAAAGCAGCCTCTAGCACAGGGCTGAGACACAGGAACTGAGCTTTAAACCTGATGCAATTTGTGACTTTCATTTTCTTCAGGTAGAGGAAATATTTGACCACAACAATACGGTCTAACTTGTTTTGGTGCCTTTAACAGAGATAAGGCTATAAAAGTGAGTAGTTTCATTACTGTTATTTTTCTCACAGGGCCTTCTCTGCAGATCCTATTGTTTGGAACAGTTTTCCTAAGTGCTTTCATCTTACTCCTGCTTTCTCTCTTTTTTAGTCTCATCTTGAAACATATCTCTTTTCTCTTGCTTGCACTTCTTCTATCCTCTCTGCTATTATCTATTTTTTAACTTTGCAATGATGTTATTTCACAGAGAGTTACATACTAGCTAAGGTTAGAAGTTACCTGTGGAGATCGTCTAGCCCAAATCCCCTGGGCAAAGGAAGGTCACCTAAAGCAGGTTGTGCAGGGCTGTGTCTGGTCGGGTTTTGAATATCTCCAAGGACAGAGACTCTACAAGCTCTCTGGGCAATCTGCACTGGTGTTCAAAGGGGAATTCCCTGTATTTCAGATTGTGCCCATTGCTTCTTGTCCCTTCACTAGATACTACTGGGAAGAGTCTGGCTCCCTTTTTCTTTCCTCCCGTCAGGTATTTAAACACATCAACAAGATCTCCCCAAGCCTTCTCTGCTCAGGCCTAACAAGCCTCAGCTCTCTTGGTCTCTCTCCTGTGACAGACTCTCCAACTCTACTGAGGGTTAAAGTCTTCGTCGCTCCGACTTTCCTACTGGTCTCAAGGGCATGGGATTCAAGAAGGCAAATCTTACCAGTAAAGACAGAGATGAAGAAGGCATGGTACCTTGGCCTTCTCCATGTTCTTTGTCATGAGGTCCCCTGCCAAATTCAGCAGCAGGCCCATATTTTCACTAGTCTTCCTTTTGCTGCTGACATAACTGTGGAAGCCTCTCTTGTGGCCCTTCATACACCTCATCAGATTCAACTCCAAGTGGGCTTTTGCTTTCCTAACCCCATCCCTGCAAACTTAGACAGTGTCTCTTTATTTCTCCTGGATCATTGTCCCTGCTGTCCCTGTCCAGGTCCCTGAACAGGGTGAAGTCTGTTCTTTCGAGTTTCAGGGCCATGATCCTGCTATTTTGCTTGTTCCCTCCACTCAGGATCCTGAACTCCACCATCTCATGGTCACTGCACGCAAGGCTGCCACAACCTTCATGTGCCTATTTCTTCCTTGCATTTCTTCCTAACTATCAACTCCAGCAGAGGACCTTCTCTTATCAACTGCTTGATGGCCTGTGCCAGGAAGCAATCATCAGTGCACTCCAGACACCTCCTGTGCTGCCTGTGCTCTGCTGTGCTGCTCTTCCAGCAGATACTAAGGTAGTTAAAGTCCCTCATGAGAGCCAGGGCTTGTGAATGTGAGGCTTCTTCCAGTTCTCTGAAGAAGGCCTCATCTACTTCCTCCTGATGAGGAAGCCTGTAGCAAACACACATCACCATGCCATCCTATGTCCACCCTCTAATCCCAACCCATAAGCTCTCAGCTGGCTCATCCTCCTTCCCAAAGCAAAGCTCCACCCATTCCAGCTGCTCTCTCAAAGAAAGAGCAGTAACTCCTCCTCACCTTCCTGGCTCATCCTTCCTAAAAAGCCCATATCAATCCATTGCAGCACTCCTGACCTGGCTCCTGACTCCATCTGTCAGGGAAGTATTTTGTACAAAAGTTGCTATTTAAAGTAAAATTGTATTGCATTGCAGTATATTATTCCTGGCCTCTATATTCTTCAAGAATCTTCAACGGGTTTAGTGAAAATTCATGTATCCTCTCTGAAATAATGTATTTATGAAGGAAGATTCAGTAAACTACTATCGCTTAGAGCTGTAAATTAACACTATACTGCTACTTTTTGATACAAGTGGTTAATCAGCATTTGGTATCTTTTCATGATGGCTTTTTCCATGATGAAGACAACAAATGAAGGAGTATATTTGATATAACCATAGAGCTTTTAATTTTGCTCATTTCTTTATAGAAACACGCAGAGAGTCATGTTTTCCTAAACACAGTAGGAATTTAATAGGAGACAATTTAATAGTTCACAGTTGCAAGTACTCTCTCTACTTAGTGGTTTGGCCCCTAAGCTCTCTTTCTAAGCTGTCTGTCTCATAGTCACTGTTATAGAGATTTTCTAACTTTCTTTCTGTGCTTCTGTTTCTGGAACAGGAGTGTTGCCTACTCAGTGGTAAACAGCTAAGATTCCAGGTTTCCCAGATTGCATTCAGTCTGCCTTTTCAAAAATGGTGTTTTATTACTTGTCTCCATGCTAGTGTCTCACATGTTGTTCTAGTGAAACAAAAGGGCATTCAATTTTTCCTTCAGTTATCCTGAAAAGAAGCAGACAACCATAACTAACAGCTTCAAAGACAAGCTTCCCGGGAACATCCTATCTCTGGTATTGATTATAAAATAATGCACATTCATGCATGCCTAGAGGAATACATGAGAATGGTCAACCTCCATAAAAGAATCAGCAATCATACTCTTCAGATACAAAACATATTTTGAAAGCATAAATAAATAAAAAATAATAAATCACACAATAATGTTTCAAAGTAATACAGTGATGTACTCAAAATTCATACTGCGTAGCATCTTAGTGAAGCGCCCTGTTGGTTGAGGATCCAACCCTATATTCTTTAAGGTCATTGCATATGTTTAAGTCTAAAAGAAATACAGAAGCCGTATTTCAGAAATACAGAAATACAGCAAAGCCGGCTATGCTGGAGAGATGACAGAAAACAAATCTAGAATTCTTCCTGTAATCAAGAAAAGGAAGTGGCTTCGTAAGAGGGATTTTAGCAAGAAGAAGATGGCAGCTTGACTGCCAGATATCACAAAAACAATCCACAGGTGTGAATATAGCACATGTATGAATAGAGCAAGAATGAAGCATTAAGGCTGACATAGCTGTCCACAAAATATAAACTGGAAGATTTGTGAGGTGAGAGCTGTCTTTGCTCTCAAATGTAGGCATAGGAAATTAAATGTTAGTGCTGCAGTAATTGTGAATTACCCTGAATACAACTATTGTATTATTAAATCCCATTCATTGATCCAAAAAATAGCTTCTCATACTTGGTGGTTGGTAACTGAGACACAGAAGACAGCAGCCTATATTGCTTCTGCCCAATATCATAACGTCAGTGTTGGATAAAGGTTCTACCTGCTTGCAAAGAACAGTTCTAGCGAGACAAGTTCTACTAAACTGTCCTTGGTTAGGCTTCGACTGGTCATGCTTATAGAAATTAACCTGACACACAGCTGCAGGCAACAATATCTGAGATGAGCCCACGCTTAGCAGAGCAAGAGGAAAATGTTAAAGAGTCAGGAGATATTTAGGCAAATAATGATGGAAATTTTCCAATGTAAGAGCAGCCACAAAGCTTCTGAAAATAATTGCCTGAAGCAGGTTGAAATATGAGGAGCGTACAAAGCGCATTCAGCAAGTAGTTGGGATGGTGGTTTTGAGTTTCAGTCTCTGACATGGTCTTGTGTTGGGTGAGAAGTATTATAGACTATTTTTATTTTGCCAAAGACTGACTGTATTATTTAGTGCTATACTAGCACTAAGATAGTCATTTTAGAAATGAGTACCTATTTCTATATCTAAAATGCAAATGCATGGATGGAATCAATGTATTTAAAATCTAATATGTATTTGATTCAAACACTCATCGCAGTAAGGGTGCTTGTCTTAGAATCTTGCAGCAGAGAGAAAATAAGGTACTTCACAAGTTTTTTCATTTGATAACAGAAGTTTTCACAACACAAGGCTGTGAATAAACACCTATGCACACACACATGCATGCATATACACAAAAAGGCATGCATGCCTGCATACACTACCCTGTAAATATCACAATAACATTATCTTTTTTCTTAAGTCACAACTTTAAAAATCAAACCTTCATGCAGTCAAAAAAATCTCTACTGGGTCCAAACGCCGGTAAGGTAAATTGCCAAATTACAGTGCTCTCCACCACAGCAACCAGATTTTACAAGGGCTGCACATCCAAATAAATGCCCCTTGGCTACCCATTCATCTAACAGCTGGAAAGGTGACACTTGACATTTGGAAACTTTCCTGCAAAGATTGCTATAAGGCTTTCCCATTAGCTTCCTGGTGAGACTGTAAGGTCGAATAAGCTGCCTTGAAACCTGCAAAGGGTAACGGATATACTCTAATATCAAACCCTCTTGATTTTAAATTCTAATTCTCAAGCCACAACTATTCAGATTTTTTCCGAAGTATTCAATACATTCCAGAGGAAAAAAAGCAAGCGCTTTGAGGAGGAAGCAGTATTATAAATGAGGATTTTAAAAGCGACGTGTGTGTTTCTAGAGGTTAAAGAGGAAGGAGGCAAAAAGGAGGCAACACTCCCTTTTCCCCCATCACGGAGTCACCAACTTCACCATGCACTGAGAAATTAAGCAAGCAGGTCAGCAATTAAAGATGTTTCACACTCAGCATTTTCATAGGGTCTAAAAAGGCAGGACACAAACAGTGCTTTAGAGTAAGTGAGAAAAAATATGCACGGATACTAACAACAAGCTTTCAGTTGAAGTATTTTTAGGACATGAAATCAGACCTCAACAGCATGAAATTGCACAAACATGCAATCAGAGAGGCTTTGAGCAGATGGATGGGGGAGAAAGACATCGAGCTGTTACAGTCCCAACTTCAGTTGTTCCAATCTCTTTTTGTGGGAGAATGAATCACGTATCATGTTTCTAAAAAGTTCCTTGCGCTATGAACACACTCTTCGTCAGCTGGTTCTCCACGCATAGGCTGTGTCTCTGACGGTTCCTCTGCACCTCCTCTAGACTTACTCTAAGCTTGTTCTTATTCTACAAGAGTTAGGGCAAGCAAAGGTAACCATTCTCAGTTAGCTACGTGCTGGAGCACAAAAAGGGAAAATGCATTTACCAAGTTGTTCAAATCTCTATCCTTTAAATTTCATTTCTCGGGTAAATGCTTCTTTGTCTTATTTTCCTCCTTGCGCACACTGTTTATTTTTTTGCCTGGCTCTTGTGTCCGGTCCATCAGCCTCATTAGAGAAACTTCAGTTTTGGCGTAGCAGTTGTGAGTGTTCTGTAAATTGTTAGTATGCTTGCACTATAAAAATACTAATAAATGCCTTCCGTAGGTAAGAACCTTGGCAGTATATAATTTTTACTTTATACATTGTGGAGAGATTTTACTTTCTAATACTAATGAGCTGGGTTTTTTCCACCTATTATCCAATTAGGATTTCTACTGGCACTATATATTGTGCAGGAAGGTTTGCTATCCACCCTTGAGTCGAATTCAGAGTTGAGGGGCAAAAATATGTTGTTAGGATTTAAACAAGGTTAAGATAATATAAGAAAGCTGAGTTTAACTATCCAAAATTAAGGGTGTGTTGATATGCACAGCGTTTTAGTTTTTCAGTTGAATTGAACTGTAATGTACAAACAACCAGATATTCTTATTAGTTGCTCAAAATACGTATACTTAATCTAGAAATCAGTAACAATCATTTTAATAATCAGAAAAAAGTATCTAAAAGCAGACAAAACGGAAAGAGGAAAATAAAATCACCTGTATGTATTTGTGCATGTACCAGGAAGCTTGTTTTCCATCATTTACTGATTCCACAGTAGTGTTAGCAAGACCACCAATATCTCCTCCTGCAAACACCCACGGTTCACTTGTTTGCATAGTTTCTGGATCTACTTCAGGGAGACCCCATCTATTAAATTTGAGAGGTGCCATGGCTTCTCTGACTGTAATTAAAGTGAAAGACAAAAAAAAAAAAAAAAAAGAATTAATAGAAGAAAGAAAAAAATTGTTTCTAAAAAACTGTCAAATATGCTTTTACTTACCTAAATGTGAATTTACAACAAAAATTAAAAATTATTTTATATACATGGACACTTTGGAGTTAATAGAGGTTCGTAATTACTAACAGGACTACGACTGAAGTACAACATCTATTATATGGAATGGCTCTTCAGCAAAGGCAGAAAAGTAACCAGTCCCTCTGTGCCTGCAAAGCCAGACTTGTGTACAAAATAAATGCATGCAAATGTTGTAAGAAGTGACTGATGCAGCACAGGCACAAAAAATAACTTTTTTTAATAGTCTTTTGGTCACTCCCTGAGAACAAACTGTACATCCCAGAAGCTAGAATTCACAAAGTCATTTTCAGTGGTACTATTCATTTGCCAGGGGAAAAGTCCAGTTGATAGTGAACACTTCTGAAAATCCTATTACTGAACAGTACTAAGAATGAAAAATTAAATTCCTTTCACTCACAGCTTTGTACTGCACTTACAAAATCAAAGCATTTTTCTCTTGGGTAAACTACCATAAACTCTTGTGAATCTTAATATACATCATACTTTTGAAGTTTAAAACTGAAAAAGAATGTTTCTGACATAGCTTCTTGAAATGCATTTAGATCACTAGAATTTGCTTCCTGTATTTATTAACCCTCACAGCAGAAATGATACTCTGCTACTTTTTGACATGTGATTATTAAAACTGATAGAAAATTTTCAAATGTAACATTTTCCCCACTGGGAAATGTTATGCTAACAAAATTTTGGCTTTGACAAAGTGTGCTGGTTTTAACAAAAAGTAATTCCGAAAAAGATACATTTTAGTAAGTCAAAAACATTCTGACTTAATATTTAAATTCTGAACAATCTAAAAGTAAGGCTCACTTTGAAACTTGTTACCAATATTAAAAATAAAATTATAAAAACACGGAAAAAAGTCAACAATCAAAATAAAATGCTTACAAGAAGACAGCATCTTTTCTATCTTTATTTCACTGAAGTTTCTAAATTCTTGTAAAACATTCCTTAATAGAGCTTCATTTTTCATGTTAGAAGACAGCATCTATAGGCACTCTGCACATGAGCTAATACTGTCCTCAAAAAGAATGTAAATGTAAAAATAAATAAAATTTTTTTATACTGTATGGCAGTAAACAAATGGGATTAAATAGAAATAAAGTGTTCAGAAAAAAGTAATATTACTGCTATATTAATGATTTTTATTACGCAAAATTTTACTTTATTGTTTGCTTTTTAATTTTAACATTAGAATTACCTTTATAATCATACAACACTCTAATGTAGCTTCATAATGACAATCACATTTTAAAATATTTTTAGCACATCTTATGCAATGTATCAAAATGATTCATTTTTATATAGCTTTAACTCTACAAGAACAGAAGATTCTAGAATAAAATGCAGCTTAACATTGCTGTGTCCCTCTGGGACATGCCTCTAGCAGATGCAGATTGCCAAGGTCAATTAAACTGATGTAGTTGTGCTGTCATATACGCAGCCTAAGACGAGAATGTGTCTCCCACACTAACGCGAGGGCAAACTCCCAGTACTGTCCAAACGCGCACATAGCAAACTTGAAGCACATAGCAAACTCGCAAACTTGCAACGCATCTTAGCAAACTCGAAACACATCTTTCTTGCATATCGCCATGATGGCATTTGCTTCTCCCTTCATCTCCAAATGAAACATTACAAGAGTATCTCAAAGCAGAGGGCTGTGCAGAATCAGCGGTAAAACACTAAAATGGGAAGGAAAGGCAGACACTGTCACCTACTTGTCCCGCCCCCACTCCTGCTCTCACCATCCACATACAAATAAACACAGGACTCAAATCCAAAGTGGTTTTTGCAACTGGTTCAAAATCCAGAATAGCAGAAGGTGGTTTGGACCTAGAACTCCACATCATTAGCGCTCTTAAAATTCACAGACACTGCAGTAGCTGAACTGCCATCCGGGAGTTAGTATTTTAAAGCTCTTTGAGTTAGGAAATTCATATATAGAAAAGATACAATGAAAACAAATACTATGCATGTTTAGCTGCTTATTTGCAAGGGAAAGACTGTAGCGGTTTTTACCATCACATGTGTTTAATCTATTTACATGACTTACTACTTGCATAACCCCCCAACCCTGCACACAGTTTTAGCTTACGTTGGCAACAACAGTATCTGCCTAGTAATAGAATTGAAAACTCGGGAACTGGTTTCCTTTAAAAATACTTAAATTACTGAACGATCATACCAAGCGCAACCTTCAGATTAAGACATTTTCAAATGTAAAAAATGAGGGTTTTTTAAGGAAAGTGCTAATATTGGCTGATAGTAGCTTTATTATGAATATTTCAGTAATATATATATAAATCAATACATTAACCTTTTCTGCATGTCTCAGGCTGTACCTCAAGAAGGCTTTTGATCATATTATACTTGTCGTATATAGGATAACTTTTTGCATGCAGTGGTACCATCCCAGCATGTGGTCTAGACAGTTCTTACAAGCTAAATACATATAGGCTTGTAAAGACATGTTTGGAAACCCCCCGAGTGAAAACTCGGTGATGCAGGGTTTGCTCTTGGGGATTTAATAAATGACTTTTGTTTCTCTGAGACAGTACTGAACCAAGGTAAAGAAAGGTATTAGAGGGCAACATGCTATTGCAGGTGTAGTTTTTCAGACAACATAACGTAAAACTGAAACTTTTAACTAAATTTAATTTTGTGGAAAAACAAGGTATTACTTCTGGTATCCCGCATCTACTACAGTCCCCAAATCTATCTCAAACTTTGTTTCGTGCTAAAATAGCTGTCCAGACATAATTCTACCGAAAGGTTTTCGAGCACAAAGAATGCCCAACATACTCCACTTGAAACATCTCCTCAGGGACTGGGGATTCGTTTGCCACATCTCTATTTTTACAATTAGGAAAGAACATTTCCCTTGGGGCAAGGTCAACATGGCATCCAGAGGCTATTTCCTTCTGCCTTTCTTATAACCTCCAAGGTAAGAAGAAATAAAAGCATGATATAAAAGCATCTTCTGTAAGAATTACTGATGTCCTCACAGTTTGGATCTGGCATCCAGTGGAGCTGAGAGGCCGAAGGGATCTCTTCCCAGGCTGCCCGTAGGCAGAAGGGGAGAACAGAGACCTTCACCAACCCGAGCGTCTTTTCTGCCTCTTCAAGGGCGAGAGAGACTCTGAGCACCAGATCTGAGTCCAAAAGGAGGTGACCATGACTATCAGTTCCCTAAACTGCCAGCCGCTTGACGCTGAACAATATGCAAACAGGATGCTCAGTGTTTTTGCTGGTGTTTGATTTAGTATAGGGCTAACAAAAAGAGTCCTTTAAATCTCTGCACCCTCACACACTTTAAAGTTTAAAACTAATACAGCTTTTCTCTTGAAAATTCAAAGTACAACCCTGTGGCTGTGCTGCATTCTCCTCCCTATCCTGATGAAATAGTACATATAATCTGAAAAAATTCTTTTGGATGAAAGACAACATACAATCAAATTATTCTAACGCTATCAAGTGATGCTAACACAAAAAACAACAAAGAAAAGCAACACTACTGAATATATATTCCACATTTGCTATCTTCACAGAGCAAATAAACACAAACGGAAAGCAGCAGCAAATTACATCACTTGCAAAAACAATATTAAAATATAAGTGAATACAGAAAAAATATTTTAATTAACAAAACAAATCAAATGGAAAAGATTCCTCAAATAAAGCTTTAACAGTGAGTCTGTGTGTGTTTGACTGCCATGACTAATTATGTATCCATGTAATGTGCGTTCAATTTGGGCTTATTTAAATAGCAGAAATGCTCATTAACTGCAGTATATCTGTGAAGCTTCAATAAACAGTTTAATGGTTTTTATGTTTAACCAATTTCATAAGTTCCTGTAATTTTGGCTTTAGTAGCTCATTAATGTTATTTTTGACATCCATCTTACAGACTTCTTTTACAGCGAATAGTAGCGTTACTTCAGGGAAGAAAACCCCAGTATACCGTGGAAGCGTCTCCCGCTCTCCCGCACAGCCGCGGCTTCCACGGGCACAGCGCCCTCGCTGCTGAGCGCGCCCGCGAGCCGGGCGGGCGCCATCCTGCGCCGCCGGCCTCCGCCCCGCGCCGCGCCGGGCCGGGCCGCGCCGGGCCGAGCCGGCCACCAAGGCCGCTGCCCCGCGCGGAGGGGAGGCCCCGCCGACGGCCGCCTCCAAACCGCACGCTGCGGATTCAGCGCCTGCCGGCACCGAGTAAACACGTACCAGCGCCTGCCGGGTAACGAGCAAAATCTCTGCTTCGCATGGAAGTGGCCGTAGGAGCGACGCTGAAACCACCTGGGGATTTGGGGAGCTGGTGATCGTTGCAGGCCCTGCAACTGTTGCACTCAAACTCATTCAGTAAAGCTATTTCTGGTGAAAAATCCTACTCCCAATGACTCAGCAGGAAAACTCCTACCTAGTTCAGTAGGAATCTGCTGAATCTATATAAATTGCAGCTATGTAATGATCAAAAAGGAATCTGATGGCTAAAACTCTATGCTGTGGGTGAGAAGCAGACGCTGTGCTACCAGGGAGACACCAGGCGATCCTGGCGGGCATCCCCGGCCGGTGCCGCACAGCCGCAGCTCTGCTTCCCACCCTCCCCGTTTCACCGGTCAAGGCCCCGGCGATCTGAGGCTGAAGTAATCTGGCTGGCTGACGAGGCTGCGTAAAGAAGCTCAGTGCTCTCGGCAGGTTCACTGGCCTCCACATCGCTTGAAATTCTGTATTCATACAATAAATATTAACGTCTTTTACACTTACAAGGTCAGAGATCTGCAGGCTCTTCGCCTTTCCCGAGCAAGTTCTTTCCGAACCCACAGAAATAAAAATAATCTAGGAGCGGGCTAAATAATAAAATCGTTAACTACTTGGGCAAAATTCATCTTTGCGCTACACAGAACTACACTACGGGTTAGTTGCACTCCAGTAAGATTTGGCTGCTGCAGTTCCCAAGCAAGATGACAGTCATCGTGAAAGTTAAAGGAAGATACCAGAAGTTAAGATCGAATCCCAAAAACGTGAAATAAAATTTTGCTGTTCAGTTACTATGCAACAGTTATGTACTACAAAAACTTAAGAATATATTTTGCTCATTTTTGGCATTCCCCCTTTTCATCTCTTAAGGAAAACAAAACAGACGTTTTCATGCTAAGATTCGCCAGCGCTCTGGAATGTGGGAGTGGTTCCTCCTTACTGCTGCCCACTAAACAGAGTTTTGAAGTAAACTTACATTGCCCATCTCCTATGCTGCATTAGTTTTGCAGTGTGTTTTGGACAAGTATACCATTTTTTCATGACTTCTTCGTGGGAAGTCCAGGTTCTCCTCAGAAATACACAAAAATAAATAAAGTCAGAACAAAGCAACAATGCAATTTTTTGCAGTCCAACAATGTGTTTCCCTTTTGTTTCTCAGGAAAATTACGTAAGAGACAGGCTATCCAAAGATCAGACTTAAAACCAGCTGCTCTGGTTTTAAATAGGATGTTGAGGCTGCATCCACGCAGTGCCAGGGAATACACAAAATTACATTTGTGTGTGTTGGGTACTGCAGTTTGGAATGGGGCAAGTACATGTTTTGGTATTTCATAATCACAAACCAAAAAAAAAAAGAGCAAGAAGATGAGGGAAGGTACAAAGTTTTCCTGCAGCTGCTTATGTAGGTCAGTTACAACGGCTTGAAGGCTTTGTAAGCTACACAACAAAAAAAGCAGCTTGTGCTTGCAAAATCTTTATTTTTCAGCAACAAGCAAAACCTTTCTCTTCCTCTGTCTTCAGTAGTTTGATTTAAACAATTTGATTTTTTTACTGGTTTCAGTAAAGGGCTAATTTATTTCAAATAATCTAGAGAGCAACTTTCCTGCCCTATTAACAACATCCTGAGCATAAAATGGACTTAGGAAAACTGATTTTTTTGTAATTAATGATGCATTTATATGATTCCCAATGGGAGGATGAATACTTATAGAACTGTTGCTTAAAAACATAATTAACATTTTATTTTAATAGAAAAAAAAAAAAAAGACTAAATACGTACTGTGAGTGTAAGGAACCTCAGCTGCAAATTTAATACTTACTATGCAAGAATAAGAAGCATCCTAATGAGAATAATAGACTGAAAATAGCTTTCTAATCTATGGTCCACTTCTGCTTAAGACAGCAGTGTGTCAAGGCTGTACTGAAGACTTTCTGAATTGGGGCTAAGGTCTTATTTGAAATGTTCTTGTTCTCATAGTTTGTTTTGGTTTTTTTTTTTAATTCTTACATCATTAACATCAGCATTTAACAATATTTATAACAAACAGGACAAATCCTGCTAGCCTAGCCCATACCAATATTGTATTCTCAGTTCCCAGAGGTGCCTTATGAATTAGGTCAATTGATAGAGCTCTTTGTTCATACAATTAACACGTATAATCAGCCTGAACTGCAGTCACTGTCAAAGAAAAATTCAAGCTGGAAGGGTCCTCTGGAAGTCACCTAGTCCTCCTCCCTCTCAAAGGGCTTAAAAATTTTTTAACAGAGTCCTTTTAAATCTCTGCACCCCTCCATCTGAAAACAGGGGCAACATCAGTCAAACCAAGTTCAAAGTTAGACCAAGTTGCTCAGGGCCTTGTCCAGTCAAGTTCTGAGTATCTCCACTTCTTGAATAGAAAATTTTGTTCTTCCCTTAAAAAAAAAATACAACG
Source organism: Rhea pennata (assembly GCF_028389875.1). NCBI lineage: Eukaryota > Metazoa > Chordata > Aves > Rheiformes > Rheidae > Rhea > Rhea pennata. Next base: position 20,818,721 of record NC_084670.1, read on the forward strand.
GAAATATAAGATGCTTTGGGGTTTTTTTTTTTTTCCATTTCTTTCTGTTATGTATGCTGAGATAGACCAGAGATTTGGTTATAATCTAGCTCATTGGTGCAAAATGAATTTCACTTTCATTAGAACATCTTACTCAAAAAATAAAGATTTAAAAGCAACCAAAATGGGCTGCTCAAAAGAAGCACTTTATTTCTACTTTAGTTCCTTTTTATTTTTGCAATTTACAAAACAAATGTCTACATTTCTTGTACTTTTTTCCTTTATATTTTGATTGCTATTGCAACATAGTTCCACTATGTTGGCCACTGTACTTCCGTACAGTGTGAAACTGAAGTGTGATGCTCAGCTGCAAGGTAAATGATCCTTAATGTAAATGTTCTAAGATTTTGTTCCCCTCCCATTTTATGTTCCTATAGAAAAACTTGTAACAAGCCAATTTAGTAGATGAATGAGTACCAAAATGTGCAAGACTGCACAGTATCAGGACTAAGCAACACAGTAAGTTCAAACTTTCAGCTGAAGCAGTTTGTAATGTAGGAGAAAGCAGAGCTACTCCTTCACCATAGGGCCTATGAATCTCAACAAAACACGCTGATTAGATAGGCTAGTATTTGATTTACCACTGAGGTTTTAGAAAATCTTCCCAAAGACTTCTACATGGAGGGTTTAGAAAAAAATAAAACTTTTTAAAATTCTCATTCAAGTCAACTCCAATAATGGAGTTACTCATCAATCTATTAAAGATTAAAAAAAAATCTCTTCTCTCTGATTCCTGGGGTTTAAACTGAACCATGAGGCATCAGCAACATAGATACCAGACTCTTTATACATCAAGGCATCTCCAAGTTCAATGGGTGTCTGCTGGAGAGTCCCAGCTGCTCCTTCTCTACCTTTAGAGCCTGAGAAAACTGCACAACAGGAGCTAGCACTGAGCAATTAGCACTGCAAGTACCTGGGTGCAGCTGGGGTCTACACAAATGCCTAGGCTGCAGGAAGCAATCAAAACACAACAGTAATATACTCAAAACAGGAATGCTTCTGGAATGAACTTCACATATTCCTCAAGAAATAATTTTGATCCTTCTTCTTTACTGTAGTAGAGAGTTTAGACTATTCTCATGGCTGTCTGATGTCCTAAATTCATAAAACAGGGGATTGAGGAACAGGAAGTACTGAGCAGCTCACTCAGATTCCTCTATCCTAAGATTCTTCAGAGGGACCTACAATTTATCTCCATTAATAATGTTTTATCTTTTTATTAAGTCAGAAACTTACAGAAAACACTAGAAAATATATTAACCTTCATTTAAAACATATGTACAGAAAATGTAGTTGTGAGAAGTCACAGATTTTATGTGCCTGATATATGTCCACAAACATTGGTAGACTTTGCTTAGATTATTACAGATTTATTATTTTCCTTGACTGAAAAGATTCACAAAGCCACATTATGTTATAAATTTCTGAAATTCCATTTGGGCTGGCAGAAACAGTGTCTGATCACCAAATTTACCTGTGATCTCAGCATTCTGAGAAGTGGGAGGTATATGTTACCTGCCAGGTCCTGTATCAGAGCATTTATGCCCAAAGAACCATGGCAACACGTCATGGAATAACTCATTGGCATGACTGCACCCTGGAGAGGATAGCACATGGATTACTAAGGCTTTCAGAACCTAACCTTGATGAGCCTCTCCAGACTGAGGAGCTATTTATTTTAAGTCATTCTGCCTTCTGCTGAGTCAGTGGTTTTTACTTTCAAGTACCTTCAATGTATGTGCCCAAACTCTTTAAATCTAACCTAGTGTCAGAGGGGGGAAACACAGACTGAGCTCTGCTCAGTTCTACTCATGTTCTTAGTTGTACTCGCGTTCTTAAGTTTTCTTTCTGTTACACCTGTAAACCTTAAGTCTCTGAAATGCCATCTATGTGCCAATTTCTGTATCTTTACTATAGAAGGATGTAACTGTTAGTTTTTAAGCTTGTAAAGTAGAATAAATAATGAGACAGGGTGAGACAAGCACAGGTGAATGCTACAAATGCTGTATACAGAACAGAAGCCACAGTCAATCTGCCTATGTATAAAAAATTCGTGATCAGCTAAACCAGAATAATGATTCCGTCTTAATTCTTGCTTAATTCAATAGGCAAAAAAGATTTCACAGTTTAGATTAAAGTTGCAGTGTAATGAGTTTCTCTAAAGTTAATTAGTGAGACTAGAATAAATCCCTAGGATCATTCTTTGATATCCCATTTACATTGGGAGGAAAACGAGATATATACTGAGCAACTACACCTTTAATCTGGGTTCCTGCTCTATATGGTGAGATTCAGGAAACAGAATTGCTTTGTAAATCAGACCCTTAGTTTTGCTTTATGAGGTATAACTAAAGGACAAAGAAGTTTCTGTGAATACGACCAACAGTCACAAGCTGTGTAACCTCATGAAGACGCATTTCACAAAACTGCCAAAAGGCAGGAATTGCCCCTTAGCCTGCTACCTGACTGGGGCAGAACCTGAGAATCAAAAAACGTGAACATGTTTTATTAGGAGGGTTTTTTGCTGTTGTTATTGTAGCTTTGTTTCTAAATGTTGTCATCTTTTGTTTACTTTTATCCTTGACAGAACTTACTTTTCATCTTTGTTTAGTAATAATCAGTGCAGCTGGCGCCCTCCAGTCCTGCAGATCCTGGCATGCTTTTGAGATGTCAGCTCTCCAGCCTGATTATGGGGTTTCCCTAGAGTCATGGCATGTACTTTACATGCTATGACAGGGACATGTTCAGCAACTAGTGATGCCACATTACGTTATCTCTGGAGAGTAACCTGCTCTGGCAGGTGAAATACAGTACATTAATTAATTCAATAGCAGCGTCATTTAGAAGGAATAAGAGTTTGTAAAATGTTGGCAAAAAGAAATATGGTACAACAGCTGAACATCCTTTACAAGCAAGTTTTAAATAGAAAATTGTCACTCAGAATTTCAGATTCTCCTTGATGCTGAAAGAGCTTAAAGGGACTCCTCGAAAAGCAGCTCTATACTTCCTGAAAACTGGGTTACTAAAAAATTTCAGAACTCTGATGATGGACAACTTATAATTTGCTATTAGCTTCAGATAACTAGCAGTTTTTGCACATTAAGAAATTCCTTTATACACATATGTCTAAAGGCAACTCTTAGGAAAGTCAAGCAAATATTTTTTCCTTGACAATTTTACAATAAAATACTTAGGTCTCCAAGCTGGAAATGGCTGCAGATAAAATAAAAATCAGCAGTTTCAGAATGTACTGGTCAGCATTACCTTTAGTGTCACTTAAAACTGAACCAAAGGCACTGATCACCACATCAGCTTTCAGACGGACAACCTGATCCTCATCTTCTTTCCAATTTCCATCTTTGTCTTGTTCAGTTCGAACAAACTCCATAGCAACAATTTGTTCACCTCTAAGTACCACTTTCCGAGGGGAGAGGAAAGGCAGAAATTCACACTTCTCTTCTTTTGCAAGTTCCATCTAGAGAATAAAAGTAATAAAAAAAGAAATATTTTTCTGTGTTCATGATGAGTTTTGACTCCTGATGCTACCATACATTCTTATTTTGTAGAAGACATATGTCTGCGACATACAGATAGTCATCTTAACACCAGTTTCAGAGCCTCTGGTGCTGTTGAATCAATCGCTTCTAGACAGTGACACCAAGTAGATTTGCAAAGGAAATATTTTTCTGATATATTTTTTCATATCATTCTCTGTTACTTTGAATGCATGTAACTCCTTTGAGGGCAAAAGAGTAACCTTAGGTAACCATCTTAGCACTGGGCTTCTTTAAAAAGACAAATTAAACACACGACTAAATTGATGTTCCCCACGATTTTAAGATGGGTTTGTTACAATATATTGAAAACCACGTGTTAAAAACAATCTTTTGAGTGACAATTCAGACTTCAGATTTTCCGAATCCCTGCTGTGGTAAAACTCCTACTGAAATCAAGCAGCATTTTGCTGGAGCAAAGTCTTCAGGATTTGATTGTGTATGTTTATGCGACAAATACAATTTCTGCATACGTCATATCCTACCTGACATCACCCTTGCATGGTCATTATCAGTTCAAGCAGTTCTGACTTTACGACTTCTAAGGCCACTGTGTGATTTGGTAAGTAGGTGCGTCAGTGGCTTTTAGGAATTGACACAGGCTGCTAACAAAGACTTGGGTACACAGCAATGACCGACTCTTAATTAGCAAGAATCTGAAAAGCACACAAGTCTCTTCATTGCAATGGCCTCCATAACCTCATTATTTGTGTCTACAATTCTGAAGGGCAACAGAGACTGAAGTAAATTATGCATCCAGAGATCTTCTGTTCCTCTTTAAGCTTTTCCATCCCCCTTGTACCGCCAAAATGAGAAAAAAAAATAACTGAAAGAACTTTTGTAATAATAGAGATATATTGAAAAGGCTAAGACAGTTTCAAAATGTGCAGACTTACTGATAAATGCCGAAGTGCAAAGCCAAATTAAAAATCAAATCAAACACTGAAATCTGTGATGGTTGGCATTGCTTCATTTCCACTGGCAAATCCAAACCAAAATCATTCTAAGTAATTTCCTTAAAAACTTTATAGATTCCTAAGCCAATGATAGGATCACTGACATTCATTATATAGTAGCCAGAAGATATCATTCTAGGGCCTAAGTGTGACCTGAAGCACACAGTGCTCTTACGGCTGCTTCAGTTTGGAGATGTTTGATTTCTGGAGTTCTTCCAAGAGTTTAATAATTTTATCATATTTTCTAATTTACAGGAAATTCTATCCCCCTCCCCGCATGCAGGTGCAGTGCATCACTCTGACTTTACAGGTAATGGCACATGTACAGTAGATAAAAATGATTTATATAGAGACAAAAGTGACCCTTAGCCCTTTAATAAGCATTTATACATTTTAAAATCAGTTTTATTAAAAAATACCTTTGAGTAGATATCTTTTAGGTACTTAAAGAGCACAGTTTTCAGCCCTACAAAAATAAGAACAACAACAATCAATATTTCCTCTCATATGTGCTATTATTCAATTTTACCTCTTCTGGGACAGCCCTGATGTTAGTGAATCCCTTTCTGAATACCACAAATACGCGGCGAGCGCCACAGCGTAAGGCAGACGTTGCACAGTCAAAAGCAGTGTCTCCTGCCCCAAGTACAACCACAGTTCCACGTATTGATGGCAACGGAGAGTGACAGGCGCACATCCCTGAAAGATGAAAGGAAAACCCCATTTTCAAGTAGAGAAACCATTTCTACCTGACAACTCCCAAGTGTCACTATCAAATTATTCTGCTTCACTGAAAGACAGTTTTATTCCCATTTTTAAGATACACTCATATACATAATTTCATAATCTGGATCGTTAAGATGCAGCACCTGTCTATCCTGGAAGGACACAAACTACAACACATTGGTAAGACTGCAGGTCCTGTCAGGTTGACATTAGCATTGTAACATCTTTTCATTAAAATATTAATCTCATTCATTTCTCTCCCAGTTAAAAAAGTACATATTTTAATAAAGTATAAAGAATAATACTTCATAATTCTGTTAAAAAAAACTTTTGAGATGCTGAAAGCTTTGTGTAATGATTTCTCAAACTTTGTTCCTCAGTCACACTTCTCTACAAGGCATTGACACTATTCGAGTAAGACATGGTTCTCAGAAGCTACTCCCACAATATGACAGCAGAATATGATGCAAAAAGAACATTATTGTAATTCCTAGATATTCCAAGGGGAGAAAGCATTTAATCTATAGTGGTTTTCTACAAACTGTTTGCAAAAAAGTGACATCGAGAGAATGATTACATTATGTGTTTGTTATCCAGAGCCTCCATCCAATGATTCACTTACACAAGAAATTCTTACAAAAAAGTGAACTGTGTACTGCATGTACTTGATTGCACTTCATCATCAGTTTAAACACAACTTTTGATTAGACAAATCATTGCAATTTTAAAAATGATACCATAAACACTGTAAAGGTATGTTCTCAATGAGCCTGCAATAATTTCAGTCATGAGGGGTTAAGCTGACCACATAATCGCTGCACTGGAACTCAGCATCCTGTTATATAGCAGCAGATTTTCAAATGCAATTGTTGAAAAGCCCCACTATCCATCTAATTCAAGGATACAACATCTTAAATTCAGACTTATAAACGGAGGGAAAAAGGACATCCTGCTACACAGTTCCTCTCTCCGTTTGTCAAATGCTTCATGTATGGAAATGCTATCACTTTCCAATATGCACTGTTTACTCAATCGGCTTCTATTCTAAAGTATGCTCTCTCTAAACTTTTTTCTATACCTTGCCTTTAATGAACTTAATCCTCCACAAAAACTGTATATTGAGCAATGGAAAATGAGTAAGTGCAGCAGGGGAATGGCAGCTCAGAGTGTCCTTATGAAACTTCCCAGAAGGATCAGTCCCAACAGCGTACCTTAGCTCTTGGCTCCCCTGTTGGCAGTTAAGGTCTCAGTTCTGCTAGTAATTCCACAGGACTAGAAGGATGCAGCAAAACTTAAGAATTTGAAACATAACCCAAAGATAACGTGGACACTCGTAAGTTAAATTAGTATTTATATATTTGCGATGGGAACTACTTTCGGAGGATAGCATATTAACAAGTGAGATTCAAAACTTAACAGAAGAATCTTACAAGTGTGGGAATATTTGGATATGTCGACTGCTTAGAGAACTGTCACCGTAACATTAAGGGTGTAGTGGGATAGATCAGAATATAGAATGAGTATATTTTACTTTAAAACTCCGTGCTTTAGCTAGTGAGAGGTGGCTAGAGCTACAGATAGATCTCTTTTCGATGTCAGTGTTTCTCTTGTCTGTTAACTTAATTTTCCTAGTGTCTATTACTGTCGGTCAGAAAAGGGGATTTCTTCACAGTTCTTCATTTTTTTCATTGTAGACGTAATATATAAAATATCATTATATATCCTGGCAAATAGAGAGGACAACTTTGCAACAATTTCAAAGATGAGGATCCCAGTACTATAGATACTTTGGCAGGCAGCTAACAGTACATGAGTTCTACATGTTTGTACAGAATTCTATAAAGTATTTTTAGTCAAACAAGGGCAATTGTTTTGGCGGATTTATTTTTTCTTGGTTAATCAACAAATGTTCTATTGTGCAGATTCTCAATCTGTTTCTTTCTAGACATCTCTTTCTTCAAGATGACCTTTCCTCTCAACTCATTTAAGCTCACAAAAACAGACAAAAATAAACTATTAGATCAAAACAGCAAAGACAGGACAGATGGGATGCAGAATGGATAGATTTTTCCCTTTCTAAATATTTTGTATAAAAGGGGGTACTAAACTTTACGTTTATTTGCGGAATAATTAATTTGCCATAAGACAAATTCTTTAAGGTGCTGTTTGTGGAAAGTCTACTAAATAAGTAGACAGCCCTATTTGAAGCTAAAGTTTCCAAATGGTCCAAAGAAATCCAGTTTGTAGATGAAAAAGGTGCATACATGCTTAAATATGTAGTCACATGTGCAGTACTACATACTGCACTGTGTGTCCAGAAAACTGTAGATTGAATTATATTTTATTACTGCTTTGGGGAATCTAGACTGTGAGTGTAGTGTAGTCCATTCAGGTCCACCAAAAACACCTAAACTTGCAGAGCAAACTCAGTTATCTCTGCACTCGAAGCAAAGACATAAAAGCAAAAAACAAGATTATATTTCATGCCTGTGAACTGAGTGTTGTCTTATTAACCCCTAGCATACTACTGTTGTACTGAGTTCTTAAACTAGGTTCTTTAGGTAAGGCACTAATGCTTCTTTAAATGTGTCTGCAAAACGTGCAGCATGACTGATTTAGGATCAACATGCTACAGGTAAAATCCATTGTAACATACAAAGCATCCGCTTACAGGGTTTGGCAACACCTTCTTCAATATCAGATCATTTCAAGACCACCTTATTTTTACTATGTGTTACTTATATCAAGAGAAAAAGATTTACACAAATAAGAAGCTTATGGCACCTTCTGAATTTAACTTAACAAATGTAACTTAAGAGGGTATTAAAATGCCACGTGTATAATGTTTCTTTATTTACTTTACAGTCCCTGTGTTTGACCATCCTAACCACTCTCATTAGGTTGCAGGTCACCAGGAGAAAATCCTGCCTAAGACCTATTCCTTGGGAGGTGTTTCACAGTTCAATGTGCTGCTGTATGACCAGCTGGCATTTTGACATATCAAGAAATGCTAATGACTTACTGAACATGATTACAATGACAACATATCACACACCTGGTTTACTTGCCATTGCTACCAAAGGTAGAAAGTCTTTAGATGTGTAGAATCCTTGATCCATTCTCAGACCTTGGAATATAGCATCTCTTTTTGGTTCTGGCAAACCTAAAATAGGTATTTTAAAGTGATCAGAACTAGAAGAGAAATTGCAATGACAAAATTTCACATCACATACACATTCTCAAAACCTCCTCAATACAAGCAATTTTACAAAACCTCAGGTGTGAAACTTCCTAAAAGAACATCACAAACGACTGCATCTTCATGCTCATAGTCCGCAGATCACTGGTGCGTTTTTAATAGCACTGACACTTGAAATTGCTGGATAACTTGTGCATGTAGTTAAATCATACCAAAACAATTTTTGCATTTGCAAGAACAGGACATACAGGGTTTAAAAGCAGGGAATTTACTGAGGAAGACAAGACAGTGGTAAACTTTTACAGTATTACCTTCACACACATTTAATTCTTATTTCTGTGCATTGCTTTTGTTCCTTCCCCCCCCCAATACAGGTAGTGTATTGCAATGAAGCAATATTAATCATTTTAACTGATTACAAATGACAGTGTTGTAATTCTGTCTTACTTGTGAAAATGTGTATGTCATCATTTTGGGGGCATTCTTGATTGTTTTCTCAAAACTGCAAGGGGTCCTTACTGGCTGACATTTATCTGCAGCTATTAATAACACACATTTATGCGGAAGCAGCAGGACGCAGGGATACACTTCACAACCAATAATGGCAACAGATATCTTTTAAACAAAGAAAGTAGTAAAGGACATTTTCCAGTGGCTGAGAGTATCTTCTCATTGCCGTGTGAACATTTGGACAACACAGAAAATAGACTATTGGGCACAGAAGAGAAAACACTTTTTTTTTCATCCAAATGATCTCTCAGGGTGCTTTCAACAGGGCCTCAATTTCCATACTTAAATCTAAAAAATTGTAATATTAGCAAAGTACGTTAATTAATAATTACATGTTAAAGTATGCATGCAGTAGATGTTAACAGCTTTGCTAGGAAAACACGAGAACTGAGGAGCCCTCAGACGGGGCGCGTGCAAAGCAGCCCAAGGTCCCGTGGCGCTCAGGCTCAGCCGGCAGTAGCCGAACTGCCACCTCTGCGAGGCACGCCGCTGCTGCTGGAGAGCCCCGAAACACCAGCTAAGCGCCACCGGTGAAGGACGACTGCACTTGGAGGAATCCCGTTCCGATTAGGAAAGGCTGAGGGCCTTTTTATATTACTGAAGGAATTTTTACAAAGTTGCCTCATTGTAGTATGAGATCAGGGCTGAATTGTAAGAAGCCTTTGGATTTTTTTTTCATGAGTCACCTGATAATGAGGAAGTTTCTTAAACCTCTACATCCCTGACTGAAGTTACTGTAAGAAAAGAAGTACAAAGAAGAAAAGAGACTGAAAACATGGCCTCAGTGATTTCAAGAGTCTTACAAGCCAAAAATCAAATAAAAAGATCTTGAAATTTTTGCATTTCAAAAATCTCACAGTTTTGAGCACTTTCTTGATCTCTATCAATAAAAACTTTTATGACTCAGATGCTGAACAGCTAACTTTAAAAATACTGATGATCTATAGCTGAATATTGAGAAAAATAGGTAAGGAAATCCTAGCACGTACTGAACTTCTCAAGACCTTTGAATGCCATACTTCCTGGAGAGATGGGAATATCAGTTAATGCAGAATGAATAATGGATATGCTAAGAGGCTTCCAGAGTTATTTTGTGCTTATTGAAAGTACAATATGTAAAAAGCATTCAAGATACCATTTTTAAAACTGCATTTTTTTTTTCAATTTTTAAACTAACTATGCATATACTGCCAAAACATCTATGGCAAGAAGAGTCCCTCAGCGCAAACTCTTGGTGACTGCCTACAGGCCAAGGACAGAGTAGTGCAACTCCTGCTATTGAGATATCCACAAGTCAGCTCAGAGGCTCAAGAGCCTATTCTTGAGAAACTCTCTCGTTATTAGTGGGAGGTACAGTGTGAATTAAAAACAATTTCCTTTCTACCTAATACCTACTCTCTATTTGAAAACAAGAAACCCTCACAAACAAAATCTTCCACTTATTTTTGCTGTTTAAGTCACCTCCTCTTGAAAATGATTCTAACAGAGTGATTCATATACTTCCTACTGACTAAAAGAAAGAATAGAATTAAGGGAACGCTGCAAATGTCCATGGGTCAGATTTATCACTAGCTCAATGCCACTGAAATCAAAAGGAGTTGAATTAAGGATATACTGAATCCAGTAATGTTTAGACTGACTACTATGGTAAAAAATAAATAAATAAATAAAAAACACAAAAAATCCCTAAGAGGGAGCCAATATAAGTGACATTTCCTGCTATTCATACTATTTTGCAGAAAACTGGAGAAAAATCAATTTTGCAATATTTATATTTGAGGAAAACGCAATGGATTTTTCTCTTATACTTACAAACATCTGGCAGAGCTTCAAGTTCTTTCCTAAGCATCCACTGGAAGTTGTTCTAAATTATAACGTATCTCCTCTTGCTGTGTATTATTTGCCCTGCTAATAATTGCATTTATCTTTGTTAAAAAGGAGAGAACGAGTATGTCTTAAAGCCACTAGAGCAGCTAAGAAAGAGGCAGACAGGCAAGGACAGACCAAGAAAGAGATCAAAAACTGATAAGATCCACTTTAGAGAGAGACTATTTCATAATAAACAGCCACGCTACAGAAGTGCGCTTTACAGACAGATCAAATATTGATAAGTAGCCAACAACCTCCCAGGAGAGAGAACATTTGAAGAAAAAACAGCTTCAGAGAAAAAAAATATAATTTAGAGCAAGTAGTTTTAGAGAAGAAATAAAATTTAAAAAAGTCATCTATGAAAGACAGAATTTAGGTCAAAATAATGACCCAGAAGAGAAATTATTTTAAGATCCTTCTCCATCCAAGAGAAGTACTCTTTAAAGATGAATTAAAGAGATTCTTTAGCAAGAGAGAGTTCACAGACTAGTACAAAATAGCCAGGAGCCACTCAAGAAAAAATGCTTAGAAAAATATGAGGTCTTTCCCCTAGCTTTTCCACTCATGTTAGTTTTAGTCAGTTCTCTTTTCTCTAAGTCCACCTGCAAGCCATCTAAGAGGCTTTTTAAATTATTTATTTATTATTTGGTATTTCTTATCCCGAAACAATCTTAAATTATTCTAGGTCTTATGTCTTCAATGCATACCAAGATCTGGTAATAACAATTATTTCCTTCACCGGTAGCAAACAAGACACTATAAACACAGTTCTGCCATTCCAATGGACTCTGCAACCAGTTATGCAGAGCAGGCTGCTACAAGGCCGTCGGCCCTCTACAGTCAAAGCTCTGGATTTCCTGGAAATTCAACCCTTTTTGCTGCTGCTGCTGCTGGGGAACAAGCTTCTGAAAGAACTGATTTCTAAACCATACGTTGAAGCCTCACGGCCTGTAGGAAAATGGCACTTACTAAGAAAAGAAAAAGTAAAAATATCACAAAAATTACAGATTGCATGACAGATCTAGTTCAGTTCTGAAAAGATAACCTAGTCCATCACAGTTTGGGTCAGGTACAGCATAGAAAGCAACCACGTTGCTATTCCTGATTCTCTAGTTTGCTAGGCCCTGCCTTCCATCCCCAGATGCACCCCATGTCTCTCTCAGCAGGCATCATCCTCTTCCAGTGCAAAGCACTCCTTCCTTCCTTCCTTCCTTCTCCTGATCCACCCAACCTCTTCTCTCCAGTGGACTATAACTCACCGCCAGTGTCTCGCTCCAGGCTGACGTATCGTATACCTTCTAAGGGCATTAGCCACTATAATAGTGGCTTTGGAAAATATAGACTGCAACCTCCCATACTTACAACTGTTTTATACATATACATATACTTCTACTTAACAGGACATACACCGTGTCAGGGCTTTTTACTCTTTGTTTTCACGTAATACTCATGCACGCTAATCTTCTTAACCAGAAGTGTCAAGTTCATTATCTTCACTAAAGAAAGTCCTGTTATGGTCTCCTTTTACATTTACTTTCAGCCTACCTCAAAAACGAATCACTAAGTGATTACAGTCAATCTGTCATAGATGCACAAAGCAATATGCAAGAGCGATGCACACACAGCATAAGGGATTGGCCTGCAGAGCAATGCACCTAGCCCAGTTGGTTGCTGCACCAAATAAACCAAGATTTACCAACACAGCAATCAGCTAAGTCTGCAAAGGAAAAAAAACGCTGCTGCTATTACCATGGCTATTGCCAAGACTTGGGAAGGGGGAGCAGAGGCTCAGTACGTCTCTGTCCTGTTTTGATCAAATCCCTTCTCTGCAGAAACAGGAATGCCTTCTGCACCTAAACTCATTGTTTGGATTACTTAAATCTGACATGTTTGAGCAGATTTGCAGTTTCAAATGAACTTCTCAGCCAGTCTTAATAACTGACACACAAAATAAGCCCTGTGCCCTGGTAAGGGTCAAACAAAGTTTTCACTGGCAGGTGGCTGAAAACAAATCTCCAGACATAAAAACAGAGCTCAAGTTAAAGTGTAAATATACAGTAGCCTAAGGGGAGAAAACTTGCTACAAAACTGAAAGTTTTTCTTTTTTTTTTTTTTTTTCCCTCCACATCAAAACATTGAAAAGTTTTGTTTGCCTCATTTTAAATCACATTAATAGCACATCTTAGAAAAACTTAAACTTGACAAGGTAAATCAAGAAGAGCTGGGATCCTTCAAGCAATATTACCTCTCCCTGTATTCTTAAAACTAGAAGAGCTGTTACTAATGTGAGAGAACAGAGTTACCAAGATGAGATCTAGCCAAATTGTTTTTGTGAACCCTAATTTTGGAGTAAAAATGCAAATACAGGCTGGATTAAAACAATTTGTATTACAATACATTAAGTAAATATTTTTTAAATCTGAAACTGTCATTTTTGACATTTTTGTAATGAGTCTTTCAATATTCTCTCTTCAAAATGACATTACATTTATAATTTACCCAAATTGAATTCAAAACAAAACAGAGAAAATTGCTTTTGCTTGCTGTGCAAATCTTTTTTCTTCCTTTTTTGAACTAGCAAACCAAAGCTAATATCAAATGTATTCATTGATCATTTTATTTTCCCTAATCATAAATTTATGTGACTTTTTAAAAAATGTTTTAATGTTGTACAAATTTGGAGCATAAGTTAGAAATGCAGAGGGTGAGGAAGGACTTCCAACCTCTTGTCATCTCTGTGAAAACCTGCACATATGTTGCCCAGTTGAACAAGATTTTGAGAACTCACAATTACAAAAAAAAAAAAAAAGAAAAAAGAAAAGAAAAGAAAAAAAAAAAAACTGCGTGAGGCAGAGAAAATAAATATCCAAAGATTCCTCTTCACTAATCATGTTCCACCCTTCCTGGCCTCCACGTCAGAGATCTGCAGAGGAAGACAATACCAGGAGATCCCAGAATCAGTTAGAAAGCCTTGTACTGCTGGAATCTACTGAGCATGAGTAGAAAAAAATACATGAGTCTCATTACTATCTGGATGAGGGCAGAAGAAACACTCGATTAGCTGTGTATTTGCTCTGGCGGCACTGCAAGTCAGCTGAAATAACATTTGTGAGGCCAAGCCCAAGTGAGACCTAGACTGTTAATCGGGATAGGAAGCTTGAACACAGACCACCAATGAGGCTCCACAGGTTCTGTGCCAGCAGAAAAAAACCTCAACACCCAGAAAAAAACAGCAAAAAAAAACCTTTGGCCAGTTTGAGGAGTAGGAATAACAAGTTGTGCATACCCATGTAGATACTCCTTGGAAAAAGAAACCATGATGGGGAGAGACTGATAACAACTTTAGAGGGGAATTATCATGGTCTGATAAGCTATTTATTAATATTTGTTTTTTCTTTGCTGTTCTTTTTTTTAAAACTACACATTAAAATAAATACATAACTAACATAATTGCCATCCCTAAGTAAATTTGTAAATCCACCAATTCCCTTCTAAAAGTGTCCTTTTGAACTAACAGAAAAGGTTAGCATACCTATTTTGTACCATCTCCCTGCCTTTTTATGCATTTATCTTTCTATCTGTCTCCTTGTGTTCCCATATACAAATATTTCAGATATAACAACTGTGTCTGATAACATTCTGACTTGCCCAGAGATGTACGGACATGGGTAGCACATGCGAGAGAACAACTACAAAGGTGCATGGCACAAAAAAGGAACGTATTGTAAATTCTAAGCACGTAAGCATCCAGCAATATTCTTGAACGCTCTGTTCTTCTTCAACAAGTCTGGTCTGGGGAAATCGAGATCAAAACCTATGTATATAAAACAGTTTTACTCTGTGTCACACAATCCATGAATCGTATGAATTGGCCCATGAATTTTAATACATTATTTTCTTGAAAGATTACATTGAAACAATATTCTCTTAACTGTCAAATTTACAGTTTTCTCTAGACATAATATAAACTATTTGCATTTGGTGGCATATTCTTTATCTATTTGTTTATAAGTCATATTTATTCATATCAATATCGATAACCTTGTTTTCCACAGATCAATTTTAACCAACATTTTAGATGCGAGCTATGCTGAAATGCATTACCCAGGCATGGAGCCTAAGCCATGCCACACAGCTGATTATACCAAACGCACAATCACCAGAAACAGAACAGAAGGCTAGTGGTATCTAAAGAGTTACTGTCTGTACGTTTTTAAAGGTTTGCTCCTGAAAGATGAAACTCTCAGTAAAGTTGTAAACGCTCTGCAGGTGCTCAGCCTCTCTCAAGGTCAGTCCATTAGTGATTAACACATTAGCAAATACTTTCAAGGCTTATATTTTTAAAGGATCTCTCTCATTTTGCTAGAGAATGCCCTCCCCCTTTTATTTTTTTTTTTTCTTTTTTTCCCCCCAACAGCAGCAGCTTTGTTACTTCCTGTTGTGAAGTTCAATAGAGTATGTTTTCTAGGTGGTTGATTTTTTTTGTTGTTTGTTATGTATGTCGATGGAGATAAGTGTTTTAATTACTTTTTTAATGTCTATGCTTTTGTATTTTCCTCCTCTCCCCCTTTATTTCCTGCTGTTGAGATTACTGCCTCATCTCCACAGCAGGTGGCTCTTTCAAATTTGTTTTCTTTGTAAGCCTGGTAGATTTATTTTGTAATATAACTGCTCCTTTTTACTGTTTCTTATTAATGATTTCTTTACTTTGGAATAGGGTGTACTTGCAAGGTCTGTAAGAGTAATTCCCTAATGATGGCTAAAGGCTTTGTTTATATAAAAAAAAAGAAATATAAGGGGAGAAAAGTAAAAGAACTATAAGACACTTGGGTTAGTGATTTCTCACCCTCAAGTTCGAATGAACACTGTGTACAATGTGCGTGAAAGAAGGCCCTCCACATCTACCAACAAGACCCATATACAATTGCTGCAGTGCATACTAGCTGGACAGTAATGTGCACACCATAGTATTTTTTTTTGAAGTGTCCAAATAATTAACTGAACCTTTAAGTAACATGGTCCGTAGAAGAACTTAAATCATTGTTAATTTTGATCAAGATATTAGGATCTAAACTCCTAACAAATGGCATTGAAAGAGCAGGAAAGAAGTGGCCAGATTAGCCAGAACCAAAGCTGTTTTATAACCCTAATTCTCTTTGAAGACCGTTGTCCAGTCCCTGTTTAGATGTGGACAACATTTTTCAGGAACCAGGCATCAGAAACCGCAAATGGGAAGAGCGGCCAGAATTCATAACCAAGACATATTTGTGACAGAAGTTAGAATTATGACCATGCAATCAGTGTTCTGTGTCTGAGCTTGAATGACAAAACCCTGCACTCTTATGATCTGTCCTCATAGCATTTAGTGATTCCACTATCAGATCAGCTTGACATCTATGTGGAGAGAAATGTCCAAAGGCAAATTATAACTTTTCAGCCTCATCAAATCTAAAAATAAATTCGATCTCTAATTTGGTTTTGTCATAATTAGTCTAGGAT
This sequence comes from Rhea pennata, assembly GCF_028389875.1. Classification (NCBI taxonomy): domain Eukaryota; kingdom Metazoa; phylum Chordata; class Aves; order Rheiformes; family Rheidae; genus Rhea; species Rhea pennata. Next base: position 20,835,073 of record NC_084670.1, read on the forward strand.
TTTTTTCCAAGGCTTTAGCACATCTTCCACAGTCTACTTCTGGTCTTAGTTGTTCTTAGTAATTCTATTACTGTCAACACAGGGGACCTGGTCCTGCACTTAGAGTATTATTGGAGTAACACTAAAGTATGATTGAGGTAATGTATTTTAGTGAAAATCATTGAAGTGTTTCAGGACGATTACGCAAAGATCTAAAGCAGCAATGTGGTGATTTTGCAATCCTCTATCTGGATATTCAGTTAAGCCACAAAGACTTAACTATCAGCGTGAGCTGAGCACTTACCCTCTAAAAGCACTCTTTTCAATTGCATACCTCAGAACTGAAGCATATAGTATTGCCAAGTATTTTTAAAATAATTTTTTTAAAGGACACCTTTGAAGAAGTGATATTAGGTTGGACAAAAATATACAGTTTCCTAAGTTAAGGAATAGACAGCAATTCTAGTATTTCTTCTCAGGTTAAAATGTGATAGCCAAAGTAAGGTTGCCAGTAAGTTAAATGGAAGCTCCTTTGAAATGATGTGCTGAAACAGAGATTACAATGAAGTAAGCCTTAACATAGCAAAGGGCAAATGCAGAAGTCTGCTTACCTCCCCCTTGAGTTCTGTTCTGCCCAATATTGTTTATTGCAAGACTTGAAATACTGAAAGTTTGCTATGCATCTTGATTTGTGGAACATAAGAGTTCTGTAAATTGTAATACAGAATACTGAAGAACATCTGCTGTAAAAAAATAAAGTGGAATATTGCTGCAAACCATTCTTATGTCATCTTGGCAACACTTACTACAATGGCTACAAATCTGAAAAGGTCACTAGCAAAAATGCATTTAGTAGTCCCAGCCAAATCCATCTCTAACATAGGAACGTGCCATTCCACCCAGGAAATGAGCTTTCTCCAGTCTACTTACAACAGAGCCGGACTGGATTTTCAGTCCTGACTGGAATCTCAGTCACTTCACACAACTGGCATAAGCTGTCATTATTCAGGAGCATCCTTGACCTGACATAGCAGGGGTGCTGAAGTTTAAGATTTGACAAGCTAATGTTGTCACTTCCTTTCTCTCTTCCTTCTACAAGCATGTTCCGAGCACTAACATGCCAAAGGAAAGACCCAGGGGGCTGTATTTCCTCCAGACACCAGCCAGATACTATTTGTCAGCTTGATACACTGCACCTCACTAGAAGAGCAGAAACAGGCGCCAGTGCTTCCTCTTGTCCAGTAAATGGTGCATAAGTGAACTGGCCAGAAAAGCAAGAAGATCATCTCCTTGGGGACTGCCTGTCAGTAAACTCAAAGGACACAAAAAAAATCAGTATCTCAGAAGCAACAATAAGCTGGAAAGAGATTTTGATATAACATGGCACATCTGAATACATATAAGTAAAAGCAAAATAAATTGGATGGAGAAAGAGAATCTGGGAGCAGCAGACTCCTAAAATAAAAGAAAAAGTGAGAGGAGGAAATATTACAATAACTGTATGTAAGAGGAATGATAGTCTTACCCCAAAAGATTCATTATAACATACCTGTCTAATGTGTCCAGTTAATAGGCAGTCAAGCTGGCACATGGAAATGATACAAAACCAATGAGAATTTTCAAAGGGAAAATGAAATGCTGGCCTAGAAAAGTATTCTTCACGTTAAGCTTTAATTTCAAAGAAATTGAAAAAAAAAAATCTTGAAAAGCTGAATCAATAAAAGCTACATATGGTAAAAATGCAGGAAGTGAGTTAAGATGAGTGCAAATCTGAGAGAAAACATTCATAAAGAAAAAGCCACAAATGCTTAGCTGGCATCAGAAAGAAAAATAAATACTAGGCCTCTACACTCTGCTGCAAAACAAATGTTGATTATATATCAGCGGCGGGATATTCATCTTGTGAACTATGCAGGGAATGATTAAGTTAATACTCTGGAATAAATGCCTTTGGTCGGATCTCAGACACTGTACAGTGAGGCAGTTGCTGTGAAGTTGATTGAGACAACACCAGCTTGCACTAGCAAGTCCTGTACTTTTGATGTAGCGATATAATAGCTGATTAGTATTAATGTATAACAAATATAAGCTCTGATTTTTATCTTTTTTCCTAAAGTTAAAAAAAAATAGTATAGAGGAAAATCACAGAAAAATTTACCTACAGTCATTTCTCTTAAACCTGGTACTACTACTCTGTTGGATGCAACTTTGATAGCATCCTGAACTCTATTCAAATATGACTATAAAACAGTATTGCACTCCATGTATTAACTGTATTTGTCTCAAATACTCACAAAATGCAACTTATTTGAGTCGAAGAATACATACATCATATGCACGACTGCATACAAAGTACTAGTCACAGAAAATACAACTCCTTGGTTGTTCCTATTTTTAAAATGTAACAGGGTTTCATCCAAACCTTTTACACATAGATATATATTTTTCTAAAATAAACTAGTCTTGAGTGTAAAACAGAAATGTTTTCCAAATGCTACTGAATAATTAGCACTCTACCTGAAATTTCAATGTAAGAAACAAATATTGTTTCCTAGTACTTTGAAAATCTGTTATAACATACTATATTGTTTGATCTCGAATCTTAGAATATTAATACAGCAGTTTTGTCCACACAGAAGAACAGAAAGATGCTATAAAGATTACTCAGTAATTACTTCCATATTGTTCACCTACGCTGAATTTTTGAATCACTTCAGGTATAGCATCTCTACGTATATTTTATAATAATGCCTCATAAAAAGAATTCTAAACACTATTCATTTTTCTGCAGCACAGATCAACGACTGAAAACCTATCATCAGTGCATTCTGATGAAAAGGTAATAATTAAATCTTTTTTTGTCTTCTTCTTCTACAGCACATTATTTGACCTATGATAAAACAACCTATCAAATTTCCATTTATTATTTCTACCTGAAGGGCTTTGCAGCTCACACAAACATAAATCTCTATTTGTCAGATTTAAACTGTACCTGTCCCAGCTGCCATGAGGGTTCATAGCTCTTGTCCCTTAAAAATTATCGAATAGCATCAAGCGACATAACCTCTCTCCAGCCTTCACTGACCCTTGCAATCAATAATATTTGTAACCTGTATGCGCACAGTTAAGTAGAACAGAAGCCAGGCACTATCCTAGTTAACCACATTGAGCTGTGATACTACAGCCTGCTCCCTTGTGTTTCCTGTGATCAATTTTAATCTCTGGACCAAGAATAAAAGAATGCAGCCCCTTGTTTCCAAATTCATCTGAGAAGGATGTTATAGATTTGCAGGTTGGCACAGGGAGCAGTGGATTTAATACAACCAGCAGTTCAAGGAATAATACATCTCAGCTATCATTCTTTCTCATTACCCTCAGTGCATTTTGGGTCTTCAGAAGACAATACAAAACACATGAAAATACACATGTGATGGCTTAAAGAAAGCGCTCTCTGTTAAAATACTATCAGGTAACAGCTATTCATTACAACTGTATCCACTACCGCCACTATAGGTAAGGTGGGATCGGTGATTCCATTATAATCACTTTGTTTAAAGGTTTATAAATAGACTGCCAACATTCATTCCTTCTGAAAAAATGTCATATATAGTAAATTAAACAGAAATCCCCTAAAAGTAATAAAGTCTAGTTCTGCTCCATTAAAATTAAACAATTATTATGGAAAGAGTGAGTAATTCAGGTTTCTGATGGTGTTTGTTCTCTTACCTCTGAATTAATTTTATTTAAAAGAAGGCAAATTTGTCAACCAATTAGGCTAATTAGACAACTGCATCTGAATGTAGAACAGGAAGAAAGCAACTTCAGAAACCTACTACCATAGAAAAGGCGCTTTTTGAATCTGTCACACTACCAGAATGCATGTTTCCAGAGTTCTTTTAACTGCATATTTATAGGCTTGGCAATACTGGCTCCCCGACAGCAGTTCCAATGCAGTGAATCATCTATCAAAACATTTGAGAAGACTTTCTTACTCATTTCTTTAAAGCAACGTTCTGAAGGGCCATTTTCAACATGATTATGTTCCAGTGTTCAGTATCAATTAAGAAAAATAGCATACAGAGTTTTATAATTGCATGTGAATAAGTATCAATCGTCAGAGGCTTTATCTTCTCAGACTGCCACATGCTGTGTATCAGTATACTGTGACAAATATGATGTTCCTGTAACATGCTGGAGGGTCAATAAGCTTTCTTACTGAGGTCACTTACCCACTTCGCATTAGTGTCCTTATCATTAAGCACATATTTATCTGCCTTTCCTTTAAAAGGGGGCTGTAGCAAGGGGTTTTATGTAAATATTCTCTTACGATAATATTCTAGTACACAAGTAGACCAGGGGTGCATACTTTTACATGTTGGAAATAATTAAGCAAGATTGTACTTTGACCTAACCCCATGTGAGTAAGGGTCAACAACAGAAAAATAGTCATGAAGTTGTCTAAGTTTTCTCTTTTATCCATTAACTAAAGGTGAATTCCTTTCCCAGCATTAGCATATGTTGTATTTCAAATGAAACTTTATTTAACAACAGTCTTTCTTAGCTAATTACACCATTTTTTGTCAAGTGCCTGTGTTTTTCTTGGGTGTTTCACATGCTGCTGACAGAGTACCAAATCAGGTACTTTGGGCAGAAACATATGCAGTTGAATTTCAGATATTGTAAACCACTATCTGGAAAATAGATATAGAAAAGATGGTGAAAATCTTCCAGATGCTTTTTCAATACCCAGCATTCAAAGACTTGAAGAGAAACACTGTCACTGAAGACCACAGATCATGGACTTAGTCTGTGGGTGCAGAAATCTGCAAAGACATGTACAAAAGGCCCTTCTTAAGCTCATTTTTTTGTGCAGAGAACTTGTACCTCCTAAGTTAGGCAACTACCTTTTGTGATACGCAAGGCATCAAACAGGTAAGAATCTAAGTGTCATTTTAGCCAGTGAAGAGGTGGCCACATCCAGAGAACTACATTTCAGAATGTTAAAAACAGCTGCCTAAAATAGCCTATGGCCAATGCAGTGAGTATTCCCAAGACAGCATCTGCTTTCCCCTGCCTGGCACAAGCGTTTGAGCCATGCTAGCATTGGGGCAGTCACACAAACATACCAAGGAACGAGCAGGGTCCTGAAAGCTGTCTTAGTCCATATTTTTGTAGTTAGAATCCTAGGGCAGTAAGATTCTCTCCCAGTAGAGTTTGAAATGGTAACAAAAACAAGAAGCATCTGATCAATAAATAGAAAATCATGTTACACAGTCCCAAAAGATCCCTCTAACAAGGATTTCTCTCTGAAATGTTCATGCTTGTCTAATGCTGCTGCTTTTAATCCTCTCACACCAGTTGGTCCTACGTGCTTGCATTAGCACTAACGTAAAACAAATGAACATTTTACACAAGGATATCCACTCTCCTCAAGTAAAGGGGTTAATACTAAAGTAAGCTTTAGGAATGTAAATTATTTTCCCAATGTGGCTGGAAAACTACATGAGTTATTCATTTAAAAATTATTACCATATAAAATCATTATTATCTCTGCAGTTAATGTACAGTTCACTGACAACCTTTTGGCCCATTACAATTAAGAAAAGCAGCATCTTTAATGAAGTTACAAAACACATTGTTTATTAAATAGCAAATTGTATCTTTAATTACTTTAAATATTATAATCCAATGAAAAATTATTTCATAAACCTCAAGACAAATTATGTTAGAGATGAAGTATGCATTTTGTTCCTCTATGAATCCTAAACAGCACTTTTAATTTGCCTACAGGTTTCTCTTCTATGTAAACTTGTTCTTGAAATTACTTTCAAGTGCCTAAACCCAATGCCACCAGCATAAATTTAAAAAGTGGGTTGTGCTATTCCCTTTTCAAAACAGATTTAGCTTTTGACAGATATACAAATTGGCATTCTAGTAAATGAAGCTTTTCTAATAATTTTCAGGAGGTAAACCAAAGATAGGTTTTGGATGGGGTGCCAAAATCAGATTTACTGAAATAAAGACAATTTTGGGGTTCACTATAATTTATTATATTGCTGCTCTATTCTGAGCTAAGCAGTAACTTTGTTCAAAATTCTCAAGGGCTTTAGGGATATGCCATAATGCCAACAAATATATACTGAGCTAATTTTAATATTCCATCCTGTTTATACAAAGTGATCTGTGCGCATTGCCAAGACACCTTTTGCTGTCTGTCCAATCTCAGACTTCCCTGCTCAATGTCCTGACCACCATCTGGAAAAGGCTGAGAGTTTCACAATTAACTGGGAACTAAAAATGCTTAACTGTTCACCACATTAGGCCCTTCACTATGCTTTGGACCAAACCACACAGAAGCCCATATAAAAATGCATCATCATCTGTAGCATTAACATGAAACTAATATAGTCAGCTTTGCTTATGTCAACATCAACTTGCCTTTGAATATTTTGACATTATTTGAAAAGCCTCAGTTAGCTATAAAGCTTTCTAAGACTAATCAAGGTGTCAAAAAAGCACAGAGACTATTTTCAATTCCTTTATGCTAAATATTCTGCCACATTCTGTCTATATACTTTATCATAAATATTTTAAGTTCTCTAAAACTGAGGATAATTATTCACTGCAGCACTGTAATTGTAGAACTGCAAAAAAAAAAAAAAAAAAATCCCTTCTGCCACAAGGGGCAGTATTCAACACTTGATATTATAAATATATAAATATAAAATACAAGAATTGATAAAATGCTGTTTAGAGTTTAAACAAAAATACCCTGAAAGTCAGAACATAATAAACATGCATACTTGTACAATTAGTACCAAATCTTGTGCACATGGAAACTAGTTTGCACAAGATAATTAAGAAATGTCAAAGACACTAAAGATTCAGTCAAAACCTTAATGCAATTTTCCTCTGTTCTCAGGAGATACTAGTATTTGAAAGTGACTTCTTAAATACCACTAGCTATAGTTATAGATGAGTTCTACACATAAAAACAGTAAATCTATCTCACTATATGTTACTTCTACTGTAGTTGACTGAGAACACATCACAGGCACTTTTCAGTCATGATTTTCTCATATGCCTGATACTGGAGCTCCTTAAGTCCACGTAAATGTCCAATCATGCAGATGGGAACTTAAACTTTGCACATCCATTGCTCTATTGACAAAATTTTCTTTCAGGAGTTCAGCCTCAACAAACCAGTTATGCCAAATCAAACCCTTCACCCCTGTATTTTTAATGACAACTTAAGCTAGTTTTGCTTCACATAAAATTAGACTATGCCTGCTTGAACACTTGCCACAGAATGACTTTAATTAACTTTAATAGCAACAACAGTTGTATGAAAATGAAGGGACTAAGACAAACAGAATCCTCTACTAACTAAATCTACCCATGCTCACTGCATTTTGGAAACCACCACTTTATCTCTGATTGTAGTATATATGTAAGCAGGAAACATGTATTCACTAATGTATGCAAATGCAAAATCAACACTATATATACGTGATGAAAACTGTCAACCTGATAGCCGTGCACTAGTAGCCACATTACCAGGCATATGCCCACATACAGAGTCGTACCTGCACGGGCAGGTCTTCACAAGAGCTCACACCCTCATATTTATTTTGGGAGGGATTAGGATTATAACATCTCTTGAGCCTGCAGGCAAATGCTGAGCAGATATTTATTTATGAGACAGCTACATTTTTCATGGTTACCTCTATCATCAATTTAACATAAAAGAAAAAGCCATTTTCAAAGACTCATGGCTCAGGAACAAAGGAATGGATTAAGTTACTTTTTAGAATATATGAATGAGCAAACTGTTCAAAAGTCAAGAAACAAAACTATTTCTAAATGCAATCTTTTAAGATTAAAAGACTAATATTGATGCACTGTGGGGATGGTTTGAGGGACTTGAATATTTACTGATTTATTCATTCATTCATTTACAGAAATAGCTTAGCACACTGTGCTGAATCCAAGACTCCCAAATACATAGGTGCTACAAAACAGAGGAATATCGTATAAAGATAATTCATCTATCCAGCTAAAATGACTTAAAAACCTAGATTATCTTAGAAAGAGAAAAACAGAGAATGAAATGTTCAGCAAATGGAGCAGTCAGAAAGATGCCTTAAATGTAATGTTATGACATTGATAAAGAAAAGAAGAAATAGAATATTTAAAATTTCTGAAGCCTTGTAATTAAATGTATAACAAATGCAGCATGCAGAACTCCTGGCTGTACTGCAAGAGGCATAAAATTCACAAAATGAAGGTTGTGGTATTACAGCAACACCTTCCCATTTTCACTGCATGTAGAAATGCAAATCGGTTTAGCAGACAGCAAGCTATACTCTACGCTTGGCTGCATGAGTTATTTCGATACCAATAGTAATAAATAGCACTTACTGTTTGCAGAGCTTTCTGTTTTCAAGGTGCTACACAGACAGTCAATCCTCAAAATATCCGGATAACAGATAAGCATTTATCCCTGCTTTACAGATGTGCAAAGAAATTTAAGTGATTCGCTTAGGACCATACATTAGAAACAGATAGCGATGGCTGCTGGGCATTCACACAACGGGATTTAAAAATGCTAGAACAGTGGATCTTTCATAATCAGAAATGTTATAGTCAGGGAAGCATGTAGACTACTTACTGCTTAATGCAAGGTTAGAGTGAATATTGCCTTAGCAATTCCCTCCATGCAATGGGCACACTGCGGGCACCCGGACTACCGGGTCTGGCAGAGGAATCAAGATGCTGAGGGAACTGGCAGAGGTCCCTGCAAGGCTGCTCTCCGTGATCTTTGAAAGGCCATGAAGATTGAGGGAGTTCCCTCATAACTGGAGATAAGAATTAAGCCTCCAAAACACAGACCCTTTCCAAACTCCACAGTCAGAGCTTACTTCCACTGAAAGACTATGCCAAAAAGATTCAACATTGTCTTTAATGATTAATGCATGCAAGAAAAAGGACAACTCCATATCGTTTACTATTCATGGAGTTTAATCATATCAAACTATTAAAAAAAAAGAAAAAAAGGGGGGAGGGGGAAGGCTGGGAGACTTTGTCAGTGATGACAGAGGCAAAGGAGGCTGCAGGCAAATGATGAGGCTGCTGACGAGGCCCAAGGTACCTAAAAAAGGCAGGATGCAGGAGACTACTGGGCGTTACACGAGAAATTGCTGTAGGTGAGAGATAATAGAGTGAGACGCTGACAACGCTACAGATAGTGCCGTGAAAAATGTTTGCAATTCACAGGTGGTTAAGAGGAAGTGATATGAAAACCAGCCAAACTCCACAGACCATTGGAGGGGAGGATGGGGTACCTTTGGGGAAGTCAAGTCTCACAAGGCCAACTGCACTTAGGTAACTGTAATTAATACCATAAAAGATCAAGATTAGGAAGGTAATGAAACCAGAAATGCCAAATTTTGAGTACAGATGTAGCAAGACCAGGATTAACAAGGGAAAAATAATTAAGGGTGACTTGTTTATTCCGGAGGGGGTTATGACAGAAAAAGGAGTGTAAAGGGGCAGCAAAAAGAAGGATAAAGAAATGGGGAAAATGGAAACAAAAGCATGCAAATCATGCGAGCAGTGCTGTCCCAGGGCCCGTGCCGGCCATCCCACACTCCGTCGCCGCAGCTGGAGCAGGGCAGCGGCCGAACACGCTCTCGCGGCCACGCAGCCAGAGTGGCAGCCAGCCCGGCGGCGGGGGGCCGGGGGCACCCGCGCAGACAGACTGAGCGTCCTGGTACCACCGCGGCTGGGCCCCCCGGGCCCCGCAGCAGCAACCTGCCACGCGGTGACAGAGCACCTCTGCATCAGCTACCCCCACACCAACCCATCGCCTGCCCCATTCAACAACAGTCCCACACTTTCCTTTTTCAGCCTTTTACTATCGATCATGGTAAAGTACTGACTTATGCAACTCTTTTCCCTTGTTTTAAGGGGTTGAACCATATCCGCAGGCCACACCAAATCATCGCTATTTTGCCAGTAACCTGTTTACAGCAGACACCAGGCAGAAAGACTGGCAGAGTATCAACAGTTGCTAAGGTGGGCAGCTACATCGTCTGCCCTTAGAAATCGCATGTGAACACTAACATTAAAAACCCAGGAATCCCGCTCTCAAAGGGCTCGGCAGAGAGCAAATCAGCACCAGCACCTAATTAGAAGCCTCCCTGTTCTTGCTAGCTACACACCGAGTACGAGGAGTTCAGCTGCAGAAGCAGAGAGGTTGGTGTCCATTTAACGAACCAGGTCTTTGAACGAGATGGTCAGCTGGTGTCAGTACAGATAATGGTAACTTTCCTTCATGATTACTAGTTTTCACTACTTGATTTTTTTTTTAATCTAATTATGCATCTTTCTCTTACCTGTCACCTAGCAACCCTTAGCTACGATTTAATTATGTTTTGAAATAAACAATATATTGGATGGCATAATAATATGCTTATTCTAACTGTCAAAGTAAGGTAATTGAAATCAGTGCAAAAATCTTCAAAATATACACATTTCCCCATTTTTCAACTTACAACAGTGGACCAGTAAGAAGAGATATCTACACTTTTTTCAAATTTAGATGTTACTTATTTAGTTTATGTGACAAACAATAACTTACAAAGAATAGAAAAGATCCAAATTCATCAAAACACATCTATTCATCTGTTTTTTTCTTTGAAGAAAAAAATGATACTTATTTTGCTAAAGGAAGAAAAATTTTGAAAATGCAGCTAAAAGGTACATGAGCTTTCTTGCTTTATTTTCCTCACTTTCATTTTTATCATTTTACCCACATTGCTCATTTCTTTCAGGTTTTACGTCTTCCCTAAGCTTTATTTTTTCTCAGTTCATGCATTCTATTATATTTAATTTTCTTCCTTTATACTTCCTTAATTTCTCCAGTCTCACTTCCTCGTGGATATGTTTTTCTTGTTTGCCTCCCCTTCATCTCCTTGTGTTTTCCAGTTCTCCCTGCCTCTCTCCATGTTTTTCCCCTTCAGTCTTTCTTCCCGGGCTCATACTCCCAAGGTTGCCTCTGGAGCAGCTTGACACGAACCAGACACAGACCTGCTTGCCGTCAGGCTCAGGGGCTTATCAGCCTCCGGGAGCTCTGGACAAAGCGTTTTCTCATTCATTACTTACATCACTACCTTAAAAAAAATCCAGCAGATCTTACAGCACTTTAGGTCAATACTTTGCAAAATAGATAACGTAATAAAAAATGAATATAACAAAAAAGCCTTTTCTAGCAAAGTGGTAACTCTAGCAGAGTAGTAGTGTCTCCCGTGCACTGATTTTCAACGTTTTTTTTAAGGCGGATTAACATGCCTGTAGAACTGGCTCAGTGAAGAAGTTAGGATGGTCTAACAGCTGCACATGGCAGTATCTCCCACCGACTGCTGTACTGCAGCAAGGGTGCACATGGCAAGTCTATGCCTGATACCAGCAAAAAATTATCCCATATGCTTTTGGCAGATACCCATTGGCTTAATATTCTACTTAAGCAAAATATACAGCTAATCTGTTTTTTTAGCATAAAGCAAGCCCGTTAAGCAGTTTTATCCTGTTGTCACTTTTCCACAGGCTGCCCGACTGCAAACATTTACACTCGTACGGCATTCCATGCACTGTAAGTTGAAGCGCTGTATCAACATTGCTTGTCGAGGTAAAACCTGAATCAAAACCATATCTGCTCACCAAACAAGCTCCTCACCAAGCAAAACTTGTTCACACAGCAACATGCTGTATGCTGCTGTAGACACAACCACAAATGTCACTGGAATTAGTTACACCACGTAAAGCAAAGTGCATGCATAAGCTTTTGTGAGAACAAGGCCTAACATATTGTTTTTAACATAAAAATGTTTTACACAACTCCTCCCACACTTAAAGCTGCATCCCTAATTATGGAGTGTGGAGATCTACTATAAGTGATTGATGTTGTTTTGAATGTTGTTATGGAAACAAACAAGTAGAAGTCTCTGCTTCACGTACAGACATTTGAGGCAGATTTTACAGTAATAGTTGGTTTTCCGGTGTATAAGCAACACCACCATACGGCCATTAATCTCTACCCCAAGACTATGTTCTCATATGCCACTAGTTGTTAAAATTAAGGTCTTTCCAGAAATGGAGCAAAAATCAATGGACTTGCTCCATCCTGTCACTGGTCAGGGAGAAACAAATGTAGCCATCTCAATTAGGAGATTAATATTCTTAAGAAAACAATGTTTAAATCAAACATGAGTTGACAAATCTTGCAATTCTCAAGATTCTCAAGAACACCTGTCCTGAGAACGCCACAACTATAGACAGAAATTTATAAATTTTATACAAGAATTTATGCAGGTTCACATAGAATGAAGCAAATATTTAAGTACAATTTGTATAACACTAGTTCTGTATTTAATGTGTGATGTGGGTACCTTCCATACAAAAAGGAGACCCACATTTCCTAAAGAGTTTACTATTCAATTAACAGAAGTATTTTAAAAGGTTGTGAAAGAGATGAAAAGTGAAGGCCATACGAAGAAACAAAATATGAAAAGGGTGTGTTTTAATAAAACAATAACATAGTTAATTTAGCTTCTGTGGGAGTTAAATGACCTGCATGAGCCAGGTCATCATTCCCCTCCCCCCTCCCCCTTTTTTTTATGGATACAGAATTAAACTTCCCTACTACATGTCTGAATCCAGCTCTGCTATTGTGACTGTCTGGTCTCCCCGCACATAACAGTAGTGCTGTCTATCCCACTCCTTTGTTTATTCTCCAAAGTCTACTGTAATTCCACAAAGATCTTGTCTGCCAACACTGGACCTGCCAAGAAGCATTACTGATTAGCTTAGCTCCAACCTTTTGTATTCCTGGACAAGCTCCCGAGCAGATAAAAGCATTCTCCTCAGTATCAATCCCAAAAGGAAAGGAACACTCATTTTATGATGGACTGTGGTATCAAACAAATTACATGTAGATATAGTCACCACCTACTCATACATCAGTGGAAAACCAGCGGCTTCCTGCTTTGCCCATCCTTTTGTCTGCTTCTAGAGCTATGCAAGAATCAGTCCTGGATTTGCTCTGATAAAATCTCAAATGTACAACAGTCCTTATAGGTGGCTATTTCCTAGCTGCTAAACAGTATCCAGATATCAGCTGGCCTCAGAGATGCGCACCTTGATGTCAAAACCTTTCTTGCCATTAAGGCCCATCAGTATACCTCAGGAATACTGGCTGCCTTGTTTGGGTTCAAAGCACATTCTTAAACACCTCACAAATTGCGTGCACACACACACACCAAGGTCAGACCGCTTCCCTTACTTCCTTTAGGATCCTTAGGAGGGGAATGGAAACTGAACCTACACTCATCGTCATCTTTAGCTCTTGAGGCCACTGCTGATCCTAATTTCTCTTGCTCACGATCTTGCTCTGAGCGCCTGCAATGTCACTCTGGTTCAGGTGACAGGCTTCCTCATCCATTCCTGACCAAGAACCACTTCTGCCTCGGAAAACACCAATAATGAGCCACTTTTGACAAGGGATATTAATGCTTCCCTAGTGCCCTTCTCTGCATCCCCAGGTGATTTCTAACCACTCTTTAATGCATTCCCATTAGTTATTCTGCAGCTTTGGGGACACTTAACACAGACCCTGCCTGAGCATGTACAACTACAGATATATTCTCTACAGTCCTTCTAACTTTTCTTACTGCTAATTCAGACATCAGGCTGGAATCTAGCTGAAGGCAGGACTTAAATATTCCTCTAAATGAACAGGACAACAGTTTGTCCATCATTGAATAAGTAATGTAAAGTGTCCTTAGAGCAAAGTATTCAAGAAGACCAGCCAGAATAAACACTAGTCTTTCGTTCTAGCTTGTTTGCCTGAGTCATGCTTTACAACCTTTGGGCCAAGTTTTTCCTTTTACATTAGATATGAAAGCAATACTTTTTAGATGGCAAAAGAGGTGAACCACAAGACCTGTAAAATTACAGAAGGCAGCTAATAAGAATATTATAAGGTGGGGTTTTTTTTAGAGGTGATAATTGCAGTTATTTTTGATAATAAAAAAAATTGAAATTAAGATTTGAATTACACACAACTGTAGTCATAGGGCTGTGCTTCTAAAATCTCAGCTGAGCACTCGATTTTCATCTAAAAGTGAAACCAGGGTTGAATAACCAGCAGCCAATGCTACTCTCCTACTGTAAGAATAACTAATACAGAAGGAGTGAAATGAAAAGAGCTGGCAATGCATTTCCCCCCCAGCATATCAAGCAGGTTTTCATATGGAAGCAGTGGTCATCAATCACTACCTCATTACCAACCTGTCATTTGGGTTTAGGCTAAATGTATTCTGGCTTGCTGCCATACTAAATGTTCAATGAAACATCCTTAAGGCTCTCTACAAGTTCAGCTGAAGTCGCACATGCTATACATCAAAGAGGAACATTAGCGTTATCATAGCTTAATAAATAGTGCCATTCTGGCAATGTAATCCTATGTTCTAGAGCTATCTTCCATTCCCAGTATTATGCTGCTTAAGTAAACAATCTTGCTGTCTTGTGTGAAGTTTATTTAGTGATAAATGCATGCAAAGATAATTAGTCATACTGTTACAGATATACTTCCATCCCTGCTCAAGAACATGAACAAAGCTAGCACAAGATTTTAAAAGCACAAAATGACATAATGAACTCTATCTTGATGAATTAGCTCATAATTCTTGCATACTGTAGTTTACTATCCAGGATTTAAGTATTGCTTCCTCAGAAAACTGTGATGACAGTAGAATGATCCCAAGTCACTACCTTTTGAAAATAACATTGGTTTGAATACCTTTGGAATGGAAGATATCAACTAAGATGAGGGCAGTGAAAAAGCTGTGAATACTACTTGCTTTGGGAATTACTCCCTGTGTAAATAAGGAGACTCAAAATTAGCCATTCATTTCCATGCACACTTGGAGGACTGAGTCCTGAATCCGTTTTCAGGTTTAAAAATGCTGATAGAAAATTCATCCAGATTATAAAGCGGAAGAAGCCTCAAGAGGCACCTTAAAAACAAGCCTAAATTTGCACAATGTTATATATGTGAATCAGTTTGGCCACTGAAAATTATTTTAAAATAAAGTTACCCAGAAATTTAAGAAGAATCTTTTGTCCTTGTATAAAAGCTTTCATTAACATAAAATTTGTCACATGATCAAGCTGTACTGTTCCATAACTAAAACATCAGAAATACTCCAATTTGTTCAGTCATGGATTAAGCATACTGCAGGAAAGCTGTCTTGATCAGTAAGCTGGGCTTGTGCTGTGCAAAACACAAACTTAAATGACTGCTTCAAGCCCTTACCAATATCTGACCAGTGTTCCTTTCCTTTGCATATTGAGCTAAACAAAACAGGAGCTGCACCAACCCTAGATGAGTACAAATGGTAAGGTAGAAAATCACATCAGTCATTATCCTTTCCTTAGCAGTATAAGCAAAACAGCACATGCCAAAGAGTGCTCTCTGTATTTTTGTAAGTCAGGAAGAGCAGTCAGGAACACTTTGCAAGAAGTAAAGAACGAAAGCTGAAGGGTACTTGGGTTGTCTCATTCCAGAGGGGGGATGACAGAACGTGCCCCCTTCAGAGCGCACGTGCTGCTTGACGTGCAATGCTGGGCGTGGAGTCTTTCTCCCACACCCTCACTAAGGCATACATACATGAGGAAAGGCAATGCACTTGTTTAACTGTAGCTCTGACAAATTTGAGAGAAAGGATACTAAGAGCTCCTTTGGTCTGAACAAAGCTTGTAATATATATGCTTAAATCACTCTCTCCTTTTCCTATTCTGTTGCCTCATCTTCTAACCCACTTAAAAAGAGGTGAGTCTTAGGACTAATTCAGTTGTCTGTGCAGTCCTGGAAACCAAGACCAGGCGTTCTGTATATGCATTTGGAGAATGAATTTGTCCTTATAACTTCAAGTCACCTTGCTTTTTGCTTGTCTATAGTAGCACTCCTGGGAGAAGTAAGAGTTTACTTTGTGTAGTTCCTCCTAGGACTGGAAGGACAAGGCACCATAAGGTCTGCTATTTACTCTTTCTCTTTCTACATTTGCACAAAGGGCCAGGCATCAATCCTGCAGTTAATACTGTATCACAATATAGGTTTAAATGCTTGCTAAGATTTAATTAGGGCCAAACGCTAGGTACAAAGCACACAGTTTCCATCAACTATCAACTGCTTTGGTAGCAACTTTGGTGGAAACAATATCAGAATTCTTATTCTTAGAAGCTGCACATTTTTAGTTCGTGCACTTTTTTTTTTTTCACAAAGTTTCTAAAGAAAAAATATGCCAAAAAGAATACACTGCATGTGAAAATTTCAGCAGATCCTTGGCAAAACCAAGACTGTTCTCATAGGCACTAACCAGTTGTGTCCCTAGTACTAAAATTAATGTGTTGGTAACGTAGATGTCTTTTACAACTCCATTAGCCAGTTCAATTTGGAGACTGAAAGTAATCATTAAACACAACAATGAAAAGGGGTATTCAAAATATGAACCAGATAAAGCTATACTACCTTTTCTCGTTTATAAAGCTGGAAAAAAAATTGAACTTTGATACAGAACTCAACATCCATTTGTTAGTTTATTTTTCATTTAAGGATATCCACTGTGATGTGGAGTAAAGCCATGATTGACTCCATTTTCTCTCAGCAATCCACACACCTCCATGGTTTATTTTTTTGCTGAAGAAAGTACTTCATCTCAAAATGCGTGTAGAATGTGACATGCAGTGTCTCCTACAGTAGATTCATTTTGTTCCACATAATGCCTGCCATAAAAAGCATACAAGCATTCCTCCTTTACTAGGAGGGCATATTACCTAAAGAAGGAGCTGGAATCAAATACGGTCCTGTTGATGGCAACAGGACTTCATGTGATTACAGGACTCTTCATGAGTCTCCCCTTCTCTTCTGCACTCAGTTGCTCAGATCTTTTTCAGCTGCGTCAAAAAATTTTCATTACCAAAACATTTAAAAATAGCTTCATCTAGTTCCATAATGAATAACTTAAAGTTATATTTAATAGCTGCTGGTGAACTGAAAAGAATTAATTGTTCAAAAAACCCTGACTACCTCATGGAGAAAGATGGATTTGAAGGTGCAACTGCCTAAGCACTTTAGGACATCATATGCTGGTAAAGCAAACTGGGAGCTGACATGTCTCTGGAATTTAAAGAAACAAGCTCACTAGTTATGAAAATTATTTGAATTTACACTGTGACTGTGGTGGAGGACTGGAAATAAAAAGCAAAGTCCTCACTCTCATGCTTCAATTCTAGCTGTTATAGATCAAATATTAAAAGCATAATCTACCTGAAATGGGGAACAAATACTATTATTTAGACATTCTTCTTTTTATTTTTTTTTCATTTTCCTCTAGACTGCAAAGAATGTTCCAAGTTCCAAACCCTGGCTCTAGCTTAGTATTCTCCTGCATGCATATGTTAAACACAGATTAAATAAGAAATACCTTAAAACCAACAGATGCTGCTTTTTAGAATCTGTTTTGTAATCATATCAGACTAAACTCAAAATTGTTTTAGACTTTGTTACCAGTACCACCTTCCTCCTTAACAACAAGGATAACAAGGAAAGGTAGAAAACTTGGGGTTTTATATATACACATATATTTCTTTATAAAAGAAACCTCCAAATTGGCTTGCAATTGGCTTGTCATCTTCTATACCGGATAGCATATAGAGTCAGTTGCCTGACAAAGGAATTTTCCAGGTCCATCAGTATAGAAAGCCTCAGATACACAGTAATTCTTATAGCATTTGCTTCCAAGTTTCATCTGGGCTGACTAGACTAAATCTAGACTAAATTGCTGGACATCACTATAAACCTACTTCCTTAAGTCTGTCTCCAAAAATGCACGAGGGTCAGAACCCTGCTAAAGCTCAGAGGACTTAGTGCCCAGCTGTTCTTTCGTACATTCTCCACGTTAGCATGTGCTGCAGAGATAGTCTTGAGACCTCATGGTTAGCAGGTTTCTCTAATTCCACTCAACTTGTAGGTTGAAAGGTCACTTTAATGTAGTCAGTTTGTGGCTTCCACATTAGAGAAAGGGAGTTGCTATCACTGCTGGAGCTCTATTTTATGAAATTTTGTGACACTAAAACCAGATGTCCTATGCTTTCATAACTGCTTTAAGTGTTGAGCACATCTTAGAAAAATAACTCCTAGGGCCTGATGAGAGGAGGAGCCAACTGCTACATGAACAAGAGAAACTTATAACTCAAAGCCATGACATTACTCAGAGACCCTAAAGAACTGGCTGAAGGTATGGGTTGAGGACAAGACTAATTTCCTCTTCTTTCTATCTCAGAGATACCATGAAAAGAGAATTGAAGATAAAGAGACTTTTTTTTCTACTCTATAACTCCCACTGTAGAGGTGCCCGTAAGATCAAAAGAAGATGAAGAACAGAGCAAAAAGGGCTGTATGTGAATGAAGCAAAGACCATGAATAAAATCTAACAGGCTCTTAAACAATACTTTCAACAAACAAAGATCTCCCTAAGTAACTAAATACAATGCGATCACTATGCAGCCCTTCCTTACACTAAAATTGACAGTCAAATCAAAGTGTGCAAATACATTCAAGGGATAGAGTATAACATCCAATTTTACTAAAAAAATGGCAAACCTTATCAAAAATTTTACTAAGTTATATTTTCTTTTCCTGTCAGGAAAATGCATCTCTTCTCTGACTGAAGCAGCCAAAAGAAGCTTACACTGGGGCAAGTAATCGGTTCCCAAGCCTAAGAAAAAATATTTCAGATGCTTATTGAATCAGACTGAATAAAAAATTAAGAAAGCAGCTAAGATCACTTTCGCTAATGTGGGAGTTGCAGCACTCCAACTTGTTTGAAAAAACATTGCAGTTTCACGGAGATGAGTCTGCACCACCATTAGCTTTACGTGATCCGGTGGCAGCCCTGAATAGCACCAAGGGCCCTGACCCTGAATCAGCATGCACAAAAACGTAGCGCAGAAAGAACAAGAACTTCACCCAGGGACAGCCTGAAGAACCACCCAGTAACTACAAGTCTAATCTAGAAGTGGGGAAAAGCAAAGCAAAAACCCAGCAAGTATTCCTTGTTCATGTGCAAACATGCAGCTTACACAGGGAGAAGAGAATTAAACCTTTGTTCACATATTCACATTTACAGCAGACGTTACAAGCATTCATAACACTACCTTTTAATGACTTTACAAATGATGATGACAATGACCAATTCAATTATACAAAATGTGGGAAATAAGTTAAAAGTCCTTACATATTTTCTTCAATATGTGTTCACTGCTTTAGAGAATATCAGTAAATAGAGGTGTTACTTAAGTTGGGATATATTTTTCTTAGAACGGATTATAGTTCATTTATTGCAATTTTTTTTTAAATCAAGATTTTATTAAAAATCAAGATTCTACTTTACAGTAATAGGCCTTATTCATTTTTCACCTGCATCAATTAAGGTAATTGGTGATTTTACAGACCTTTTCACATCCTACTTTGAAGGGCAAATCCAATCTCCTGTATTACATATCACAAGGCACGTTACATGTAAAAGGCTAGAATCAAGCATACTATGACAATCCCAACTGAATTTTCCTCTTTTCAAAATTGCATCAATAGTTTTTCCACTTTTATTTTAAAGGAGAAACCTTTCCATACATGCAGTTTGAACAGCTGTATATGATGCAAAATAGAAATATTTAAAGGAAGTTCCAGCATATTAAGTTTAACCCTCATTTCTGTCTTGGATGATAGATGCAAGAATTCCAGCTGAGTTGATTTTATGAACCAGTTAAATGATTTGTATTCAGTGCAACATTAAAAATCCCCATGACAAAGTGAACAAAAATACCCTGCTTGTGACACATCCTTTACAAGTAATGTGTTTTCATTTTTCACATGTTGCATCTCATTTATTTTATTCAGGCACACACAGTTAAATCTGCAAGATACGGCAAGCCTCCAATACCTTTGAAATAATAAATCATTTCTTACAGATGTTTTCACCCACTGCAAGGCTGCTGCTCATTAATCAAACATTATCAGTTTCTATCAGTGCCCAGTGCTAAACAGAAAAGGCACCTCATTTTGAGTTTTGACTTTAATTCACCGGTTAGTCCCTGACCCTTATACTACTGCATGCTTATTAGAAATATGGAAACCCTTACTGCATGGTAGATTCTACTACAAGGAATTTTAGGAGTGTTATATAAGCACAGGCATTTTTTTTCTTTGAGAACTAAAAGAAACAAGTCAAATTGCTCTTCAAATTGGCAACAAAAATGCAATCACATTGACTTCAAAGCTCTCTTTTCCAGCATGTAAGTAAAATGTAACCATGTAAGCAAATTATTTCTAGATACATCTTTTCATATCTGAGATGTTGAAATAAATCTATATTAGGCACTATGCAAGATATGCCTTTGATATTTCTGATAAATTATTAAAATTTCATTTCAGAAAACACAAAGTTAGACACAGTACATCTTTAACAGCACAGCCCTATGGGGGAAAATTTGAAGAAAATGGTACAATGTGAGTGTGAAGTTGTGTGATAAACATTTTCATCATCCTTGCGATCATATAGAAATTGCCAGACTAACGCCAATTATTCCTTTCATAAAATAAAATTTGCACCAATTAAATGGTTATTCCAACTGTTGCATATCTTTGGGAAAACACTGGAATAAAAATGAAGCTTAGAGGAGGTGCAGAAATTGTTTGTGGTTCAGAGCAAAGATTTTTTTGTACCACCAACGAAATGTTTGAACATCTAACAGTAAGAATCCAGTCGAGGTGTACTAGAGCTAGTGCTAAGTATCACTGTTCCGACACGATAGTACAGAATTATGAAGAACTTCCCCAGGTCACCAAGCAGGCCAACAGCAGAAAAGGCACCTGAAGCCAATATCCAGAGCCTCAGTCTCACGCTCAGCAAAGCATCGAACCGCACTGCTTCCCCACAATGACCCACTGTGGTTTTTATTTTAGTTATTAACCAAGTGAAAAATTAAAAGCAATTCGCAGATAAAAACCACCACCATCTCATGCAGCAACTGCAATTCATTCAACTCTCCTTTAACTAAGCATTTTGTTGGCATTTACTTTAGTCTTCTGAATGAACACCAAACGCCACGTTTGCATCTATGATTATTCAGCCTACAAGGCTGATTAAACACACGCCATTCGCGCAAGCATGGCAGGTCTACAGAAATGACTGAGCTACAATGTGTATTTCTATGCTTCAATACAATAAAGGGCATATTCAGCACATGCCAAGACCCATATTTGCATTTGAAAAATAAGGAACCAGCTTGCCAATGTAGTGGGTGTATTAAGACTCTTGTGTCCTTATGATTTAAAAGAAGCTAAGACTTTAAAATTTTACTTGCTTTCCAGAAAATGCTCTGCACAAAGGAAGCATTTTAGGGGTGATTTCTCTAGATTCTAAGGATTGTGGGTATGAAAATGCAAATTAGCTCCAAGCTTTATTATGTAGTTTGAACTGCAGCAACAGAACAGGCAGGAACTTTATCCCAGTGACTAGAGCAGATACTGCAGCTGAGTATCACACATTTCTTGCACAAAATTGTCACCGGTCCATCCTTGCCATT
The DNA here is from genome assembly GCF_028389875.1 of Rhea pennata. NCBI lineage: Eukaryota > Metazoa > Chordata > Aves > Rheiformes > Rheidae > Rhea > Rhea pennata. Next base: position 20,856,760 of record NC_084670.1, read on the forward strand.
TCTGTCAAACTCTTCTTAATACAGGCATAAACTCAAAACCCAATTGTAAAGAGATAAATAGGTAATTTAAAATCCCATAATTTGCTACTACATCAGGATCTGTAGTAGTCTTGACCGTGGCCACACCACCTCTTTCAGCATGCCAAGGCATTCCCCACCCCCCAAGCTGACCTGATGTTCGAGACAAGGACTTTGGAAGAGGGCAGCAGCTACTGTCCTCCTGGGGCACCGAGGAGCTCTGCCTCTCCCTGGGGCTCTTCCTCTGCTTCGCAGGGAACAGAAGCCGGAATAGCGACCTCACCCAGGGGAGAATCAAACAATTAAACCTGCCAAAAAATCTCTTCAGAATATTCATCATAACGTTTTGTATTTTGGTCTTTTTCCTTAGCTATAAGGAATTCTTCTACAACACAGTTGTAGCATATCAGACTAAGGAGCCTCAGACAACATAAAATGTAAGCAATTATTATTGGGAAGACCAAACACGTACAATTTCTTAGCGACATTTTCTTTTGTTTTTCAAGTAATCATTATTTAACTCTCTGAAGGCCAACAAATCTTCTCCTAGAAAAAAAAAATAGCCCTTATTTTTCCCTACAAAATGAAGTTTTTTATTAGGCCACAAGAGTAGGATCAGGCTTATGTTTCCCTATGAGGAGAAAAGGGCTCACCGAAGTCACTTGTATATTGAAAGAATGAATTGCAATGATTTTCAATGTCGAACTGCTAAACAGGACACTAACTATAAGATCAGGATAACTGTTTGTTTTAGAAATGCTCTGTTCTCATTTAAAAAATCCAAAGCATTAGAGAAAAGGTTATAAATACTGTACTATTGAGAAATGGTCTTTGGTGATAGTTAATGACATCTTTGCAATTTAAACAACAACCAGGTACTTCAATTTCACTATCTATTAAACTGTTAGAATCTATTTAAAAATACCCATCATACACAAATAAGCAACTGCCTATTATCATTAGTTACAAACCAACAAGTTATTCCTAACAAAAAAATCTTAGAAGTTTGCAGTAATAGTGAGCTACACTGTTTTTCATTACATCAATGAAACAATCAGGAATACAAAACCTCAGTAATTTTCAGAAATGTAGGAATGCACAGGAGTTTTTAATTTCTGACTAATTAGCAACTTTACCACAATTACAGTATTAACTTTACAGTTAAACCAACTTAAACTTTTTGATTCTCATTATTGAATATTTTCTTCTTACGAATCCAATTACCAAAGATAATCAGAGGGAATGCTGAATCATCAACCAGCTGTTGAACTGTATTTTCACTTTCTAAAATGGCTTGTGTCCTGCCTCTATATTTTTAGCACTACATCTAGTGTGCAATTACTATTTTATCTAAAGAAACCAGGACTCCACAATATTTAAGGAATTTGAACTCTGAAAGATCATTTCTTACACGTCAACTGCAGTCATCACAATTCAGCAGAAAGTGAATGGGCAATAGCCAAAGGATTTCCTGTGAAATAAAACACTATCAACTCCAATGTTTGGAAAATATTTTCCTTTGTTGGATAAACGTGCGATTTGTGTTAACATTATTTGAATACTCTGAGTACTTAGTACTCTTATTTCTGTTTTATGCTCTTCTAAACATTGTTTTCTAAATAAAATTTACAGTAAATTTAGCATTAATACACTGAAAACAGTAACAGCACAAACACTGAACCTTGATTACTGTATATACTCCATAGCTCATGACATCACCATTATTCCAGAAAAGGCCTAAGTCCCAAACACGGTTTGGTATTACCTAATGTGCACAGAGGATTATCTATGTGACTTTATCCACAAGGAATGTCAAATTTGTCTCAAGCCTATAGAATGCACTTGTGTATCACACATACCCAGAAAAATACTTGCCTAGTTGTTAAGCTTTCTGTTAAGAGATTTCCAGGTGACATAATATTATTACATTTATTTGCTCTATCATAATTATATATACAGTATTAGTAATCATTAACACAAGTATTTACACAGTGTCTTTTAATATCAAGGCAAAAACAACAATATGACTGCCATCTTAGACAAGTATAGATTAGAAGAGTAAAGCACAGTGTTCAAGTACCATGACAACTGGTTCAGAAGCCTAATCTCTATCAACACAAAATTCAAGATACAGCAGCAAAAATATTTACATAGCTTAGTTAAAGGTTATTTACTACAGTGAACATTTAAAATTTTCTTCTCAGATATTTGTCAATATTAAAAATCCCATTAAAGCTACCATCCCATTAAAACTAAAGAGATCATTGACACAGACTGCCGGAAGGCAGTATACGTGCTTTCCCACGACAGCAGTAGTTATTATATAACAGCAACACAGAAGTAGCATTGGGGAAGAAAATTAGAAAAACTAATGGAATTGGAAAGCTGTTCAATTAATGTCCTGAGCCTGAAGGAAGGACTGAAGGAATCCCTCGGGCACGGACTGCAGGCAAGGAAAGGCTACGGGTCGCAGCGTGCCCCGAACCGAGTCCCATACAGAGTACCGCGGGCGCTAGAGAACGCTCCACGGTGTAGGAAGGACCAAAACTGGCTTCAAGCACACCCAGGCGTCACGAGGTTCCTCTGAAATAAGATAACTGCCCTTAATTATATTTAGCTATTCCTGCATCAACAAAGGCCTGACTACCAAGCAATGCCGAAAAGGGAAGAAGATAAGGGAGAAACTTAAGGAAATCGTGAGGTCAGATGGAGGCTTTGCCATCTGTGTTCCCAGGGGTCGTTCCTAGGGACCACTCACACGAGCCATTGAAGTGGCAGGGCAAAAAGTGCAACATGCTTCTCATAGCAATTTCTCCAAGCCCATGAACAAATACTTCGAAGCCACCCCTCAAATCTGAGTTTTGTCTTATTAATTCAATCCAACAAGAAAACACACCCACCATTGAGCAGGCAGTGAAAGGAGTATGAATTCAGAAAGATTATATTTATGAGACAAATTTATACAGGAAGACTGCTTAGAACTTTATTCATTAACATGAAAAAGGTACCTGCCATTTTCTCACCAATAATTGGCACTAAGAAATTGAGATTTTGCTATTTTTCCTATTTCTGTACAGTCTCAAAAGAAATCCAAACAACCTAGTTTTTAACTCAGTCTCAGAAGTATGTAAAATGAAGGGAAGTAAAGAACAAGCACTTGTGAATCCATTGCTTAAATTCTGTGTTGTGTAAGTCCTCATATATATAAGATAGAACAGCATGTCAAAAAGTGTCTCCATGCATTAAATGTGTATTGGACCATATGCACCCTTCCTAAAAGGAGAGAAAGCTTAACTGAAGTCAATGGAGATGCTCCAATTTACACCTGGGCTGAATTTCGGATGGTTGTTAATTCTATGTGTGATTATCAATGTGGAAGTAAAAGTCTGATTAGAATGCCATTAATTATAGGAGCATAACGAATACTTTTCTTTTTTGACCTACAGATAGCTGTATGGCTTATGTGGGATGAACTTTTGGAAATAATAGACAAATAAAAGCTGTTTTTTTTCTCTGATTACTACTAAAATTTCCTACATAGTTAAATACTAAACCCCAAATCATTTTCTTCAGGTACAAAGCACTGAAAGATGCATAGCATCAGAATATTAAAAAGTTATACCTAACATCACCGTTTTGCTCAGTATTTTCTTTTTTAATGCACTTTTCAAACAATAAATTGCTTAAAAAACCAAAAAAAATCAAAAAAAAACTGCTTTTCTAATCTTCCAAAACCTGCTAAATAATCTTAGAGGAATGAAACTTCTAAGATATTAAAACATTTAACTGCTCTTAAAACAATACGAACAAAATTGATTTTGTCATTATATTTAGATGAGCATTTCTTCAGGGAAACAGTCCTGCATCTTAGAAAGAGACAGGAGAGAATTTTGTAAAACATGTGCAGTAGAGATTGTTATGCTCAGTAGCTTTTTGGTAGGAAAGATAAGTAAATAAGAACATGAAGATCGGTGTAATTTGCAAGTGAATAACTTAAGGATGCCCAAAGGCAGATTATTAGTATTTTTTGAAAGTGTCCTAGGACTATTAATAATAAATAAGCTGTTTTATGATCTGAACCCTGAAAGCTTGCAACTGCCTGGTGCTTCTGGTGTGTATTAGGAATGTTCCACCAACATCCAGAGCAGCAGTAAAGACTACAGAACTGGAAGAACAGATTATTACAAATACCAGTAGCAAGAAAAAGATGCCTCAAGCATAAGAATTCTTAGATGCATGTACACTGTTGGTCTCCAGGAATTATGTTGCACTGGGAATAAAAGCAAGTTCAAACATCTGGTATAAAAACATAAGAATAGCTTCTTTCAGAGTACCTTTTCTAATAGAATTATGTTTCTTTTAACAACAAAACATTTTAGATTAAAATGAGAATAACACAAGTATCGAAGACTAAAAATTTATTGTATTAGAACTAATATACGGTGCAATTTGTTTAAAATGCTCTTCACATGAGCCATGAAAAAAGTATTAAAGTAGTCTTGTAGAAACCTAGTAATAGAGGCCAACAGAGAGGTAACTCCGCTCATCATGAACAGTCCATGCAGAGGCTCTGAGCATTCATTCTCTGATCTATGAGCCAGGAGCTAAGGTTCGGTAGAAGGTGGACTAGGGAGAAGTCCAATACATGATTGTCCAGACTTGTGTGGACTTTCTTTCTTAGCACTTCCTGCCTGAAGTTGCTGCTCAGCGTGTAGCTTTGACACAGCTCTATACTAAATTGCAAATGCATAAATCATTGGCCTCTACATAATCTTTATTTTTTTAAAAAAAAAAAATCCATTTATGTAAATCTAAATTTTAGTTACTCTCTGGCAATAGTGAAATAGCTGGAATTAGCTTTGTCCAAATCCTGCCATTGCTACCTTTGTGATGGTTGTTCTTCAAACTATTCAAAGCACTCTGACTTCATCCTCATCCCATGCATTTAACACCAAAACCTCACAGCCTTTCACAGCTAAATTAATTTGACTCTTTCACTCATCTTCATCACAATGAAATGCAATTCCAAGTGTTCCTCCCCCGCTCTACGGCCTATATTCTCCTTTGCTGGATAGGATACTCAGACCTAGCAGGCCACTGCTGTCACCATTTACCTCCTGTTTACTCAAACTGCACCCTCCTTGCAAGACTCTGAGACAACAACGTTAATTTTTGTCTAAAAGGATCAGTAAAACCAACTCAGAAACCAAGCCACATACACATTTAATTTGAGTAGCTAGGTGATCATGTTCCCATCAACATCATTCTTGCTTGCACTACCTTCAACATATTACTTTTCTCCTCTGCTTTTGTGTTTTATCTGATCTTTAGGCTTCAGCTTCCTTGCAGCAAAAACTGTATCAACTATGAGGTATCAAAATACTAACAACATTACATATTAACACAAAAAAAACCCTCCAAAACCAGAGCTGCAGGTCCTAAGAGCCTGAGGCTGTGCAATGCTTTGCACTTCAGTCCAATCTTTCGCCAAGATGTATTGTATTTTACATGACTTGTTACATCAGTGCTGAGCCAAACAGTCTATACAAAGAGGCCTGAAACATAATTTAAGGGACCATCTTAAAAGCCAAGAAATAGAAAACAATTTTGAAATACAACCAATCAAAAAACAAGGCTTAGATACGGTTTCAAATGACTGCCTCTAAACTTTTCTGTTTGGAGGTGATAAGTGAAATAGCAAGTAAAGAGAAAATAAAACTCTAAAAAGAGAAATATAAGGGAAAACAAAACCAGAAAAAAACAAACAAAAAAATTGTTCACAGCCTGAAATGAGAACAACTTTGAATGCTCATTACTCCTCCATAAATGTCTGTGTTGGCCATAGGCCTACGGACCCCACATGCAAATTTCATGTTCTCCAAATTTAGTTTATGAATCAGGAGTAAGATGCAAAATTTTTTCCTATAGCACAAGCAAAATGAACATCTGTTCACTTTTTGCCACGTAGGTTTATATCTGTGTGGGTGGGTGTGAACAGAGCTCTTGATGTGTAATATTCTTCCCATCTGCACACCAGGTGGCACTGCATAGTTAATCAGAAGATAATAACAGGCATGAGGAGATTACTTACTTTTGGGGGAAGAGACAGTAAATCAATCTCCTAAGGTGGTTTTTTTTTTGGTTTTTTTAAAAAAACAAGATACATCAATGCTTGGACTTTTAATTTCTTTTTTAGGTATGTAATTTCGTTCCAATCAATGAAATCATCTAATTATATTATTAATACATGCTATGTTAATTAACTATGAACAAATACAATTATCACCAAGGTTCCTTCCGTGAGGGATTTGATTTTTCACTTTTTCACTTTAACCCTTGCAAGCAGAGTATACTATTTAGAATATGTCCAAAAAAAGGGGGGCTCTGTTTGGATTTACTCAGTATGCTCTTAAAAACTATAATTTTTCAGTATGTAAATAGAACCTCTGACAAGCCTAATAAATATAAGCTGTCTCTACAGCAATCTAGCACTGCAAGATGGAGCAGGAACCAAAAAGGATTTTTTAAAATATTTTACCCAATAAAATAATCTTGGAAAATACATTTTTATCTGATCTTTATATGCAAGAGAAGGTACATGTTATACAAAATCCCTATGTTACAATAAAATGTTATGTTTGCATAAAAGTCTGCACAGAAAATATTTATGGTGATAGCCTTTCTATATACTTGTTTAGAAGTTATTTCAGACATATCCTTAACTACTTTTAGTACTTAGATCACTCATTTTCATTTAACTAAATATCTGTATATACAATATTTGTTTTGTATTTTCTCTTTCAAAAAGATTATATAATGCTTTGTGAACTCTTAAAAGACAGAAGCTTGGTTTGTAGAGAATTTAGGTGAAACTCATGAGGGAACAGAATTAAAAGCCTACCAGTTCTGTATTTGCTCTGATAGCCAAGTGAGATGCACAGACACAGAAATTTTACGTACAAATCTTACAATATTCAACTCCGAAAAATCAACCAAGAGACACAGTAACACAAAGCACTGAGGACACTCTGTTCTCCACAAGATGCCCTTCCCTGCCTTGCTTTGCTGTCTCTGAGGACTGTGTTCTCTCTAGTCCTTCACCCCATCACTGATTTATCCTTTTCACTCTAAACTTGTCTTTTCTCTGTTGCCCTGAGTCTCTGTGGTGTTTACATAAGCAATTGATATAAGACTCATTTTTTTAAACACCAAAGTTCTTGAACTGATTTGTCAGCTTGATCACATAAATTCTTCACAAACATTTCTTATCAAAAGCAGAACTGATTCTAGGTAAGGTATACTGATGTAACCTACTTAATTTGGAAAGAAAAATATATATTATCTATGCATAATTTTAAAGGCTAGTTTGAAAACTGGAAACTTCAGCAGAGAAAATTAATTCATATTCATTAGTGCTTACAAATAATAACATAAACCCCAAAACTGGTAACTGGAAGATGAACTGAATTTTAAAGTGACATTTTTAAGCACTCATTGATAAACTACATCTCTAATTTTGAGTCATCATTTCCTAAATACTCATTGAACTAAAACTGAAAAAATTTAAAAGTTTAAGCTACATGACAATAAAAAGAAAGAACTAAAGAGATATAGAAGAGACTGTAGAAACTCCTAAAATACGTTTTACAGGCTGCTCCTCCCCCTTTGTTTCGCTTCTACCTTTTAATCCTGTACAAAGACTCTCACATGTGCTGTTGCCCATAATCACTTTTGATGCAACAAACTGGGGACTAGATTCATGGAATACTTTTTACTACTTATACTGAAAGCAGCAGTATAGGAGAGAACAGTATCCATTCTCAGACATAAAACTGCAAGATAGTGTCTGCAGCCAGATGTTGCTGCAGTATACGACACTGTAGAGATGAAACTGAGGAGGCTTATGAGTCTACACGAAGGATAGGGAAGGCAATTAATTCACTGATACTCTAGAAAAAAACAGGACCACAGTATTAAGAATTATTTTGATGAAACACAGCCCAGAATATGCAAAAACAGGAAAATGAAGGGAAGAACTACCAAAAGTATAACACAACAGCCAACGCTGTGGCTGAGAGATTCAGCCACCGTTTGTCCTGAGGTTCTGCTATTAGACAGCAGCCTTGGATTCCAGTGGGTCATTGCCCACACTTGGTCTCTGGCATTACCGCTTGTCCAGGTGACTATCAAAATCATATACCCTTGGATCTAATCTATGCTAGAGTAATATAAATTCTTGTAACCTCAAATTCCTTATACACAGTCATATCCTATTTGGAAAGTTAAGATGGTGCAGAGCAAAATAGCAAGGAGGTAAGGGATAATTCTCAAACTGAGACAGCATAAGTTGCCAAAGGTTGGTGACACACGCCAGTACCTGATCATTTCCATGTCTAGTGTAAGACATTTTTGCATGCTCTAAACAGTCACCTAAATGGATCAGATCTCCTGACTGGACAGACTCTTTCACCTTATGATAAACCACCACATCCTCAATGCCTAAATAAGCAAGGACTTGAAGGTAACCGGCTTTTTATTAATCTGTATTTATTTACTTATAGCAAGGCAGTTAACTTGTACCCTTTTGTGAACTTGGCAATTCTTTGCATTTCAAGTCTGAAATAGAGCAAATATATTGACTGTAGTGTACTGTAATACCTTTCCAAATAGCATTCAGTAGTAACAGAAAGTAAGTGGTGGGAAAGCATGATGCTAAGTTTTAAACTATGCTGGTCACAGGCATGATGTCTCATAAAAACCGTTTTTGGTTTGGCTAGTTCTAAATTATTTCTCTTTTATTTTAGCTACATACAACATGTCCAGAGATTCGGTGCCACTGCAGGATTCTAACTATAGAAAGGAAAATAGTGAAGCTGTTCCTTCTGCTTCCACACAGAGACTTTGCTATTCATTTTTCTTCAATATGGTCGCTTGCTAGCATTGGTCAGATCCAAGTCATCTCTGCTGTATGCTTTACTTTCTCAAGATCTAGTTGGAGAGTACTTCCACTGCCTCACAAGACATTTACATGCAACCTTTTCTCTTTGGTTTGTAATTACGTCAAAATGGCTTTCCAAGTTCTCTTTGAATCTCCATCTGCCCTCACGTAGCTGGCTATTTACAAGTCTTCTTCCAATTCATGAATCCCTCCAATTCTTGCGCACTCCGGACTGATAAATTCTTAATTCCATCCCAAATGCAAGAGTGAAGGTGTACTCCAAAGTTTACATTGCTATGAAAAAATCCTTACAACATATTCCCCTACTCCCATCAGTGACCTCATCTTCTTTTATACACCAATTGCTTTTTCTATTCTCCACTGTCAGGGAAAACTGAAAACTACTGTTTGATTTCCGCCCCCCCCTTCAAGGTACAGATTCATTCAGAATCAAACTTAACTCTTCTAAGCAATCAATATTCTGCAAATACTCTACTTCCAAGATTCAGGGTAATGTATGAATGTAGCATTGTTTATTATATATTTGTTCAGTAGGAAAGAACATAAAAAGAAATGGAGTACAGAAAAGGGAATGTTTCCTGTACGGAAAACTAACTGGTTTTGAGAGTTTATAAATGTTCTACTACATTAATCATAGTTGATCCTAGAAAGCTATAACCCCTTGGTTCATCTCCCATCTTTTACTACCAATACGCAAGACTGCAAGTACTGGCCAGTGTCTCATGCAGAACTGTGCAAGAGCTGACAGGCAGACTTGGGGGTTCAGAGACAGAGCAACTCCATCGTGAATGCATGATAGTTTCCAATAACAAAACTTTGTAGGAACACATAATCCTTCATTAGCATTTATTCCCTCTGTTTCCTAACACACTGGAACATGCAGTCTACAGGAGAATTATTCTTTAGATAAGTTTTCTTTGTTTATTAAAGCTTTGGTTTTATCGCTTTACCTAGCATTTATAGGTCACAATGTTGCCTATATAAAGTTTCTAAGGAAAAATATTTTATGTTAGGAGAGCTTCATTAAGGTCAGAAAATAAACTCACATATACAATACAAATGTTCCAATCTTCCTTTGTGTAAAGTACTCACTGGGCATTTTTATGATCCATTTATGAAAGTTATTTTTAATTTATGAGTCAGAAATCATTGGTGATCATTTCTTCCTAAATGCTAGATTCTGAGAAAACAAATATTTATGTATTCTTATCTAATCTGGAAGATTTCACAAAGCATTTTGAAAGGCACAGATTAAAACAGTAAAGATGATAGGCTGGTCCACTGCCTTGAATACACTTTCATCAAAATACAACCCAAAAGAAATTCTGACACATGAAATGTGTCTAACAATGTGAGGATTAAGGATTATATAAATCACAATGGTCTGCACTATAATCACATGAGAGAATGAACCTGCAAAGCTTATTATACAGCATACCCAGACGGTAAACAACAGTTGTCGCTGTACTAAGAATTACATCTCTGTAATCAATAATAGGAAGGAGGAACAGTTGGACAACTTGTTCCCTATTATGTTCACTTAGGCAACGTCTAGATCAATAAAGAGCATTAAGCCTCATACCAACTGTAGACAGTGCCTGCTCAACATGCCTATCATATGGTAGAGATGGGTCCAGCTGTACTTCAAAATACTTGTAAATGGATAACAATTCTAATCTTACATTAAAAAGAAGCAATGATTCAAATTGCAGGCAGGTGTAGGACGTTTTTTTAGCGTATGAAAGAAAACAGACCTATAACGCCAGCTTCAGTATAACTCAAAGTCAGCTTATTTTGTTAGCCCATTCTATAATTAAATTTCACTACAGCCTATCTGAAGGATGCTACATGTTTTATACGGAGAAAAGAAAAAGCAATCAAGCATGATATCACTGGATTACATAAAGACTCACTAATTATATGGGCATGGTAAGTTGTTCACAACATTTGAAAATTGAGCTTTTACGCCCCTTATGCCAATATGGCAATTAATTACTACTAATTTTTCAGTTCACCCACTTTTGAACCATTTAAACAAACAATATATTAAGCCATTCAGCTATGTTACTGTCCTACTTACAAATCTATCATGTAAATGTGAAAATTATAACTAACAGCAATCTTAACATAGCTATATTAAGATTGTAGCTTTATCTTCCTATTTTTAAAATTTTCATTGTATTCCATATTTTCTTAATGTAGACTAAAGCTGTCACACATCATGCTATTAACGCAGATACAGGTCCCAATTTATTCTCTGTCATCCAGTTTCAAGACGACAAAACATAGCAGCATGAGCTGTTCTTACCTATTCCAATAAAGACTGCTTTGTAACCATCTTCTTTCAAGGTACGGAGCGTCATTCCATCTATCGCAAGGCCTTTACTAAAAACGACCTAAAAGAATCATAAAGATTTATGGCTTTTAATTTGATAATGTGAAAATGACTTCCAACATGTCCTGCATACTGACATCGAAAAGGATATTCTAGTGAACAAACAAAGCAAATTGCTTTTTTTCCCAAGCGAGATTTAAAAGGTCAGACTGACTGGAGCAAGTGGCCCAAACTAGATATGGGAAAAGGTAGCTTCAGATCATCTTCACATAAGGGCCACCACAGGCTACTCTGGTTTCCAGCATAAGCTGAAACAGTTAACAGGCAGGCTGAACGAATAAACAAAACCTGTCTATGTTTCAGTGCAACACTTTCAGAAAAAAAATATATTCATTGAAAAAAACTTGTACAATAATGCTCCACCAGCAATCCCACTTTGAGGAGCCACTGCACAGGTTGACCAACTGCAGCTCTTACGAGAGGCAGCGGGGAAAGTGTTTGCCCTGCGTTTAGCAAACCAGCTAGAGCAGGCTCTTGTGCAGAGGTGATGCAATTGAAGACACACACACCCTCTGCTCAGCTCTGCTAACCCCAAGACCACTGAACGCATAAAGCATGCATGATTTCTCTTCTGATATTTATTATTTCTTGACGTGAATGTGTGTGTTTTTATCTCCCTACTTTAGACTCTCTGAACTTGAATGTTTTCCCCTAATCTGTATTATATCATTTGTGCATTCACTTCAAAAAACTGCCACGGTACCTTGTGTAAGGACTATGCTCTATGACTGAACAATCATTCTGTATCTCTTGGTATTGAATCGATCTATATTCCATGTGATATACTTTTGAAAATGTGTTTTTCCCATCCTTGAGGAAATGGGGGGGGGGGTGTACAAAATATGTAATATACCATACTTAAAAACTTTTTTTTTCACTTATAGATTTAGTATAATTTATACTGTAACTGCAAAAGCCATGTACAGTTGTAATCCTTTCCTGAATGCAGACTACATCCTTGCTGGCAACAAAATGCATTTCATAAATTGTCATTACCTTTTTTTTATCCTATTGTGTACATATGTTATGAAAACCTAATGAAGGAATTTAAATGGCAATACTATTTTATGCTGGGATTCGTAATACTCCTAGGGCCTAGCTCTGTAATCCTTATTCACCTGACTAATTCTTACTAATTTCAATAGAATTACTTGAATAAACAGCACTGCCAAGCATGTAGACAATACAGCATCTTCCACCACAGATTTGAAATGTTCTAAGTAAACACAGGAAAGTATTTGCAGCTTACAGAAGTATAAATCTATGGTACTTAGCTAGCTCGCCAAAGGGGTCAACTGCAAACCAATGGCAGAGCCGGAAAACAAATTTACACTGAGAATCTCTGCTGTACTTCAAAACAGCAAAGGACCTGCAGGTCAGGACGACACGGTGGCTATACCAGTCCATTCTGGAGTCTGGCACAACACAGAGTGCCTTGAGAAATTGCATACGTTTTAAAGACGGTTCCCGGGTGCCTATGGCCAGCAATTTTGTCTAAAGTAGTTTCAGTGCTCTGTTTTTAGCTCTATTCCTAACACAACTACCTTTCTGTCAGTCTTTTCAAGGGTTGCAAAGAGATCATTAGAGTGGAAAAAATGGATCCGTAGCATTTAAGGCCCCTTTACATCTCATAAGCATGGATGAGGTTCTCGCTTGGGTCTTGTGACAACAGTCTACTGCCTTTACAGTATGAACCAATATTAACAATTCCAAGAATTTCTTGCTTGACTGAATGCTGAAGCATCATGTTAAGAATATGTTATTATCCCTTCTGCTACTCAAAAATTTGATCCGGTGATGCATTCCACACTTCTAACTTTTATTAAAATGTGCAGCAGTTGTTAATACTACCTAAATCTTCAGCTCAATCCCTAAATTAATAAAGCACCATTCCCATTATCTATAAACAACACCTATTTGTTTAATAGAATAATGCACAACTATTGCTTTCCAAGAAGCTGAATGACTGTTACTGTTTATAAGAGGATCGTGTTAACACTTTGGTAATTTGATACATTCTGTTATAAATTTAACTTGGATGCAAGACTGTATTATGAACCATTAAGAAAAAAACTTAGGGAGAGGGAAGAAAAGAAGAGAAGAGAGATGTGTCAAATATGAATGCTTTAAGTAGTGCCAAACGTGCATTAAAAAAAGACTCGATTAAAAAAAAATCAAATCATTCTAATAGCTACATTGAACCCCTAAAGCAATTTAGGAATTTGTTTCTTACAGACAATTAATCACATGCAGGCATGCCAGATGAGAACTATTGATTGCCCTTTTCCAAACTAGTGGCATTCAAACAGGAGACAGACAAACGCCCTGAGCAAAAGGAAGCATCTTCCTGCCTCTGTCTAGTGTAGCTTTTAATTGTTCTTTACTAATGTGCATGACATTTTGCTGTTAATCTTTGGCAGAGTTCTTGTTCTTTTTTCTTTGAACTATGCATAGACAGGATATATTTTTCATTACCTTCACTCCAAGATCCTTCATAAGCTCAGCTTCAAAATTCACTACATCATATGGCAATCGGAACTGTGGGATTTCAGACATACTAAAATAAAAAAAAAAATTGTAAAGCTTGTGAAACACTTTCTGCAATTAGAAAGGATTTTCTTTTAGCTGTTAAACATTAAATACTTATAACACACATTTAAGATAATTTTAATGTCTTTGAACAGAAATGTGGTGAAACCGGACTCTAGGCTTTGGGTTTTTGTTGTTGTCTTTTTTTTTTTTTTTATTTTTTTTATTGTGAGACCAAGGAGTGACCAAAAAAGCATTATTCACTCAATGATGAAAACAGGCCAAGAATGCAGTACCTTGTGGCCAATCCTGCCCATGCTTGCAGGTAAGCATGTAACAGATATTAAGATCAGATACAAAAAAAATTAAATTCCACTCCTCTTGTCCACCACAATCAACATGTAACACCTAACAAACTTAAGACATCTATTTAAGACAAGACCTCCTGGCTACTTAAAGCAAGGCAATCTTCTAGCAGTCACTCATTAAGATATCCAATCAGATAGAATCAAATTTCCACTAAATTAAAAAAAGTTGTGTATACTATTTTGAGTAATGGTAACTAACTCCTCCATTTCTACTTGATAAAATTATTATGATCTTTCAGATTGTACAAAGTCAGTGATTTCATATCAGCTCCTAGTCTCACATCTAGTTTTTGACATAATATTTATTATTACTTGGTGTTATTTCTCTTGGAAAGGATTGCAATGACCTCTTCAAGTTCTCAGCCCTATAGGTCTACTGTATGGGAGGAACTTCAGGGCCAACAAAGAATCTCAGTTTATATCCTTTGATACAGCACCAGTAGAACTACACCTATTTAGGCCAGTTCAAAATCTGTCTCATAAAGCACCGTACAAGTAAACACAATGAAGTCCATTTTAATACTTTTATTCAATAAAGAAAAAAAGACTGAATATGCAGAAAAGTGTCTTCCTAGATGTTTCTAAGCTTCTAACAGCATAGTCTGTTGTCAAATTAATGGATCTATGATTTTTGCAATAAAGCACTGGCATAGGATATTCATGATAGGTTTTACACATCGTTATTGACCATTTGACCTTTAACATCTAACTCTGACAGGCCAGAATGATTTTATTTTAAATTGCATCAACCTTAATTATATTGTTAAGAAGTTAGTGTGCCTTCTTTTTATCATTTCTAATATTGACCATTTTGCATCTTTCCTAACCAGTGTGAAAAGACATAATGAGTTTATCATGACAACGCAACTTTCATAGGTCATGCTAAGGAAAAAGGTGTCTGAGGCAGAGAATAACAAATGAATATGAATCTGCAATAGTGATTCAATGAAGAAATTAACTAAAAAGGGGAAATTTCTATTTTACAAGCCACATGTATTTGCTGAAGTTCTGACATTTCCTTAACTCTTAGAAGAAGCAAAAACAGCACTGTTATGCACTGTCTCAACTTGTAAATGCTTTTTTTCTCTTATTAAAAATTTGCTTCCAGTCCTGTGCTACAGAATATACATGCATGTATGTACACATAAATATACATACATGTGCATATGTAAATATACTCAGTTCTATGTGGACACTTTATCATGAAAATAAATATTTTACGAATATCAACTTCCACATTAATAATTATGCTACAATTTCCTTCAGCAGCAGCAGTGTCAGAGAGGCAGAGAGAGAGGAAGAAAGCAACAGGGTGGAGGAGCAGGAGGGTGAAGCACAGAATTCTGGATTGGTCCCACGGATTCATGTCTTCCTCAAACCTGTCCTCAGTCAGAGGCTCTTGGGGTTCCTTGGTGATCATGAACTACTTTTGTCCAAGGGTCACCCCTTTAGCTAAGTGAGAGAAACATTTTGGTATGTTCTAAGCCAGTGACATAGCTCGGAGCACGAACAGTGAAGCTCATTCACGGTCTCCAAGCAAGACCCTGACCTGCTCTCATCTACTCTACTATAACACACGGATTTTGCACAAATAGTGAAATTATTAAAAAAAAAAAAAAAAAAAAAAAAGAAAAGAAAGCACAGAAAAAATAAGGTGAAAAGTTCAGACATGTGCAGGCAACTACAGACTTACACCAGGCTTACACATTACACTTCAGGAACTCAGGAACTGTAATCACTAGACAGCCTTCTGTAAGCTAAATATCATTCAAATTAGCTAAGATCTACGTACACATGTGAAGGGATAGCCTAGCTAAAAACACAAAATATGACAGAGAAAACTAAAAATGGTTCGATCACTGCCTTGTCAAACAGCTCATTCTGAATACAAAATCAATTTGGTCTTGTTAGCCATTTGCAACGGTTTAGGAAACCACTGAAAACATACGTATCAATAACTTAAAACTTGTTAAAAGATGCACTGCAAAGGCTCGTAACTGCAGTAATGGATGACTGTTGCCATAGGTCAGCTTCCCTTCTGCTCCAAGATCAAAATAAGAACAAAAGAAACCGATGTTTTTAATCCACATGTGAAACTTTCCACAATGAATGGAAGTTGACTATTATCATTATTTAGTCTTTAAGAGTCAAAAGCAGGAAAGACGTAGTAAAATGCACTGCTTGAGCATTAAAGGATAACAGAAGACCAAGCAAAACCTAGATTAAGGCTTTTTGCAATAGAATAAAACTGATTAAAATCAATATTAAATTCAAATTAAAATATGAAGAACAATCACAACTTAAAAACTACATTTCTTCAAATATATAGGCACCATCATACACTACAAGCAACTAGAGAAAGAACTGCATTAATTCTCCTCAGAATTAACAGCCTTATATTGCTGGATCCCTCATGAATCTAATCTGCCACCTGGTCAAGTTTCATTGTTAAGAACAGCTCAGTATTTCTTACTGCTTTTAAGCAACTAAATTCATTTTAAATCCAGTATTTACAAAAACATAATGTGCTGGTTATTAGGTGAATAGATATTTCATGTATTAAATTTGCAACCTTCTATAGTAACTAACTCTAGTAAAAGAACTTCATATAGTTAAATGCCTCTATATTAACATCCTGATAATTAGGCAGAATACTTTTGAACCTCAATGGAAAATGTACATGTAATCAGGTCTACTTTTCCAGCATTGATTCTCTCTCTTTCAGAGCCCTATATTTGGTATTACGACATTATGGATCAAATTCATTAACAGTGTCAACTTTATCGATATCAGTGACGCTGCAGTACGAGAAGCGCAAGTACCTCACCCTTCTTCTTTCAGTCTCTTTCTTTTCACTTTGTTATTTTGCAAACACTTCAGTGTGAATACATCTTCAAAACATGACATTTTATTTTAACTTTGAGTGGGCTGGTATCCACTAGTCAGTTTCTGAAATATGGTCTCTTATATTTAGGGATTCCAAAAAAACTTTTAAGACACAATCTCAACCATGGGTAACTGTGATAAAAAATCATTTTGTAGTACAGAGGACGTGACACTATGTCCTGAACCAAGGAAACATCATCCAAGTGTTTACCCTACAGGCAAGATGCAAAAGTGCCTTTATAACTGTGTATTTACTGAGAACCACTTCATTTATTTACGATTTGATGAAGGTTGAAATTGCATGAGGTTGATTTCCCTCTTACAGTAGGGCTTACTAATGCTGCAAGTCCAGGTAGACACGAGGGATTTATTCACTATCACCTATATTTACATAAAGTAGTTCATAAAAGCATTCTAAATTTTAATTTCTCTATGAAATTACTATCCTTTTAAATATCTACTATTCCACTACATGTGGCTACAATTACTTCATCATGTTTTAAATGTTTTGGATCAGGGAAAATGATTCCTGACAATTTTCTAAAGTGTCAGTTTGGTAATAACAACAGAACATCAGAATTCTTACAGGTCCTAAGAAGAGAATGTAGGATATCTCCACCAAAATTTCAGTTAAAGTTGCCCTTAAATGTATCTGCATTAACCTGAATGATGGATTATTCAAACAAATAGTTCTCCAAATCTGAAATTTTTTTGGTGCCTTTGATCTGAAACCGCCCTTGAAAGAGACAGAAGGATCATATATGAATGACATCTGCACAACTTCTTTGCTATACATTCCACAGTCACAGGAAAGTGTGGAGTTTTTTTGTTTGTTTGTTTTTTTACCTTAAGCCACCAAAATATTCCTGCTTTTCATATATGGTGATGTTTGAGTAGCCCAATCGAGCGAGGAAAGAAGCACAACTTATACTTGCAGGTCCTGCACCAAGGAGAGCTATCTTCACATGATAGGCTTCAGGCATCTCTTTTAGAGGAGGTAATGAAGGGTTTCTAATCTGAGGAATATTCATAGCTTTGAACACCTGAAAAAAACCACATTCAACAGGTTGCACACTTTACAATCCCTCTTTAAATTTTATTACGAGTAACATGATGGAAGCTTTTATTAGGAACTGTCTGTGTATTTCCAAAGGTAATTCATACTTGCTGCCTCCTCTTAGACAACTCTAATACAACTTATTTCATATTAATAACTCATATATTTCAAATGTTCACCATTTCTTAACTGAATGTCCAAAAATTTTAGGCTGCTCATACCTGAAGGTTGGGCCCTTTCCTCCACGTCTCAGTCCTTAACCTATAGAGTGTAGTTGATCGCCACTCTATCCTGACTATTAGAAGTACTTTGGGACAGACTCTGACCATGATTAAGTATTTGTACAGAATCTAGCACAGTGCAGTCCCAACCTAGTTGCAACAACATACAGTTTATTCTATATTTGTGCTAATTTATTCTTCATTCAGATACACAGGTAAGAGGCTGATACAGAGGTATTCTAAATTCACACGCAGAGAACAGTGAAGTTTAACTCAGTACATGCATTGTAGAGGAAGAAAAGCAGCTGCTGCCTTCTATAACCTACAAAAGGAAGGAATAGACTCATGGCCCTTACAGGCTATTGAAGAGTAGGAGCATAGAAGGGCAGAGTTACAGCTCCATTTTCTTTCGGGCTTAAAGAGAAAAGTATTTATCCCAAGGAGCACGCCAGCAGCAGAAACACAATGTTATACCAGAAGGATGCAACATTGCACTGAGATTCTCAGTCAAACCACAAAAAAATTGCAGGCTGCCTCTTCGATGCCACCAAAAGACAGCACTGTTCCTCATCTATCCCAGTGCAAGACTTTTACACACATACTAACTAACCCTCTAAAATATACATGTTGTCAATCATCTTAATAAATCTCAGCTCTAAAATGCTTAGTGAGTTTACTTCCAGTTTTTACTTTCTTCAGAACCAGAGAAGGAAGAGTTGATTTCAAGATAAACTTTGGCACAATCAATTTATGAATAGAATTTTTCATTTACGTTTTGAATCAATGTTCATTTTCTTCATGCACACTTGAGCACTCATGCTAGGTAAACCAATGATTAGTTCCTTCCCCCTCGAAAATTTCTGTGTCAAATTTTCCTAGTCTTTGTAAATTGACATAGCATTTTAACAAACTGCAAGAAATGAGAGACAGATAATTGTTTTTAAAAAAGAATCATTTATACCTGACAATTCATACAATATGGGAAGGTTTAATGTGGTTATTAATGGATTTCACAGGCTGAAAAGCTTATATTGTACTGTGAAACTAGACTGTGATAACCAAAATGCAATAGGATACTTTTAAAATGTCTCTTTTGTTACATTCACATAAAAATAGCTTGAATGGTACCAAATTTCTGTTGAAGTCTCATGCACTTGTTTTAGAACGCTGGTCCGTAATACAAATTATGTAACTAGCATATTTAATGTGTTTATTAAACACAATGAATATGACCATCTTTATTACCAAATTTACTTTATTGTTAGCATATTTTTTTAATTTATTATTTAACAAAAGTCATACCCATCAACTAAACGTTAATACTAAAATCCAGCGTTATTGTAGTGCAGTGCTAAGCTTCAGAAACCAAGCACTCATGCAGGAAATCCTAGTAGTTCAGGCTGAATGGTCAACTTGAACTCAGCCTCTTTGCAAATAGGGTGAAACTGTCCTTATACAGCACAGCCCGCTTGTATGGCTATATCTGGCCATCTGGACTTCAGTGGCAGTTTTGCATATCAAGGCTGGCAGGGTAACTGTGTGAAAACAGCAAACTGCCTCAATGCATTTCAAAAGATTTTTACTCACCTCATCATGAAGTTTCACTACACTGTAATTCATCTAATTAAATAGCACTGAATTCTTCTGTACAAATCTTTTGGTGTGCAGAGATTACTCTCTTGTAAATGTTCAGTGCCACATTACATGCAACTGTTCTCTCCATTTTTTTTCTCTGCTCTGACTAGGGTCAGGATGTAAGTTTACTAGTAGTATCTTCCTTGTCCACCTTCAAAAACATTATTTCATTTCTGTTTTCAGATAGGGTTTCTTTTGTTTTGCAATGCTTTGTGAACAAAACCCACTCAGAAGAATGACATAAAATAATGAATTTTAACACTGAACATCTCAGCGGCAAGAGTCAGCCATCATTCCCCCATGTCTGCCTTTCCTTCTCTTGCACATACACAAAATTAGTATTACTCACACTTCAGTCATATTCGAGTTTCTGATCAGACTATTTCTTAGAGGGATATATTGTAGACATCCTTCTCTATTTGAAATATTTAAATACGATCAGAGAATTTTGCTCTAATTCATCTTTATCTAAATTATCTTTGGACTATCTCAGAGAATTTGTTCCATAAAACAGTGAAAGATTGAAAATTCAACTCAACATTAAAATATGGAAAAGCCTTCAGCTAAAACACTATAGGCTGCTAAAAAGCAAGTTAGGTAGTCTCCAGTATACACAGAGAAAGTTACTTTTCTTAAGCAAACATTTGATCTGTTTACTCACTGATCTTCTTCACAAGACCTTCACCAACAGAAGAAGCAAGATTTGCAAAATGGAAAAGGCATTTGGAAAATCTCACCTATTAGTAAAATTCTGACTTTATCACTAAATGTTTCTATTCCTGAAGCATAATGCTTGCTCTCACAATTACAAGGTGCAGAGATAGATTTATGAGTTGGGTTGCCTTTAAATATCCTTCACTAAGATGATGTGATACTAAACAGCTACTGATGCAGATATCAGCCCAAAACTGGTATTTCAGTGAAACACTAGTATATTCTGAATTGTTACCAGATTTTGCCAATGTATAGAAAGAAAAATACAGGCAGTGAAACGAGCAACATTTAGGAACTGATTGTGTTAGCTTCACACTTTCCACTGGCTTCCATTTGCAGGCTGGTATACATTATTATGGCACATTTAATGGTTTAAAGGAGAAAATAACATTCTGCACAAATTTTAATTAAAAAAATGAAGCAAACTGCACGCTCAGTAATCATCTTGAAATTATAAAATATTATCACACAATTTATTTAATTTATCTGCAATGCATAGCACAGGAGGTACAGCAAATATTTTTCCACAAACATGAGCTATTTATGGAAACTGATTGATTCTCCCTCCATGATTAACACTTAAAGACATATTGTTGCAAACTTTTATGTCAGCAGGTAAGTGACTGCAAAATTCAGGCTTAAAACACCTCTTTAAATATTTTTCAAACCAAAATAATGACTGTATTTTAATATTAATACAGTCCTAACAAAGTCCATGGATCAAGCACACTGCAGAGTCCATATCTTACAAATCCCATCCATAAAAAGGGCATAACAATATTCATCTACATGTCTTATAAAGCAAAGGATGCTTAACATCTGACAGAAGTGTATATAACTTTTCCAATCATCAGAAAGTGTGTCTGCATTGGCTTAAGAAGCCCAGAGTCCTCAGACTCATGACCTGAACTGTAGCCTTGGAGGCTACACTATCTGCATCAAACAAGCTTAAAATCTTATATTTGCTGCTTTTTGATTTAACTTGAGTGAAAATAGCTTAAAGATGCGATAAAATAAAAATAAGTAGCACTGACAAATAGAGTTTCCTCTCCATTTGTGCTGGTGTCATAGCTGCGTACAGTGATGCTCCGTTGCTGATGTTCGGTGGTGTGCCCGTCCGTGGCGTCCAGGGAACGGGGTAACCACGGCCAGGCCTCGTGACGTCCCCAACGCAGGGCGACCACACAACAGCAACCGAAGCAGGCAGGTAGCAGGACACCGAGAGACCAAGCCCGAGGTATCAGAGCACCCTCCAAAGCTCTCCCTCGGGGGAGCCATGCGGCATCTTCACCCCAAGGAGGAGGGTCAGCAGCAGCAGGGCCACCCTCGACATAGCCCACCTCCCAGCTTCGCTGATGTGATGAGATGCCACCAGGTTAACAGCAAGCAAGCTCATAGCGTGCATCTGCTAGGAGAACAAATGCATCATGCTTCCCTTTCCAACTGCTTTCTGCTACAACAACAGCCAGAAAACATCTCCGGAGAGGGACAAGGCACCAGAGCTAGCACAAGAGTCACAGTAATAAACGATCTAGTATTTACATCTCGCACATACAGATTGAAAGAGTATATTTTGCATTTAGCTTGTGCTGCTTCATTCAGAATGATTAACTGGAAACACTGCAAATGCAAACCCCTTAAATTCAGTAATACCTACCCAGAAATGTCAGTTAAGGGCTTTCTACTAATACCACAACAGACAACCACAGCTCACTTTTTTTTTTTATTCCAAGCTTACAAACTAGTATTTGAGTAACCACCAATTTTAGCACATTCTGTGGAATTGACAATCATATAGATCATGCCTGCATGTATCATCACTATAATCACAGTATATTTTCACTGAACCTATATTCCCCAAAACCAGAGATATTTCCTGATTTTAAACTACTTGGGCAAAGGAGATAAAGACATTAATATAATTTTGACCTGTACAGCAGCAGGTGTAACCAATGCTTGACACTCATCATTTATAATAGTGAGCTTTTACTCCATGTTATTCTCTAGCTGCAACAGTTACCGTGGTAACTGCATCCCAGTATACACGCTCCACATCACAAACACAAATGGACATTTCCTTTATTTTATTTGAATATTAATTGTCAAAATTCATATTTTTCCTGATTGGATTACAATTTATTTTGAATATGAGGCTAATACAGTTACAAAGCTGTATAGAAGGTAGAAGGAAAATGCAGGTGGTGTAAGGTACCATTTTTTGTGTTCTACCGTATGCACAACAAATATTTTACAATTAGGGAATTTTATCTGCAGTATGAACAGATGATCAGTCATTGTTCAGAAACACAAAGGGGCACACATCACACCCATATATTTTCCATTTTAAACCCACATTTCTGCTTTACTGCAATTATATCTTTTATCTCAGCTAGCAGTTGTGCCTTTTTATTATTGCTCCTCCTTGTAATGCATCAAGTGTATGATCCTCAGACTAATTCCTTGGAAAAAAAAAAATCTAAAATTGGCTTTATGCACAATGGAGTTTTCAGTAAATAAGCCCCTGTGGGACAAACTATTACACAGTGCATGAGAATTACCATGCAGCTCTCATTAACAGTAACACATGTTGCACGACTAAATCACACAATTTGCTAAGTTACTTATATAGATAAAGCTCTGAGCACATTTCATCTGCAGTATCTGGTCCAATTTTGGCACTGCAGTAGCAATCTAAAATAATAATTATTTTTTCAGTATTTTAATATTTTTTAAATAATTGTTACCTGGAAACAGTTGTGTGTCTTTCAACTACACATGGTATATACATTACTTCCAAGATTTCTACAACTCAGTTATTAAACACATCTGCATTTCATACTAAAAATTAACTGATTGAAAGCTTAAAGAAAGAAATTAAAAAGTATTAATTACAAAAGTGACTATTATTGCTACTAAGTAGCACAATACATACAAATTCTGTAAAACAGCAGTAAATCTAAAGGTATATTAAATATATTCTTTAAAAATATATTTTAGGATACTATAAAAATAGTA
Organism: Rhea pennata; assembly: GCF_028389875.1. Taxonomy (NCBI): domain Eukaryota; kingdom Metazoa; phylum Chordata; class Aves; order Rheiformes; family Rheidae; genus Rhea; species Rhea pennata. The sequence continues at coordinate 20,880,557 of NC_084670.1, forward strand.
AGGATAGTAAGATTTACTGAAATGCTATTTTTGCTCATAACATCATTTTAATTTTGTTAGGACTGTTGACACTAATATATCATTTAAACTTGAAACAGTGTGAGGAAAGCCATTCCAAGCTATTCCTCCTGTCCTGAAGTTTTAGTATCAATGATCATGCTAGCACTGAACTTTTTAATAGATTTCTAAAAAGATTTTTGAAGAAAAATGACAGCTATTTAGCAGTATCTATCACGTCTTAAATCCTCCCTATTAATCATAGCATTAGAGCTAAAAGGAAACACAAATCAAGTTTTACCAGATATTACTTGCATTTGGTTTCTAAACAGTAATATTTCACTATTATTTCTCATCTACTTGACAGTTGTTTAATCTTTGTATACATATATACATAAATATATATAAAATATATAAAAATATATATATATACACACACACACACAAGTATTTGCTGCAAGGCAAAAACCAAAGTTTTTACATATAAGGAACACAGGTCATTAGAAGAAGAGCTGACAATGTTACTGATAAAATCCAACTATTCAATACAGAAGTAGAACAAATCTAGTTCAGCGTTTCTGGCCTTGCCCTACAAATGAGAACTCTGGTCTCATTTGCGGTGATTCCACTCTTGTACGCTGAAATCTCAGGAAAACTGAAGTAGCTATTTAAATGGCAAAGGAGGGAGAAGGTTCAGAAGGAGTGAAGTTTAGCAGGTACTCCAGAAGCTTTGCAAGTCTCCTGGAGAGAAGAAAGGAGGTGTGCAAACACGAAGAGAAGCAGCACTGCAGCAGGTAGCAATGTTTGCTCATGGAGTCATAATCCACAGACATCGAAAAGGGGGTGTGAAGTCTACGAATGACAGCAGAGGAAAAAACGGCCTTACAGACATATCATCTGTTACTTCCAGATTGGTTCGCATCTCTATTTTGGTCTGTCCTACAAAGCTTTATTCTCAGGCTTTGCAAGGGTGACTGGAATTTCATGTTATGTTTGTAAACACGATTCGCCAAATGGCTCAAGATACAGAACGGGGACACGCTCGTTAACTGCGGACTACATAGAAATGTGCAATCTTAATACACGCTTTTTATACACAGTTACACCTGGCTCCCTTGTGCAAAGACCAAGGGCACAAATTTTACCTAAAGATATTTCAGGCAGATCAGAAGAGTATCCAGTTGAGACTGTGAATCCTACAAGAATTGGTACAATCTGAGTGAGACTGTACAACTTCTCTATGACACAAAGGTAGTTACGGAACAGCAGTAGTGTCTTTTCTTCTTCAGATGGAAATCTTGAACATTGAATCTGTACAGTCATAAGTAACCACAAGTGCACCTCAAAAAACACCCTTCAGAAAACATCCTAACATCAAGCTGGGCAAGTAATGAACTTTTGTGCTTCAGTGGCTAAAATAAAGAAAGAGAGAAAGAGAGAATATAGATATACACACACACCTACTTTTATCAACTGACAGATGTACACACACAAAACGTGCATGTATCTGTATTTATCTAGCTGATGCATACAGACATATATTTAAGGTCAACCTGAAACTATTTATTTGGTTTTGGCAAAATAAGATAGTAAAAAGAAAATCTGAATCATTCAAAACTTTTCCTTTGCCCCAAAGCAAAATGTGTCAATCAACACAAGGATTACTTTAGCCTTTAAAAAAAATGAAAAAGAAACAGTTGCTTGAAAATGGAAAAGCAAAATAGTTTGTTTAGAAAGTATTTCCCATCGTCAAGGGCTGGAACTAGTCACAGAAATAGTCTGAATTGCCTGAATCAGCATTGCTCAACAGATTTATTATTCACTAAATCATTTTTCTCATTGCAATATAAATGCACACTAGTCCTGTAGCTTCTCAGATTTGATGTTGTCAATCACAGATTGAGGAAAGACAAGAGAATAAGGTTTGGAAGCTGTCATACATTAATATATGATTATAAATTTATATTATATATATATATATATATTATACGAACAAATAAATAATATTTTTCCTCTATTAGCAGCACTTGAAATTATTAAAATGCAACCAAGTTCCCCTTCCTGAGAGATCAGTGAAGTCAACATTTGGGCATGGCCATTTCTCTTTATTATTGGTTGTAGGTCTTCTAATATCTACTTTTGAAAATAACACTTTTGGGGTAAAATGTAAATTGATTTCTTCTCTCTGTGACTTTTGAAAAGCCTACATTAAATTTTGTGCAACGTTTTTCATGTACCAAAATTCAGAAGTGCTAGTCTGTGCTGTGCTCAGAAAGAAATTACCTTCACATACTGAAATAGATTCTTTGCTATACAAAAAAGAACTTAAAACTGGAAGACATCTAAGCAGGCCACCTATAAACTATAATTAAAACAAAATAAAGGATTTAAACAAGGAGATGAGAAAGCACCAAGCATTCCCGGAAATTAATACAACCTTCTAACCGTCCATTTGGTATGAGACACCGGGTCTCCCTTTACCACAGGGCTTGCAGAAAGCCTGTTCCAGACTTTGAATTCTCACAGAGGGAGCAGCTTCCCAGTAAAAAGCATTTGGCAGAGAAAGAACAAGTTAAACATTCTGCAACAGGAACTACTCTACACCCAGAACAGTTTTGCATCTCCTCAATGTGCAGTTACAGACGGAGATGCACGTAGTTGTCTTTTGTGTAGCCTACTTAACTTCCATGTCTCACCTGGCTTGTATCAGCCTTTCATTTGCAACAAATTGTCTCAACCACAAGCGTTTGCAAAGAGTCATCTTGTTCACAAATAATTTGCCACATGTTCCTACGAAGCATTCCATTATGAAAGCATTTCTAAGCTTATGAATGTGCTGTAAGAAAAAGGATAATTATTTTAACTTCCTACACTTTTAAGCACTACCAACTTTTTTGAACAGGTTATTAACAAATGCAACCACTTAGACAATACTCATCGGTACAAACGCAAAGAATTTCAGCCATAGGCAAGTCACCTACCTCAGTAGCAAACTGCTGCAACCCACCAATATTAATTGGTCCTTCCTCAGTGGCATACAAATTGCAGCCACCAACACAAAGATCAGAAGTTGGACACACCATTCCGCATGTGAGGCCAAGTGGGTTGTCAGAAAAAATCATTTTGGCAGCTCCGTAATAGTTCTGCACAAAAAACAAAAAACAAAATATATAAACAATAAAGTCACGTATCAGGGAAGCAATAGGGAAGTCACACATCAAGGTCACGCTAAGTACTTTTTCTTCAGCTGACCAGTAGAATAACACAAAAATAACTGACATTGCTGACATTTTTTTAAATGCACAAATATTTCCCATATACATGCCATAAAAGTTATTTCAAAAGGACTGCAAAAAGTCAGAAAAAATGTTGATTATGCTAAGATAAAATCTTTATTTTTAGTTTGAAAATTTGTTATAACTTGATTTATCTAATGTGTTTGCAAGATTTTTAGTGGTTTAACAAATCTACGTTAGAAAACCGCTGTGCCTGCGTTACGTACTTGTAAATGCTTTCTCCATTTCTAGGTCAATTAGGCAGTAGCTGAAATGTAACCTTGTTGGACGGCTGACCAGAAAGTGCCAGTTAGATCATCAGTTCCTTATGACACAGGGAATGAAAAGCTTATTTTATGGATGTGTGCACACCATCTCTGCAGATATGCCTGTCCTTCACACCAGATCAGTGGCGCCAATTGTCCCAGACCTGTGACGAGAATAGGTTTCCTGTGCAACTAACTGTAGATATTGAGCTACTGGACTCTCCTAAACTTTTTCCTTGATCACAGACTGATCAAGGCAGACCTTATTTTCCTATGTAGCAAAACAGGGAACTGATTAAAGAGGTTATGTACAAGTCAAACTGTCATAACTCAGCAGATTCTCAATATTCACTGCACATCTTCAGAGAAGAAAGAGTTTCCTGATATATGAGAATTAGCAAGATTTCTTTCCCTAATAAGAAGTTGAGGAATGGATAGTGGGCTCCCAGAGTCTGGTATAGTAAGAAAATAGACCCCCCCCCTTTTTTTAATATATATTTGCTTGCATCGTTCTCTTATGAAGAAACATCAGAGAAAATGCCAGCAGTGAACTGAAATGTTATTCAGAGGTGAACTACTGATCGCAGTTCTACATTACAGCTAATGTGTGATAAATTTTCATATAGTTCCATTTACATTAATGAAATTATGGCCTAATTGAAGCAAATCTTTTAGATCCTATCTCTTCTTCTGTATGGTCAACACAAAAGTTCATTTAATTGTGGGCTCCATTCTTTTTCCTCATTTGCCAACTTTCTCCACCAAAAATTGCAGCAAGAGAATTCCAGGATCTATTTCTAGAGTTTTCTAAGGCCACTGCTATTCAGATGAAGATGATACACTGCAACACTAGATGATAACTAGAGTTAGCACAAGGCTGAGGCTCCACGCAAGTTTCTTCAGCAAGAAATTAATGCTGGGATCTCATCCTAGCTTTCTCCAAACTAGGAGTAAGTAAGAGATGAAAGAACAGTATGTGTCCCTCCTCTTCCATCCATCTCTCCCACAATCTAATCTTCAGTTGTTATCATTAACCTGAAATTGTTTTATCATAATAAATCTTTTTTTGTCACTCTGTCCCAAGAGGACAGCTGACTCAGGACAATCAGAAGATACAGGGTTCATAGCACGTGAAGGACTTGATCACAGCAGATCCTATGTAACACCACAGGTTGTTTTTTGCCAAGTAGGGTAACATACACAGGAGTGTTTCATCAAACTACACCACAGAGAGTGAGAATCCAGTATAAATAGCAAGATTTGACTACATAACAAACAACGGGTAAAAAGATTTTTGTTTGGTCTGGGAGATTCAAATTCATCAACAGACATATTAAAAGACTGAATATAACATTCTTAAATCAGATGCTATGAACAGAGTAGGGGATTCACAAGAGAATGCCAACATTGAAGAAAAGCATTTGCAGAGGTAACTGGACCTTTAGTTTACAGATGCTGCCTACTCCACAGCCTGAGCCCTTGTCCCTCACCTGGCAACACAAGAGAGATACCTCTGTGTATTTTCTAGAATTTTCTTTGAGACTATGAAAATCCATCAAAATTCTAGTCCCAGCTGAACAAGCAATCCCCTTACCCAGCCGTTCTGGGCGATACTTCTTTCAACTGTTTTGCCTGTCATGGCTGGTAAGGTGCTTTATTATTCTCATTTATTTCATTCTCACAATATAAAGGAGTATTAGTTAAACAGAAGTTATATGTATTAGCAAATACAATTGCTCTGTCAGTATCTGAGTGATATTGTTTTAATGTATCTGAGATCATTAAAGCTGTTAAAAAATGACCAGTAAGGACATTACAAGCTCAATTCAGTTGCCAAAACACAAAAGTCTAGTTGTATTGGAGATGTTCCAGAGTGTCCAATACATCCCCAAGCAGATGGCCGAGGTAACACAATCACTGCGGGAGACCCTTGTCTTTCTAAAGCAGCATCTAGAGCATCTTAAATAGCACTAGATGTCTATTCCACAGGCAATTGCATCAAATCTTTCCTTTTTTCACTCTAAAGGAACAATCAGAAACTAATAATAGGGATTTCTCTCACTAGCAGATGAAATTGTTTTCAAAGAATTTTTATTTAGTTTAATATTGAAGTATAAGAGTTTTATTTTCTCTTCTTGTGGTTGTCCAGGATTATTATTTTTATTATCTTTGACTCTGGTTCAATGGAAACAATTAAAATAATGTGCATTTCCATTTAAGTAACTTAATGATTTCCTACATTTTTACACTTTGTAATTAAAATCAATATACAAAGCTAGTTACTATGCCTAGAAAGCAAAGCTGTTAGGCTGTTCCTTTTTAAATTTAATTTTATTGCATACCTGTAAAATATCTCCTCAGACTTGAGCTCGGCCACTACTGGCAATATCAACACAATCAACTTATTTTGTTTTGAAAATTCAAGCCAAAATTTGAGCAGAGCTATCTCATGGAGCATAGATAGAGGAAAGCTATCCCTCTGAAGCTGTGTCCCAGTAGTGAATTGAGGCAGCAGGAAGGCACAGAAAGAAGAAAGGGGATGTTAAAGTAGCATGTGTTTCCTGAGATGGGACCATGGTCACTGCGGGTATAGGACCAGCTATCTCCAGACATTATGCTAGAATTGCTTAAGTAGGAAGCTGAGACTGAAGGCCTAATGTGGATAAGGCCAAAGGAGACTATGAAACTGAGATCCTGGTATGCGAAGTTACGAGATGTTACTATCATGATCACGAGTTGCTGTTGCTATCTGTACTAGTGGGGCATCTAAGCAGGCAAGGCCTAGGTAGCTTGCTCTCTTGAAAAGATGGTATATATAAAACATATCAAAGAGTATATGTCTTCCAGTCTTAACATCTGGAAAAAGTTTTAGTGACAAATAAAAAGGTTGTCAAGACCTGAAGTCCAAAGAGCTCCTTTCACCTGTGGGAGAAGCAGACAATGGCAGCAGGGCAAGTCTTGCGCACTGCTTCACCAGTGTGCTCCAACTGGGCTAAAGGCGGAAGGCTCAGTGCTCACCCTGTTGGCAGGCAGGGAAACAAGCAAGCCATCGTGTCATTTTTACCATTGGTTGTCTTGTTATCAAGTAGGTATGTTACCATACTTGTGTAAGAGCTGCAGTTCCCTCTCTCCTCTTCCATCCTGTGTCCCAGTTTTCATCTTCCACAACACCAGCATAACCACTTTTCTGATTCCTATCAATTCTGTTCACTGCTGGTGCCACATACTGCTACCATTCCTCTGTGCGGTGGTTAGGAGAGCAAGCTCATTAGCAACCTTCCTGAGACCCATGGCACAGGCTAGCACAGAGACAAGGCCTGGGCAGCACCTCAGAAGACAAGTTCTGAGTCACTTCACATCTTTGCCCTTCCATTCCTTTTATCCTCCTTTCACTGTGTCAATTTATTATCTAGCATATCAGACATTATTAGGAAAAAAGTTTTCCAATACTTGACAAAAGCCAAGAAGGAAATAGAGTAAAATCTAGTAAGTTACACTAGATGGTATTATACCAACGGTGTCACACAGCTGTGAACCACCGCATTACTATCCTAATAAAAGAGTTTGCAGCACATGCAGTGTCTTAAACGATTAGTTATGAACACTTTGTTCTTACAGAACATACCTTTTTTAAAAAAACTGAAAGCATGCATTAACGCTCATTACAATTACCAGTGGTATTAAAGTCAGAACATTCACAGGATATTCACATTTCATAAAAATATGATCAACTTTTTATTTCACAAAACTACAGTATACTAGGCAGTGCACAGAACACATGAGGAGCAGACATAGCAAGCTGATAACTAAATACCACGTTAAAATGACAAAGTTACTCTAGAGCAAGGAATGAAGCAAAATACATTAATAGTTTGGAGAATTTTTTTTTAAATATGCTGAAATCATAAGATGACTCGGTTGGCTAGTTTCTTACAGACGTCACAGAGGAAGCAAGTCCAGAACTAGACTGTTTTTACTTTTTTTAATGAGATAAATGCCTGCCCATGCCTTTGTTCATAGAATCTTTTTTCCTGTGCACTGCCACAGAAATAAATTAATCTAGCTGGATAGGATGTTTTGTGGTTTCCTGCATCAAAATGTCAATAAATACTACATTGCTAACACAAGGAACAGAAACAAGCCTTAAACAGACATCAATAATCAGCAGAAACCAGGCAGAGGAGGATAGCCATATTGTACCATTTGGAAGCATTATATAATTTGCATGCAAATGAGACTGTTTTTTACTCGGAAAAAAAACTATTGAAACACATAGGATCAATACAGAGAGACTAGAAGAAATTGCATTTACTATCAGGAAACACTTATAGAATATTTTCTTTCTATTTAAGGGCTTTTAATATAAATTCTATACTCAGGTTGTTTGATACTGCATTTTTCTTAAAAACAATGAAGAATATGCATTATTGTACTTTGTGTAAAAAAAAATGAAAACTTTGACTTAGCAAGAATTTTGGGATAGAGTAAAAAATTTAAAACTCAAAAATAAAGAAGAAAGTTAATTTCCCTTTCCTCTGGATGAAATCAAAAAAAAAAAAAAAAAAAAAAACAGACATACCAAAAAGATGGGAAAATTTCACTCTATCCTAGTTCATATTGTGTGATGGCTTTTGGCTTTAAAAATTATTCAAGATGTGTTGGCTTAGAATATTATCACATACCAAAGAATCACTATTTAAAACTGCATATTGTTATGTAAGCAGTAATTTTCACTCTGACACACACCAGTTCAAATATAACAAGAAAAACCCCCACTATGTCAGCCTTCCCACCAAAATATCTGCCAAAGTAGAACGAACAAAACAACAGCAACTTATCAAATCATACATATTCTATATTATAATGCTGATGATTTTTAATCAATCTAGAAATCTTTCACATCATTTGACTTATGTCATCATAACAGGACTGTAATTTCACACAGTGTCACTATCTTTTTATGAAGAAGAACCGAAGAAATATCTTGTACTGTCATTTTGTCCTTTGTAGTCTGGAATGTGAGAGATTCCTTAATTGACATAGTGTCATCGCAAAAGTCTATTCTACATAATTATACTATGGCAACTGAAACCAGCTGTCAGCCATTCCATTACACTAAGTACAAACAGACAGCTCCAGAAAAGTCACTGTCTCAAGTACATCAATTTAACACTATTACTACTTTTTCTTTTAAATGTTTTTTTCGTATGTAGTGACCTGAAATATACAAAGATTAACAGAGAAAGCTGAATAAAGCAACACTTTCAAAAACCTGGGGCCTCAAAGTAGTACTTAAAGATTGTGATGCATGTCTGCATATAATTATTACCAGTCATCTAGCAGCTCCCTGACTTCTACAATCCCTCATTGTATTAACAGTATCCCACTTACAGTATTTTACATATGAACTGTGACTCATGATTTTCTACAGTCTTTCCAACTGCATAGAGATGTCCTTTGTTAATTTACTCGGAGTTCCTCTGGCACAGAGGAACCATCATTCGATTTCTCACTTGTCTCTTACCATTTTTTTTTTCCTTACAATCTTTTTTTCATTTCATTTTCTCCTAATGATCCCACAGTTTTTCTTTTGCCTTCCTAGGTCTACCCACTTTTCCTTCTTTCTCATTTCTGCTTTATTATCCCAAATATTTTTTCTCTTAATCCTTCCATATCTTAGACTTCAGATTCATCCCTTAACTTTTCATATCAATCTCCAGTTCCTTCCCTTTCCTATCTCTTCTTTAAAACACTCATTTCCTTTAGTTTGCTCTTAACCTAAATATTCCTCTGCAGTCCTAAGACTTTGAGTTCCACTATTTCTCATGCCCCTTTCCTGGGGGTCCATCATTTCCTTAACAGCACTCAACACATAGCCAGGAACAACCCTTTCCCCAGAGGGCAGTTGGTTTGGGTTTTCTTAAAAATGCTGGACACCGAAAGGCTTACATACACACGCAAAGTCTGTTAGGAAATCATTGCCACGTCAACTCAGGTCAGTTAGTCTTTATTATTAAGCAACAAGGGAGATGATGATTCTTTCAAATAAACAGAAATCTGTAGGACTGATGTCAGGAGTCATAGCAATACTGCAAGACTTGATATAAAAAATGTGAGAGCCAGTAACAAAGAGTTGCAGCGACAGGGAGTGTGACTGAGCACAGGCATCGCAAAAGAGACTTCGACATCCCTAATTCTTCGTTATACACTCAGACGATAAATGCTGAACCAGTCACTTCTTATGCCTATGCCACATAACGCAACTTAATACCCGCTGGTTTCTACGCCTAAACTGCACTAACAGAAGTTTTCCAAAGCAACTACCCAACCACAGAAGTGCCTGATAACAAAAAGCTCCAGATCTGCCACTAAGCAGGAAAAAGTTATATTATATAAGCAGCTCTTGTTTCTCAATGGGCAGTTTCCGCTGGCATCACAGCTCTGCTTCACAGGAGAAAAGGTGGTGGTGGTAAGACAGCAAGTGTTTTGGCCGCAAGTTGCTCCTGGGAAGCTGCAGGACTTCCCACTACTGTTGAGTATTCGACTGAACCAGCGCTAGAGGATGACGGGTGTTGGAGCTCCGCTCTAACACATCCTTCATGCTTTGAGATATCAGTACCAGGGAAGGGGGACACACAATCCTAAGATCACTCGTCATAGCATTTCAGAAGAAATAAGAAAACAAGTTTTCTCCTACAACAGCCGAACACTTTCACTTTTTCTCAATTTATAAATGAAAAGGAAACTAAGATGGCAGCCATACATTCCAAAGTATATGTTCTTTGTTTTGGAATGTGAAGCCTGCATTTGAAGTAGCAAGGTTAGTCATAAAGAACCGCTTGAAAACAGCTCGAAGTCAGAATACTACTTTATCTTCTGATGTTTAAAAACAACTATTGTAGTAATGCGTGAATAGCGAAGCTGAAGTCTTGTCTCCGAGAGATACAGTTGCAAGTAGTCTGTATGAACCAAGAAATGCTGACTGGGAAGACACAATGGATCAGATTGTACCTTATAAAGTGGAGCTGTAATCCAGTTTGTATGGAAAAGGAGAATGCAAGTTGTGGCCTAAACTCTACTGAGTCAGAATGGCCTAACACAATACAGCACAAGCGACATCCTTTCTCTCAAAGAGGCTCAAGGCTCATTGAATCTGGCAATTCAATTACCCTCTCAACCCAGAAAGATCCCCTCCTCCCGTCCCTCTTCTACTCCTGAGCTGAGGTCTAATGGCAGAGCAGCAAGAAACAGCTACATTGTACGAGGCCTGTAAATATCTGAAAAGCCTCAGGCTTTAGAGAACAAGCATCCCTGACCTTTTATGATTGCTATAGTAGTTTTCCAACAAAATAAACTACATACAATAGAGCTCTTAAATACCTGACAGAGTAATTCATTTTCAGTACACTGAAGTCTAAATACTCTATATTAATAATGAATCACGTTTAAATAAATACCTGAATGTCATACTGCTTACTGGTTAGGGAGAAAGGAGGACAAGGAAGTTAGCAAACTGCATCTTCTCAAGAGAACTAGAATTGTAATCTGCTGAAGGTAGTTTCTCAAGTGAACGATGAAGAAAGCTTTGAAAGTAGGAGAGGGTCTTCAATAAGCCTAGAAAGCATCCCCAGATGTCCTGGATTTATTGATCTCAAATGTCTGAATCTTCTATATTTCATTTATGTTGTCCAAAAATAGACAAAGCTAACAGATGTATTCATAAAGTATTGGATTAAAAATAGAAGTATATTTACAAGTGAGAACAAAAAAATTTTAACTGAAAAATATTTTCAAAGATATTTAACAGAATCTTGACAGTGCAAAGAATGCTCTTATGAAATGATATAAAAATATTCAGCAAGCACATTGCTGAATGTTATCTGAACAATTTTATTAAAAGTTTAGAAAAACACTTTAAATTGTTGCATAACAAATGTGAAAATTTGCTAGTTTCATTTTAAAATTTGGGTAGTTTTCAAAAACATAGTTCTTGTCTTCTATCAGCTATAAAAGCATAAGATACAGGTATCTCAAACACCCCAGCAGCAGAATGAAACAGGGGAGAGGACACTGCAGTAGGAGCTGTGATATCTGGGCTGTCGCAAAGACTCTGCTAAGGGTCATGACGTCAAGCAAATCATCTAACTTTTGGTATCTCCCTCACAATTTCCACCTTATTCCTGTATTTCTCACTTGGTAGAAAGCAAGAGGCATCAAAATGCACATGTAGTATAGAAACCAGCAGCATATACACACACCTACAAAAACTTATTAATAAAGGAAACAAAGAATTTATGTAGTGGCTCCTGAAGAATGGGATTGTTATGTTGTAATAGAAACATTTTCTAGCAAAGGCACTAGAAATGAATTCATCAAAAGGAAAATTTAGCCTAGCAAATTGCATCCATCAAGTCAAGACTGGCTTCCCTCTAAAGAGTGTTTTTTCTGAGAAGTCGGTCAGCACACAACTGAAGGAGGTACAGCCATTGACAGTGAATCTATGAGGAAGATATCCTAGCCTTGTTGCTTAGCCGGTGATTACAGCTATTTTCCAAGTATTTCTGGTTCTGAGTTCTTCTTCACTGATAGGGTTTTGGGGTGTTTGTTGTTGTGGTTTGTCAGCCTTAGAGATGTTGCAGAGAAATGCTCCCGTGACTATGCAACATTAGATTTCCTCCAATAGGACAAGGACAGAAAGCAAAGGGTAAGGCTGTATGCAAACTCACACTTGGAAACAGACGTAATACTGATTTCAGGCATATAGTTTCCTGTCGTAACATCTTGGCTAGCAGAAACTGACTTTTTTAAGCTGCCTATGTGTCAATGTGCCCTTCAGTCTGTGCAATTATCAAGCATCACCATGAAGTAAAAGCAGGTACCAAAACCTTAGTCTACCTTTTATAGAAACTGTAGTTTCAGAATGGATACTGAAGCTATGGATGGATAGGGTGCTAGAAGCGAGGCTGCAACTACATGTCAGCAATCTCAGACTTAGGGTTTTCCCTTAAGGATTGTTAAAGCTCCCGAGAGAATAACTATGTATGGGCAGCTCTTTTCTAAAGTAGGATTTTTCTGATAAAAGAGCAGCTGATCAGGTCACTTGTTCAGGGCAAAACCAGAGACTTACCTAGCATCTGCAGCTTCCAAGATACTTTAAACGAGTTAACATCCAACAGCCCAAACACTACAGACTGCGACCCACCTCTCTGACTGACAGGTAAAATCTGGCCGTATTAAAAACTCCAGGAGTGTACCTACTGGCTTTAGCAGGACAAAGATTTCCCTTCACTCCTTTAAAGCAGATTCATAATATTATCCTTTGCCAAAATACATCTCTCAAAACTCTGTAGTCACTCTACCTTAATTTTCTCTCTCTGTAACAGATTCCCAGAATTCAGAATGAATCAGCTGCTAAAATGACTTACCCTTTCTGCCAACTCACAAAAGCATCATATTCCTAAGGCTATCAGAGTCTAAAAGACCCACCAAATGTCTCATTCCAGGACACCTTTGGTGTCAGTTCTGACATTTTCTTTTGCAGTTTTCAGTCCGCTTTCCTTTCTTCTCTCCCAGCTCTTGCATTTCTATAATCCAGTCTTTTTCCTTCCTTTAACAACAGGTGCCACAAGGCAGTAGCATAAGTAACTCTTAACAAACATGGGTCGTTTTGGTAAAATATTTTCATAAAATTTACTTTAGGTTTCCTAAACAAACTACAGCACAATTAAGAGATGCAGACTAGCAGTTTCATTACTGCTTTGTATCTTCTCTGTTCAGTTCTTCTGCTTCACAATGCCTGGAAGAGGTAATAAGAAGCAATATGCCACAAAGTAGTATAATATGGTTGGAAACAGATGCCTACATTCAAGAAAATAAGTGCTGCAATGACAGGATACAGATTATATAACAAAATAGTCTTTATGCAGATGCTGGGCATAATGCCAACCACTGTAAACCACATCAACACAGTTATGTTATAATTGATACACGTATCTTAATATCTCCTTTTATCTTAATGTTTCTCGTTAAGGTGCAGAATTTATGGGCATCTTCTCCACCCAATACATACTGCGTAATAAATGCAATGTAGCTATTAACTTGCATGTATTAGTGCTGCTGTTGCCCATGTTCCTCCAGCTCTGTCTGCACGGACCCTATCAGATACATTCCAACTTCGATGCGTGCCAGAGCACAGAACACAGACAGAAAACTGTCACATCACCCCCAGCAGATTATGAGCCTGCTGGGGCTCATACAAATAAATAAATCAAACTGCAGCTAATGATTCAACAGAAAGGAAATATGTTTTAAAAGGTAAGGGGCAAGCAATATACAGTCATGTTTAGACTATCCCAGACAGTGCAATTAATCTTGTTGTATCAACTTTGCAGTCAACTTATTCATATTGTTAACTGTTAAAACTCATTTGTAAACCACAAATCAGGTTTTCTAAGATTTCATTCTCATTATAATATAATAACCTATTAAGAGAGGAAAAGGTACAGTACCTGCAAAAATGTGGGTTCAATTTATTACCATAATATTTTATTGTTAGTTTAAGACAGACACATTTGCATGAACCAGAGTCTTCTAAAATAAATTACAGCAGTGAGAAAACATTCCTTGACATAAGCACCTTCAGGTGCCAAATTTCAGCCTGAATCCAAATTTCAGATAATCACTTGCTAAAAAACTAATAATCCTTTAGTGGAAATAAGTTTTGTAAGTATATTACCTCAGTCATGTAGCAACAAAGTGAAATAAGGACATTATAATGTTCAGTATTTTTCAGTATCATTAGATTTTAAAAATCATCAAAAGCAAAAGCTTTATGGAAAAGGGAACATAAACAAATATGCAATGTACACCCTCTGTACTAGCATGGAGCAGCATAATGTACTAGCATGAAACAGCAATAATTAAAACTCAGAGGAATCTGCTGAATTTTAAAACACCTGCTGCAACCACTCTCTTATAAGACTTCACAGAGATAAACCAATTATACAATGCAAAATGCAAACAGATGCTGTTCTCTGCTTCTATGTACTATTGTAAGCCTGATTTTACCTTGTTTGCAATACTTGTGATGAACGACTTGATGTCCAGATTAGTTGGGCAACTCTTCTGACATGGGGCATCTGCACACTTTAAGCATCTACAGGAATAAAAGAAAATGTGTCAAGGAGACATGGAGTACAAATGCTGCTGATAGTATATGGTTTCTCAAGTGCACATGATAGAAGATAAGCCATAGAGCTTTTCCATAAAATCTAGTTAAAATCTCAAAGTGCTGCACCACCATTATTGAATTAAGCGCAACGCTAATTGGTTGCTGACTTCATCTTATAAAGGAAGAAAACAAGGTACAGTCAGAACTGTGGACTACCCACACGTAAGTATTAAGAAACTGTGTCTAGTTACATAAAGACAAATTTTTCCCCTTGCATTCCAAAATCACTAAACTTTTGACTGTTTCATTTTCAAATTTGAAAATCACCACTGCTATGAATTCAAATGCTGTAAGTTCTAGAAGTGTCACTGAGCATTAAGTTTTGGGTGCTGGACAATCAGACATACAAAACTCAGTATTTCCACAGAGTAAGAAATTAGTTTTTACTGTATGTGTAAAATAGGAATAGCTGGTAAATTTTGGAATCTTTCCTAAGCATTTCCTATAATGTGCCTATGACCTTCTAGGTCAGTACACCAATGCATAATCCCTACCGAAATATGTAATACCTCTGTCTCATCCCTAATGACATTTTATTGTATAGTAATAAAACACATTTTAGGAACAAAGATTTATTATCTGTTCCTGCACAGTCATCCATATAAGAATACTGGTCTAGTTACTTTAGTTACTTGTACAAGTCCCATTTAAGGACTAAGCCCGAAGGGTTAGTACATGTAATTTACAACAAACAAACCAAACAAGGGGGGCGGGGGGAAGCCAAAGAATTAAAATTACTCTCTACTAAACACAAAGGTATTTGCCTGCATTTTTGGTTTTACATACCAGTGATTATCACATAAATGCCACAATGCTCACTATCTCAGAATTCACGAAGTTATTCTAGTTGCTCTTCCAATATAATTTTACCCACGTGCAAAATTTATGCAAATTATAGCTTTAACATTTTTCAGATATCGAAAATGAGTATTTTTAATGTATTATCTGAGCACCACTATTTATACAAGTCTAACAAGTCCGCTAATTATTGCTACCTAGTACTAGTAAATATTACTGTGCAACTGACTGGCACAGAATATTTTCAAACACAGAAGAGTGTTTAAACTCGGCTGCAAGAGGCCTATGGACAAAACACATGAAGAAATGAAGAGTGCATTCAAAGGAACAAACACGCCTGAAAATAGCTGCAGTGAAGAACTGGGCTAACTTTGTCACAAGCATTGCTTTTTTTTTTTTTTTTTTTCTTCTTAATTAAGTATAGAGCAAGAGAGAAGGCAAAAGCAGTTTAGTAAAAGATTAATTAGCTTTCAACCTCCCATTCATTATCATCTAGCTGGCTACTGCAGACACTGCGGCACCAGCAATATTTCAGCTGAATTTGAAGGCACATTTGGTAGTGGCTGTTTGGATTTCCTCACAGAGCTCTTCATGGGGAAAGTGTCCCAGAGGAAATATCCAAAGGAAAAGAGGTCTCCTGGGCTCCAGAGGCTGGGAAACCCAGCAGATCCAAATCCAGCTTCAGTACGATGGTAGGTTACCAGCTCCACTAGCCAGACTTCGGGGAGCTCTGGCAGGGGAGCACTAACAGGTTTATCGGTGGCAGATGCTAAACGTCCCGCTGCCCCGCACCGTTCCCTGAGACACATCCTAAACATCCTAAGGAGGGCAAGGGGGACCTCCAAGGGGTGCTGCGGCCAGCGCGCCCAGCCAACGGGATGCCCGAAGCGTTCTGCGCGGATTGAGAGACAGCAAAGTTTTAGTACGACAGGCCCGGAAAAAAAGAGATATGTTAGACACGATACGACACTGTCAGGGCTCAGGCGATTGTTTTGGCTGTGAGGAAATAATAGAAATGAAAAAATCATATGTTTAAAAAAAGACAATTCTATTACGACTTTTTCCTCCCCACTTTCCTGAATGTGGTTTCTTTCAAAATGCAATAGCTCTGTAGCCAAGACTGAAAGAATTGCATTTAACATAAAATACGTTTCTACAAATTAGATATAAAACAATCTCATGTCAAAACTGACTAGAAAGACATCTAACAGGACAAACAGCATACAGATTATCAGTTCTGGGTATTAAGCATCTTTACCAAATTATTCCTCTTCTGATTTTTGAGCGGGTTCACAAATAACAGCTGTTGAAAATGTCAGCTATTAATGAGCAAGGACAGCACAAACTTGAATGGGAGCTTTTGAGGAGGAGGGAAGGGTGCCATGAATATACCAGTCCAGACTTTCTCTTATAATAATTCCATCTTCTGATTCTCTGAGTGCTCTGCAGACTAAAGTGCATCAGGCTGCCATTAATCCCACTTATCACCCTGACAGCTCAGTAATTACACTCCCGCTATAGCTACGTACTGTAAGGTACTGTAGTCCTAATAAAACATCAAGCACTGTGCAGAATGCATGCTGGTGAGGTGTTTTATTAAACTTGGGGGGTTGATTATCAAGTGACATTAGTGTTGACCTATTTTTCTATGTGACAATAAATTATCCTTTGACTATACCATAATAGATATTACAGAGTGCATTTACTGTATGAAGGAAAAAAAAAGGTATTGCATTCTGGTGAGCTAGGCAAAAAGAATAAATAAAATAGTAGAACTGTCCACCAGAAAGTTATTACAGAAATTACTGCAAGTGATTGATCCTCTGAAAAACCACACACAAAGTCCTGAGCTTAAGGGAATACGCCTGCAATTACTGTGATCTTCAATGCCACAGGCATGTTCCCATATGAAGAAAAATTAATTACACTTCTTTATCTTTCCTTTTTCTGTAATTGTCCTCTTTCATTCTTCCAGGCTATTCCACTACTATGTTTAGTTCAAATTGTAAGGTAAACAATATACCAGTAATTTAGATTAAATCTAATTCACCTGTTAGCTCCCATTAAATTTAAATGACAAGCTACATGCTCACTACTAAAAAGTGAAAAATGAAACAGTCATGTTTTAAGTGGTCATATGATTCCTGAATGACAAAAATGCAGAGCATTAGACACAATCAGACCTACACTGATTACTGAGCCTAGTTATCTCAGAATCTATTTCAATTAAAATACAGAAGATAAGCTTTTATCTATCAGAGCCTTATCATCATTTGCACCCGTTTGTTTATGAAACAACACTACCTATAGAAATATATAAGCTATGATGAGTCTTAGAAAAATAGTGTATTCGCCTCAGATGCCAGTTATTTCCACACAAGAGGCAACACAATAGTCTTTGTGCCATTAAACACCAACCTGGAGAACTCAAAAACAAGGAATGAAATTTTCCACTTTGCTGTTGGTTCAGCTCACTGCTATTGTAAAATGGTAAGTTAAGTTAGATATAAAACTTCTCCAGACTATGTAAGTATAGCATATTTATATAAACATTTATGCAAATATTACCATTTGGCATAGATACGCCTGTGACTATATAATGACAGAAATTCACATTTTCCACACATCCACACAAGCACTACATATCTTACCAAACAGTGCTAAATTATACATATGTATCTCCAGTGAATTTACTTTTAACTTTTAATTTTTAAATATTGTAATAATGAAGCTATTTAATGCTCAAGGTGAACTTGCTCGTGAATCTTTTTCAGTCACTAAGCTACACATGCAAAGGAGGTACTTATGCAGTATCTAACCTGAAACCTGAGCTCTCAGGCCTGTACCTGTCAATTTTCTCTGTACAAAATAAGCACCTAAAATTGTGTACAAACATGCACAGACTCACTCATTCAAGCTATCTCTAACAGAGTAGGTATTAAAGTATAAACCCCAAAACAAAACAGAGAGAGCAGTAGATTATTAATAATAATAAAAGAAAAAGGCATTTCAAGAACAAGAATCCTTTTTTCAAGACAATAAATAAGAAAAAGGGAATAGAAAAATAAGCAGTAAATTTCTGGAAAAAAATACTATCCTTTGGGGAAAAGGATGTAAGGGAACCTGAAGGATTAAGTACAGCTAGGCATAAGAAAAGAAGAGATGTAAATAAGGAAAAAAGGAACAGATAAAAAAAGTAACAAATTTCTGGAACAAAAGCTATAAGAAACCAGCTATATATTTTCACGCACAGAAGAAAAACAAGGTAGTTACAGCCAAGACTAATTTTCAGTAAATAATTTTCATTGTTTAATTGTTGAAATATTTCTAAGTATTAATGTAAAAATATTTGACCAACAGATAGCCTCATTTCTGGGAGCAAACTAGCTCTTAACACATCCTTGCTTCTAAACAAAGAAGGGCAATTTAGCTATTTCATTACCTAAAATCGCAGTGAACAATTGTCTGTCTAACTGGCAATAACACTATCTGAAGTGCAATTACATGTATGCTGAAAGGCCAGGGGTGAAATAGATAATCTGAAGTAATATTCCACAATGGATCGTTGCCGATAACCTAGCAAATTTTCATATATCACAAAACAGGCCAAATAAAGTTTATCTTGGTTACCATTGACAGAGGTTCAGAAACAGATTAAATCCTAAACCATTTATGTGGGTTTCTGCAGAACATGAAAAAAAATAATTTTAAAAAAGGGCTTCTAGTTCTACTATTTGTAGAACTTTCTAAAACTTTATCCAGAAATAACACAAAATAGGAGAGTCTTACACGGGGCACATACCCATGTTCCAGTGTACATTGGCCAAGACTTCAGCCAATTATTTTTAAGAGAATGGTAGAGTGACACCATCCAACAACCAGGAGAGCAGTTCACACTAGAGACCGATCATAACAATTTTCATGTCAAGATTCTTCTTGGTTCCAAGCCTCTTATGCCGTTCCAAACCCTGAGCAGCGGACGGTAAACAGTGGAACAAAAAAAAACAAGAGTAAGGGAGAAACAGATCTATCAATTTCAATTTTGTAAATAGCTCCCAAGCTGAACATAAGGGAACTCCATTCCCATTGTCTGGGGTGACAGAAGGGAAGACAAACACTTCAGTTTCTCTCTTGAGATTCAATCCTTTAACTATTCATGGATAATCCCGTAGGTATTAGGTTCCTTTCTCCCCATTTGCTCTTATTGTACCTAAACAGGGTCATGGACAACCCTGAACAGAGATTTAGACATGCACACACTCATGTAAAGAGAGACATCAGGAGAAAGATCCCTCACTCTGGAGGATGGATGGAAAGGAATTGATGGGAACCTACTGCTGCACCTGTGGAAAAGACCTGCTGGTGCCACTATTTACAATGGAAGACTATTCTTTGGGTCTGTGCTCAAAACAAGGATGCTTGAACAGCAGAGAGTGAAGATTACTTAAAGAAAGGGGGAATAGCTGAGCTGGTGTCAGACACCAGAAAGCCTTCAAAACTTGCAGAATCCTTATGTCAATGACATGGTGACTTCTCTGCCTTAACTCCTATTTATTTTGAGATATTACCACGAGATATTAACAAGAGAATACACACAAAGCTGCACTACCCAGAACTGTTGCCTTGTTAGATTTCATAACCAACAACATTAATCAAGAAAAAACAAGTTTCGCTATTGAGAAAAATGGTGGTGGACATACGATGATTGGTATCATTCACTCTTTGGATTAGGACTGCAATTTACCTTTGTTCGTAGATGTCCTCCTGAACCTTGTTTCTGGCAGAGCTGTCTTCCCTTCTGCTTTGTCATAAAGTGAACTTCCAGCCACTCTAAGGCCATTAACTATAGGTTATACACTGTGTTTGTGAAACAACCAAGTTTGATTTTGTTCTATGCGTCTGTATCACATACTAGGGGCAAAATATAGGACATATTCCAAGGTGATGGGTGGCTAGATGCAAAGCATAATATCTGGGGGCAGATAATCTGAATGTCACTGTCAGTCTGAAACCATTTAGCAGGGCACTAAAAAGAAGTAATTTTTAAATTATTGGCTTTGACATCTTCAAGAGTGATGTCAGATATTCTCTGGTGTGTTTTGCCAGCTAAGCCAATCAGCAAACAGCAGCCTAGGCCTCACTTCGAAGAAATACCTAGGTGTGTGGCTAGGGGTCAGACCTAGGGTCTTAGAGCCTCAAAACTGCAGTCCTGTAGAACGAACTAGGTGACCTGGAAGCATCAAAACTGTAGTTGAGGCCAAGGAAAAAGCAATACAGAATCAAGACATCACATTATGGCTTCTGAGCAAGTGGCAAGAATGGTATATCAAGGTATATAACAACAAGTAGACTCCAAGGAAAACAGATTCCCTACAGACCCTGAGAGAAACTAAGAAATGACAAGATGCAGGATGAGTATGGTGACTGACAGGCACTGAAAGAGTAAAGAAAACTACTAATGAGAGACTGTCCTAAAGAACTACAAGCAGTTATAAGTACAGTGATACAACAAGACATGGGTTAGAAATGGCACCGTGCTGACGCAGCCACCCTGGGTACCTTCCTGTGGACAAACACAGAGGGGAGTGTGTTCAGGCAGAAAAGCTGCTGGCTGCGCTCTCTGGAATGGAATAGTCATCTCTGGACAGAAAACGAACATACTGTCTGGTCATAAGCCATTACAGCCTCCTGAAAAGCACTGCCACGTGGATTTCAGTAACTCACATTATGGAGACACCAAGGCCATAATGTGAAGCACTGCCCAGGAAAGCCAGATAATAGTAATTCCTGAACCAGAACTCAATTTAAACCTTTAATTAAACAGGATGTGAAATACACCTGAATCAAAAAATATTTCTGGTTCTAGGTTCACTATAATAGCTAAGATGAAAACTGTTGTCATCTAGCGGGGATCTGTAGCAAAAAGCTTATTAAAGACACCTTGGCGCAAACAAAGTATCAGAAGATATCTAACACTCTTAGAAGGTATCAAGGCCAGAATCAGAAGCACAGGGAAAAGCCACATCTCATCTGAAGCTGGAAAATAAGAAAATATGCCACAGAAGAACCAAAAAGTAGTAAAAGACACAAAAAGCAGCAAGAAAGAAAAGCTCTCTCCTCAGCAGTGATTATTACAAAGCGTGAGATTTGCAGATCAGCACATTGGGAAGACTGTGAGGCCTAATTGACAAGACACATCAGTAGTGAACATGTGCCCTTGAGCCATTTACTACCTACCTTTGGGCACAACAAGACAGAACTCACCTTCGGTTTGGTTTGTACGTATATGACTATTGACCATTGCAATCCTGTAACTTATCCTTTCAATAAAAGGAATAAGTCATTTTAAGAACAGTAAGCATGCAGTGCTGCAATACTCAACATGAAACAGAACTTTAAGAAAAACATTCAGTATCATGCAAGTTGGCAATACTATTTCATATCTAAAGAAATAAGATTTGCACATCACTGTCGCCTTTGGCCACCTGAGGATCCACTGAGACTCCTGCAGACCCAAAGGAAATGGAAGGGCTTTTCTATGTGAACTAAGATGACCAGAGGAAACAAATTTAAAATAGAGGCACTCTGTGGAATCAGACAGGCATGACATTCCTGCTGGCTGCTACAGGAGATGCAAGGGAGGTGCTTTTGATTGAAAAGAAGAACTGGTCAGAGTTGAAAGTTAGTCTTGAGACACAAAGCCCTCCTACTCTAGTGCAGAATAATGGCACTTACAGACAAGGTTATTTTTGGACGCTTAAGAGGTACTGAATCATATGGAGATAGATGCCAAATCACTCTATTCATCAATGACTCATCTTTCCTCTTTCTTCTTTGGTTCTCTATCTGACCATAATTCTCTTTTCACCATTTTATTTCTACTTCTGAATCGCCCTTTAGTGCAGGAACTCTCCCCTCTGCTTGCATTCACCTGCCTCTCTTCCTGCTTTCTGTAGTTTTTTTTTTCCTCTCCCCTCCTTCATTCACCTCTCTACTTCTGTCTTACAACTTTTTATCATTCTTCAGTGCTCCCCCATTTTAATGAATAATATTGATAGCATTAAAAGTATGACCCAACACCAGCCAGCAGTCAGTTCTGTCAGTAATATATGAGCGCGCTGAACCAGCTGCTTTGCAGTCCACTTTCTGATTTTCTACTACACACAAGTCAGGCCTCCGGAAGCTCCATTTCTGGTAGGTCCTTGTACTAAAACTGTCCATGCACAACAACCTTTCTTCTGCATGCTCAGGACTGTGCACTCTGTGATCAAACGGGTGGAAACAGTGGCTGCCTGAAGAAAAGCAGATTGTTGGGATTTCCTCTTATATCCTTGCTCAGTGGTGAGGATGTAGCCAGAGATCTGCAGTCGGTTCAGAGGTAGCACCGAGCACCCCGCCACAGGGAGAGGCTTGCTCTGAGTCACTCTGCCATGGGTAATTACATTCTGCTTGCTCTTAAATTCCTCCTGTCATTTTATCAGGATACAGAATTTTTCACTTACCATATTGCAGTATAGCCTCAAAGACTACTGCCTTTCACCCACTTCATTTTATATAGCTTGTATATCATTACTTTAATTGTATTTCCCCAATTTGCAATGTTTCAGAATAAAACTGCTATATAAATTAGAGTTAATTAAAAACAGAAAAGCAGTGTAGCTTTCAGCATATTGTAGCACAAAGCACGTACATCAGTGCATGCCAAATCAGAAAGGCTGCAGTATCCTTTTGATGTATCAGAAATCAAGCCAATTGCTTTTTATATATAACGCAAGTCATTCCAACCATGTTATGCTTTCTTGCAAAATGCATTTGTGAACAAGCAAATCAAATGAATGATTTACATTTCTATTAGTAGCTGTGTTACATGCAGCCCAAATCCAAATCAATATTACTTACTACATTTATTTTAACATCACCAGTGCTGGAATCCATCTTGAATACCTTCCACTAACTCTCTCCCCCTATCACAGGCAACATAGTCTCAGCTTGGGTAATTACTTAATTTAATTTATTGCCAATTAACATAAACTTTAATTACTGATTCAAGCGTTGCAAAACAAAGGCAACATAACCAATTAAACAGCTGCTTAGAAAACACCTTTCCTCCCCTTCCTCCAGGCTCAGCTCCAGCGCAGCCCCTCCGCTGCCTCCCGCTTTCCCCGCACCCGCCCGCACGGCTGCCTCCTCTCGTGTGGTTTTGAGAGGGTGATTTATTCACATCATCTTTAAATCCGTGCTTTTTTTCTTTAGATAACCTCTTTGTTATAGGTTGCCCTTTCTACCAGCCAGTCTGCGGCGAGGTCTCACCGGCGGCCGCCTCGGAGCTCGCGGCACGGGGACGCGGCACCCGGCGAGCGCCCAGCCGCGCGGGGCTCCCCACGCGCCCGCCCCGCGCCCCCCCCACGCACCTCGCCTCTCTCCCGCTTTCTCGCCTCCTCGGCGTCCCGGCAGGTCTCCGCGAGGCGAAGCGCCCGGCCAGCCCCGGCGCGGCAGGAGCCCCAGGGCGGCTCTCGGCCCCGGCGCCGCGCTCTCCTCCCCTCGGCAGCTGCTCCCGGCCCCTCGTGCGGCGGCTTCCCCTCCTCAGCTTTGGTGGTTCCAGTCAGCTTTGAAAACTCAATATATCAATTTGCCCACTGGCATTGAAAATAGACTTGGGCTTGGCAGTTTTTGTTTCTTCCATTTGGTTAGGTGTTACTTGATCTGTGATTTTTTTTCTTTTTTAAATAAACTTATGCTTGTATCTCTTTCTAACCATTTTTTTTAAGTGGTCCATGGCCCCATCAGCTGTCTTTGTTTGCTGCAAACACTTCCAACTAAGCTTATGAAGCTTAAAACAGTCCTACAACAGCTATGCACAACACTTCAGTTTACATAATATTACATAATACTCCGAGTGTTACCAGATAGGTTTAAACCAAACAGTCAACATGTAGTTCTTGAATTTCTATTTTCGTATGCCCCATTAGCATTAGAATTACGCTTAGATAGTGCAGATCTCATGCCCGTTCTATGCTCTGATGGCTCCCAACAAGCGCTTGGTTAAGAGGTTACTATTAATTTCTGAAAAAAAGATTAAGTTCCTTCCAGCACGTCTTAGTACGTAACTGGCCTAAAGATTGCTGCTTTGTGCACAGAAGAAAAGGGTATTAGGGAGTTGGGGGCTTCAAATATTAAATTACTTAAAATAGTCTAAGATAGGATGAAACTGAACTTAATGTACAAAAAGGATATATTTTCAGAAGAATAACCTACTTATCTTAATTTATAACTTTATACCCATGCTATTGGCCAAATGCATCCTCAAACACATGAGTGCTTAGCTAATAGTAGGTGCTGTCCACCTATTAAAGTCTGTAACTGAAGTTTTGAGAACCAACACTCTCTAAAGAGGAGGCCCATGCCATAATCCGGATGCACTTGCATTTCCCATACATCACGCTTACAAAAAAAAAAAAAAAAAAAAAAAGGAAAAAGGAAAAAAAAAAAGAAAAAAACACCCAAACCCCTGCACCATCCGAGTAAAAGATATATTGGGTAGACTGTTTCCTCCCATTCACTTCAGAACTGAAAGAACTCAATTTCAAATAAAAGATTTTTAAACATTAGATATTCATCACAGCAGTATTCATTCTAAGCATTTTTCCTATTTCATTTTAAGCATTATGACATTGCTACTTTTCAAAAGCATTTATCAGTATTCTATATTTATTAAACTGTTCCAGAAAAACTCAGTATGGTTGAAGGACATTTTACTGTCAATAATATTTCTATTTAAAAACTTAAGATTACAAAACCAAGAACAGTTAGAAGTTAATTTGTAACTTCTCTCAAACAATGATTCCATTTAAGCACCACATATCAATTAATATTTCCTCAATATCCTACACACACAATATAGTTCTCTTACTTATTATGCAAAGCTTGCTTTTATAACATTATTCCAGTAGTGTAAAAGAGGCACAACAAACACCCCTCTCAGCACGACTTTAACGCTACTTAGCTAGAACCCAGACTGCACTCCTACAAGCCCTTGAGAGCAGCACTTCATCTGCCAAACCAACCACTTGCGGTTCAACCACACCTAGCCTTATGGAGTTTTTTGAACCAGTACATTTATGTTCCCCACAATAGTGGTCCCTTTCACATAGGAGACAGCTGTTACGTGATGTTCAATATCCTTTTAATCCTCTATAGACCTTGGACACAACGGGCTGACAGAACTGACAGTTTTTATTATAGCTTGCCCTGTACACAATAATCTTCCTTCATCTGGACTATTCTCCCAGAAGTGTTACAGACTTTTTGACTTATATCATGGATTATTTCTAGTCTTTTCAGGAGAAAAGAAATTATTTTTTATATGGCATGATCTTTATGCTGTGTAAATTACCTTTTCAAAATATGAAACACCTGTTGTCTGTTTATCTTAATGCCAGTGAAGTTCCTTTGGGCTCATTGCAGGGGGAAAAAAAACACTTTACAAGTCAAACATTTTTCACTTCCAGAATACCTTTGTCTTTATGCCCTGTATACAAATAGCGTTCTGCATAATATGTCATTAGCAACAGCAACTCATATCTACCATTTATGCCAAAACGTTTAATACAAACATTTAATATTAAAGTATATAAATAATATCCAAATGAACTATAATAAACTCTAATGCAACTAACACACATACACTGGAAATTTAAGAAAATGTTCTCAGGGAAGAACTATTCACACAGAGTGATTTTCCTTACTACAGTGCCACAGAGGCTAAGAAATAGACCAAGAGAGCTAACGCTTACCGGTCTTGCAGTTCTGGCATGCCAATAATGCCACCAAAATTAATGCAACAGTGATTTACACAAAGAATCTTTGTGGAGAGTAGTTTGTGGAAAGGCAATAATAAGAGGGTAAATTGAAGTTTCCCTCACTCTTAGGATCTGAGCTCCAAATAATTCTTTAGCTCCTCTTTACCATCATCTTGCTAACTGGGCTAGAGAGCAAAGGAGATCATGCTAATCTAGAACCTAGCCACTTCCAAGGCATGCATCCCGCTCTTTGCGTAGGCTCAATGCCTTTCCACCACTTCCAAACCAGCATGCTGTTATAAAGGGGCAGGAGACAGGGGGAGTGCGGAGAGAAGAGGATATAATACCAAGGAGGCTTGAGCAGGCCTTACTGAGAATTAGATGCAGTAACCACTGCTTGCATTGTCTAAAGATTTGACCCTACACTGAGCCTATTCTGAAGTAAATATCTCACTGTACTCTATCTGAAATAAGAATTCCAAAATTTTTAGTTTCCTCATTTTCAGACTTGGAAAAAGAAACATTTTTGGCTGATACAACAGCTGGGGACTCCAGAAACAGCTAAGATTTCAACCACGTTTCCACACTGAACCTGATAAAGATGCTTCTTCCCACCCAAGAGATCAGCTACTGATCCCAGTCAACCAGCTTTTTCCAAGTTTTATAACACCTAGCCAGTTTATCCTCAACAAATGCTCAGTTCTGCCAGATGCTAAACTCTAATTCACTACCACACTACCAGACTGCTGTATTTTAATATGTCTGTAGTCCTATTGACACTCAGTTGGACTACACATTTGCTTATAATTAAAACCCTTAAGTGATTTGCTATATTAGCCTAATACAAGTCTTCCAGTAGCGAGTTCCCAGGACCGAAATTAGCAGAAGTTGCAGGGTCCTCACTTTTCCTTGTCTTAAAATTAAAGCAGGTACATATTTTAGAATGAGGCGCTGCTCTTGTCATCTTTCTCCTGAGAGAACCTACTAGTGAGGAAACTATTAGAATGTAATAGGTAATTCTGTAATTTAATATTTTCTCTAGAAATTTCATATGTGCAATCAGTCTTCCATCTTCTTTTGCAAATAAAGGGTTTTGTTAGGACACCTTAGTAAGTGATACTGTGTAAACCTGTTCAACAATCAAGATCGAAAAAAGGGATATATGCTTGCTATTTTTCATCTAATTTAAGCTGCACATTATTTACATGTTTTAGTTATAAAAAAATACAACTCTGTTTACAATATATGAACATCTTAAAAAAACGGCATTTTCTTTTAGGCTTTGTTGTTAAAGGAATTATTTGGCTTTACATTTCTATCTTATATTTATTCAAAAAGTAAAGATTCAAGAAAGTATCCCCTCTACAAATAGAAAAACTTTATGACACAGTAACAGAAATCATATAGACAAACTGCAGAGGTCAGCACAGAACAAAATCAGGAACTCTTTTCAAATTACACAAATCAACGTTGCATTCATAATACCTTGAGTTTATAGCTAAAAGTAACAGTTCAATAGCAGGTAGTCAAAAATGCGATCTTATTTGTTTACTAAAAGTAAACACACTAATTCATTAAAGACTGAATGACTGGTGCACACACTCTACATATCTAGACTTTGCTATAATCACCTTCACTGTGGAGAATGTTACATGATTCACAGCATGACAACCTCCATAAATGTGGACATAGCCAAAAGTCATCATCAGACAGATGATACTTGCATGTAATATAGGTATTAATACATAATTTGAGGTGTGCATGTGGGACGAAGAGTGCATGTTTTACCAAAACTTATGGAGACAGTACTGACAATATCAAACTTCACTTTCTATATATCTGAAAGGAGCTGAATGGTTAAAAACTGAATGGAGAAAAACTGCTCCATGCAAACCATTTGATAGGTATAAAATAGCTGTTCAGCCTTTAAAGTCTCGCTAACTAGGGTTCCCGTAAAGTTACACAGGCAGATGATTGGACTAGATGACCTATTAGGCTTAGACTATCTTTGCAATTTCTTCTAGCATGCAGCATTACGGCCTTTAAAAATGGCAAATCTATGTCTGCTTATCAATCTGCAGTTTAGGTGTCCCACAGAGATAAGCAAACTTCATAGAATTTAAGAATTTGTATATCTCTCAAGGAATTTTGGATAATAGGAGTGACACAAATACTTAATATTTTTTCTTATAATTTAAATTCCTCCTTCAGCACTTTCCAAGTCACTTCAAAATTAGGGTAGGACTCTAAAATAACAGTATCCACAGGATTTTAAATAAGTAGGTATTATACACCAGGATTTTCAAATACAAACATGAACACATTTTTTAAAAGGGTGTGATTTCCAAAATTATTGCACGGACTTTTAGATGGATGGATATTAGGGGAAAAATGTTATTCATTGACTAAATATAGAAAAGGTACTGGACTGTTAATGCCAAGAAAGCATGGCTGGGAATAGATTGTGATCAGCTGATCTGCTTTTGCAACAATAAGACAAACATTTGTAGCTAGAGGAAAGCATGAAAAAACTTGCATTTTAGCTTTTAGCCTTACAATCCAAGTATAGGAGAATTACAACATCCCTTTAAGACAATTATATAAAAGACAGCATTTGTCACTTTTCCTCACACGTTGAAGCTAACAGCATAAAAATCAAGACATTTTCTGGGATGGCTCAGCAGCTAAATGCTGCCTGGAAAATATTAAAAGAAACATTTTTTCAGAGCAACGCAGTTTAGAGGAATTTTAGGATGGATTAATAAAAACATTAATCTGTTGATTTACCATGGTTTGATAAATTGCTTGTTCTCAAATATGCGGTATTGTACTCCTCTGTATACACTCAAATCATTAGACTCACAATAAACATAGAAATCCCAGGACTGTAAATGTAGTACAACTGAAAAAAAAAGTGTACTTTTCCCATTTCCCAAAGGCACTGCATTTTCAAAACACTGCTAGAAGATTTAAATATTCTCTTTTGGTAGATAGCTTCTTTTGCTAGAGATGAGCAGATGTCTGCCTTTTGGCAATTCTTTTATGCAGCTATTTGAAAACAATTACAGAAAAAAGTTAAAACTGCTTTATGTAAAGACTACTCCACAAAAACCCAAATTTTGCATTTGCCACACAGACACAAATCACACAGAGACATTTCAGAAAGCCTGGGAACCAGCAGAAATCTCTCTACACAAAATCCCGTACTATTGATGATTAGTAACACCACAATTAGTCCCGCATCCCAGGCCCAGATGCTGTGTGATAGTGTTGCCGTCTTCTAACCTAGAAGCATCAGGGTTTGATAAATACCTCCGATGACTTCCAGCAGCTTCATGCCTCAATTTTCACAGGCTACTGTGATACCGCTTATGATATCAATACAATCACAAGTATTTATGTCTCTCTTCCTTAACAGTGAGGGCTGCTAATTCTCCATTATATATGAATGCCAAAAGAGGAGGATCCTTGCAGACTCAGAAAGATCTTATTAAAGCTCTTTTTTAAAGAAGCATCTGAAGGCTCTCTCCCCACGTGCTCCCTGTTACCGCACAGCCTTCCCTCTCCCTGTCCTCAGCATTGCTGTGCTTAATACCTTCCACACTCCCCTGGACCTCAGCTCGCACTACGAAGGAAGCCAGCAGGAGAACCGCCTGGAGAGCTACTACTGTCAGGCTGCTCCATCCCTCCACTCCTGGCTCAAGAAAGTCATCAGAAAAGTCTAGCTATTTTTCCCCCAATCCTCCGCCAAAATTTGATCACAGCAGGGAGAAATTTAAATACTGTGTTACTGCAGACTGGTAAGAGCTTAGACTGTAAGTGAATTTCACCAGATTCCCTTCTAAGCCGTGACTTGCTCAGTTAGCTATTTTGGAAGCATAGTCAGCTCATCTGCGTGGAGGTATCTTGTTAACGTATTCCAAATTTTAAAAAGCTGAAGGAAAGATACCCATGTTAGTGACCCACTTCAGCCAAATCGCAGGTATATTCAATGGCTGCATTTTCTACAAGGAAGTGAATAGTGTTAAAAATTCCTGCCAAGAAGGGTACCTAAAGGAACTACGTAGTTTCTGTCTTTAGTCTGAGTTCTGACTGATTAAAATTATGTGGTTCAAGAAAAAAAATACCAATACAAATTCAACACAACATTATTACATTGTGTATTAGTGTTGCTATTGATCTATACTCGGTTTTACAGCGTGAAGCAGTGAAATAGGAGAACATAAGTAAACGGAGTTCACTCACTTCTAATTCAGTCAATACAATTTTTTTCCTTTGCAAGTTTAGAATAGCAGAAAGATGCATTTATCCACTCTAATTTCCTACTTCACTATTGGCTTAAAGCATACTAGATGTGCATTATGACTAGCAACATGTTCTTGGTAATAGCAGTTCCCTACTACTTTTAACACTTGATTGAAGCATTTGTTTGCATAATCAGAAGATCGGATATTTTGCCAATAATCATAAGTTTGTCTTTCTGCATTAGTCAATAATGTGTAGTAGTAGAAGCTGCTCTTTTCTCTTCATCCCTTCCTTCCTTATCTGTGATCAGACCTTTTGGCCCCTTTGAAGGCCAGGAAATTTTCAGAGACACAAAGGAGTTTGACAGCTATCTCTCATCAATGAATAAAATAAAAAATAAATTCCCAA
Organism: Rhea pennata; assembly: GCF_028389875.1. NCBI lineage: Eukaryota > Metazoa > Chordata > Aves > Rheiformes > Rheidae > Rhea > Rhea pennata. Next base: position 20,911,575 of record NC_084670.1, read on the forward strand.
ATGCCAGCAAAACCAAGATCAGTGTAACTAGCAGGAGAAGTCCTACTTGTGCTTTTGCAAATCTCTCCACAAATCAGTTTTAATGCTTTATGACTGCTGAAATCCAGTAGCCTAAGAAATTCCATTTCTGATTACAAAATACAACCGCATGAAAGTGTGCATTCACAATTTCAAACAAAAACAGAAATACATACAATAGATTATATAAGATAACATAACACTCCCATTTCCCCATAAAGACAAAACAGTGATACTGCTTGGGTGACATGTTCTATTGCTAGCAATGCATGACCTTGCCAAAATATACCTGAGTACATTTAACAGTACTGTGCAAGATGGCATACTAGCATAAACAGTTAACTCTGAACCACAAACGTCGAAGCAGATTAAATACGTTATGTGGTGCATCATTCTTTTTTTTTATTGTGTTTGTTCACTTGCTAATTTGTACAATTCAGAAATTTGTAATAGGTCTCGCTATCATTAGTGCAAATTAGTAATTGTCTCATACATAATTAAAAATATGCATTAAATTCATACTACATATTGCATGTTTGTTGCCTTTGTGAAGATAAAAAAACATTGCATGGTCAAAAGAAAAATTAGGGTGATTATTTTGAACCTGAAAATAGCTCTACGCAGCCTCCTGACATATTTCTCAACATCAGTCCGGTGCTTGTATTAGGCTATCACCAGCACTTTAATCCTTAGCATGAAAATATAAGGCTATTTTTTCTGTGACACTACCTGAACAGCTTCCTATCCACATATCTTAAGAGGAAGTCATTCCTTCACTCAGTGAATCCTATTACTGCTACATCAGCAACATTGTATTTGTTCTTCTAACACGCACTTTTTATACAGCTTAAGCCTAAAACATGTAGAGATAAATCTCAGAGAGGTAGTTTCCATCCAGAACTTCAACATTGCATTTTGTTTCTAGGTTTAGCCATATAACCTTTCAAATATACTTCACACTATTACGTTGCAGGAGTTACACTGATGGTTCACTTCAAATTTTGGAGGGTTGAGGGCTACTCTTAATATATCTATCTCATCACTAACAGAGTTCACAATAGAAACATTGCAAATAATGAATAGTTCAAATAAACTCCACGCTCAAGAAGAAATGAATCAGCCATTTTTAAATAGTGTGATTTAATTTTGCCTTAATATATAGAAAGACAAAAAATTCACAGGTTCCAGCATTTTCCATGTTATTACACTGTACGGCATGGAATGCAAACCATCTCAACTAAGAGTTGAAATCAGTTTAGTAGGTATCCATGAATTATGTGCGACAAATGCCCTCAAGTATTCCACCTTTTTACATAGTCAGTTCATAATGACTTATGATAGCATCTATTAAATATTTTATTAATTTACCATGAATATAAAGTAAGACATTATCACCTTACTCTTGGAGAAATAAGAGATTAAATTACTGACACACTCTGTCCCAAGGGGGGAAGACAGATGAGAAGTGAAAAAATGTGGAGTAGGAAAAGGGAGAGAAAAAGCAGAACCAATGATAGCAAGAATCTAACTACCCCAGAAACTTACTGTTCTAGACACAATTTCCTCAAGCAAGCCTATACTAGGAGCCTGAGTGCTTCAGGATGCAACAGACTCAAATTCTGGGACCAAAAATTAATTTTCAGAAACCCACAGTTCTGTTATGAAAAAAATGGTGAATTAACATGAGTACCAAATTTTCTCTGAATTTCCAACGATGTATTTTCCAGAATTTCTAAGTAAAGAAAACAATTATTTCTTAGAGTGATTGTTCAAAAAACAATGTTTATCTTTTGCATTGTTTTATAGAAGTACATACATTATGCAAAGGTAAAACAGCATTTAAAACAACTGTATTGCATTCAATCTTCATATTGGTACAACTTCAGCTACTTGACAGACTGCAGTGCTGCTGAAACACAGCTAGTCTGAATTTTCACACCTATTTACAGACCTCTATTCTTTTACCAGAGATAGCAATATTTCTTCTCCAGATTCAGATTGTAGACTTGCTATCGTATCTTGAAAATGAGTGACATCTTTTTCTCCACTAAGCAAGAGACAAAAGTGATACCTGGACTAAGTACAAAGTTATTGACCATTTTCAAAAATATTGTATTTTAAATCACTTCTTGTCAACATAAAATTTCTCTGTATTGTAACTCCAGTGATTAGTGTTCTTCTTGAAAATGGTATCCAGCTACAGTTTGGAAAGGAGAAATGTGGTTCTTTAAATCAAGTCAAAGCACCTTCCGCTGTAGGACACCGTCTTGACGGCCCTGAGAACATAACAGGTCTGTTCAGATACCTCCAAGCATACGTAACCCTGGTGAAAACAGAGTCAAAACCTTCACTTTGGAACTGGAAGCGTTATAGCTAAGTCAATGCGCTTAACCACATGCGGAAGAGTTAGTGCTGCTTTTATGCTGAGTCTAAGTTTACCAGCTTAACACTGACACATCTATTCTCCTAAAGCCCAGCCAGCACCTCAGCACACATGCTGTGTGGAAATACTAACTTGCTTGGAGGTAGCTCAGAAATCCAGCATAACATTTCATCACTTACATATGTTCTGTTTTTTGACTGTCATTCCTATAGATGAAATTCAAATTTCTGTATGATTTTGAAACTCATGGCTAGTTCCATATATCAAAATCATACTGTTTATATCTTTCATACTAGTGATAAAATGGTCATTACAGCTCAACCATTACTCATTAATTTCTTTACTGCAGTCTAGCAGATAATACTGGCTTTACCACATTAATGTTCATACTTAAGATTATGTATTTTCAAGTAAAATTTTTGCTCCACATATTCTAGAATTCATTTTCAACTGAGGACTTCTCACTTACAGAACATTTTTACAATTTTCTATTTCAACTAAAGAACTTACACAATGCAAGTGTCCTTCCCTCCTCTACCCCAGAAAAACACTACGCACACCTCTAACTGAAAAAAACTAGAAACAAAGTAAAATGATTTGAAATCACATTAAATATGTTCTGCCTTCCAGCTACCAGAGATCTTGGCTTCAGCAAGGCTTCTGACACTGTCTTCTGCAGCATCCTCACAGACACACTGATGACATACGGACTAGATAAATGGACAGTGAGGTGAAGTGAGAATAGGCTCACCTGCCAGGCTCAAAGAGTTGTGATCAGTGGCACAAAACCTAGCTGGAGGCCAGTCCCTAGGATGTACCCCAGAGGTCAATACTGAGGCCAGCACAGTTTAACATCTTCATTAATGACCTGGATGATGGGACAGAGCACACCCTCAGCCAGTTTTCAGATGATACAAAGTAAGGAGCAGTGGTTGATGCACCAGCAGGTTGTGCTGCTCTTCAGAGGAACTTTGAGGGGCTGGAGAAATGGGCTGACAAGAATCTCATGAAGTTCAACACAGGGAAAGGCAAAGTCCTGCACCAGGGGAGGAAAAACCTCATGCACCAGTACAGGTTGAGTCTGACCTGCCGAGAAGCAGCTTGGCAGAGAAGGACCTGGGGTTCTGGTGGACAAGCTGACTATAAGCCAGCAACAGGCCCTTGTGGCAAAGGAGCCCAATGGCATCTGTAGCTGCACTAAGCAGTCTCGCCAAGCAGGTCGAGGGAGATGATCCTTTCCCTCTACTCAGCCCTGGTAAGGCTGCATCTGCTGTGACCTGCTCTGGGATACCCAGGACAAGACAGACATGGACATCCTGGAGCAAGTCCAACAAAGGGCCACAAAGATGACTAAGGGATTAGAAGGTCTGTCACAGGAGAGGGGACAGAGAGACACAAACTGCCCACATGTGAGAGTAGGGGCTGTTTAGCCTGGGACTCCACAGGGATCTTATCAACATGTAAAAGCAGCTGGTGGGAGGCAGTTAGACAGAGCCAAACTCCTCTCAGTGGTGACCAGTGAAAGGATAAGAGGTAACGGGCAAAAAACTAAATACAAGGAACTCCAGTCTACATAAGATTTCCCTTGCCCTGCCTCCAGACAAGGCAGGTTCACATCTCTGTGAAAGAGTGTGTTCATCCCCCTGCCTTTACCCATGTAGCCATCACAAACAGAGTACCTGAACATCTGACACACTTCATTTTTCTTCTCTCCCCAAAGCCGTATGGCAAAGAAATACTATGTCAGTTTTGAGAATGAAGAACTAAGGCACAGAAAAATTTAGTATCTTGACCAGGTTGCATAGACAGCCCACAGCACAGAAGGTAATTGTATCCAAGCATCCAGAGCAATTCCAGAACCATCATTCCTCATTTCTGGGTGCTCTACTGGACCATTACACAATATGCTGATTTCTTTCTTAATTTAGCAAAAGGTTTCTGAAAAGTTTTATTTAAAAGCTACCTCAATCTACAACAGAACTATCTGCTGCTTCAGGCAGGAATAAAATTATGACCCAAAAGAAGTCAACAAGAGGTTTGTCATTTACTTCATTGCACCCTAAGGTGAAATTATGGTAACGTTTTTGCTATTTTACTCATGATTGTTCTGCAGACTCAAGAGCTACCTAGACTTTATAGTGAGCCACTGATGAGCATGAATATTGTTAACTTTCTGCTGGAGAATCCTTATTACAGGCATTAATATGGCAGCAAAAAAAAAGTACAGCTTCATTTTCAGACTACTGAAGTTAAAAGCCTGTTGATTAAACATTTTTAAAGGAAAAAATTTCTAAGCAGAACTAGTAAGTTTAGAAGTCACTGAGATGTAGAATTTCTTGATCATTTTTAAAAGTTGAGAAAATAATGCTTTTAAAATGTCAATTTTTGGTTTTGATATTATGCCCTTTAGTGAATGAAAAGTGATCAGAATATCAAAGTAATTGTATTAATACCTGCATGAGAACCAACTGCATATAGTTATTAAAAAACTATTTTTATATGTCAAAAGAAACAGTTTTTTCATGCAAAACCCACAGCACAGAATGTACCATTTTTCAAATTGTGTTAGAGATATATGTAGGTTCAAAAGTAAGAATCAGGGTAATGCCACATGATAAAATAATTTTTCTAGAGTGACAGAGGTACAATTTGTGAAATATCAAGTCTCTGAAAATATCACTCTTTTTAGATTTCATAAACAAGTCCCTTTTGACCACCACTACTAAAATTATCTGATAATTGAGATACGCTGAATACCTGTTAGCATTCAAATAAATTAATTTAGTAATTTTCAGAAAACAGAAACCTTATTTATGTGGTACTTTAGACAAAGGAGCAGAAATTAGGCTTGAAATTACTGGTAATGAGGAAAGACTGGATAGGTTTGCATTGTTCATAATGTTCACTTTACTTGACACTGTTCTTCAAAGCATCCAACTACTACACTAATTATTGCAATAAACAGGCTATCCTCACACTAATGAGAAATCCTACAGATTAAGCATCTTTCCCTTAATGACTCTCCTATCAGTTTGATCTCTTAGATCTAAATAGCAACATAGCAATCAAAGTATCTACTAGATTCTATTAATTTGATAAAGAAAATAAGGTGTAATTTAGTAAGTATACATATTGAAGCACAATATTCTTTTACATCTAAGCTCTGTTTTTTCCAAAAAGATATCAGAAGGTTAATGAACATTAACAGACTGCATTCAAGACACACTAAGCAAAAGATAGTGATTCATACACTGTGATTACCACATGAAATGACTTACTTTAACCCACTCAAATATGTTACCAAACGTATCAGAGACTGTATCAACATGGCTTTTTTTTTTTTTTTTTTTTTTTTTTTTTTTTTTAATTACACAGGAATCTAAGCAGAATATTCAGTGGCTATGTATCAGATACCAGTAAAACAAAGAAATCCTTTTCCAGTTGTATGCAACATTTCATGATATGTTTTGCAAGGTACAATCTGTTTCCTGTCCAAGTTTAACATTAGGTAACTTTCTTACAAGTAAGTTGATTACAACTTACTATGTTGCTATCTGTAATATTCATTGTACCCTGCAGTAAAAGAAATAAGGATCCTTCGTGTTGATAACACACTATGATTGAAGAGAGAAAGCACAAACACATTTGTTTAAAAAAGAATGTGCAAATCAAGTGTTTTATCTGTACCAGGCTGGCACAAATTACCTGCTAACAAAAGCATTAGTGCTATCTGGAGGCTGCAGTCAGCAAAGAAACTACTTTAAAAAGAAACTATCCTCAAGGAAACCTATGCTTTCACTGGTCACATAAAGCATCCAACATGTAAGAGTCATGCACCCTTACAGAATGAAAATGAAATCGAAATTTCACAGTATCTAATAATTTTGTTGAATTTGAAGGTATTTAAAGAAGGTCATGAGGAAACAAATTTGTTCCATCCAGTCAGACTTCTAAATTCCTTTAAAAATGTTACTTCAGTAAATTCAAAATATAACAATTTCTAAATTAAACTAGCTGTGGTATTTACATAAGGAGAGGCTCAGAAACAATAGACCTACCAGAGGTTCCTCGTTTTCAGCTAGAATTTTAGCAGACAGATCTTCCTGACAGAGTCCTTACTGCCAGAGAGCACCTAGAAAGCAGTATATTGCAGAGAACCCTTCAGGTCCCTTAACCATCGATCCCTCCTGAGAGCTGCATTTAAATGCAACAGAGAATATTAAAAAGTATTTCCAACTTTAGGGATAACCTAACCCAATGCGGGGCAATTTTTATAACTTTACCAAATTACAAATTACATGTTTCTATCCACTTCTGCGCCAAGAGAAGAAAAACTCACCAAGGATTTCCCTATCATGAGTAGTGTGAGGCTTCCAAAACAGGGAAACTTCATATTATAGGATATTGTATGGAATATATTGCAGATATTAAATATGATGTTGATAGAAAAATATATTATGAAGCACAGGCAGATTTTTCCTTCAAATCATTTTGAAACACTACAGTATTTATGAATGCCAAAAAAGCACATATGCTATAATAACATGTAATATTCAGAACAGATAGTGTAAAGAAGAATAATTTTCAATACAATCACTGGTGTCTTTAAAATACCTGTAGCTTCTTTGTTCCAACAATAATATGTAGTTTTAGATACCTTCTGTGCTGTATACGTGGGCCTACTTCTACTGAAGCAAAGGCATGTGGAAATTAACTGCCAGGCTGTCCTGCTCCTCATGGTATTAGCTCAGGAACATCCTTTATGTTTTTGAATATTTTAATCGCATGACTCTAGGGCTTAGAAAAAGAACAGTGTTTCCAGAAAGCTAATTCCAGTTTCAAGTTCTTCCACATGCTGCATGGATAGTCTGGGACAGGTCAATCTCTTTGCCGTGTTTCATTTCTGTAGTATGCAGAGATGATACTCCTTCTCAAAGGGGCTGCAAGCATCACTGTTTGGTTCAGGACTGTGAGATCAGGAGCACAGGAACAGCATGTTTGCTTTTCCATGCACCCACATTACCACTTCAGTTTGGATCAGCAGAGGACTTAGCAAATCTTCCAGTAGCCCTTACTTAACAGGCTTTGGTTCACACAGCAGAGAGATCTTGAAGTGTACAAAGAGGATTTGTTTTGGATTAAATTAACTCAAAAGATACACTCCAGGAGTGCTTCTTAATATACACGGACTGCAAGTAGGGCCAAGCTACATCCAGCACAAATGGGTAGATGCTGCATCCTCAAAACCAAGTCTTCCACAACATAGATCTGCTTCTGCTGTTCTCCAGCATGTCAACATTTGACTAGACACCAAACACTCAGGATGAAGGAGAGTTCGCATTGAGCAAGACCACTACGAGGAATTTCCCCCTTCCTGTGATACGGAGGTACACCTAATAATTTTACCAGACAACACTCCATTAAATCACATTAAATTAGTATTTGTATCTATTTTATATCACTTAACCTCAGGAGTTTTTATCAGGATTCCTGAAACCATGCTGCTTCTCTGCTTGAAGATTTGTATTTCAGAAAGTTACTTTTTCCAGACACACCAGCTGACAACTCTCCAGAATGAAACTCATTTGGTTACATTGAATCTGTTTTCAGGGCTTTAGAAATTTCTTTATATTTCTTTGACCTATACCACTTTCAATCACCATAAATATGCTTTTTTTTCTTTTTCAGATTTTGTAGATTTTAAATGAGATAATTTACTACTTCAATTTTTTTCTTTCCCTCTTCATTTTAGTGACAACTGTCTGACCCACACCTTTTACGTTTTACCTGAAAAACTCATTTTTGAAAACAGAATTACTCTCTTGAATTTCTCTATTACACAGCATTGTTATGATACCATCTCTAGGTATTACATAGCTTTTTTCTTCTAAGAAAAACATTGAAGTTACAAAATAATGCTAAAACAAACATACGTATAGCCTTATGTTAATCTTCCCTAAATATATAATTCACTATTCCCCAATGAATGCTACCATTGCAATGAATACTAATCTTATTTTTGAAGAGTGAATATCTGTCTTTTCATCCATAAAAGAAAAATTCATCTATTAAGATCCTTCATTTAGAGAGATCAGAAAGACCAGAAAAAAGAGGTTACATTTTTTTGAATTTTTACATTTCCATAACATTAGCTGCTATCACACTATCACAAAATCCTAGGTTTATACACTGGCTGATAAATAAACAAAATTAAAGTAATTAATTTGGTGTTATAATAATAAACAATTTTAGTCTGTTTCCAAATATCTTGATTTACCTTTTTGTGTTTTCATTCACTTTTTAAATAAATAATCAAACAATTCCAGCAAGGACATAATATTTTAATGTTCTAGACTATTTATAAGTATTTTACAATTTTAATCATTTACACTGTTAGCAGGTCTATGCCCTGGTGCCCAGCACAGATGTGTCAGCTAATTGTTAAATTATATCTTCAGATTATGAATCTTAACTTGGTGAACCTTCTCACTCGAAGTCCAAAATAATGACAAACGCTTAGCACTCAACGGTTTAGTTCAGCTGGGGTCCACTAGTAAGTACTATTTTCCCTGATCTCTTTCACGCTGATTAATACACATACCAGCTCTTAACACACACACGCACACCCTGGAAGACAGGGCACAGCACGGACTCCTAGCTGGCACCTCCTCTGCTCCCAGAAAAGCCTGGGAGAAGAGGACGCTCACAGGACCCTGAAGGTCTCCAGATCCAAGTCACGGCCAACCCACGAGTAGTTCGACCAATCTTGCACTTGGACTAAGGACCTTACCTGCAATGGCAAGCACTGCACTGGTCGGTTAGGAAGAACAGTATCATCCTAAACGTTACTTACAAACTACTGCTGTTCTTATTTCTCCCTTTAAAACAGAAAAAGGTGCATCTTAAATGCTGTCCAAAATCAGACAAATACTTATTTGTAATGCTTATCAAGTGGCACAGCCACATCCTGTACAAGTTTCTCTTTCTAGCAGGCTTGCGGGAGTAACAACAGTTACTTTCTCTTCCACACATGAGGAGGAAATATGGAGATTTCACCACTGAGTTAAAAAATAAAAAAAGAAAAGAAAAGAAAGCATCACGAACAAAAACTAAGAAAAAATGAAAAACAGGAAATCTCTAGGTGTAATTTTAAGTTCAAGAAAACTTGAACTTAGGAAACGAAGCAAATGAACTGAATGTGCTGATTGAATTGGAATCAGCACCCGTCAATACTGTAGGCGCCTATAGAGACCAAAAGTCTGTGACCCAAAAGACTGATATAAGATAAAGTTCCTCTCCAACAGTGGTTTTCTTAAAAACTATATCCAGCTTGCCTGCAAATATATCCACCAACAGATGGTGCCAGAAAGAACCTGGAGGCCGGACAGCTGGTTAGTGCACGCACTCTTGTGCGCTCCCTACCTCTGCCTCGCACCCGGGGCAGGGATCATCCGCATGCGAGGGAGGCGGCGGCTGCCCATGGAAGCTCCTGCAGCCACCTCTCTCAAACCTTATCTGCACTTCTCTAACTAGACTTTGGTGCTTATCTTTTCTGTGGCGGTTACATAGAAGCTGCTGCTCTCTTTCTGTGCCTCTCCAGAACAAAAACTGCGATGTTTCAGCCTTTATTACACAAAGGCCGTGTACGAAATTTTGCCACAGTGGACACAAAACATGCTTCACCCAATGCTGAGGCCACTGAGACAGTAGCGTTTCCCAAAGCCTCCCAAACGAGCACGGTGTCTGCAGCTCACCCAACACCGGCGCAGCCTCTGCCTCTTCTATCATTTCCATCCAGTGGGCCAGTTATCATCATCTACAGATTCGTTCACATAACGCAGTGTTTCATGATATATATCTGCATTGTAAAGTGAATGTTGCATTCTCCAAATTTATATCAAATTCATGTGTGCAAGAGTTTAACCCTAATCTTTTCATTTTTAAAATATGACCAAATTCAAAACCCTAATTGTATAATGAATTCAATTAAAGAATGAACTAAAGAATTAATAAATTTAAGAAATATTTTTCAAGAAATATTGGTGGAAAATTAAAAGTATTTCACAAAAATTCAAGGGTTCTTATCACTAAAACAAATAGTTGTTTCCTTTTAAAACTCAGAGAGGGGAAGCTATATGTAACATGAAATGTCTTGTGCACAGTTACAAGTATTTTGGGTTAATTACTGTTACGGTGTTAGACTACTCAAGTTTTAATCAACAGAGTCTTATTCTTCTGCAGATGTTGACATCTGTAGAAGTTAGTGCCATTTTACCTCCTCCAGGCACTGTAGCACCTGCAGAAGCCACGGGGAAGGCAACATGGATTCTTCTTGAAATTACTGCAGCAGCTGTCAGCTCAGAAGGAGGTATACACCAACTTGCATTAGATAGCAGCATTGCACAAACTCTTTCCTCTTAAATACATTCCATAAGCAACACTAGGAAATCTCTGGTGAGAATACAGCCTACCAGATGACAAACAATACCAGCGTTCACTGGACAGACATACTTAAAGCTTTTAACTTTGTCACACAGAGGCACTGATTTGGCACTTGCTTTAATTTGACAGATACACTATTAAAAAGTCATATATATGTAGCTCATGGCAGCATGGTAACTTATGTCTAACTCTGAAATATCTTAAGATTCAAATATTTGGCTTCTGACCAAGTATTCTGATCTCTAGGATGTTGTTTAAAAATATAACTAAAAAGAAAAAAGTACTCATTATATGAACCCATTTTCCTCACCTTATTCTTTTTTGTGGATCTACAAATACCAAATGAAAAATTAGAATCTACTGAAAAAAATTAAGGTAAGAATATGATAAACATACACTGGATACTACAGAAAACTGTTTGCCCCTCTCCAGGCCAATCTTTGAACAAAGGACCAACAATTTCTACTTTGAAAGTTCATCCTTGCTGCAAAATGAGCATCACAAACTTAGACAACTTATGCAAAGTACTTGTTACAGAGCTGAAAACACAGCTGTACAAAAATCCCGTACAGGCAAGGGACTGTAGCCCTTCCAACTTCAATGCTGTATCACAGTCAGAGACAGGAACAAGCAAAGGCTTGTAATAGATATTTACTGGCAGTTTTGTAAAGGATGTAATAATAAGCAATGTTAGTCATTTTGCAAGGTTAAATTACTGTCAGACTTGTCTGCATGGAAATAAAAATGAAAACTGAAACTACACTGTGGAGGCACAAAGGAAAAAATGCAAAGCAGTATCATCACCCTTAGCTTTCAGTTTGCTTTTTAAGACTTACACAAATCCTTTTCAAAGCCCTAGCCCATGAGCAGGGCTTCAAGAGCACGCTAACATTGCCAGCTCTGTGCCCAATAATATCTGGAGCAATAAAAATGTAAACATTCTTGCATTTCCCTTAACTCCATAATACCAGAATGCTATGAAATAAAAATAAGCAGAGTGCAGTGCTGGAAACTTCAATATGTATCCCAAATCCACTTCAGAACAGCATAGCTTACCATGTCTCATAACACATAATAGAGCAATCTGGTTGCACATCAGGGCAGCAAGAACAATCTTCCTTGTTTTTGCAATAAACTGCTGTCATCCTCTTCATAACACAGCAGAAAACGCTGAGCACTTCCACTGTATTATAATAAACAATCTGAACTTTAAGGCTGAAAGGTATAATATAGATGCTACATACCGATATAATTCAAAACTAACTTTTTTATGCTCTTATAAGTCAGTCTATTCCTACAGGGGAAAGGGGAAAGACAACACTTCAAACTACTATTTCACAGAATTCTGGCCCAGGAGGCATTAGATTTTTGAAAATACCCTCCGGAGCGATGGCAAACTCTCAGAAGTAGTTATGAAACAATCATTAGAGAAGATCAACTATTCTCGATCTCATCCATGAGCACCATGACAAAAGCTTACAATCATCAATGTACAGGCAATCACCCACTGCTGGGGGCGGGGGGCAGGGAGACAGACACAAAAATTAAGGGAGATAGATTTTAGATATTAATGAGTTTACAGATAATCATCATTCATTATTTGTTCAGTGTTGCATTGCCAGGCTTAGGCTCACTCTAGGGGGGGAAACACATACCCCTTCCTTACATCTGTGTATCCCTCTTCCACTGCTGCACTGCACTGTATTTCCCCTCCACTATTTCTCTGCATTTCCTTAGAACTTCTGAATTTCTTCTCTGCCACTGCTCTTGCTCTCCACAGCAGACTCCACTTTAAGCCTGTGCCATTTAGATCCACTAACACGACCACTTATTAGGCAAATACACAGACCATATGTACTATAACCTAATCATACATGCAGCCAATATCATGAGGCTTTAGAGATAACGATCGCAGCGATGTCAGCATGGAAGCGGTGCGCACATCTCCGTCTTTTGTTAGGCTGCTTTCGATGCAAATCTCCACTGCAGCCCTGAAACAGATTACATGGCTCCTATCACAAGGTATCTCTCTCCTGAGGCTTAGGCCAAGGACCGCATGCAGGAGTTATTTTGAAGACTTAATGCTAATGCTGAAATTAAGATATAAAAGAATATGTTGGAAGACTGTTGTTTTCAAAACTCAGAGAACACAAAACTACATGTCATTTTGACTTTGGATGAGATAAAATAAGTTACCAGCCAGAGGTACTAACCCAGTGATACAAGTTGCCATTTGAGCATTTTGAACCATATTTGAAATGAAAAAGAGCAAGAACGCAAATACATCCAAGCTGGGAGGATTACTGATGAAGGTGCAATATATAACGGAACTGTTTGCTTCCTCTCTCCTATTTGCTTACACTTGTACAAAACTGAGAAGTTTTGGTATGTAAAACTGCGAAGAGGTGAAAGGGTGTGTAAAACATACATGTGGTTAGGATCTGCAGGGAATTAAAGTCCAGATGAACCCAGCTATCCAAGACTTGTGCTGTTTCTAGTTCACTTGAATGATAATGTCTTGATAAAACCACAGCATGCCTAATGGCATTGCCCTCCATCAGAATTGCCACCCTTCAAGCGATGCAAGCTACTCTAGTCACAGACTAAAGTTACACGTCATCTTACAGATCCTGTAACAACTTAACGGATTTGCCCTTCTCATAGGTCCAAAACTTAAGAGCACTTTTAGAGTATCTTGCCTTCTAAATCTTACAATACATAGCAATATAAACCACTCAGAATTATATTTTTATATATATTTTGAATGCTAGATCTTCTCTGCCATACAGACACACACTACTCCCTTTCCATGAATTCAAAACGCTAAGTATTAAAGTTATCCTCCAGACTATGTTTTTATCTTCAAAGATGAGGGGCTTTGCAACCTTCAGTTACCTAAAGCCTACTCCTCCTGTTGAGTGAAGCTGTCTGACCCACCTCAGACGCTCAGGTTCCACACACTGAATGAGCAGAGCGGTGAGAGGTCTGCAGGAGTGCTTCTCAAAAATCAGCTGAGATGCCACCTGCAAATCATTTAGTTGCCTAAATATTTACCTGACATGGCTAGAGACAAACCAGGCAAGAGCCATCTCTCTCTGCCTCCCCAAAGATTATTACTATCGCCCTGCTCATGAGGAATACAGAAAAGAAGAGTACGCAAAAAGCAGGAAGGCAGGGATTTGAACTCACTCACTACACGTGCCAAACATACTTGCTAAACCTCTGAGCATAAGATAGGTCCTAGCTCCTGCTTTGGTTAACCTGGATGTGCGACAGGGAGAAAAGCCCCTGCTTGGAAAGGCTACTGCAGGGTTCAGCCTCAACACAGGCTCCAAGAAACTCTTTATCTGCAGAGTCATGTAAGTGCTCGGATAGCCTGGATGAGGACTAGCTGATATCTAGGTGCTTTCAGCTTTTAGAGACTTACAGGGACACCTCATATCATTTTAATCTATCATTTTAATCTATCATTTTAATAGTCACCATCAACACCTCTAAGTCTACTAGGTCTGACCTGGTAGTCTAAAGGATATTTTGCTAGTTCAGTCTTCTCTAAATAAAAATTAAGTTAGAAGCCTATTTCTCTGAAAAATATTATATACTTCTCAATAAATTTGAAATACACACATATATTCTGTTGAAGAGATATACAGTATTTAAACATCACTTTTACAGAGAAAAAAGATCAGAATGGATACTTCGACAGATGTAAGCTAGATACTGCATTCAACAAATGTATCTATTTCTACTTAGCTTCATGTGAAGCACTTCTAGATGTTGTTTTTGCACTATATACGGTACATCATTCATTCTGAGGAAATACTTAGCATGGTATTTTACAAATGGAAGAAAATAACTACTTGCACAGACGTTTGTGATTCAAAGCCTTCATTTAAGCAGTGACACCCATCCATCACAAGAATCCCCTGCAGCATGCTTTTCTATAACAGTTTGTTACATACAACGAGAGAATCTAAATATCCAATGCATTTACATCATATCAGACATTCCTGCCACCACATCAACCTGACACTGATGATAGACCAAGTCCTGATAGCACCTCAGCCATCCTTTCATTCATTAACATATCGCTGCAACTTCCGGAAAGAGATAGATGATCTTTCCTTGGAGGCCAGTGCAGCTTGACTGCAATGATGGGTGCCAAACTTGCCTTTTAAATCTTAGGTCAGTATGCCTCAGTAAAAAAGGAAAGAAAACTGATTCGGTACCTTGTTTTCTTGAGCACTATGGCAGGCATTTACAAACTATGAAGGCAACTACTGTGTGTTTATAGTAACCCATAATATTAAAGTTGGTATAAAACACTTCTGCATATTTGATATTTTTAACTACTATTTGTTGCTACCATTGCTAATTTCCTCTCTTATTTGTTTTCCCTCAATTGTTAACCTGTGATAGGTATACTTGACAGCCAGAAGCAGATCACTTCTGCCTGTTACGAAATCTGACATTTAAAGAAAAAATTTCCAAGGAATCTAGTGTGCCCATGATCTATAACTAGCAACAGAATGCAAGAAAGCCACATAGGTTTTACATCTATCCATGTAACCGTATTTTATTTTTGTGAGGCACAGTTAAAACATGCTTAGTCTGATCTGAATTACTGTAGCGTTCTTGTTAAAAACCACCATCTGTCAGAGATTATCCTATTTTACACAGAGGGAACATGCATTAATTATTAATCCTGTTCTTCACAGAAATGTACTTGCACAAGACCAGGCCCATCCAGGGTATGACAGGAGTACTAGTGTTTTTAGCAGGTGTCTTCGGGATGAAACTCAGGATGGATCCCATGAGCTCCTCCAATGAGCTGTTTCGGGACAGCTCGCTGGCCACATGGCAGGGCACTGTCACACATGAAACAGAGGCTGAATTCCCAGGACTTGAGTCTATCTCAGTGATAGACATAAGCCCCACATACAGTACAGACGTATTTGCAAACAGTTGAGCACTGGAGGTCTATGCTGCATACACACTAAGGCACTTGCTCAAGGTTAAGCATATGACTTGGACATCATTTCAATACTTCTTTCAATTAAATTTCAGTGTCAAAGTAGGACAGTTTGGGGTTAGCCAAAGCTCCTGGCACTTTGTTGAGTCTTTCACGCCGGCTGAGGAAGGGAATTCATGGCTGTAAATTGCACACAAGTGTGGCCCACCTAAATAATCCACAAGGAGTACCTGATGACAGGCAAAATAAAAAAGCTCTTCAGAGACCAGGGGTGGGGGTTATGAAGAAGAGATCATTTTCCCTAAGAAATTTCTTAAATGTATTGTTTTCTAGGGAAAACAGTAGACATCATCCTCCTGCTCTAAGACATTTTTACCTATTTTGTGTTGCCTGAATATACACTGCTATATATTACCACTAAGCTTGTCGCATTGCTCAAAGACAAACTCACTAGCAAAAGCATTTTCCAAACAAACTTCTTGCAGGCTTTAGTATTTCAGTATGAAAAAACTTATCTTCAGCCCAGCTGCAGAGAAAGACAGAAGTAACTGATACGAGACAGCAACACGCAGTCCCAGGCTGTATTTGGTACAGACAGACATTAGGACCTTTATCTTGCTATGCAGAACTGAAAGCATATTCTCAATACCCCAAAACAAGAAATGCAAGACATGCCAGAACTGTGAGGAATCTTCCGGATAAACAAAGTATACTAATGCCACTATTCCCCAAATTTTGGTATAGTTTCTATTTTTAAGATAGTTCCCTATGTTACAATGCCTATTTCTCTGGGAAGGAAGAGGTTAAAATTTTTCCTTCTAAAACCAGAAAATGCTCCACTGAAAAGCTGCCTACACTGCCAAGCATGGAGGGATAGTACTCCAGTTGGAACTCATTACAGAGACAACATACAAGAGCTGATCCAGCTTTTTATTTACTGTAGAGGCAGAAATGACATGAACATCTTTCTGTGTAGACCTAGAAAAATATGTTGGCCCTGAAGCCAAGGATCAGAACATTACCAACCCTGCTGCCAAAAATGAAATCAATTATTTGGTTTTTTTAATTTATCCAGATTTGGCATTGATTTATATATTTTCGCTGGAGAAGAGGAACTATTTATAGTCTTCAGAGCACAGATAATTGTTGATTTTCAGCAGCACTGCATAAAGAAATAGTTGTATTATCCTGCAACAAGAGGACCACAGCTTTCAGTCTGGTGAGGGGAGAGAATTTTGTGTAAAGTCATTTTAAGTCTCTTTGGAAGGTGGGATTTCAAAGAGATGGCTTGCCCTCAATTAAGCACACACGCATTTCCCTCCTAGAGTCCTGGGCTACGATAAACTGAAGGGGTGACACAAAACCCCACATTAAAAGTTCACTATCCGTGATGTGAACATAACCAGGGACTTCTCCCTTTCTGACACAGTGCACTTTTTCTCTGGATAAAGTTACAACAGCCTTGCCACAGATAAGCCATTTAGCCAGTTTTTTTAGAGCATTTCCACACAATCTTGTTAATAGCCCCATCAATTAGCAACCTTCTCGCACTGCAGTAGTATACCTGTCAGCAAACCACTAAAAAAAGTGGTAAATATAAACAGGAGTCAGCCCAAGCAGCCATTCCATTAATCACCACACAGCTTTTCAATGATATTCATAATATGGATAACAAATGAGCCAGAACCTTGTGTTTATCTTGTGACTATTTCCCCCTAGATAACAGGATAGTTCTTATACATATGAACCTGGCACATTCCCTCAGCAGAAGCTGTAAGCAGGTTGTGCTGACCCCAAGAAAAAATTCAGGGCAGAGTCAGAACATTTCTTTCCTAGGAACAATCTTATGACAATCAGAAAACTGAAAAATGCTTCCACCACTGCTTTAAACATTTCTCCTTCAGGTACAGCAATTCAGAAAGAGAGGTCAGTAAGAACTTCAGGAAGTGACCTTCTTATCAATTTATGTACTCCCAATTAAAAACAAAGTATTTAGATACAGGATATGTCACTAATTTTGTGATTACATCACTGTTTTTCATTTGTTTTAAAGAAATAGCCTAAGAAAACTTATTTTGGAGAACATGGATAATATATACTGAAACACTGACAACCAGCAAGGCATTTTCTTTATATCCCATAATTATTTCAGTATTATTTCTACTCTTTCATTGCTTTGCCATATTCTCTTAGTAACCTCAGAAAATGCTCGTGTAGCTCTTTCATGCAAGAAAAAGGCTACAATTGTTGCTTTTTGAGATGGATTTACAACAAATCTATGCAGCTCAAATCCTAGTGATGCAATACTGATAGGCATTTTAGAAATGCTCATGGACAGACAGTGCCTTCAAGATGTTGTTCATACTCACTCCTTCACAAGTCAATTCTCACAGAAACGGGCTTATCAAGCTGTTCTATATTTTTCGATACAATGTAACAGGTGCTGAGGAAACAGATTCAGTTTGCAAGCTATTTTGTAACTTAAAAAAAAAACATACTTCAAGACTGAATGAAAATGAAAGGGCATTTTTGCAAAATAATCTCTGAAAAGTTATTAGAACTAAAAAGAGAAAAAGCTTTCCCCAATTTATATTCTTTGTAAGCTATAAAATATAAATTAAGAATCTAAAAAAAAAAAATCCAAAGAGAATATCATTCTATTAGGATTATTTTTAAATCGAATTTCACTAAATTCTGCAATATAAACAACTTTCCTATCAGAATTTTGTCCTTCAATAACATTTATCTTGCATTCATAATTTTGATAATGGTAAGTTATCATACAGATGCAGACTTTTGCTTGGGTTACTAACTGAACTGCTTATTTACTCAGAAAGTGCAGTTACATTTGTTTGTTCTTTTCATGCAATGGTAGCAATGATATTTTTCTAAATGGCAGTTCTCAAAAGTTTTCTTTCTTTCTTAGGATTTAAGCATTTAAATTCTTGTATTCTCAATTTTGAAAATCTGGTTATTAACCACTTATCTGGAATGGAAATTTTTTAAGGATCTTAAGATGAGCTATCCACACACAAATAGAATTCAATGGAAGTTGTGCACACAAGCTCTCTGTAGGAACTTTTGAAAATGCCAGCTTAGAGAAGAAAAAAAAAATCTTACCTTTCAAAAAATACGCATCTTAATCCCGATATCTTCTAAAGCATACGTGCACCTTCTTGCACAAAGACATACAGAAGCACCCATGCTAACTTCACCTTCTTGCATTCTGCCTTCAATAAGTCTCAACAGCTATGGGTTTCTTTTGTTTGTTTTTTTGCCAGGGTCCATCTTTCAGCCTTCACAAAATATATTCAAATGTATTCTATAGTATATATTCTATGCTATATACTGGCAACAGTATCTCAACCTGATTCCAGACATTTTTATGCCTACTGACATAAAAAAATATAATATAATTAAACACATCTTTCCCTGTCCCTTCCAAATAGCCTCCATGAAATATCAGTGAAGAAACCTGAAATTGTCTCTTAATAACAGTAACTGTACCGAAGCTCCTTTTTTGAACTAAGATTGCCATATTCCTCCTGTAAATAAGGGAAAAATAGCTTGATTATTTTTCTGTTAAATTAGCTCACACTTGCAGATATAATTCTAGGTGATAATGGACTGACAGCAGGGGATTTGGCATTTTGGCCTTTTAAGGGGGTGACATAGCCATATTTAGATTTCAATTCAAAACACAGCTCTAGTTTATGGTACATAAAGATGTCTCTGAAGTACAAAGTACTGAATCAGAGAAAGAAACGCACATCCCATCCTACAGTGGTGACATGAGTTATTTGCATAGTTGCCACAAAAGTAATAATTACACCATAACTCAATGGGAACAATGGTAATTTCACAGTAGCTCATGTTGTTGTTATCACCCTATATCCTGATAACTGTGAAATTAATTTGTGGCACCACTGTATGTGTCAGCTTTAAGCTGTTCCCTAGGTAACATTATGCTACCATGGAGCAGGAATGCTTGGCAGTAAAATGGGTAGCAGCAGATTGATTATACAAAAAGAATCTTCTCTCCACATACAAGTAACTTGGCAATCAGGGAAGATGATGAGAAAAATTCTCCCACCAACTTAAAAAAAAAAAAAAAAGAAAAAGAAAAAAAGAAAAGAAAAGAAAAAAAAAGAAAGAAAAAAAAAAGAACACATGCAGTAGGTTTAATGCTATTACCTGACCATTATTCATTCACTGGAAGAATTCAAACAATTCAAAGGTAAAACAAAAGGAATAAGTTATTAGATTATATTTAGTGTCATTAACAATTGTTCTAAACTGCAGACAGGAAGCAGTATAAGAAGTGTTGAACATTTTCTATCTAGTCATTTCCCACATCAACCACTAAATGGTAACTTTACATATAAAAGCAAACACACAGTACAAAGTTGCATACTTAGGAGGGCAACAATAGTGCAGGTTGTGCTTTCACAAATACTTCTTAACTTCTTCCAAGACACACTATCCTATTACATACTGAGTACTCAACATAAGCCATATCACTAGACCAAAAAGCAGTTCTACACTTACAAAAGACCCCAATTCTGCTACACAATGCATGAAAATACTTATGAACTTACTAAGGAAAATTCAGTGAAATATTTGAAGTTCAGGAAAGCATTAAATTATGGAATTTAAGGAGGGATCTTATTAATTGGTAACAATAAAAAGGATACTGAATTTAGATTTTCCAATCATTCAGCTGGTACAGCAGTAAGAAAAAAGCTGTTGGATTAAAAATGTACTATTTATTTTTTAAAGCAAATCTGGATATTTCATTCCCATTTAATCCAGGCCTGTGAAGTGCTAGTTATTAGCATGTTCACATAGCATTAGAAACTCATACTGTACTACCACATTCTTCTGCTCTATGTTTGCCTCTAAGGAAACAGGTGTAACCACCACAGCAGGTTACACGTGCAGACTCGGTAGTTCAGCTGAGGTTTTGTTCCTGAAAAAGCAGCAGCATCTCAGTGTCAGTGCTAGTCATCAAAGCAAACCAAGGTGTTGAGCAGATACTCTGATCCAGGATACCCAGGGATGAGCATGTTTTGTCACTCTGCAGTTTTGATCTTTATGTCTCACTGATCCTCCTTCTGTGACTGCCACCACAAAATAGTGCCCCCCAAGCCCCTGACAGATGATGTTCAAATGTGTGCACATTTTTTTCCTCTCTCCTCCTATCCACAATAAAGCTTTCAGAGCTCTAAAAGCAGCTGTGGGGTCTAAAGCCAGCTTGGAGGGTCCCAAATGTGCATTCTTCATGAAATATCAGCCACATCAAATTATACCACTGATGAGAGGAAAATTTTGACCACTCTATAACTTGATTATTCATTCATTAGGTGCTCCAATCATCACCCCTACAGTGCCAGGAATCCCACCTGTGCCTTTTCCCAAATCAGCGCATACCCTCACCTGCCCCATGCTCAGTCCTCTTTCACATGCCACCATTGAGCTAATTCTGATGCACAAAGACCCTTAAAAATCATACACACAAATCAACATGCACAGAGCACCTGTCAGCAAACTCGCTCTAACTGCACAGACAACTTGCTGGTAGAAAATAGTGCAGGGTGTAGCATTGACATCAGTACTGAGCCCCTCTTTCAGCACCATTACTAGAACATCTGCCATTATCTTTACTATGCCAAACCAGTGCAGATTCATGATGCTCAGCTACGTCAGTGGTCATTTTTTCCACCTAGCTAGGGAGCAGGGGCCAAGCCTGCTGTGTTTTTTTTTTTTTTTTTTTTTTGGGGGGGGGGGGGGGTTCATCTGTTCTTTATTTTCTTTAACACACTCTTCAGGTGTGCATGCTGGAACAACTAAAATCAGTTAGAACAAGCACACTCGAGTGCTGCCGGTGACAAACACCCCTCCATTTGCTGGATCAATGCTTCCAAATGCATCAGAAATGCTCTTAGAAAGGTAGATGTACATAACTAAAGATCTTTGGAAAGCTAGTACAAATTCCTATTCTTTCCTATAAGCCCAAACTTACTACCAGCAACAAAATTTCTGTGACAAAGATACCAGCTGTTTTAAAAGGCTGATTGAAGAGTAGAGGGGATAAAAAAAATAAATGCCTAAGATGGGGAATTTTACCTTTATAATTGTAAACATGCAAAAATAGGCAAAGTGCAGCTGACATTGTTACCTATGATAGCATTCAATAACCTACTTGAAACTAACTGATGTCCCCTGAGCTATCTACGGTTCCCACAAAAATAAATAAATAAATAAATAAAATCCAACTCTGTTACTAACATGCATTGGTAACCTTTGCACTGAGGCTGCTAATGAAGCTGTTCCACATCACATTTGAAATATGCTGAGATAAAACATGGAAGAGATTATAGAGTCACTCCCATGCTGTATGTATATGTTTTTCTGATAAAGGACTGTTCAAAATTTTGTAGAATACAAAAATATTTGAGACAGTGATGTCTACTGACAATTTTAAAAACTTATTTGGGGAATAGCAAGATTCCAAGCAAGAGATTCCAATTTAACCTTTGAGGTCTCAAAGAGAAAGTCACAACTGAGCAAGACGCCTTGTCATCACTAGTCTCTCCCCACCTGCCAAATTGCTGGCATGTTACTAGCTGTCTATGCTTCAAGAAGAAATGAAACAGTCTGTTCGTATTTTACGTATGTTTTTATTTTTCCTCCAAAAATTAGATTAACTTCTACATCACACAACAAATTAATGGAGTAGTTCCTTCTGATTTCATAAGATTCAGCAGGGCCTCGGAAAAAGGGTGTACATAAATTCTAATCATACAAAATTATATTTGATTCCTAAAACTGTGATGCTGTAAACATAACATCTGCACAGAATATTGCTCAAGTTTTTCCAGAATAGTAGAAAAATTAAAATATAAAAATCCTTGCAATAAAATGACAAATACATTTCATAAGACAACTATCTCATACATTCAACTGGAGTTATTAGACACCATGCAAAGTCTTAGAATAACTTCAACTGCACTTTTATCCAACTGTAAACTTGATGCATTACCTTGGAAGAATGCCACATTCCCTGCTGTGCTAAACTTACTGAAACAAATAGAAAAGCAGCATTGCTGTGTTACATCCCTGCTTCACTATTGTGTAATTGGACCATGCTACAGGAACAACACTTTATATTACAAACATTGAGTTACCATTATCACTTTGTGGTTTCACATACTCAGCAAAAGGGCGATGAATTCTCATCTTGCATCAAGAATTAAATGAATATGATAGAAAGAAAAATATTATGATATAGTTCAAAATTCTGATCACAGTTACAATTTTCAGAAAAAAATGATTTTTACATGTTATGACTTTGTGACACAAGTAGGAAATAGAATGTGTAGCAACACCAACAGTAAAAGATTACTCAGGTTCTTTCCAATTTCGGGTAAAGTCTTTACTCATCCAACAAACCCAAGAAGAGTAAGAGAATACAAATTGATCATATATGAGAGAACACTACTCTTACAGTACAAGCAGACATGCAGAAGCTAGGAATACAGGGATATACACTCACTGAAATGCACCAAATTCAGCTACCAAACAGAAGCAAAATATTTATGCTATATAGTCCCTGCTGGTTAAATGGCCTCCTGAATTAAAGGAGGAAAATCAGGGACTTCATCTGCAGCTAGGTCAATAGTTGCCCTCTGCCCTCGCCTGAGGCGTTAATCAGCCTTTCCCCAAGACCGGCAGTAGCAGAACTGGCCCCTAGAACAGCTACGTCTACATTGGCAACCAGCATGGCCCAACAACAGGGCACCTCCACAGCAAGACAGTTTGCATTAAAAATCTGGAAAAAAAAAGCCTGCATCCTTTCCAGTAAGGGTTAATTCCACCTGCTTCTAACCTCGTCCCATGGACGGAATGACCATGTTTTTCTTCTGGAGTACATCTTGGGGCCTAGTTTCACGTGAAAGGAATACAGCTCATAAGCTCCAAGACATGAAACAGCATAAACAGAATCAACTGGGCAATTCGCTTCCAAAGCACATTCCTAATCAGAACAGGAACCTTAGTGTGAACACAGTAGTAGCTTATTGCCATGTAAAGCATCTCCCATCTCCTTCCTCCATTCCTCAAGAATGTGTCTGAAATGCTTGACTAGTTCACAGCAGGGAAAGATAGAAATAAAGAACTAATATTAAAGTGGAAATTGATTTTAATGAATTTGAAAGAATTATAGCACCTCACTCACAACTTAATGAAACCCTAGACTGAAATTATGGCTATGCTGAAGTCAACAGCAAAACTCCTAGCAAAGTTTCAATGAAGTCAAGACTTCCTACTTAAATGTAGCAGAAATGTCAATCCCAATTTATCATTTTGTCTTTCATTAGGCCAGATACCTAGATAGATAGATGTATTTCACCTATGCTATCAGGGTTTAAAAAAAGAACAGTACCATCCACATACACTTAGTTTTTGTGACATAACAGGTAGTTTACCAGCATTTCTGTCACTACATTTGTACATCTGCTCACTCTAGTACAGTCAATATTTACTCTCTACCCTTACCAGTGAGCACTGAGGCGATGAATGAAGGTAAACGCCTGCAATAGCAGAGCGTTTGTAGGAGCCGAGCAGATGCGGGGAACACTTTAGGGGTCCCACCACAAGCACGTAAGGGACAGTTAAGGCTCAAGCAACCTTGGCAGAGGGCTGAGCCGCGGCAGTTTCGGCACAGACAGGTCTCACTAGCAGAGCCTGCCTCCACTGCTGCCAACCAGCCAAGCCAACGAGAACCAGGCAGAGGTACCCTATAGACAGCCCACAACTAACCTATGGCTGCTAGGAGTCAGGGAAGCTCATCTTGATCCACCCCCAAAAAAAGAATTAAACTAGCTAGGCCACATACTGAAAATGGTCCCACTGCAATTCCCACATCTTGGTGCAGCCTGCAAAATGGGTGCGAGATGCAGGACTCTGCTCCAAGGTTTCTGCTGAAGCAACCGCAGGGCTAGCGGTACCCAGGGTGAGCCACGCACTCACAGCACTCTTCAGTGACAAGTACCAAGTGGGGCCAGCATAGCTTTTAAATAACTGCTATTTTTAAGTATTTTTAAACATCCCTGTGTAGTTCTTTAATCACATGGAGAACAACTCACATGCCAATTAATTATGTCTGAGAGGAGATCAAAAGAGACTGCACTAAAAGGTAGGAGAGGTTTAAAAACACCAGGAGCTGCCACATAAGTAAACTCGCAACTGGAAGAGTGAGGTGAGAATAGCCTGAAGTACAGTCCAAAAAAACAAAGGCCATTTATGAGCAAAATAAGAAGTCTTACATTAAGAAGCAACTGTTTTTATACACAGTCAAGTGCATTTCCTCTTCCCTAGGGGGGGAAGAAAAAACCCTACAACGAAAACGCACACACAAATACAAAGCAACACTCAGTAGGTCCCTATCCACCCAGAGGAAGATACACAACATAAGAGGAGAAAAACAGATATGGAAAGTCATTTTGTAAATACTTTTTTTCTCCAATAATAAAAACATTCCTTGAAATAGTCATTTTCTAGCTCTTTCGGCAAGAAATATTGTCAGAGTTCAAATAGCCTCAGGCCAAAACCATTTTTCAAGTTTTTGTACGTTGCCAAATACAAAGTCAAGACTTGATTACTATTAATACCAACACAGAAAAACTTTCAGTGAATAAGATAGTAGTCTTAGTATTCTCAAAGTAGATACTTATTTACCCATTTTAAGATTATTGTATTGTAACGGTGTCAGATTGTAAATTAACATCTTTTATAAATACTCTGATAGAAATCATATTCTAATTATTTTCACTGAATTCTGTTCACCACACAGATTCACTATTAGAGTGCATTTGAATGGGTCCAAACACACTCACCACATTTGTAAAATAAAACCTGAACAGTTCTAAAAGATGATGACTTTTCTCTTGCTCTCTCTAAAAAAAATAATAATAAGTTCAATATCAGACCAAGTCATAATTAAATGTTTCAGTTTGGTTCAACAAACTAAATACATACAAATCAAAACCTATTGCAAATGATTGCTCCAAAAATAAACTTGTCAGTATTTTCTGCATGTTGCAAACTGCATCCAAGACAAGCTGTGTTAAATACTCAAGAGGACAAGAGATGTTGCTGAAGAATATTTAGTCTGTTCCTTGATTTTCCATGAGACCTTTAAAGTTTGTCTCACTTTGTGAGCAGCTTCCTTTGTACAAATTGCTGCCTAAACTCTTAATACTCCTCCCTCTTAGCAGTGCCAGAATTTCGGAGCTTAGCCTTAGGCACTAACAGGGAAAGTCTTCAGGTGGTATTCTGAAAGACCTAGCATGGTCTAGTGAATAACTGGCTGCCAACCAAATTTCAACAGCAAACTCCAATAAAAAAAAGATTCTCCTGTAAAATATCTGTATTTCTTAGCACTGAGCATGGAAGATTTTTCTCCAAAAATTTGTAACCAAACTGCTAAGTGTGTATTACTGATGTAAATCTTTGTACAACTAATTTATTGAAGAATTCCAATGCACACCAGGATTTTATTTTCAATAAATCATGTTGACTTCATTGGAATATTTAAGTATTCTTTTCTGGCTCTCCCAAATAGCTTCAAGTAAACAAACAAGATTTAAGTTCAGACATCTACCCAGGAAGGGCAGATTAACTTTGATGAAAGTTAAACATCTTGGGGAATAGTCGAACCTACAGCTCAATCTCTGAAACACTGCAGCAGAGCAAACAATATAGCAAAAAATGAGGTATAGAATCCAGTATGCTCAGACTTCTGTGCAGAAGCACGCACCCTTCACACCAGCAAACAAAGCACTTCCAGAAAAACAGAGATTTGCTGTTATGTTTAGAACCACAATATTCATTATAATATAAAGTCAGAACATTTGAGAAGCAAAAGATTTACGTGAAATTACTAATATTCATTACAATTGAAGTGTTCTAAACATATTAGAATCAGGAATGAAGCTGATGAACATACACGGCACAGAAAGGAAGTCTTCAAAACTGCTTTCTGCACTATCATTGCACATTTTGTGCTCAATCCTCTACTTTGCTTTCTACCCCAGACTCCAGGGAGAATGTACTGAGACACCCATGGCAATACACAGCCCAATGACTTCAAAGGTCACAGAAACATGAGAGGACAGAAGACACAAATATTTCATTTTCAGGGGGTTTTGCAAGTACTGTGCACATCTGAAAAGAAATAGGCGCAGATTTATTTAAAATAGTATTTGCAAAGACAGTCCAATTTGTGAGAGCACGCTGAACAGCCGATACGCAGGATATGGTCTTTCGTGACACAAGCGCCCTGTGGGATCCTGAGCTGGCTGGCTACTGCAGAGATTAAATTCATGACTTACAGATAGAGCAGCACGAGCTTTGACAGCTTGAACTAAACACCTGACTCATTTGCCAAAGCTACAATACACCCAGCACCTGTACGCATCCTGGACACTTCTAGGATGATCTAAAACATTATGAGCAACTTTCCACTAGACCATCCAAGGCCTGGGAACATAAAATCCAATATCAATCCATGGAAAATCATGGCTTATGGCAAGATAATCAGAGTAGTAGATTCACACATCTTTTTTCTTTGGTAAATGACCCAACACATTTTTCAAAGAGCATGAGTTGATACAATGAAGTTATTTATAAGCCTGGTAGCTAATACTCTAAACAGCATTTCTGTCAGTCCAGGAATTTTTTTTCTGATCATTAATAGCAGCAAAAAACAAATTAAGCATCTAAAAGCACTGCTTTCCAAAAAGTAACAAAGAGGGAACCATAGAGGGAACTTCAGATTCTTTACTACACTTTCCTGTTCTATCGGTTTGCAGGTGAATGGCTATTAGTCATCAAAAGGTATGACACTGCACCCACTGCATGTCATCTTTGGAGTCTTTGTGGTAAGCCATCTGCCACGGTGGTTTTCAAGATCTCTTTCACTACCAACATCAGATAGTATCTCCTGCAGTTTGCTAAAAGAAAAATTTTGACTGTTCTCCAACTTTTTTCTTTAAATCATAGAGCTAAGTGGTTCAAAAGCAGAATCAGACTCTCCTCTCTAAGTGACAAAAACATGGATTTTGTTTTCTTCTCCCCCCACCTTGTCCCTCACAAAATATTTGTTCGGGGAATGGTGTGCATGCTTACAGCAGTAGGTCTATTTCCCACACATGGAATAGACTAAGTGCTATACAGTCCACTAATACATATGACAAAGCAGGAAAAAGGTGACAAGAGTTTTTACAACATAGCTTACATAAAAATCTTACTGTAGGCACAATATTACAGTATATCAACAAAAGTAGCAATGATAACGTAGGACAGAATATATCTTTCTAAAACTATGTATATAATTTAATTCACAGCTTGCTATTTTGATAACAATGCTTTTGTTGTAAGTATATGTTTATGTCCACTCTAAGGTATAATTCCATTATCTGATATAAAATAACAGTGAGTCTACATTGCCAAGTGGAATCACTGAAATATTCAGCATCCCTTTACAACTGCCAGTCCTCAACATCTACTGTGCACCACCTGAGGTCAGGTAAAGTTACATGTTTTAGTTTATGCTATAGAGATGACAGAGGGCACATTTAAGGGAAAACAATCTTTCTAACCCATCTCAATCTCTCTGTCAACATAACTAGACCAAAAGCAAATTACAATTCATAAATGAAAAATAAGAAATTATACATATTTTGAGCAGTGCATGTGCAACTGCATAAACTTATTCAAGTCTATAAGCCAAAATAAACTTGAAAAATGTAATTCAGCATCAAAATTTCTTATAAAGGTATTACAGTTGCTATTCAACAAAATAGGCCATCTTGCCATCAGGCTCAAAACAAGACAGTTTTCTTGCTTTATACTTAAATAAAGCAATGCAATTACCTTCTAAAGAACAGAGGACGAACATTGTGGGACTACAGTAAAATATCCTCAGCGTGAGTTACACTTGCAACTTGAAACACCACACTTGTCACATTTCACAGCTTTTTTTTTAATTGCAAATGAAATATGAAGCACTAATTTACTCATGCAGTAATTACCCATGATACATGAGCACATGTAAGTGATACAGAAAGACAATGCAAGTTCTAATGACTATCATAAAAATAATTACATTAATGTTACAGGTTCCTACACATGCATGGTGCCACTGCAAAGGCCACAGCTTTGCAGTGTCTTCCTGTAGACAGAAACAGCCTGGTTGTGAGAGGACCCGACCAACGCATCCTGAAGCTTGCTAAGCCCTCTGAGGGGGGAGAGGGGGTGGCTCAGGAACACTGCCCAGGTTAACTAGCCAACAGAGAAATGCGGTAAAACCGCCTAAACACAGAGCCCTGCTAACACACCTAAACAGCCTCTAGCACCTATTAGTTCGCTCGCCCAGTCTTCACTACCCTCGCACGGTGCCGTCTTGCATTGTGAAGATACAAGGCCAATGCCCAGGCAGTGCCATTGATGTTGCCAATCTGGTCAGTTTGTAACATCACAGACTTTACAGCACATCAAGGATAATAGTGAAGTTCTCATCACAAAACAGCATCCTAAAGTAAATTCAGTTTGACTCCCTTGCATCTCTAGACTCCACAAATTTCTATTATCCACACAGGTCATTACTCCAGAACTACTGGAGTTCTCAAGCACTTCTAATAGCCTGCATATATTCCTATACTATACAAAATGTCATCATCGATACTTGCATATTCTGCAGCACCTATAAATAATTATTTCCACACACTTGCAAGGATACGCCTAGTTTATAACAGTCATGTTGCATTTCCAGAAAGAAATTCTACAGGGAGCATGATCCATTCCTTTAATTCCATACAATTACCTTAAAAAAAAAATCTGAGAATATTTCTGCACAGATTTTTTTTTAATTATCTCTAACCCCAAAGTAGTCTAAATAAATGTTTAATTCAAAAGGGCCTATGCATCAAAATTTCCTAATTTGTGTATGCATCATTCTGATTTTTTTTTCAGTTGAGATATCTCACCATGTGCTGGTCATGCAAGAAGGCATAGTGTTGCTGCACTTTGGAAGCAGCATAACGTTTTTGTTAAATACATAAGAACTAATCATTGTTCTCCTCTAAAAACATGCACCAAGCAGCATTCAAATAATTGCACTACAGAGAAATCGAAAGATAAAGATTAAGAAGGTGGAAAGAAATTTGAACTTACTCCCTCCGTCTCAAATAAGTACACTAATCCCAAGGCTAGTGGCTATTTTGGACAACTGGAATTCACTTCAAAGGCCTTCCCTTCCCTAGAACATGAAAGACTTCTTTGAATAGATGATCTTTGAGACCTGAATCTGGAACCTAGAAGCAATTACACCTTTTCTCCTCCTTTTCTTCTTTCCTTTCAACTTATCCATCTCTCTCAACAGCTAAACACTGCTACAGGAAAGCAGACATAACTTCAATGTATTTCTCATTGTTTTATTTACTTCATCTTTCATGCCTATGTTTCTCTAACCCTATAGTTCCGTGATACAGTTTCTTAAACTGGGAAACCAAAGTTGCCTGACTCAATCAAAATACGAAATTGGATTTCCCATATTCCAAGTCAAGCCCTAACAAGTGAGTTATCAGATATATTGCAGTATGTCTCATATGTTTTGACCACTTTTTACATCCCTAACTTTTACTCTTCAAACACTTTTGAAACCACAGAACTTAAGTGTAATTTTCTTTGGTTTTGCTCAGCATTGGAAACTATTTATCAAATACCTCCAAGAGTCTAGACTATGTTAAAAGGAGCTTGATTATTACTAACCCAAACTTAAGTAGTTGTCAAGACAACAGCATGAATAGCATGAATATCATCATTAACAGAAACTGATTCTATCAAAGTAAAAATCACAGTTGAAGTCTCACTTCCATGTCCATATTATCTAAAAACACATGCAAATATACAAATGCAAAAGAAAAAATTCCAAATGAACTTTGTTTGGTGCCTTTTTATACTGATCCAAGCAGATGTAGATAGATATCTCTCCTCTCCTACTTAGAAGTATGAAGAAATATGTTTAAACCTTTGTTTAGCAACAAGAAGTCTATCCAAAAATACTCAGTTTTGTTTTTCATTTGCAAAGCTTTCTCACATACTTACATAGTCAATGTTCACAAGACAGATCATAGATGTATTCACCTATAAGATGCATTCCTGTGTTAACACCTCACCAGTCTTATTACCTAACTGCTCATTGCCAAAAGCCATTTCATTCGTGGTAGTGCCAAGAAATTGGCACAGTCAATTTTACAGGACGTTAAACACTGTGGCTTCACCCCTCTGACACAAAGTTCATGAAATCTACACTATGGACGCCTAAAGCACATCACTAGGATAGCGTTCAGAAGCAACGTACTATCAATTCAGATGCACAATAGTATGTGTGCAGTTCAGCTCCCTTGCCATGAGCTATCTCCCTCAGCAAGTTGGCAAATGACACTGAACTGGGAGGAGCAGTCAATACAGCAGAAGTTAATGCCACTCTTCAGAGGAATTTCATCAGGCTAGAGAAATGGACCAGCAGGGATCTCCTGAAGTTCAACACAGGGAAAGGCAAAGTCCTGCACTAGGGGAGGAAAAACCTCAGGCACTAGTGCAGGCTGAAACCAACAGAAAAGCACCTGCAGATCCTAGTGCAAAATAAGTGCACCAGCAAACACATGCTTGCAGCAAAGCCTGATGGCATCCCGGGCTGCACTGGGCAAAGCATCACCAGCAGGTCAAGGGAGGTGATCATTCCACTCTCCTCAGTGCTGGTGAGACAACTGGAGTGCTGTGACCTGCTCTGGGATCCCCAGGTCAAAGACATCCTGGAGCAAGTCCAGCAAAGGGCCATAATGATGATTAAGGGATTGGAGGGTCTGTCACAGCAGAAGAGGCATAGAGAGCTAGGGCTTTTTTGCCTGGACACGGAAGGCTCCAGTGGGATCTTATCAACATGTATAAGCACCTGGTGAGAGACAGTAAGACAGAGCCAAACTCTTCTAAATGATTTCCAGTGAAGAGACAAGAGGCAACGCACACAAGTTGAAATACAGAATTCCACATAAACATAAGTTTCTTTGTTTTGGGGGTTTTTTTGTTTTGTTTTTTTAATTCTTAGAGTGGTCACATTGGCTGTCCAGAGAGGTTGTGGATTCTCTATCTACAGAGATATTCAAAATGCACATTGAAACAGCCATGAACAATATGCTCTATTTGACCTTGCTCTGAGCAAGGGCATTGGTTTAGACTGATCTCAGCACTTCCAATCTCAGCAAGTCCCATCCTATCACTTTACACTGGAAGCCTGGACACAGAGAAAGCAAATGTGTTCAGTAGAAAAATGTTTTCTTCCTGAGAGCTCATGGTCACTGCATTTTAAAATTTACCATTCATCTTGTTGTACCCTACAGTTCCCTAACTCTTAATTTATTTTCTTTTAAATTAATATTAATGATTGAGTTTGAATTTTCTCCATGCTTCTGCTCAGATTCATTTTGTGTTGTTCAATATCCTCAAAATTCCTTTACCTTACCTTCCCAGAGGCATGGTTACAGAAGCAACCCCTATTCTCTGATCTTGCCCCCTATGAAAAGACTATAGGGGTCAGCATAGTTAGCTGTGGCATTTCCTCCTCAAATACTTCCCCTCCATAAAGCAGCTACATTGGTCTAAAAGCTCCTTTCAATTTCTAGAATGAAACTTTACCAAGGATCAGGATCCTTCCCTCCCCCCCCCAATAGCGGTTATATATTAAGAACAAATTGAGTCCAGTTTAACAAAAGCAATCTGACTTTATAGGTATATCCACACTATTCTTCTGGCAAATTAATACACAAAATAGCAAATTATAGTATATGCATTCATGATAAGGTAAAGCAATAGTTTTTCCATTTATAAACATTGGTTCAAAAACTAATTTATTGTTATTATTTACTTAAGCTTTGTAGCTAACATCAAAATATAGTAAATAAACCATTTTGGGTATACTAACAAAATAAAACCATAAAGTAGTTAATTCAGTTATGCGCACTCAAATTTAAAACCAAATTCTTGTAATTCCACTCTTTATACTCTAAGTTACAGCAAACTATTATCAGCTTATAATAGCATTCAGTATCTAGAATACTAAGCAAACTAGAGCTAGAGGAAGTTCATACGCTTTACGATTATTTCAAAATCTTCAGAAAGTTTATTTTGCATACATATATGTACATAAACAAGCAACGTGCTTTTAATGCAATCCTTAATTTGAAAATCAGTTTCTGAAGTACTCGAAAAGTACAAGACACTCCTTGGGTACTAGCATTTATCTAGAGCCCAGTGATACTCTTAGCCTAGAAATGTACTAAAATCCACACCAAATTTATTTATTTTATTTTTAAGAGAAATTTAAATGCGTGTTCCAAATGAACACTACAGAAAAACGTTCACTGCATCTCTCATCTGGCAAACCAGTAGCACTACTCCAAGAAATCAGAGAATTTGGGCAAACTGCCCACCCAGTTTAAAACTCATATGAGATCCACACATATCTGCTTACCTGTCCAGCTAAGGGGGGAGACAGTTTCTGTTGTTACCATCCCCAGCTGATTTTAGTGCCTCTGTGCAACCCTCTCCCCACATGCTTTCCTCATCAAAAGGTGACAGGTATCTCAATACTGCCGACAGCAAATCTACGTCCTCCCATACCTGGTCCAGTGGCCACTACAGCAATGGGAAGAACAAAGTGAACTTTGAACCTGTCAAAGATGTATCGTTAGGATTACATAAGTTACAAATAGTCTTGAGATGCAAGTAGAAAAATGTAGCACCCAAGAACGAAGGTCTTCTACATACATTTGCAAAAATACACGCATGCACGTGCATATGCCTCTCAATGAGTGTCTTGTACCTTTTAAGTGTCAGTCAATGAAGTTATAAAACAAGGTTACAGTCCTAATTTAGGAAGTCAGGTATTTTCTTTACCTCCACAAAAACATCTAAGAAAAATGTCAGCTGTAAAATATAGGTTACATTAAGAAAATTCAGCACTGCACAGTATCATCACACTTCAATAAATATCAGTACCAATAAATATTTCTTCGTATGGTTTGTACACTACCAGAAACAGCCAGAAGTCTGTGAGATAGTAGACACAATTTTACCGTGAGACTCCTCTATATAGTCCCTTTAACAGATGCAAGACCTTTGAAATGCTGAAGCTCCCTTCACTAGCAAACATTGATTACCAAAGAGCTGCTAACTCCCAGATTTTTAAGATACTAATTGTGCTGAGTCACATGTCACAAAATACCACAAACCTGCCTATGGAACACAGTTACAGGAAATCAGCAACTTCATATCCAATTTGTTGAAAATACTGAAAGTAGGCTTGTTTGCCAAACATTCTCCAAACCTTTATTTTAAATCACTTTTATTTACTAGCACTACATGAAAAGAAAAAATCTATGTACACAGAGGATTGGCTGGTCACATTAGGAAGAAAGTCCCTAAATGCATGAAGTAAAGCAAACAAAAATGCCAGAAATCAAAAACTGAATGGTGGCTGCAATTATCTTTACTGTTATTTGTAACCCTAGTGTTTGAAATGCTCAGGCAGAAATGAATATGTTGAGCAAGCAATAAGAAAGGATTTCAAAAGGGGCAGGCTGGCATTTCATGTCTGAATACCTTTGCAAGCAGTTATTCATAGCAGTGTTCATGAGACATAAGCATTATGAACATGACTGCAGATAGTCACTCGCAAACATCCATAAATTTAAAGGGAGAACGAACACAAAGCAAACTGATGCAGTTCATTTTTCAGCAAGACCCTCATTTTTTTTAAAAAAAAAAAAAAACTTTTTGAAAGAAGAAAATCCTTTACTGCACTAGCCCAAACCTCAGAAGTTACTCTGATATTGGGTGAATTATAGTGATATGTGCATCGTTACATTTTACTATCTAATTTTCAAACAACTTTAAAAGCAGAGGTTAGACTCACATTCTGATGCACAGATAATATAATTAACATTATTTCTTAATTCATTGAGTTATTTTAGCAACTCTGGCTCCGATTCTGCCAGCTTTCATCGCAGCACTCATGACCATGTTTCTCTAGACTTCTGCAAGCAGAGACTCTATAACGTGAGTAAGCATGGCAGAAGACTCACGTGCTGAGTAATTTTTAACCTCCTTTGAGAAGCATTAAGTGCAATGATGAGTGTATTAAGCAAAATATACATCTCTACAATATATGGAGTACCAGATATATTTTAACATGTCATTAGCAAAACCAAAATCATGTAACTACAGTGATAAAATCAGAGTACAGAGACCACTACCTACATAAAAATCAAATCCAATTTAGGAGCAAACGCAGGTTTGTTCAAACAGCATTGTACAGTTTCTTTAACACTTACAGAATTTGGATGAACAATATTCTCCTTCCTTCACAGTTTAGTATAAATATACAACAAGGCACCCCTTAAGCATTTTAAATAACAAATTAAACATTTACGTTTTTTACTGTGCAGTCAGGCTTAACATTTATGCAGCTTCAAAACCAAAGTACAGCCTCAAGGGAAGCCTCTCCACTGACAAATTAATACCTTGGAGAATAGAGCTGAATGGTGGCAATGAACTCATTTGTTCCCCCAATAATGAAGAATGACTCTTTCTCCGGCACATCTGTGGCGGTTGCCATGGCGACCCAGACTTACCTCACTGCTTCGCGAAGGGCTCCACGCTCACCCAGAGTCGTGTGCTTGATGTCGTCAAAATTATTTTCCAGTTTTTCACAGTCCTGCAATAAATGGAAGAACGCCGGTAAGACCGGGGCAGCGTGCCGTGCGCGTGTTAACGTTACTCAACGGCGTGCCGGCGGAGCAGATTTGTGCTCACAAATTATGCATTCTATTTTAATTACACAGGAGTCACTAAAAGATGCCGGGAACTGAGAAACAAAGTAAATACGAACCTTATTACATGGTTGTCATGGAAGTCCTC
This sequence comes from Rhea pennata, assembly GCF_028389875.1. Taxonomy (NCBI): domain Eukaryota; kingdom Metazoa; phylum Chordata; class Aves; order Rheiformes; family Rheidae; genus Rhea; species Rhea pennata. The sequence continues at coordinate 20,947,430 of NC_084670.1, forward strand.
TTACAAACATTCTACAGCGAAACAGACAGTTTTTGCTCACCTTTTTTCTTTTTTGAAAGAAAAATAATTTTGCCTTTTCTTTTATCAGCACGCAAGCTTACAAAGCTGTAAATACGTATACACACACACACACGCACACAGACACACAGAGTAGCTGAGCAATACAGGAACTTGTATCCGCACAAAGCGAGCGTCCAACGCCACCAAACAAGAATTCTCTGATCATCTGCATCATTCATAAGCCCTTATATTCTCCTGAGGCTTCTCTAATACACGAGGCTTTTAGATACCCCTGTTTCCTGTAGCACCTTTTTCCAATACCGAAACCTACCTCTGGGAGGCATAATTTTGCCATATGGCTTTAAAGGAAACATTAAGTTTAACGGTTACTATAGCTAACAAGCTTGAACAGAGGATTGTCAGCCTCCTTACACAGTATCTTTAAACAAAAGCTAAGTGAACTATTATTTGTTCATGTTGTTTGCATAGTTTTTAATAGCTGAAATAATTTTCAAGTCGACATCTTAAAGACAGTTATAATGCAATAAAAATTACCTATTGTCATTTATTCTGAGCATTGATTTATTTCCATAATGATATTTAATTTGAGACAACAAAAGCATTATTGAAAAGGATTAGATATTTGAATATGACCTAGTATAAAATTTTAGCTTGCCCTTAACAATTAAATTAGCATTATTTTTAAATAAAATTATAGACAATTTAATACAAAGTTTTAACACTTCAACAATACATTTTTGAGCAAGAGAAGCAAGCAACAAATCTACATGTGGAACTATTGTAATCTCTCCCTTAAAAATGATGCAAGTAGCATGTCTTATCTCAAGGGTAACCTGATTTTTTTCTTCTTTATTTGTATTACAATCAGCTGTCTTTTGTATGGCAAAATCCTACTCAAACTCAAAGGGATTACCCAAGTAAGACAGGGAAATCCTACAATGAAATATTTCATTATTTAGATCTGCATGCATTGACCTTCAGCACTAGGAGCGTACAGGCAGGTCATTCATTTAAAATACACATAAGAAAAAAACAAACTGACAATACTAATAAATAAAGAATTCTGGATTCATCAAGACTAATGCTAACAATGTCTATGCAACCAAAATGAAACCTCCTCTCCACCACGAAAACAGGCTGAAAGAAACACTATTTGGAATATTGCTCTGAAAGAAAGTTTTAAAAAAAGAAAAAAAAGAAAAAAAAAAGAAAAGAAACTCACAGCCCTGTGCCACCAGCATCTAAGCACAGACTCAGGAAAACCTGAGCATCATGCAGTTAATTTTTCTTGACTTTGTGATATAAAGCATATAGAGAAAGAAGAGAAGGATCCAAAGCACACAAGATTTTAATCAATCAGGACCAAATCTTCTCTGTATCACACAAGCTAGAATAACTCATGTTCTCTAGGGGAAAAGTGCTGAAATTAAGAGAAACACCAAACTGTTTTACTGATATTTTCTCCTTGTCTGTGCAGCTCATACTGTGTTAATTAACTGAAGTCAAAGGCAGCCCCTATCTGAAGAAAACACTGTAATCATGTAGCCTTACACAAATAAATATTCCTGCTCAACCACAGACCCAATGTGGAAATGAATAGATAACTAGATTAAAACAAGAGAGCAAATTTTGGTACAGTATTTATTACTGAGTCTTAAACTCATTTAGCAAGATGAACTTACTTTTACCATTTCTGCCAATTGCTTCTTGACAAAATCACATCTACCTTTCTCAGCTTCTTTCCACCAGATACCTCATCCAAGATACAACAATTGGAGAGCCAATAACTTCACCACAAAGTAAAAATGAAATGCAAGCTGAGCTGGATGCAAACTGCAGAAGGAAAAAGAGCTCATAGGACTCTGTCACCACTTACTGCATACACAGTGGACAGAGCAAAGGTTGAACATAGCTACTGCTTCCCAGTTAGAGCTGCAGTGATCCAAAACAGTATACTGTACCCTCTCAGAGACAGGAGACTTGAGAGCGCAAATTTAAACACATCTTTAAAAGTTCAGCAGATACTACTTGATATATATGAGTATCAGCTTCACATTATTTTTTTTAGACCTTCTGAAACAATATTAGAAATAGCTACAAATACGAAGTCTTCCAAACCACATTATAAACCCACTCAGACAGCTGGTTAAGAAAATACACATACCATGCACAAACTTAGCAATTTTTAAGCTCTTCTACAAGCTTCTCCGTACACACACTAACAGCCTTTTTCAAGTACTGTTCTTCAGCATGGATGAACATACAGTACAATCAACATCAAAAATTCAAAAAGATTCACACACGTATTCACAAGTTTCTAACAGACTTCTGATTTTTTTTTTAATTTTGAAAAAGTATATGACATGAAAGAAATCTCATTGCCATGTGTCTGAGGCTCAGTAATTGAACTCTCTACCTTCATTGAAATATGCCTTTCACAACCCCTTTCCTGAGGAGCAGTGCCTTGTGATGGCTCCCCTATGAATATTTACAATGTACACACACACACACACTAAGCCACATATTCCAGTATGCTCCATCTATTCACATAAAAAGAGGTCATCTTTTGTGACCAAAAGGACAGAAAGAATGAAACACAGCAAAAGAGACACTTCTGAGAATGCACAAGAGTGCACAAAAAAAAAGAGGGGGGGGGTATAGGGAGGTATTTCAGAGGATAAGAATACTCTGTAGAATACAATGGTAAATGCTGAAATTTTGGTAGACCATGACCAAGATGAACTATCCATTCAAAGGTACAAAATCAGTAGCAAAAAATCGAGCTCATTCCACTATTTATGTTACCAGCTAAATTAATATCTATAAACATCTTGTACAGGACATTGTGCTTTTGCCCATAATACTTCATAGATTTAAGTATAATGAACAATTAAACTCCCAAGTGTTCAGTTTTTAGCAGCAATTACAGTAAAAAAATGAAAACACAAGCAATAAAAAAAATGTTTTTGGTGGCTTGCTGCCAAGTGATTTCCTGTGGGTATAGGTAAGCTCTAGAAGTTCTAACACAGTGATTGAATAATTATATAGCATTCTATATGTTGTTGCTGTTGGCAAATCTACAGCGTGGTATGATACCAAACCCAAACATCTCACCTTTATGATGTTTAGGATGAAAGAATAAATATATGTAGATAAGATTAGGAATATGGACATTTTAAGTAAAACTACTGCTGCATGTCAAAAAGCAACAGAAGTGTAAATTCTGCTTAAATTCTTAAACAACTCTAGCGTAGATACTTTGAGAGGTTTTTAAATGAACCAAAAAGCAGGAGTAGGGAATTTTTTTTGATGCATAAATGGTTCATTTATCACCTATGAGACCTGAACTAAAACTACATGACTACTAGGTAAAAAGGATGATATAGACTGGAGGTCCACAAGTACTTGTGGCATTACACAGCATATTAGCAGAACATTGTGCTCTTGTATCACAGAAGGTCAATGGAATCCCAGGGTGCACCAGAGAAAGTGTTGCCAGCAGGTCGAGCAAGGTGATCCAGACCCCCTACTCAGCCCCAGGGGGACAATATCTGAAGTGCTGCATCCAGTTATGAGCTCCCCAGTATGAGAGAGACATGGAGCTACCAGAGTCCAGCGTAGGGCTATGAAGATGATTAGGGGAGTGAAGCATCTCCCCTGTGAGGAACAGCTGCAAAAGCTGGGCATGTTCAGCCTAGAGAAAAGATTGAGGAAGGATCTTATCGATGCCTACAAATACCTTAAGGGAGGGTGTCAAGAGGATGGGGACGAACTCTTTTCAGTGGTGCCAAGCAACAGGACACGAGCCAACAGGCACAAACTAAAACAAAGTTTCACCTGAATATGAGGAAGAACTTCTTTACTGTCACTAAGAGTGACAGAGCACGGGAACAGGTTGCCCAGAGAGGTTGTGGCATCTCCTTCTCTGAAGATATTCAAAACTCACCCAGATGTGATCCTATGCAACATGCTCTAGGTGACCCTGCTTGAACAGGGGGGAGTTGGACTAGATGACCTCCAGAGGTCCCTTCTAAACTCAACCATTCTGTGATTCTATGAACATCTAATCAGGGATGCTTTAAGATGAGAAAGAAGGAAGATCAATGAAAAAAATTGAAAAGCTTTATCTTTGGTAACTGCAAAAATGATTTTTGTTTTGCTTACTGCAATCCATACATTTTCAAAATAAACTGCAAGCTTCAAGGGCAAAGATTGTATGCATCTATGTTTTCATCAGACATGGAAACTGATATTATCTTCACATAAACATTATAATATAGGACTGTTTCTAAAAACCTGACCAATATCATCAGCTACCAGATCCAGACTACTCTTATTCTTGATCCCAGCTGAAGTAACAAGCTAGGTCATGTAACATAAGAATCACTCAAATTTTAAATAAAAATCCTAGGATTTTGGCAAAAGTGAAGTTGCACTTTTTAGAACATGCATGTTTAGAACATGGTTTCTTCCACGTTTGTTAGATGTGAAAGCCCTCTTTCCTTTGGATTTATCCATATAACCACCATTCTTGATTGTTATTTTTGACTGTTCCTGAGAAATAGCTCAGGAATCAAAAACAAACCATCTGCTGCCCAGCAGCACCACTGAGAACATCCCCAAGGCACAGAAGCGCTACTGCCCAGCCATGCCATGCCCAGGGCTCGGAGCACTGCCAAGACCGCTATCTCACCACTCCAACTAGCCCGCCTGAGACACAGCACTGATACAGGAACTGATCCCGCTTCCACTGAAATCAACTGCAAACCTCTCATCCAGTCAAATGAGAGTGGGATCACACTCAAAGCCGCATCAGCTACTTTATCCTGAATTACTTTACATAAGACTTTCCAAAGTGTTAGTATTACAGATAAAGTCTTACACACATTTCTAGGTAGTTGAAAAATAAAATCTTTTGATCTGACAAGAGCGTAAGACCTATCCTAAGGCAGCCTGTGTCACCGAAGCTGAGTAGATCTCTTATCCTACTTGATAAGCTGCCAAATCAAAAGCCTTACTTAAAATACCCTCTATCTTTCTCTCTTACAAAGTCGTTAGGTAAGTGGGGCTGCTGAATTCCTAGAATTCATTGCTTCCACATGATTTTGGAAACACTAATTTTATTAGGAAGCTTAAGTTTTCTCCAAACATCTGTGAAAATAATTCTCTTCTTATTAGCGAGCAATGTTCTGTCTGTTGATCATAAGGAACATACAGCAATTCCCAGTTTGAAAGAGGGAACAGTTCTCACCTATTAGGCTTATGCTTACTGTTGCTGCTAATGCTAAAATAAATTCATTTTTCTCCTGTTTTTCTTTAAGGTTATACTTGATGATAGACTTTGCTTTTATCTCTCGGCCATTTCCCCTTTTTATTTCATTAAATACTTGATTCAAAACCCAAATCACTTACAATTTCTGTTTACTCTTGCCTATCTGGCATGTTCCGTGACATTGAAATATAGACATCTGTGGGCCATCCACATCAACTATTTTGTGTTATTTTGTATTCTAAAAATCAAACTCTTCTGTGGTAAATAAAAAACAGGTGAACAAAAAAAAAATCCAAGTTCTCCAAAGATGTACATTTCTCCAACATTGCCTTGCTTTCTAAGATGTTCACGCGTGGTTCCCAGATGTTCCCAGGATAGTGACAGCTGCAGCAGCAATACTCATGCAGCACAGTTACGCACAGGCAAGAGCCATTTGCATATCAGTTATCTCACATTTCACTGAATATACTTTTATATTAATTCTCATTGATGACTAACCTTCATTCCTTGAAGGCACTTTATTCAGAAAGTATCTACAGCTGGAGAAAAACAAGGGTTGTTTAATCTATTTGCCACTGGTAGATAGTTGGAAAATGGTATCCAGTTGAACATGGCGTCAGTGATTCAAACAGATGTCAAAAAAAAAAAAAATCAAACACGTAAAGAGAAGTTCCTATGATGATCAAAATAGTAAATCAATGTGCCTTAGAGAATACATGATTTAAAGAGCTACCTATTGAAATATCAGACAAAAACCTCAAGAAAACGTTGAGAGGAGAAAATTAGACTGTAAAGCTTTCTAGCAGACAAAAGTGAAATAGAAGGCTGGAAGCCAAGTCAAAAGCACACAAATGCAGACTAGAAAGTAAAATACACACACTAGTTTTTAACTAACCTCCGAGCTTGATAGCTAGCACTTTTCTTAACCAAGGTTAGATATTTTTCTAAAAGATTAAATTACTGAAACAAGGAAAACCTACAGCAGATACAGTAATTGTAATTGCTCATTCTGGACTTAATCTCTGAAAAGAGAGAAACTATAAGGTCTTAGTTCTCTAAAGTTTATGCAGCCATATTTTTAAACATGCATTTTAAGTGTATTTGTACATAGATTTGAGTGCTTAAAATGAGGCCCCTGGTCCCAGTTTTGAAGGATATAGCCACCTCCTACTGATGGTTAAGTCAGGTACCTTTAAGGAGGTAGGCTCACATCACAGATTTCCAAAACCACTGGGGAACTAAAAATGCTACTGCAAGTACCTTGTCTGTACACATTCAGTAAGAAACATCTCAAATTTTGGTCCAAAAACTCAAGTCGCACACTTACACCACAGGACTGACCATATTAACTAGCTCTTACGAAAACCTTAGCTACACTATATAAGCCAACCTTCATTATAAGCAACCTGTATAAGCAATCTGCATTAAAAAGTTACAATAAAAAGCTGGCTTGTTATAACCGTATATAGGGTCTGGAGTGCTTATTTCCATATTGATCATCTTATCGACGCATAAAATGTTGAAACCAATAATCACGTGTATTCTGGGAAATCTCAATTATTTAATCAGCAAAAAACTTTAGAAATAACTATCTTGTGTTTTATAAACCTAAAGCAAAATTGTAATAGTAATCTAAACTGTAATATATTGCTGCAAGGATAATTATTAAGGGAAAACACAGCTGACATTTTCTGATTTATGCACACAATCAGAGATGGAGTCCAAGGACTGTGACATAATTATCTTCATGCTAACAATTTTTGTAAATCTCTTGACAGAATTTTAGCTAATTTTAAAATGCCTTCTGAAGATTAGCACTTAAAACTGTTGGGGAAAATAGCACAATTTATTAGCAAGGGTATAATTGTAAACCTTCCAAATACTCATTGTGAATATCATTTAGACAGTAACTCCTGCCTTAGCAGCTGGTATACAAGACTCCAGTTTATGGAATCTTGAAACAACAGAGTAAAATCTAATTAAACAGGATTACATGCCAAAGAAAAATTATTAAAAACAGACTAATATACAATTGTTACGAATTTGGAATAGCACATCTACTTCTTTTGATGTGAACTTACGTAACACTGTGCTTTGTTCCAATAAAACCTAAATATTCCTAGCAGGCTTCTTCCTTAATGTGAAACAGATAGTCTTTCTACACTGACACAACAAAAAGCTAAACGGTTCCATTGATCTTCTCTCAGACTTAAGCACCCATCTGCTATAAGATAAAATGATTAATATATTGCACTTATTATAGTGTTGGTGCTACAATTCATTAAAATTATTCAGTAGTTAATAGCTGTATTCCACACAGAAAGCCTCCGAAAACTACCTTCATAGTAAGAAACTAAATACATATACCATTTGCTAAAAGGCTAACATACATATTTTGCCTACAGAGTATTCTTAAAAATTAGGCAAGAAAAAAAAGATTGTTTGATCCTTACTGTAAGATAGTACAATCTGCACAATATCCACCCACTAAATTCCTCCTTCCTGTTTGCTGTGACTCACTCTCAAGGGGTTCTTACTCCAAACAGGGAGAAAAAGCAGCTTAAAACTAATACGTGACCAGCTGTTCACAAAGAAAAGATACCTATTTTAGTATGTACATATTTCTAGTATCTTCAGAAAGTATACTGAGCCCTCAGGTATTTACATAACATTTGACATCATGTCATTCATAATACATGAACATTTGTTATAACAATTTTTTCATTAAGTGGTACAGTCACACTGGCCAGACAAGCTCTTTGAAAGTAAAATACAAATATTACATCAGAAATAAGAGATTTCATATAGAAAACCAGGTCTATGTTTTAGTAATCAAATAAAAATCTATGGGAAAAACATTAAGTAGAATTGTAGGTGGTGGTAATCAAGGCCTCATTAGCTTACCCACATTAATTCTTTTCAGTTGTTTTTCAAGAGGGATATTTTAAGGCACTAAAAATAGTGTATATGCAAATTCAAACACAAATTAACATATTTTCCCCCAAACAGGAATGTATTGGTAAGACACTATTGATATCATGAAGCTCCGATGTGTGAGATTTTCTTAAATTCCACTAACTTTTACTATTAATTATCAAAATACTGTCAATGCAACCGGAAACTCTTAAAAAAAAAAAAAAAAAAAAAAATCTTCTGCTTTTACTTAAGAGTTCTCCAGTTTAAAAATTATGCAGATCGTTCTTAAAGATAGGTCGTTATATAAAATTAATTACTTGTTAAGCAAACACTTTATTCTGCAATTTTACTAGGACCATGAAATTTATTCCAGTTTGAGATGACATTCTGCTAACTTCCTTTTCATGCTGTTTCACACAAAATTCAAGCAGCAAATTTCTAACAGTCTCCATGTTCACACAAGGGTATGGTATCTTGCTTACATTCAACCTGCTGCTGTCAGAGCAGATGCAGACACCACGTGTTTTGGCAGGGGATAACACATCAGATAGCACTGATGCAGGAAAGTTGAGAAAAAACAAGTCTGAGAGGATCAAGCATGCAGCACGGGAGTAGACCAAAGAAACAAAAAGAATAAAAAGCTACAAAAGCTTTGCAAGCCAGCAGAGTCATATCTGCATTAACTGCTTTTATGGTTTGCAAGTGATGCATTTACAGAACAGGACATTTTATAACACTCCTTTTCTTGTAACTTCATCTTAAAAAAAAAGAAAAGAAAAAAGCTCACCCACACAGAAAGCTCTCAGAAAAAAAGAAAATCTTTCCCTCTCTATTTTACTCCTCTACCTAGCATAAATATTAAATTTGGATCAACAGATGGAAGGGAGAATTTGGCAATCATCTATCAGCCTGTGCACCTGAACGGATGCTTCCAAGACTACCTCCTTGTAGGAAACAGGGAGTAATATATATCTTAGAATAGGTAAAGAGCTTCATCTAGGCACCATTTCTGTAAGGAAGCTGCAAGTCCTACCTCTTCCCTACTGGGGAGCGTAAGCACTATGCACCAGGGCCTTCACAGAAAGGCTCAGAGAGCTGCCTGCTACCTGCACTCCACAGCTGAACCCCAGACCCTTCAGCAGTCGTAGCGTGAATTTACGATTTAATTCTTTAAGTGCCTACAGTCTAAACAAACACACACTTAGAGGCTCCACACCGAATTTCTGAGTATACCATTTCCACTTAACACTGAAAATAACTGACTAAAGATTATTAAGAAAACTAATATCCCAAATGCTCCATTTGCTCCCGATACTTCCTTGTACCTCAACTTAGCTTGCTTTTCCCTTGGGATTCTTTACTCTTGTTTAGGCAAATATTCTTCCTTTGACTCACCACAATTAAATAAAATGGGAGTAGATAGGTAAAGACCAGACTCACACTGAGAATTAGCATTTACAGAGATACCTCGGGGAAAGGGGGAGGGAGTTAGAGAAGGTCGTCCATTAAAATGCAAGTAGGCCTGTACTCTTAAAAAAAACATACCCCATGACCATGACTGCATGACCAAGAATTTAAAGAATTAACCCTACATATCTGAGAGTACTCTCCCAATTTACACAATTTCTCTTATTCTTCATGCATAGCTAAAGGATCATTAGGTCTACAAAAATGGAAGTTCAAATACAGTTATTAAACAGCATCATGAAGTAATGCAGTCCAGCCCTCTGTAAGCAAATAAAAGTAAAGTTCTTTTAGCAGGCTTGATTCATCAGCCCAGGATGAACTGATGCCATTTCTCATCTTTCACAAGGTATATTTTTATTCTGCAACAATATTTTGCAGAAGCCCCGGAACAAAACATTTTCTTTCACGGTTCTGTGCCCACTCTGCTCTCCAGCTCCCTGTAGCTGCCTCGACACTCAAAGAACACAGCCAGACACAGCTTTCGCAGACACTCCTGCAGAAGCCTGTCTAAGCTGTTGTTGATGATTTTATAATCACTAGCTTCTTCCTCAAACACCTCAGAGGACTGAACAGGCAAGGTGATCCAGCACGTCTGATCCTACGGGTCAGGCCTCTGCAGAGGCACTTCAGAAACATAGGTACAAGCAAAGTCTCATCCCATGCGCTTCTTCCTAAACTGCGCACTCTAATTCTCTCTAAAGTCTAAATGACTTAAATTATCCCCCACAAAATAGTCTCAAATCCGCACACACGCAAAGAGGCTGAAGAGATGCCACACACAGGGCCAGGAGTAGGGGAACCAGTGGCAGTACCAAGCGAGCAGGCCCGTGCACAGCAAACCCGGCGAGATCTACAGCTTGGGGCATCTCTGCTGCTGCAGCAGGGAGAGACATCTCATCCTCCGCGTAGCTCAGTGGAAGAAAACAGCACCAGCTCCGCATGAGAAATCCTTCGGTGCTTGGGACTGATGTTTCTTGACATAACTATATGCGGTTACATGTCACTACGTTCATCAGCTAAATCGTCACACAGGAATATCCTCCCTGCAAATTCTCTCTACAAAAATCTGAAACAATCTCACAAGAAAGTACCAAAAAGGCCCCTGATCTGGTTAACTGCCATAGAAACAGCACACAATGCTTCTCTTCTGGATTAATGTGCTATCTGAAAATCAGTCTAACAGCATAAGACAACTTAAGATAGCAATGAAAGAAATTTCCTCATGTGACTATTGAGAGTACTTACCACAGGCAAAGCCAAATATGAAATTGAGACTAGATTTCCCCAGAGGAATTACTGGAAATATTAAGTTTACTTGAGAACCATCTACCAGAGTCAAAAGGTATAAGATTTAGGAAAAAGGTTGCAGCCAGTAGAGCACAACCCTTGCATCAAAATCCTGGTGCGGTTATACGCTATACGCTGGTATTTTATATCAGATTTTCCATCACTGTCATTCCTCACAAGAGGCTGAAAAATATTTGACTTTTAGTAATCTGAAGCTCAAACTACAAGCTTCATATGCAAACATCAACAAAAATGCTACCTCACCTCTAGTACTTTCATCTACATGTTGACTCCAGGGTAACTGTAGATGATAGCAGGATATACCACAAGATGATGTATACACGAGTTCACAATAAACACAGCTGGAAAAAATCTAGATGGGATTTTCTCCATTCTCCTTTTCTTTAAAATTCAAAAGACAGGTCCTTGAACTGCAATGTTCAGTGACATGAGGACTTTAAATGCATTTCATATTAATTTTAGTCAGAAAAAAATGCTGTCGTCTTTTCAAAAATACTGTAAAGGAAAAAATTAGTAAGATTATCACTGTAGTTATATGCATTCTTTAGTGTGCTCATCACTATGACTGGTATCTAAGATCTTATTACAACACTACAGAGTCAGTGAACAATAAAACAGTGATCTCAAATGCTAATATACTCAAAATCAAAAAGAATGGAAGCACAAGAAAAAAAAGGTATGAAACTAGAAAGAATCTATGAAAATGCAGAAGAATCACCAAAACTATTTAGCCATCAATCACATTATATATCCTTAAGTACGATGCATCAAGCTAGGTTAGTTTTTAATCAAAATGAAAGCCTTCATTCATTGCTAAGGAGATGAAAAGGTAAGTCTTAGGGAAGAAAAACAAAGTATAACAGTATAAATACTGACACTAAAATATTTTTCTCTCGAGAAATATTCAGAAAATCAGAGATACAGGGCTATTACATTGATTACATTCTTACCATCTGTTTTGTTACCTATTTATAGATACATATATATATATACACATGTGTGTGTGTATATATAAAATCAAAATTGAGGAAAATTTCTCAAATAAGGTAATTTTCCTTAAATGAGATACCATGCATCTGTAATAAGCTTAACTTCCGGCAACTTAATACAAATTTAAAGGAATAAACTATCTGTTTCTTTTCTGTAAGAAAACATGAACAAGAACTTTCCTGCATGCAGAAGAGAACAAGGTTTTACCGAGCTACGTTTGTAAGCAGGGCATCCGAAAGCTCTTCTCGCAGTCAGCATTACAAAGAATTTTAGGGAAATGCTGCTATACAGCTGTTTATATACATGCAGTTTGAAGACAAGATCCAGGATAAAAATAGCCAGAGAACCGGAATTCGTTTACTACCTGAGAGAAGGGCACCTCGCAGCGCTCAGCACCACGCACCTCCTGGGGCACCGCACAGCTCCTGGGCGCTCTCCGCAGAGGTAGCTCTGCCATGGCTTTTTCCCCAGCAGGGATATGCTCCCATCTAGAAGCAAATTTAACTATTGCAAGTCAAGGGGTTTTAGACCCCCAAAGCATGTCTATCCTGTGCAGCGCTTATGTTTTTAATCCTGTCCCTACTCAGATGTTGAACTTGGAGAATACGAATAACCTCATCCCTCCCTGCAATGAGGGCTTCAATTTGTGTCCTTAATATATTCATCTACATTTTACACTTAATAGCAACAGTCTGATTTTTAAGTGCTATTTTCAAACCTTTACCACTGATTACTTTCAAAATAACAATGAATGTCTGGTAAGAAGCGTTTTTCCTCTCTACAAAACATATTGGACTTATCAATCACTCTCCTGCTCCTGAGCGTTGCTACTACCACCACAAATATACAACGAGAGCAATAGGAAAGAGCAGAGTAGCTACAAAGCAAACAGAAACAAAATGACTATTCTTTTAACACATTTACCAGATTTCTCCTTTTTCTTCTGGAAGCCATTTTTATCTGCTAGTTTTTAATTCTTATTCTTATGCAGCATTTTCCCTATTTCCCTTGTGTATACATTGTTTGAGCTATCAATTTTTAATTTTTCTTCAGTGTGCCCTATCTTTCCTTTTTTCATTACTTGGGGTTTTTTTTTTCTCTCCTGTTCTGTTTCCTCTTGTTTATCTTTTTTCCTTAGTCTTCACTAATTATTTCACGTCTCTCGGTTCTGTTTCATAACATGTCATGACTTTTCCTTTTTATTTTTTATATTACATTCCTTTATTCTGCTCCTGCAACTCCAATTTCTATGTGCTTGCTTAACTATTACCTAAATGGCTCCAAGCAGGACACACTCAAACTGAAGAATAAATAAATTAAAAGAAAAATACTATCTGTGGTAGTGTGGCGTTGCCTAGCAACACTCTGTACCTCTACACATTTTTTCTAAAGTCCTGGTAGCAACAGAGCTTTTCAGACTTATCAGTACAAATGTATGCAAGATCCTTCTCACATTGTTTGTCTGCTCACTAGCAAATAAATGCACTGGAAAATATAAATGAGAAAAACTCTCTAAAGAGCCAACAAGACCACCCTTCCACAAGAAAACCACATATGGCAGTGGGCACTGCCCCCTCCTCAGGCACGTGCTCCACGAGTCACTCACACAGTTAGGTTATTACTGCTCACTAGTACTACTACTAGCATTTACCACATTTCAGAAGTCAAATGTAAATAGTATTTCTCAGGCAATTCAAATTTGTGTGTTAAATCCTCCCTGTCTCTTAAAAACTTGTTTTGAATGCATTATTGGTTATGTTTTATTGATGTCTTATGCTCTTGCAAAGTTATTTCAGAAAGCTTGACTCTAAAGAAAAGCAAGTAAGCAGCTCCCAGTTTGCATATGATGAGGAAAATGGTCCAAGCATTGTGAAGTACTGAAAATACAAGGGGATTATTAAAGAAGTAATGTTTGTTTCTAAAGCTTATAGACATACTCTTAAAAGACGCTGAATATCTACTATTCCCAATGACTTCTAATGTGACAGAAGCAAAAGCAAAACTTTTGTTACAAAAGAAACAAAAACACTAGCTTGCTGGGCTCAGTTTTGAAAAGCTGGAAACAGTCACTTAACTCCACACTTGACAGAATAGCTCATTCAGCACTATATACTGGGTTTCATGAGGGCAGATACAAGCCAGTTTCCCTTGATAGTCCTTATTTATAATTTGACAGCAATGAAAGATTCCTAGCAGAAGCCAACAATAACTTCTGAGAGAGAAAATCTTTTTAATTTGGAGATTAAAAATAATGTTTTTCCAAGGGACTAAAACTTCAGGGGCATTGAGAAGCCTGCAGAATATCACATTATGGCAGGAGAGTCAAGAGGTAAGAAATGCAAAAGGAAAAGGTAGCTACAAAACCTAGCAAAGGAACCTGCGATGAAGCCCTAAAGAATGGAGAAAGTGTTTAGTTACACATACCTTTCTGAAATGTACTAAAATCAGTGTTTTTCAGAATTTTTTCATATGGTTAAATTCACTCTGAAGCGGTTTGTCTGCATGGTAGAGTACCAGTATGAAGAGAAAGAACATACATCATGCAAATGCTTAAAAAAAAATTTAACAACATCAGTCTACACCCATCGAAGAGCTAAAAATTGTTATGTAGTAAGGGGAAACTGGAAATTATTCACAAGAGTAGGTAAAACTGGAACAGAAATTAATAGTTATATAATCCTGTTTATTAAACTCATTCCCACAGTAGCATTTGTAGAAACTAAAGGCTGAAGGAAGGGTACAAGCAGTTGGTTGGAGAACATAGCAGAATTCCTGGGTGAGAAAGGCCAACATAAAATAAATACTGGCATTACCAAGTCAAGCACTTAAAAATGTCTAAGAAGAAAAAAAATGTTGCTCTTTGTTGCTCTTTCAAAACTTGATTCGGCTTCAATCTAGTGAACTTGAATGCTAGTTTTAATGATATGACCATATGCTTTTTCATACAGAATTGCTGCCTGACTCAGAAAGCAGAATAGATGGTGCTCACCTAATCAATAGCCTTTCAACATTTGTGCTTAGTGTGTTGCCTTATTTACTGCACACTATTCAAAACCTTACTTGAAGGCAGAACTATTTTCCCATGAACATTTCAATGGTATTCATCACTACAGTATTTGAAGTCATTTAAAAGCAATTTATTCCTCTACATACCTTGAATATCCCCTTTTAACAGATAGCAATCAGTACAGAAAGACTATCTGCTAACTCTGACTTCTATTTCAGACACCTGTGGTCCTATATTAAAGTATATATTAGACAGGAAGTGACAACTTGAATGACCAGACTTGCTCTCCTGCATTCACATTCAGTCATGTCATATAATCTTTTGTGAGCTACTTTGTCCCCACTACTTCTACTGAAAGACCATGGCACAATGTTTCACTGCTCCAATCATTAGAAACCTACTTCCAGACTTTATGCATTGATGACCAAAGTATATCTATACAATATTAGGCTAGCATCACCTTTAAATTAGAAAAAAATTTCTTAATTCTCTGAAATCTACTCTTCTTCTCCAGAGAACTTATAAAAAGCAACAATAACCCCTTTTATTTTGCTAGACTAATCACACTCTTCTAATGTCTTCTCATAAAACAAAACTTCCATTCCTTTGGTAACTTTAGCAGCTAATCACAGTGACTGGAAATAAAAATACATCATTAAATACCTATCTCCAGCAAAAACAGCATGTCTGATTACCCGACACTGCACTTGCCTTTTCATGATCTCATCCAGCTGACGGAACAACCACCCTATGATAAGCTGCTATTTCTAAACCATCATCTCTCTTCATCCCAGCCATTAAGCTTCTAGTCATTCTCAGCCCTTGGCTCTACAGCCTAATTGCACTACTAAATTTATTCTTATCTTTTTTTATTCTAAACTTCAGTGTCACACAGTTCTTTCTCTATGATGTTCTAGTTCCTTCTGTATTGACAATGCCTGTCAACTCTCACATAACATGCTCCTAATATTTATGTCAAGCTCATTAATGAAAATATTAAACGGTGTGAATCTGAAAACTGATCCTTCAAGGAGCTCTGCAAAAAGCCCAGAAGCTTCTTTTCCAACACTACTATCATTTCCTTTCTTACCAGTCCCTTATCCATGTTACTACTCTAATCCAAGCAGATATTTCATTACTAACCAAAAAAATAAGATCTTGTCAGTGCGTCACAATCTACCCCATCAATAAACCCCAAAAACTTCATTCCATTCTTATATTTATCATAATAGTTTTAATAAATCTTTCCTCCTAAGGCAGTTTTCAAAGTTTTGCATGCTCTGATACCAGGCTAAGGAAGCTGTAAATGATTAGTTCTCCAACTTCTTATGTACTTAAGATGCATTTGCTACTCTTTAAGTACTACCGCATACCACTCTATTGAAGAGATTTACTCATAGGCCTGTAATTTCAAATGTCAATTTTTCTACAGTACTGACAGATTTTTCCCATCCCTGACTTGAGTAGATGAAGCTTTGCAAGTTTTCCTTTTGGCATGGCAGTAGTAATTTCCATTCCTACACTGTTTGCCTATTAGCCACCTCTTCTTTTACATCCATTTTATTGGAACTAGGACAAAGATTTACCAAGATTTTAGACAATATCTAGGATGTTTAATCCTATATTCACACTGCCTTTCCTTGTTCTTTTATTTCTTTCAATTTAGATAGCTTAAGAACCTTTTAGTATTTGTTTTAGATAGCTGAATAACCTTTTAATATTTGTTTTAATTTCTTTTGCCAGGTGTGACTAAACTTTTGAAAATTCTCACTTTGTCCTCTGTACTTCCTGATTTGTCCATCAATCCCTTTTTTCCCCCCTACAGTTCCTTGTGGGTTATTCTCAATAGTCTTATCCTATTTTGAAGTTGTTCTCTAGTTAAGTCTGAAAATCTTTACAGGTTGGGATGCAAATTCCAAATAATACTTGCATATTTTAATTAGTAGCAGTCTTCCCTAAATTCAAGTCTTAAGCTATTTAGTTCGTTTCCCTGATCTAAATAGTTTTCTTAACTTCTCATTTTGTTTAATAATATATCTTCAGATTGAGTAAGAGTTTATACCATTCTGAATTTGAGGTTTAAGAATATTTCGATCAAACAGATGAATTTGATATCTTATTGAGTCATAAAAGAACTAAATGAAGCAATCTATGAAATGCAACTGCAACCAAAAACTCAGAGGACCTGAGATTAGAGGCCTAGAAAAGGTAAACACAGTGCTCTGAAGGAGGAGTAGTAGGAAGACCAGAGCAATTATAGTCCCTGAAAAAATAATGAAATACATTTATTTTTAAAAGATATGATATAAAATAGCCAACATGGACATGTCAAGAACAGGCCAAGTTAAATCAATCTTATTTTCCTTTCTGGCAAGAACAAATAGGTCTCATGAATAAGCAGTAGATCTAATAAAACTTTAGTAAACTTTTTATAAAAATATTCAGATCACATTTTCACAAATCAATGGGAAGTATGGTCTAGATACAGCCTACATTCAGCAAGTGCACCACTTATGAAAAACAACCTCTAGGGAGGTGCTATCATCAAGAAGGGACCTGAAACAAGATGCTTCAGTGTCCACCCAGAATCCAAATGATTTGAATAGCTGGAAAAGCAGAATATACTAATGTTTAATAACACAGCATATTTGGTAGCATGAATGAAATGGGAAAGGAAAAGGCAGTACAAATCCTTTAAAGGACAAAAAATTAAAATCAAGCCAAAACAAAGGGTTAGAGTTTAAGCTGTAAATTGAATACAAGTTAATCCTATGATCTTGCCAACGAATAACATGTTGTTGGATAGTTCAATCCCTGAGGTAAAGAAATTATTTCATTCTATTCAGTACTAGCTAGATCTCAGCTGAAAAACTGTATACATTTTTAATCATCACCATTAAAGACAGACAGAAAATCAAAACACAAAGAAAAGCCACAAGATAAGTTTTAGAAAACATGAGCAGCAAGGAAGAGTTGAAGGAAAATAGAAGATTGAAGATACATTTAACATGAGTTTTCTAACAGATTTTATAACAAATGGAACAATCAGTTGTTTTCAAGCACACCAAAGAAGGACAAGACAACAATTTGATCATCAACAAATAAAATACAGTATACTTTAGGATAAAGTTGTATTGCATTGATTAAACACTAACACGAATGAAATGTCTCCAACATCACATGCCTTCAGAAGGGGGTTATATAAAAGTATCTGTCAGGAAAGATCTAGCTATGTTTCATCCTGTCCCAATCAACAAATTCTCCCATTATCCTTCCCAAACCTACATTTTTATGATTCTATGATTAGATTGATTTCTATTTACAGCCATAGCCAAATCTAATCCTGGGGTGTGGAGACTCCATAGCATATTCCCAGAACACTAGAAACTAGTTTATTACCTTTCTCTAAAGCAATTTTGATTCATAAAGGTTCAGTTTTATTCTTGCTTTAAAAAAAAAAAATCTGTTACATTAGTAACAAAATGCTTTACCTTTATTTCCGTCTTTCCTGAGCAGTGCATACCCTTCCACACAAGCATACAGGTATTCATTTGGCTGCCTGTTAATTTCTGAGTGCTTGATTAAGCAACGTTAGTACTGTTCCTATCATGCCATATGGGTGCAAGCAATCTTCAATTTAAAGAAAGATGTAAGAGACATGAATTACCATGTTGAGGATTTTAAATGAAACGCACACAGTAGGATACTCAGTTCTACTGAAGGAGAACTCTTCCACTTTAGCTAACAATTAAGCAGTCATCTGCTATCCTATTTCAGTCTTACATGGGAACAGAGCATTTTGCCAAGTGGTCATGGCAGATACTTACTGACAAAATAGGACTGGATAGATATGGAAGAAGTTGATTGTAAAAAAAGCCGTAGATATAGACCCCTGAGGACAGCTGGAACTGATGGAACAGGAACACAGTCAGAGAGACTAGGAGAGAACGTGCCTCCACATAACAGCTCAGCTCCAGGGGCTGGATGATCAGTTCCTACCACATGAGCATGAAGCATCGAGCATGCGTGCACATAATAAAATGTGCGTGCACGTGATAAAAATGCAACGGAAATGGGCCAAGATAAGTATCAGCCCACAGAAAAGCAGTACCTAAGGCTCATTTGAAAAAGGAGATAAAATCTGTTCGAACGGAAAACCCAGGAAGAGAAGGTAAATAAGCAAACAGTTCTGGGGACATGTGTATGAAAAAAGAAGGAATAAGCAGATCAAAAGGTGTTTCAATTGACTTCTCTTCCCTTAAGCCAAATGTTAAACAAAATCAGATTTCCCCCTCAAAATTTACAACAAATTTAGGCAAAATTTACAAAATTTAGGCAACTCTAAATATGCCTCAAAAGCCTTGCTTCAGACTCTTCTAGAAGATGCATCCAAACCACTGGTAGTGGTAGGGTTATCCTGGCTTAAGAATCAGCGCTCATCAGAAAGAACAAGAAATATTTCCAATCTAATCTCCTCCTTCAAGGTGGTTTAAAGCACATCAGTAAAACAAAGATAAATTACAAACAAAGATTTACTCAGAAGGATAACTTAACCCCCAGGAAAGAAGCATCCAGCTTCACTTTGGAGACATTAGCAGTCAAAAACTTCATAGCTAGGAGGAAGAATAGTCTTTCAAGGTGGGAAATGGCTCGTTCAAAATGCTGACAGCTGCCATGATAGGGACAGAAAAAAAAAAAAACAGAAAGGAATGATTCGATAAAAGCAAAAGCTGCCAGCGTCCTAGCTAAGTGAGAAGAAACTGAGGAATCCGCTCTTTTTATTGAGCTAGGCCTTTGGGAAATAAATCTGGGAAGGACTAGTCAAGTCCTCCAACTTCATTCACAAAAATTACAAAATATAAGGAACCTGAGAATCCTGAAGAACAAGACCACAAAGAGAACAGGAGTCTCTGCAGACCGTTTAAGAAAAAGATGGTCTCTGAGTGAAGAAAAATAGGACAGAAGCAAGAACGGATTAAGTCTGGCTCATGATACCTTCCCACTTAATACAGTCAAGACCACCTAATGAATAGCCCCCAAATTCTAACCAAATTTCAAATTTTGTTCAGAGACTAATAAGATAGCTCTGTACAACTTCTAACCTACACCCTGTTAAGGAAGGCCACAATCACAATGCATGCAAAGTTCATCCATCCATAGTGCAGAAACAAAAGTAGGGGGAGGTGGAACAGGAAAACCCATGGCTATGATATCTTATAGCAAAATTAACTATCTAAAAACAGTTACCTTTTATCACCTGGAGACTAAAAACACTAATCTCCATATTCAACAGGTTGGTTTTCTAAAAGGAAATATTGTCAGATAGAGAACATGAATTTTATGGTTTGTTTCAAAATTTATTTTTCAATGTTATATGAAGTACAGTAGCTGATAGCTACACTTCAAAATCCAGAAAGAGAAGATTTAAGTGAAAGGTTTAGTGGAACTCTGTCATACTGTGTGTTTATATAACTAAACTTTAGGTTTGCCCAAACTGATCTCCATAATGGACAAAATGTTGAAAGCCAATATTGCCTCATTAGCAATTCTTGATAAGTCCGCAGTGGGTCTGAAAGAACAAATCACTGCATTTGCTACAATGCTCAATTTGTGATTTAAGATCTATGACAGATTTGATGCAGCAAAATGGCAAAGCACAATTGCTTCACAATTCCAAGAATTATGAAGCATCCAAAAGTGTTGTCAAGAAACCATGGTGTATGCCTGAGGAACAACTGTAAGTCTGTACAGAGTAGAAGTCAACAAGCCTTAGTAAAAGTGGTAAAGCAGGCATCTTGCTGAAACATCAGGTTTATACATTTTAGGAAGCTCCTGGTGGGATAAAATGAGTAGAAATTTGTCAGACGACTTGACAAATTAAGGGTCATGGACTAAGTGCTTGCTTCCAGTTTTGAAAGACAGTTAAGTATTCTGATTATAATTTTTTTTCTTGAGTGAGCATGCACAAGCGCATGAGAGAGAATGAACCTATTAGAATTTAGCTTAGATTCATATGTATTCATGCATATATATACACATATAAGTGTGTGTATGTATATATATAGCTATAAAACATCTTGTGTACTTTTTCCTGCTACATGAATTGTTTCATTAACAGTAAAAAAAATCAGCTTATTTCCTCAGTGTTATGTCTGAGAAAGTGACACTGATGCAACTTTGGTCAGCAAACCACATGACATGACATTTTCAAGACTGATAGCCCTCAACAAAAGTACTTGCAGGGTCCATCACTGTGTAAATACTCTAATGGAGGTGGGAATTTTTTTCCATTAACCACACTGGGCAAGTCCAGGAGAGAGTTTCCAGTGTCAAGCACTAACGTAAGTATCTTCAGCAAGAAATACAATGGACTTGCACTCTCTTCTGACTCCAACTATGCTGTGGTCCTGCTATAGTCTTAAGGGAACTCATCTGCCAATATCTAACAAAAAGCAAAACAAAAGAAAACCCACACACTGACCATGCACAAACTGTAATTTCAGAGGCTTTCAGTGCTAGACAATTCCACTGCAACAATATACCTTTTTCACCCCCAGCCTGTTACGAGTCCTTGCTTCAAAGCATATGAATGCTAGAGTTTTCAAATATAATACAGTCATAATTGGTTAGAGGGTCAAAACCCAGCTTTTCTGCTAGCCTTGTTCATGTACAGTTGAATCATTAAGAGTCATTTTCAACATGAATAGAAAAAGTTACTAGACTGGTACTTGAAAAATTTTAGTGTGAATATATGGTGAAGCTGCAGACAAACTACAAATAGGGTCTTGTAATGAATACTGCAATGCAACTCAATAGTTGATAGTGCTACCAGCTCTGCTTCAGATAGGACATTCAGCAAGCTACTGCTTCCTTCAAACTAAAATTGGCCTCAGTTGCTTTCAGTTCTTGTGAGCAGATGTCATCCAAGACTGAGACAATATAAATAAATCTAAAGTGAGTAATTTACTAGCAGACTAACAAGAGCTCAGGAGTCTCCAAGATACAATGTTCAAATTCTCAACCTAAAGCTTGTGATCATTTTTAATAGACTGCTAAAGTGAAGGAAGATGGGGCTTTCACTATGTGAGAATCAAGTCCAGAAGAGGAAAGAAAAGAGCAGAAGAGTAGTTCAGGTTCTGGGTTCTAGGTACAGGTTAACAATGAGGGGGAAAAAACAAAAAGAACTAGGAGAGTAGAGGTGCCGGGGAGAAAAAAGTAGTGCCCACTCTTCTTGCTTGTATTTATTTCACGTTTCAATTCATCAACACAAGAAGGTGGCACCTTTATCTCCAGTAACTATAGGAAAGTGCATTTATAGAAATCCGCATCTTAAAGAGTACAAGACTAAGCAGGCACACTAAAGAAACTGAAGGTTAAGAAGGAAGATTGATTCTGGTTCTGTCTGTATCCTCTGATCTGGTCAGCTTTAAGGGAGAACGAGCTGATCAGACTTACCTGGAATGCAGTATTTGTGACAAATGAGTATTTTGCATATTGGCTTGTATGTATATGCAAAACCAAACAATTGCAGGCTTGAGTCACTTCAGTTTGGGAAGTGGGGAAGATCGGAAATACAGTTGGAACTGAAAACCTGTGCTGAGCTCTGCTCTATAAGAATGGGATTCATCCAACATCAAACTTGCATACTGACAGAGAAAATTAAGAGGTCAGAAGTGGCTTTGCACAGCACTCAGGGACAGCCACAAAGGAACCTTTTGTAGATGACAGAAAGAGGCTTGGAACAGCTTCCATTAGCTAATACTTGCAATTTGATATACAGAAAATACCTATAAAAGCACTAATCTGTAGCACTCCTGCAAGTTAGTAGCTACTAAGACAATGAAACAAAAATAAAATAGAAAATTCAAGTATTATATATATTTCTTGAAGCAGTGATAAATGATATCATATATAAACATGTAAGCCACTCTTTAAGCAACATAGTAAAATTCATTATAAATGCCAGCATATGGTATCAATAGAAGATAATGCACAGTAATTAGTTAATCTAAAAAATGTATGAGTAGGAATTTGACTGCTAAATGATTAAACTGGTACATTTTAAAATCAGTATTAATATTTAATTATTGACACTGAGAAAAAATTCTCTTGATGTTACTTTTCAGCTCTTTCTGATACTCAAAGTAACCCATGTATTATTCATATGGATAGTTTGTGCATCTACAGTCAATCACTAGTTAAATAAAAGAATCATTCTCAGATTCCCTAATCACCTCAATAGATCTTAATGCAATATTTTCCACATTTGGGAATCAGAGCATTTTATTTAAGAAATCAGACTGGCCATGATGAATACAGTGCAGTCTGAGCAGACATCAGTTCAAAGAATCAGATGTCAAAGTGCTCCCTCTAATGTCCCTTAATCATCACACCAATTAGTGGTTGAATAGTGATGTGATTAAAAAGACTGCTGCTATCCTATACCTATTCAGACTAGTAGAATTCTACATATGTTCTACCAATTAATGTTTGAATAGAGCAGCGATTAGAGAGACATCTGCCATTGTATATCCATTCAGAAAAGAGCTAAACTTGCATATTCATATGCAATGAAGACAAAAATAAATATTTTGCAAAGGTAAACTATACATTTAGATTATAGAGATAATTGAGTTGATTTCCTCTAATGAATGTTCTATTCTACAACATTTAGGATTATTTTTATTTATAAATATATGATCTTTCATCAATATGTTTCTAGAAATGGTCAATTCATTACTGAAAAAGCATTTATTCATTAAGTTTTCTGATTTCAGACTTTGGGTAAACTGGGTTTCATATTTATTTTCTTGTAAGGTGCACAATTTCTGCTTCAACTCATCAGTTACTTGTGAACTCATGCTACATGATAGAGCACAAAAATCACGTGTTTTTTTTCATCTACCCGACCAGATGATAATACTTAAAAGAATAAAAGCTGATTATAGGTGAAAAATAATCATTTTTTTGTGTGCAAATATGGACATTTGTATAGGACATTACAAACTGTTTTGTTAATGATTCCTTTTTACAGATGTTCATATACAGCAATTACAGCAACAGAGATGCTATCAAAGTGAAAAGCAGTTTGAAGCTTTAGCAAATGCTCATTATTACTGTTCTAAGACAGGAAACCTTGCACTCTGAACTTAAAAAAACAATGATCTGCTGTACCTTACAGTAAATTGCACTCCTTGCTCTTCACCATTAGTACAGAACAATCTGGTAGTCGCACCTTAAAGTTCTACAGAAAAAAAAAACAAGATGAAGAATTTGCTTCTCTCTGATGGCTGAAAAGAACTATGGAACAATTAAAGAATCTTGTCCAAAAGTGATGCCCCTGCAAGAAACAGCTGAGCTTAAAAATTATTTTGTTCAAGGAAGAAAGACCAGTATTGCACAACGCTGATCAGGCTTAGCAAACGTAAGGACAAAGAACAACGCTACTACTGCCAGAAAATCAATATTGTTACAGGCTATAGCAATTAACTACAAACCAATTTAAACCCCATTTCCTCTTTGCCTTTGTCTTGTTGAAATACTTCCAACTCTTCCATCTGGAGCAATTTATACTGTTATTTCTAAGTGCAGATATTGAAGGAAGACTGAATACATAGGTGGATTTGTATCATCTTCTCACCCACCCTTGGTAAATGCTTCCAATGTTTCTTTAGCAAAAAAGGCTGGAATACAGTATCCTAAATCCTCCAATGACTAATGAATTTATTAAAAAAAAACTGATAGAATCATGACCTATGTAATGCCACAAGCCTGCATCTATACAAGTAAAAGCAGAACTTAGCCCATAATGTGTAAAAACACTACTCAAGGCACATTACTATGTGAGGAATAATGCAAACACACACAGAACATCCCAAAAGTTCATGATTTAAAGATCAGTAAGCAAAAAATATATAGGATAAGTGTAGTATAGAAAATATAAAATATGGTGATATGGCCATCACAACAAAATAGATATACATGCACATAAGTATTTATATATACAAAATATATTGTGTTTGATGTAATCACTATTCAAAATGAGAATTATGTCAAAAATAAGATGTCTAAAAATTCTGAATTACCTAGGAAAACCGAAAATAAGCAGAGTCCTCACAGTATCCACACAGTTCCTTCCTTTGCTTAGGCTTTCTCTGTAGATTAGATGACACAATGACAAAATTTTTTCCTCTTTCAAGATTTACTGTCAGTATAGAAAAGCTATGAGATGGCTATTTTTAATTTCTCATGACCATCAGGAACCCTTATTTCCCACACATGCTGGTGGATCCATTTACACCTGCTGTCAGCATGACTCAGGCATTATCCCCCCACCAGTAACACTTCATTTTAGCCCTGTTACCCAGGATGACTCAGCAATAAGGAGTTTACATACCCTAATATAAATTGGGGTTAAAATTTCCAAAGGAATGCTGATTGATCTTGCATTTACTGCTATAAATTGATTTTACACCAAAATCTGGTTGATAACACAGAAAATAAACAGTAATTCTCATTGAAAGCATATCTGAACCTTCCCTTAGGAAAGGAGGTTTTTCCACTGCTGAGGAAAGGTACTGACAGCTAGTTTCTACTTTAAAACTCATTTAATGGGCAACCTCAAGCATCTCCAAGAAGGCTAGGAGTTAAAATTTCACTTGTGTAATTATTCTGAGGAAATATGCAAGTCTGCCATCTGGAAGTGTATTAGACATTACAAAGTCACTGTGTGTATGCCTCGGCAGATGCAGCTTTTGTTCAGAGTTTTGAGGGCTGTTAATTTAATTAGTTTTGTATTTTCATACTCCCACCCTCCCTCCAACAGTTATTCTACACAGGCATCAGTACAGCTTCAAAAGAACCTAGAGCTAGAAGCTAACTTCAGACCTTAAGGAAACGCAAACATGTACACCTCCTATGGACTCCAAGTAGTCTGACCTGTTCATAAACATGCCTCAGTACTACTGCCAAAGGCTTTTTAGATCACAACATAAAAATATACTCAACATATGTTTTCCTGAATTAGTTTCCTTAATTTAAGGAGGCTAGGAAAGGATATCATTTTCTTTACTGCAATCACTTATCAGTAGTGATCTGGAGAATGTTAAAAAAAAAAAAGTCAGACTTTCTGCTAGCATCCTTTATGTAATGGGATACCAGACAAATTTTTAGGTTTGATTTTTTTTTTGGTTCTGTAGAGTTTTTCTGCTGAAAAATAAACTGGGTAGTAAATCTTGCACTGTAAAATCAATTACATATTTCTGAGTAAAGAAAAAAGTTTGATGATCCTAAAAATTAGGATCTTTACTGGCCTAAAAATATTGACTGTCCCTTCAGTTTCTCCAAGCATTTTACATTTCTTATCATTACTTGCACACTATGCAACCTGACATTTCTACCAGATAATTCACAATATACAGTGTAAGAGCCACTTGTGCTCAAAGTGTGTACCTATACAGATGTACAGATATATATATTCTGGTTACCTCTAATCTTTAAAACTGTAAGGTACAAGACACACAAAATATGGGCAGACCTACGTCAGTGCAAGGTCCTAACTCCACAGATCTCCATGCAATAATACAGAACTCCAAGAACAAACTGTTGATCAGGTTGTAAATCTACGCAAATGCATCACCCTGCAACATTTGATGACATTCAGAATCTTCTTCCAAATGAAAACTTAGCCAAGATGCACAAACTAGTAACAAACCCGAAATCAGCACTGCTTGCATAGCCCAAGTTGAGGCTTTGGAGCTTCAAGATCTTTTGAGATACAATGAGGTACACTAGGCTAAGAGGAAGAAAGCAGGAGAGAGTTTCTAGAAAGCCAAGCACTTTCATGATTAACAATAAAATCTAGAAATAGCAGACATTTTATGAATGAATATGAAAATCAAACAAGGAAATGGCTGATACAGGGGAAAGCTTAGAGATAGTCAAGAGTAATCTAAAGGCAGCTAGCTTTAGAAAATGGTGTACGTGTACCTGTGTAACACATCCCCTAGGAATGGTATATAAGCCTATCTATGCTATAGGCTGAGCTTGAGCTAACCAGGATAATTTATGTTGGATACCTGATGAGGTTGTTACACATAGGTATCTGCCTGCCCTGCTGCACAGATATTTGTACTTCTTCTTGTGTGTTTCTAAAGCACATGAGTTTACAGCCCAGTACTGATTTCAGGTCGCCTGAAAACACAAGGCTGTAAACCCAGCTGTCCAGGAGCTGCTTGCTGAGCAGCTCAATTACATGTGCAGCAGGAACAGACAGCTGTGGGCAATAACTGTATCAGACATCCCAAAATAATCATCTCTTCATAAATTGAAGCCTTGCATCTATGCTACTTTCCAATTAATATAGCATTATATGATTTAATAAACAAAATAAGATAGAAATATTGGCTAGGATTTGATAAGACAGACATTCTTACAATCAATGTTAGAAAACAGGAAAATATATTAGGATAAGGCTGAAAGACCGAGGATATCCTGGGTCACTCCTCAATGTTGGTAGCATGGTATGTCTCCACAGACAGGAGAAACTGGATTCCTCTGATTTTGAGAAATTGAGAAACTTCGGGGGGGGGGCTACTGAATCAGTGTCAACTATGAAACCTTTATTTTCTTATTTAGTAGGAGAAAGTGTTTTGGTAACACTATGAAAAGATACTGTAACATTATACCCAAGAGGGAAATAGCTTACAGAGATGTAGTAGTACTCTATCAAAAAGTTCTGAGTTTAGAGGATTATCCAGCAGAATTTGTAGGAAGACAGCAGAAACATTCGACAGGCTTTCTAATCAGCTAGAAGATCAAAGAGACAACAAATTCTGATAGGATTACTCAAATATCTCACTGAGACCAGGAACCTAAATACCTAGAGAGAAAAAGATGATAACTAACAGCAGGAATATTGAAAAATTTAGCTGGTTTACTATGAAAAACATTTGTTCTAGAAAAAACTATTCCCTGAAAAATGCAATGGATAAGATCTAAAATCCAAAGTCAGATTTTAATCTCAGCTCCCTCCCTCCCTCCACGTATGTATGGGGTTCCTCTATTTCTGTACAGAAATAATAGTACCTTTAAGTGTCTCAGGGAAGGATAGTGAAATATTGCTCACAGTTACTCTCGGAGAACAGAAACAAAACAAGCAATTGGTCAGAAACACTGCAGGGAACAGAAGACGTAGCTTTACCCAGCTAGAACGGCCGGCTCCGCAAGCCTCGGTGAAAGCGGAGAGCCGGCTGCGATGCTCTAGACTGATCAGCCTCTGTAACAGAAGGGGAAACTGCTGCTATCGAAGACCTACCAAGATGCCAAGAAGTAAAAGGTATGGCACATACAGCTTCTGAAGAGGCGCAAGTCGCTGATGACCTTATATCCACATTAATATCCACAGAAGCAGAACTATGAGCCAAGTTCAGCTACTGAACAACACAGGAAACTCGGATCTAAATATCTTATGCAACTGAGATTTCAACCTTAATGATCTGTTACATTTTCCAGATGCAGTAGTGTGTACTTACTGAACAGCTTTTATCAGAATTCCTTTTCCATTGCTTCTTGACCTGTTTCTTTGCTGCAGTTGAATGGAGAGTTGCATGAGTCTGGGTTCGGGGATTTAAAGCCAAAATGTTCTGCAGAAAGAGAACAATATTAATATATAAATAGTGTTCAAAAAATAGAAAATTCAAAGCTTCTTAAGCCGTCACACCTCTCTCACTTATTTGCAGTACTAAAAAAAAAAAGACGGTACTATAGACTATATTCATATGAATTTGTTCAAATTTATGCGTACCATTTAGATTTTGAATATTCAAAGGCATTTCCAGGACAGCTAAAAAACATCATTACAACTAGTGGCCAGTCTTCTCTCCATGATAGTGGCTTCCATTCCAGGATGTTTATTACATGTAGTATATGAAAACATTTCATTATATTGCTCTAAATAAAACTTGTAAAGTAAAGCTAAGTAAAAAGATTTTAAAACAGCAGGTTTAGGTATGGCTATTTAATTATTTCAGTATAAATTCCAACTTCCCCTTCACAGGGACATGTTTCTACATCTAGTGAACTGGTGAGTTAACCTCACTGTGAAGTAATTTGATTTCTCCTACCATGCTTTTATCTGCAAGGACACAAACAACATTTGGAATATAGAAACACTTTTAGCTGACAGTGATGGGCTGAAGACATAGGCATGATGAAGTTTGTAATATCTTTCATTAGACTAGTATAAGGTGGAAAAAATAAGCCTTTTAGAACACAAGCTCTTCTCCAAAGGAATCAAGTGACAGGTTTCTAGTACCCCAGTTGACCCCATTTAAGTCAGGGGTCCATGTGAACCATGTGCAACTGCCAGATCCAGACTCTAGCAGACACACAAAACAATGTTGTTAATTGTAGCTCCTGGAATTGGTTTTGCAAGTTTTCCTTTAAAAATCCTGACTTTAGCATCATACTTCTCCACTGTTGTGAACGGGGTGTGTTTATGCTGTTACTACATATGTCAAAGATGTGTGAGACTGAATTACAGAGATACAGAGACTGAAAATCATGAATATGATGGGGTTATGAAAATGTCAGGATGTTTCCTTATTTTAAAAGTCTGTTCGAGTGGAAGACTATATAAAATGATTTTTTTTTTTTTTTTGAGAGGGGGGAAGTTTATGGAAACTTCAGTGCAAAGGGTTCATGTGTTAATTAACTATTTAATGCTTACTCAAGACTAATCAGTAATTCATTCCTCCCCCAAAGCAAAAGAGAAACCTCACCTACTTGAAAATTCTACCTGAAAAAAAACCATATATGCAATCCAATATAGCAATTTTCATCTAGTCTGAAGCAGAGACAAAAAAAAAGTTACAATATTCAAACAGCCATAGATCATTTAACAGCTTTCACACTACTGACCTTCATTACGAGCCAGAGGGTGTAATCAGATGTGCCCCTACAATTCCAACAGTAAAAGCTCTATTCCATTTTTGGATGCTCCTCAGCTAAGTACCGCAAGCAAGATGTGACGACCAACAGCATTCAGTGGTGGTTTATGCTAATTTGTTTCACTCTTAATTAAAACAGCGCAGGGTCACTCACATAAGGGATGTCACTTACAGCATCTCAGTTACTACCTTAATTTCTCAAGCTGATCAAACTCACTTGTCAGAACACATCTCACTTGCTGTTGACAGGCTGCTGAGAGCCCAAAATGCTTGTGCAAACCGGACATTAGCTCCTGAATCACATAGCACTTCGGTAAAATTTTGCCCATCTTTCATAATTGCTTAACACAGTACTCTTGGCTGTGAATATTATAATTATTTTAGTAAGCTCTGAAATGAAATGCAAATTTCTAGTAATAAACTGTAACAGATGTACTCCACTGGGTACAGCACCAGTTGGTTTAAAACTTGGAACAAATGGTGGGGTAAACCAACAACGGAAGAATCCCCATATGTTTACTCCTGTTGGAATTCTGCACTAGTAGAATGGCTCCAAATACAACAGTTGCAGAAATCCAAAAGGACTACATGGTGCAGTATGTCCTAGAATTAAATCTGAAATAAAACTGGCACAGAACACAGTGAAACTCATACAAATTTTTTAAAAAATGATGATGTTGCTACCACCTAATACTGCCTATGTCTAAATCTTGGGTGGCTGACCTTGGTGGCTCTTCTAGCTAGAAGAATCTCTGGCATTTAAAAATCTTGAAGTTAAATGCATAAGTGGGAAAGCAATATAAATGCTTTTGGATCTATTCAAATGTCAGAAAGGGGGGCTTCCTTCTGAATCATTTTGGTTTTCTGCAGCTTATGCCTAGTCAGACATTTATTAAAACTAGCAAATTCAGATCGGTCACCCAATAAGCAGAAAATTACTGCGAAGAAAGTTTCTCATGGGTCTGTTGCAACTAACAGTTACTATATGTCTCCAGCTAAACAAAAATAAGCAACCTTGGATTTGCAAGAAAGGTATCCTGAGATCCCCGATTTCTGTGCAAACACCCAGGCCATCTGACCCAAAGACAGCTGATCAGTGAGGATAATTATTTGGGCAACTGTGATCTGGGCTGTACAGATCCCACACTTCCTCTGCTACATAAACTCTCAGCCTTGCCAGAAAAGCTGCTGTTTGATCTCTCTAGATGTTGAAAGGGCAATACCCAAGCTCCCCGATGGGGTGAGGAGGGGGAGTACGTAATACATCTATTGCAAAGTTGGGACTTGGCATTATTGAATACTAATGGAGAACCTATGAATTATATATTCAGTGTTTACATAAATGGTCATATATCTTATGGCTGAAAATCAAAATATAATACTCAACTTTTGCAAAAATCTATCTAAATCTATTACTGGTTTGATCGAGAAAGAAACAAGGCTATGAGTAACTACATAGCAACACCATATACTGACGAGATTAACATGAGCAAGTATCAAAGAAAATTCAGCCTGTGTTGTGTATGCACATTTTTGTCATAGCTGCACAACATGCACAGTAAACTTATGGCTCTGCACAACAACAACAATTAGTCACCAAAGTATTATTCATTCTTTAATTATTTCCATGGATTGATTAATTTAAAAGCTTCACTATGGGCAGAAAGCCAAATAGTCTATCTCTACAGAATACAACTCAATCTACACTGCATATGCCTCCTTCAGAAACCAATTCTTTAAAGAATTCCTTTAATAATCCATGACAACGATTTCTTTTACATCTTATGCAAAGTCATTCCTTTACAAGGCAAAGATTATAATCTTAAAAATATGTAATAATGGTTTCACTCCAAATACATTCTTTTCTAGAATGGAATATATTTATTATTATTAACATACAGATTTAAGTTGCAAATATCCTACAATGTTATGGCCTACTGATATCCAATGTACATTGGAAACGAGTGACATGTATAGGTGATAGCTACAGTTTTTAAATGTTGAAAATTGTGATAAATGGTTGTATTGATCTGTGCCAACATAGTCGCATAACTTGAGAATAAACTTGCCTTAAGCTATTCATTAGATATTCATTGTACAGCTTCCCCTTTAAATGCTATGATTAAGTATACACACCAAAATTAGTGGGCCTAATCTTGACTGTCACCTATTAGTGAAAAGACTGTAAAAATTGTTAAAATAGAATGTTATATTACAGTGAGCAATTTATCAAGAATTTGATTTAATAGTTACCCAGAATGGTGATTTAAAGGCAGGCCTCTTGGGCAGGACATATTCTGCAGATGAGAGTCTTGTTTGTGATGTAGTGTTTTCAGGCAGACCAAAATCAAGGTTTTACACATGCTCTGTGATAATTCAACACAAGCTTCTGGTGTTGGGAACTTCATTAATTTCTTTTAAAATGTCACATCCATTTTATTCACATCTCATAAGACCATCCGTTTAGTTGAAATCACAAGAAGTGATTGCAATTACATCTGATTTTTAATTAAATGCATCTTCAACAAAGTACAGTTATGAAAGCCTTATGTCTATTAGGAACATCAATACCAATGAGGGGCAGGTGGGAGATTTGTCTTAAAGACTATCATTCACTAGGATAAAAACAGTAAGAGAAAACAGCAATGTTTCCTGCTCTCACAAAACTTCACATCTGAAGAGCTGAGAAAAAATGCTCCAAACAAAAGGGCAGGAATGGATGAGCTCGAGAGTAGGTGTTGTTTAAGCAGACAAGTTCATAGGTAACACAAGCTGCTCTTGGTTAAGTCCAAATGTCTCAGCTGGCAAGGACACACCAAGATCTGCCACAAGCAAATACTTTGTGCACAGACAAAGGCAAAATCTCCCTTTCGTATTGTCATAGGAAGGGATCCTTGTAATTACAGTAATATTGCTTTCCTTTTTCCCCCCCTCTTGCTTTCATAATAGGTTCCAGTCTCTTATAAAATGACATCATTTATGCTTCTGAGGCATATATTTTTGCCTTACACCACTATGCCCCACTGTCCTTTATGTTTCTTTCATGTTGGCACTTCAATGATAAAGATACCTAAGACAAGGCTCTTTAATTTCCAAAACCCATAACTCTTTTAGCCTGCTCAAGAGGCCAAATAGAGACAATGGTGTTAAGAAAAATAAAAATAAAAGTAAAATTTACATCTTAGATAGGATTGTAGTACTTTCAAGTACCTCTTTGTCAGTCTAGCATGGTCTTTGTAAAACATACAGAATTGCTCTCAAATTTGAAAGCTTTTCTTCAAAGTGCTAGGCTTCGATAAATCTTCATTTTTTTTTCCAAAGCAAAAACTTCAGCAAAATGTCCTGGTTACGTGGACTTTAGCTCCCATTCCAAAGAAAAAAATTAGTTAATAATTCATATTTAAGATTAAACCCTGCTTCTAGAAGAACTCCTGCTGAAACCTGGCTTGCAGCAGGAGTATTTAGTCCTTAATGGTCCTCACCTTTGCTTACTATTGATAGTTCACGGTAGACAAAGGACTACTGAAATGAAGATCCTAGAATAAGAGAAACTTTCTTCAGGCTCCACTAAATGTTGCAGTATTGAAACTATACATGCTCCTTGCTAAGAAAAAGTAGTAACTTATTCTTCCAGCATTTCCTTAGCTTTTGGGAGGAAGTTTCTTATCAACAGCCTCAAACCGTCTGTTCAAGTTCAACACAAATCAAAGCGCATGCAGCTACAATGAAGTTGCTGAAAATGCAACTAGTCCTGGATTGGATTACAATTAAGAGCATAAAATGTGGTCTTGTATGTTACTCTGTTTGAGCAGAACACCTGCCCAGCTCATGCCCTACAATACACAGACTTTATCCTGTTTTACTCTGATAGCTTCACAGAACATCCTTTAGCTAAAACTGTTGTGTGTGTGATATCACACGTGTATGTATGTATAAAAATCAAAATACAGAAGTAGGCTAGGCATGCAAAAGAATACAGGTGGAGAGCAATTTAACCCACCCCATTCCATTAATCTACCCAATTTCCTTAAAGAGTTGTAATCTCCCTCACAGCAAGTAACATTAAATGTATTGCAAGGTACATATGTTCACCAACTGAACATTATGAGAACATAGTTATTTTTTCCAAGAGGAGTAATGAGTACACTAAACAATTAATTTCAGAGCTATGTAAGTGTTGATTTACTGAGAGAAACAAGTACCTGGGTTTTCTTCCCCTGATATTTGCTAGTATATCTGAACATGAAATTTATTTTATTATGAAGTATTAGTCAAAGACCAAGGAATTCTAATCAGAAGCATTACTTTTAGGCAGATTTGATGACCCAGAATAACAAGTATTGCTTAAATATACAGTTTCAACTAAAAAAAGACAATTAAGGGATAAACATGAATATCATTTTGAATTCCTTTGTTCACATTTTACCTTTCACTTCTACCATTGCACTCCAAAACCTGAATGAGGTATTAACAGTTACATACAGCATTTCATCTCCACATCAAATCCTTAACAACTACAAGTGGAAGCTTCACTACCAAATGAGCAAAATAAAAGTTCCCTTGAGAAATTATGAGACAAGACGATAAATCAAGATTTCAAAAAATAAGTAGCTGTGGTGTCACCTTTTCCAGAAGCAAGATCCATGCTTTCATTAATCAAAGAATACGGAAGAAACATTTCCTATTTCTCCATCATACTACTACACCCATGTCACATGCATATTTCCTCCCTGAAGGTCTAAACTGAGGAGGAAATCTTTATGAACAATTTATATGATCTTGCCAATACACTATCATAGGAACTTAACCAAACATTACAAACAGGAGAGAGAAATATGAGCTTTCACAGCAGTCAGCCCTGATTTAGTTGCAAGACTGACAAAGAAAGCAAGATGAAATGTAGAATTACCAACATTTAAGCAGCCACAGACTACATGGGAAGCAGTATCTCCCATAACATCTTCATAGCTAAGCTCAGGAAGCGTGGGTTGGATGAGTGAACAGTGAGGTAGGTTGAGAACTGGCTGAAAAGCAGAGCTCAGAGGGTTATATGCAGGGGCACCACATCTAGTTGGAGGCCTGTAGCTAGTGATGTCCCCCAGTGTCTGTACTGACTCCAATCTTGTTCAGCGTATTTATCACTGACCTGGATGAAGGGATAGCAAGTTTGCTGACAATACCAAGCTAGGAGTGGCTGATACACCAGAACACTATGCTGCCATTCAGAGAGACCTGGACAGGCTGAAGACTTGGGCAGAGAAGAACCTCATGAGGTTCGACAAGGGCAAGTGCAGAGTCCTGCATGAAGGAAAAAGTAACCCTAGGCACCAGTACAGGCTGGCAGCTGACCTTCTGGAGAGCAGCTCTGCAGACAAGGACATGTGAGTCCTGGGGGACAATAAGTTGACCATGAGCCAGCAATGTGCCCTTGTAGCCAAGGCAGCCAGTCATATCCTGGAGTGCATTAGGAAGCGTGTTGCCAGCAGGTCAAGGGAGGTGATCCTGCCCCTCTACTCAGTCCTGGGGAGGCCTCATCTCGAGTACTGCGTCCAGTTCTGGGTTCCCCAGTACAAGAGAGACACGGAGCTACCAGAGAGAGTCCAACTTAGGGCTACAAAGATGATTATCTTTGCATCTCCCCTGCGAGGAAAGGCTGCAAGAGCTGGGCCTCCTTAGCCTGGAAAAGAGACTGAGAAGGGATCTTATCAATGCTTATGAATACCTTAAGGGGGGGAGGAGGTGTCAAGAGGATAGGGCTGGACTCTTTCCAGTGGTGCCCAACAATAGGACAAGAGGCAGCTGGCACAAACAAACACAGGAAGTTCCACCTGAATGAGAGAAAACTTCTTTACTGTGAGGGTGACAGAGCACTGGAACAGGTTGCCCAGAGAGGTTGTGGAGTCTCCTTCTCTGGAGACATTCAAAACCCACCTAAACGTGATCCTGCTTGAGCAGGATGGTGATGGACTAGATGATCTCCAGAGGTTCCTCCCAACCTCAACCCTACTGTGATTCTGTGAATAACACAACATCCAGAGAATTCCAAGTCCAGATTCAAAAATGACCCAGGAGAGCACAGAAGCAACAATGAAAATCCTCAAAAAATTACTTTTGCATAGTAGGCATATTTTCCATTATTAAGGGAAGCTGCTACATGTGGCAAGGGCACAAGTTGGCTGTGATCCTGTTTAGGATATATCACAGTGCAACAATTTGCAATCCTCTCAATCTTTCTGAAAACAGACAAGCTTCTTCCTCACGTGACCCCCTGTTTATGCTCGAGAATCAGTCATTTAAAATAGGATTTCTGTGAATCAGAGTCCTCAGGGTCCAGAGAGTTAGAAGACAGTGGTCCACTCTACACATAAACAAGACAACCTGGGGCTAGGAAACATGCCAGAAAAGCAGCAGCGCTGGAGCTCCCTGACAGGCAGAAACCTAGTGAGCATACAGGTGGGAGGGACTCAACCACAGCTAGGAGAAGACCCAAATTCAACTCCCAAAATTAGTTTTTCCTCTCAGCCACACAGGCTCAATCTTAAAAAGAGTAAGAATTTGAAGGTCAGTGGATTATCTTGTAGTAAGCACATTTCAGTTGTGCATTGACAGGTCACTGGTTTTAAGATAGCATTTAAGTATTAGATTGATCCTTACATTTTTAAGTAGTTTTAGATTTCTCCATTTTGCCCCCATTTGCCTCTATATTTGTGATTGTGTGTATTTGTGTATTGTGTTGCTCCACATATAATCAGAGTAAACAATTTTCTGGTTTCTTGCAGCCCTTCCAGTCTCTTTTTAGCAAATGTAAAACTTTTTTTATCCCGTAATATCCTAGCATATTGTTATCCTAGTTTAGTTCTATACCCATTACATTTAGATATTCAGAAATCAGCTTTTTCAGAAGTTTTATTACTAGGGAAGATTTTCACAATCCTCAAATTTCCTTGCATTATGTAAATACTGTCCTAACAAAACGAGCAATTTTCAAAAATGACTCCCACAAAATTCAAGAACTTTTAGTCACAAATGTCTACACTAACAAAATTGCTATGTACCTCATGCACTGTTTTATAAGCAAAATTATTACATTATAGATTAACAAAGAAGCAAAATTACACAGCTCTAAGCGAGATTTACTTAATAGTGTTAACTGTTGGCCTAAGTGATTGATTTCTCTTGAAACCTCACCACTGCATTTGTGCTAGGTATTACTGTAAATTCTAAAAGGTTTATTAAAACAGATTTTTTTAAAAAAAAGTTGTTTCCCATAGATAACTCACACTGTTTGCTATTAGAAGAGCTCTGGGTGGTAAATGACTGTTGGAAACTCTGCATGCTGCCACCTCACCATAACTCATCTCCACAGAACTTCCTTGACCCTCACAGGGAAAACCAAAGCAAATACCCTGCACGCTTAACTTTAAGTAACCAAATAGTATCCCAGCATCCAGTGAATTATTCATGTATTCAACGTAAGCATGTATACATGAAAAAAAAAAAAAAAAAAAACAAGCTCTACACAGCTTAGAGTAGGCTCAAACTCCACTGTACCGTTAGGCGAAGCTCCGGATGTGAGGCTTCTCCCAGGACACCCTGCCCTGTGATAAAACCTCACTTTCACACTATCAACAACACATTGCATCAAAAGCTATTTGGGTTAGCACACCGAATTCAGAGGAGGCATAGCTGAGCATAGTTCTCATGAATTTACTTAGAAGTTGATTTTGACATTAAGCTTTTTTTCTTTTTTAATCAACTACAAAAAAATTTATTGAACTAATAGCCATTAAGAAAAAAAAAGTAAACTTTGGTGCAGTTGTATTTCAACATCTACATTTAACATTGGTATAGTTAATTGCTCTCACACTGGATAGTAAGTACAAAAAGGTAGAACAACTCTTATCATACAGCCTTAACTCTTAGTTTCTCGACTGCTGTGGCTTTAAACGAGCACTTTTCAGTCTGTGGAACTGACTACAGTCAAAGTTACCTTCATCGTCCTCATAAAAATATCTTTCTTTGATACAAATCAAAACATAAAGCTTCAAAAAAATTACATAGGCTTACATTCTATGTATAATAGAAGCTTTTTGTTTCCTTCCTATCATATTTATCTATGCCTCAACCACTTGCACATCAACTTGTACAATTACTGTTACAAGAGAAATACTAAATAACATTAGTAATTGCTCACTCATATGGAGAGCCATTTCATGAATATCTCAGTGAAAAGGATCATTATCACACATACATTTATATCTCACTTCTGTCTTTCAGCAAGAGGACAGATGGAAAGAAAAAGCAAGTTTGGTTGCCTTTGAAAATAAACTTAGTGCCCAAATCAAGAAATAGGTCATTGTATCCCAATAACTGAATCATTTAGATTAAACTTGCACTTTCCTGAGATTATTGCTGTTTGTTTAACCAAAAAGCAAACTTGCATTGGAGACATGGCGGTAAATGAAAAGTGAATGCTCTACTGATTTTTGATCACAGGAGAAAAATCAGCATTGAAGTTATTACTGCTTTAAGTTTAATCATTGGCAAAGTCAGTGAAACTAATTTTAGCTGAGCAAAGCAATGTTCTGAAAACTTAGTTAAAAGGTGATTTTCAAAGTTCAATAAATGAACCTGAAATGCAAGGATGGCAGTGACAATACACACCAAGGGATTAGTACATTTAATGCTTGAAACGCGTTATGCAACCATTTGTATTTGTTCCAAGAACATGCCAGCTATCCCAATATTGAATTGCTAAATCTGTTGCAAGCAGCAACAAGTAAACTTACCTACATCTGAACAATAAGCAAAATTGTAAAAAAATTTCATGGCATCTGCTTAATAGAATGGAAAAATACCAAGTTGATCATGAAGTTACTGTTTTTTCTAGTAATTTCCTGTCTATATAGAGTACCCTAATCAAAAAGGAAAAATCAGCATGTAGAAGGAAAAATTGAAATGTGATTTTTTGTTAATTATCATACATTATAAACTGTAAGAGTTTGATATTTGTAGCTACATATCAAAACATTATCAAATGGCCAATATTTGAGAAGTAACAGCTAATTTTTAAGGAATAATTTGACAGCCCATTTAAGTAGAGCAAAAGGAAACTGCTGTCATTTTTTCCTTTTGCTTTTAACATCACTGTCTTCTTTTGCAGAAGCACTGCATGGTCATATATAGACTCCTTTAGGCAAAGAAATGTGATATGCCACAAATACACAGGGCATCACATGCACTATAAGTGATAATGGAACATACTCATAATGTATCACACAAAGCAGTTGGGGGGAGTTTCCCTCTCATTCAACAATTTTGATTTT
The DNA here is from genome assembly GCF_028389875.1 of Rhea pennata. Taxonomy (NCBI): domain Eukaryota; kingdom Metazoa; phylum Chordata; class Aves; order Rheiformes; family Rheidae; genus Rhea; species Rhea pennata. The sequence continues at coordinate 20,986,685 of NC_084670.1, forward strand.
TAAAATGTAGTGACTTTAAGTATTGCTGAATGTGTAGGCAAGAGCCAGAGGCAATGCTGTTAAATAGGGATAATAAGATTAGGCTGCTCAATGTAAAACCACACCAACAAAAATTTACATACATGTAAACAGTCTTTTATATAGGTGTTTCTGAGATGACGATTCTCAGTCTGAAACTCCAGTTGAACTTGGGCACTTACTTCCACTCAATACATGCCTTTGCCAGCTTTCACCTGAGACAAGGGAGAAGGGAGAGAGACATGGAAAACGACAAGCGCAGCCCATTTTGCACAGTCGTCTAACAGATCCTCCAACCACCTCAGAAACTGAGACCTCCTCCTCCATGTTCCTGCCTTCCCCGACCGGGCTAGCAGTGGGCAGGAAGTTGGGCTGGTTATCTATTTAACTAAGATTATAAAAGCAAAACAAGAACAAGTACTAACAAGGACACTGCTCCAGCACTTAAAGGAATCCAGGCGTTTTGCCCCCACTCCCAAGACTGCTTATTCAGTTTTCATTAAGGACTCACTACAGTGCATAGAGAACTTTATGCTGGGAGTTTAAAATGAGCTAATTGCTTTTGTGCTAAGTATTTCTTGGGGTTCCTAAATCAACTTACCCTATCTTCTTGCCTGAGGCCAAGGTTTTGCAGAGCACATGCTACTCTGCTTTAAGAACAAATATTCCATTCTTCTCAAAATTACTTCTCACTATACCCTAACACAGAAGCAGGTCCTTCAGTCAGTAGAATTGGTATTGCTGCCACATTAAACTGACAAAACCCTTCAGACTGAGCAAGGGTTTTTGTTGTTGCTTTTAAGGAGGAAATATTTTAATTTCTGCTCTTCACTATTCATTTCATTTCTGCATTTTATCAGAACTCTAGAACAGCTTCTGTTGTTGTTAGCTTGTTTGATTTTTTTCCCTCCAACTCCTTTGTCAGTCTTCCATCTGTTTTGAAGAGTTTTGTACAGGCTTATTAACATCTTTAAAGATTCAAGTTTCCAATTAGAACTAAAAAAGGGCACCTCTAATCAGCCTGCTCAAAGCCTTCCCACCATCAGTGTGCAGGTGCATGCGCACACACACACACACAAATATGTTAGTGAACTTGCACAAGTTTATTTTGGTTTGGGATTCTGAAGACTGCTGAGATGAACAGGGAGGTGGGTAAGCGTTAAATACTAATGAACAGATCTGTTAAGGCTGAAACCACATCTTGCGTTCACCTTCAGTTATATTCCAAAATATTACCCTACACACAATGCTCTGCACACATCCTCACACCAATTACTGATAACATAACTTAAGAGCCAGTACATAGACCTAAAACAGCATATCAAGAAAGGACAGCTGTCTTTAATTTGTCAGAACTAAATTAAAGCCAAATTTTGTACTCATTCCCATTCTTGCCCTAAGCAATCAGTGATGGAGCATTTCTTCAGCACTGATTTAATTTACAATTAGAGTTTTCCTAAACGTAACAGCTACATCCTATCTTACAAATCTCATTTCTAACCTTAACATCTGACATAATATGAAAACTGCTGGCACAAATAATTGACTGCTTTACTATAAATAATAAAGATTTTTAAAATTTATTTTAAAATGCCTCATAAATCCACAGTTCAAGTCTACTTTATTGATTTCAGAAAAGTTCATTTCCACAGCAATAGTCCATGATCTCAGCACTTAAAAAATAACATTTTTCTCAGTTTTAACTGTCATTGAAATATCCTTCATTTCAAAGATATCAAGAAATTATCACTATTCATTTTCAATACAAAGCCTCTTATATTTCAGCTGTCATTTTCAAAAAATCATACTGAAAATAGTATTTCTAAGCAGAGTTCAGTTGCCACGTAATAAGTAATAATTTCATCAATTAGCAGTATTCAGCATCCACTGAGAGTTCTCTCACTATTATTTTATTCATAGAGTCCTTTGTGGAAGTAGCATACTAAAAAGATCCATTTATCCTTCAAGGTTTTTCATAAATGTGTCATACATCTTAGAAAACAATTGGTTATTATTCTCCCTCAATCTAAATAACTATAATAACTTCCAGGTGTAAAACCTCTTTTTATGCTTCCAGTCTTCTTTACCCACATTATGGGTCTATGGTTTTAACAGCCTATTCTAACACTTCCACCTACTTTTAAACATGTATTCTGGAGTCTTGCATGGATGCTCGCATGCCCGGATGGGAGGGCAGCTGGCTTGTTGCTGGAACAGAAGAGAACCTGGCTGCATACAGTGTCCTTCACAATCAAGGCAGAAACAAGCATTTGGTAATGAGCTAGATGCTAGCATAGATGCTAACAGCGCAATGGTTGTAAAGGAAAATGCTGCAGTTTTGAAATTCAGCAATAGCCCACACGCAGCCCTGCAGGTTAGAGTCTATTTTATTCCTTCTTCCCTGTAAATGCCTCCATGCATTGACCAGCCTGCTCCTCCTCACCCCCCAGGCAGTGTCCTGGCTCCTGTCCCGCTATCCCAGCCCTGGTGAGGGCTCCCATCGGAGCCCGGCCTTCGCCTTCCCCACTCGCCCCGCAGCGCCGGGGCTGGGCAGCACGAGCTGCTCCCTCCCAGCGAGGGAGCCGGCCCCGCACAGCCTACACCGCACGAGCAGCCCCGTCTCCGAGAGCACCAGCCTGCATTTCAGCGACACCTCCTACACAGACTGCTCCCTTCCAAGTCAGCCAAATGTCTACTCGCACTGGAAACCTGGCCAGGACTGTTCATTATAACAGAAGTTTCAGTTTAAAGCAGGCCTCTGAAAGCACACCTAACAAAATTACAACCAAACAAAAAACAAAAAACAAAAAAAAAAAAAAAAAGGAAAGTATGTAGCAATGTATTCAAAAATAATGGATTAGGTACTGCAATCAGTATCTTTTGAAAAATGGCACAGAGTCCAATCTCCATACTAAATATAAACCTAATGATTTAAAGTAGCACATCATCAAGAACAGATTAACTGAACCCAATCTTCAAAACAGCTTTTAATTTTACACCTCAGTTCCGCATTCTCAGAGAGATGTACACAGGTGCATCCCTGAACACAAACATGCATACACCAACACGACTGGTGTAAATCAGGTAGTTTGGCTGCCTGGACAGTTCTCTAAGTATATATTTAATTGTTTCTGAACTTGAAATTAAAATGTCGGAATGCACCATGATTGCCTTTAACTGATGACTACCATCCTATCTAAACAGAAATATTTAGATTCAACACCTAGATTTTTTTTTAATTAGCTTTCAAACGAAATCACAGGCAAGCATGTTTGCCTTGTCCTATTTGCACCGTTGGTGTCAAGTTGAACTGGAAAGGCCAACCATTTCAATGAACTAAAATAAACGTAATTTTAAGGTCAAGTCACTTGTAACACTTCAGGCAGCAAATGTCATGCTGAAAATAAAACTGATCCTTGGCTTGAGCAGAAATGAAAGGTTTGGCATTTCAAGGGTTTCAGTGCGTTTATCACTTTAAATTTACTAATAAAACACTGTCATCACATATATTAATATTTTACTGCAGCTTTCTGAGGCTGTGTGTGCATGTATATGTATACATACCAGAATATGTGCGCATATATGTTTGTTTCTACGTGTTTGTATGCACATGTGAGCACACACACCCCAGAAGCATTTTAAAAACAATGTTTTTATGTGGCTTAATTTAACTTCAAATGGTGAAATCTATACGAGACTTAAAAATACTGGGAACTGTAGAGTGGCACCTTTCTCTGAGCATGGTAACAGACTAGATGCAGATCCAAGTATTTTGACAGTATATTGAAGGTAGAAACGCAATTGCCCAGTTCAGTCTACAGCCAGCCTAAGAAACAAGAATGCTGAAAGCAGAATACTTCACTTGATCCCAGACTACACGTCAACGGTATAGAAGTGTTTCTCCTCATGCCAAGCTGGAGCAGAGTTATCTGGGTATCTGCTGTCTCAGGTGTGGTACACTTTGGGTGGTGCGACACAGCACACTGCCTCCCACTGCCTGCACCTTGCTTTGACACCCAGCAGAGCATTGGGTGTCCAGCATCTCCTCATGGCTTTGGCTAAGGCCTGTCACTGTATAATACGGGACATCCAAACCCTTCACAAATACGCTTATCAGTTTGTAATAGACAAGATGCTCATCCAGATCACTCATGTCCATAGGAACAAACCTCTCTTCTGCTGTAAGGCGCTTGGGGAAGTTATGTGGCAATTTGGGAGCTGTCTGGAGGGCAGAGTTTGTACCAGAATTGTTTCATGCAAGAGACTTTTGCATTCTTCCTGCTTGCAAGAAGCAGCAGATACCTCTGGTGTAAACCATGCTGAGAATGGTGATTCTACCATAACTTTAGCAGGTAGTATCTTGGGTAATAGTTAACAAACACCACCTTTGTACATAGCCTGATCTTAAAGGACAATACTTGCTCTAGCATTTAATTCTCACTGCATATCTTGAAATTTTGTTCTTTGGTTGTTTTTGTTTCTTTAAAGAAACTTGTCCACCTGAATTGTGTTGTCATCCGCAACAAAAAAAATGATTCAGGCATTTCTTATACTTGCAACACCGTGAGCAGAAAAGGGGGAAAAAAATTAAAGTTGAAGACTGCATCACCTGTTATTTCATGAAAGAATACACTTGGCCAATCTGAAGGCAAAATGCTTTTGCTGTTTCCTAATACAGCTTGTAAGTGGAAAACCAGACCATTTTGCTCATGTCTTCCTTTCCTTCTTTACCTGCCTTCCTCCCCAGGTCACCTTGGCAAGCATATAGTTGACTTCTTTTGGTTCACACATTGAGTTATGGCACCGCATTGGAACCGAATACAAACCAAGACGACAAAACGCCCACCAAGCTCTGCGCAGCCGTCTCCGTCGGCCCCCTTTGCGGGCCGATGCTCCGTGCACGCAGCGGACAGGCAGAGCCGAGGGAGGAACGCTTCCCGGAGGAAAGTGCGCCGAATAACACGCCCGCGCAGATGCCACCCGCGGAGCTGCTGGTAAGACACTTACGGCCCAAGGCTTCCTGGTCCCACACGTGGTTTCTCCGCCAGATCACGTGCTTGCCGACGTCTCGTACAGCAGCCCGAGCACTGCAAGGCGGTGGCAGAGGGCAGGGAGCTGGGCGCTCCTAATGCCGAAACACGGAACAGGAACGGGATGCGAGTAAGAGGCGGGAAGCTGCCAGGCAACTGGCAGGAGCCGAGCCGGCCGGAGGGGCCAGCAGCGCCGAGCGGACGCGCTTCCCCAGGGATCACAGCTCCCCTCTAGCTTTGGGCAAGAGCGTGCAGCGTGCTCAGCACCAGCCACACCATGCCGCGGGCGTCCTCCCGCCGCGCCGTGGGCGTCCTCCCCACGGCCACCCACCACCACCCACGGAGGCCACCCACCGCCAGAGGGGCCGCAGCCACGTGCGCCCACACGGCCCCGTCCCCCAAAGCACCAGGCGAGGGAAGAACGAAATCGCGAGTCCACGAGACCAAACCCTCACGGGATCCATCCGCGCAACAGAAAGGAAACTGCGTTCCGGCTTTTTGTGCTCTTTTCAAGAATCCTTAACTCCCATGGTAGTTTTCAGGAGTTTCACTATAGCCTGCATTTCTCACAAATCACAGCCATGAGAGAGGGTGGAGGCATCAGTTTGGTTTTTATCTTACAGTCCTCTTACAAAAAGAATAAAATACAAAAATTTGAGATAAAATTGAAATTGAATTCACAAGTAAAATTAAGACTCAAAGGTAGAAGAAAAAGTAAAAGCACAAGATTTGATTTTTTTTTTTTCCTTTTAGTCTTATTTTGAAGGGCTTGACTGAATTTCAGTGTTAAAACTTAGCAGGTTGGCCATAGCATAAGCAAGACTTTGTACAACCAAGCATCAATGGGATTTGCGCGTACAACACGAAAAGTTAAAATACGAAATATTTTCCCTTCTTACTTATCAGACAAGGTTTTAAACACACTGTGTAAAGCAGTCATTGTTCAGTTCTCCAGTATATTTCTAGTAAGGTCCAAGAGCTGGAAGTCAGACACACACATTTAAAGCCCAGCTTTATGTGGAGCAAGTGCCACAAGCAGGGGGATCTTATGGACCGCAGTGCTCGTGCTGTCACAAGCGAACAGGTTAGAAAAGGGCAGGCACCAGCTGCAGGCACGGTCACTCCTGTAGGCAGCAGCTTAACTTCATCAGGATTAAGGTGCTCAAACTATGCTGCTATTCTGTCAAAAAAACACAAAAACCCCAAAAAACCTTATGCAAAGTAGCATTTGTTGCCAGAAGTGTTAGAAGTGTAAGTCACCCAAGACAGAGCTGCTGGTCGATAATCTTCCATGAGGTTTTACTAACCATGTTATAATTATTATTCCACTCAGCTAAGAGTTTACTACAATAAAACCAATACTCACTGTACTTCCCTTTTAGAGGATACTGGGCTTAAATCTCAGATATGCCTTCAAGCCTCACTTGTTCTGGTCTTCACTGTTCTGGTGTATTTGTATAGCAGGAATGAGTGTGACAAGTGAAACTTGTTTAACTTGCTGTCACAACCTGTGCTTTGTAGCACCTGTTAAGTATATAGGCTAGGGAGAACCCCTCACTGCTGTCAGACCCATTACTTTGAGCAATATAGATATGGTCGTAAAATAAGTCTTCCTTTAGGCTTGGAAGCACTCCCCTGGTGGCCCTTGTATGCACCGGGGAACACGAACAAGAAGTCCTGACCCACCTCCTACCGGACACTGAACCAGCCGCAGCCCTCGAGCCCTGGGGTGCTGACTGCTGCCTTGGCACGCAGCTCAGACAGGCCACAGCCTCGTTCACTTTCATTAGCAGCCTTCGGAGAACAGTCCACTTCTCGCTGTCAAATGAACTCAAAATTAACAAGCGCTTGTGTGCCCAGGAACTCCTGGAGCCTCCTCAGCATCCTTCTTGAGGTCAACAGCTAGCTGGCACAGTCTGGTCCTTAAGAAACACTCCCTTTCACCTTGAAGTTAACATGATTTGTAAAGCTTCCGTCCACAAAAGCAATGGCAGCTTATCTGTACATATGGATAAAACAACCATAGGAGTAAGAGTGCAGTGCAGAAAGCGGCACAGCAAATGTTAGCTTGCTAACATAAGAAGAAATAAAGCTATGCGGATAGAATAGTTTTTTGAAAAACAAAAACATGACACAAGCCATCTATATGTTCTAAAGCTAAATGAAAAAAAAGCTTGAGACAATTTCATTGATGCCAGTGCTCATCATATTATATATCAAAGTACCAGAAATTTACCCTGGTAAATCTCAGACTGTTACCAGACTGCTATTTCAGGACACGGTTTTAGCTCTTCACACCTTTCCTTTTTCTCCTCGCAGATCAGACATCAGTGCTGATATCTGGAAACAGCTGGGGCAGTATGCCATGTATCCAGCTGCTGCTGCTGCTGCCCCAGCAAGGAATCACCAATTCACCAACACCCACCTCCCCTTCAAACACAGGCAAGACGATTCAGTGGGAAGGTCAGCTCTGTGTAATGCCAGCATACTCTCCACCTACTGTTAAGGCAGACAATACTATTTCATTACTACAGAGAAAGGTATGTTGGAGGTGTGGGGTTGTTCGACTCCTTTTCATAGTTTTAGGTTTGCACTAAGAGTTTGGAAAAGCATCTCCACTCCAGTGGGAAGCTCTCAGCAAGGAAAGTTGGGAGTGCTCTCTCTCATCGGCTCTGCACTCAACAGCAAAGAACGAGGGAGGATCTGCTGCCCACGCACCAAAGGAGACAGCTGGAGGGATGTGGACAGACAGCCAGGTCTGCTAGCTGTCTCACTGTGTAAGCAGATTACTGAGCAGAGCAGGTGCTTATTGCCTAAGTGAATGTTTGTACATACTGCTCTAAAAGGGCTGGAACCAGGAAATGCTGACTGATATTTCAATCGGCATTTGGTGGCTCTGAACTTTGGCTGGAATACAGTCAGAGAAGTGTAGCAGGCAAAAAATAGTATTAAGTAATATCATTCAGAGTTGTTGTCACCCTACATGAACTCAAGAAGCTGACTTAAGACTGTTCAGAAATCCACTTTTACCACACGCTAATTTCTGGATACTTCAGCTGAAAACTTTAATATATTCTTAAAAATAATTGTAGTTAACATGCAATGATAGTGAGGAATCACCTAGAAAAAAATATGTGAGGCTTTTTCCTCCAAAGTACCCCTGAAAAGGTATCCATAAAGCATGTAGACAGTCATCTGGCGTTTCTGTGTCCATGTAATGTATAGTTTCACATTACAAGCTAGAAGGGTAGTGCTTTCCCCATACTATAAAACTTTGCGATAGAAACAGCCGCCATGGGCATTGGTACAGAATAGAATCATAGAATCAGTAAGGTTGGAAGGGACCTCTGGAGATCATCTAGTCCAACCTCCCTGCTCAGCAGGGTCACCTAGAGCATGGTAGACAGGGTTGCATCCAGGTGGGCCTTGAACATCTCCAGAGAAGGAGACTCCACAACCTCTCTGGGCAACCTGGTCCAGTGCTCCGTCACTCTCACAGGGAAGAAATTCTCCCTCACGGTCAGGCAGAACTTCCTGTGCTTCAACTTCTGCCCATTGCCTCTTGTCCTGTCACAGGGGGCAACTGACAAGAGTTTGTCCCCGTCCCCTTGACACCCTCCCTTCAGGTACTTGTAAACATTGATAAGATCCCTCCTCAGTCTTCTCTTCTCCAGGCTAAACAGGCCCAGCTCTTGCAGCCATTCCTCGTAGAGCAGGTGCTCCAGTCCTCTCACCATCTTTGTAGCCCTACACTGGACTCTCTCCAGTGGCTCCATGCCTCTCTCGTACTGGGAATCGCAGAATTGGACACAGTACTCAAGACATGGCCTCCCCAGGGCTGAGTAGAGGGGCAGGATCACCTCCCTCGACCTGCTGGCAAGTCTTCCTAATGCACCCCAGGATACCATTGGCTTTCTTGGCCACAAGGGCACATTGCTGGCTCATGGTCAGCTTGTCACAGGCAAAAGATTTCAGAGGCAGGATGCCCAAGGAGAGGAGAGGTTGCTGGTTAAGCCAATCAAGGGAAATAAGATTCCTCAGAGCCAACTTTCTGGATTTTTTTTTAATAATTTCTTTTTGAAATTGCTTTTATTTTAGTTACTTCCAATACAGATACTTGGTTCCTCTTTGATCAATATCAGCATTTTGTTAGGGCCTTAACTGTCTAAATACTTGACAATATACTATTAATACTGTAAAGGTCATATTAAATATTTAACTATGTGAACTATGTTGTGTGAGAGTCAGATCACTGAGCTACTTTCTTGTAAAATCATCTGATCAATACTTGGATTCCAGCCATGAAAGTGACCAAACTATTCAAGCTATGGTGTTAGCGCTCATATTGATGAGCCTCCCTCCTCACTAAGTAGATTCCTGAGAAAATTTGTTATCTGCAATAATATAGGCTTAACTAACATGCATTTTCTCTAATTCAAAGAAAAAAAATAAACTATGCTTTTATAGAAAACATTCTTAGATCTTTTCCCCAAAAAGTTCCAAGGGAAAAAAAATGCAATCAGGCTATCGGTAATTATTGACATATTCATCTGGGAGACAATCACACAGTGACTAAATTTAGTCAGCCAGATGGGCGAGCGACAATACATTTGGTTAGAAGTAGCCTGCTTTCATTTCTGTGCTAATTTAGAAGAGTGTTGAAAGCAAAACACATACAAGATGACATTGACCACAGTTTGTATTTTCAACCTGAAGCAAACACACACTGGTCTCCAGAAGCCTGCGGTGCTGCGCACTGCTGCCAACACGTGATACTACAGTACGGTATTGCCTGACTCTGGGTCGCACTTTTCCACACAGACAAAACAATTCTAACGTCGGAAATAGTTTACCTAGAGAATTTTGAGGAAAGTACCTAAAACCCTGTACTGCCAAAATCAAAACTTTTCACAACTTGACAGCCAGACCGCTTCCAAGGCCAGCTGCGGCCGGGCTGCCCGGGGCGCTCGGAGCCGCCGGCCCAGCCGCAGCGCTCGCCCCGCACCGCGGCGCCGCCGCGACTTGCTGCTCCCGCCGCTCCTGCCGCCGCTCGCTCTGCCCCTCGCCGCTCCGCTTCCGCGGGCTCCACGAGCGCGTTTGGGGACAGCAGGCACGGGCGAAGCGGCAGCTTAGTTTGGAAACGGGCTGGACGCAAGGACTCGGCAATAAAACCGATGGTGAAGTTCACTCGCGGCGGACCTAGAAGCTGTTCGCGCCGCAGGTGAGGCGCACGGCTGGCCGCCGCGGCCGCCGGGCACGGCACGGCACGGCACGGCGAGCAGCCGCCGCGCTGCCCCCGGCTCTCCGAAGCAGCCGAGCCGCAGAGCCGCGCGGCGCCCGGCGGAGCGGCCGCGGGGCGCGCAGCCCGCTGCAGCCCCTCGGGGCAGCGCCGGCCGCCCCTCGCCCGCCGCCGCCTCCCGCCCGCCCCGCCCCGGCGCGGCGCGCCGTACCTCAATGTCCCCCGGGTCCCGGCTCAGCGCGCCGGCCATCGCGCCGCCGCCGCCAGCCCCAGCGCAGCGCGGCGCGGCCCGGGGCGGAGCCGCCCGGCAACGCCCCCGGGGCGGCGCCCCCGGCCCCGCCGCGGCCCCCGGCCCGGCCCGGCCCGGCCGCGCGCCCCCGGCCCGGCCCGGCCCGCCGCCCTTGCGGCAGAAACGCCTTCGGGAGACGCAGCCGACCGCAGCGTCGGCGCCAGGCAGCGCTCCCAAGCAGCCGTACCTTTCGGTCCCGAAAGTCCCTCAAGGCTTTTATCATCGTTCCCCGGAACAGCAGAATTACAGCTGGGACTCGTCTCCTCGTGGCATGCAAGCGGGAAAACTCACTCCTTGCATCCCTTCACCCTCATCCCCAAGGGAGTCTGCTCTCCAGCACGCTTCTTTCAGCACTAGCTTCAGCCAGCCAGCTCCTGATGCTACCCCTCTTCATTACAGTATGAAAAGGGCAATAAGAAGTTTCACACACTTATTTGTTTTTTTTTTTAAAAAAAGCAAAAGCCTCAAAAACTGTAAGTAGCTTCTAGACACTGATGACCCTTTGGGTGCAACAGAGAATAGCTTTGCCTTTTCCATTCCTGTCTCCTGAGAGAATGCCTCTCATGGAAGAGCATGGAGTTTTCTTTGCACTATAATTATTTCTTTCAATCTCTATAAAGCAATTTTGAGATCCCCAATGGAGATATTTTCTTCTATAACATATGGAGAAATAAGGCTGTAATCTTTTGTCCTCAAGTGCAAGCTTTGTTTTCTCAAGTCTCTGCTTTAAAGCACTATCACATAACAGTTCTGGCTGATTACAATCACCCATGCAAAGCAGATATTGACAGGAAAACCAGAAGCAGTATCCCCTGCATTGCTCATGCTTATCTCTAACATATCCAGAAATCTTAGGCTCATTACATTAATATTGACATCACTGAGTGGTCTCTGGTGCTGAATGTAGAGTTTTCTAGATGCATTTGCCTCATTTGCCTAGAGCAGTAATATTAACTATAAAAATGCATTAGGCGCATAAGTAATTTTGGGGGAATATTTTCATGTACATTAAATAGGCACAGCACTATGTTTGCATTCTAGAGGAGCCACTACCTTAGATGGAACATAGCAGCCACCACTGGACTCAGTTATTTTATCTCTTGTCAGGTTTTCCTCGGTTGTGGATTACACTTTTGAGGAGCCTCTACAGCTTTTTGATAAAGTATCACACCACAGATATCTTATTTAGCTCTCCAGATTCTGTATCCTTAGTTACCATCTCGGCTACCTCCCAAGCCAAGTGGACCCAACACCAAGATTTCATCTTGTGGAACCAGTGAAAAGTAACAGTATTTAGGTGTCACAGAAGTAGTTTTTCCCCCCAAATGAAGCAGTACTTATTCTGCCATAAGGTACAAGGCCAGAGAATGGGATTCAGAGACATAGCAGTGACCTGCCTCAACTCACAATTTGCATTTCTTGAATAGAGAGGACTTCCGTTTATTAGCTTTCCACACATTTCTCCTGGGAATCAGCTTACCACAGGCTGTAAACAGTGGCAGTCAGCCAGTCCACATCAGCCTGCTACAGTTGCCAGCTTCCCCTAACAGGTCTGGAAGGCTGGCCCTTCATGGATCATTCCTGATGGAGCTTCCTCCAGCAGGCCTGGAAGGCCAGCCTTGCCATGGCTTGCCATGGTGGAGCTTCTCAGCAGCAGCATACAGTGCTCTACCAGCACAGGGCAACAGAGGCCTCTCTGTTAAACTGAACTTTGTTTCAGGAAACAAGCAGAAACAGAGCAGCATGTACAACATTTATCAGAATATTAAGTAGTCCCACTTTTCCAAAGCAGTAATAAGATTAAGTTTTACACAGCCTAAATAGTTCATGTTTTTTCTCTTGGAAAAATGCTAAGCCTATGACTTTTTCTCAGCAGTGTTTTGAAAACATCCGAAAAAGCACTGATGCTAAAGATCTAACTTTCACTCCTCGCATGAAACACTGTTGAGGCTTGGTTGAGTTATAGGATTTTGAAAATTGCCGTTAACCTTTTGCTCCTTGTGCTGTCCAGGTAAAGTTTGCTCACATGCCAACAAAATAATTGCACATGAACTTTCTATAAAAGCTCCAGGCACTCACTGCCACCACAGCAGCGACAGGCTCATGTAGGGAACGGCTGCCTTGTTGGGAGGGCAGGAGAGGGCAGGAGAGGGCAGGGCAGCAGGCCCTGCCCTTCAAATTCACCAAATGCTTTCAGGAACAACCTGCAATCTAAAACAAAAAATTCTTCCTCCAGCCATTGCAGTAGCTAATCTGGGAGTTAAAGGGTAAGCTATAGCTCTGAAAGTTCAGCATTCAAATCCTGACAGTGATGCATTAGGGAGCCTAGAGGACTCAGTACACCAACATATAATACAAGCAACTTTCCACATTTTCCCTCCCTCAAAACTGCCTCTAATTAATATCAACTCATGTACTGAAAAAATAGGCCATTCCAAACCTCACATTGCTGTGCAGTTGTAACTTGGTCCTGGTGTGCAGCTTTTAACCCCAGCCTGCATCTGCTCCAAGACCAGCCTCCTCACTCATTGCACATGATGGAGAGGGAATCTCATACCTGTCACCTCCCAACATGTGAACGTCTGACTTGGCAACCCACATTACTCATTACACTTGGAGTTCGCCTGTCAAACTCATGGAATTCAAGAAAGCCTGAACTGAGCCCAAGTTGCTCTCTTGTACCTTCCTTGAGCACTTTGCTCTAGCATCCCACAGACTTATACCTCAGTCCAAGAGAAAAACAAAAGTAGCAAGAAAATACTAGGAATATGACAAGCTTCCGAAAGGCCCTCTACTCACATGTTGGCATAATTTCTTCCCTTACACTGGGACTAGCAAGAGTGGTGGTTTCCCTAGGATAGGGCAAGTCACTCTCAAAGCAATGCTAAAGGAGGGGCTGCACTGGTACCATCACCAGGTTCCTCATCTGAGAGCATCTGTGCCGGGCATCTTCACTGCACTGGTGTCAGGGAGGAAGCAAGAGTGTGCATGTGAGGGTGAAATGAGGGAGAAGTTTTACCATACTATTTCTGAGAAGTCCAGCAGGTGTGTGTGACTGCAGAGGCAAAGAGCCACAGTCCAGCCCTACCACCCTCATACTCCTAATCCAATCCATGGGGATCTCACCTCAAAACTTTATTTGAAAAGTCTTGCTCTCACTACTCTTGTTCTTCCAAGTAGTGGTGTTGATGTGAAAGGGAGATGTATAGTTATAACTGTGCACATTTCTTCATCAATTTAGGGAAAACACTTAAATACTCCTATTAATGAAGTTAAATGTTAAGGACAAATCTGTCTTGCTAATCTGCTCCTTTACAACTGGATTTGCAGTGCTCTTCAGGAGCAGACACAGAATAGCCCAAGGTGCACCACAGTACTGGAGTTCAAAATGGGCTTTAAGTGTGGAATACATATATATAAATTTTATAATATATATATATATAATCAACAAGTTCTGTTAGAGAAAGTAGGACAGCAAAATCAAACCCTGACCCTTTCTTTAACACAGCCTTTGGGCCTGGAAATGTAAAGCACAGATAGATGAATAAATAACTAAATGGCTACCATGTGAGCTTTGATAAGTGTCCAAATGCATTTTAAACTAAAAGGAACTGCTCTTTAGTGAGTCCACTAATTTATTCCAGCCATCTGTGACAGTATAAACAAAAGCTTGTCCCTAAACTGATTTATAATTTTAGATGTAGCAAGGACCAAAAGTTTTAACATGATCATCTTGAGGCGAAAAAAAAAAGCAAGCAAAAAAAAGCAAAAAGAACCCACATATTTTCACACCACAAACATCTTTTGATAATCACTATCATGCAATTCAAAGAAATATTAAAAAGTAAAACTTATTTCTGGCACAGCACAATGTTTTCCTATTTAAATGCCACCAAATGTTTCTTTGGCTATTTTGGGGGATGCAAAAAGATCTGGCTCACTTTTTTCTTCAGTCCCTAGTAAGGACATCTGTAGACAAATCCTATATTTATTACTAAGCTTGAGGATTGCTAAGTAAATATCCTGGGTTTGCACTGGTTTCAGTCTTTTCTGTGTGCCTCTCGATTTTTTTTTTTTTTTTTTTTTTGTCCCCTGCTGTGCTTCTATATTGCTGGACATTAGGGAGACAGAATAGTCAGCAAGTTTGAGTGTTTATAGACTAAAATATGCATACACTTAGCAAAATTCTTCCCCAGATAACAGTGTTTACATATCCCATAGGTTAAGATAGGATTTGTAGGTGTTCAGCCTCTTCCTCCCTGGTTCCAACCTACTTTACAGGAAGAGTATCTTGGATTTCATTTTAGAGATCCTGAAGAGCCACTCAGTTACATCAGACCAAACTGTCTTTTCTGGGAAAAATAAAAAGAAATCCACTGCAGGGTAACATTACTATCTGTAATCATTTAGTCTCCACCGATGCAGCTTGTGGTGGTGGAAAGGAAGGAAGGACATTTATCTCTTTCAGCACTGGGTGCTGGAAGCAAAAGGTGTGACCTTCCAGACATGCAGCCTTCTGCGGTGATCATGGAGTGAAACAAGTCTTCTGAAAGATCAGATCATTTTCATGGAGGCCCAGTACTACTTGTGTCTTCTACATTTCCTCCGGCAACAAGTTTCTGACAGGGGTCAGGTTTCCCTCTTGAATGAGGCTTGGTCCAAAGTCACTTCACAGGGCAGCAGAGGTAGGACAAAATGAAGTGTGTTTGTCTGAGTTTAAAAATGCCTGCAGATGTCAAGTACCTTGCATCTGTGCAAAATGACCTTCCAACCCTCTCTCCTCCTCATACAGAGAAAGTTTCCAGGTCTCCAAGAAGTCAGATTCTAAAGCTATTAGAAAAAGGCTTTACTACATGCCTGACTCCTAGCAACAGCCAGTATTTCTCTTTTCAAGTATGTATTAGAGACCTCATGTATAACTGTGCAAAATCAACTACATATGTTTGCCATTTCAAATGGAAGGGGGCAGGGAAGTCAGAGGACAGTCATTCTGTAAAATAGACACCACAAAGTATCTTCACTTAAGTAATAGTGGGCATTCACCCCTTCTGAGCATCAGAAGGATGTGCATAGAGATTATGAAGTTCTGTTGCTTTCCATAGCTACTGGCAAGTCATGAATTTGCCTTTTGAAATATAAAAAAAAATACTTTCGGTATAGTCTTAATAGTTGCAACAGAATAGGTTTCACTTGGAGCTTTTCAAATGGCTCATGAGATGAACACTTGACAAACAAAATAGCTGCTATTTGCTTGTTTAGATGACTATTTTGTAAATAAAAGCCACCATCAAATTAACATCCTTAACAGAAACTGTTAGAACAAATATTTAGATTTTTATGTAGGTGTTAGAAAAAGAACAACCAGGTTTGCATTTTGCTAAAGGAAATAAATGGAAACTCGATGTCTCCATAAATAATTGCAACTGTTCCTTTGTCTCCTCTTTACACCCATTCCTCCATTCCCACACCTGAAATACCTGCTGTACTCAATGACCAGCAACAGTGGTTTTAGGCTAAGTTAATACCTTTTTAAAGCCTTCAACTGCACCCTGTTCCCAGATAAAAATCTGGGACAGTACTGCAGAATCTATTATTAAAGTACTAATGATGGTATTACAAAAGAAAAAGCATGCAATTAGTACCTTACCTATGACTTACATACCATAGTAAGTCAACCTGGTAGGCAGGTTTACCAGAAAAATCTTAGTTTTAACAGCAAAGGCAAAACAAGGGTGAACAGTTACCTCATCTGATTTTGTAATGTGAACATTTTTCTTCTACCAGGCATACATACAATGCATGACAGTCCTTGAGGATTGTCTGCTTGCTTGGAGGTGGTTTTACATGTGATACTAGTTATTTAGCAATGTCAGAGCAAGTAATAGCTTTATATTAAGAGATATCTTCCCACTTAGAGATACTATAGTACGCAAAAATTACATTTTCGTTGCCTAAATATATACTGGATTGTCACTAAAATACTGAAGCTTTGTCCCTTCATGAGTGATCAATATAAATAGTATTCAGGACTCTGCACATTTTTCACCAAACCCTTCGTATGCCTATAAATTAGCTCCATAGAGCACATGCAATTAACTTGCAAATGGTCCATTTACATTGGCCTGTGACTTCAGCAGTTGTGGCCATATACACAATGAAATGCATCATTGCTACTCTAGGATTTAAACAGAGTTAAAAGATTAGAAGTTGAAAATTTTTTTCAGAACTGAGGTATGCTTTTCTTAAGGTCTTTGCAGTAGTCAGTATAACAGACCCTAGCTATGATTGGGCTGTTGAACACAATTATAGAACTCAGCAACAATAGATGCAGCTTGAATATTGAAATAGCTTGAATATTTTGTTTAACTAGATCATACAATAAAGTATTGCTGGAGAACACTTTAGACAGGGAACTGGTCTATGATACTTAACACTGCATAAATAATAGATGGAGGTAAAGTAGTGCATGGGGTAAAAATAAGATGAAGTGGAAGCCCCAAACCACAGCATTAACCAGGGAAAGTTATAAGGCAGTGGTGGGTCTCATATTCTCTTTGCCAAAACCCCATCCCAACTTTGTCATCTCCCAGTTGCCAAGCAGCATTAGTTCCTTGTCAAAGTTAATATTTTATCAGAGGAACTTACTCATGTGTTAAAATATTTTGTATTTTTACATGCTGCAAATGCACCTTTCACTTGGTTGTCAGTGTTTGATTATGGTTCATAAAAATTCTTGTAACCAGATCCACTGAAAAATATTAAGTGCAAAAAGCGTAAGGTTACACACTGATGTGCACGTATAGTACCCATTAATACTAAGGCAGAGTTCACTAGGAAGGTGAGAATATCCACTATGCCTTAAACAGTTGTTTCTACTTATTGGAGAACATTTCTACTAATGTGAATTTCTACAAACATTTTTCTAATGCACAATTCTTTTCAACTGGAAACCCTTTTAATTAGTTTGAATCTAGAATTTTAACACCAAAAAAGCAGATACGTTTTTTTGACAACTAGCAACTCTATACCACTCCCTAGAACCAGCCAAATTTCAAATTTGCTGTGAAAATAATCAGAAAAACAATTCAGCACCTTAAAGTATTTGACAAGTCAACTCTTTCCTCTCTTCCATCACTTGAAATGTCAACCCCTAATTTACTTAGTCTAATATTAGCTGCCTTAAGCATTAAGTACTAGCAAAAAATAAAGTATCTCAACTTAGTGCAATCAACCCTAACTATAAAGGTTTAAATTTTTTTTTTACAGAAAGTTTTTCCAGCCTTAGCAACCAGACAGTAGCTTTTCACTACTACACCAGCTCAAGTACGGATTTACCGGATGCTTGTTCAATAGGCAAGCTGATTGTCGCATTCCAGCTCCAAACAAGCAGCCTTCCCTTTCACCCAGGCAGAGGAAACTAGAAAGAATAACAACAATTATTACCTTATTCAGCGCTCAGTTACACATTCTGACTTGACTTTGCATTTCAGACCAGTTACACCTCTTCCCTCTGTTGCTTCCAGCAAATAGAGGAAGGACAAAAACTTACCTAAGTTTTTCATAGGGCAGTTTCACAGAAATTAATCTTCATTACCTTGCTATAAGGCAGACTTTTACCCAGGACCCATCCCACTGCTCAGAAGAGCCGACTTTTCCCACTTAGAAGTCTTGTATGTGGCCACTGCAGCCAACTGTTATAAGAGATGATTGAAGACAACCGGCCAGTTTCAGTGCCTGACTGGAGAACTGATACTCAGGTATATAAATGACTTTGAGTGCATCCCTATGTCCTTGCTAAACAACTAGGCTGATGGCAAGCTGATCATCTGTCTTGGACTGTTCTCAGCAAATTCCAGAAGCCTATTTCACCACCTCAGAAACAGCTAACTTCACAATCATCAATAATTATTGCCTTCTTGGCAAGGTTGAAATGAATAGAAATTAATTCCTACCCAAGGTCCCTGCAAAATATGGGTAAGACATTAATTCACTGCCACCCGAGCCTAAGATGCAATTGTCAATAGGACAAACAGCCTGCATCATCATTTTCTCTAACTTAATCAAGGTCATATTAGATCACTACATCAAACCAAGCAGAGTCAATTTGGTCAAAAAAAAAAAATCTTTCCAAGTTAAACCAGTTTCCTTCTGGAAATTAACCCTTTATCACAAGCATTATCCATCATCACAGTCTTATTTCCATTGAATATGATTAATGCTATATGCAATGAGATATACTGTGATTTTAGAAATAAATCTTCTCCTACCAAACAATTCTAGATAGACAATCTCATGCCTAAATTTCTAGGGTTTGATGAGATTCAAAAATTCAAGCCTTGTTTTTGTTTCCTCACGAACCATGTCTTCTGCCATTCTAGCCATCTTTACCTACCATTAGCCTCATAATACCAGTCCACCCAGCAGCTTTTGTAGACACTATGCTCTTCCTTGTCTCATCATTGGTTTTTACGCATGTCTATTTTTGCCATACATTTTATTTAAAGGTCTGACAGAAAGCATTTTAAAATGAAAGAATTTGAAACATATGCCTACCACAAAATTACTATTTTTGCTGGGTGCTATTTACCTCATGCAAGGTAAATGCACCTTGTAAACAGACGGGACAGCTACTCTATTACACTTGTTTTTCTCCCATCCTATAATTAAGCTGTCAGATCTGTTTTGGGGTTATAAGCTTTGCAAGTACATATCAGTCATTTAAAGATGAAGGTCCCCCCCTTAAAGCCATAAGAATAAAATTTATTTAGATCTGATCTCGCAGTGCTTGAATAGCATGGCACTGAGCAAGGGCAGCTCAGTGCAGATGCAGGCTGTGACTGAGGGGTAAGCCTGAGGAGCAGGATGCATTTGAGAGGACACAGAGCCTGCCAGGGACAGGCAGAGCTGGCCTTGCTTTCTGCAGTAACATGTTTTCCTTTCAAGTCTGCACCTCCACCTCACATTATTTCTACTGAACAAAATGAAGGGACTGCCGGATTAGAAATGTTTATGAGCAAGTGTAGCCTCAAAGTGCTTCTGCAACAGGATTAGTACTCTTCAGATTATGACCATAGTAAATTCTACATAGTTTTGTAATTTCTGTTAAGCTGAAATAGAGCACTTTTGAACAAAATCAAATACACATGGAATCTTTGTCCAAATCATAGTTAGAAGAAAACACGGTATGCAACTAAAAAATACATAGCTTTAATTTATCATACAGTATTTCAACTGTATCTTTCTGTGGATTATTATTTTTAATTTCAGATTCAGCTATGTTATTTTACCACCAAGATATCATAATTAACCACTAGTTCAAGATTTGAAAATCAGTATACCAGTGAATTTGTAATTCCCTTATGCCCATGGTTGAAAGGATTTTTTTTCCAAAGCGTATCTAATATTGCAGCAAGTCTGTCTAGGTGTTTGATGATAATTAGCTAGAAAATTAGGCTGCTAGAAATGTTATTCATCAAAATACCATCGAGTCCTGGAAAGATTGCAAGCCTCCATTGGAAATTCTCAGAGGCAGGCTACTCTGTTGCATCAGGTTTAAATTACATAAAGTATTGATTAGAGTCTTTCACAATTAACTTTTTTCAACTTAAAAGGTAAACCAGACCATTCATGTGTCTGCTATTTAAAGAGAATATTTAGAGGCCAGATTCTCATCTGTACTAGGGCTCATTTGTGCTACTTCATTGCAGCCAAGAGCAGTGGCTAACTCCAGGGTAGGCGTTGTTATTATACCTGGGCCCTGCAAGCCTCAAAATATGGATGGGATTTCCCCATAACTCAGATTTTTCTGCTAACATGCTGTGCATCAGCTGCACCGTGCCTCATTCAGAGCAGGGTAAAAGGAGGCAAGGAGGAGTAATGATACACAGCAAGCTCAATATTAGGGAACAATAATGAATTAAAGCTTCCTTTGCATCCACTTTCAGGACTACAGCATGTGCTTCACACACTTCAATGTAAACGTATCTAATGGGGAAAGTATTTTATTTTTGCAATTATATATAGCAAAATTCTGTTAGTTTGCCTGCATTATCATTTGGTCATTATCCATGCAAAATCAAAATAGTGCATGTTCATAAATCAAAACATACATTGATGGAACACTGAGGGGTTAATTTTTCTAGACATCCATATCTAGCTGCAGCAAAGCTGTGCATCTTCCAGCAAATGAAGCCTTAGGCCATCCCAAGCAAGGGTGAAAATAGTTTCTCAGGTGACACGTAAGAAAGCTGCTGCTTATGGCAGAAGTCCACCAAGATGTCCACTTGCATTAAGCCTTTTTTCTCTGCTGCCTTTCTAGAGGACTCCAAATAGCCGCTGCCTCCACAGGCAGTCAGGCCCACCAGTTTCAAGTAGTATTTAGAGGGACATGCTGTGTAAGTAAGGAGTCCAGAACATAACCAAAAGTGGCCATTGCTATATCACAAATAGTGTCAAAGCTATATTAAAAAGCCTTCAGAATTTCCTGTCAAGTAGCCACTGAAACAGTCAGAAGGAAGGATACATCTAACTTTAATCTTAAACTAAGCTAAATGGAGCTCAACCCAAAGTACAACTTTACCCAACAACTTCATTCCAAGCAGTAACAACACACACTCTCTACAACACTTTCTAAGCATAAACCCCCAGGACTGTGCCTGGGAAGCCCAAGGCTCTACCCAATGTACTCGAGAGGACAGACAGAGCTATGTCCACAGCAGACGCTAAACTCTTATCACACTCTCTCTCAAAACAGACCTTTAAACTTTTCACAAACAAAGTGCAGTATCATGAACAGACTCTGGACCCAGCTCTATTACTGATAGTTTTACCAACAGAATCAAGTGTGTTTCCTGGTTTTGATTATATACCTCAGTCCAATATTTATCTAAAATTCATCATACGTAAACTTTAGGGATTTGCATTTTTTCCACAGAAGACAGTGATACTGAATATGGAAAGTCAAGAAAGGTGCTCAGAATATGAACATCTGGGCCAAGTTTTAGCATCTTAATTCTTACCTAAGTAACCAAGTATCTGAAATTTCTACAACACAGATATCACTTCTATTGCTGATTTACACTCCACAGTAGGTTTTTTTTGTTGTTGTTATGCTTTTTCAAATAGGTTCTACCTATGTTCAGGACAGTAGTATTCTAAATCAAACAAGTTAGCTTCAAGACACAGCAGCAACATGAAGCTATTATACCTGCTTGTTCTCTTCCTACCTACATATTAACAAAGCCAGATGATGTTTTGCAAAGAAAGTGTGGGAGAACATATAAATAACTAGAGCATGCCTTACATTTTTCTTCTTAATTCTCTTCTGAGTCTTGGCTACATGCTGTCATGCCTCCTCTTTCTCTTCTCATTCCATTTTTACCATTTCTGAAAGTTGCTCAGACCTTTATTGAAGTGCCACAGGCATACCCCTGGGGCTGTACATACTTGTTCTTTCTCAGCCTCTGTCTTTAATACTCTTTTCCCATGTTTTGTTATTCTCTCCCCCTTATCCCCACCCCACCACCTGTTCTTCACTCCCCTTCTCACTTGCCCTTTTACCATGTAAAGTTCTTTTCCCTTTTGACTGTCACAGCGTTAGCAGCCTCATATTCTTTCTTTTTCCTCTGATGAAATGTTTGAGTATAAAGTTAATCTAGTTTTGTTATTTTTTTTTCAAGCATACAATAGCTACTTTTGTAGCATTAATAGCAAATAATGATCTGCAGGACACAAAGCAGACTTTTAAACCAAAGTAAAACTTAAAATCTTAAGGAGAACAATCACCTTCTGTCTGATCGAGCCTGAGTCTTAGGAGATGGTCTACATCTGTTAGAAGTTGGAATTATCCTTCTGCTTGAAGAAAGGCCAGAGCTCTGAAAGAGAAAAAAAGAAAAGCCCCATGACCAAACAGCCTTCTGATAAAGATGCTTTGAATGTAACAAAATTAATCATGTCACAGTACAGGACAGATTAATGGTTCCTTCCACCCTGTTTATCTTAGGTGCCTTCACATTTTCCAGGTAATTATGGAAAAAAGCAAACATGCAAGCAGGTGGTAAATACTTTTTTATTTATCCTTCAACCACAACTTCAGTGACTGAGCTTTAAGTAGTATTTCTTCCATATCTAGCTACTCTACTGTGTTACGTTTCACCTCCCGTTAGCTTGAGTGTTGCAGCAGGGTGTGAGGTTAGTATAATGTAACACTGTGCTGAACTTTTTTTTTTTTTCCCTCTCTCTCCGTGTGGAACTACAACAGGATGTGCTAAACTGCTGTTAAAACATGTGAACTCTGGGCATCTGTATGTCTTCCTTCCTTGTGATTTGAATGGCTTAACATCTTTTTTACTATTGTCTGTTCAGAAAACAGTGAACAAGTCCTTCTGGTAAAAGGAAGGAAATTACAGTGATTAGTATATGACATTACCAGGCCAGCTCCTCAGCAACTGGAAATCAACACGGCTCTGCTGAAATCAGTGCAAATCAATACTAAGAATTTGGTCCAATATCAGCCAGCAGAACCAGAAAATAAAACCAAAAGAGAGACTGATCAAAGGAATTT
The DNA here is from genome assembly GCF_028389875.1 of Rhea pennata. Classification (NCBI taxonomy): domain Eukaryota; kingdom Metazoa; phylum Chordata; class Aves; order Rheiformes; family Rheidae; genus Rhea; species Rhea pennata. The sequence goes on from NC_084670.1 coordinate 21,009,823, forward strand.
GGTGTCACAAATGATAATCTTCTTTAATTAAAATGGAGGATAACTGTAACAAATATGCATGGGCACAAGAAAAGTAGGGGTGTCTTTAAACAGAAGAGAGTAGGAGACTTTCTCCCCCTCCTCCTCAAAAAATATAGCAGTATAAATACTACTGAACTGAGGAAGGAAAACACTTAGCTTTTTCTCTGGGACCTTTTTGTTATATACACCACTACAAAAACAGCATTACAGCACTCTAACCAAAGATACCTGGAAAGTGGAAAAGGTGAAATCCCAGACCCTTTAAATCAATAACAAAACTCACCTCTATAATTAAGTACTCCAAATCAGTAAGATTTCAGCAGAAACTTAAAAAAAACTGATTAAGGAGGCCCCAGCACCATAGTGCAGCACTGTTATTCCTTCTTGTAACTCTTCATGGCAGAAAGGAACTTTGATCCACCAAGGAGCTATTCTTGCTTCCCCACAAGCTCTATAAGGTTTCTGCTCCTGCTAGGCACCAATCAAGTTCACTGAGAACAGGTGGTCTTAAATTAGGCAAATCTACTCCAATTGTAACCACATGTGCAAATACCTATCAGAAGCAGCAACTGCTTCAGCTAGTAGATTTGCCCTGACCTCACCCTCTTCTGGGGTGGAGTAAGTGATATGACAGAAAAGGGCAGGAGCTCCAGCATTTTTTGGTTATTTGAAAATTATACAGTAGGAGAAGATTGATCCTGACCCTCTGTGCTTTCCCTTCACAGTCTGCCCTTTGAGCTAAGGGATCTTGGCTCAGAGGCTTGCGTGCAGTATGGAGAGCTTGCACGCAATGAGCGTGCAGTACAGCAGTTTATATTCTCTATTCACCATTTAAAGCCAGGATAGGCAGTGTTAGGTTAAGTAACTGTGGGGGTCCTCATTGCTATGAGTCTGGTGGATGTTGTGCAGCTGCTCCTTGTTCTGAACTCTGCCCCGGAAGCCAAAAGATTAACGTGGGTCACACCATGCTTCTGCAACTGTGTGGAGAGGTTGCTCTCATTCCTCCTTCACTGCATTACGATCTTCGTACTTATCATTCATTGACATAAATAACATAACGAAACCCATCATAATTTATTTCACCTTCTGTCTTTGTGTTTGACTCTATAAACAGCACCGAAGAACTCCTTTTGGCCATCTTTATACTATAGTAAAAATGACTAAGCTGAAATATTTTTAAGGATGGCAAGAAGACTTTTTTTTATTCCGTGTATCATAGCAGCAATATTTCTACCAACTACTTCTTCTCACAGATTTGGCCTAGTTGTGCTTGTACAACCTGTATACCACAATACTAGCAACATCTACTTTTTTTAATTCTTGCTGCTCTCAGCACATAGTAAAAGTGTGTAATCACTGATAATTTCATACGTAAACTGAGCAGACATCCCATACAGATGTGATCCCTCTTAGGCAGGAGTTTCATTTCTAGATGCTCTGTAATAGGATATTTCGAATGCAATTGTTATCAAGTCCGTGGGAATGCAGATCCACTCTTGCCCCATCCACCTGTCCTTCAAGAGACTGCTGTGTAATGGGCAACTGAGAGAGTCTTGGTACATAATTACATATGATCCCTTGTGCCAGTATTTGTCCTGTGCTTTATTGTTTCATTTAAAGAATATTTGATACACTATCAAGGAAAGACACTGTTCATCTGACATCTTCGGCATATACAGAAAATGTGAGTTGTGGGCTTTCTAATAAATGCCATAAAATGGATTTCTTGAGCAGAATAATGTGTTATCTATGGGTAATTTCCCATGAAAATAGAGACTATAATTCTGATTAGACATGGATATTATCTTTTCCAGTATCTTTCTGTCAGTGTACTGATTCAGCAACCATTTAGACCCCACGGTCAGGACTGCTCGTAAGTCCAATTGATTTCAAAGTTGAATGTCTGCCCAAGATTAAGCACAACGAGAAATGCTTTCCCAGATCAATTTCTTTAAGTTTGTATGTAAGTGCTCTTTTGAATCAAGGCCTAAAATCGACAACAAATCAGGAAAGATAATGAGTTTGGGCCAAATATGTGGGTGTATTTAGGTAGCCTAAACACATATAATGAGACATAAAATATCATTGTTACCTGGATTTGAACCAAGATCTCCAAATGTATAAACTAACCCTGTCTTTAACTTTCATTTCTTTTGGAGCTTTTAGTTTAAATCTAAATGGTGAGATAGGCTGCATGCCCTTACACACATGCACCGCATGCAGCTGGGTCTGCTTCCTGGAGAAATCATAGTACAAGCAGGAGGGCCAGTGCCTGCCTGAGTGTTATCTTACAAGGACGGGGCAGAGGATGTACCTAGACCCCAGAGCTAGGAAGGGCTCTGAAGCCCACAGTCTCAGGGTTGAAATATTTTGTGCTGTGCTGGTTTTTAAGCAGAAGTTTATTTTGAGTTTCTATATAAAGCAAGTGGAAAGTCATCTTAACAAATACAGGAGATTATAAATTTGACAGAGCACAGTGTAGATCAAAATGGTTTTAATCATTACCCCCTGTTTTAATTACTACTTGACACATTATCTCTATTGTCCTTCTACAAGTCTTCCTTCTGAATGAAATATTAAAGGCGAGTCACAGCTGAATATATATGCAGTCTACAAAGAAAATGACTTTGAACTATTTGAAATGATTTATTGTCCACATTTCTTTATGAATATTTATTTTGCCATAGTGAAAGCAATTCAATAAAGAGAAAACTTGAGGATGAGTTAACTGAATATTTGCATACTCTAATGGTTAAAAAAGGGAAGGAAAAATAATGTGGTGCATTAGAATGATGTCAGTATTATGTTTCCTATTTCCTGGAGTTAATATATTGCATGCATGAAAGTAAAGAGCTAAGGCTGAGACTCGTCAGACTTTGGATCCTGAAGAGCAGATATAAATAAGACTGCAGATAAGTGATTCTAATTTTTATATATTCCCATTCAGAATATATAATCTCAGCTGTAATCTTGCCATGATCAGAGATCCCTCATTTCCTGACACTCCTTGGAGAAGTGGCACATATACTCGGGCATCGAGAGCAGACATGAGCACACTCAGTGTTCTGCCATGTAAGATATTTAGTATTTAGGTATGGGTGCATGTACTGAGTGCAGGATCTCTCATACACACACACACACACACAGAGCAGAGACACACACACAGCAGAGACATTGTTTTGCATCACCCTTTAGTAGAGAAACAAATCATGGGATTTTATCCTCCTTTCACTCCTCTTGAATTAATTCCCTAGACCAAAAAGCATCATGCATCAGACTTAAAATGAACTTTGCTCCTTAGAACTTCTTGGCAATATTCTGATATCAAGTCACAGATGGATCCTTGACAGATTTTTTAATTGATTTTCATTATTCCTCTTTTCTTTACATTTTTAAATTGGGACTGTTTCTGCTTGAGAATTGAAATGCAAATGGAGAAGTTCCCAAGAACTGTTTCAAAAAGAAGCTCAGCTGGTTGGGTTTTAGAGCTCATAAACCAAAAAGTATATTACATGCAGTATTTGGAAAAAGATAAACGTGATAAATCATAATTCTGGAGAAGTAAAACAGATTTTTGGACAAATACATGCATTCTCTGTGACTCAATTTTCATTTCTTTGGAGCTAGAATAATAATAATTATTATCATTATTTATAGTAATAATTATTATTATCTACCTGAAAGCAAGCTGTGAGGATAATTCATTAATATTTTCAAATTATTTTGTGATCCTCAACTGGAATGTGCTCTGAAGTACTAAATATTATAATTTGCTCTGTATGCCTATTTAATTTTGCTCTGGAGAAACAACACATTTAACGTGTTGCTCGCTTTAGGCACGTTTAAATACCACATTCTAAAATTCTAGTTGTTGAGCTTTTCTAGAAGTTAATAGCAGGCACATTGTACGTTATTGCTTGTTTTTCTCATTTCTCCCTCTTCTCTCACAGCACTTTACCAACAGCTAGATGTCCTGACCCACGATTTGAGTGCTGCCGCTCTTTGTACAGATACATAAGCACAGGCTTACACTAGTTATTTGTTTCCTTGCCTGAATTCAGAGTTGGCAGAGTAGCTACAAACGGGTCCCCCGACGTCCGCGCTCTCCTGACACGCCGTTTCCAGCGTACGGTGAGTAATCGTGGAGTTCCTTTAAGTTGTGTGTGATTGGAAGCTACCACAGATGAAATGCCTGATTGTATTCTCAAGTATCCACAACGTTTCTTCCTTTGGCAGTTTACCAGGTCTCAATTTACTGGCAAACGTGTATGAGTTACGAGCACAGAGACCCAGACCCGCTTCCCCTGGCCGCTACCGGCCGGAGTGACGACCAACGCTTGCCAGCGGGAAGCGGCCGGCTGCGACGCTGGCGCCTCGCGGGCCCCTCGGCCGACCGGCAGCGGAGCAGTACTTTTATTTAGCCGTATTTGCACGGAGTCCAGCCTGCAGTGGCACGCTGGCCACCTCACGCAGCGTCCCCGCTGTACGCTGTGCATGGCCCGGAGGCGGCGGGCGAGCGGCCCGGCCCCGGCCCCGGCTCCCGCGCCGGCGGGACTCCCAGGACGGAGGCAGGTGGGCGGCAGCGACGGGGCTGCGGAGCTGGGGGTCTCCGGGGCCCCACACAGCCCCGGCACCCCACGGCCCCACGCGGGTTACCTGAGCCGGCATCGCTAGAGGCTGTCCGTTGCTATGTGAATGCTCTAGCAAGCATCAAAACGAATTGCTTAAATTAAATGACTGGAGGGAGGCCCAGTATTTTTCCTATTAGCTCATAGAGAAAGTAAAAAATGGTCCGGAATATAAAATGGAGAGGAGTAGAAATAACGAGCGAACGAGGAGGGCACGAGGAGAAACCCCTCCTGCCTGCTCTGGGCTCTGTCTGTGCCGGTTTCTCCCCGCAGCCCCAGCCGGGGGTGGTCCGCGGGCGGCCCGGGCGCGGGGCGCTGGGCGGCGGACGTCCCGGCGGCGGGGCCGCGTCCCGGCGGCCGAGCAGGCCGCTGCCGAGCAGGCCGCTGCCGGGGAGCCGCTGCCGCCGGGGCGAGGGAGGGCAGGGCGGGCGGCGGGCGGCGGGCGGCGGGCGCGTGCGGGGCGGCGCGGGGGGCGCAGGGCCCCTGCTCCGCTCCCCGCGTTGCGTTACGGGCGCGACGGCCCGAGTCCCCGCTCCCGGAGCAGTGCCCGTGGCTGGGGCCTGCAGTTCCCACGGAGTGGGGCCCGTTATTTTCCCCTCACTCTCCCTTTACCTTCTTCATCTTCTCTTTAGTAGAAGGAGAGTCATCAGTATTTAACTGATTATAGGAAATGTATTTACTTAGCCAGTTCAGTAGAAGGACGTAGTTCTTAAATCATCTATGATAAATACTTTTAATTAAGCAAATGTCCTACTCAATTCACTGTGGACAATCCTATCATCACGGGTACTTCTGCATGGTAAATCTTAATCTTCACCAATACTGAATGCAGTACTCAAAACCACTACAAAAAAATAGGCTTGCCGTAATATTGCCAGTGTAAAGCTGCCAGCTTTTATATTCATTAATATGATGACAACAGACTCATGGCTGACAAATTTTACTACACATCAGAATTCTTATCAGATATGTATATGAGATCAAATACTTGGTGGCATATTATTTGCAGCTTTTATTAAAAAGTTAAATTGGGATTATTATAAACTCTCTTCAGATTCCTTAATGAAAAAAAATAAAGTTAAAAGCTAATGAGATTTCGTGGAAGCATTTTAAAAGGTTGCAGCAGCAGTAAAGTCAGCAGGCACCATACAGCAAAAGGAAGTATTTACCGATCAGAAGATGAATGCTTCTTCCTCCAGAGTTTAACCATTTTACATTGCAGGGATTATCAAGAGAGAGGGAGAGGCAGAGGGAAAGCAAGCAAGCAAGAAAAAACTCCAAGCCAACACCTTCTTCACCTAGGACTTCATATGTGTTCTGGTCAGAGCCTTCAAATTCTTGTGCAGACTGACCTTTTTGCTATTCTACATATATTACGGTGTGACTGAAACCTCCATCTTGCCCCTTTCCTTCCTCCTGCCCAGGCTTGCAGCTGGAAGTCCCGCACGTGGGAAGGAAGCCTGCTCCCATTGCCTTATTGACAGGGAAGCCATGTCCCCGTCGCATGAACCAACACTAGAGGTCTGCTCCCACCTCTGCCACTGGCTGCTTCTCTAACCTGAGTCCATTATTTAAGTTCTCTCTCTCTCTTTTTCTTTCCTCTTTTTGTCTTTCTCATGCTTCATAAGTTTATAAATTGCCCAGAGCAGAGACTATGGCTTTCTGTGTGTTTCTGCCGTGCTTAGCACAAGTAGGTCCTGGCCTCAGCTGGGTCTTCTGTGTATCTCATGGCAAAAAAAAAAAAAAAAAAAAAAAAAAAAAAGATAATAGTAGTAGTAATGGTTAGTTTTCTACGTGAACAATAGGTTCCTAATGGAGGAGAGGCCTCTCTTCTGAGGTGTTTTTTTCGTCTGCTGGTGAAGTTTTCTCTTTCTGTGCTCAGCTGGAGAAAATACTGCCTTTGTAATTCAGACAAAACTTATCATATAAAATGGAACACATCTTTGATTATACTGAATACTATCTTGTCTATAATTTACCCTTGCTGCTGTAAAGGATGCAACATGATTAAGCTAAGAAATGATAGACTGAACATTATGTGTCAGGATGGAAGAAGATATTTCCTAAGTAGGAAACGATCACCAACAAAACAATGAAAATCTACAAGAAAATGTTTTAGTGTACGATAAACAAGACACCCTGCTGTTGCCTTATATTAAATTGTTGCTCTTCTTGGTCAAATTGCAGCAGCAACTGCTCTTGTAGCCTATAATATTTTTTATTTTTAAAAAACTACAAACTGCCATGACTTTTTAACGATGTGAATATCTTTCTTTTCCTCCGTCAGCGCATATGTTCTGTCGCATGCTCAGTCTGCCAGCTCTTTTGTGTATCACTGGGCGAGTCCAGATTCTCCCAGCGACGTTTCTCAAATTGTAGCTCTGTGCAGTGTATTTTCCTGGAACTGTTAAAAACATTGCTACTTTACTTAATAACAATATTTAGCTGTACTAGATATAATTTTTCACTGGTTATACATGGGGTGCTCCACACAGAGGGTGCGGGGTCACTGTCCCCATTTTACAGGCAGGAAAACCACGACATTGCTTTTGGCAGTAATTCCCCACAGCAAGCCACAATCCTACCAGAGAACCCAAAACTGAGGTCTCCTCAGCTCAAGTTTTATTCCTTAGCATTTGCTGCTGTTTTGCCTTTGATACGACCACCTGCAGCTCAGTGCCCTCCCAGCAGCCTCACGCAGGGTGGTCACAGCAGAGACGACTGCTTTTCTGAGAGCAAATTCGGACGGTGCAGCAAACAATGCAAGTAATCTTCCCAACTTCGGAGTGAAACTTTGCCGTGTATGATGTTCAGTAGCTTCCATCTTGTCTCCGATCATTTCTGAGTTTGATGGCAATAGTATGATATGTTCCTATCCAAATGAGCACATGATGAAACTCTGTGCTAATATTCAGATGATAAGTCTGTTTGCTGTTTCCATATAGATGTGTCTTTGACAGGAAGAGCAACTCTATAATAAGCGCAGGATGAAAAGCCCCTCAATTGAATTGGTATCACATTACCATGGCAACAATGTAATGCTAATGAAATTGTGACTGTTGAACCTTGTTTATAGAACTCTACAAAATGGGCTCCATAAAAGGAGGAATCTTGTTGATTACTAAATGTTTCAAAGCATGATAAAAACCTTATAACCACATGTGCTGTGACTTATTAACCATGTTATCATCCTCATTTGAGATAATACATTACTGTTTGTAAGAGCAATAGCACTCTCAAAGAAATGAAATTATACAGGAAAATCTGTGCTTCTCCAGGTTCATCGTGCACCAAGTTAAGACTTGCTCGCCTCTGTGCCCCAGCTCACGAGGTCAATTGGCATAGCTGCATATCTGGTCATGCAATCATTACTGCTTGCTTAATCTCTCTCAGAATCTATAAAATATACTGCTACTGCAGATGCGGTGAACACCTTTTCCATAAGAAAAATATGGCTTGGCTTATACCAAAATAATCTACAGAAGCATATCCCTACAGGTGAAAGCCTGTGCAGAGGCAGTGCAGTAGCAGGAATGCTCTCTTGGCTTCTCCTTTTCCTTCATCAGCTTATTGCCAGAGAGTGTCTTGGTGCAAAGCCAGGGCATCACCATCCCAAAGGGCAATTGTCATTCCTCAGTACTGCAGGCCTTGCTAAAGACATCCTGAGATTTGATGTTTTGTCCTGCTTTTAAACAAAAATATGTTGAGCAGTCAAATTTCCTCTGGGGAAGGGAATGCCCTGGCCTGGCTCGTCATGCCTGTGGACAACCAATAGACTTCTAGCAAGTCACCTCACCTCAAAGAGTTTGGGGCTCCACTGTCTGAGTTTTGCACAGCAGATATCTCAATTTTAGCTAACAGATAATATTTTCCTGTTTTTACTTTGGAAATAAAAAGTGTAATTTACCCTATTGAGTCCATTTTGCATTTTCATGTAAATCAAAAATGAGGGGCAGGTGAACCAGCAAGCAGGAAGGTCCATAAGGCAGAGGATTCATCTGGATATCTGTGGGGTTTGAGAGACTGCTTCAGCATAAGCACAAACCTTGGGAAGTGTCTTTACTCACAGCTCTAGCTGCCCTCCACAGTGTCCTTTGTGGGGCAGTGTGCAGGCTTTCATAACGCAAGGACATTTCCTCGCCTTGGATAAAGACAAGCCAATGCATAAAGCAGTGTCTCAGCATCCCACACCACTTCCTGCTTGACCTGAACCACAGCCACTGCTATAGCTGATAATACCTGTAATTTAATCCCTACCTAACATGTAGCACCATCATTTTGGTGGCTTCAGATAGCTCATCCAGCCTCAGCACATAAGCTATATGTGACTGTAAGCTCTTTTTTTTAGTAGCCTGAGAGTACATCAGATATTCACTACCGATAGAATTATTTAGATATTTAGCACAGTTCATATGAGAGAATGCTCCTGTTAGTGAAGTCCTGATCTACAGGGCACTGAAGGCACTATGAATCTTCACCACATTGGATTTAATGGGATTTAAATCAGGACTTTAAAGGACTGTGTTTAAAAAACTTCACATTTTATGCTATTTGGAAAAAGAAGCACTTTATAACATTTCATTATGCCCATGGTTTGTGAGAAAGCAATGCAGTGAATATCTGAGTTGATAGAAATATAATGTAATGTAATTTAATTTAATATATATTTTGCATTGGCTAACAGCTTTACTAAGCAGAACCAATAATCATCATTATTCAGTGTAATAACTATCTCATTAGAAATGGTCTAATTTTCCCTAATTTTAAGTTACCTCTTGGACTACACTGTTCTGGAATTACTACAGTGCCTACAGTTAAGATTTGTAAGAATTAAAAGGAAATGTAAGTCCTCGAAAAGCTACTACTGTCTGATTGCAGTTAAAATAGTGATATATCAGAGCTTTGTGACATAACTAGGTGCAGACAATCCAGTTTAGGAAATTACTACAGCACTTTTATTTTCTTAGTTTCTGAAGTCCCACTTCTGCACTCTTCCTGCATACCCAATGCTGAGTTTTTGGGTTGCTTGCAAGCCGTGCAAGTACTCCCCTTTAAAAAAAGGACGTGGCTAAGGATCATGCCAAAGGTAAGGAGGAGCTGACAAGGAGAAATATTTCTTAGAGAGCCAGAGAAGAAGATGAAGACAGCAACCAAGTTTCATTATCCTCCAATGAAAATAGGATGTAAACTATGACATCTAGGCAGATTACATGTGTCAGCCAAGCAGATGTTAGCAGAAAAACGTAGACGCTAAATCTCACCTAATAGGCTTACTCTATGGATTATTCTCAATGATCAAGGCTCTGTTAACTGTGGTTAACATAGAGGATATAAGAAATATATATTCATAAGCAAATCTGGGGACATGCCGGCTGTGCTGGAGTTAATGCCCTTTGATATACCTTGGAGCACCCTAACAGCACTTCGGGTGTCATACCCTTCCACAGCGATCATAAGCAGTGCCAAGGTGTATATCTTTGGCCCAAAATTTCAAGGGGGATTTTTAGTTTGCTCTAAGTATGTGCTTGAAAGATTCTATATTAAAACAGCACTTTTGCATGCAACCTGCTGCAGTTGCTTAGCTACTTGATTTGCTCATGCCAGATCTGAAAACACATGTGATTGAAAGAATATCGTTGTAATCACAGAAAGAAGTAACCTCACATGAACAAGCAAGCACTTTGCAGGTTATGATACAAAGTAGACAAGAGATTTAGAGGTTTTGTTTGTCATATGATGTTACGCTATATAACTGAATAATAGAAAATAAATACATTTGTTTTTGTTTTTAGTATTCTCCCACTATAACACAGAAAAAAGAAAAAACAACCTTCCCTGTGAAAGCACTTGGCTTACAAACATCTTTTCGAAATTCCGATCCTTCTCAGCTGTAGTATTATTTGCTCAGCTATCAGAACATACAGTACAGCAGTGAAAAGCATCACACTACTATCCCAAGATAATTTGATAGTTTGGAAATGTATTTTCCTGCCTGTGGTTCCAGGCATTAAGATCTAACTTGAAGTAATGATTTGCAGTATCTTAAACAAATCACGTTAGCCCATATTGGCTTCACCTTGAACATTTACCTGCATAGTACAAACACGGCTTATTTGTAGAGTTTTCCATGCTAGACGAGATCATTAATTTTAACAAGCTAGACGAGCTAGACATGGGATGCCTCCACTAAACACCTCAGTTCGGGAGGAAGTTGTGCGGTGACTCACTGGTGGCTGTCTCCTGCCTGCGTCAGCGTTACTGCACCCGTGCATCAGCATGAGTCTGCTGGAAACACTGAAGTTTAAGTCAGGCATAAAGCCACAGCTCTGACCTGATTTGGTCAGTAAACATTGCACAGCACTTTCCAGAAATGCTAACCCAAGTAATCTCCTCAGGCAAGACTCTGGGAACTCACCTTAAGTGCCTCTTGCCAGGCCGGTGTTTATGATACCTGTCCCTCAATCACTCGAAATCAAGTTCTGCAGTGCTAACCCAGTGGTTTGTTTCACTTCTGATGTGTCCACAAATTGTTATAATGTGACTTTTTTGCTGAATTTGTAAAGTGAACAGGGGCAAATACAATGCTTTGGTTTTGGTCGGGCTCAGGCGTCACCACCTCATGGCAACCTGCAGTGGGAGCACGTTTATGTGAGGTGGGAACAGGTTTATGTGAGGGGGGCAGAGATTTACTCCTGCTTATTAGCCAGCCAGTGCACCTGAGCAGTGGTGCTGCTGGGGAAGAAAGCCAGGAACACAAAAGATATAAGAAAGGGTTATTAACACCCTCTCTTTCCACTCTGATAAACTCCTGAGTGTAACCCTGGTTCATATTTTGATATAGAAAAAAAATTTAACGTCAGGGGTTACACCCAAGCGGTGTAGCCAGTATCTGGGGAAGGGACTTTCTCTCCTGCCTTCCTGCTGCCCGTGTCCTGAACCGAGCACCTGCCAGTGCAGGGCAAAGACCCCCCAGGGGAGCAGAGCAGCACTGTGGGCGGCACTGGAGGAACAGGCGAGGAGAGGGCTGCACCCAAAGCATTCGCAATGTGGCAGCACCAGCAGCCCCCCCACCCCTCGGTGGGTGCAGAGAGGTGCTGGGCACATCAAAACGAGGGAAGCGACCTCCCCAGGCAAACGCCCCTGCAAACCCGAACGCAGGAATGCTCGCATCCTGCTGCTGCACTGACTCCCCCAAAAGTGGACGCAGCTACATTGACCCACCCTGGGGAGTGAGGCCCATAACATCGCTGTAGTCGAGATACCTTTTGAAAGTGTGACAAAACCTGCGCTGATTGATGCTTCAGAAAGCAATGGGCTATGGTTCAAATAAAGTAATAGACGACAAATATTCAGGAATTACTGTGCTACTGGTTTCTCCTTCTTCGTCTGTGCATGGTGTCCTGGATTCTGCTGTGACACTTCAGCCACTATCTTTAAAAAAAATCAAAAATATACAAATGTTAGAAAAACTACTTATTATGCCGAAAATTTTGGAAATATTCTATTTTTAGAGAAAAACTAATCTTGAACTTGTCTTTCCAGGGTAGAGTGAAGTTTAAGAGCAGCAGCATTAAAAAAAACCGCACAAGCATCCCAGTTTAGCATCCTGATGTCAGTCTAGGATAACATTTATGACATTAGAATAATGGATTATGACCTTTCTTGGCTTGTCTGACTGACGTTGTTCATATATTACATGGTACTTATCACCTTGGTCCTTCCGTAATAATAATCACTTCAATTTTCTAGGCCGTGTCATCAAAACATGTACTCATAAGTGGCTGATCTCATCTCTCAGAGAGTGGTACCAGAAGCTCCTTTTGAGCTTTCTGTCACCTAAAATCTAGAGTGAAATTGAAGCTGAATTGCAGAAAAATAGCCAGTATCTAACTTTATCCCACAGGCTGCATAATGGCAACCCTTATGATTTTAAATGATTTACTGAGGCCTGTCAAAATGATGTGCTGTTCTGTGTGGAAGTTATTGGAGTTCAGAAATGTCATTATTCTCCACAAACCTGAGAGATCTTGAGGAAATGCACAATGGCTGGTGTGTTACAATTACTTACCTTGACTTTCCTATTTTTTTACTCCTTAATCTCAGGATAGATGGAATAAAATACATTTTCCTCAATATTTAAGGTAAAATTTGCTGTGCAATTTGTACTTGTTTTCACTATGTCCATTTTCACTGAACATAATGTTGAGATATTCTTTTTAGATTAGTAGTTTCACATGTATCATATATATAAGAGGAAACAAGAAGGTGAGTGTATCCAAAGATTGACCATTTAACAAATGCTAATGGTGTTTTGATGTATAAAGTGACATTCAGAGGACCTGGATTATAACATAAATCTGTCACGAGCTTGCTTGATAACCTTGCTGCTTCCCATTTCGTGCCTCAGCCTCCCGGTCTGTTAAATGGCCATCGTGACTCTTCCCTGATGTGCTATGTGGCCAGCAGTGCAATGCCCAGTGCCCAGGGTTGGTGTCAGTACCGTGAAATGCAGAAACCATTCAGTCTGCAGGTTCAGGTCCAATACTACAAACCAGCGCACACAGTCACAACGTGATCAGTCATCTTTATTCAGACAAAACTGGGAATTATGTCAAACGCTTCTCATCAGTAAAGTAACACGATATTCCTACACACAGACATAGAAACCTGTCTCTGTACACAGCAGATTATCAATACAATAACAACACATGCACAACAGCATGCCGGTCTTTCCAGTAGTACAAGATTTCCTCACGTGTACAGAGGAGAATGAGCTGGACAACGGACACATCCTTCAAATAATAAATTTTAAAAAGAAACATTATATAGTTAAGCAAGCTGAACAATTGAGGAAAAACCCTCCATATGCCTCTAGAAACCAAGCCTTAGCAGGAAGCCACACAGAGATATGATATCCACACTCAAAACATAGATATGCTTCTCCAGACAGGCCTCTTTCCGAGAAGACCCAAGGGTCCCTGGTCCTCGCTGTTTCCCTGTAGCTATACACCAGTGCCCTTCTGGCATGAATCTCTCATTAACAGGATTTCAAGTTCAAGCAAGAACAAGCCTACAGCACAGCAAGACAGTGCTGACATGCTGGTGACTGGATTTATATTGATACCTCTGTTCTTTCCAGTTTCTTTGTCAAGAACAGGATGTACTAACCTTTTTTTATGAACTGGCAAAGTTACACGGTAGCTACATGCAAGGTATTTGGTGGTGGTGTTCTGTTCACTGACATAGCGGCACAGAAAGGCGTCCTGATGCTCATGCTAGTTACCACGTTTTGAACGTGCCTTGAATGTGATAAATGAAAATGGCTCTTCAGCCACAGGACCTGATTTGGCTTTTCACTCTGGGTGTTGGTGCACAGTCATTTTCATCTCTGGGCCTGATGATTAGCTTTGTTCAACTGAGAAGCAAGTAGCTGGATATTTCTCACCATTTCTATGAAAAATATGGGCACATTTTCTTGGGCCATCAAGTGGGACATATGGGAGCTGGATTCCATCTTTCATTAGATCCTGGAAATTTTATCCTCCTGAGGCAATTAATTAGCATGACGTTCTTGGCTGCTAATATTTGCTTTCAGATTTCAATGGCAACAGGGTTGGCAACACAGACTTAGTAAGGATGGTCTAATGGTTTAGGGTGTTAGCCAAGGCCTCCACATAGCTTTCTAGAACCCTTATTTTGTGCAGGATTCCCTTATGTCTGTGGACAAGTCTCTAATAGTTTCTGTCCAAGTTCTCTCTTTGAAAAATAAAGATAACAGCAGTTTCTCACATCACAGGATGGAGACGTTGCAGAATGTGAGCTGCTACTACAATGATGGAGGCCAGGTGGCATCATTACAGTCCTCTGCCTCCCTGTCTCTGAGACAGCAGAGCTTCCCTGCAAAGCACTGCTTTCATTCTCCTACATTTTAAGGAAAAATCCTTAAAATCCTATATTAGAAAGTTGTCAGCTGAACATCCCTCTATTTGTTTCCTTTCAGTTTGCCTAACATCTTCAGGCTGTACACATCTTTATCTGTAGAAAGGACACCTGTGGAAAAGGGCATATTCCTCTATTTAAGTAAGTCATTTGATCGGCGCTCATATGTGAGGTACATGTCCCTCAGCTGGTGTCCTCTGTGTATGATCATTTCCAAACCATTTCCTAAACTGATGTGAGGAACAGCAAAGAATACACACTTTTAACCTCTAAATGTAATCCGGTGGTACAAATGAGAGCATTTGCATTACGTTTATTACCTCAATTATATTTATAATGTTATATAATCATATATAACAATTCCTGGAAATAACGTTAATTATGCCTACAGAAAATGTCATGCCTCTTTCTGAGGGAACCACAAGCAAAATGGAGAAGATTTAGACAGTACAATGCTACAATGAATAACATCTGTCAGGGGAAGGAACACGAGCCACTCTTCGGTATCCACTAAGTAGTTAATACTATTGCAAATCAGTAGTTGTGCATGTAGCAGCTCGCTTAAGTGGTCATTATACCACGCGATTTGAACTCACAAAAGGCATATTACAAAGCTCTTTGAAACAGATGTGCTCCTACCCACCATTTAAAACAAAATTAGTCCACGGTGTTAATTTAGGTAACCTTTGCAGTCACTAATATACAATCACCCATGCCTGTGATTTAACATGTCTGAAAGGAATTCGGTAGAAGAAGAAAATGAAAATATCACTAAACGGCAGTTAAGATAGGAACAGTTTGGATGTTCCTTCCAGATAGCTTGTTCTTATTTAAATGAGATGAGAAAACACAAAACACATTAAATGTAGGACAGTCTGTTTTAACTTGATGTGGCTAGCATTTATAGCATAAGCACTCTGGGCTTGAACCTGACAGGTATGCTCTCGTACCCACCAGACAAATACTTTCCAAGTCTCCATTAATTAAAGCAAAAACAATACAAGGATAGCTGAACAGTAAAGAGAGAATTAATCGACATATTCATCCTGTGCTTCAGTATATTTTGTACTACCACCCTTATTAACTCATGACTTCTTAATGTAGCTTTTTTTCAAACTCTTATTCCTCCCCCATTGCTTCAAACGTAGAGATCCATCCCTGAACCAGCATTAAATCTCCAGCTCTCTGACTTTCACAATGTGTCTTTTACAGACCACTAGGAAAGGTTTTGCAGAACACTGTTTGAAAGACATTTATTGTACTACTAATAAGAGAGGCTTAAATATCACTAAAATTTTCACTCATACTTGAAAATGCCGTGAGATTCAGAGTTAAGGCTTTGCCTTGCATCTTCAGTTTGCACAGCTGTACTTCGGTGCTGCCAAAGGTGCACTAAGATCGCAGGCCGCCCGCAGCAGCTGCAGCGTGCGGGCACTTTGGGCTACTCGAGGTTTTTGCTCAAACTCCCTTTGGCTTTCTTGGGAGTTTGGTCACCATTAAGGCACGGAGTGAGAAGTTTAAGCTCTGAATTACCCTGATGGTTTCACTTCAGTCTCTCATGTATTGTTGGCTCTGACATTATAGCAGCTCTAAGGTAAACTGTTTAGATTAAATCTCAAAATTGCACTTTCTTTTAATTGCTGTCAGCTGACAGCAATTAAAAGATAAAAACATAAAATGCCTGAGTTTCAAGCAAAGTATTTTAAAAATTGGGCAAAAAATACACCTTAATACTTAAGACTGTTCTTTTAAATCTCTGATATGAAAACACTCAGTGAGTAGGTATCATTTTTATAATGCAACCAAAGATTTTCAGTTCATGCATGACTGGCACAATAGACTTTTAAGATCTATTATGTGAAGGAAAGTTAACATTTGAAAATTAATATCCAAAGAGGCTGCATAAGAAAGACCCTTATGACTGAAAATTGAAAGGCATTGATCTACATTATTGACTGGCAGTTGTAAACCCTGCATTTTTAGAAAATCTGCTTCCTAATTTTTAATGCAAAAATCTTCAAAACCATTGGTTCTCTTCTTCAGATTTTTAGTAAGTGTATTTAACTAGATATGGGAGAAACATTGATTAGTTGTTGACTATTGAACTAAGCAATACCAGCAGGAGAAAAAAAGGCTTAAAAATTACAGTGAGGTTGCTTACAGAGCCGATAGCCAGCCTAGAGGGAGCTGCTATCATGATGAATGTCCATGCATGATGTAACCCTCTGTTTTGGTGATGGTGGTTTAGTAACTTCCAGTGCAGGAGCTGCTATCATGATGAATGTCCATGCATGATGTAACCCTCTGTTTTGGTGATGGTGGTTTAGTAACTTCCACTGCAGGTTGGTATTACATTTTTAATTGATTTCTAGCAGCATAATCTGTATCCTTCACTGAGACATGTCCATTTCACGAGGTTACTGGCTTTCAACATATCTTGTTAGATGTTATAAAGAGACTTTTTTTCCCTCACAGTGATGTGTATTGATATTACATTAGTTCATCAAGGTAACAAATCATGCTCCATCACACTACATTTCACATTTGCTGTATCATGACAAGAGGCTTATAATATTGTCTCTGGGGCACATAGAGTGCCTGGTACCCATCTCTTGGATAAATAATTTAAGAAATTGTTGGGAAATCATACCTAATTAGTAGGATCTGCACCCAACAAGTGCCCTTTGATTTAAATTGTATTTGTATTTTGATAGGTATTGATTTTATGAGTAAGAGCAATGAATAATACATTTTGCATTTCTCCACTGTTCACAGCAATAACCTGATAGAAATAAGGGAGGAACACTTTTGTGATGGAAGCTGGCTCTTGGGGGACCAGAATGCCTTTCCCTAGAAAACCCACGGGGAAATTAAAGACACTCCTAAACTGCGTGGAGTGGTCTGATCCCTTTTTCTTCCATCGATTTGCTGTATCATCCTGGACAAATCACTCAGCTTCTCAAGCTCTCTTTTTCCATCTGCAAAATGGAAACAAAATGGTTTCTCATGAGCCTGCAAATGGCTGAGAGACATGGGAAGAAAAGGAATAGATACATCTAAGTGGTTATCATAGTCATGCCTGGCCTTACCACATGGACAACAAGCAGGGCGCAAGAAAGAGGGATAGGAAGGGAGCCAGCAAATGAGTCTTTCCATGGATATGGGGGAGCCTTCTTGTTGCAGGCACTGGGAGCCGCAGTGAAACGGGCCACTCTCAGAGCAGCAAGGCAGAGGTGGGCACTCACACAGCATGCCAGGACACCGGCCTGCCAGGCTGCCTCTTGTCCCTGCAGCCAGGATTAACGCTCTGGTTATTTTGGCTATTCACTTCCATGAGTTAATTCATAAGACACACGATGCATGTGTTTTTCTAGGTTGGATGTTAATCATTGAGTCAGAACAGTGAACAAGGTGTAGGCTGTAGCACGCACATCCTCCATGTAACACATGTAGGCTGGTATCTGCCCGGAGAAAACAGCTGCTCTGCAAGCACATATATGGACTGGCTTGTGAGAGTGGTCAGGGAAGAGGAACAGAAACAAAAACATCTGAGATTAACAGCAAATCAGAATTTGTATGTATCTGTATACACACTGTTTTCCAGCACCCCATCAGCTGCAACAAATGCAAACTCTATAAGATAACCATAATTAAACAAACATTTTTTTTTACCCAGTATGCCACGTCTGATTAGAAAGGAAAACTGTAGGCTTAACTGCGCTACACAATAAACCATAACATCAAAGCAATCATGAAAGTGGCCCCTTGGCTGCTGGCAAACACTAGAGTCATAAGAAAAGAGACAATGAAAATACAGCAAGTAGAAATAGCATTTTTCCCGTAATATAAACACTACAAACATCCTTTTAATACAAACAGAATCAACAAAAATGACAGCTTTAAATTTGCCGAGTATCATGGGAGGACTGTAAAATACATCCTCCCAAATCAAGCCGAAAGAAGAGAAGGAGCCAAGACGCTCTGCCTGGAACAAAGACATTCCTTTTCACGTGTCACAGAGAGTCAGCAGGCTTAATTTCACATTTTATCACCTCTGTCTCACTCTAGCTTCAGCAAGATGCATTGAAATATTGACTAGTGCCTGCTTATATAGTTGCAGTCCGCTGCATTAGAATCACTTTATAGTCCTCAAAAATAGAAGTTACATCTAAGATTTAATTATTATTTAAATATGCACCTTAAAAAAAAAAAACCCAGAGTAGACAATTGGGAGTCGGGACCTTACAACTCTCTGGTGGAGGGATTGCTGTCACATCAACAAGCAGATGATTCGCATGCGTTTGAGTCCTCAGTCTCTCACAGGGAAAGATTTAAATAATGTATGGCGAGTTTCTTTGTGATGCATTTCCTTTTTTTGGTTAGTATTTTCCATTCTTTCAGAAGTATTACCTGTATGTTAAGGCCCATATTCATATAATCATGAATGACACGCAACTTCTGTCTCGCCTTTCTAGTTCCAGGCAGATTTAGAGAAATCGAGGCCTGGCAACACACAGCTGAGGTGCACGAGAACACACAGCTGAATGCATAAGAATGGGTCTGCTTGAACATTTTCTTTTTTCCATCCCCCTCATTAAAGTTTCATCTGAAGGATTTTTGTGGGAGCCTTAGCCAGTCGAACAGCTCTAGTCACTCCTGGGCTCCCACACAGCAGTGCCAGAGTGGCACAGAGGGGAATATGTATGAGATAGACACCGTCTTTCTTCTTGTGCCTGCTGTATCCTTCCAGATGTAATAATTCACTGTCTCTAGTATCTTTTCACAAAGGACAAGAAATATTAATTATCCTGAAGTATTTTTAAAAGGATGAATAGTGGAAAGTTTGTACTTATTTCACAAGATATTTTGCTTTCCAAGTAAAATGCAAAGTGATTGTAATGAATTTTGTTTAAGGAAATGCCAGATACCTCCTGGGTAATCCATCAAGCAAAGTCAGATTCCCAGTGAAGTCAATGTGAAAACCATATATACTTTTATGAATGCTGAAGTGGTCCGTGAATCTCAAATACTATTGCACCCTACATTTTATAAATCTTTTATGTGTTTTTCTTCAATAAATACATATATTTTGCTTTTTGAATTTCTGGGCTCCTTTTCAAGCTGCACATTTTTTTTTTAATCTTAATAGAAAAGTAGCAACATAAAACTGAAAATAAATGCTTTTAACAAATAGGAAAAGTCTATATTTTACCAAGGAAAGTGTGGTTTAAAGTAAAACACAGACTCCCGCGACATCCAAATCCCGCGTATTTTCTGCAGAGCATGCCACAGCTATTGACATGCTGTTGGTTTTATATGTCCCAGGATGCATGAATTATTACTATCGTTCGACATTTTATATTCCTAGTTCCATAGCCTATAGCAACACTTACCATTAGCTGTTGCAGACTATAGCAGACCTCTGGCAATGCCTCTTATTGACAAAGCACTGTTCAATGCTTGCCTGCTCGGTAATGCAAAGACATCCCAATTCTCTGAGGCAGAAAACCCACAAGTTACTGTGCTGGTGATTTCTAGTCCTCTTAGAAGCCCCAGGCACCAAACACTGATTGCAGATGCCTTCTCCCACATCAGGGGGCAAAGCAGGAGTTGTCTTTTGAGTTTCAGGTACCACAAAACAAAATCCACTGCACAAGAAAAGCAGAGAGCAAGACTGGCCAGATGCTCCTGTTGAGCATCAGTAACATGCAAGCTGGTTATAACAGAGGGCCCAGCCAGAGTGAACAGCACCAAGATCCCGGCAGCACGAAGGTACGCCAAGGGGGCCTGTGTTTATGGGTCTGCAGGAGAATGAGCTAGCTGAATTCTCACTCGGGTCAAATTCCCTGCAGACAGTAAGAACAGCGGCTTATTTAAGTAACAAGACGGCACAGCGGCAGCGCACGCCAGCTAACCGCGGAGGGACCTGCCCCGCTCCGGCTCCTCCGCAAGCCGAGCGTGCGCTCCCGAACCCGGGGGTGGCCTTCCTGCAGCACGGCACGCGCCCTCCCGAGCTCCACCACCAGTGGCCTGGCCCCTTGGGGGCTGCTTCGCCGCCCGCTCCCCTCCCCAAGCCCCTTCCCCTGCACTAGCGGGGCCCCCGCGCAGCCCTCCGCCGGGATGGGGACGAAGCAGGGCGAAGCAGGGGGCTGGAGCGCTCGACCCCTTCACACAAAAGCAGCTTTATTTCACATATTTCTTAGAAACCTCCTAACACTACTTGCAGATAATGCTGCTGTCAATGGGGCTCGTTAGCAGCATTCTTCTCTTGATTTGTTACATCTTTATTTTGCAGCTTTTTTTCTCTCCTTTCTAATTAATTTGCTCATTGGTATCAGTCCAGCTGCAGAGCCAGGCACATCCGAAGCAAATCTGGGGAAGGGGGGGGGTCAGGCCCCACTGCAGGAGCCCAGCCGCACACAGCTCCCAGGCTTCCCTCCAGCTGTAACGGCTGGAGCTGCCACCACACACTCGCAAACCTCCTATACGCACATACGGGTGTGCGTAGGCATGCAGGCTGATGGCTTTAAATTTCCAGTAAAAACAATAGGATGCACCTCACATGCCTTTGCAAGCAGATCACAACTTCTGTGGAGAGCTTATCAGCTGAAACAGGAATTTTACAACTCTCTAAATCCCTGCTTTTGAATCTTTCAGTGGTTTATGCAATTTGGGAAGAGTCTAATTCTGTCTTAAGATGAGTGCAATTACTGAGCAAGAAGGGCTAAGTCCCATAATATTTTTCTGTGAATCCTCATGTGAAGAAATAAAAATACATTCCACTCTTGAAAATCCCGTATGTAATGTTTTTAATAAAAAAATGCCTTTAAATAAAATACTTTATATAACTTCACTTAATGATTCATTTGTAATTCTGAAGATTAAAAAAAATGGTTATTGATCATGAGACAGTAAATATTTTTAAGGAGCTGTTATTTTCAATACTGGTATATAAAAGCAATCCAAGCTACTGAAATCCTGCATACAGGCACATCACAAAAGCCAGACTATACATACATCTCTCCAATCAACAGATACAGATGTAGACAGGTCTAAGGTCTTTCAGTCATAAGTTATTTGGACATATTAAAGATCTCTGGAAATAGGAGGACATAAGTGAGCACCTTAATAGATCATGCAGTAAAAGAGACCTTGAAAGACACTGGTGTGGGTCCCAGCTATGGGATGGCAGGTTCAAAATGTGTGAAAGCATCAGGTCTGCTTGAGGGCTGTTCAAGTGGTGCTATAAACCAAAGTCAAAAAAGTGTTTTATAGATGTGCTGCTAAAATTCACCTCTTGTTTGAAAGTGTAGTACTTCAGCCTATAGATGAAAATAGGAGAGAGAAACATTCCTGCTCTGCCCTCAGCCAACTGGTCTTCCTCTCCTTGTCTCCATCCCTTTCTGCTCAACTCCTTCATTTCTCAGAGCTCTCAAAGCTTCCCATTATTTCAGTCTTTAAATCAATTTGTGTTAAACTATCACTATTGTAGATGACACTCTTTCCGTCTTCCTACGGTTCAGTAGGAAGCAGACTTAGTGGTGCCACCCTAACTAATGAAGGTTTATTTAAGAGTGGCTCAAATCCATTAAAAACTAGTGGCTTAATCCTGCAGTCTTGTACTCAAGCCAACAACTCCTACCCTAGATTGATCACTCTGGTGTCTGCCTAATAAAGTGCTGTTGGCAGACCTGCCTTCCCCATCTCGGACATCTTTACATATATTAGGTGCATTATTATTACTGCACCAAGCTGCCTTCTGGCCTTGTTACACATTAAAGCTGCAGGACTCGCTTAGGACTCTGCACTACACTTCTGACACTTGTGAATAACTCACTTCTGTCACACACACACGTTGTTACCCGCATTCAGACTCACAGAGCAGCTTAGAAGCTCAACTATTTTTAACAGCCCAGAATCTACTATTGCATCATTGCTCTTTACAGCCTTCCTGGAAAATTCTTTATATTCTCTAGTTTGCACTAACAGATGCATCTAGAATGTCAACTCTCCCACAGTGCATCCAATATGTTATTCCTGCCCAGAGAGGAAAAAAAAAAAAAGTGTGGCCTCCTGTTTAACAAAACATTGATTTTAAAATTGCTTTGATGACTTGAAAAGTAATGCACAAATAGGGATCAACGAGTTCCTCAGGCCTCTTCTCTTTGCATGAGGGCAGCTGATGCTCCAGATTAGAGTATATTGGCCTCTCCAAAATACATGCTAAAGACTTACAGAACATGTGCTCTTAACTCCTGTCCAGTTCAGATCCAAGACACACAAAGTCTGGAAATGCTGAGTCAAGCTCCTTCAAATCTCATCTTCAACCTTAATTTAAATCATGCTTAATCTCTACTGACTAAATTTTGCTTTTACTTTTGGTAGAAGGGTAAAAACTCTTTGGGTTACTCTTTCACAAGGATACCACAAATTTAGTCTCTTTGTAAGTTCATTTAGGCTTCAGCTTTTTATAAGTTTGCAAGTAGCAATACAGGAACATTTTTTCATCATTTCTATCTGTGGTTGTAAGAGGGTACAAGGAGAGTAAAGATATTCTATAAACACCTTAATCTTTGGGCTTTGATAAGAATGTATTGATTTTAGTAGCCTGTATATCACAATCTTTGTGTGAAAGCCCTGAATATATTTTAAATGCTTAGGAAAAAAGTAGTTACTGTGATTTAGAGGAGCTTTTATTTTAAGATTATCAAGATACATCAGATCTCTCTCCTCTAAATGGAAAGCTAAGGGGGAAGGGAGAGGGAAAAAAAAGGGACCTACAGCCCAGTATGTGGTCACACAGAACATTACTTCATCTTTTGTGATGTTTTGTAAACTAAAAGCCTGCTGAGATTTAACCGGGAACTGCTGCTTACTCATGTTCCTTGCATATCTCTGGCCAGGTGGATGTAGATGAACATCAGATACAGTCATGCAAAAATCCACTGCCTCACAGGGCCAGCCTGAGGGTATCCCTACCAGGGACAAAATAACTGTGCAAATCTTTCTCCCTTTTAACTTGGATAGGGAGAAAAAAAAAAAAAAAAAAAAGGTGTTGAAGACTGGGGGGGAGGCGCATTCAAAGCAAGCTCCAAATCACATTGCACTCCTGCCTACAGAGTAGGCTGAAAGACTATTACCACGAACTAATTACTGAGCTTACTCATATTTATTCATTATTCTTCCTTTCATTTTCGTTTCTCTGCTCCTTCCCCTCCCCCCCCCCCCATCTTCATTTTCTTAACTATTTGGTTCCATCTTTCTCCTGTTTCTTCCCTGGATCTGTTATTTCCTCTCACTTCCTTCCAAGCCTTTCCTCTTCACCTTTGCACAGGTGCCCTATCCCTCCTCTCTCCTTCCCCCATCAGGCAAAGGGTGGGCAGTGCTGTGATCTAGCACAGATTTCTCACTTAGGATAAAGAGATAACATGTATTTTGTTTGAAAAAAAAAGTGCCATGACACAGAACCTTTAGCAGCCTGATTCAAACTACTCCCAAAACAAGTGAGAAAGGAAGCAAACTAAAAACTGCCTCTCAGAACTCAGGAGTGCCCTTCCACAAGTGCAGAAATGCACAGCTTGGCCAGTTCTAGAAGCTTGTGGAGTATTGGAAACATTTCAATAGTGATGATTCCTGGAGAATTCTGAAAAAATAGCCACAACTAACTTAGCAAGCTCTTCATCACATGGATTTTACCGTTACTCAGTCCCTTCTCTTTACAAACCATTCAAACAGTGAAAATAAAGACCTCTATTTACTAAAGCACATCTTTCTGAACATTTTGTAATGCAATAAACTTTTTAATTTCACTAACAAGCTGGCAATAAGAGCTAGCAAGGGCTCTCATAACAGCTCTCACAAAACCGTTAAATGCACTCTAACCATCCACACTAACATCTTTAATACCAGATAGTATTTTAAATCTCAGATTCAATACAAGCAGAAAGGTTGCAAATACAATGAAGTCCAGATAACAGCACTTAGAAGCACGAAGTTACAGTGCACTGACAGGTTTTCACATGCTGCTTTAAAGTGTAGAAGCTGGTGCTCTTTGTCCCCCAGACCCTTCGTGTCAGAAGCAGTATGATGCTGATAAACCTAAATTTGAGATTCATAGGAAGGGCTGCAAAATATGGATGGAATTAAGTGTATTTTGCAACTGTTCCTGCACCAAGTTAGTATGCTGAAGCACAGGGAAATGTCTTTGGTCTTTACTGAGCATCAGAATTTGAAGTAACTTCATTTCACTGCTTGATAATGCAATCTCTGATAACTGCAGTTTTGGCTAGATTTGAAGGGAACCAGATTCTCACATCTTGCTGATGCAAATCTGGAGCAGCAGCACTGAACTGAGTAGAACTGCATGAAGAGTTTCATCCAGAAGAGATGGCGCAGCCATGCAGTGCTTACTTCTAATTCACTCAAAGAGCAGATCTTTTTATGACACTATTACTGTAAGTATTTATGAGTATTCATGTAAACTAGCAGCATGGTTTTAAAAATCTGGCAATGCCCACATTTCACAGCATTCAAATCCACTACAGAATTCAGGTTTGGGGTTAGGTCTTTTTTAGGATCTATATAATCTCAGAAAACACTTTCTCAGAGCTGCCAGTCACTTTCCAGAATCATTACTAAAACATTAGGGAGTTTCACATACAGTGTACAACAATCTGTTTTGATCTAAAAACTAGACTTTGCTGTCAAACAGTTTTTCCAGTTCTTGTTTCATGTAACTTAGTAGGACTATTCAGATGTTTGAGGCTTCAATGCTGCCTGTAAACAGTGCTGGGCACAGAGCATGGTGCAGTCTGGCTCCTCCAACTTTTCACTAAAGGACTGAGTTACATGAGATGGGACTGAACTGTATTGATTTATTTCCTGTGATAAAAAGCTTTTGTTTTCTGAATATTAAGCTTAAATAATTGTATTGATATATCCACTGAAAATAGTAATTAGGTTTCCAGAGCTTTAGAGTAGCTTTTTTTAAAAAAGCCATTTGGAAACGCATCAATAGAAATGCTCAGAGATGCAGGAGAAGAGATCTCAGTTGCAGTTCCTTTAACTGAGTGCCTCCTCTTTTGCTTTTCGGTGACTTTCTGCTCTCAAACTTCGGGGGGGGGGGGGGAATATACAGCACCTTTATTAGTGAAAACATTTGTCCCCCAAAAGATTTCACCAGCTTCCTCAGCTCCCTTCCATTAAACCCCAACGTGCTTTATGCACATGCAAGAGAAGGCTGAGAGCAGGAGCACGCAGGCGCCGTCGAGACGGGCCCCTCCGCCGGGGCTGCGCAGCCCCCAGCAAGCCCAGCCCTCTCCCCAGCCCCGGGCCCCGTTCCGGCAGGGCATCGGCACCCGGCCCCCTCCCCTCCGCGCAGGCAGGGCCGGCCGGCCGCGGCGGGGTCTCCCCCACGCAGAGCGCCGCGGGAAGGCAACGCAGCCCTCCTGCGAGCGCCGCGCTCGGAGGTCAGGGAAGGGCAGAACAGGGCACACGCGGGCACTGCTATCGCGCCCAGCGTCCGGCTTCGGCAGCCCGCGACGCCTGGCCGCCAGGCCTCCCCGGCCCGAGCACACCCCACCCGGCCCCGCGGTTACGGCAGGGCAGAAAGCGCACGGGGCCCTCGGAGTAACCCCTTGAATTCGAGGGGCAGCTCGCGGCCAAGCACCGCGCGTGCCCAGCGTTCAGCAGCACGTACAGGGCTGCCGTCCCGTCAAGACCCTTCCCTTCCAAGCGGGAGAGCTGTTTTAACTCTTCTCCTTCCCCTTTATATAAATATTAATTGTAAAGGGAGGATAACAACAGGATTGTAAAGTTGCAGCTTGAATCCCAGGAAGTCTAGCTAAGGAAACGAGAAAATGTTTCCTAGCACCACTCAACTTCTCCACTCTGTTGTGCAGTCACTATTGCCTAACCTGCAGGGAGCTGACGATGTATTTCATGCTGCCAGTTCAATTTAGCAACCACCTCCATCAAAATGCTGCACACATGTGCACCTGCACATATTACACACACTTTCTGTGAAAGCAGTTAATTCTCCAAAACAAACTCTAATTTGCATAACAGGAATGGGGTACCTGCTTGCTTGAAAAAGTTTCCTGTCCTTTATCAAACACGGACTAATTTGGGGCATCCAGATAACGTACTGGTTTTCAGTCAGCTCTTGCATTTTCATTTCAACGGTATTTGAGCCCTGACGCTGGAAGGACGCGCAGTTATGCTCTGACCAAGGGGCACGTGAAGAGCAGGAGCCGTGGCGCCGGGGGCCTGCGCTGCACAGCAGTGCCCCATGGAGGCCAGCTCACGGTCCTTGCATGGGCACGGCTCCCACTGCAGCAACTGGGGTTTTCTCACAAAACACTGCCTGATTAGGCTTGCTGTTTGATGACAGACTTCACTGTATGAACAGCATTTTGATTTTCCATTTTAAAAAAGGAGGAAAAATGGCTTTACTACCAATCTTCCCAAAAGCTGTCCTTAAGAAATAATAGTAAATCAAATAAATCAGCATGTTCTGGTGTTTTGTGAAAGAGTGCGATGCAAGTAATGGATTCAGGAGATCCCTCTCCTGGTATTTCAGATTGGATGAGTGCCTTTACAGTCTAATACTTGTGTTAGACATTTAAAATCCTTATGAAACACTAGGATCCAGGCTCTGATCAGTCTGGCCTTCAGAGCTTTTATAGGCAAGATGTCACTTCATTTTACACTCACATAACATCAGGAACTTCATTAATTCCCCTGCATTTACATTAGCTTAAAAGAAAAAGCTGAAACTTTTGTGCCTGTATGTTGTTTTGGCTTTTCCTCCACCTGCAGTATTAGCACAGGGAACATGTTACACAAGCCTGTACTTGTTTTTCTGAGCACAAAGCAAATGTGCAGGAGCCAGGAGCAAGGACCTGACTTGAAGCGTGTACTGAATCTGCTGCTGGATATAGGAAATGGAAGAGGCTGTTCTCTTTTACCCTGCAGAGACTGATTGTAAATATCTAGAGAAAATGCAATTTGGTAGCAATTAAAAAAGCTTTTTCATCATTATTGTCATTTCCTGAATCATCACTATGGCTTTCATGGCTTGAAAAGAGCTTCTACCTACAGTAGAGGCAGTTTTGCCCTGTGTTATCGTATGCAGCAAGCCCCGAGCACTGGGGCACAGCTGAGCCACTGTGCCCCACAGGCTCCAGCCCTGCATGCCCAGCCTGCTGCTTCCCCGAAGGGCTGCACCTAGATGATTCGCTAGTTCCCACTGGCATGGATGTTCATCCAACTAAAAACACCTCAGAACCAGCAATGATAGTGCACACTGGCATGTTTAAGATTATTGTTCAAAACTGGAAAGTTTAAAAACCTTCCTACAACCAATGGCTACCCAGTAGCTCTTTGTATACTTATCCAGCATCCACCACTACCACTCCCTAGGTAAATCTTGGTTTTGCATGCATCCATCCATCCTTCACACAAGTGGGAGCCAGTAGAGGTAACTTAGACCCACCAACAGCTCCTCTTGCCTTGTGCTATCTTTTGCCTCTCATGCTCCCTTCTAGGGGAGGGAACAAAACCTGCTGTGGGAGTTGCGCTCAGCTGAGAGAGGCCAGGCAAAGGCTAGGCACTTCTCTGGCCACTGCCACTGCTCAGCCCATGGCAAGGCCCCACATCCACAAGAGGCCCAAGAGCCAGGTGGGGGAGGACCCCTGCAGGGCTGCTGAGCCTCTTTCTGCACAAAGAGGCAAGAAAGGGTGGGCAAATGCCAGAAGTGCCCAGAGGCAGCAGTGGTAAATGAAGGCTAAGGAATTTCCCTCTAGGGGAGAGGAATTTAAACACACTGGCTCTGTATCCCAACACCTGCTCTGGTAGCCCATGCTCTGCTTCCCTAGAGCACATGGATAACAGCATGCTGCTCAGACTGACAGCCCATACATTTCCATCCACAGTCAGAATTCCGCCCTTTCCATGAAAATCTGGAGCTATTGCATCATGGCTCCTTCCCTCCCCCAACTGCGCTATTTTCCAATAATTAAAGCACTGTTCTGCAGGCCTGGATTTGGATGTCAGGGTCCTTAAGCTATAGGCCAACCCTGCAAGCCAAATGTGTGGCTGAAGCCCTCTTTCCCCACTAAGAGAGGAACAATTCCCACCCCTGCCTGTTCTCTAACAGCCTTTCCCTCCAGGTGAATGACTCACCATGCTCCACTACAATTAACTGCAACCCTTGGCACTCAGTAGTAATTTGTTTTCAATTACCTCCTTCTAACAAATCTGAATGGTTACCCCCCTTTTCTCCACCTCTTTCTGATGCCGACCATGTATCAAACTTTGCACAACATCAGCTATGCACGCCACAAAGCTCCAAAGAAAACACTTGCCTCCAGCAGAGGCCAAGGCAGCCCAAATCCCTGTTTGTTTTTGCCTGCTGCAAATCCACAGATGCCAACAAAGATATTTTGCCCAACTGAGAGTCAGTAGGTCCACAAGCACCAGTGCCACCACACCAAGGCACGAACACCCCTGTGGCATCACAGGGACTGAGTGCCATCCACATGAAAACCCACTCCCCTTGCCTGGGGATGGGCCAGCCGCCCTCCCTCGGTTGCGGTGGCACAAACCCGCTGCAGAGGCCAGATGAGGGGCTGCTTTCAGTAGGGCCAAAAAGCAAGCAGGTCCTGGGTGTCAGCTGAACCCAGAGGTGGCTCTTCTGGGGCAGGAGAACAAATAAAGGAAACTGCAACACTCTGGAGCCTAATTGCATTTGTTCTGCAGACTCTGATGTCAAACAAATATGCCATTGCTTTTACTGCTCTGCAGTTGCAATTTAGTATTTTACTGGGAAATTGTCCAGAAAAGGGCTATCACCTAGAAAAGAGCATTATGCCAGCACTGGAAACCAGTGCTATTTCTGAAGAACCCCAAGGGCCCCCTGTCTATTTCTATGCTGCATTGGAAACTGCTGAAAGGCAAAAAGAAACAGAGCTAGCCAATTTGCATTTGTTGTTTGGGGTAGCAATTGCAGCAGCAAGTATAGATGCAGTCCAGGGACCAGCTATCATACTTGAACTGATGTGAATTGGTGCAAGCTCTGGAACTGTGACAATTTACACAAAAGTAGTAAATGATTCAGTGACTGGTGTATTAAAAAAAACAACAACAAAGAACAAAACATCTCTTTCACAAAGCTGGAATATTGAAATAAGTAATAGGAGGAGAGAAGCTGCTCCCTTCCCAAACCTATACAGGTGCTACAGGACCAGTATTTTCCCCAAAGGTGCAAATGACATAAGGCAAACAGGGTTCACTGGGGTGGCAGAGCCCCTTTCCCTGGGAGCAGTTCCACTGCAATCCTTGTTTTCCTCATTCAAGGCCTCATACCCTCTGAAGAACCCACTTCCAGGCTCTAGGCAGCACTTTAATCATTAACTGTCCCTTTGCTAGGGTCTACAAGTAAGCATATGAGTTATTCTACCTTTATAGCACCTGAGGAAAGGAAAAAGAAAAGTGAGAGGTTCTGAATTCCTCCTACACACTCTGTCCCTGCTTCAGTTTTCCTTCCACTCAAAACAATAAAAAAGCATAATAAAGGCCACCCAAACCATTCCTCATTTACTACACCTCCTGTTGCCCCCTCCCCAAAAGGAATATACGTTACCTGAGCCACAGCCCGCTGACTCCTGAGCAAAGCCCAGCCCCACCAGCCACAACAACATTTCCAGCAGCACTGCTCCAGACCCCCAGAGGGACAGAAGAGCTACTGGCTGCTCCAAGCCTTATAAAGCTCGCAGCACCCTCGGCTCCGCCGGCAGCTGGGCTCAGCACAGCTGATTTCACTGCAGGGGCAGGCAGTTCCTCACCCAGCTTGAGTCAGCTTAACTGAGAAAACCTGGACGCTGACGTGGGAGCTGGTTGTGCTCAGACAAGCTCCTGCTGCTGTGCCACCCTCAATGTGGTCCCGGTCCCGGTCCCTGTCCCAGGCCTGACGCTGAGCTGGTGCCACTGGGCTCGCTGTGTGGCAGAGCTTCACGCTAGCTGCACAGCCCACCCTGACTTTATTCTTTGCACTCTCTGTCATCTCTAGATAAATTTCTTGCAGACATGTGAGCCAGATGCATATTATTTTTGTGTTTTATAATAAACACCATGCTTTTATCCTCCCTTTCTCTCTCTCTCCCTCCCAGCTGGGATTTCTGAAATTCACACAGGTTCAATATTTTCTTAAGACATATTGGTCAGAATAAGCTATGTTTGAATCATCATTTAGAGAAGTGAAGATTTAATTTCATGGTGGAATTAAGGCTGACATTTCCTTTTTATTTACACTACACTAAGGGTTAATAAGGTTACTATAACCTTAATCTTTGATAGCTCAACAATGGAGTACTCCAGGATTACTGCAAAAGCTGGATTTTAACTCTTTTAATCCCATTATTGTTGATAACCTTATCAACACTGTGCCCCATCCTAGAAGTGAAGCAGGGGAATCTTAGACCTGTACAATTCATTTCCATGGAGCAACATTTACAGCTGCAGCAGAAGAGCTGGAGCCAGCCGCTCGGCTGACGCCTGCAGCGAGGTTCACTGTTTGCGGGAGGGCTGCAAGGCTGCTTTCAAGCTCCTTGTCAGAGATCTTTGCCAAGAAAAACATTGGTCCAGTGGCATATGTTGGCGGAGTGATGCAAGGTTGCTCTAATTCCCTTATTTTGTTTTTCCCTCCTCCCATGCGGCAACTACTCCAAGAATCAGACCGCTAGTCTGGCAAGTTGAGATCCAGAAACTTGCTGCTAATTACCGTGTTTACAATTCCCAACCTGTTTGTTGGTGCCAACAGTCAAACTGCAGCCTCTCGAGTGCACCAGAAGACGCTCGCTGGCAGGAGGTTGCTAAGGTTCCAGGCTGGCTACATTAATTACTGTTAACTTAATTTTTATGTATTGAGAAGAAGCTTTAATTAGCTATTTCATGGATTAAAATGATCCTTGTATTTGTTTAAAGAAATAACAGCCTGACTTGTAGGTTGCTTAAAACCACTATATGTACATTATTTGGAAATGCAAATGGTGGTAAATTTATAGGTGATCTGACAAATAAAATAGGTAGAGGTTTAATAAAAATCACACCAGGAAATGAAAAGTTATGTCTTCCCTTTGAAATAAAATAAGCAGCTCTAACAAGGCAGTCTGGTAATTTTTTATCGCTTTTCACCCAACATTGACTAGGCAGAATAAACCACATTCTCCCAATATACCACTGAATCAAACTGTTTAGGCTTCAGGTCATTTACCTTTGTTTTGCCAGATGCTTTTGGAAAAAAAACAGTGTTTATTTTATGAAATCAATGAAAGAGAGTCCAAAACCAAATTACTGCAGGCCAGCACCCCCACAGCAACGGTCCCGTTTGCACCCTGCGGGTCCCAGTCTGATTCCTGAAGGCCAAGCTGGTTCAATCAGGATGGGCTCGAGCAAAGCAGGTGCTTCAGCCACACCAAAGCCGAGGGAGCTCGACAAGCTCAGAGAGGCTCACCCCAAAAGCCCTGCTGGGCAGGGAGGGTCCAGGACCCCCCACGGGGCTCGGCAGAGCTGACATGGAAAATCGCCCGGGGATTGCTGCCCGGGGAAGGGGCCCTGCTAATTCAGCAGTGCTTGCTGAGCCGGCCGCGTGGTGGCCGGGTTTCCCACCGCCATCGCACCCGCAGGATCCCTGATGATGGGGACGCCCTAACGCGTCCGTCGAGACGGCCACGGCCATGGGAGCAGCACTGCACCGTCTCACTGCAGATGTCATTTTGCTAATGAGCTTTTGGCTCAGCTTGTGGTAATGCTGGTCCTACCTGGCACCCAAAACTCAGGCTAGTTTTAAATGTCTAAGGATAGATTTAGGGGCTTGCTTTTAGGCCTCATTTTCTTAAAGACTTGGCCAAGCTGTACAGTAACAGGCCACAGTGAGACTTTCTTTTCCGTCTCCAGCAGATCCTTCACCAGCTCATGGGGCCCCCAAAGCCCCCGTTAGCTCACCCTGCTGCCAGCATTCCTGAGGCTGCCCCACTGCTGCCGGGACTCCCCCCTTACCGCCCACGCCGACTCCACGGACTGCAGGAAGCTGCTAGTGGAGAAGCAATCCGGGACAACACTCACGTGTAGGAAAATTTGCATGAGACAGGGAAAGTGGATACAAAGAAGGGAGGAGGCCAAAAAGCAGCAGAAATGAAACACGCACTAAAATCACCACGCATTTTCACTTACGATGGGAAGAAGGGAAACAAAATGAACCTGCTCCCAGCAGAGGTAGTCTGCGTTTAGTCTGGCCCTGAAGTAAGAGAGTGGAAACAAGCGTTTAAGAGCAGCTCGTTTGTGCAAAGAGTACCGGATACGCTGAGCTAACTTCCGCAGGGATCGGTACCCCTGCATCTCTGCGAATAGCACAGGAGCGGTTTGACGGCTCTTCGGCGGGAGGGGAGATTCAAGGCCGCGAGCGTGAGCTGCAGCCCGTTCGGGGACGTGCGGGCGGACCTGGGCAGCCACGTCCCCGCGTCGTCGCCGCGTTTCCCGCCCGGCCCAGCTTGCTGGGCTTGATTACTTACATTTTGTACAACTTATAGACACAGTCTAAAGAGAGTCAGCCAATTTCCACTCAATTTATAATTTAGCAAGCAGAAGAGCTTGATTCTTCTAATTTACATAAAACATACATAAAACTGAAAACAAAATAGCTTTAGAGCATATGGGCAAAGTACACAAGAGCCACAGAGGAAAGAACGAGAGAAAAAGGACGCAGAGCAAAATAGTTGTCGAGATGGAGCCTTTCCCGGGGGTTTTTGAGCGCCTGCCTTGGGCCACTCTCCTCCCGGACCCACAGCGCTGGGCGCGGGTCCGAGTGCCGCAGCCGGCAGCAGGCGCCGGCGCCGCGGCCCCGGCCTCCCGCAGCCAGCGTCCGCCTGCCCCGCGCCCGGCTGCCCCGCACACGCGACCTGGCTGCCCCTCACAGCCCGGCTGCCCCACGCGGCTTGGCTGCCCCGCGCCCGGCTGCCCCGCACATGCGGCCCGGCTGCCCCTCACAGCCCGGCTGCCCCGCACACGCGGCCCGGCTGCCCTGCGCCCGGCTGCCCCGCACACGCGGCCCAGCTGCCCCACGCGGCCTGGCTGCCCCGCGCCTGGCTGCCCCGCGCCCGGCTGCCCTGCGCCCAGCTGCCCCGCGCCCAGCTGCCCCGCACACACGGCCCGGCAGCCCCACACGGCCCGGCTGCCCCGCACATGTGGCCCGGCTGCCCCGTGCCCGCGGCCTGGCTGCCCTGCGCCCGGCTGCCCCGCACACGCGGCCCAGCTGCCCCACGCGGCCTGGCTGCCCCGCACATGCGGCCCAGCTGCCCCACGCGGCCCGGCTGCCCACGTGCCCGGCTGCCCCGCGCCCGGCTGCCCCGCACGCGCGGCCCGGCTGCCCCACACGGCCCGGCTGCCCTGCGCCCGCGGCCCGGCTGCCCTGCGCCCGGCTGCCCCACGCACGCGGCCCCGCTGCCCTATGCGGCCCAGCTGCCCCACGCGGCCCAGCTGCCCTGCGCCTGGCTGCCCCGCATGCGCGGCCCAGCTGCCCCACGCGGCCCAGCTGCCCTGCGCCCGGCCGCCCCACGCGGCCCAGCTGCCCCACGCGGCCCGGCTGCCCTGCGCCTGGCTGCCCCGCATGCGCGGCCCAGCTGCCCCATGCGGCCCGGCTGCCCCACGCGCGCGGCCCCGCTGCCGGCGGCGGAGGAGCCGAGGCCGGCGCGGCCGCAGCCGCCTGCCCAGCCGGTGGGCAGGTTGGGGCCTCTGCCCCGGGCAGCACGCCGCGGGCTGCTGTCTGTCCCGCTGCGGCGGTGTGTCGCGCAGGCGGCCTGGCCGCGGGCGACGCCTGCCTGCTCGCCTTTGGGGGCCGGAGAGCGGGATCCCGGAGCCTTCCCTGAAATCTGTGGACATGTCAAACCTCACCCGGGCGAGTATTTTGCGCTCTTAGGCCCTCGTTGCACGGCACACGCTGTTGCAGCTACGTGGCCATGTGAAATGCCCATGGAAATGAAATATGTGCGTGCATGTGCGTGTGCGCACATTTGCATACAAGCACCAAAACCAAACTGAAACAAGACAGTCACACTCTCAGTCTCGTTTGCCTATGCCTCCTTAAATCCCAAGGCCAGGCTGTAGTCTGGGCCACTCTGACACAAATCTCATTTGACTTTATTATAAGCCACTGATTTACATTAATGGGAGGTCTGGCCTCTCATTTAAAAAAGCAAATCTTAGAGGATGGCACAAGGCTCGAGCCTCTCGGCCCTTCAGTCCCGTTGCTGCAGCACATTGATACTCGCAAGTTAAATTTGATCGTGACCTCCGGAGCGCAAGGCAAGCTATCGATATTTCAGAAAGCCATTCCTCACACTTCTGAGCAGCAAACGGCCCATCACTAAGAAGGCCAAACCCTTGTCAGCATGAGCTGGCTTCTATGAAATGAAATACTGACCTTACTCCTCGCTCTAGAGATAATCTCAGAAGAGAGATTTTATTAGAGAAAGCAGAGCTATTATTTGGAGCCTCCCTACAGGGCACATATTTAAGTTTTGCATCCAGTAAATGTGGAATATTCTAAATACAACGGCACTCAATAAAAATTAAAATATAAAAGCTCCAGCCAAATGTTTTGTGCGGAGATTTTGTTCATTTGTTTTGCTTTCCTTGGCTTTCTCAACACCACTGTTCAGCCTCCTTTCCGTTGCTGGATTTTTCCTCCCTTTGTAGCGGAGAGGCTGCTTGCCTGAGCAGAGCGAGCAGCACTGACTCACTGCAACGCTAGCAAATGGAAGCTAAACAGGTCTATTTTCAGCTCTAATCCGGGGCCGGCACCTTTCCTACATTTCCTGCCATTAGGAATGCATTTACATATGCGTAAAAGAAGAGCCGCTAGCCACGGCGAGCGAGGAAGGGAGAGCAGTTTCGTTTGTGCGTCTCCGAGCCAGGTCTGCAGAGCCCGTTTTCGCGGCGCCGTTTAAGGATGACTGAAGACAAATGGTTTTATGTCCCCACATGTGAGGCCAACATCATGTCACAACGCAGCAAAGGACAATGCGACACGCACAGCCGGGAAAGAAAGGGCTCCTACTGAAACCTCGAAAAGCAGTATTTTATTGTCCTCTGCACACCTCGGCCCCCTGGCAAGCATGCAGGAAGTGGACATCTCTTTCTTAAAGATGAAAAAAATCACCACGTCTTGAACTCAGGCTTGAGAAAGTTTCTATTGCTCTTCTCTGTAGTTGAAGACATTCAGAAAAGCTCAGTGAATTAAAGGAGCCTGACATTTCCAAAGTAAAATAGAACGAGAAGGAAAAGCCCTTCTGTCCTCTCAAGCCTTCCATGGGTATCATAAAAAGGAAAGGGTGAGCCAGACTGTAGAGGAAGAAAATTAGGGGAACAATAACAACATTTCCCCTTTTGTGGCCATTTTTAACAACCATATCATTGCGCCTCTAATAACAGTTGCTCCAACAAAACAACAGCTGAACCATATAATTTTGGATTTCAGAAGAAGAGTTGTTGTCATATTGATGAAGAGGTAATATTGCACTACATTTTCTTGGCATCACTAGGTAGGATATCTCTTAAAGAATAACTGTTAAAAGTTTAGTTTCTAAATGAGGTGAAGCATTAATGCATCAAGCCTCCCTGCTCTTATTATTTGCCACCTGACTTAAAAAATAAAATAAGGCCCCTATAATGTGGTTATTGCAGTGATGCATTTTTATTTGAATTTTCCATCAACTTCTTTTTAGGAGAATGTGAATACTTACAAAGCTATTACCATCAAATAATCTGGAAGAAGCCATATGAAATCTGCATTATCTATGTAAATGTCTTTGTAAGATGCAGTGAGATGTTTCTTTTTTTGGTAACAGGCTGCACAATTAAATACAGCGCAGTTCTCGTTCAGGATTCACTCCTTCTCCAATTAAAGGAGACCAATCTCACAGTGATCACTTTGTCATTGATTTTCAGTGATTTAAAAGACTGGCTTGACCTGTGAACACTAATGAACTTTGTGATATTTTCTTATTCTGGTAAGAGAATTGCTAATATTCCAAGCAAGGTTATGAATCAGCGATTTTTAATATTAAAGAAAATTCAGCTACATTATTTCAACATTTCATGCCTAGTGTATAGTTATGTGAAAGGGGTGTACATTACATAAAATCCAGATAAACTGATACAATATTGTGGTGATAATTGACCTCGAAAGAGATGATTGAGTTTGGCGCATCTGAAATGGATTCACTCTGAGAGAATAACTTGGAAACTTCCACTCGGCTTTCACAGCCCTACCTATTCCTTCCTAACAGTATAAAATATCAGAGCAATACCAGACCCATTTCAGCTCCCTGCACCCAGAGGTCGGGGCAAACGGCCCTCCGGACGGGGCCTCTCCGCCATCGCGGGGTGACTGCTGCCTGCAGCCCCTTGGCCAAGCTAATCTAGCATTTCCCAGTCAAGGGGCTCCTGGCTGGAGATTACTCCCTTACTTTACACCGTCTCTGTCGGTGCAGAGCTAGTGGGTGAACGGAAAGGAAGCGGCTCTCTGGAGGCACTCCTCATTTCTCCCTGCACCACTCCTGGGTCTGGTCGCATGCACCAGGCTGCCTGGGCTCCTTCCTGCAGGAGGGCAAAATCCTGCCCCACTGAAATCCGTGGCAAAACTCCCACGGGTTTCTGCATGAGCAAGATTTCAGAATCAGGGCTATCTTTTTATATGTGTATCTAGGCATGCATGTATTTTTGGATACATGTGCATATCAATTTATATACATGTGTATTACTCCCTCTAGTTACATATTTGGGGCTCTTAATTTTCCCATCGTTGAACCCCTCCGGTCTCTGGGCCCTGCCGCCTCGTTTCCCGCTAGCTGGTTTTTCCCTGGGCACCGTTCTCCCAGCCGCCCAGCTGCCAGACCGCCGCGACGTGGCGGCCCCGCTTGCGGCGCTGGCGGGGCGCTCTGCCGGGCGCCGCGCTGCGGCACGGCTCCCTCCCGCGCCGGCGGCACCGCCGCCGCCGCCGCGCCACCGCTGCGCGCCTGCCTCCGCCACCGCGTCCCGGCCCCGGCGTCCCCTCTGCCCACCAGCCTCAGCCGCCTTCCACCGCCTGCGCCAGCCCTGCATCGGGCTTTAGCTTTTAGGCTTGTTATTATTTTTGGCCTGTCATTTAAATTCTTTTTGAGTCATTGCTATTATTGAGCCAATGTTTACACATAGCTCTATGGATGGCAGGTACACGATAATCGAGGCCTTTGATTTTTGTGCAGTTTGGTTACTAAATGATAGCAATAAAAAGGAGGCAAGGATCATGAGAGTTAAGCCCAGGAAATGTTTCCATAGTTAAATGCTTCAGGAGATGGCTGACGAGTCTGGTGAAATTTATGATTAATAAGAATGGGCATTATGATTTACTTTTACAGCACTAAATGGTGAGGTGTCCTAACAGCTAGAGGGTAATAACTGGGGGGGGGGTTATTTCCAGAAAAATAGTAATCTTTTAAAAAGGTAAGAAAAAGCCTTTTGTGTATGTAAAGACACTATGAAAAAAGCAGAAAAATCTAGTCATATAGTTAAAAACCAGAAGAAAGGGCCAGCTTGCTTGTTCGTATGGCTGCAGTGTGTGTGTGTATAGCTGTGGTATGTGTGGGTATTATTTGTTTTTCAGTTTCATTAAAAAAACCCTATGAATACTAGAAGCCACCTAATTAAACTGACATGAAAGGCAACGACCTGTTACGGGCAGAGACCTTGCACTCGCTTCGAAACCAGGCACAGCCTTAAACGTGACATGAAGGCAGAACTGACCCCAAGGAAAGGCACCTGCAGAATTTTATGCATCTGCATGCGTCGGTGTGCGCATTTATTTTAGGCAAATTTGCAGGCCACGAGAGGAACCACGCCGGCGGCCCCAAACACGCGCGGTAACATTTCCGCCCCCGCGGGGCGCGTGGGAGGCCTGCGGCGCCCGGCCCCGCGAGAGCGGGGCTTCCCGACGCCGTGCCGCAGCCCCCGGGCACAGAGGGGCTGCCCCCGTCCCGCTCCCTCGGCGCCTCCGAGGGCCCGCTGCCGCGCAGACTTACCAGCACCAGCAGCCGGCTGGGCTGCTCCAGCGGACAAAATCCCCCAGACATATATAAATCTTCATAGGATTATGGCCTTTAAAAAAAGGCTAAGTTCAAGTAATTATTTTTGGGCTGATTCTTTATTTAATTTTCTACCAGGATGCAGATTACAAAAACAATTTTAGAACAGATATTTATGATTCTAAGTTAATTGAATATGCACTCACCAAAATAGCTGTTAGCACACAGTTGGTGCTACCACAAACCCCATCCTAAAATGTCATCTTTGAAATTACTTATGCAATTAAATCCTCTCTTTTATAAAGTAATTTCTTATTATGTTGCACTACAGCCTTTTACTACATATTCTGCTAGTAATAAAATGTTGTTAGACTAATAGAGACGGGGGGTTAGACTCAATTTTTAGTACACGAAATTCTGGATTTTTAGACTCAAAAAGTAAAAAGTGTAGTATTGTAAAAAGCCCTTTCACTAGGGATCTAATCTTTCCTGCAGTGAAATCAGTGGGGGCTTGGCTATCGGACTGAATGATGGGACTTGGCCCTACATATTTTGGATTTAACATGAGCTATGTCACTGAAGTGGCATGTATTCATGGGATCAGGCCCGCAGTGTAAATAGTCTATTCTTAGAGATACGTAGCTCAGAAATGAATGTTGCTGTCCTTCAATATACATATGTGATAGATCCTAGGAACTGCCAATGAACCTGAAGAGAGTGACTCTGAGATCATGCTGTTGGGAAACATCATTCCAAGAGCCCTTATGCTATTGCGCATTTAAACAATATTTTATAATTATTTTGGTGAGCGTATCAAGTATTTCTCTGATCAGACCTTACAGATTCACTCTTTTAAACCACATAACACATAGCAATCCCCAAGAGATTTTAGAGAAAAGAAATCTACAATCATCAAAATGTTAATGTTGACAATGACAAAGAGTGCGTGCATTAAAAATGCATCAGCCCTGTCATTAAGGCATTATTCAGCAAAAACAGCTAATCAACTATAAGAAACCAGGTATAAAGAAACATTTTGCTAAGCTTATATTTATGGGTAACCGTCCAATCTTTACTGCACAAGATACTCAACCAAGCAAAGAGCAAACAAAACCACATCCTTTATGAGATGAAATGGGAACTCCTGATAATACTCTAAGTCACGACTCAAGGGAAAAATGCCAACCAAAAGCTCAGATCAGAGGAAGGTTTGTAATACAAACCTGGATGTTTAAAATAGTGTTTCCACTTGCTGTTCTTGCAGCACTTATGAATGTGGACGTGCTACTGCACTGAACTGACTATGATTTAGCGGCTGATCATGTCTTTTTTTAAGCATAATTTAACATTGTTTCTGCTGCTGTTGAGCATACTAAGCTACAAGAAAAATTCTGCTTTCAAGTGGTATTAGAGAAGCACGAGGATCAGAGTGCCAGCATCAAAGATGTGTCTAAAGAATAACAGATCCACACGTCTGTGTAACAACAAGAGCTCCGCTCCCCATTGAAGGTAACAGAATAAGATTCTTTTGGCAGTTGTTTGAAATAATTAAGCAGAACATAGATGGCCTTTCGATTGCTAAGCGAGAGAGAGAGAGAGAGAGAAAGACATCCTTGATGATCCTGCCTCACACTTACAAGTTAATGATCATCCCAAATCTGGCTTGCCCATGTTAAAAATCGCTCTCAGACTCATCATAGCTGAGCTTGGGGAAGGATCCATTCAAAGAGGCTCCCTCATCACCCTACCTCTGGTCTTGCTTTAAAATGGCTTCTGATCTAATTCACTTAAGGCTGAAATCTGGTCTCACACTTGCCCCTGTGCAGCAACAAGAGCTGGGATCATTTGGGTGTGTAGAGAGGGCTCAGACAGGGAAATGAAGGGGGAAACATACCCTACTCCTTGTCTTTACCAGTCTTGGAGGATGAGGAGCAGGGAAAGAAGGACTAAAAAGTATGAATGCTACACCGTGATTTCCCCAAAACACAGCATCTGAAAGGCTGACCAGGCTTTTAACCAAACCCTCACCCAGCTGCTGAGGTGGGCAAGAGGGAGGGATGCAGCTGTTTTGCCGTGTTGCGGAGGTGGGACACGGCTTGG
The DNA here is from genome assembly GCF_028389875.1 of Rhea pennata. Classification (NCBI taxonomy): domain Eukaryota; kingdom Metazoa; phylum Chordata; class Aves; order Rheiformes; family Rheidae; genus Rhea; species Rhea pennata. The sequence continues at coordinate 21,050,627 of NC_084670.1, forward strand.
ACACGAACAAGAAGCAGTGCTCCTTTGGAGGTGTTCCCCACGGCCCAGCTGCAAGCAGCACTCTGAGCCCTTCGGAGGGGGCAAAGCAGCCACCACCCGAGCCCCAGGATCAGCCCCCTCGGCTGGGGCCGCCGAGGCTGGCGGGGCTCTGCCTTGGGCCGGGTGGGCCGGGAGCAGGGTGACGGCGGTGACCGCTGGGGGCGGCGGGCAGGGGGAAGGGGGTGGGAGCCGTCACCCCTCGGGGGGAGGCCGCAGCCCGCTGCCCAGGGGGCTCCGCCGGGGCCGCCCCCAGCGCCGCTGCGGGGCCGCCGGGGAGGCGGCAGCGGGCAGCGCCGGGGCCGGGGACCCCCGGCTCTGCGGCACCCGGGCGCTGCTGCCGCTGGGGTCCTCGGCGGCCGCCCTTCCCTTCCCTTCCCTTCCCTTCCTTGCCCTTCGCTTCCCCGCTCCGCTCCGCTCTCCGCCGGCCGCGGGGAACAGGCGTGAGCGGCAGCTGGCGGGGGCCGGGGCCGCCCCTCCCGTGCGAGCCCGGGCGCCGCGGCTGCCCGGACGGGGCGAGCCAAAGCTGCTCCCGGCGCCGGCCCCGCCGCAGCCTGCCAAGCGCCCCCCGCCGCGGGGGCTCGCACCGCGGTGGCCCCGGCTCCCTCGGTGACCCCCCTTCCCGCAGCCCCCAGCCCGCACCGCCCCTCGACGGGCCCGAGACGCTCGCAGCGTGCGCCTGCGAGGCTTTCGCGGCCTCTCCCCGGCCCTCCCCAGCCCTGTTCTTGCTCACAAACACACACGCACACACACGCACACGTACACACACATATACACGCACACGCACCCCTCCCTCCGCAGGGGACGGGACGTCCGAGCTACCCCGCCCGGGCAGACACAGACAGAGTGAAACATTGATTGCAAAGCGTAGGAAAAGATGGAAAAGGTGCTACCTTGGCAACTAGAGGAGGTTAGGAGCCAGCTGGTGGGCTGGGGGCGGTCGCGCTGCCTGCCTGCCTGCCCGCCGCCGATACTCTCCTCGACTACGCGTATTCTTAAGCAATAACAACGTAATCCGTATTATCCACCCAAGAATACCCGTCACCGAAGAGAGTCAGAAAGCTGCTGCTGCTGCTGCTGCTGGTGGTGGTGGTGGTGGTGGTGGTGGTGGAAGTGCTGCACCGGGACAATAAATCCATAACTATAATTCCCCTCTAGAAGAAGGAGAATCCACAAGGGTTGCAGAGTGATCTCGTCCCATATCCAATGGATGCGGTACTTTCCCATCCTGCAAAGGCAAGCGAGAGGAGCAAGTGTTTAATACACACGCATACAGTCCCTCTGCTCTCCTGCTGCCTTAGTGAAGCGGGCAAGGTCTTGCAGGCAAGGTGAAAGGGAATAAATCAAAGTAAGGCTGAGTTTACCTGGCGATTGCATGATTTCTTCCTCTGCGCTTCTCTGGCATCCTATTCCCTAGCTGTATGCTCCATCAATTCTCTCCGGGAGCTTGCAAGAGGTGTCACACGCAGCAACAGATTCCTGTAAAAGAGATGCATGGTTAAGCACACAAATATTACAAATCTGTTTGCATAGGTGGGCTTGGGAGAGCTCCGATAAAGCAGCAGCCACGCCTGAGAGACTTTTCATCTGGGCTTTGGAAATGCATTGTACAAGTCCTGACTCATACTGACTCGATGTGTTACCAAGAGGGAGGGTGGAAAGGAAAGCAAGGAAGAAAAAGAAAATCAAAGAGGAAAAAAAGCAAAGGCTTCGAGCTCAGCAGAGGCACTTCTCTGTCAGGCCGCCCTAGTGCCGTAAGAATCTAAGGCGAAAAGGCTTCAAAGCAGAAATTCCGCGCACTTCGCTCCCCGCCTGTGCTCGAAAGCAGATGCGGCGTCTGAGAGCCGCCGAGCCGCGCCGAGCCGAGCCGCGCCGAGCCGGCCCCGGTGCCAGCGCTGCAGCCCGCGCCGGGCCGGCGAAGCCACCTCCGCACTGATACTTGCCCCATCCCGGCAAATATTTGCAAAAGGCAAACCGGGGAAAAAAATATCAATAAAAGAAGTTATTTCCAAATTGCGCCTGCGGCTCTGCCTGTCACCCAGAGCAGTTCCCTTATCAGCAAGGCTCGTACTTGGGGGAGGCGGGAGGGGGAAGCTTTGTCTGATGATCTGCCGCGGTGATAATAAACGTTTATTGTTCGCCAACTAAATAGAAAGGATCTCTGCAACGTCATGGCACAGCACAGCTCGCCTGGCGACTAGGAACTTCTCCGTTTGATTTCACCCTCGCTCCTACCGCTAAGGACAGCTTCTGTGTGAGTGACGGGGAGGGAGGAATGAAACTAGCAGTACACGGGCAAAACCCGCAAATAGCAGGGGCACTCCGCTCTTCTCCAGCCATGAGTAATTATGCAGCATGCACAGCTTTCATTATCCAGTGCACTCTGTAACTGACCAGCTTGTTGATTAGATTCCTATTGAAATTAATGCAAGATCTTTGCTTTTACTCCAGATTCCTTCCTTAACATGAGCTTGGCTTCTTTGACATACTGCCACTATGCTTCCTACAAAAACATGCGAGAGGATGGCATTTGTTTTGCTACCCAGACTCTTCCCTGAATTTGAAAGAAAGGAGAAAAACAAAGAGACCAAGCAAGAAAGAAAATTACTTTGATAGCCACATTACCTTAAATAAAAAACCCAACATTTCCAACTCACTCTCCTCTATTTTAATCTCATTTTTCAGTGTAATTTTCCATATTCCTTGAACACAACAGGCTTTGAAGTTGCATTTTAAATGGCAGATAGAAAGTAAATAACAAACACTGTAATTTTTCCCCACTGTGAAATTGAAGGCTATAACGCCATTAGCTGGCGTTAGGACTGAAATAACTGATGCAGTGGATTTCCTGCAACTTGAACAAAAGCCTTTTGAAAAAGTAAAATGCACCGAATCGTGGCGAAAACACTGTACAGCGATACACCTAGACCGGTATTCTCCGCAATTCGGAGGCGCTCCACAGATGCATCAACAATTAGGCAGAAATCCAAGCGGTGGGGTGGGGTTTCCTTTTTATATTTTTTTAAAAAATGCGGTTCTCGCCGAGGAGCAGACCCGCGCGGCGCCGGCCTCACCCTAGCCGTGCCGGTCTCCGACACTGCCCTTCCATGCCCTGAAAAGCAGCCCCCGCACCCCGCACCCCCCCGCACCCCCCGCTAATAACGCGCCTCCGAAACTTCCCCGCGCACCTGCCCGGCCCCGCCGCCGCCGCGCGCCGCCGCCGCGCGGCCCCTTCAGCACCGCGGCGCGCGGACAGCTCCGCGGCCGCCGGCAGCGCCGAGCACCGGGCGCGGCCGCGCCGCTCCCCGGGGCCGCGCTCCCCGCGAGGCGCTGCCTCTGGCCGCCTCCCCAGCCCGGACCTCCTTAAACCGTCGGGTCTCTGCCCACCCCCCGCGGCCCCCTGCCCACCCCCGGCGCGCACACACTCGCGCGCGCGCGCGCACGCACACGCGCACACGCGCGCGCAGAGCCCCGGGCACGCTCCGCACAAGCGGAGCGAAACCCCCGGAGCGCTGCCCGCCTCGCACCTCCGCCGCCGCACGCGGGAGGTGCCCGTGGCGACGCGCCTCGGCGGTAAATACCTTTGTTCGCGGTTCCGGAAAGCCATGTTTATCGGCGCTGCCGCCCCGCTCCCCCGCCAAAGCGCCCGGGTGCCCGAGCCCCAGCCCGGCGCGGCCGGGGAAGGGCCCCGGGGGCACCTCCGCCGCCTCTGCCCTGCCGGGGGTGGGGGCAGAAGGGAGGAGAAGGGATGGAGGGAATCCAACACTTAAGCCGTCAGGAAGGGAGCTCTGAGCAGCGCTCGGGTTTGCCACGAAAAGCAGATTTCAAAGGGGGGAATATCGATCCCATCCGTCAATGGAGAGGAGCGATGTCCCTCCGTGCGAGAAATTGTTCTGAATTACGGGGCTCGCCGGTAAAATAAATAAATAAACAAATAAAATGAGAAAGAGAAGGGGGGGAGCGCGAAAAAAAAGAAAGAAAAAAAGAAAGAGAGAAAGAAAGGAAGCAAGAAAATATTCATTCCCGCTTAAAGGCACCCTGCTTTTAAAATCTATGGAAGCTCGATCTTCGCCACCTACCCGAGTAACCACCGGAAATCCACCTCTGCTGAAGCGCTTACCCGTTAAATCCAGGTTTCAAGCAGAACTCCAACTGTGTGTAAAACCAGGGAGTCATCTGATGTGTGATGGGGAACGGGCTCTGGGCAGCAGAAAGCAGCTTTCTCTCCTGGTGCCGGATTACCATGTTAACAAACCCCGGGAAGGGACCCCGGCGCCTCTAGCTGGCCATGTCTCGTTGCCTTCACACATCGGCGGCTGCTCTTGCTTCCCATGTCCCCGGCGATCGCCTCTCAGATGAATGTGGGCTTCCAGAAAAGGAGTCGGGGGGGAGAGGAGGAAAAAAAATCGCCTAATGCAATCAAATCGATCTGATCTACACCATCTGTCGCCTGCCACTACACACAAGCGTTAAAATAGGAAAACGGGAGACACTGACAGCTCAGGAAGGTTGTTCTGTAGAGTTCATTTTTAGCAGAGCATAATTGGGTATGGACAGCATACAGTTACCAAAGCTGCTGTTAACCATCCAGTAGAGGATCCCAAACATGCTAATGGTGGATTAATTGAGGAAGATCTGACGTGCAAGCTTCATAGTCTCTTATTCATGACTTCCCAACGGGAAAGGACCAATGCCGTGTGGGACTATGGTAACACAGAGTCAAAGAGCTGCTAAGAAAATGGCTCTGTGTTCATAGCACCTCTCTCTGATAACAAACATATGTCGACCAGAACCGTTTAGCAGGATGGGGGAAATGAAATTTTCTTAGCCGAGGTTAGCAATTCCCATCGCTTGCACTTAAAGACAAATAAAAAATGGACTGCGGGTCTAAGGCGCTTTCGAGTGCTGGTCTCGAGATTCGCAGCTAGTGAAAGCAGACGGCTCCTGCTCAGGTGGGGGATTAAGCCCCAAATCTCTTACTTCTTACTGTGACCGAAGTGCATCCATAGCAAGTCTCTAAACATGCAGCGCTGTTAATTTCATCAGGAATGACGCAAGGTCGTTTTAATGCCAGGAACCCTTTTGACTTTTTCCAGCGGGAATGGCTTTTGGGCAAGACATTTCCGATCACTGAAATTTGACATAATCTCAGATAAATATGATGGGGGGGGGCAAGGGGGCGGCGAGTTAGGAAGAGACGGAGTGTGCATCCAGACCTGCAATCACCCCTGCTGCCAACACTCCAATTTGCTCGCGTTTTCGTCTTCCCTGAATAATGAGGTGATAGAGATGTATATGCAGTTATTAAAGCAATATATGTACACAAGCCGCAAACGTCTGCGGCTGCTGTGTCTACACACGCAGAAGCGGAGACAAAGTACACCCGCCGCCGTGCTCTTCCCTCGTCTCTAGTCAATCCCGCACCAAGGCGGGGAATCGCTGCTAGAGCAAGCGGGAGACACAGCCCGCTGCCCCGCGCCCGCTCCGCTCCGCGCGCGGTGCGGGGCGCGGTGCGGGGCGCGGTGCGGAGCGCGGGGCGGGCGGTGCGGGGCGGGCGGCGCGGGGCGCGGCGCGGGCGGTGCGGGCGCGGTGCGGAGCCGGTCGCTGTCCCCCCGCCGGGTGCTGACGCGGGGCGGGCGGCTGCCGGCGCGCAGACAATGGCCGCAGGCGCGCGCGCTGCGGGCGCTGAGCGCGGCCCCGCGCCCGCGCCCCATTGTGCCGAGCTGCGCGCTCGCCCGCACAAGCTCGGGGGCAATTAGGAAAGCTCCTGCCCGATCCCACCTCGCCTACCTGATTAGCGGGGAATAATAACACCAAGAATGCAAACCGCAGTGACTGCATGCAAACGTTCCGGTAAACAATTAGTGTGCAGGGTAATTCTGGAGTTAACCGCATGCGTCTGCTGGAAGTTTGTGTTAATCTCTTTAGAATAAATCTAACTGTTATGAATTAGATTAGCCTTGAAAACGTAGCCTAAAGACAAATCAAACAATTTACCCCATCTTTTGTTTCAATATACATTAATTAAGCACTGCTGCCTACCTACACAGCATTCTTGGGTCCCGGCCACGGTGCCGAGCCAAAGCGCCTCGCCGCCTTTGTTAGCATTTGCGTCCAACTATTGCCCTCTGCAGGCCAAGTCCCAGGCTCGGCGAGCCGCCGCCGCCGAGCGGGCGGTGGGAGGGAGCTGCCAGGCTTTGCACCCCCCAGCCCCCTTTTCAAAAACAGATACAACTTTTGTAGGCTTTGATTCCTCACCACGAGGGCTCGGACGTGCTTCTTTAGGAGTGGCAATGAGCAAGAAGATCCGGCATTAGGCAGGGAATGGGCTGGCACGTACCACTGCTCCTGCAGTCCCCCGGCCCGTCTTCCAGCCTTGGCCAGGAGAGCAGAAAAAAAAAAAAAAAAAAAGGCAAGGTACCGCTTTGAGGACTTATTTGTTTTCTTTCTCTCTCTCTCCATATGAATGTGGGAAGTTTCCCAGGAATAGCCTGCCTTTTTCCTGGGTTAATCGAGGAAAAAGACAAGAACCCAAACACCAAACATTGCCAAGCGCCCAGGATCTCCTCCGACGCCCTTCACCCAGGGAACTTACTTATTTATTTATTTACTGGCCCAGCTTGAAAGTTTGCCACTCCGGCTCCCAGTCCCAGGGCTGCCTCCCGGGAAGCGGGGAGGACGCCGACGGCGCCTGCGGAGGGGCAGCCGCGCAGCCCCGCACTAGCCGCCCCGCAAGGGTCACTGTCCTCGCGGGGAAGCGGCAACTTTCGGCACTGCCAGGGGCGCCTCCCGCCGCGACACTGCGCCGCCCCCCCCCCAACATGCCTTCTTTATCGCTATTGATAACACGCAAAAAGCTCTACCAGAGAGGGAAAAACAATGTTAAAGCGATCTAATTATTGTTACTTAGAATTCAGGAGCTTCCATGCTTAATAAAAGGTCGCTGCTCCCTTTCCTTTTCCCATCACATCCGAACACGGGTCTATAACAACTCCCTTCACTGCCTTCCTCCGCTTCCCACCGGGGTTAACACCGCTCACACGGGCTCCGGTAGCACTCCCCGAGGAGACCGGCACCAGCGCGTCACTCGCTCCCCCGCGCCGCCCGCGCCCCTCTGCCCGGAGCACACATGGCCGCCCCTTAGCTTTGGTAACACGACGGCCTTTTTTCAGAAGCACCGAGCTACACGCCGCAGTGGAGGAGGAAAATTTGGCCAAGAGGATGGCAGAGACCCGTCCCTGCCGCGCGCCTCGCAGCCCGCCTGCCCCGCACAGGCGCAGCGCACGCGCTGCCTTTTGTCTCCGCGCCGCCGCCTCCCGCGCCGCCTCCCGCCCCGGCGCTGCGGACGGACACGGCGGGCGGGCCGTGACCCGGCCGGGGCCAGCGCGGCGCTGGGGGCACCGGCTGCGCGCCCGACGGCTGCCCCGGCCCCGGCCCCGGCCCCGGCCCCGGCCCCGGCCCCGGCCCGGGGCTGCTCCGCAGCCGCCCCGGCGGCGCCCCCTGCCGGCCGCACGCGGGGCCGCAGCCCGCGCTGGCCCGGCCCGGCCCGGCCCGGCCCGGCCCTGCGGCGGCGGCGGCGTGCCCCTGGCAGCGTGCGGGGCTCCCTAGCCCCGGCCACCGGCAGCCCCGGCCCGGCTCTTCAGGCAGAGCTGGCGTGGGGTCGTGCATGAAGGTGACATTAAATCTGTTGCCTGCAGGTGTTTCGGGGAAAAGCACCTCTGCACCCGGGCATGCAGGGGGAAACGAGGAGAGCTGCTGCCACCTGGTTCCCACAAGGCGGTGGGGCAGGGGAACATGAGGTGGCACCCTGACGGAGGGCGGACGGGATGTGGTGCCCCCCCAGCTTTGCATCCTCCATGCCATAGCAGCAAGAAAGCGTCACCAGCCCGAGGCCCTAGAAGCAACTGCTCCAGGAGGAGCAGCTGTGCCACCCAGCCAAGCTCCTCAGGAGGAGCAGCTGTGCCACCCAGCCAAGCTCCTCAGCAAGTCCTTGGGTTCCCGTGCTGTACACACACGATGAGGTGCCCTCCATGGGCAGAGAGGACGAGGTCCCTGCCTGCATGGGGAACAGCGGGCAGAGGAGGCTTAGCATTAGCACAAACTGTCTTCAGCTGGATTAGAAGTAAGCAGCACAGGGGTGCCAGGCTACCTGCCTCCACCAACTCTCCCTGCTCTCCCACCCGTGAAAGCAGTGGACACCAAGCACAAAGGACTCCCAGTTCAATACTAGCTTGAGATACTTCTTTACTCTGACATTGCCACTTGAGAGCAGGGAAGGCATACCTGGAAATGTCAAAGTACATCTCAAGTGCTAGGTTAGGAGGATAATCAAGCAAATGCAGAGGCTTTCTCAGGAGAGGAGCCCAAAAGACAAAATATATCTGACATATAACTTGATATACATCATGTCTGGTTACTTTTTCTAGTGTATTACCAAAGTGTTCTAGCTTGGTGAACTTCTGGTGTCATTTGGGAATGTTGCACTTGTGTAGGTTTCCTGTTGTCTCAAGCATGATGCCCATTTCATTAATGGATCAAGATCCATTTAAAAAGCACTGACTTTCTCTAGCCCTACTATTCCCCTTGGAAAGCTGTTCCGGAACCTCATAACTCAGCTTCTTAAGATTTCCAGCCTATGTTTATTAGGGGCCCATTTATATCCATTTGCTCTGATGCCAATTTTGTCCTTGAACTTAATTAGTTCTGATATTTACTCCTCTCACAGTGTACTGATATTTCTTCTCATCATTGCTTTTGTTTAAATCAAGCATTTTAGTCTTGTCTCCTAAGATACAATCTTCATTTCCCTGATTATCCCAATATTCTAGCAACTTATGAAAACTGGGTCATGACCAACACCCAGAAAATATGGTTTTCAAAAGGGTTCATTATTCTATCTATTTTCAGTTTGCCCAAGATGCAAGTAGGGAGAATGATTAGCATAAGGTCAGACAAACCACAATTCTCCTGACTTCAAGTTCTTTTGCAATCTATCAGGGACATGAGTTCTGAAAGGCTTGTGGTTTATAACTTGGCATTACATCAATGCACATTTATATACCTATATATCATCTTCTGGAGAGGAAGGATGGCCTTGTAGTTAAGGGGGTACATTTGAACTCTGGAGATTCATGTTTAAATGCTAAATCTGCCATAGACAACAGACATAACTTTGGCAAGTCATTTAATCCTTTGCTACATTTGCCCATATTTAAAATAGGGACAGTACTACTCCCGTTCTGATCCCTCTGCTATACCTGCTCACATCGCTTCTCTCAGACTGAGCCACTCCTCTGTCTTTTTCCAGCACCTGAACTTGGGAAGTCCAAACACACCTGGACTATAAAGCTACCGGTAAAAAATAACAGCTAGTCTTACAAAATCTATTTAAGGATCTATCTGAAACACTCTTAGTCAGTAAACACAGTTGGAATTGGAAGCCTGGAAGTTCTGAGATCTGCAGTCCATAATCCGCAGATTATATTAAAACATGTTCTGAGTTACTAAACTGTAACCAGCAGTGCCCATCACTAAAATTGGATATATTCAAGTGCAAAGATGTCATCCCGACTCCTGATTTTCAAGCCTTTGCATGGTCAAAGACAAACTCACAGCTTTATTGTTGTGTTACGTTATTTGAACATGCATTCACACCTTAACGCAGATTTTCTTTACTGGTCTTCATTTCACACAGTAATTTTTGATCAGCTAATACAGCATAGAAACTGGACCAAAAGTGAAAGCCCTGGCAGACTCTTAGCTGGAGTGGTACCAGTAACAACAAATCCTACCGCTGCCCTTCCACCACAGTCTGGGTTGGAAAGGTTGAGCCTGAGTGCAGAAGCAGAGAGCACTCTGTTGAGCTGAGGTGAAGCGGTGATATTTATGGGAGTAATTATCACAGAGAAAAACTGGAAAAATATGATTACAGCAAATTGTAACTCTCTCAGATATGTTTTTCGTTGTTAGAAATAGCTCAGCCGAGACTGAACCAATATGAACATTAGCTCGGGAGCGTCAGACACTGTCTCCCCAGAGGCCGATGCCATCAGACCCTCAGAGCAGAGCAGGCTCCAGCCTCGGCACGGCAGCGGCTGGGTGTCAGCATCCCGCGCCTCTGCCCTGCCTTGCTCCTCGCGTGAGAACAAGCTCCCTGCTGGGATGCTGTCCAGGAGCCGCCGGCCCGAAGCTGGGGGCCGGGTGAGGTGCCGGCCTCTCCCAACAGGCAGCTCCCTCCCCACATGCTTTTCTCGCAGCAGGCACAGCCGGAAAAGGCTCCGAGCAGCCACTACTCCGGTGTCAGGGCACAGCCGTGTGAGCACGTTGGACCTTACAGAGCACAGGAACACACGCGGCTCCCGCTGCCTTGGCGCCACTTTCCATTTGATACCAGCGTTCCCCACACGTGCCACGGCACTGTGAGCTCCCGCTGTGGGCCCAGCACGGCCACTCCGGCCTCCAGCCACAGCGCAAGGAGGCCCCGGGGGCCCCACCGCAGCCCCGGGGACAGCGCAGGGCAAGGGCCCGGTGCCTGCCCAGCCCCAGGGAGGCGAGAAGGGCTGGGAGCTGTGCAAGCCAGGAGGGTGCATCCAAGAAACCTCCAAAACCCTCCAAACCATGGCGGTTGCTGGGCCCGGAGGCAGGAGGTCCGTGTGCCCGGTGCGTGGAGGAGACGTCTTGGTGCGCTCCGTGCTGATGGTTTCATGAATACGCCCCTGCTTTTATGTGATGTCTCCACTTGCTGCAAACACTCGGCACCAGGGAGTACACATCTCTGCAAGCTAGTTACATGTGGGGAGAGGTTTTCATCACAATCTCAAGCTAGTATTTTACATGCTTTATGCAGCTAACATCTCACTTGTGAGTCAGTTTTTTAGAAATAATAACCAATACTTTTTAAAACCAGAAACATCTCTTAGTAAAGTAAGGAACTGTTCTCATTTAAATGTACCTACCCCATGGATCAGATGCATCAAAGTTCTGCAGCCTGCCTGAGAGCTCTGTAGGTGTTGTTGCTGCTCTCAAACTGTCTGTGAGAAGAATTATAAATGGTATTTACCTTTTAATTAAACAAAACATCTTGCAAATTAAACACATGCTCTTGCACATCAAAAATTAGTTAGCATCCATTTTTATTGTGCGTCCTATGGCTCTCTGACAGCCCACTGAGTCCACAGCCAAATCTGAACACACATTGCTGGTTCCCTTTTCCCTTGCATTTTGTGCATCATGTACTAGATTTTATCACATCTGAGGGAAAAAAAAAACACTCTGTAACTGATTGCTAGTATTTAAGCAAGCCTCCTGCTTAATATTCTTTTTTGCTTAAAAAAAAAAGCAACATATATTGGTATGTCCTGGCAATGGCAAAGAAGCAGTTTTGGACACTTGTGTGACATAATTCGTATTATCTTACTTAGAAAATTTGACAGTGACTGACAGAACACCTTAGAGGGATTTAAAAAGACGATAAAGGCAACAAGCTTTCACACGAATACAGAGTCTAGTTCCTAATAGTTGCACACTTTTTTTACATGCATCCTTGTAATCTGACATTTATAATTCACTGTAGTGCTGAATCTCTGTCATTCTCTCACTGTCAAGTTTTCTATACGCGGATATTCACATCCTTCCTAATTAGTGTATGTATCTGAACATTTAATTCCATTCTCTCTCCACCTTATTATGCAGTCACATATTGATCTGGTTTGTACCAACAAATCCTTTTGGTAAAACATATGCAGTTCCAGGTTACCTCTCTCTCTAAACAAGTCTTCACTTTTTTGGCTGCAAATACATTTTAAATTATGCAAAAATATTAATTCATAATTGAGTTTAAAATAGGCAAAAATAGATATCCATTTGAGAAACATTAGCCCTCAATATATGCTGTGCATCTCTTACTGTCTAGCATTTGCTCACCTTACTGGAGACATTGATGCTGCGCAACGCTGATAAACATTCAACCCTTTTTATACATGGAGGAACAGTACACAGACATTAAAAAACTTGCTTAAGGTAAGCTAAGAAAACAGGGAGCTACAGCTAGAGCTCAGAGGTCTCAGCACCTGATCTGAAGCCTACTGGAAAATAAAATCAATATAAAAAACAAGCTGCATTTGCAGGCCTCAGCTCCAGGCCCAACCTTTGACCACGTGATCTTTATTCCACATTAGCAACGACATGGTGCCCAGCCATTGCCTGGCTTTCTGCTTTATTAGTTAACCCAGCTGAGATTTAATGCAACTGAAATGAAGCTCTTCAGTATAATGCTGAAGCAGGCTACAAAAGACACATTTAGTAACGGTCATACCGGCACTGAGGTCAGACAAACTATTTATTCCAACTTGTGGCCTCATTTTTGAAGCTGAAGATACAGAAACAGTTGTTCTGCATTGAAGCATAGAGTAAAGAAGAAATAAGCTGGTGTTATTTGTGTAGCAGAATTAAACTAGTCCCCTTTTTATCTGTATGTAAAAGGATAACTTAAGAATGAATTCAAAGCAGACTTTCCACAGCTTTCAGCTGATCAGAATTAGGTACTACTACAAACACTGACAATTATTTTAAATGTTCATAATGTTATTTGTGGTTTAGACAGGTACCAGGTTTATTTTGAGAAGAAAACAAAAACCAGTACCAGTAAAGAAAAATTCACCAGTACAGTTTAGAAGACTGTGTCATAACATTAACAGCTACTTTAGAGAGAATATGGACACAGATGTTTACACAAGATTAATGCAAGAAGTGGAAGAAACCCAACTCATTTTTGCAACTTGAGTCTGAGCATTTTTTTTCCAAGTGACCTTAACAGTGCTGATTTGAGGTTTACCTCCTTATAGCTCTTCAAATGTCTTCTAAAATATTTGAGGTTATAGTAGCACCTATTTACAAATTAGTCTGATAAAAAGATCTTATGGAGAATATAAATAAAATTTATATAAATTTAAAATTTATATAAATAAAATCAAATGGCATCCAAGTTTCTTAAGTACAAAGTGGAGAGCAATGGGCTCAAGTTTAATTATGCATTTTAAAACAAGGACACCGGACCCGGCTCTGCAGGCACGCAAAGCTCAGGCCGCGCTCGCTCGCCGCCGCACACGCTGTGCGAGGAGGGCTGCCACGCCAAGTCCCTGGCACGAGCGTGTACAGCGCTCGCTTTGATATATATCTTCTATTTTCTGATCCAATTACTTCAGAGCAGCCCTAAGCCTTACAGCTAAACAGTTTGTCCAAAGGGAAAGTACCTATTTACAGGCTGGATTAGGAGCTTTAACAAAAGGAAAGGCAAAACATGATTCATTTACTATGTAAGAAAAAGAGTTTCTTTGTATTTTATCAGTTGCCAGCATCTTCCAAATCTTACTCATTTCTTCTTTTCTCCTCCAAAGGGAAAGTGGAACAGAGGGGTCCTTTTTCACAACAGGGATCAAGAAAATAAAAAAGCATATTGGGCAACTTTTGCTTTTTGCCTCTGATGGGTTTACGTTTGCTTCACCCCTCAGGGCTCCTGCAAGCGTATGTGTTCAGCTGAAACGCCGTGCTGCTGCCTCGCTAGACCTTTCCCAAGGCTCTCCCGAAGAAGCGTTATGTTTGGAAGACAGCGAGACGGGCAGGCGAGTGCGGGATCGGAGCAGACGCGCTCGCAGCTGCCCGCAAAGCCGAGGACCAGCCCCGGCCTCGCGGGGCCCGCGGCGCCCGCACCGGGCAGCTCTCCGGAGCGAGCCGGGGCCCAAGGCACGCGCCCGGCCCCCAGCGCGCGGCGAAGCGAGGGACGCGCGCAGGCGCTGGCAGTCCCGGCGGACGCGAAGCGCCTGGCTCTGCGGCAGCAGCAAGACAGAGGGGTGCGAATGGATCTCCCCAGCTTGGAGTATTTATTTTTGTGCAGACCAAATCAAACGTCAAAATCTAACACGGGTTAGCTGAAGCTAATCACCATTTCCCATTTCAGTGATACAAAGATGTTCTATTTCATTTTTTCTATATTTATTCACTGTAATACTTTTTGAAACAATATCTTTCATTTTAAAAATACTGAGAGGGGATATTTCAACAATTTTTAATAAAAATTACTTCTTCAAATGGGAGAAAGGCAGAAATAAACTCTTTCTTACATAAGTAGACCCTAAAAGGTCTATTAGCATTATTCAACAGATAAGTAAAAAATGAACTGTTACAAAGAAAAAATCCCAGTGATACATCTGGCTCGAGGAAAATAGAGGAGAACAGAAGGAAAGAAGGGAGGCAGGGGAAGAGCTTTGCTGTGCAAAAACTTGCTTAGGCTAATTCCCATTGCCTGTCTCTGACTTGCAAGATCTGGCCTAGGCTAGTTTATAAAATAGAATTTCTCATTAATTTTTACTCCTTGCAGTTATACTGGAAAGGCATGGTCTCTGCCACTGCCTGCAGCAGTGCTCGAGGTCTGGCAGTCTTGAGCCTTGAGTTCAGCCTTGCCGTGATGCGCCGTCTCTCCGTTCCTGTTACATCTGTTCTCTCAGCTATAACTTTCCCGGTCTCAGAGCTCTGAGCCATCCTGAGCTGTGCATTTTCGAGGCAGAACCATCCTGGCAGGAATCATTATCCTGCACAAAGCAGTTGTCTAAGATACCTTTATGGCACAGCTATTGTTTGAGGAAAGTCTTTATCCAAAGCTCTTGACTGTACGAGGCTGAAGTAATTCGTGCCTGCCCACTATACCGCTCTCCACAACTGCCTCAGCCCCTTCTTCCATCCTCTGGTGAAGCTCCACTGCTCCACGCTCCCTCTCAGCAGGTAAATTGGGTCTGGCTGATTTCCAGCCTAAAGACCCTCTTTAGTGCATGTTTCATTCCCAAACAACTGCATATAAGGCATCCTGGGTGAATGATCCTTCACTACCTCTGGTCTGGGAGATGGATAACACCATCTTGACGTCTCAGGGTGGGTTTCATCTATATGGACATGTTCATGATGCAGCAATTCATCATGTCAGTCAGCATTTTTCATTAGCATGTCAGTGTGGGGAGGATGCATTGATGGGTTTAATGGCATTCATTTCTCATGGGTGCCTGTTTGGTTCATCCTACTCTCGGATGCATCCATGCTCTCGATTAACTGAATTAACAATTGCAGAGACTGACAGGAATTTCCTCCACATTTTTCCAATTTTTCCTCAACTCCTCACAACACTGGCAAGGATTCTTGAAGCATTTTGTTCTTATCTGTAATGCGGGGCTCCATGAAATCATGAATAAACATTATTTAATAGCCCTAGCAGGAGCCTAGGACATGGATACTGACCCTTTTGCCACCTAATCTCTTTTAATGGCTCATTACTGTTGTGGCTTTTGGTCTCTTGCTCTCTCTCTCTCTCTCTCATGTACTCTCAGGCCTGAGAAATGTTGGATGCCCAGTGGTGTGTGATGTTGCAAACAGCAGAAATTTGGTAGACAAGCACACTTGACTGCAATGACAGGGAATTTGCTTTGCAGGCTCAGCTGGGCTCAGGGGTTGGGTGCCCCCGGGCGTCCTCCGGGGCTTCTTCCTGCTCCTGCTTATTCTGGAGAAGCAGGAGCAGGCCTGGGAAGAAGCCCCATCTCTTTCATTTGCTTTCCTCCAGACAAATATGAAGAGCTCCCTGACCAATGTTAGCTCCTTTCCCAGAAACAGTAACAAAAATTCTTAATTTTATTGCACTTTTCCCTCAAATGGAAAGATATTAGTCATGCAAGTGCATGTAATATGTCACATACCTTCTCTTCTTCCTTTCTTAAAAGTCTCTTTTGCTTTCTTGCAAAACAAGAGGACCCATTAGTGTTTTTAAGTGGTCATTGGCAATGCAAAATAAGGTAGTGCAATCCACATTAAATCAACATTATAGTGAGGGATGAATACAATTTACCCACCAGATATTTTATCATGAAAATTATTAAAATTCATAGCTTAGAGGTGTGAATGCTTCTTTAAGAAAGGTACTTATGTTATCCCCAAAATAGCACCAGTACCATGTGATGTTCTAGTTGCTATGGTTACCACAAATTTGTTATTTAATAGCAAAGAAAATAGATGCACAAAACATGCTAATTATATCTGGTACAAATTTTTCTAAATGTTTTATATGAATATGCATGCATATTTTATGCATAAGGAATAGGAATGCCCTTTTTCAAATAATTCTGCAAGTTTTTAGGGGCATTTCAGTAACTAACTGGGAAGTACATTGTGCAGCTCTCAACAACAGGGGGAAAGGAGACTGAAAAATTGAAAATGGGCAGTTTGTCTAAAACAGTGCAGTATTCTATTCAAATAGCACAAGACTCCCGAAAACCAAAGATACTTGAATTTATTGAATCCTTTTACTTTCCTGACTGTGTTTGGTTTTTCTTCTCCTCTTTTCTGCGTTGAAAGGGTTTCATGTCTGGTTTGAAGTCCCTGAGAAATGATTGCAGAAAAGGTTTGAAGTGAAGCTGCTTGTTATTAAATAGGAATGTTAATAGCACTGGATACAGACACTGAAATGCCCTGTTGTCACTGCCAGAGCTGATGCTATGAGAAATGAGTATATACTCGCTGCGTATGAAGTCTGAGCGGGGCGATGCAGGGGTCCCAGGGGCTCTCGTCTGCGCAAACGGGGAGATGGCAGCACTTTGCAGCGGCCCCGACTGTGAGTGCGGCGTGGAAAGGTGGTGCCTTCAGCCTGGTGCGCGGTGCAAAGAGAAATGCCTGGGCTTGGCTCTGCTTTTGGCTCTTGGACACGCAGAGGAAGGGTGCATGCACGCTGGACAGGATGTATATGAGAAGGGATCTCTTATAATTCCCCTTTCTGTCGTATTGTTCGCCAGATGTTCCCAGAGATACGTCTGCGGCAGGCAGCGCGCAGCACTCGAAGCGCTGGAGCTGTGGAAGCTGCAGGCTCCGCGCGGTCCTGGGAGGAGGTGGGAGAATTCCCACTCCTTTGCTTAGCCCATCTTGGGATGCATTAAAAATCTCTCAATTCAGCTGCAAATTAAGTAAATATATGGCTGTGAGTTGTGGTGAAAGAGTAGCTGGCTCTGGGCTGCTTTTGGAGCACAGGTCCAGGCCAGGAGCTGCTTCTGGAGCATCCTGGTGTACAGATCCAGTATGGATACTGAAGGCCCTGACTTATGCAGCTGGTTTTTCACTTTCCTATCCAAAGCACTTGTGAGTTGGTTGCTGTATTTCAGATGTTGCAGTGTGTCAGAGATACTAACTGAAAAAAACCTCTGTAGCTTGCTGTCATGCTGTGATTGATATCAGCTGTAACAAGATAAAATGTTATGGCACCATAATTCTGTTTGATGCAAGGTAGTCTTTGATCTTTTACCATTTTGTGAAGATTATAATATATACTTAGTTTGATAAATAATACCCTTTCACCAGAGTCATAGAAAGTGGAGGGTAAATTGGCAACTAAACTTTTTAAACTTCTCTGGTGAAGATGTTTATGATTTTAAAGCAAAAGGTTAAAGAATAGCAATACAGTCCCACCCACTTATTTATAAACAGATATAAATAATAAAAACATATTAGACTACCAGCCTTTTTTGGCTGCTTTTTTTGTGCATGCATGTGCATAACGCCCAGCACAAGGGAGCTCTGATCGTGGTCGAGGTCCCCCAGAGCTGACAGCAGGAGCAGGAGTAAGAGGAGTGCTGGGTAAAGAGCAGCCGAAAGGCTTACACGGAAGAGGAAGGGGTTTCCTGCATTTCTAAACTGCAGTTTTACGGAGGAAGAATTCACCCCCAACCACTTATTCCCCCTTAAACACCTTAAAATGGGCTATATACCTCAGGACCGAGCGAGCCAGGCACATCAATGCTCTCACTCGCTGCATGACTAGGAAATGAATCTCCCTGACAGGGCTGGAGACTGAACTGCCCCAGGTGCCACCAGAGCAACCCACAGTCAGAATATAAAATGCCGAACACTTTTGCATGCCTTCACCACTGCAAACGAGCTGAGAATTAAGTTTTCAGGTACCTTTCTAAAGATGCTTACAAAGATCTAAAACAGGCATTTTATTGGGATTTTCTTGCCTTTTAATTTGAAGGGCTGTTTGAATCATGGCAAAAATAAGCAAAAATCAGCACAAGAGCCAGGCAAAAGCGCTCTCATCAGGTAATCATTTATTAAAGCATTTTAACCAGCAGGTATAAATACGACCGCCATCAGATGACGACGGGCAAGTACGTGCTCCCCTCTGCCCCACGGAGGCAGGCAGCGCCCCAGCCGGGGCGCTGTCCCCCGGCAGCCCCTCGCCGCGGGGCAGCGCCCGGCGCCAGCTCCCCCGCGCACGCGTCCGCCCGGCCGGCGCACCTCTGGGCACTCACCACGGGCCACCCAGAGCTCACGCAGCTCGCGAGGCGGCACAGCGCTGCTTCGCTCGAAGCTTGGCGGCCGTCAAGGCAAAGCCCGCTGCAATAAGGCAGCGTAGCCGTGTTTGAGAAGCAGGAGGCCAAACATCTCCAGGTGCCGGCCTCAGCCGCAGAGGGTCCTCGCCGACCCTGCGAGAGACCTGGCGTGGCGAGAGCGGGCTGTAACGCCGAGGCCACGATCGCCTCCCACGTAAACGTCTGTTTTGGTTTGTGCTTAAATGATTATTTGTCATTGATTTGTGTGCCTACCTAAAACCGCGTCAAGCTGTTTTCAATTATTCTGCCCTCAGTACAATGCAATCCCGAGGATTAGCCGTACAGAGTGCCACAAACCACCTCGCAGCAACGGAGTCGTAAACTGAAGAGGATAGGAAGGATTTTAATGGGAGATTAAAGGGAAGAAGTGACTCACTGCGTGAGAGAAAAGAGGGAGTCTGCAGGTTTTGACTGCAGGAGAGCTGCTTCGCGATGCCTCCGAGGGCACTGAAGATCCCAGGTTAATATAATAATTCTTCTTTCCTTATCTTGCAGATTTCTGGTAATGATTCCATAATGAGGGCTGTGTTTAAAAAAGGGCTTAAAACAAAGCATATGTTCTGGCTTTGCTCTAGAAGGAGGTGGGTAGCTGCAGCGTAGTGTTGCGCAGGGCTTGTTTCCCTGCCTGCTGAATTCTCCGTGTAAGTTTTGTGTGGTTTCTCTTCCCATAGTTTTAATTGAAAATCTTCACCTTTGGAGGGAAGCTGTATTATTCTTTGGCAGTCCTTGCTTCAACCAGTGCTGATATTTTTAAAGAAAACAATATTCTTCTACACAAAATCCGATGAAATGAGCTGAAAGCGTTCTGGTGCACTGAACAGTTAGGGGGGTCTTTATTATTATTTTTGAATGGAAGGTGTTCAGAGATGATTGCCTTCAAAGCTAATATTTATGCATTGCTCTCCCAGCCTTGACTTACGGGGGTTGGATGCACACAAACCTCACATGCCTCTGCCACAGGTTTCTGCCAGGTTGGTGGTGCTAATTGCTCTGGAAAGGTGCAAATACAGCTATGCCATTGTAATACAGGGGTCCAGGCTGCGGTTTTGCTGACATAGCCAAGCCCCAAGGTATTACCCAGGCAGCTGGACACTGGGAAAGCCTGCGCAGAAAGGGAAATAAAGGATGGGACCCAATCCCGGCCTAGGCAGGTGACACATTGCCACGTGCGGCATGGAAAGTGCCTTCAGCCTCATGGGTGAAGGCCAGTTACTGGGTACAAGGTATTATCCCCAGCTGTCACTGTGAAGCCTCCACATGAAGCAGCCGGGCTGGAGGCATCACGCGGGAAGGGTGCAGGCTTCGCTGCTGCACAGCTGCCCTCGCGGCGAGCCACCCTGGGGCTTAGCAGCTCCTGCGGCCAGCAGGCTCCTCCAGCGGGCACCAGCCGGAGCGCCGCCAGCCCGCTCTCTGCACCCGCTGGCAAAGCCTTCGTACACCTGCGCTGAGACCCTAATTGCTGCAACGTAATTGGCTATGTACACTTAGGCGGTAGCTGTTTGCAACAGTATCCACCAGCTGGAAAAGTGTAACTATTATTGAATCTCTAAGAACAGTCATTAATATTCTGAATTTAAACCAATTTAAATATTTGCACCTTCAGAGCACAGAGTTGAGATGAATAACATGGAGAAGCACACTTGGATGGATTAAATCCTCTATGGATTTTATCAATACAGGGAATAGAAAGAGAGATAAGTTATTTGTCTCGGATATGTGTGTGTGTGTGTGTGTGTGTGTGTGTGTGTATGCATTTTTAGCAGATAAAATCAAATATGTTATCACTATCTGCACTCTGCTATGTATATTTTAAAACATTATGAGTGGATAGGTACATAGACAGCACTGGTTTTCAAGAGATACCATCATTAATTTCCACATAGCTATATGTTTTCATGGGCTTTTTAACCTTTTAATATTAAGTAAAGTAGCAACTACAGCACTCTTTTATGTCCTTGGTAGTATCACAATTTTAAAATTTTCTATTAAAAATGAAGGAAATGCCACTGCATTAAAGATCAGAAAAGCAAAGTAAAGCGAGTAGGAGTTTGATTTTCCTGAGTGCACCAAGCTGAGTGCGTCAAGGGCACGGAGGCGAAATACGGGTGCAGCTTGCCCGGGGGGCTGCTGCCTGCCGCTGGGCGGGCTGGGCTGTGCCGGAGGCTCCCCGGCACAGGCGGGCAAGCAAAACTGCTCCAGGAGCGGGGTTGGGAATGGGTACGGGCAAGAACAGGTACGCGTCTGGCAGCCGTAGCCGTTGCTGCCTGAGGGAGATCTTTCTTGGGAGAAGAGGCACTTTTCTGCCTGCTGGTGGCCTGACAGACACTTTCTTGCTAATCTTAGCTTCTGGGCATCAGGAAGCCTGGTGATAATGTGGCGTGATAATTCTTTTCTTCTGGAGACAGTTGGCTCACCTTATATGAGAAACCTTTTATTTATTGTTCTAGGCCAGCATTCAAAAATCTGTCAGATCACTTTAATCTGCTGAATTCAAGCAAATTCAAATAAAATAAGCAAATCTCCAAAGAAAAGCTAAACGCTAATGCCCAACTACTGAATCTATGTGATCAATAAAACACCAGGGATGTCTGCAGTAGCTGCTGCAGAGCACAGAGTAGCTGAGTCTCAGGCAAAGCTTTTATATAATGAGGTTTTTCCCATGGTGGACCATATCCTTATAATCAGTCTTCAATACATTCTCTAACTTTCAATAATAATAAGCTCTGATGAAGCTCACCCAAATTAAAAGAAAGGATGTACTCACAAAGGCCCAAGCGTCTGCATGGGGCAACGTTAGAAAACACAATGTGAGACAGGATTTATGATCTGATACTCTCCTGTTGCCATATCATAGGGGGAGCTGACTACTATTTCCCCCCCAAAAAGAAGGCTAACACTGGTTTCTTTTTAGTTATCCTGGTTAGGTTCAAAATACTGCTGTTTTTGCAAAGAGAAAAACAGTCTGAATTAGCTAAAGAGACATGGTCAAATAATCCACATAAATGTTGGCACTCCATTTGCAAAAGCATTTTATAACTTGTTGAGAAATTTCTCTGAACTTCCAAGAAATATTATCCAAACTTTTATGTCTTAAATTCGCCACTCTCCCACTTACCATTTATAAGCGACAATCTTTTTCCTGCAGGGTCTAAAATGTTATGTCCATTGCCAAAGCCAAATTTCTTGAAAGGAGATAAATAATCCCCTAGTTGTTTTGACATCACTGAAAAGACTAGTACCTATGTAACAAAATAAGCTGAAGAGAATTATCTTAGTTTGTAACATCTGCTGGCTTACTAATAATCACAGCAGGAAAAATCAGACCCAGTAAAGGTCCTGGGGAGGCATGGCAGGAGAGAGGCAAGAGCAGACAGAAAAAGCATGTCCTAATGGGAAATGGATTAGAAATATCTCATACTTTGAAAGGATGCAGTTAGCAGGCATGTATGAGCTCTCGAATCAAACCTTGGACTGCTCTGTTCACATCTGCATTGGAATAAAACTGATGACACCAAATATTGACTAAATACTCAGATGAATAGACAGCAGTGCTGAGCAAGGAGAGAGACGAGCATAAAGGACTGGGACACGGGGCACAGACACTGGACATGGGAGATTGGACGTGGACACGGGACACAGACACTCTCCGCTCAGGCAAGTGGTGCCAACCCAGGCCAGGTGATGCTCCTGCCCCAAACCTGCATGATGGAGTAGGTGGCAAGATGAGGGGATCATGGGTTACTGAGGAGTGCAGGGAATGAAGTAAGCACAGAAATGAGACCAGTCTGCGGCCTGTACAACCTCATGAGATACCACACGGAAGAGATAGCGGAAAAGAATTGCCAAACATGTCACTTGCCCACATTCTCCACATTGATACCAACATTTTGAGTATTGCCAGCTCCACACAGTGAACACAGTCTGGTCCATGTGGCCATCATGCTGAGCAGGCAGCAGCTCCCCAGTGCCGCCACGGGCCTTTCTTAAGCTGCAAGGCTACAGATTGATTTGAACTCTCATAAAAACATTGGGTACATCTCAGGCTAATGTCTAAGTATATGCATTTCACAAAAATTGGCTGTTTGCTCTAAGAAGTATTTGTAGAACAATATTTGTTTGAGAAAACTATTGAATGAATGATGTGCAAAGTGAAAAAATCTCTTTGCACATTTTACTTGCAGCATCACTATTTGAAAGCAATAGAGGGTCCTTGCCTCATCACAGAGCTCACTTTAGTCACAGCCATGGGGGCTGGGAGGTAGCTGGTTCCTATGATACACTTTAATGGGTGTCACTCTTTTTTAATAAGTCTGAACAAAACAGTTAATAAATCCTAAGTGCCTCCTACCATTATATCTATAATTCTTGGCTTTCACTTCTTCTTCAGCAGTTTTGATATTATTCTGGAAACTCATGGCATTCTCATAATTCTTTTTAAATAATGATCTGTGTTTCAGGATTTGATTCAGATCCCACTGAAGTGAGTTTTCTACGCATGCAACAGTGCCATGTCTGCTGATGAGTCACATCTGATCTACACCAAGATGAACTAAATCATCCTTGGTAGCGCGTGACTCCAAGTGGAGCACCCACTAAACTAGATTGCTGATATGGTTTTCTATCACTATCAGTTTGGAGGATGCCACTCCAGTTTTGGTTTCCATGGAGATTGCTATGAAACGTATTAATTCATCATCTATCGTTTCCAAAAAGGATCTCAAGAAGATCAGCACCTCCGTGCAGTTAATGGGAACTGAAAGAGCAGCAGAGAGCTCAGCATTTTGCAGAGGGGACAGGGAGGGCTCTTTAAGAAGTGGTCACCTTTGCCATGGTTTAGGGAAATCTCTGGATGAAGATAGCTCTTATGTCTGTGTATTTTGAATAAGTCTTTCATGGTAATTTTACCTTTTGCTCTTTGGCAATTTTTAACACTTTTTTACTGCTGCTTTCAGGTGACACTGCAAAATACATCCAACATTCTTTAAGTAAAGTAAAATAGCAAAATGGTCTATTAGCTGAACTTTTGTATGATTTCACTTTATATTTACAATGCAGCTTATTGTATCAGATCTTATCTTTAAGATGAAAAATTAATATTTAAAACCCTATTTTCTAGATCAAAGCATTTATTGCTTGTTTGTAATGAAACGCTTTGACTCTTACCTTAGTTTTGTGTTCAGCCTGTCCAAGAATTCAAGTGTTTCATTATAACAGAAGTGAGAGATGCTTTGATCTAGAAAATAAGATGTTTAAAATCTGTACTTAGTGGTTGGCAAAGTTAATTATTCAAATAAAAATCCTAGCATAAAAGTTGAATACAATCAAATAGTATAATATTAAATCAGTCATTAAAAGGTGTGACTTGATATATGCCATGTCATATAGTTATACTGATAATATCAATAAAGAATAATAGTTTATATTATCATTATAAGCATGTGTGCATGTGTGTATGAGTATAAAGGGCTTATATATCACAAGATCTAGTTATGGGCTGAACCTCAAAGTACTAGGTAAAATAAAAAGATACAACACAAGAATAAGACAGGAGACAAAAGTGGGACACAGAAGAGCAGGTGACGGTATACCAGAGAACACGGGGCGAGATTGGGCAACTGCACAGGCAGCAAAGGAAGAGCCTGGCGGCTGTCCGGGAGGAGGGAAAGGGGAGCTGCGGAGCCGAGGGAGGTTGTGTGGTGCCTGGTGGGCGCTAGGCACGAGGCTCCCCGAGGCAGGAGGCCCCGGGGAGCGTGCTGGGCAGTGAGGTGAGCAGGAGCAGGACCCGCTGTCCTCCTTGCTCCACTGTCGGTGCCAAATACCTGTTGATAACTGGAAGCGGAAATGGTCTGTGATAGGGATACCAAAAATGAGGACAAACAGTTACATCTGATGCAATACAGAAAGTGGAGCTGGAGGAGAGAGAGACAGAAAAGGGAGACATGATGGGCTAAGAAGAGAGTATTTCCAGCATCATTTTAAATGGGCACCAAAAGGCCAAACTTGCATTTGTCAAGGCCTGACAAAAGAATATGTTGTAATAATTGAGGCACAGATGTGAAGAGCCTAGATGAGGATTTCGGCTGTGTGATGGCAAGGAAAAGCGACACCTTGGCAATGCTAAGCAGGAAGGGCCTGGGATTAGGACATAGTATGGATGTGAGGACCCCGGGAGAAAGGTCTGAGTCCAAGATGACACACAAATTAGGGGCCTGAGTGACAGGCAGGATGGCAAGGTTGTCTGCGGTGATCAAAGTGGGGAGGAGCGGGGAAGACATGGAGTGGGGAAGATTAAAAGTCCTGTCTCAGCCACACTGAGCTGGGGCTGACAGAAAGTCATCAACACGAACTGTGAGGGAGACGAGCCCAGAGCTGAAGTTGGACAGAGGAGACATGTCATGAGTGCACAGGTAGAGCTGCTGGTTGTCTGCACAGAGACAGTAGCTGGATTCATGTTTGCAGGTGAAATTACCCAGAGATACAGAAAGTGCAGAGAGAGAAGGCGAAAAGGACTAAGAAATGTTTTAAG
Organism: Rhea pennata; assembly: GCF_028389875.1. Classification (NCBI taxonomy): domain Eukaryota; kingdom Metazoa; phylum Chordata; class Aves; order Rheiformes; family Rheidae; genus Rhea; species Rhea pennata. The sequence continues at coordinate 21,075,602 of NC_084670.1, forward strand.
ACATCGCCACAGAAAATAGTACTGTTAGTGACATATCACAAAGTGAGGTTAAAACAAAAAATAGAAATGAAGAATTTAATTTCAAAATTACTTTTAGTTTGCAATTTTATTTCCTTTTTCCAAATGGAATTTTCCAAAAAGATCATTTGGAAAGTATGCATTTTTTTGCAGAAAATGTCATCAAAATCACAAAATTTCATGAATACGTCAGCTTTGAAAAAAATGATATCTTTCAGTGAAAAAATGTTTCAATAACAACAAAAGTTGGGAGCAGTTTACTTTTTACTCTGATCATAGAATTTACCACTGTCAAGTAACATTTCATTATCTTCCTTAGTCTCAGGCTGCACTGGAAAGAATATAGAGGTTTTGTTGATTCTATGGTAATCAATCCTGTTAGAGTTATTACTGGATTTATCCTGGAATCTGAACACAAGTATTTTTCATTGTTGTTCTGGATTTTCTTGGCAATGGTACAGCCAACATAGTTAAGAGTGTAAGAAAATCTTAAGTATGCTAATTTGAACAAATAAAATTGTTAAATGACAGTAAATTTTTCCATGAAGCTTTCTCGGCTCTGAATAAACATCAATGACTCTTATTTAGTGGACTTTAATGAAATGCAGGTTCATCCAGGTATGAATTAATTTTAAAATTATGTCAGAGTAAGGCATTCTCGTGTTTACCTGGCTTCATTTGGTATAAGCATTTTTAAACATTTATCAAAATAAAAGCAAGCAAGCATAACAGAGTCGAGTGACACCGAGAATGAAACCAGGCAAAATTGTAATGCTACAACCTCCAAACCAGCAAAACCTGTGCTGCAGCCTCCCAGCGTCCTGTGTAAAACTGCTCAGCTGGTACCTAGCACTGTTTATAAATCATGCACACATCCTGTAGGCTTCAGTGCAGTGCGGACAATAAAAAGGGGATTAAGGTGCTTAATGAGGTGAGATACTTCCTACTAACTGGAGCCTCTCACACTCTTTGGGATATAATTTTATTTCCTTTTCCTCCAATCTATTGTCCTTTCAGCAGCAAGGAGCCCTGCTTTTCCTACGGAAGGGCGTGATTAACTACAGTACAAGGCACATGCACAATGTCCATCTTCCCCTTTCTAGCATGGATGCGCGTCCTTCGTAATGTTAACACCCTAACAGCAGCACGTACTACTCCGCGTGCCCGCAGGGAGTGGTATTGCCCCAAAGTGCATGCATTTGGCGGAAACCTCCGCAAAGAGGGCTGCTTCGCGGGCCGGGGCAGAGGCCGCCCCTGGGGCCCAGGCACCCCCCGCGGCCTCAAGCCCTGCGCACACCGTGATGTCACCTAACCCGCGTCTTTAATAAAGCGACAGAAGAAAACTTGAATTACCACTTTCGGATATGGCTTACTGGAGCATTCATACATTTCTTGGGCTACTGAAGTCATTCAGCCTTCGCAGTCATGGCTCACAACGCATCCAATGTTTTATTAATGTCCCAGGAAAGCACACCCTGTTGTGTCTTAATGCTATGGCATAAGATGCCTGAAAAAATAAACAGCTATGTAAAGCAGAAAGTGGTGACTGTTAGGGAGATGAATGGAGGGACATTATAGTTTCCCTCACCGTGCCTGTGGCTTAGTCACTCTCAGAGATGCCTCTGCAACATTTTTCTTTGTATATTCTGCAGAGGATTTTTTCCCTGAGTGTTTTTAAACATGTATTATTTATAAACTACTGCTGCTCTGCATGATGCTTCATGGGTAAGTAAAGGAAACATTTCCTGCCCTGAGGAGCTTACATTTATTACTGCTGCTGCCGCACACATGCACAGTGCTTTGCAGAGCTGTGGGAGCCGCCGGCCGACTGCAGCCCCAAGCAGGTTGCCAACCCCCAGCGGGGTCTGCTTTTTCCACGCTTTTACCCGTAGTTTGCAGCTTAAACAGGCTGTACCTCTCTGAAACAAGGGCTCGGGTAAGCTGCAGCCTCATGTAATTTACTGCAACAGCTGCTGCTGCCCCATCCTCTCCCCAAAACCACTGCGGACCCCAAAACCCCTCCGGCCCGGGCAAGGCTCTCTGCAGAGCGGCGAGCAGGGGGCCACCAGGTGCCGGACCGGGCAGCGCGTTACCTGCCCCGCGCGCCACCCACGCGCCGTAGCATCAAAGCCACTCTCGTGCGTGACCCCGGGAGGAAGGTCTCCGCAGAGACAGCACCTCCACCAGGAGAGCAGTTCTTTCCCAGAATATCAGTTTCCTTTATTTGGTGGCGATTGCCCCTGGAATGACTCAGACCAGCCTTTTGCGGGAATCTAAAACCCCTGAGTCAAGAACTCGCGGCAATGCAGGTAGGTGCCGGGGCCACCACCGCCTCCCAGGAACACGGCTGGCATCGTGGCTCAAGAATAACGACGTGTCTGGGAGAATGCTGCTATCTCTTCTCACCATTTTTTTTACATCAGTGATTTCGGCCCAGTGTTTGAGTTGGTACACAGTCCTGTAGGAAGGACACCGTATTTGCATCTGAAGGGTCTGATCATCTAAGAAAATAGCAAAATGCTAGGAAGGAGCCGAGGCAGATGCACAAAGTGTAGGGGGCAAGCTGAGAAAGAAGTAGCAAGCCTGTATGTTCGGTACAGTTGGTGCAGGTCACCAGTGGCGTGCCGGGTGGAGCTGGGAAAATAACACAGTATTTAGGTTTGTGGCTGAAAAAACCCAGGGGGGAAGAGCATTTCAGATCAGTCAGATCTTTTCAGCTGACCCAAGACAAATTGTTGTTTCAAATTTGGGTTTATTTTAATCCTTTTGTATAATTTTCTCCTCTTTCAGTTCAGTTTATAATTGAGAAATGCATCTCAAGCAACGAGGCAAAAGGCTTGTTTTTTTTGAAATGTCAGAATGAATTGTCGCAAGGTTTTCAAAATCTCTTGCCACCTGCCACTTCCCAGATATTTTTTCCTTGGCTGAAAATTTATTGACTCTGACCCTAATTTGCTAACAGTTTTGATTCCCCTGAAATGCTATCTTCCAGAAAATTTATTGTTTCCTGCACAGCGATGTCGGCCTCCCCCCGCCGCCGCTGTCCCTGGGGCGGCTGGGCGCAACCACAGCGGTCCCGCCGGCCCCGTGGGCAGCACGCAGCCGGCCCCGGCACGCTCCTAGCGCTCCATGGGGCAGCACACCTTTCAGCAGCCCGAAACGCCAGCAAAGGTTTGGAGTGAGATAAAGTGAGCAAATTTAGGCATCTTTCTGGAGAACATTTTTGCAGCATGTATGAGTAACTTTAGAGAACAAGTGGAGATGCCTGTGGGGTGCTCGAGTTAGCATTTGGAGAAGGAGGCGAATATCGCAGCCCAGGAGCTGAGGCATGAGAGGAGAGCAGTCCAGGTAAGAGCTTTGAAAGTCTGGAGAAAGAAAAGTCGGGAGCACAACAGCATTATAAAGGGAAATACAGCAAAGGAATGACCTACTCAATGAATAAAATGTAGAGCAAGTAGCCATCCCACGTGCCACACCGTAAAAAATGTAGTAAAGGAACTGCTGAAAGAATACAATGATTAAATCAATATATTCTTCTCCTATTTCTAAAGCCTTTGCTTTCAGTAGTTTTCTAGTTCAATAATGTATGTGCTGTGACAGATACAGAACAGTCAATATTAACAGCTCCCTCCAGCTGCAGTTAATTTTTTAAAAAAATTTCCACATTTTCATATATAAAGTAGATGTTTAAAATTGATCAGAGAGTTCAACATACTTATATTAAAACAGATCCTGTTTTACTCAGTGGTTCTAACTGCTCTAATAGCTAGAACCATATCCTATAACCACAGATACAATTGTCTCTTGAGAGCTAGATGATTGTCACGTATGAGGACCCTGCGTGCGAAAATGCAGACCTTCACTCCCTGGTTATCTCCCTTCTTTTTGGCCATTTCTGCAAGAGATGGGAGTCCAGCAGCTCTGCTGAGCCCCATGCATTCTGCATTCATGAGTCAAAATGGCACAGCGGGTCGGCACAGAGGGCAAGCAGGTACTGTACAGCCCTCGTGTCTTCCCCTTGTGCGGGTCAGCCCTCAGCCCGACCTCCCAATAAAAAATTGCTACTGAACAGAAAGGTGCAGAATGGGAGGAGACATCTTTTAATCTTTGCAGTATCTCTCTGAAAATCAAAATGCTTTCCTTTTTTCCTTTTCAAGTACCAATTTGATAGGCCCTCACCCACCACTTAGGTTTTTGGTATTCGCTGCAGGTGCAGGGTGAGACATTCAGGACTGTCCAGGAAATCTCAGTCTGCTGCTCCAAACGCCCAGCACTAGCTGCCTGTAACTTGCTAGTTGCTAGGACAAGTTGCAAAGATCACTAACTCTCAGAGTGACAGGTGATCGATATGTTTAACAATTAGTATCAAATATACAGTAAATGATGCATAATATCATCGGTGAAAAATGTTCTATTTAGGCAGAATGTAGATTGATGTCAGAAAATGCTCTTTAGTGTGTGAAATAATCAAGTCAACTGCTTGATGGATGTACTATATAGTCTATTTACATAGCTCAGATTCAATACACTTACAAGATATTTGCATCAGAAACATATCTATAGTCAACCAATGGGAAAGAATACATGATTTTACCAACATGCTTATACATTAATAATATTACTTGGCAATCTGATGTTTCAAGACCCAGGGTGAATTACTTATTAAAAACCCATATACAGCTATCTGTCTTTATCTTTCTTTCTGTGTGAGCCATAATGGCCCTGATTGTTTTCAAAATTACATTTGGCCAGGATATGACTGTTACATGAAACCTCTTAAACCAATATCATTTCCCTCCCTGATAAAATACATTATACTGCTGGGTGCATTGAGGCAAACCATTAACGAGGGAAGCTTAACCTAACCTTTGTGCTTCAGACCAGCCACGAGAGCAAACCAACATTTTAGAAATTGTTTAAAAAGTGAAAATGACATGATTATGAATATTTATATTAAGTTCATTTCTTTCTTGGAGCTTTTCCTAGCATCCTCACTTTTAATGGTTTGAATTTTATAGGAGACTTAGTTGCTTGGGAAGATACATGGAAATGTACTCTATTTAACATCGTTTAGAAACGCAGACCCATGATAAATTAGCTGAATAAGGTCAATTAAGTAAGGTCAGTTTTAAAACTTGAATTCAGGATGTGTGAGAAAAATAAAGTACATGTATTCAGTACAAATGTGAAAGGAGAAATGTGATAGAAGTCAAGGAAGAAGCTAAAGTCAAAATCTTCATAATTGTGGTCCTATTTTAATAAGCCACGTTGAGCTATGCCTAGCTCTAAGAAGAGGCAGCATGCCACAGACCTCCAGGCCAAGGCGACGTGAGCGTGTCTCACAGGAAGCAGATGACATCATGTCGGTGAAAACCACTGCTTTGACAAGGAGCTAATGAAACCATTTTCCAAAGTTAATAATTGACTAGATCCCCATTCTCCTTCCTCTTTGCCCTGGTCTCCTGCCACGAGGGCTCCTCACAAGGAAGAAAGGACACTCGTCACCTCTTCATGATGAACACTATCCCAGCTGCTTGTGTGCTTCCTGGGACACAGTGGATTTTAGTCTGCACAGTTTCAATCTTCTCGGCGTACAGACCCAATTTATAGCAGATAAAGCATGGGAGTTTTACCTTCTTTCCCTCCTCCCTATAGTGACAAACATGGGCAGCATGTTAGAGAGCCTCAGTGAGAGTGCATGATTTGTGAGGGACCTGTTCTTACTCCAGACTTCAGGATAGCTGGGTAATTTCTTTCAAAATACAGCAAGTCTGTGATGCTGATAGGTGAGTGCCCCTTCCTCATATTATCAGTCCTCTGGAATTAGGTATTTGAGACTTAATTTGAAAAAACAAGGATTTTCTGAGGATTTCTGGAGCTATAAGGGATACACTTGTATACATCCACAGAAACCTCAGTGACTCAGTGTCTCCTGATGTGGGGAGTTTGCTGGTAAAATTCAGTTCCTTTTAAAGCAGCGCAGCAGGGAAACAAAAAACCAGAGGAGAAGAGGTTATGAGAACCCAAGGACGTGCCGCGTTCCAGGCCCTAGAAGCAGGCGACGGGAGCCATGTTGATGTTGGTGCAGTGTTGACACCCAAAGGCTAGTGTAGTCAATGGTCCCTGCCTACTTCTGTTCCTTTACCTGCTGGGGCACACTCACAACAGCCCAGGGAAACCAGTGGGAGACCTTTCTCCACAGGCCAGGAGGAAAATCTGATGTGAGAGAGAAAGCTGAGAGCTGCGCTTGGTGAGTCCTGCAGGGATGGCTGAGTGGGGACAGGAGGACTTCACGAGTGTAATGGATGAGACAGCCAGAGGAACAAACGAAAGGACCAGTGTTGAACAAGAAAGGCTTTAACTCAGCCTTGGATGCTCAGTAAATACAGCAGTAAAAGACAGGATCATCCTCTGCCATTGCTTCTGGAGCAGGAGGGATTCCTGCTGCTGAGGAATGTGTCTTTACCTATGCAGTGCCTGTCAGTGCTGGCTGATGCTGCCAAACGCCTTTGAAACAGGAGGAAATAGGAAGAGCAGAGTGGTTTCCATCCCAGACAGCCACACAAGCACTCCAGCTCCTCCACTGCCTTGTAACACCATGGTGCCATGACGGGGCCGAGAAAGATGCCTGTGGTGAGCCACCTCTGGCACCGTTCCCACACGGCAGCGGGCCAAGCTGGGAGGGCTACAGGGTCCGAGTGGCTGTGGGAGGTGGGTGAACCACGGCGGGTGGGCAGTGTGCACCGCAGCACTGGGGGATGAGCTGTCCACAGGGATCAAATGACCTCCCCGGAGTCACATTTTCTCCTGCACTCAGAGGGTTTCGCCTTCTTGCACTGACTCAGAGAGGCATCTGATTCTCTCTCTGATTTCCTCCAATCTGGAAGCAGTGCTGTGCACCCCAAATTCGGCTGGTGCTGAAGCTGCTGAGGAGCAACACTGCTGGTGCTCCAGTCCATGCTGCTGCACGGTCCAACACAGAAGCTGGCAGTCGTCCCTCCCAATGGCCATGGCTATGCACAGCCCAGAAGCAGTAAGTGAAAAAATCCTTTTGCATTTGAACTGCTTCCAATTTCATTCAGCAGGATACTGGCAGGCCGCTTTCTGTGTTAATCATTTTGGCTCTGATTGCCTGGCCACACAGAGCTGTGGATCGACAGTATCGCACCTCACCATTTGTTAATGCTTCTAGCTCAACTCAGAAAAAAATTGAAATAAAGAAGTTTCACCTGGAGAAGAATCTCCAAAAGACAGGGAAAGGGAGAGAGGGTGTAAGGGGAATCAGCACAGACGTGTGCCTTGCAGATCTGCATCAGCTCTTCTGCGATTTCAGAAATCCTTAAGAGCAAAGAATGACACAGTATATTGCTCATTGGAAAACACTTAATGGGTCTGATCCTGAAATGAATTACACTGGCTTAAATCTGGAGTGGCTCCAACAAAGTCAGAGATTAATCAAGAGGAACTTTAAATGTCTGATTAGGAAAGACTGCCTCTGAATTGCTGGCAGGTACAAATGAGAGGACCTAGGCATAAAATTACCTCACTGCTCCCACAAATCAGTGAGCTAAATGGCTACATCTTGACATTCGTACCTGCAGTAAATTATACCAGGCACAAAAATCTGGGAACAATTAAATGTGGGTGCAAAACTGAGGCTAAAAGCCAGAGGGTATTTGAAGCCAGTTAATACAAATATTACCTTCTGATGCTCTGCATAGCACCACACAAGAACCGATGTTGCCCAAAAAAACGGCCTTGCAAAACCAACATGATAGAATTTATGCCAAGACTTTCCTCTGCTCGGCTTCTCGGGGTGTCATGTGCTACTGTAATACTCCCAGCAAGCCCACAGCAGGGGAAGGAAAATGGAAAATAGAAAAATTTCAGCTATGAAAGGCATCCACGCAAACATTTGCATGGTACTTCCAAGCCCCAGCTTCTGACCGGGTCCACAGTCAAAGGCAAGTGGGGTAATGTAATCTGCTTGTGCCACAGCTCTGCCCCGTAGTTTTATGGATTGTACTGCCAGTCATAGACATCAGCTGGGTTTGGAGCCTACCTTCTCACATATACTAGTGTTGTCTGTCTGCAATTAAGCAAAAGTATCTGAAGTCAGGGGCACAAGTCCTGCAAAGCTGCAAGCACTGATGAGCTTACACTGAGTACCCTGCACACACACTAAATCTGCGTAGTAATAAATCGCTCCAAAAAGTGGAGATTAATCAGCAACAAGCTAAATATGCAAAAAAGTGATCAGATCCTTTCTAAACAAAAGTACTGATATTCCCCATAAGTTTTAGAACAACAGTGGAAAGGTTCCAGTTTGCACGACCCTGCCTCCCCTGAAACATAAGCCTGTCTCATGCTGATGAGCTGCTTCTGGCAAATAATCCATTAACGAACTAGTTAAAATAAACACATAGCCTTCAACTTCATTGCTTTGGGGTTACGCAGGACATTTTCAAAAGACACAACTCCATCTCAGAAGAGACCTGTTCACACATAAGAAGTCACGAACACCTTCTGACTGCAGCCTCAAGTGTCTGTCTTGGAAAATCCAGGGAAAACACGTTGCTATGCTGTTGCATCAGGAGTGCTGTCTTTTCCCACACAGTTATCGAACTGATGACACTGTAGCAAAAGCACTCCAGAAGTTAATTGGGGGAGTTAAAAAAATAGCTCAGTAAAGCACAGTAAACATGGCAGCGTTAGGCTTCCTCACCTCTGGCACTTACACCATCAAAACCTCCTTCCTGCCACCAAACCAGGACTTCTGAAGCAGGTTTCTGTTGCAAAACCAGAAACTTTCCTTCTCCTCACAGAATAATTCGGTCTCGATAGTCAATTCTAGTAACCTAGGCAATAATTAATCCTGATTTTGCATGAGTTGCTAGCAAACAGTCAGCAAATTCAGTGGGTGCCTGTGGCCCATGGAGGCCATGCAGCGCATGGACGGCTATGCGAGTGCAGGCACCCTCATCCTGCACCAGACATGTGGGCAGGATACAGCCCTAGTGGCATGTAGGGTGGAAATCATGCTGAGAAATGGGGGCTGGAGGGCTGCGTCCACAGGGTGCAGGCTGCTCACTTATGAGCCTGGGTGCATTCCCAGGAGAAGTATTTCAGAGGGGGCATTTGGAGATGCCTTCTACCGTTTGAGTAAAAAAATGTCTGGAAATGATAAGCTGGACAGCTCCTCAGGGATCACTACTAAATGCTCCATGAACTTCAATTTCAAATTCACCTAAGATAGGTTATGAATAATATAATGACTGCACCATAGGGGATGCACAGGGTCATAGTGCAGGCACACTGGGACCTGGCCAGAGCTGGCTCAGCTCAATGAAGCTCCAAATCAGTCCCACTCCCACAGCTGAGCTCGTGCACATAGAACAGTCCATTCCTACAACCCTGCACCAATGTCATAATTAATTCAGACCTGGATGGTCTGAGCATGGTATCTGAACACCGACTCATATGTAGCTAATAATAAATACAAGAGTGAAGAATGTTGTTCAGCACCTACAGGTACTGAGCCAGGACAAGTTAACTGATCTTCAGCCATGGGCATCCCAGGGACCACTAGCACTAGGCAGCTCATGCATCTTTTGGGTGTACAACACCTCCCTGATGCACAGGCACACTGCACGTGTGTGTGCATGTGTGTGCACACATGTAATGAAGATAAGCTCATAAATGATTGTGCAATGCTCACTTGCTGTGGTGGGAAGAAATTTGCAAATATTGAGGTTAGAATTTCATCTCTTTTCCCTTCATGGATTTAACTAAACCTCACCCAAGATTTTCAAACATACCAGGATTAGAAAACAATCTCTTTAAATGTGAACTTTTTTTTTTTTGCACCGAAAATTTCTCCAGCTGGGATCAACAATAACAGGAGCAGTTTTAAGGTCTCCATCTTCATAGTGCCCTACATAACAGGACCTATAAATTAGGTCTGGGTAACCTTGGCTTTGGCTGACTCTAGTTGAGCTCTGGGTGCTCGTTGTGGTGATAGCCAGTACTTTGCTCACCTAAACCTTCAATCCATAAGTACAAACTGTCTGAGGAGAAACACTATTAGTTCATTAGACTGAAATCTCCTTTCTGCAGGAGATCTTATATCTGAATGCCTAGAGTTTGGATGTAGCACAGTTTGGGTACTACCACCTAATAAGCAGGGAATATGAGTGAAAGGTGCAGCCATATGGAAAACCTGTGGGGCACAAATGTAATAGCGTCCTTGACAAATGTATTCAGGAAGATACAATGCCTATTCAACTTACTATAGGAAACAACTCTCATCCATCAGGAGAAATGAAATGATAGTGTGAAACCTCACTCACAGAAAGGGAAACAATTGCAGCTTCATAGCTGCAGGGCACAGCAGGCAGAAGGTGTAGGTTACCCAGGTCATCCACATTCTCCTAATAAGTAACTGGCCTTTATACCACTTCCAGCTGCATAGTATCCATATTCCAACAAAGTTCTTTTCAAATGTAAATCCCATGTCTTGGTGTGTCCAGCAATCCCAGCTGCACCCAAGAATTGCCCTTGAAATACGAAGGGAGGAATATCCGCCCAGGCTTATTCCCTTCCCTCAGAAGTGAAGCTTTTCAGACAAATCCAGGAGAGCCTCAGAGCCAAGGGCTGCAGAGAAGGAGAGGCAAAGATTCAGGAGGTCTGATCTCATGGCAGAAGGCAAGTCAGGCTGTTGGCCCAAGAGCTTTTCTATCTCTATCTCACACCCTCATGCTACTGCCTTGGGGACCAGGGAGAAAATGATGTGACCTGACAGCTCCACAAGGGAGGTCTGCGCTTCAGCCTGGGCGAACAGGAGAGGGTAGTGCAGTACGTACTGAGCCACTGAAGTCTGGTTCAAACGTACTTCAAAGCTCATGGAAGCCAACAGGGGTCTTACATAGTGCTACTGATATTCAGATCAATCCAGAGTACTCTGTCCAAATCCACACAGTGAGATCTCAACAGTTATAAATAGACCCCTACTCTTAGGATTCCCACTCTCGGTCCTTTCTACCTTCCTTCTTCCTGACTACACCTGCCACACTTGGATGTTGTGTCTTATTTTTCCTTAGAATGCATGAATTGTATTCCCCAGAACAAAAGAAAGATGTATAGTAGTGCTTGGACACCAGTTTACTTTTTCCATCATGCTTGTCCTTATTGCAAAGAGCTAACCAGGAACAAGCAGTTGAAGGAGAGAAACTGGTCAGGACAGGGGCATTGTAAAATCACACGGACATTCACTCACATCTACAGATCTGATATTTATAGCCACCAGATATTGATGCCTTTTCCCAGCACCTAGCATTGGTTCTTACTGCAGGTTCATAGCACGTGAGATTCACATTGTCTGAAGACTAACTCCAGATATAGCCAAACACACTCATAGACAAAAGCTGAAATGTCTGTGTTGAACAGCTCAGGATATCCACCACACCCGCAAGCCTCCAAGTCCATAGCAATGTTACTATTGTTTTCAGTGAGACCAGGACAAAGCTCTGTATACCTTTTCTAGGTTAAATGTAAAGTCTAACAGCAGAAACACAGAAAAAAAATAGAGCACGACCAATTTTATCCAAATTGTTGTAGGCTTTTACAGAACCATAAAGATCAGTAAAACGGTCTTTGTGTAACGTACCGCAACTCCAAACATAATAAAACTAAAATCAATGAACATTCTTTAAAATGAGTGAATACACCTACACAGTTCACATTTCATTGTGTTTAGACATGCAGTAGATGTTCTGATACATCAACTCTGATTTTTCCTTCCCCTCCTCCCAAATATTCTTTTCATCAGGTTGCCTGTACAAAATGCATTGAACACAGTGGTGGTGGGGAGGGTAGTGTTTGGTTTTAAGCATTCATTAAATATCTGTAGGAGTTAATACAAAGGAAGAGTCTTCAAATAAATCTAAAAATTAGGAAATTGTACTTCTGATCTTGACTTCGTCCTCATGCATCAATGAACACATTTTAATTTTGCTCATCTTTATTGTGTTTAAACCAAATACTGAAAACAACAACCCTCATCCAACTGTTATATATCATTTCTAATGACAGGGTAGCTTTTGTTCTAAATGCATGTGTAAAAAGACTTTCACTTTAATATTCCAATTCCTAGCTCTTCAACTTAAAATAGTGCCTTATAAATGATCACTACTGATAATGACAAACATTTACGTCAGAATTTCTACCTGATTCTTTCATTACCTTTCATTATCTACATATATCTTTTGTTTTGTTTCAGATTCTCTCTTGTAGGTTATGTAGATTTGGCTGCAGTGGATTTTTCCCCCAAAGAATATCCAAAAATATATGTTAGCATAGCATAGAGTTGGAAGAACTGTTTGTCGCAGTCTGCTTGACAAAACAAGTCCTTTTTCTGTTAGCAGATTTTTCATGAGAAGGCATCCACATTTTACAAATGCAATCATTATTAGAAATCATCCTGTTTCATAATTATTTCATAATTTCGTAATTAGCCAAAAGAGACTACTAGTTCATCTAGTTTGACCTCTTGTATAGCACAGGCCAATACATTTCACCCATGCACTAAACTCAAAGACTTCATTAGACTAAAGTATTTCAGTCCTCAGATTAAACTGTGTTCCACTGGCTGAGAAAAAGACAGACAAAGCTGCCAGCAATACCTCAGCCCCCTGCAACAGCAAGGAATTATTTACAAGAGATATACCCAGATTGTCTCAGCAAGTGAGGCTTAAATTTAATGAGCAGTAGAACCCTCACATCTGAACAAGATCTTAGGAAAGATGATACTCTGCACCAGAGCACTCATCTGCTCTGGCCTGAGGCCAATTAAAGAAGGATTTGGGTCCCTAACCACCAATGTCTAGTGCACTTAGCCTGAGGTAGCCTGGTGTGCCTGAGATACCTGTACAGGACTTATCCCCCACATAGCACCTACCAGAGACCCATGCCCCACAGGAGTGATCAGTGAAGACCAGGCAAGACATGAAAAGTAGCATAAGGTGGCATGAAATGCCTCTGTTCCAGCAGCTGCGTTGAGTCCCAAAGATGGGATACAGCCTCCACGAAGACACATAAGTCCAGGCTCCTCACAGGTAAGCCCTGGCTCCCTTTACATTCTGGGGATCCAGTCAATACATTGGAGGAGACCAGAGATAGATGCAGTTTATCCAAACTCAGGGAGCAAGCAGGTGAGCTAACATGCTCTACAGAGTTGTTTCTCTGTTGATTAGCTCCCCTTGTCTGAGTCTCACCCTGAAAGTCTCCAATGCTTGGAGGGCAATCAAACAAAGAACCAGCTGAAGACCAGATAAGGATGCAAATATGCAAAAGGCTCCTTCTTATCCTTGACAATGACTGGCTGAAACACCAGGTTTCATTAGACGCTGTCTTAATACAAGTGGAAATGTTGATAATCTTTATTGCAATGCTATAAACCCACCAAAACTCACCATCCAGGCTGACCACCTGCATTTTCCCCTAGTCGGTTCTAGAAAGTGGATTTCCTACAAATTATCACCAACACAGTATGTAGTTTCTCTGGTTTATAGCCTGCTGTAGGGCTCACTGGGAAGTCTTCCCCCCCCTCCCCCCTCCATTTTCCAGTGACTAGTGGAGATCTCAGTTACTGCCAGTCTCTCGTGATGCACCATAGTATCTCTCAATTACACATGCTTATCCTATACTTCAGGCAAATCACAATTGACTTTGGTAGTTGTGTCCTTGTGTCTCATAGGCTTTGATATTTCTTTCCCTTTCTTTCACTTTGTTGCTGTCAAGGGTTTGTAGACTAGGCCTGGGAAAACACAACAACATCCCATAGCATTTCTTCATGGCAAACGGTCAAATTTCATGTTGTCTGTGAAATCCAAGAGATGTGCAAATACTGTAGTCTTGCATAGTTCTCCTCTCAGAAGTGCTAGGCAGAGAGCAGCTCGCCAGTCTCCCATAGCAATGAATTTCCATAAAGAGACCAGAATCAAGGCCTTCCTAAGTATTAAAGATCTTTCAATCATAGCTTAAGCTAATCTGTATTCCGACTTGAAGAAAATTTCTGAGGACAAAACACGCTTGTTGATGGCAGAGAAAAAAATCATATATATGCTCACTGGAGAAAAAAATCCAAGAATATTTAATGTGTGAAAATAGACTCCAGTTATGCTGTTAAAAATAATGAAATCTAGGGTGCTAAGTACTGTACGTGTTGCTGTACAACTTAAGCTGCCTGAGGCAGTTTTAATTTCTCTAGCCAATTTTTCCCTAAATTATTTTAATTTACGCGCCAAAAAATTCATCACCTGCCAAGCAGAGGGCTGGATTGGGTGAACCATAGAGCTGTCCCTTCCCCAGATAGGGATGCTAAAAGTATGGATGAGGGCTGTAGTTCTGTGGGAGCTGAGCCTTGCCTACACAGCTAGAGGATTTGGGAGGGCCGTTTTCCATGAGTGCTGTGGGAGGACCCTGACATCCCAGCGACTCACAGCTCCTGGAGAGTCCACAGGGTGCTGGCCTGCTGTTCCACAACATGGCGGGAACCTCCTCATCTTGGGGTGTGACAGCTTATAGTTACAGGCTTTTCTGCTCACCACCACCACAAGAAATGGGCTAGTGCAGGTAGCCCAAGGGGAAGAGGTCTCCTCGCTGCAAGAAGCATCCTTTCTACTCCTCGCAGAAAACATCGAGTCTCATAGTGGGCACTTGATACACACCTAGACACCACAAATCCACATAAGCATCATGTTTTCCCAGGACTTTGCAGGAATGGCAGAGCCAGGGGCTGAGGGAGGAGGCGGCTGAGCAAACATGGGAATGGAGCAGAGCAGGTGGCTGGTTTCAGCCCTGGCTCAGGCTGCAGGATCCACTTTCTCCTGCCACCTAACCCTCGGCTGGGCTGACCTTCAGAAATGCTGCAGCTATTGCACTGAAGATCTAGGAAGCAAATACTACAGTATCCTTACACTGCTGCCTTTTCACCTTTTGAAATGCCTTTTGATCTAGCCTAAATGTGCCACCTTTTAACAGGCTGCAAACTGTCTGCTTCAGTGTCTTCGGTCATTTCTCATCAGAGTAGATGTTATGTTCCTTTCTATGGGCAAACAAGATACACTTTTATATTAACATTTTCAATAGTCTCTAAATGTAAGTAGCTTGCTGTGCAATATCATACTATTACCTTGTCGGAGCATTTCACTTTTTTTTTTTTTTTTAATTCCTTGTAGCTACTTTCCTTGTCAAGAACAGGCTGAAATTAACTTGTCAAAATTATTAAATTTGAGAGGCAAACATAATCCAAAATTGGATAGACACAAACAAGTGACAGCAGCAGGAGTGTGCACTTTGGGGGACTACACCAGGCACATTTACATTTTACTTGTGAAATATGAATTCATCTCCACAAATTGCTGAGGGGCTTACTGTAGTTTTACTTAAAGGGGGTTGCTGAGTTTCTGGGCATTTTCACTGTTTCTCCACAAATTCAAGGGTGCACAACACCCTCCTCCCTGGGGGAATATGCATATTGCCCTCCCTGAAGGGCCCAGCACCATCTGAGCTGCTGGCTGGGACAGGACCAACCCCTGCTCCCACCCTGCGGCACCCCACGCTCACCTGGGCAGCACTGGGTGCATGGCTCACCCACCAGCTGCGTGGCACGCACCACCTTTACTTGCTTCTTTGCATATCTGCACAAACACGGGCAACAACCTGCTTGGTATCAGGGAATTCTTGCAGAAATGTTTTCTTCTGGAATCCATCAGAAAGTGTGCAGATTTTGGTGACAAGAAAGTACAAAATATTCTCTTCTTCTGCATCTAGTTCATTTTTAAATAAACTGCCCATAAATATTTGGTTTGCCTTTGGACTACTTGGAAAATATTATTTTAGATTTGCATACTCTTCACTGTTTGTGATCTACTACACTGAGCTGCTACTGGTTGTGCTTGATTTAGTACACAGATTAAAGTGAAATAGCTAGGGCAGAAACAAAAGTAGCTGCTTTAACAGAACCAACAGAAATACCAGGAAAAGCAAAGGCTCTTGGCAGCATCCTCACAGGATGCTCTGTGCCCTCGGACCAGGGGACGGCAAAGGCCCCTCACTTGGCAGCGCCCCACGGCCGCGCGCCGGCGAGCCGCAGGAGGCGGTCGCAGGGGCCCGGCTTTACGTTACATCGGCAGCGCTGAGGGGCTTTGCTTTCACCTGAGCACACCACCCGCACAAGCTGGGGGCTTTCATTCATAGCAGCCAAAAGGCAAGCATGCACCGTGTAGTCGGATTAACGCCCCTCTCGCCCATTAGCGGCTAAGCCCGAAAGTACCCCGTGCTCTTAGCCAGCTCTCCATATTTAACAACTAGAAGTCAACAAACTATTGACACAGCTACCAGAAAACCCTTCTTCCTCCCTCCCCCATGTTCAGGTTTCTTAATGAATCCTGCAATTTGCCAGTATTTTGGGAGGGCTGCGGTAACAGCCCCCACCCTTCCCTCCTTCCCCTCTGCTTGAGAAATGGCAGTGCTACTCTCTGCTGCTTTTAGTTTCAGGGCAGCATTTTGCAGGCAGTTTGCATTACATGGCAATGGTTCTGGTTGCTCGATTCACTAAGCCGACCTCAGGTGGTTTGGAGATTAAGGAGAAGCCAATTTTTATCCTGTTGTCTGAAGAAAAGGCTGCTTTCTCGGCACTGGAAAATAACTGTGGTGTCTGCAGCACATTTCTTGCCCGTGCCAGCAGCCAAGCCCCAGCCACACGCTCACCCCCTGGCCTTAGAGCAGTGCTGGCGTGCAGCACAACTTCCTCTTCCTCCAGAGAGGCAAAATTAATAAACAGCAAGAGCAAAATACCACAGCTCCCACCCTCCTCAGCCTGCACACCCTGCTGACAGACAGACAGCAGGACAGACGGATGCTCAGCCCTTGTGCTGGCTGGCACCCCAGGCAGGACCAGCAAGAGGCTCAGGGCCTTGTCTCCAGCTGCAGGGAACCCTCAGGCAGAAGCCAAAAAACATGCAAAAACAGGCCAGGATGAAACTGTAAGTGAGATGGGTTGTGCATGTTTTTCCTCTGCTTCAGCGCAACTTTTTCTGTTCTTCCTTATCCCTATCAGCAGACAGAAAACGTCTTCAAAACTTTAGTGGTAAGAAAAGGCACAGGAGACAGTAGATTATTCTGAATGAAGTTTCTGGAGCAGCCAAAGTTTGCAGCTCAGCTCCTGCTATCTCTAGTTTGATTCAGAATCTAATTTGTCCAAAATTTCAACCATGATGAACTTTCCCAAAACAGAAGCAGCAAGCTGCTTCTCACCATCATTTACTTGGCCTGTATCCCATCTATCCATATGCAGCAGATGTAAATATAATTTACTGGCACAAGCAACTTTCTGCACATGGCATCTTTCTAAGTCTTCTTTAGCATCCATGTGAAGAAATAAATGATTTTATTGATGAACTCAGAGGCCCCTATAATGCTTCATAATGACCTATAAAAGGAGGTCTTTCTTCATATGCAATGATCAATAACTCACATAATTATGTCTTATATCATTTTGCTGAATTGTTAACAATTTTAACCAAAGCTGTAATGATTCCTTACGGGCAATATAAGTCTTCCAGGAGCCACATTTTGCTGGGTTTCATATGTTGCAGACCTGCAGATATAGAGGTCTAATGCAGGCACCTGTTGCATCAGTTAATTTAGGACTGCCCTCTTCCAGCTGCACCAAGTTATCACTGATAAAGTTTGAAAAATCCTTCCAGAAGGTCGAAGACTTTCAGAGATGCTTCGGAGAGCAGGCTGGAGCAAGTCTAGACAATGTATTTTTTTCTGTCTTATGGAAATAGAATGGTTAATAAGATGGTGCTTTAATCAGGGAGAAGACTACTATAAAGTCAGAAAGAAATATTCTTGACAGAGACAACCTGTCTAGTGGCTATGGGAAATTCTGTGTGTCAGCACATTCGTTCTTGGCTTTATTCTTGCTCACTGGATTTGACTCAAAGGAAACGCCGGGCTTCAATTTCTTCAAAACTGGGATAATATTTCCACTTATGCAAGTTGCTTTAAGTTAAAAGCAGCACATTCATGCAAGACAGTATTATTGCACCAGCATGCTGCAGAATTTTTTATTTTGTTTGGAGTATTCCATAAAAATCCCTCCACATATGGAAGAGAACAAGTATTGCAGACCGTAAAAATGTGATTTTAGGGAGCTGGCAGTGCCACTTAAATTCGTGCATTTTCGTGTTTCAGATCCAGTCAGGTTTGGCAATGAAACTCCTTATCATCTGGTGGTGTTCGCAAGGTGAGCTGACCGCCCTGCTCTGCTTGGCGGCTGTGCTCGTGAGCGCCTGGCCCCAGCGCAGGCCCGCACCCCGGTCCAAGCTGGGCAGGACCTGTTTTGCACGTGGTGCCGGAGCAGAGGCAGACTTGAGTGCGTTAAATGCACTCCAGCAAGCCCATCCACAGCAGCAGTTTTTGTTCCACCCCTTTTCTGCAGGGCACTGCTGACATGCACAGCAGCTTGCCATCACCTTCAAAACAGTTGTTTAAAACCTGTTGGTGCCAGTAGACTGACACATTTGGATATTCTACTTTCTGCTTGGGTCCTTCTCCTTCCCATAAGAGCTTGGGACAGATGCATAGCCCAAAACATTGCATAGTTATCAGAGAAAGAAAAAATTATATTTTAATTACTGTATTTGTCCTAGAGACCACAACGATCAGTTTTTCCTGAGGAAAATAAATGCAATAAAGGCTAACAGACTTTCGGTAGTAAAGCCATTAAATCCTCCATCTAAATAGGGGCTAGATATCAGGGGTGCAATTAGGCAGGCTGCACCAAGTGCTCGGTGGGATAAGTGCAGATACACTCTAACCTGAATCTAATTCTGTTCAAAGGCCAAAGCAGAGAAGCACTATTTCTGTTGTAATGATTTAGTAGAAATGGGCAACATTATATTTCTAATCCCTTTTGGTTAATGAGCATGTTAGGACTTTCAGTGCAGGCTACTCAAGACCTAACTGCTTTTAGAAACTCTTTCACAGAAAATACATCATCACTGCAAACACAGTCCTCTTGTGTGCAGAAGTGAGACAAAGCATCACAGTGGTTTTCAGGAGAACGTGACACACGAGAGTGGAGCTTTTGTAGCTAGCTGCAAAATTCAGACATCAGTATTAAGCTTCCACTTGTGAAAACAGAGCTGAACAAATAATTCAAAATGAATAATTTATTTGATTAATTTTGTCTCTCTCTGTTCAGGGAATATATAAGCCAATCACACCATCTTGAATTTGTTATTCAAATATATTCCGTGACTTACTTTCTACTTTTTTTTTTTTTTTTTTTTTTTTTTTTTAACTCTCTGGATTAATCAGAATATTTAAAATTAAAAATACACTATTTTCCTGTGATTGGGCAGACGCACCACATGGCACTAGTTTTCTTCTATGAGTAACTGAATATGCCAGTACTTCTGCAGTAATATTTATGCATGCAAAATTGAAAATTCAGTTTAGACAAATATTTGCATGTTCATCTTTGAAATTCACTTGCTGCCAAGAAAACTGCCAGCGAAATTTGGTACCTCTTAAATTTGTAAAATGTGAGAACTAAAACATGCAACTGAAAAAGAATAAATTAAATGCAAATGTTAAATTTTACGTAGAAGTTTTAGAATATTCTATTTCCCCTGAAAAGATGCAATATTGCCTACCAGGACTGAATGCCGGTTTTGAGCCACTGCTCTTACTATGACTTGGCATTTCCAATGGTCTGTTGCCATAAAATCATACAGTTTTCTAGATGGGCAAATGCTACATGCATTGCATGGAAGGTTTTCAAAAGACAAGGTAGTATCTCCTTGACAGACATCATGTGCATCATTCCTGCATCAAGTAATCCCTCAGTAATTGAATGATTCTATTGTTGGGGAAAAGAGGATTCGAGAACAATTTAGTGAATATATAAATGATATTAGCATCAAGCACAGCTGAAGGCAAAAAGCCAACACATCTATCACAGAAAATTTTCTTCTCAACTTTTTGATTTATTAGGAGCACCTACTAAAGGAGTGCCCTTGTTAGTTTGCCGTAACGCAGGCATCTGATGTGTTATTTGGTAGAGCACCCCTTTCCGGGGAAGGGCTCATGCTTGGCTCTCTCATCAACCTCTTACACTAGCTCAAAATTCAAACCGCTGCACTTGCAAACATTTACAAGCATCTCTGTGTATTTGAGATAGCAATTGCCCTGGTCTGGTGTAACAGTCTCTGTGTATGTGTTTGCCTGAAAGCTAACACAACTCTTTGCAGGATTTGTGTTTTAGCATATCCCTTGGTTGATCCTTAAAGCAGGCTCCTAATGCTTGTGTGCAAGGACATGCATTAAAAAAATTGAGGATCTGTCTAATCTTCGGTTAGATCTGACCCACTATTGACTCAGGTGGGAGTGGAACAGAATATATCCCTAATCGTGCTTCATAGAGGTGTTTAGATAGAAACTCTGCCCACAGATACTTGTAAACGTGTTTTAGAAATCAACAACAGAATCTCGTATGGTTGTTGCTCTCCTGGCTGCGTACTCACAGCTACAAGGGCCACGCAGTCTACTGCAAACACGGATGGGAGAGAATCGTTATTACCTGGATTATGAGGCAACTAGCATACTTCTGGGCCCTTCAAAGTAGTAACAACCCTAATAAACTAGCCCAGAGCTATCTTTTTCTAAAGACAAGCAAGGTGGATAGCCAGGTAGTTCTTTTGGACCTGCATAGAGCATAGGCGCAACTACAAAATTATGGTTTATAATAGGGTATTAACTCATTGAGTAAACCTAGCAGGCACTTACCAATTGCCAGTTACTAAACAGGGTGATTTAAATATCTTAAATTTACACATCACAGCACGCTTTTTCTACTGCAAATCAATAAATTTGCATAGGTTCTTAAAATAATCAGCAACATGTTCCTGCATACATTTTTTATGTAGGTACAAAATTCCTTTATGAAAACCAGAATCCCATCATAAGCTCAATTTTTAGTTCACCTGCTAGTTATAAGGAATTATGAATATATTAAAGCCTGAGGCTAAGCAGCAACTTTGCAGCTCATTTCCAGAGCCAGAATATCCAAGCACTGCACCTCTCACAGGCTCAGATACAAAAGCTAGACCTACTGCCTCGCTTTGCCAGCACAGGCCATAGGAAGAGGAAGAGAAAAGCTGTGATATCCTCTGTGCACCCGTCCCGAAGAACGGACACATAACACCCTGCCAAAGCACCGGTAGACAGATGGACAGAGAGTGGTTTCTAAGAGAAGAACCAGTCTGACTCTTGCCAAAACTCAAAGCAAAGTAGAACCAAGCCTCTATCCAGGTCCATTGCACTTCTCCCATATCATTTTTTTATTTCTTTTTCTCTTCCTCTCCTTCATTCTGTCTGGGATCAAAAGCAGAAGCTTCAAAATACGGTTTGCAAAGTTCTCCTGGCAGCAGAGATGCAGATGCTCTCTAGAGAAAGCCTGTTCTCGGGGAGTTACCAAACTGAAATTGCTGGTGGAAGGTTAAAAACATTTCACATAAAAATCTCAGCACCGAGGGTCTCATTTGAGCCAAAACAGACCTCTGACATGTTTGAGTTACCCTGTAATTGGCCAGGACAGCTTTAGGGCAGCTTTGTGCTCACACAGGCTCTTCTGCTTCCCCCTCACTTCAGGCCCCCGTGTCTGTTGCCACAGGAAAAAAAAGAAGAGAAAAGAAAAAATCAGCCCTCAAGGGCTTGAGAAATGGGCAGAAGTTAACGCATGAATCTTACAGCTTTACTGGATCATGGAAAGATTAGAGGTATTTCAAGTGTTTGGACCCAAATTTATATGTGCAGTGCCACAAGCACAACCTGATTACTGCACTAATTGAATATTGGGCATAAAAGGTGTTGTATGTTGGCATGGAGCATGCACGACAGCATCACGCCTCTTGGTAATGGCTGGATGGAAGTACAACATATCTTAAGGCTAACTAAAGGAATATTCTTAGTTCAGGCTAACTAAATGAATACTCTTAGTTCAGTCTTTCTGTGCCAGCTGTATTAAAATCAAGATGAAAAAAATTTAGAGGCAATACTTTCGTGCTCATAATTGCACAATGACTGGGGGGGGGTTGAAATTAATTCTTAAGCATTTTTTTTTCTCCTCTGCTAAAATAAACAGATTAAAAAAAAAAAGTACAACAGATAAATTGTGCTCCTGCCAAAATCAAAATAATTGTAAGCCCTTTTCCTTCTGAATTCTTTTAAGCACAAAATAGGTTCTGGGCTTAGCCCAATTTTAGTCCTGCCAGTGCAAATCCCAGCCTGCTCTGACCTCTTGCCAGCCAACCTCTGGCCAGGCATGAGGCACTTGTTTTCCCTGGCACATACCACGACATGATGAGTAATCACCCATATTTCCCCAGAAATGCCTAGTATCTCCATATTCACTTGTGGTACAAAGTGTCTTCTGACTGCTGGAGACACCCCCTCTACATCAACCCAGCTCAGACGGACTTGGGAAGCCAGAGCAGGCTGGAGACAACGACCCCTTTCCTCCCTCTCCTTGCCCCACACAGGGCCCCTGCTCATCACAGATCCTGAAGCAAATCTCCCTGCTCAGCACCAGCGCAGCCCACCCAGCCAGGCACGTCCGCAGGGAATGAGGCACCTCTGGCATGCCCACCGGACAGGTACAACCTCCTAACACAGACAGCTACTACCATCTAGAAGTGATGCAAATAATTAGCGGAATATGGAAAACAGAACATTACTATGGCCACATTTCCTGGCAAGATATTATTTTGCTCTACCCCTTTTCTTTGCATTTCTCATACTTAATTTGTTTTATATTTGATTAGGTTTTTTAATATTTATTACTCATGGTTGGATGTTGGGTTATACTGTGTCAAACTTGACAAAACTTCCAAGCAGAGGGAATGATAAAAAGTATCTTGAAATCATATTTGCCCCTTAATAATTTAATTCTGTAGAAAGGGAAATCAAAGCATCACAAATTGATTGCTGTGAAACAAATTACAATTATTTCCACACATCCAAATAAATCCACTAATTTTAGGCATCTGACTTGAGGCATTAGATGGAATATGCAAATGCACACGTTAAAATGATGGTCGTGTCTCTAGAACCACTCACTTATTTCTCTGTTCTTACTAGATGCTCAATAGTTTCAGACTGCTATTGAGATATGCAGTAAATTAGCTGCTCTTAAGCATTGCCTGTTAAAAATATTAAAAAGTATGACTGCAAAACACAGCCAACACTTTTAGACATCCAACATCGAGTTATCTTTTGGGGAAATGTTAACTTTGATGTCCATTGCTGCTCTCCTAAATCTGCTTCCAATTAGGTCATTCTGTTCTAGCAACCATTAACTGGAGTCCTCAGCTCTACTCTACCTTTAAAAAGTGAATGGCTTGCAATGAAATGCCTCTGTTGAACATAAGTTTCCACACATATTTTACGAAGTGTACTTGTTCAGCTGTCACACTGCTTCACATAAGAGAAGTCATCTGATATTGTTACTGACATACTAGTCTACTGTGGCATTTAATACTAGGCTTTATATAACTCACAGAGATGGCAGAGCAATCTCAGGTAATCAAAATAAATGAAGACAGCCTGAATAATGCATTTGTTAAATCTAAATAACCTACAGTGGACACCTTTAAAGTGTTTTCCAGGAAAATGTGACTCAGGTGCAATATTGATTGAGAAGATAAAGACAGGTGCTTTCAATCCCTATATTATGGAAGCAGAGAGGACTTTGATAATGTAACAATCATCTTTGGTTATTTTGCTGCAGTCCAATACAGCTAGAATCAATTTTTCATTGTACTCATTTACTGGAAAAGGGGATAATGGCAAGGACAACACAGCTTTAATAAAAAGAATAAGTCATGATTTAATTCAGATGTTGTACTACAGCTACAAGTTGGAAGATATATTTGTATATACTGAAACAGTACAAAGCAGTCTGCATGCTTTCGAATAGAAGTCATGGCTCTGCATTCGTATTTATTGCTAGTTAGATGGAATGATGCAGCATTATCCTGACAGCAATGAGAAGCAAGAACCTTTTAAAGTGGAAAGAGATACCTGTAGGATTATGAGCAATCTTTATAGAAAAAATAAAATAAAGGGCAATAGTAAAAGGGCACACTTAGGTCTTCATTAATATTTGTATTTAAGTAAAAATGACAAGCAGAAAAATCCAAAGAAAGGCTGAGTTCACAACCAATGTAATGCTTTTCTGCACAGCTGAGATCTT
Organism: Rhea pennata; assembly: GCF_028389875.1. Taxonomy (NCBI): domain Eukaryota; kingdom Metazoa; phylum Chordata; class Aves; order Rheiformes; family Rheidae; genus Rhea; species Rhea pennata. The sequence continues at coordinate 21,099,945 of NC_084670.1, forward strand.
TCACAAAGATCTCAGGCTTTTTTGATAAATTCTGTTCTCGTGGAAAGTACTCAGGATGATGATAAAATAATGATTTTTTTTTCTAGCAAAATAGATTGCTTCATGACTTCTTGAATGAAATACAAATCTAAGAGTGATAGTGTATGGAGCTGGATTCGTCTCCTGGGGTTGCATCCAGTGTATGAAATTTCATAGCTTTTCTAAGGAGTTCAATAGCTCTCCTCTTTGTGGCTAGAAGCTGCTGAACGACCCCTGAAAAAACACCCCCCAGACTGAGCTTCAAACATGTTACTACCGAAAACTGCTGGGAGTTAATTTAGCTCAGGTACAGCCCAGAATCATTCTGCACAGCCCCATACTGATCGACATTCATTAGGCCAGTCTAAAGCCGAGCTGCTTACAGCACACCAACTTCTGAGGAAATTAGGATCCAAATTCAGGCTTTGGAGCTAGTTTGTAACTCTGTAATAGATCTGCAAATAAAATTCAGCCTCTCTTTCTAATGAGCATCTTCTACAGAAAACCAAACAAAGAGCATAAAACCCTTCCCCAAAATTTCAGGCCTTTATTTAAGAATAGTCTAGTTCAATCCTAATTCTCCATAATTATATTCCCCATTCCCCTCTAAAGAGCAAAGAGAAAGTTAAAAGAATAAAATAAGAAGAATTAGAGAGAAAGATTAAGCCCTTCGCCAGCAGCAGCTCTGTGGTGCTTCTTGGCCTCTTTATAAGGTGATGAGAGGAATCAGCCTCAGTTGTCTATCATCTGGAGCAGCTCAGGAGGCACCTCCTGCCTCTGAGAGGCATCTGGGGGTTCATGACAGATGACCCCACACCAGCTCCAAAAAAAGACACCTGGGAAACACTTGCAAGACACTACTGAGTGAGCTGGGGCATGATCCAGAGGAGCTGCAGGACTCTGCAGTCCTTGAAAGCCCCTAGCAAACAGCAGGCAGAAATGCTCATTAATGCCCAGATGCCGCAATGTGCACACAGCTCTGAAAACTCCCTGCTGTCACCCAAAGTAGATAGAAAGCTGCCCAAGCCCAGCCGGGCTCACTGCTGAGGGCTGGCGCAAGCACTGCATTGCAAATACCCGGTATCCCAAACATAATGAGGTAGACTTTAAATCATGAGTTCGTCTGTAAACTTAGGCGTTTGCTAAGCAAACTCAAGATAAACATGGTTTTCATTTTCTCTACACTATTGTTTCTCAGCCAGTTTCCTTTGCAGCTAAGGAATTCCTGTGATGCCCTGAGCAGGGAGGCTGCCTGCACTGCCCAGGGCTGGGCCATAGGCTCTGGGAGTCCCCAAGAGCTGCAAGGTCCTTGAAGAGGCAGCACAAGCTTCGAGCAGAGCATCTGTGACTGTAGATCTGCCATCTGCCGACTCAGAAGGCAGTTCAGGGCGATTGTGGGAGAACAACTGCTGTGTTGTGCCAGCCCTGTTTCTATGGGCATTGAGCATGATGCTGCCACATGAAGGGAAGCTATTAGGTGACTATCTGTCTGTCCCTACACATATCCGCACATCTGCAGAGATGGCTAGCTAGCTGCTGTTTACGTGCCCTTTTCTTAAGCTCTTTAGATTCAGAGGAAAGAGCTCTTACTCACAGCCCATCAGACAACTACAGTATCACCTGAAAATGATACACAACCTTTTATAGAGATGATACATGCCTTTTAATAGGGAAATAGAAGTCCTATCATCATTAGAAGGGAAATTCCAGCATTTTCCACTTCACTATTCTCAAAAGCACAGCTTCCTCCTCTTCACTCCCTTTCCTGCTTCCTCTGTTTTTCAATTCTCTCTCCAGTATCTTTCTCCTGGAAAAGGTTTCTTGGTACAGGTGCCTAACATTTACTTAAGAATTAATTAAAAATTAAGTGGGCCACATCGAATCCCTGCAAAAGAATTTTTTATTCTTGGGGAAAACGTTGCATTACAGTTAGTACTGTTCAAATTACAAGATCACATAAATACAAGGTTTTCTCTTAAGCTTGTCTTAGTTTAGAGGAAGTATCTAACCAGCTCTGATCTAGCAAGTATATTAAGTGTGGCTGAAACTTGCCAGTCTCTCAAACAGTACTCACAGAGCTTCCAAAAGACTCCTTATGCCCTGCATAAAGTTCATTTTAAGAGGAAACTTCAACCTTACAGTAGGAAGATAGGGTAAAATCATTAGCAAACTTTTCATAGCTTGGCTCTGGGCCTTTAGTCTGTGCAGTCTATGATCTGTTAGCAGGCACATTTCTAGGTTAGGAAGAAAAAAAAACAAACAAAAAATAAATCAAAGATTGACTTTCTTACATATATAGGTGTTTCAATTTCCTAGCAAGAAAATAAAACTGATACAAAGCACACAAAGGACCCCAATATCAGCAAGAATGTCACTAGTAGTGCGATGCATTAAAGAAGATCATTGCAACAAATCAAGTTCCTAAGCGTGACTTTCCCTTTCATGCAGAGAATGGACTGATTCGTTCCCCAAACAATGGAAAATTTCGCAGAGGCTCTGGAACAGATTGCTCTGTTTGCTCCATTACTCACAGATCAGCTTGCCACATTCAACAACAAAGGCAAGGGCTAAACTCATCTTATTTGTTGTCCACAATTTATGAAAAAAATAATCTAGCTCATGGGAAATGAGGTGCTTCAAGAACTTGCTGAAGTGAAAGCATTTCTCTGTCAGCATGGATTCAGCTTCAAATATGACTCATACTGATCTGTGGACTACTATTTTATGCTATGTTGATCCATCCAGGAATAATTGTAAAGACTTTACTGGATTTCTTTTGCTGCCAGAAAAACACACTTAAGCTGTGCTGTCTTAGTATAACTTGAGTTACAGACCTCAGTAGGACACTGCCATTGCAATTTTGGGCATTAGTATATCTGTTGTATGACACATGTATCAGTTGTCCAGTGATACAGTCTGGGCTCTGAGAGGAGAGTACTGCTGTGTGCATAGCAGTTCCTTGAATCCACTTGGTACTAATTTTTGTTAAGTCTTTTGGCTACCACTATTCATTGCTTGTGGACCAACATCTGAACACATGAAATGAAACATTATAGGTAGCCCATTTAATATTATTGGTGATAAATATGACTCTGAGCATTATGAAAGCTCCAAAGGGCCAGTGAACAGTTTCGAGCTATCTGAAACTGCAGGCAAAACCATCTTCAAAACCTTGACCACCTTGGCAGCACAGGGCTCCCTGTTCGCCCCTCTCCTCTGGGGAGAAGAACCATCTCTGAACTGTGTGCGAGGGCAGTCCCCACTTCTCAGCAAGTGCTTACTCCAGCCTGCTGCTTGCAGGCTCCCAAGCTCCAGGGGAACTTTTTTTTTCACACCATTCACACAAGGGATTTTTCAGCTCCCAAAGCCCCTCTGCATGTTGGGCCATGAAGCTGCCTTGTATCAATGACACCAGAGTGACTATAGAAAAATTAGTCACGACTCATTGCCAATTGCCCTTTACTCAAATGATTTCAGTGATATTTGATGACTGAGGAAAAGAATACATGTAGGGAGATCATTTTTCAACTATATTGGGAAGTGGGCACAGAAAAATGGGATGTTCACTTTGATGAGAAGAATGACTTTCTCGGATCCAAAATCTGACACTACTATACTGAATAGAGCATAATCCTAGGAACAATCCCACAGTAATCCATGTTTTTGTCCAAAAAAAGTCACATCCATCATGAGAGCATCAGATTTTACTTTTGTCTTATCTATGCTCTGTTATAATTACATGGACACAGTGTTCCAGAAGAGGAAGAAAAGAGTGACTGCTATGGTCTATGGAAGAAGGATCAGGGCAAAGGGAGAGTGGGTGACTGGATGTTTGCCTTGGTAAATAGCATTAGATGTAATTGTTTTTAAAAGCATTCAGGTGCATCTTTTCTTGCTTTCATATAAGTAAAAAGGATTCATAAACTGGGATTTGAAATAGCTGATTTAAAAAGCCAGAAAATCATTGTTGATAAAGTCCTTGTTCAGCAGCTGCAGCAGCATGCAGAACCTGTTGAACAAATGCCTGCCTATCTACTGAAGGTCTGGAGATTGATAACTATTAGGAATTTGGTGAGTGACAGATTGAGCCAGTACACTCACTTCTGGGACCACAGATAGGCCTGGGGATGGAATCCTTAAAAAATGTGCAAGTTTTGAGTTAATTTAAGACAATCGATCATTTATTTGTTATTGCAGAGTTTCTCTGCAAAGAGAAGTTCCTAAAGGCAGCCTGGCAGATGCCCACTGATGGCTTTCTTGAGAAGAAAGTTTTCTTTGTCTTTGATGAATTCTGGGAAAGTCCTGTCTGATCTATCCAGAGAAACCTGAAACACCCAAACCTCATAGTAACCTAATGGGTCCCAGGCATCTAACTCCTTCCACTCATCTCACACATCACAGCCCCAGTTGCTGCTCAGTGACAGATAGGATGATCACATTCTGCACCAGGACTGGAAAAAATGAACCAGCCTCTCACTTGCACTGCCATGTACAAGGCCCAGAAGACTCCTGCTCCCCAACAGCTTCCTCATAGGCTCAGATGCACACAGCTCCCATGGGGCCAGCCCAGGCTGGAGCTATCCTCTGGCACAGAAAGACCCATTCATCTCCCACTTCCCAGCTTTCGCAGGCTCACTAGCAACAGCACAGCTATGACTTTTGCATAGGACACCAATGACATTAACATCCAGTAGTGCTTAGTCCTGCATGGGCTGGATAAAGGAGATACTCATAGTGCTGAACTTGAGACATGCAATTTAAGTGCCTTTTTTGGCAGTCTGTTCTCCTTAGTGCATAGCAAGCAGAGAAGGCTCCTTTCTTTCTTCAGATATCTCCTATAAATTGCTCTCCAGAAGATCTTGCATCTCTCAGCTGACTCTACAGGGAGCCCAAGGAAACTAAACTCCTATTTTAGGCTCGAGTGCCATCCTTCTTGCATGAAGAAGTTTAACTGCAGGCTTCCTGCTTGGTGGGTCTATGTGGTAAAATGAAAAAGTGACTGTGCACAGGTAGGTAAGCCCATGCCTGCAGCAGCCAGGCTAGCTCAGATTGTAGCACTAACAGGGCTCAGGCACCAGCCAGGACCCACAGCCAAGCACTGACCTGAGCTGCAGCCTGCCTGCACCTGTGTGGCACCCTGCTGCCACTTGCTCTACCTACCAGGGAGCTTACAAGGGAGAGGCTAACCCATATACAGTCGCAATTTTAACCTACTGTATAGAAACAAGATTGATGTCATTTCAAAAGCAAGCAGCAGCATGTTTGCTATTGAACAGGGAAAGTCTGGGTATAAAACGTAAATCCCAATGCCCCAAATTCAGCATTTTCAGGGCAGACCCCCAGGGAACATGAATTGCTTATAGATCAGACCCCACAAAATCCTATGTTTGTCTGGAAGAAAAGCTTAAGTGAGAAAATTCACAGCCTTTTGCATCTGGGAGATATACCTCAGCATAACTCTAATAATAACTATAGTAATATAATAGTATACTAATATAATAGTAATTTCTTAAGAGTATCACAAAGAAATAAATTGATGGCTTCAATATATACATATGTGTACATATATGTGTATATATATATATATACGTACACACACATATGCATACATACACACTCACACAGAACAGCTTGCGTGAAAATTTTAATCAGAATCACTACACAAAATCTCTGTACCTTTGGATTTGTCTTCTGGAGAGCACCAGCACTATTTCATTAGAACAAGCAGCCCAGGAAAAGCTGCTCGACTCACTGGTATTAACTCATGCTTTGCTTTCCTAATCTCTTTGTTATTTGACAATGCTGAAGACAGAGATGCAGAGAGATGGAGAATTCTAGCCTAAAAGCCAGTTTCCTCTGTTAAAGCAAGTGTTATCCCTAAGGTCAAGGATTGTCTGAATCAATAACACACCAATCTCGCTAGCCCCATTTAAATGGTGAGTCAGTTCACATAATCCAACCACATGTCAGCTGAAAAAGAATGGTTTAGAAAACACTTTGCAGTCATCCATTTTCTAGAACTTAGTAGTGGTAAATTATTGGATCTCAGTCTATCATTGGAACTATATACCTTTATAAAATAGTAATTTTTTGTACACATATTTTCATGTTCAGCTACTCATCAAATATTTTTGTATACACATTTATTTGCAAATACCATTTGAAAACAGTCACAAGAATTTTTCCATTTACAGAAATTTTAAATGATTTCTTCCACTCACAGCCCACAGGTGCATTTCTCAGTCAGTGAAAGCAGACTCAAAGAACCCTGCCTCCCCACTCCTCCAGAGCACAAAACAACTTGCTTCCAGTCAAATCCTACAATTGGAAACAGCCTCTGCCAACCAAGCCAATTTCATTTAACTAGACTTTTCCAATCATGCTGAATTCTGCTGCTAGTCTCAAAAGACACATGGGTTAAATGAAACAAAGTTCATGTATTAACCTATCCACCTCCTATTAGGAGGGGCAGCGGGGAAGAGAGTCTTACCACACAGTTACACCTCCTTGGTACCAGGGGCAGCTAGGTCCCACGAGGCAGCATGGAAACCCACAGCAGGGACAAGCCTGCAGAGCAGAGCACCACCAGGACAGAGCTGTACCTCACCCCAGCTGCCGGCAGAGGCTTTAACACCTCTCAGCTGAGGAGCATGTCAGAACAGGGGAGGGGGTGGGACACTCATTAGGAGATTTGGTAGGTAAATTACACAGCCTCTGCCTATAGGAAAGGTCAAATTCTTCCTCCATGGTGGAAGTCTTCTACCAAAGGGGAAAAAAAAGTACAAAAAGTATCTAAAGCAGAAAAGAAGAAAACAATGTCTTTGATATCAGGAAGTAGAAATTATGTAAAGCTACTTTTTAACTTCTTTTTTTCAAATATTCTTTAGGGTTGCAAAAGAAAACCCTGACAATGATTTACTTACATAGTTGTGGATGATGCGAATGGAGCAGAGCAGTCAGTGAACAGAAGAATGACAATAACTAGCTTTTTTTGTTGTAACTATGTGTGGTATACATCAAAGGATTTACTCTACAATTACTTTGGAAAATAAGCGTGAGTTTATATAAAATTGCTGGTGCATTGTGTGTGGACTTGATGTTCTAAAAAAGGGAATTATAGACTTGTGACAAAGTGAGCCTGAATCAATAGTCTTTACAAACATAAGCATATTTGAAGTTTGGCCTTCAGTGGACAATGTGTTGCATCTGCATTCCTGAAAAACAGCATACAGTAAGTAAACGAGGAATGGGGAAAAACAGCTCCAGCTCTCCGTTGTACTCCTGGCTGTGAGCATTTGCCAATTCTGGGGCGCAAAATGCTGAAGAGGGGGCAAATGGTTTCATATGGCAAGTTTATTGTGAGGACTGGCTTTGAATAGCTGTCGTATAAATGATAGCATGTTTTCTACTTTAGAAGTTACAGGAAAACCAGAAGCCTGCTTATAATTTAAGAATTTTGGCCAGCCACCACAGCGGGGTTTTAAACAAAGGAAAAATGTAAGTCAGTACTGGTTGCTAAAATGTTATCAGAAAAAAAGAGCAACATCGTAAAGCATGTCATACAACACAGAGCATCTGAAGAAGTGCTGTTTTTTAACAGGATTGTCTTAGCAGTTTCATGTGAAATAGCAGGTTAAACTAATACTGCACTTTTTTTCTAAATGGCTCATTTTGCAGGAACAGGAAGCCTCACGGGAAACAGTCAGTGCATAAGTTACTGCCTCCCTGCCGCAACTTGCCAGCAATAGAATGTATTGTGGCACCCTGTCTCAAACAGATGGATACCAAAACTGACATTAAATACAATACTGAGTTTGACTAATACTAGGTGAAACCTGACACAAACTTCAAACCATGAGGATTTTCAAAGTTGTGAAGGCCATGCAAAATTTGCTAGGAATGTTTTCTTCTTAGTGTGGATATCTGTGAATATGCACGTTACACTTGCACCACAGGCAGGTTACTCCAGGCCTCATTTTCTGCTCATTTTCAGCTTGCATAAATCCCAGAGATTATAAGCTACTTGGTAAAGCTATGTTCTTGCCTCTCAGTTGGCTGCTAAGGAAAATGGCTATTGCAAGTTCAATTTCATCACGCTTAAAAATAATACCCCTTTCCCACTTTGGTTTAAGGTTGCCCATCTTAAAAGCAGGCAGCAGATGATTAGGAGTGACAGAAAGCCCAGCCACATGCTGGGGTGAATGGCATCGGCTCTTCCTCAGCCAGCATTGAGCTGTGACGCCCCTGCTCCAGAAGACCCAGATTTGCCAGTGGCTGCAGTGGAAATACCGTGAAACTTCAAAGGTTTCCATAGTTCCTTGTGCAGGTCCTGCTCCACAAGGATGGGAAATCCTCAACGTGGCAGGATTTCAGATGTAGAAGAGATGTCCTGCCCTGACCCCTGAGTGGGCATTCAAAGGAGTTAGGGAGCAGGGTGGGTTTCATGAATTTAAAACGGGATCTTTGACAGTGACTCCTGTTTGGAGCCTTTAGCTGAAACGGACCCATTGCTTCTGTTTGCTTCTTTAAATGAACAATCTCAGAAAAAATTTGCATGTAGCTCTACATTACTAATGTTTTAGGAACAAAACAGATCGGTTTCAAGCTGTCCTACATACACAATTTCAAGGAAAAAGAAAGTATCACTGAGAGAGAAAATCATACCTGCTGAATTCCAGCTCTCTGGAAGTATGAGCGAGATAATAATGTTGCCTTCTACAGCATGTGAAGCTTCTAGCCTTCCTTTGTTGATTCCTAAGGCCTGTGGAAACATTGCTGACTTGTAACTAAAATTTAAAAACACAAAGTTGTTTGTCAAAAATATAAAGTTATTTGTCTCAGACCTTACAAGCAAATTTTTTTACTAGGTTTTATCACTTACACATTTCTCTGTGAAGTGCAGAAATGACATTTTAAAAATCATCACCGTCTATTCAGAACTGCATCTGACAGATTATTTAACAAAGTCTTGCTGGTCTATCAGTAATAAGAACCATTCTGGAGAACAGTATGGGGAGAGCATAAATTTCTCCTCCTTTACAAACTGTATGATAACACGATGTCTGATTGCTTCTCAGAAGCCACCTACATCAGTTTGTCCCCAAATCACTCAGAGAAAAAGAAGATATAAACTGATGTTTGTGACTTGTGCATCTTGGATTGTTGACTCGTCTCCCACTAGACACAACCCAGGATGAGCATATTTCATGTGTGAGCTTCTGCTGTACAAGGAAGGAGAGGTCAAAGGGTAGCAGGCAAAAGCTATTTGCCATTCAGTCCTAATTTCACTTATAAATTATTAAACAATCCCTTATGCATTTCCATCTTTGATAGTCTTGTGGTATGAAGTGTAAGTCAATGGATAAGCTAATTGCAATAAGCAGAAGTGGTATTTAATGCACTGGACACTTTCAATAGCAAAGTAGTTCTAATTAGTGTTTCTAACTGATGTGACAGCAGTTTACAGAGTGCCAAAATAGTTCCTCATTTGTCAAGTGGGTCTGAAGCTTATGGCAGCTTTCTGATCATCTCCCTTGCCGCAGGACCTGAAAGCACCTTCAAAAAGCTTTCTCTCATTGATCTTTAGTCAGATGCTGACTGAAAGGCACACAGCTTTGCCAGAAAGAAGATAGATAGATGCTGCACCAGCATGAAAATGTCACTTGCCTAATGAAAAAGGGTATCTGCTCATAACCTCCCTGTATGCATGTATATGCATACACATGCACACACAAGCCCAAAGCCAGAGAGGTTGTGAAGAGAAGCATCTTTATTAAGCATGTGAATGCAAGGCATGCAAAGCACAGACTGCATAAACTTAGCACATCAGATTGCATATAACATGCATGTACATATCTGTATCTGTGTTTGTGTGTGTATATATATATATATATGTATAATATATACACACATATATATGGCATCACTCAATCTATGATTAAAATGTATAGATTTTAAAAGGTGCATTAAAATCTTCCCTCTAGACTTTTCATTGAACATTAGGCATGGAGTGCATCAGATGAACGACATCATTAGTTTCAAAATGTCAGAATTTACTTTCCTTGTCTATGATTTTTCTTCTAATATATTGATAGTTCAGCTATCCTGCTGTTCTCTGAGGGCTAAGCGAGTAAATGATGGTGTGTCAGATAAAGAGCAAGTATTTGCCAAATATAGTGTCAAGAAAGTTCAGAACAGTTTTCCCTTTGTTACACTTGTTTTATAGCCATCATTAAATAATTAAATATTGTGGTTAGTTATGGGATAAACTATGACATTTTCCTATGTATCTCAGAAAATACTCAAAGGGCCTTGAAAGCACTTATGAGACGGAAGGAAGGAGGACTTCTGAAAAGCGTGTTTGTAAATCCACGGCCGAGCAGCATCCTTCTTGTAGTGTCTCTCAAAAGCTGAGAGACTGTTACTGAAATATGTGTCCTATGTACCAGAAGCTGGGCCAATGTGCTAAAACCAGAATTTTTTTGGTACTGCTGTATGTGAACCATAAAATTTTTCTGATACCAGAAATCTACTATTTCCTATAATGTATGGAAATCCCCCAAATTCCTGAACTTCCTTTCTCTCCTGCAGCTTATACCCAGATTAAAATAAATAAATAAATAAATAAATAAATAAATAAAAATAATAATAAAAAAAAGGAGGTAAGATGTCTTCTAGTTTTTCTTGTTTTCTTAGTACGGCTTTACTTTGATACATACTAGGGGGGCTGAAGCTCCCTTGTTTCTCTGGCCCTTTGAACAGCTTTGAAAGAAGCACAATGCAAAAGGGCTTGCTGAAGGCAAGGTCCCATGTGAAAAGGTGACCACTGCCTCTCTCTGCAGTATCCACCTCTGTAAAAACACCATAGTTTGCAAATATCTAGTCTGGCCAGCTGAAAAAACTGAGTCATTTCAGATCAATAGTCCAGACTGATACAGGCAATTCTCTCCTCTTTCAGGAAAGCACAGCTCATAAAAATACATGGAAGGCAATGTCACTCAGTCCAGCACAGGCAATTAGGAGTATGGAAGGGACTGGGTCAGAACATGAGTCAGAAATAATAGAGAGTCTGCGCTAATTGGAGAAGCTTTTTATTATATTAGTGCTTCCATGTCAAATTAGTCAAATGGCTCAGGCACTTACAGAGCGGCAGTGAAGTATGCACGCTGCCTGCCCGCCCCAGCACAGAGCCACGAGCAGCTTCACATCGCACCACCCTTGCTTTCCTCTCTCTGTGCTTTCCGCTCACAGGACCCTGGTTTGCATACAAGTCCTGTTGCTGTCAGCCTGGTTACCTTTCAGAGTAGGTGATGAAGTTTACCCAGGGAAAAGAGTTACTAAAGGAGAAAAAGTTATTTGACGAAGGCACCACCTGGAATTCATTTGAGAGCCAAATCAGAATGGCTGAAGCCCATCAGCCTCGCACAGTTTCGCTGCAGTGCAAGTGAGCCAGTGCATTCCTCAGGCCATAATGCTACATAATCTGCCTGCATCCCACCCCCAAACTCTGCGCTCTCCATCATGATAGGAGGTGAAAGCAATGATGCTTTATTGAACGATATCCCAACAGCCAAAAAGAATAACATCAACAGCAAGACAAAAGCCCAGTCTGAGCCAAGTGAGCATGGCAATATATTTTCACCTCACTTCCAGCAGAGCTGCTGTACACTGAAGTGCAGAGCAAGTGGGGCAGTCTGTGGGTACCAAGAAAGGACTTGTGTTCGCTCCTATCTGCTTTCATTTTAGGTGTTTGCATGCTGGGAATCAGGTAAGGCAGAGGATGATCCATTCCCTCCATTGAAATTCTCACACTGATTTTTCTGAAAATGATCCTGAATGTTATGCAGGTTTGCTTAGACTTAGAAATTTGCTAGAAAGCTTGTCTTATGACGGAGGTGTGCTCTCTGCTGCTTCTGCTGTTCTTGGCTTTCAGAAGCAGCCAGGACTGAGGGGTGGCACAGGGTAGCCTGTCTCACGGGCTCCTCTGTTCTCCCTTGGCACTGCCCAAAGAGCGTTACAGAACACCAGGTAGGGCAAAAGACACCAAAGCGCCACTGTCTTACCGTAGTTTAGGATGTTGTTTTGAAAAGAGAGCCAAATGGCATAGAGGTCAAACATGGAAGCACTGTTACATAACTCGCATTTTCCATACTTTAAAATGTTATCCTCCTGTTTAATATCTCAGCCCTCCATAATGGATTGTCATCTTCCTAGTCCTTTTCTGTCTTTCTTAATTCCTGATCCTGTATTTTAGAATTTCTTTGTCACTTTATCCACTTACTTTTTTCTCTGATATCATTTTGTCTTGTCCCATTGAAACTCCCTATCCTTTTGTTAACTAATGCCCTACATTTTCACACTAATTTCTCACTAAACTATAGCTCTCCAGTTTCTGTTGTAGCTATAGATCTCTTATGAATATTAATAGTTTCTTGCAAGCTCTCTTATTTGTGGGAGAGAACGCTGCTGTTTGATCTGTGGCTTTTTCTTGAATACACTAGTATCTCTGCGATTGGAGTTTGGATACCTTTCTTGTTTTCCTACCAGATTCCTTGCTTCATTTTCATCCTTCCCTTTTATTGCAGAGTTGGAAGCTTCGGAGGACCTTTAAGCACTTTTCTTTATTAAGCAAGCCGCCTCACACTGGCATAGTCTATGGTGATTTCTGCCCTCATTGTGGACTATTTCTGTACATTCCCTAAGGGCATCAAGCCATTCAGGTGGTAGTGTGTAATTTGTTTTGTACTGTGGAATTCCTGCCATGCCTATATGTATTTAGACCACAGGCAAACCAATAAAGTTGTCATAGAAACAAAGCATTTCATGAATAAATCAATTCATAACAAACTTGTAAACTTTGAAGAACCCACTGTGCTTTAACAACACATCTATTATATATACACACTAATCATGTTTGTAATGAACAATGTACACATACTACACATGTCCATTTGTTTTGTCCTGTTGGGCACCTTATAAATATTCTTTAACACTTTCCTGTGTTGTGTGAGTCTCCACAGCATGGAAGAACAGAATTGGAAGCTTGCATGATAATGTAGCAGCAGGAATTTTTCTATTTCTTTTTTGATGTGCAAGATGGAGGTTCAGTAAACTCTGAATGCCTTTTTTACAAGCCAGTGAGGACTGCAAGTATCAGTGCAGCAATTCTTTTTCTAGTCACAGACAACTTAATAGGACTTCATCCACTGTTCACATAATTAGAAAAAAAGCCCTGAGTGGATGGGAGCCTGATAACAGAAGCATATAATATTGCTGAGAGTTGATAATACAAGCCAAAGTTCAGAGGCTGAGGAAATCTTGCCTTCTTTTATTCCAATTTAGTGTCACTGAAGCACATGCATTCCTAAGGCAGAAGTGCTGCTAAAATTGACCGTAATACAATTTTGATATCTCATCACTTAGCATGTCATGCTGTCACCAGCAGTTGGTTGAGATGGGTGGAAAACACCACATGATCAACAGAGCACTGGGCCTGCTTGGGTGGGAATGACTGTGCAAAACAGGCTGGAGATTTTTCAGAGTCTGTCAGTCTTGATTTCAAATGGGCGATCCTGCACTAAGGCACCATTTGCCACAAGCTCTGTGGCACATCTGAACTCTTGGCTGTCAATGCAAAGCCAAAGGAGAGCTTTTCAAGTGTGCCTACAAGAAACTTGCTTCCCAGAGAGATGAAAGAAAAGGAGTATTAATTTCAGGACGAAGAGGGGAATAGAAGTAACATTCATTATTAAAGAAGAACGGTTAACATTCAAAATCAAGGTGGGTGCCTTCCCATCAGCAGAGTCAGGTGCTTAGGCGCTGGCCCCACAGCACAACCCTGAGAGGCCATCACACTCAGCAGCACAGAGCGCACCGCAGGTCTCTGCCCAGCTTCCTGGCACACACCATCTCTTTGTGCCCCAGAGCAAGGGGCAATCTAGAGTGTTTGCTACAAGCAGAACCACTATCTGGGCTCTCCATGCTGCAGTCCTGGTGGGAACAGCAACGGGAACAATGTGAGGGAGGAGAGGAGATGTTTAGCATCTGTCCCAGAAAATATGTCTGCACAATCCGCACAATCCATTCATGACAGTGATACATAATAGCATGTGAATCTGCCAGACATAAGGTAGAGTCATACATCCTACCAATCCCAGCGATCGAAAGGTAGGTGATTGCTTCATGTCTACAACCCATTAATGTAGTTATTCAAACTGTGTTACAAATATCATTGGCTGCATACTGCCACTTTAATGAGCGATTCTGAAACAGCAAGGAAAACCCGAACTAATTGTAGGAATGTTTTAAAACTACAAGTTTTAAAACACCTCTTTTCTTTGCAAGAAGCTATTTAGAGTGCTGTTTCTAGTGTCTCTAAGATACTCACTGATTCCCTAGCCTTTTTAAAAAATCCAACTATTTAATTGTGTTATTCTGGGATATCTACAACAAAACTAACAAGCAAAAAACTGCAACAACAATCCTGAAGAAAGAGCTCTGCATATTGAGCTCTGCATGTTGAGTTCTGCAAAGAGCTCAACACATAAGTGGCCTATTTCTCTGCAGAAGTCCTCCTCAAGTCACACAGAGAAGGCTACAACGACGAAATCAGCTCGCAGACTTACACTGGATATTATATTACTCTTCAGTGATGTCAATGAACAAGACAGAAAAGCTCTTAGTCAGTTCACAGGGTCCGGGAATATACTATAGGGTACAAAACTCAAAAGCAAAAAAAATCTGCTTTTGCATACACAATACCTTCTTTTAACTATATATATTACAGACATGTTATTTCCATAGAAGAATACATTATCCAGTAATCAGGTTCTTTTATGGAATCAGAGCAAGCCTGTCTACATTTCTGCTGGGTAATGTTCTTCTCAAACAATCTTCTCTCCTGGCTCCTCTGATTATTTTATGATTCCTCTTGCTTCTTGTCAGTACAGATTAAAGGTAACACATACTGCTGAGAACAAACATAATTTTCCAGCAGTAGCATTTTGTTTTCCTTAATAATTAACAACTGCTGCTGACTAACCTTCCAGTATAAAACGTGCACCTTATCGAAAAGGAGCGGACACAGGTTACAACAGCTCACTTGGGATATCAAAATAAGTGTGATTAAAGCATTAAACATTTAGAGGTTGACATTAAGGGATGAAAGGTGGAATTACTGTAAATATAAAACTGTTCAGCATTAAATGGAATGTGTTGCACTTGAAACAGTCTTTCAAAGTGCTAACATTTCAGCATTAATTATTAATAGAAACTGACAGCTCATTTTTAATTTGAGGCTAATGACAAGGTTCCTTAAGAGATAAATACAACACATGGGCTCAGAGGGTTTGTGGATCTTTTGAAAGGCTCTTTAGGTTGTCTAGGCCTTAATCTGCAAACTCATTATAAAAATAATGTGCTTTTCTCAGTGGTAACAAAATCACTGTGAACGTCAGCCTGCCAGCTTGCTGGGGGATCAAGCCCTGCTACCAATGGGCTGTCCCATCAGGTTAGCTGGCTCATCGCAGTGGAGCTGTCTTGCACTCCACTCAGTTTCCACCATCTCCGTTTCCCATTTGTCATCACTTTGAGTCATGTCACCATAACAATGAGTTTTAGGCCCCTTTTCTGATCCTACCTCCTCCACCATCACTCAGGAGTAAGATAGCTGCAACAAGGGGCACCACTAGCATATGCACCAAGAAGACAGAATAGGACCCAGGGGGTCAGGCTGGTGAAAGCACCTTTGCTAGAAGTCATTGTGGATGCATTTCCTCCATTGGTCAGTGCTAAAAATCAGTAAATAAAAAGAGCCATTTATTTTGTTTCAGCTATTGAAACTTTTATGACTATCTTCAATAAAAAATGCAATTTAGAAATGCATATAACAGAAGAGAATAGTAACATAGATATATTATATTAGATCATAGTTATATTACATAGAAAGAGACATTTTAACTAGATTTTTTCTGTTAATAGAAATATTTGTAGTGACACCTCAGGTGCTCCTTTGGGACATTAGAAATATGTGAAAAATGTGAAGTTCTAAATAATAAGCCAGAGTAAGTATCAAACTTAGCTCCTTAGCTTTGGCAGCGGTAAGGACTCATGACTGACAGCATACTTTCCATCCAGCCATCCAAACAAATTGTAGTAGCTAGACTAAGCGAAGATATATGGCCAGTGCACCCCTACTGGGCAATGAAGAGATGGAAAGATAGAAAGAAATTGGATGGGGCAAGGAGTGGGGAAAACAAAATGAAAAATAGACCCTCACATTTCAGGATATGATTGAGAAAACCAGTTAGAAGTAAGAAAAAAGAAGGAAAGTGATGATGGTTTTATCTGTTCTCACTGACACGTTCAGCATTCCCAAGGGACTGGACAGAAATGAGGCAGTTTGCAGGTCAGGGTTTTTCTGTGCTCAGCTCTGTCGCACAGTATGCAGGAATTAACTCATGTCTATGAAAAACCAATATTTGGCAAAGAAGGGCACTGAGGCCGTGAGGCTGTCAAATTAAAAGGACATGCAAAGAATACACTTAGTATACTGGCTTTAACACAACCATCAGGGTAAATGAAGAGTAAATAAGAGTAACAAGAGAAGGAAGCAAGAGAACTCACTGCTTAAATATACATCATGATTGAAAGTCTGCTGAGATGAAACTTCTTGGATTTGGTTTGACTTTTTGGTTTATTTAGTGCTTTTGTTCTGCATTGAAACAATTTGCGCTAGAAGTAGCACTTAGGGAGTATTGAACTTACAAAATGGCTTTTGGGAAAATCAGTTAGTTAAAACACTCTGAACTTCACTTCTGGTGCTGTCTTGGAGTTAGTGTTCGTTTCAGGTTCTTTTCAGCATGTGCAGCTCTTCTTAGATAGCTTACATGAAATCTGATTAAATCAGATGCTCCCACCATTACTGCTAAACAATCTGCTTTTACTTGCTCATAGTAGTGTCTAGGTATAGCATCTCTGGAGTAATTAATAATATAATTTGGGAAGAAAATATTTTTGTTTCTTTGTTAAAATGTCTTACAGAGAATGTTTCTACATGTAATCTTGCTCAACAACTAAACACCTGTATCCTGGCAAGTGGAAAAGCTGAGCTAAGAAAAGCTTTTTGGCTTGTATAAAAAATAATATTGCTAAATTTACCTAAATGAACAGTTTAAAGCAATTTACTTCCCCAGATATTACTTAGGACTATTTGCCATCTAGGAGCTGTTAGAGAAGTATGAAATATACCCAATGAAATGCACAACTATACAAAAGTTACGGATTTTTTTAATATATTTCATTCTTTAACAAAAGATGAGGCACTTTCTTGTAAAGAAATGTTGCCATGTGTGTATTTCTAAAGCGTATTAAGAAATGTACAATCAGAAGCAGCATGCTGTTTTATCTTCTGCTTGTTTGCTTGAAAAAGTCACTGTCACGAATAGAAATGATATCTGAAAAGACTCAGTGAGTGCATCTTTTCTAGGAAAAGGAAAAGATTTCCTCTCATTTGAATTAGCTGACATTCCAGGGATGACAAGGCAGTCTGCAATTTCAGCATGACTCTCTTGATTTTTGTAAAGAGAAGAATGACAGCTTCAAAGGGGCAGCTACCAAATGTGAAACCCTTTTGAAATTTTGCCTCTTAATAACTCCTAAATGTCTGCTTTAATAAGCTAGTTTCAACATATACATGTGTTGCTTCCGACGTGACAACTCCTGTGCGGATTCCAGGCTGAAGACCTGTTCTGCCAACCTCTGATGAAAACACCAGCTTTCCCGAGAGCCTTCCAGGTTCCTTCCATCATGTCGATTACAGGGACACAGATGGCATCAGTCTGAAATGCAGATGTCCTGTATTTCCCCCAAAATACGTGTTCCACACACAATGGGAATGTGTGTACATGCTAAAGAGGCCGCTCATACCTCCATGACTGTATATTTTCTTGCTAAAAGATAGAGTTTGTCCGTATTTTGGCCACCTAACAGATGCATACTAGAAAATAGGCCATAAAATATTGCCTACGTGTACCTCTCAGAGGCTACATAGCCTGCTCCTGCAGAAAGCGTAGACATCCCATCTTTATGACATTTTAAATAAGGGTAGCAAGTGTTGATTTTGCACATATCTTAGTACATCAGAGCCCTGAAACATCCTCTTGAGGGCTTTTAAACTAGCAATGCATACTATAAGTGATCTGCCTTGCATGCAGACTAGAATATATTCCACATTTCTCACCTTTCCTTCCCTCTTTCTAACCTCACAACAACCTCAACAGAACTTTTGTAGAAGAAAAGAAGGAAAAAAAATAGGTGACTTTGAATAGACAAAAGAAAAGGCAAACTTTACTGACTGTCTCAGGAACTGCAACAATCCTTAGCTGGCACAGACTTCGGCTTGTTCCTGGCTTTTTCACTTTGCATGACAGAAGGAGACCAGTAAGTCTCTTATCTGTACTTACAGGGAAACGCCTCACACTAGGATTTAGAAAATAGAAGAAGCTCTAAACTCAGGGGCAACAATATTTTAGTTTTCTAACAATACATGCGTTAATAAAACAGAAATATGAAGGGTTGTTCTGAAAATACAAAGCGTAATTGTGCCAAGATTTTTCACTTCTTTTCAGTGAGAAAATCCTTTCTCATGTTGCTTCTGCATCAGCTGTGGTTTTCCACGAGAGATGAAATGGCCTCATTAGCTGTCTTCTTGCTTACATTGCACAGTCCCCACTCAAGGTCAGAGCTCCAGTCCACGCAGACCCAGGTGCATCACTTGACTTTACTGGAACTTGTCTGATGTGCTGCAGACAAGGATTTGGCTCCTGCAGCTCTGCTATATGTGATAGTCCCTTTCAGCATACGACGCTTTATGGAGGCAGCATTATTGTAGACACAATTTCCTGCTCTTTGAAAGGCAGACACATCTCCTGCAATCTGACTTCAACAATGTATACACCTGAAGGGATGCAACTGAAATGGCAAAAGGATTTTTTTACTATTATTATTATTTCATCTTGTCAAAATGAGATTAGAAGGTGTGCATTTTGAAATGGAGCACGAAGGCTGTAGTAGTGGGAATTTAAAAGGCTCTGCCAAGGCAGAAGAATACAAACTGCATGTTTGAGGCACTTGGTTATGCAACTCACTAGGAAATAGGGAGAAGCAAGGACAGAGGATGAAATGAAATCATGGCAGCACAACAGAGTTGTGAAGCTTGGTGGCAAGGATGGGGAGAGGGAAATGCAGGATCAGAGCTTGGGAGGAAAGAAGCTGAGTATCAATATGTGGTGTTGGAGGGCAGGGGGATGTCAAGGTGGAGACAGACATCCAGGAGACAGCTGAAGCTGAAGACCTGAAGATTTGGGGTGAATTAAAGAATAAATTGATTGAGCTGGGAGCTGTCAAACAGGGGCAGCAGGTTAAATCACATAAGAGGAGCTGGTGGGCAGAGAAATGGTCCTGTAAATCACAAGAATCAATAAAATAGAGTTTAAGATGCTGCTTATAGCAATGCTGACTAATAAAAATGGAATGGGACAATGAAAACCAAGACAGAGCAAAGCTAGTACAAATCATTGCATAAATAGGAAGCTGTACTACGAATCTTCTTGGAGAAAGAAGAAAAGGGCCAATGCTCAGCTGGCATAAGCTGGCACAGCTCCACTGAAATCCAAATGATCTCTTCTAGTCACTGAGTCAGTCCAGTGACATCTTCAAACTTTGCTAGGCTTCTTGTGCACTGTTTCCTGTCCCTCCATGCTTTATTAAATATATTGTATCACATGTTCAGGCATAACACACAGGGGTCTTTTCCTCCCTATAAGAAGGACCTATAAATTGTATATGAGGTAGGCGGCAGAAGGGGGAGAAAAACATCCATATTGACCTTTGTCCATTACTGAGAGATGCTCCTATAAAGAAAAAAATAAGCTAAGGAAGCTTACTGTGTAATTGTTGTTCAGTACAATGATTTACTGTGCAATATAGCAAAGCTTATCATGTAACTTCATTGTGAAACTCCCTGATTTACTGTGCAACACAGTAGAGCTTATCACGATGTAACTGTTCTGTGGGAAAGACTTGGCACCAGCTTGGGAGAGGGTTTCACAGACCATTAATGATGACTGACAGGTTCATTTCAAATGAGTTATAAAAGAAAGAGTTCACTGTACAAAATTGTCATGCTGTCTGTGTGATATTCAAATATTCTAACTTCAAGGCTGCGTAAACACTCACCACCACCAAGAAATTACAAAACAAGCATATATATTATGGGACTGGATTGCTTTACATTTCTCTTGCGTTTTAGATATTATCATTAGAGTCAGCCATCATATTTTCATGGTCTATACATGAAAAATGGAAATATTTTCCCCCTTTTTCTTCAGATTGGACTGGATGAGATATATGTAGTTCTCCAACCCAATTATGAAATATTAAATGCTCTCAGATTAGGTAAAATATCGTTACACAGCCATAAATCTGTGCTTTTTGAAGGCTTGGACACAGGGCTATAAAATATAAACTGGGTGTCTGGCAAAAAAGAAGTCTGATAGAACCCAACATAAAAATTATGCAAACAACACACAGCTAACTGCTTACCTGTTTTCCCTTTACTCAGCTGAGCTTAGCAGCATTGCGTTTGAAACATTGATGGATGTGCTAAAATCAAGATCTCTGTGGAACTCATATCCTTGAGGGGTCCTGCCAATAAAATCAGAGTCAGAGATTGACTCCTGCAAGTGAAAGGAGAGGTAGTTGTACACTGGGTAGGGAAGATGCCATCAAATTTTGCTGGAACTCAGCCATTGCCATGATTTGCTAGAACTATGCAGAAATAACAAACATGCCTTTCTATAGAAAATACTCCAAAAAAGAATTGGACAAAAACATCATTTTCATTAAACAGACAATATGTTGAATATTAGAAATGCAAAACTGAAGAGGTCATCCAGCAACTACCCCCACTACTGCCAAGTCTTGCATGCTGCACAAGGAAAGAACTACGAATGCTTGCTGAAATAGTCTACAGGGGCCAATAGCCATTTTAAATATTCATTTTTCTCCATATAAACAGAAACATAAGATTTTGCACACAATCAGTTCTGCATTTCAGCTGGCCACGTTACGAACCATGCATTCTTCAACAGTGGAACATTTCGTGTGTTAATCCTGCTAGTGCAAGTAAGGGGAAGATCAAAAAAATAATGCTTAATGTCCAATTCACTTCCAAATCCCAGTGCACATCACTGTGCAGCACAGATGTCAGATCTTTTGCCTGCTCTTCAGACAGCTGGATGCTAAAATTCTGCCTTCCTCATTGTGGATGAGTCCAGAGGAGACATCTGCATGCATCCGCAGAAGACATCCACATGTGTCTGTCCCAACTTGCCAGCTACTCTGTGTACTCAGAGAGGCTCCAAGCAGCTGTAGGGGGGAGCAAGGCACGACCCACAGAGTAGAAATGAAACTACCCTCAAGACAGGCCTTGCCACCGAATCCTCCACAGGGCTGATGTGACAAAATTACGAGTGCAGCCATGGGGTTTATAACTGGTTCTTTCATGGTGTAACAGCTGTAACCATCCACATTCAGTTAGGTCTGAACGCAGTAAATGGATATGAGCTGTAAAATTTGCAGCTGAAAATGGCAGCGCGTATGAGTCTCCAGCAATTTCTGTGCTTTTGTGGAAAAGATTGATTCAAGGTGGCCCCATTAGTACCCCCCCCAGCTGATTAGACATTGGTAAGAGGCATGGTAGCAGCATGCTATCCGAACGGAGGCTCTTACACAGCCCAAAGACCATGGTGAAGAGCATGTTTACTTTACAAATACATAAGCTAAACCCACTACTGGGGGGTTTCTGTGGAGCTGAGGTTATTGCTCGGTAAGTGCCAGCAGTGCACACTGTGCTAACCACGGCCATGAGACGCGCCTCAGAGAGATTTGTTTCTAAAGAAAGCAGTTCCCTTTTCTCCTTGTGAAAAAGTATGAAAACAAACCTCGCGCTGTAACAAGCAAATAGTAATTAGTTAACACAGCCAAAAACAGCAGTGTCACGTGCTTTCCTTTTTCAAGGGATCAGTGATTTACCTTTCACATTTACACTGGAAAAATAGCAGGATTTCAAACTCCTGTAATTATCTTTCAATGCTATCTGAGGCTAAGCACCTGATTCCCCCGACTACAGCGGGGACTGAAGCACACGCTTTGGTCTGAGCATGTGACAAACTGCTTTAAGAAATAAGGGACAAAGAAGTGTGCAGCAATGTCTGTGGCAGGTACTTTCACAGCATCGTTTGCCCTCCAGCCTCCTCCCCCACCGCATGATTCACTGCTGTTTTGCCCCTGGACTGGCTGACCTATTAAAAATGTACCCAGGCATTCAGCTGTACTCCGTGTGATGTCTAGGTAACTCTGTTCCCTTGGATTGATTCAGGGTACACAGGAATATGCTCATCTGAAAAGGTAAGAATCACAAGGAAGGAAAGAAACAGCTGGCAAGTCTTAAAGACAAAGGGGAAGCTCTCTTCAGACACTGTTCTTGTATAATTTATGCTGTAGACATTTTACTCTGTCTAATTGCCCCATTTCAATCTAATGTCAGTTAATCAATGACTTCTGCATAGCATAGAGGTGAACCCTGGATGCAGAACAAATGCATAAATTTGGTCTGGCTTTCTGCAGGCTCTACTTACAGAGCTTCATCTTTCGCATTTGCTCTCTGGAGTTGAAATTTCTTTTTTGACTCATCCCCACCAAACACCTACACTCTCCCTCTTTTGAGTCACAGTGTTTTCATATTTTTAAATCATGATTACACTTTGTAAAATGTAGATTTTTGAAGTATCTCACTACTGCTTTTTACTGTTATTGTTTTATTACCCTGATATTTTTATTTGGAAGGTCTGTTTCTCAAGCCTACCCAGGTGGTGAGATCCCAGATGTATCATGAAATGAACATTGTGACTTTTTGCCCTGTTTTCAAAGCCTTGTTTTCATGCCTTTCTTTTCCTTACTCAATATATTCAACATAATACTTTTCAAATGACAATATAATTATCCAAACTGCTTGGAGGTCCCACAGTTTTTCTGAATCTGCTAGGTTAATCTATGAAGAGTAGTTGGAAAAATAAAAAATACATTCAGAGATTATGCCAATTTACCCAGCATGTAGATGACCTGATTTTGCAGCTGTTCCAGGCTACAACTTTGTGAGAGGAGGCCCGTATACTTCCATTACTTTTCTGCTAACACTAAACAGCCATAGATAACCTGCAGATGGACACACTGCATACTCCTGGGCAGACAGACATTCCTCGCTCTCTGGACTTCACCACGTCTGACAAACAAGTTGGAGAATCTTTTGCGTATGAGAAACTGGAACCTTCCTGAGAAGCCCTGTTCAGCAAATCCACCAGGGCAATAGCCTAACTGCCTGAGTGTGGTCCTTGGTAGCAACAGGTGACTTCCCTCTGACTTCACTGGATGCTAAATCAAAATCAATACAGAGCTGGAGAAAGGGAAATGTTTTAGAATATAGGAGAAATGACAGTTAGATGACATATTGTTACCCACATCTCTTCCAAATAGTGGGGAAATTCAACATATGGTGTGTGTGGGGGGGGTCCATTTCTTTAAATGGTCTACGCATCTGAGTCATTCTGCTCAGTGTCTGATGTAGTGTCATAGGTTTCTCAAGACCTCGATACTTGCCAAGGAAAGCTATTTGAGGGAATTTTGATCCATTCCACTACAAACTGCATTAGACCTCTTTTGAAATCCCCTGGGATTTGGATTAAATCATTGTCTGCCATGTTGTCCTGAAGACAGCAAAGTTTTATTTCACATTTAGTAGAATTTAGAATTCTACTAGTGGAATTATACTACCGCGTGGTCACTAACTTTTCCTTATTTACCACAATCTGGTATTGTACTGCATCAAATTGTTTCTGGTACAGAAAATATTTAACATCAATTTTGTAGTTGTAAATTACAGTTCAGAAATTTTCCAAATGCTTTATCCAACACACATTGAACTGTTATGTTCATTGTTCCAAGATGGGCAGAATTTGCCGTAAAAAGTCTGATCAGGATCCCACTAACTTAAAACGGCTTTCTGCTTCAGTGTGAATGGAATAAGACTACCTGGAGATATTTTTTCTACTTCCAAAGACAGACTCAGACCGATGATAGTTTGGCTCATCAGGAAGATGTATAATGTATTTTATCTTTAGTTTTTGAGAAAATCCTGTGTCAAAAATGTGTGTTGTAGGTGGAATAAATTCACCGCTGTATAAAATTAGAAAGCATCCTGAGATCACATGTAAAACAAACATGGTCAACAATAAGGTTGTTTTAGAAGCTATTGAATTTGTGGTAATCTTCTTTGAAGACACCATCATTAGTATTTTATTGATTTAAAAGTTCTTGGTATTTCAAAGGCTTTGATTATAATTTTCTCAAAATATGAGAAAAAACATATTGTACCAATTACGTGAATAATCTGAAGTCTACAGGGTGCTTCTCCTTCACAGGACAAAACAGTAGCAAAATGAAATAAAGACCAGTGTCAATCTTCAATGAAATTAACACAGTTTAAAGCTGCTCCAGGCAAAAGAATGAATTCTGTAATTTATCAGCACTGGATAACATCACCAGGGGAATTATTTAATGATTAACTACAGTGGGCTGGAGCCTGGGGTGAGGCACAGTGGCTTACGGCTGCACTTCCAGCGCGCTCTGTCTCCAGAGCTGCAGCAGCCATCCATTTCCATGGGAGAACAACCACGGCAAGCGCTGTAACTAAACCTGGCTGGCAGCCTGCACGTGACGTGTCTGCGATGAGGGACGCAGCGAGATGAGCTCTGCTCCAGCTCTGCAAGCCTACAAGCGCTCTGGACTTGCACTGAAAGCACTGATGTATTAGAACAGCTTTACAGGGAAAAAACAACAAAACCACCCAACATAGTAAGGGCAAAAGTTGCTCAGTAGTTGATGTAGATTTTATCAGTGACTCTTGCAGTGTCAGGATTTCCACTAAGTATTTTTGCTATAAAAAATTGAAAAGGTGAAAGATCTACATGCTAGGATTTAACATTGTAGTGTAAGTACTGGCAAATTACATTTCTGCACCTCATGGAAGCAGTCTGTTTCTATGGTTAAACAGTTTTCTGTTTAGGTATAGCCTAACAATTGCACTCAGGGTCACTGGGTAAAGTTAAGGGAAGATGTGCCATGTTTTTCAGTTTTCTACCAGGCTACATCCTCATGGCTCAGAAATAGAGGGGCTGTTTTGGAGCTGGAAACCAATCACTGAGCCATATCCTTGGAAATAAGGACAATTGGTCTATTAAGTTATGGAATTACATACAGGCAAATCTGATGCAACTGAGTGAAGAAGGCAGCCTTGGGAATGATCTAACACTTTTTTGCCTGGCATCTCTCTCTTTATATAGCTTCAGGTCTGGGAATTTGTGGGTGGGTAGATGAGGGACTCCACCACGACTAAGTCGTAAAGCTGTCAGGTCAAGTTTAATTTCTATTCTGGGAGGAGCAGTTTGTTTGTGAAATTACACCTCAGTATGACTCTCTGCAGCAGCTGAGCAAGGGAGACACCTAATTCCCTTTTCATGTTTTGTGGCCTGAAGACAACAAAAGTGGAGAGCCAAAAATATCCTAGATCAGGTTCTGCATCATAGCAATCAAAATAACATGTGAGCTCTTGATTTGATAATGAATTTTTGCATTTATTATACCAAGAGTGTATAAAGTATCCTATTTTTTAAGACTTGTAGTCATTATGATCCATTGGGGTGTTAGCTGTGTTGCCTCGGCCATCTCGTGTCTGGGTTCTCTTGCAATTTGTCATTTCTACACATCCTCAGAAATGCCTTCAAATTGGCAGTTCCTTTGTCATCATTGTGTGTTTTACACTGACAAAGTTCGTGTTGCTATTATTAACAAAAGCAAGGCTGTGTTCCCAAAGACTATCTACAATAATATCTACAACACAGATTGTACTATTCCCCCTCTAAATATTGTTGCTGATTAACACTTTTTTTCCTGAAGAATATGTTGTTTTTCTAGTTCACTATTAGCCTCCACAAATGACTGTGTGATACAGCTTTGAGTCTCCAAGACTACAGTAAATGAGAAACATTTCGTAGAATTTTCTTTTGCTCTTGAATTTTTCAACATGCACATGGGATAAGAATGTAACAAGACTCCAATATAATTTTATAATTGGATCAAAACACAGTTCACCCACATACGAGCTGGATTGGTTGTGATAGATGTCAGGAGAAACTCTAAGGCTAAGACTAAAATTCTTTTATTCCATTACTGCCAAATAAAATAGTACTAGAAACTTGTGAGCAAAAGCCTCCTGGATCAGCTGGGTTTGAATAGAATTGCCATTAGCTATTGGATGGGGCATCAATGAAATCAAATTATGTGAAACCAAATGAAGACATTGCCACACCAACCTCCCTGCCTTCGTTTCGATTTTAATTGTGAGCACATTAATTATGACAAGATTAGTTACACCCTGAACCCAACATAGATACCAAGAACAGATCTCTTTTGACTGCATCACATCCATATGCAACTCCTCCAACTGCCAGTGAGACCGTATCAGACCATTCAGCCACAGGACTGAGTAATTCCTAATTACTGGAATAATCCACTTCTTGTTTGTTCTAAAGCTGAGTTATTGACTTGCCTGCTCCCGCAGAGGATGCAGGGATGTTGTGCACCGTGCCATGGAGACACTATTTTGGGCCCCCATGCCAGTCCTGCTGGGTGACAGTCAAGAAAGCCCTTGAAGTGGCTTCTATGCCATTGCCCTGCCACATACCCAACACCATCCTACTATAGGAGCTCTTGTCTGCACTAGGTACACTCAATGGCCTCATGTGCTTTATGGGTCACCTCATCCCACACAACCTACGAACTCCCTGAGCAGGGATGCCAGGGCACAGGACATAAAGGTTTGTTTCCTACTGGAAAGGAGACAACCAGGCACCAGTTGCACCAAACCACTTCCTGTTCAGTCCAGGGCTTTCGTCTGAACTCCAAGAGCATCAGCATCACTGACCACTGAAATCTTCCATTTGGTCACAAGGCACCAGCAAAACCTGCTCAAGGGCTCCCATTATTTGCAATAAAACCCCTCTGAGAGCACTGTTGGCTCAGGCAGACACAGAGCATGGTAACATGGATGAGGAGGATGAGCTCACACTGCGCTGCCTGCGGAGCACAGCAAAAGCCTCATCTGTTTGTATTAGCCTTTCCTCAGCAGAGATGTCGTCACTCTGACCTGCAGCCCCCAAGGAAAGCAAACAAAAGCAAGGAGGGCAGAACAAGTGGCAGGTCCCGCCAAAACCCCGGCGAAGCTCACAATCATTGTGTGCGCTGCCTAGATTGCATGTCAGTGATGCAACATAATTAATTAGATTTAGACTAGATGAGAATACATTAGACACAGTGAGACACTACCTTCCTGCCTGTCCATCCTTGGAAGAGCTGGGCACAATCTCTTTCCTTATGTATATTCCCTTAATAATATATTTGTCACAAGGATTCTTCCTACACCCATCTGGCATATAGATATTTTTCCAAATTTGTCATTTTTTAATGTTCCAAAATGTATTTTACTTCAGATGCTTTCATAACGAAGCAGCAAAAGCCTGCCATACCTTGATATATGGAGCAGAAATCACATCTGTGCCAGGCTGTTTTCTAATCAGATAAAGCACTGCATACCTGCAGTGCTTACTCTTCTGGCTTTTGACTAGATGTGCCTGAGTGACTTCTGGTGCTACTCTTCTAGCCTTGCATTCACAGTTAAACTACATAATACCATTCTTATTTTTAGCTTTCGGCTAATTTCAGCATCTTTAAAGCAAAAAAGGAACCATTAGAATTACCTAGTGGCACCCTGCACAGCACAAACCATGGAAATTCATTCTGCATCTCAGGCATCAGCCCAACAACCTGTGCTTGAACTAGAGCGTACCTTTCAGGAGAGCTTCTGCCCTCAATTCTCCCTGTAAACTTAACATTCTCAGCATATAACACAGCACATTACTAGAAAACTTTTGTGAGTGGACACTGAAAGTGGACGACATGGCTGGGAAATTCAGTGAGCATGCTCTACCAAATCTGGGCCCTGAGAGAAGGAGCTGTGCTACCCATTTCTCATTTTGTCTGTGGGGACAAAGATCTTCTTTTAACCCATCAGAGTCATAGGGAACTGCTTCTCCTTTTCTCAGGGCCTTCGCTTGCCCAGCTGTGCCTTGGCTCCTTGCCCCTGCCTGCCTCCTTTGCATGCATGCAGCAGTCAGTCAGGATGGATTTTGCAGGAGATAATTTCATCTAAAGCCACATTAGCTCCCCAGACACACTGTCTGCTTCTCATGGTACATCCCATGAGATACTTCCCTGGCACAGCAGAGACAGGAAGGCTGATGGTTTGTGGCACTCCCCTATGCCAAATCCCTGGAGAGTGTCCCACCTACTTTGAATTTCCTCTGTTCATATAAAGCAAAAGGACAGTTTAAGACATTGCTCTGAGTATAGTTCAAAACACAGTTTGAAGTGTGAATTTTTCAGTATTTGAAGCATTGGCTTTTATGATTTATTTATTGATATTCCAGGACAAGCATCATAAAGTGTAGCTAGTGCCTACTCCAAATATAACATCATTGAATGAATAGCAGTATTTTCATATACATTTTATCCATTGCTATGCAGATAAATTTGGTATCTGTATAAAAACACACAAATATCAGCAGATAAGATTAAGAATTTTCAAGAATCACTAAAAAAAGGCTGAAACATAATGGTTCTTACTCCTTAATTTCTGACAAGAGTATGTACTTTATGAACAGAACCTCACTTTATACAGGGTGTGACTCAGGCGTAAGAGGTGTACAGAGTTTGCTGTCTCTTATCCCTTGAGACCACCTTGTGATATTCCTGGTATCCGTGTGTAACAGATAGTGTTGTGCACTGGGCTGGAAGATAATAAATAGATGTGAGATGATGATTTACAAGTGGGTGCTTGGAACTCCCTGAACCACCAGGGAAGGAAAACTGTGCTGGTACAAGGTTGTGCTGTCAACCTCACAGTAGTTTTTCCTCTCTCTTGAGGGCAATTTCTCCAAGATGTAACTTGCTTCCTGCCTCATCATCTGGAAATTCACAAATGCGAGGAATTGCGGTTAATTACTAAAATGGCTGATCCATAGATTCTTAGCTGTCAGAGATGCTGGGGGGAGGGATTTAATTGTTATTTTTCACAGAAAGGATTTCTCCTAAAGTGATGAAATAACTCACATTAATGAAGATTGCAAATAGAAGACTTTTGTGATTATTTCTAGTTGTTGAAAGAATTGCTTATTTAAAATGCATTGCTTTCTTATGTGAAAGGACTTATATTTCTTCAAACAGCCAGAATAAATTTAGACCTAAAACATTCATAACTAAGGATGAATGCATATTCAAGCTAACACTGTGTGTGATCTCTGATCATACAGTAGTTAAGTTATACAATCACAGTGATTTATGTTACTAAAATGTGGAGCTTCATATCTGCTGGGGTGTGGGTAAAGGGGTGGAATTCTCATCAATCAAAAGACTATACTTGTTCAGCATTGTTATAATTAAGGTAGACAGTAAAAAAGCATGAAATAATACTGAAAAAGTAGAATCAGAATTGCTATTTGCATAGTGTTATTAAGCAATACAGTGCTGAGCCACCTTTTGAAACAGCTAGCCTAGAAATCCACTTATTACCTTGTAGCACTTGATGTATGTGTTCTTCGTATTCATACTGAAAGTATTTGGAAAGTAGTTATATAATATAAATACTGTCCTAGACGTAAAGAAAAATGGTTACAAGTAATGGCCACCTTTCCACTTTATTCCAAGACAGAGATAAAGCAAGAAAAAAAAACTATATAAGCACTTTGAAAGTGCTAATTTCTGAAATTTCACTCATCTTATTGATAGTGCCTTTGTTCTGATTTAACAGTATCAGGTAGAGATTGTTGAGCATAATGAGGGGCTAGTACAGTTGAACTTTATTAATCAAACAATGTTTAAAAAAAGTTTAATTAACTGCATATTTTGTAAAAGCCACATTTCATTACTGTTTGTTAAGAAGATGGAAGCATGCACTGGAAACACTAATTCTAATTATTACTTCAAGTGGGAGTTTTTGGCACAAGGTCAAGGAATAATAGAAGAATGTGTGAATCTGTGCTACACTGTAGCAGTAAGACTAATCATTTGAATAAAGCCAGTTGCTTTTTCTTGGACTGCCTGTGTGCTGTTCAATGTTCTGGATGAATCTAACACAATCAGCCTGTTCTCTGGTGTATATCCACTTCCTGCTGACTCAGGGCAGCTTGCTTCTTCTGCCATTTATTAAAATGAAACATTCCTATTAAAACACCATTTTTCAGAGAGATGACCAAATAGATATTAGTAATGACATTATTAAAACTATTTTGTTTAAAATGAACTGTCATACTTGTGTGTTGCAAAGCAACACAAACAAATCTATTTCATTTAGTATGAGATTGCTTTGAAGACCTGGACTTCTTTCTTTCTATCAGAAGGTATTGCTGAGGGGATGTGATGTGTGCTCCAGGAAATCTTCAGCTTTTGTAGCTATTAAAAAGGAAGAATAAGGTTTCTAGTACTCTCCATAGCAAATAATGTATAATTCATGGATTTCATTAACATGCAAATATGATCCATGGTCTCCTATGTTTATATCTCCTAATAATCTATTAACAGTTTTAAAAGTAAAGGGCAATAGAAACATTTTATATGAGCAACATTTACTCATGGTTCTGCTTTTTTCTCTAATTGTATAGCATAAGTGTGTCTAGAATTTAAACAAAAACAATGAAAATTAATTAACCTATGATTATCAAATAAATATTTGTAGAACATAAGGGCACGGGCCCAATAATCTCTGATTCTGTAATGAAAACCCTATTATCACTAGATGTCAACATGCCTTAGAAAAACCTATGCTGGGGAGATGGAAAGCTACTTGTATCAAAAATAATTCTTGAAATGATCTCTCTAGATCATATCATTTGAACTGAGATTTCAACTTTATGGCAGACTTATCTTTCATGTAAACACGAACCAAACCCCCCATATCAGGCATGAGTGGAACTGAAAAACAAACCAGCATTAGACTGACATCTGGTCAAAGACTCAAACGTATTCATTTTTCTTTGTAATAGCAGAGCAAATTTGTCTAGAATTTAAGGATCAGATATTGTTCATTTATATATTCTAACTGAAACTTCACTGTTATCAATCTGAAAAAATGCAGAAACACACATCTCACTATTGCCAGAGCACTGGCAGGCAGAGTTCCCGGTTTTGTTTTTCCTGCTCTGGGCACGGGCTCTCCCAGGATTGCTGCCACTGCCCCCGCGCACCACCTCGCCAGCCCGGCACAGGCTGGGTGCCCCGTGCTCCCGCGCACCCCGGCGGCACCCTTTGCCTCTCCCCATCCAAAACGGCGCAGCAGCGACCCGCCCCAACGTCGATTTCACTGATGGGGTTATCAAAAACCACGCAAAGGGGAATCGGGTGAGAAATGGGCACATCTGCTCTTGTAAGAAAATATGTCTAAAACAACGGCGCTGTAGGCAGCAATAAACCATTTTAATCAACTAATGGAAAGAAGTATCCTGCCAAGGACGGTTTTGATGATTTTCATATTGCAGCCCATAAGCACGGGACAGTGTTTTAGACCAGGGTCAAGGCTCTTTTCTCTGAGGCTGAAGAGTTTTCTTTGGCATAAGGAGAGAAAAGTAATGTGTCAATCCCCACAATGTCTGCCTTTTTTTTTAATTAAAAATGCTCCTGCTGCCACACATAATGATGGGAAGAATGATGGATTTCCAAATATTTATTACCAAATAAGTGTAGTGCCATTAGAAAAATGTATAAATGATTTAGGAGCCTCCCTTTCTTTCCAGCTACCTCCTTTGGATGATGCTGATTTCTCAGAGCAATGAGAATGAAGTCGTTTGGGCTGGGATTTTGCTCAGCAGCCTCAGCTTGCCCCTCTGCTCCTCTCAGCAATACGGTGGCGTGCAGATTCTGACCACAGGCATGTAGCAGTGTTTTAGTCTTTTACTATTATGACCTTTTTC
This sequence comes from Rhea pennata, assembly GCF_028389875.1. Lineage (NCBI taxonomy): Eukaryota > Metazoa > Chordata > Aves > Rheiformes > Rheidae > Rhea > Rhea pennata. The sequence goes on from NC_084670.1 coordinate 21,132,155, forward strand.
AGGTAACTGCGACTAGAAAAGTGAGTCTCTTATCCGCACTCTTGTACGTCACCCCTTCATTACAGCTCCCTGCTCTGTGAAGCACAGGAGAACACTTCTGCGCTCACACTTGTAACACTCACAGACACGAGAACTGTTCTGTGCCTGGAACAACCCTCAGGAAAGCTGCAGCTGCATAAATTCAGAAAGCTCGACGATATGACCATTAGAAGAGAGGTGTTTCAGAAAACAATTTATATGCTACTCATATTGATCTATACATGCATTAAAAATATGATTTGCTTAGTGGAGGCTACCTGTCAGAATAAACAAACACATTCTCAATGAGAATATGCCGAGTTTACACAATAAAAAGCCTGTTGGTACATACACTTCACAGTTCATTACAGATTTCCTTAATTAAATGAATATAACAAGTTGATTAGACTTTAGAAGCTTTGAGAAAAGTCAGATCCACTTATACTGAAAAGTAGGACTCCGAAATAAATTATTCACAGTTGATTAGACTAAGACAAGCATTTCTCAAAGATTTCTCAATACTTCAGAAAAAGCGACATATTGAACTCTATTTTACTGTGAGGCTCAGAATGGCAATTAAGAGTCCTAAGCTGCATATAAAACCCAATATGAACCACGTTTACAAGAACATTGTGTGTGAATCAAATTATGTTATCTTTGGTTTGAAGAACTTAGAAATAATTGCCAATAAGTATTCATGTATAGGACCAATTTTTTGAAACAAGTTATTTTAATTACTACTAGTGTCAGGAGTACGTGTAGGCGATTTTATTAGATTTAATGTGTTTAGTGAAGCTCCCTGAACTGTAGCAGGTTTATTTTTGTAGAGGATGAGATATTTAATATATCTTTATTATTCTTACTTTCTAATATTCTATTTATTTGTAAATGAATTCCAACTTCTGATGCTTTTGATGCTTTCATAGAAAATAACAGTATGAACCACAGTGATATAATAATATATTATCAAAAACCATCTGAACATCATTTAGATTTGTATCTCTATATACCACACTAGGAACATAAATACCCTCCAAACTGCATGTATTTAGAGCCATCTATGTTTGTATCCACACTTGAAGCCCGGATTCAATGATGAACAGGAACCCTTCTGTGAAAGTGATGGAACTGAAAAACAAGGGAGAAAGAGGGGAAGAGGTCCATAACAGGTAAATATCCTGGCCTTGAAAAGTGACAGAAATCCTTGCTGCTTGTAGATCATTTAACTAGCAGCTTTTCACCTCACTTCTCTCTCAAATGCGGAGTTCCTTGAACACTCCACAAATTATTAAAAAAATTATCAAACTAACGATGCCAGCAACTATGTCAATAAATGATCCTAAAAAGAAGGCCATTTCAGGGTATCCGTTCACACAAATGATCAGATCTTAATGCATATGTCATGAAACCTTTCAAGTCATACTATTTGAGGATTTATTTCCTTTTCTGTCTTTTATAACCACTGAGGCCATACATTCACACAATTTCAAACATTGCAGTGACAGTCAAAATGCACAGAGAAAACCGCTCAGCCCATTACGTGCGAATACACTGCGCTATGTCTGGAAGATGTAGCACCCTCCTGGTGCTGCAATGCCCAGCCAATGATCACAGACGCAACGGCAGCCTCCTTCCACGTCTGGAGCAGACCCTCCTGGCCGTGTGCCCACAGCTCTGCTCAGTGAGTGCGACTGTAAAGGTGGAGCAATGTGATACTTAATGATAACCGACATTTTACATCCACCCAATTCAAATGGTAGTCTGATTTCTTGATATGCAATATCTTGAACATGGCAATCCCATGTAAAGTTTTTATAGGCATCTGCAAACATTCATATTTCAAGGAACAAAATACATTTGCACTTTCCTGGTGTGATATAAATTAGCAGTTTCCCACTCCTCTTTACCACAATAAATCTACACAGAAAGAACTGTTGGTATATACCACAACATCCAAGAGCCTGAAATAGAAGTAGAGACTTGCAGTTATAAAAATAAATTTCTAAAAAGAAGAGAGAAGAGAAAAGGAGACAAATATTCTAATCTTACCTTCATCATAATCTTATTAGCATTTCTCAGTGAGTAGTTCAAGTATCAGTCTACACTCTTATGAATCTGTCTCATAAATATGTCAAGTGCAAAGTATAGTTATTTTAATAGTCTGTGTTGGTGGGCCATCATGGATTTAATTAAGAGACAACTAGTGTATGAAATATGACACAAAAGCACCAGACTAAATGGAGAAATGTTTTACTGCGGATTTAAATCAGGGCTGTAGAAGTAATGATGATTGGGTCTTAGAAATCCTACTCAAATTTAATTAATGCAGACCAGTATAGACCTGTTCATATAGGAACAAAAAATAGAGGCATTAAAAATAATGATTTAAGCTCTACTGTGTTATTTATAAAAACCTTTGCATTATCCCCCACTGCATTATGTTGTTTATAAATGTGTGTTGGTTTGTAGCTCTTAAATTAATTTTAAAAGACTCAAAATGCAAGTCTAGATAAAATTATTAAAATATTACTTTCAGCTATCCTGTTTTTGTGATCTCTCCAGAATGAAACCTTAATTAGCTTCATCCCTTTTGGAGGGTCTCAAAATGTTCAAATCATGCTAATATGAAATTGGAAATATCATTCTAAGGGGGCAATGAAACCTGTGTTGTTTTCCATCCAAATCTCCGTTTTCTCATTCTTTCTTTATCCATGTTCCCAAAAAGCAAGAGCATAGTCATCACTACAAGTATGCAGGATTAGATCTTCAGCCAATGTACAGTCTTTTCTGCTGTCATCTTAGTGCAGTGTTTTGACTTCATAGGAGATTTTGGCAAGATAAAATATTTCAGAAAGCACTGCAAGTACACATATTTTCAAGTTGAAATTCCTTACTACTTATATGAATTTAAGATGATAAAAAGAAAGAATCATGTAATTGCATGGAACTACTCCAATAGCTCAGTCCCAGCTCATAAGCTCTTTGACTGTCAAAAACCTTGCTTGTACTGATGTTGAAAGTGGGTCTAAGCAAGACTTGCTATTGATTTGCAAAGGCACAGAAGCAGATCCTGAACATACACAGTTAAGTATATGCCTATCTGGCTGTAAGAATTGATGCCTTGGTCAACTATAGAGACTACATTTATACACGATTTTCAGGTCTAAGACTTTCTATTTTATTAATCTGATCCAGCAGGTACTAGCTATCACATGTTAACTTTCTCAATTTGAGTGGCTTCTGGTCATTTAGATTAGAATAACCTTTAACGGGTTGGTTGCTCTAGCAGGCAGTTAGAGTATTTATTAACCTTTTATTACTAAAGGAGAAAAAAAAAGGCAATGGCCAGAAAGCATCATTAAGTGAACTTCATCCCCATTTTCAGAAAAGTCAGAGCTCTGGACTCTAGCTGCTCTCCAAACACCGTAATTTGGACTCCCAGGAATGTAATAAAAACTGTAAATTGACACAAAAATGAAAGTGGTTGGGAGAAATAAATTCATAAGTACTTTTATTTTTTGGTGAAGAAAACATCAAAGGTTTGCAACTCAGCCTAGAAGGCAAAAATGGATAAAAGTATTGAGCCTATAGTTTCAAAATATTTTTCTCTTTAATGAGCAGTTGAAAATATCCATAAATCTTTCCCAGTATCACTGTATTTAAAAAGCAGTGAAGCCTTTTGTGCCTGACATGTTTATAGTAAATCTATTCTCATCTGTCGTGTTTGCATAAATTGTCCAAAAGTTCATCCTGTCTTGGCTGTCTTTCAGTATTCATTAGTACTGAAGTCATTTTTGCAGTAAATGAAGAGAAAAAACGCCCAGAATTTCAGATAATGCATAGAAGAAATCAGACTTCTGATGACTAACAAGAGCAAACATAGCTTTATTCAGCTAAATTCACAGAAATTTGTTTCCTATTGCCAGGGACGAACTTAGCGGTATAAACTCTGTGTGCAAAGGTGTAACGCAGACACACTCACACGTTCGTTTCCCCACAGCAGCCTTCTCGCACGTTTTCCCAGAGGCGATCCTTCCCCTCAGGCCCTCTCCCCAGCCCCGCAGCCCCACGAGGGCCGAGCCAGGCGCGCGCCGGCAGGAGGCCGCGACAGTGACGGAGGGGCACGAGCCGCGGGGCGCGCGCCGCCGCGTTCGCCTGCCTCCCCGGCCACGAGGCAGAAACGGGCACGGCGCTTTCATCTGCTCAGCAAATACTCCCAAATTCAAAAGCTTTCTCTCAGGAATAATTAGAGCCACTTTGGGCAGTATTGTAACTGGAGCATCTAAACACATTTCTAGGTTACTTTTAGCACAAAATATTTGCTCAGTAAGAAGGGCTGTAGATCAAGGAGGTTATTTGTTGAATGACTCAAGTAATCAAGAACTGAATAGAAAAGAAACAATCATACAGCCGTACCACAGCTAAAAAACAAGGGAAAGGGGAGCTTTCCAGCCTAGACTCCTGTGGAAACTTGAAGATGTGGATCGAAATTTACCCCAACCTATGCTACGGAGAATACATTTATTGGATTTACAAGTAATAGGGCACAATCTCTCTTAGCCCCAGAGCACATTCGCTGTAATTGCCATTAAAAATCTTGTTGTCATTGGAATTTGTTCACTAAAATGCTAATATTCAGTGGCTTGCAAAGTGCTTTATGGAGTAATGTACATTCACAGAAAACTATCCACACCTCTGTATCAAAAACAATTTGAAGAATTAAATATTTAACAAACAAGTTTGAGATCTGCAGTGATTAAATTAGTGAGGTAATTAGCACAATATTTAAGGCTAATGTTCACAAGTAGGTTAATTATATCCTTTCCCAAATTTCTGTTTTCATTTCACTTGACGTATGTTATAATAACAGTGAAAGTGAGGCCACGCTTGCAGAGGTGGCTTATGGTAAGGCATTACCAGCAAAGGTATCAAAGACAAACAGCACCCTTCTGAGAGAACTTTTCTCCCACTTACAGTGAAAGCTTTACGTTCTTCATGCCCCACAAGTTCTCCTGTCTTTTAGGGTGAATTCCCTCAAATAGCACTTCAGATCAGTATAAAAAAGCCTGTTCTACAGGACTTGTGGGATTTTGTAGCTTTGAGACTTCACACAGCTCTCTAACATTAATTACAAAAGAGATAGCATGCAATGCTTTATACTGAATTCAGTCCATACACACAGCTCCTATTTACAATACTATAGTCTCAAAGCAGCTTACATATAGTGCTGAAATGCCGTATGATTGGACTTTAGAGAGGTTACTCCACATTTACTCTAATGAAATTAAGAGCAAAATTTGCTGCAATTATCAGCAGAATGATTGTAGAGAATCACGAAGGGATTCAAGCACTACAATAATGTCTTTAAAAACTATTTAGAAATTCTAATGCCGTGGCAATAGGATGCTTCACCTGGATTCATTTACATAAAACTGCTCTTCTACTGTTGAACACTTTCAGCTGACATGACCACTGGACTCTTGTAAATCAGAAGGCACAGCAATGCACACACATGCAGTCCTCCCCTAGCCCGAGAATCAATGACAAAGTTGAAGCACTTAGAGGTAATGGGCTGAAGCTTTCCAGGAACACAGAAAATGCTTTTTCAAAGAAAGAAAACATCATTCCCTCTTCTCCCTTCCATTTGTTTTCTTCTCAGTGCATTTTGGATTTTACAACTGATGCTTTATGGATAAAGGTGACATGGAAAGGATTAGTAAGGATGTACCACAACAGGAGGAACAGCTGTAGAAGACACAGTCATGTCTTCACTTCTGAAGTGCCCCTTCTGGGACATGCTTGGGAAGCAGAGAGTGGCCACAAGAACCAGTATGCACCAGAGCCCAGAGGCAACCTCCCACACCCCTGACAATAGTGTCAAATAAACTAAAGTCTCAGAGATGGCTCTGAACTTCAAACTTTGCTCCAACCTCTAAAACAACTGAAGCCCAGACCCAAACACTGCCAAACATTATCATATTTAATATGGGGGTCATATTTTGACAGCACATGTAATTTGTAATCGTTACATCCACGTTTTCCCCCCCCGCCTTGGAAAACATATCATGCACAGGCCAACAAAGGACTCCAAACTTAGATGATTCCCCTCAGCGATGTGCAGTGTAGCACTTGCTAAAATGGTCATTAATCCATTTTTTATCACTTTTCCATATGGGAAACTGGCTTCATTTTACATTAGATTCAGAACTGCCAGTGGGCTGCCAGAGGTGGAAATGCTGCAGTGCCCATGCCCATGAGCTGCACAGGAGCACATGTGCTTCATCCCCCACCTTCCCCATGCTGGAGCACCAGTGCTACATCCCTGCCTCCACGGCACAGAAACACCTGTGCTCTATCCCTGCCTTCACCAGTCCCGGGAAGGTACATTACATTTCTCTAGGAGAAAAAAATAAGCACTGCAGTCAGGCCCAGTCTGCAGATCTCCTTGGTTTCCTTTAACATGCAGTAATAAAGCTGTTACTGGAAAAGGAAAACAGACTCACGGCTCTCCAGGGGAAGCAGGAAGCCAGGACTGTAAGGGACAGCTGGATAAAATGTTTTGCGTCAAATTTTCTCCTGCTACCATTTTGCTGAGCAAAAGAATGGATTTGGAAGTCTTACTGCTAGCTACAAAGGATATGCCATTATATACTGATATAAGAATCAATCTTCTGAGCAGAAGGAGTAGCTTTTTTAACTACAGCTAGTCAGAACATCTGTTTTTCAAATTCTGCAATGTAAGAAATTCACAACAGACTATGTTGAAAAATTGAATTGTTTTTTGAATTTTTTTAAGATGTGAAATTTAAATCAGTTTTAATTTATTTAGGTCTTGAGATGTTATTTTTCTAAATTATTTGTTCATTTTGCCACAGCATTACAAAATGTTAACGTGCTGATGCCTACTGGACCCTGCTGATAAGGAGGTTCACAAGAACTGTTCTGGTAAAAATCAGTCTCTGTCCTTTTGAAAAATTAGTTGAAGTAATTTCACATTTTTACTTTCCCTGAGAGACACTGCAGCTATTTCTCTTCCCTTCCCTATTTATTGTTCATACTACCTCAACAAAAACATATGTTTCTCTATCCCACATGCATACTGTTACAGACAGAGCTCTCTTCCCTAACGTTTCAGTCGCAGACACAGAGGTTAGCTCTTCTGGGCTGCACTGTATTTGCACAAGTGACTGATGTGAACAGTGCAAGTAGAGCAACAGATTTTTGAAAGACAGTCAGATATCCAACCAGTAATTGTGTGCACAATTACTGTGATTACACATGTAATCACAGTCATTGTGCTTTCAAATGATGCATGTGCAGTTCTAAAAATCTGCTCCTGTATTGCTGAAATAAACAGGAGCTTTGTTGTCAGTTTGAACTTGGGAGGATCAGGCACTACATATTGCTAGGGGTAGTCTTGATATACACAAAAGCAAATGCAGTTTTTTTGCATTCAAAATGCTAACTTTTCAGAGCTTACTGAAACAGTAAAAGAGCGGGGGTGAAGTAGTTTCTTAAAATATGCAATATATGTTCATATAAATTAATAAACTACCAATTTTAAATAAGATTTTGGATTTGATTCAAACACCACTGAAATTAAGAGAAAAATAAGGTTTTGGATCATGACTTCTTCCTTTAATGTTTCCAGTTAGCTTGAGTTATAGAAATGTGGCATTTGTTCATGGCAAAAATCTGTGCCTTTTCACTGTCTTGGCTTTGGGAGTCAAACAAGATTTTGCAGAGAGGATGCTGTGAGAGACACTAGGTAGGGTGATATGTAGTGTTTCACAGCTAGTCTTTGTCCATGTTCTAACACTGCGCATTAAATGTCTCACTATTGTCTCTCTTTCAGATTAGTTTACAGCTCTGTAGTTCCAGCTGTTTTATTCTGAAACTCTAAAACCCTATCACTAGGGAGTTCTGTGTAATTGCCCATAATATGCACCACATTATCCATTTCAGGAACTGTGCTGAAAGACAGCAGCAATAAGGGGTTTTCTAAAGGCAGTCTGGTTTACACTAATGGATCTAACAGGAAGGAAATGCAATTTGAAAGAAGCTGATGCATATGTTCTATTGTTGAATATAATGTTTGATTTAATTATTAACTGTCTGTGATGGAAAGTCAGATCCTGCTCAGTTCTGCTTACAGTTTGGTACTCCGCTACCAGTAAAAACAGACAAGATTCAGTCTGAGGATTTAAGAGTTCTTTGTAAAATGCTGACATTTAATTGTGCTTTTATAAAATGTCAGCTGAGGAACCTCAATTGCATGCTTCTTCCATAAAGGCTTGCCTTCTTTTATCAAGCAAAATACACAATATAGAAGCTGACTCACTTTCCTTTTTCACTTATGTAAATCAGGAAATTCTTTGTTAAAGTTAATGAACTGCTGTAATTATTTAAATAAATATGATCCAAATTGAGTTCATATTCATTGCTGTCCTTGAACTACTAATTTTTATTTTATTTTGCATTTCATGTCATACACATAGCATTGCAGTCAATCTGCTTCTATATCACTGAAGAAATATACAATAAACCCAAGTGAAGTTTTAGGAAGGAGTTAAAATGTGCTGGCATGACTTTACCTACCCTTCTTCTATCAGAGAAAGGGATTTGGCAGCCAATTTCAATCCAATTCTGTAATTGGTGTTTTGTGATTTCTAGTAAATTGTTGCATTGTGTTACAAAGGTCCCTAATTCCATGTGTGGGTGTTAACATGGTGCAAGGAATGAATTCATTATGAAGAACTCTTACCTGAAATTCCATTATCCTTTCCTTACTATGATGACTTCTATCAAACTCATTCATATAATGTAATCTGAAAAGAAATAGGTACTGATGCTAAACTGCTGTATTTTCAGAGGAGTTTCAAGGTAAAAATCATCTCTCCTGCATGATTCAGATAAAAAAACAGTAGTTTAACACCACTAGCAAACAAAATAATTGAGCAGTGTAATTTCAGGTTTGTATTTTGTATCTGTCTGGTAAAATTACCATCATTGACACTATCTTAAGCAGATGCAGGACTGGAGTTGAAATTAAACAATAGTAATGATATTTGGAGTTCATCCAGAATGATCTTCATGGTTTATGAAAGTGGCTTCCACATCGTTATTTGATCCATAATTTTTCATCTTTCATTAAATATACATTTCTACATATAGCGCACACAGCACTAGCTCTGTGGGGTGCTTTTTCCTCTGAGAACTCAAAAGGGATTGGTTATTTTTGTCATGAGAGTACTAGAAAGAAATGAAGTTCCTAGGAAATACACCACCACAACTCAAACATTAATTGATTTAGAAAGATTAAGAAAAAATAGAGCCCCTCAACAGTGCATTTCCGATATGGGTGTCAGTCAGCAGAGCCTTGAACAGCAGACCTGCAGGAGCCACTGCAGCAAAATCCATCTTGAATTAAATTGGAGACTTCTCTTGTAATCTGTTCTCAATTCTAGGGATCTGAGATCATTTTATGGCTTTTTAAAAAACAAATAAATTTTGAATATTTTGGTTTAGAGAAGTACTTGAGAGCTCAGATCAAAATATAAACAGACTGTTCTAGCCTGTAACTCTCATCAGAACAGATTTCTGCTGGGTCTTTCCTGGATCAAGAGTGTCATAAAAAGAGGCTCTCTCAGTGTTTCAAGACTCTTACTTTCAGCCTTGCCAGACACCAAGAAACGCCAAGGTGTGCAATTCTTTTAGAAAGTTAATCAAGTTCAAAACAGGTACGAGCTGAGGTCAGCTTGAGTTTTGGCTACAGCATTCTCTTAGTTTCATGGTTATGCCTACTCCTAATTAAAAGTTTATTGAAGCACTTTGCAAAATCTACTAAATAGAAGAAGCAATTGTTGGAGTGAAAAGAAAAACTGTCAGTTCTGAAAATAGCTTGGACTGCTCATGTGTCATTCTCAGTATATGCTGAAATATCTAGAAAAACGTGGCTCACACTGTGAATTACACCAGATACCCACATATGCATAAGCAGGCCCCCTCCCCCAGCTTGTTCCTGCATAGGCTCATTTATATAAAACACACGGTCAGATCTGAGCTGTGCTTTTTGCCGCTGGAGTGAAGCAGGATGGAGCAGGGAACAAAGGAGTTTTCTCTTCCTGGCTTAAGCAGGCTCTGTCTGCAGGGCTCCACATGAGAACGAAGATCCAGATATTTGTAGTAACCAGTACACTGCAGCCTGAGGGGAAGAGAGATGCTCTATTCTCTTGGATCCCACGACCAAGCCCTCAAGTGAGGCTATGTACATGCTAAGCACTGGCACATTCAATTTGGGAGTGCTAGCTTTTCACCCAGCTCCCAGGAGTGCATCCTCCTGTCACCCATCACTGCTAAGCATCCTAGCACACCAGTACAGAGCTGGTGAGACTAGTCCACATTCACTTCTCTTCTTCTCCAGGTGCATGGGTCTAGCATCATCCATGCTTTGCCTCTGCCCTGAAGTACCACCTTATGTTTGTTGGCTCATGCACATCCAACAGGGAGATTGAAAAGGATATCAGTGGCTACATAGAAGAGTAATTGAAGAAAAAGAAAACACTCTGGAAATCATGTTCATATGGAACATAGGGAAAAATTGAATTCATGCAGGTGTTTCTTCATTTCTATTGTGATTCCTCTAGACAGCAAAACAGGTGAGTTTGCTGCATGCTAATCAGGCAAAAGAACATCTGAAATATGCATCTGCACATGAGCATCTGTGCAGAGTTTCTCCAAACCAGTTCTCACTGTTTTCTTCCCCCAGCATGGGCCGCTTTTGTACTGTGATGTGCCAAGAGGCTTATTTTGTATAGGTAGAGAGACCCCTATCCACCAGCCATCAGGGAGTGCTATTAATATGCAGCATCTTGAACACATGAGCTGAATGACAAGCTGGCAGAGTTTGAGACTGTGTGGTCCAAGTTTATGTCTCTCCCAGAACAGGCAAAAGGACCCTTCCCAAGCTCTCTGCCAAACTGTGCAAAAGATGAAAGTAAAGAGAATGGGCAAACTATTTTTTCTGCTTCTCTCTTCCTAATATCTTCACACTATCATTTCTTTCCCCTGACCACAGTTTCTGTGAATGGCAGATATTACACAGTTTGCTCCTGAAGTTCACTGTCAAAATGGATCTTGACAGCAGAGCTACTGAACAAATTTTAAAAACCGCTTGTGGAACTAATTAGAAATATTTATTAGACTTTTTACACAGGCACTATCTTTTGGGTGCACGTATCTTGCTCTACCTTCTATATGAAATATTCCTACAATAAAGAGTTAAATATAACCTGAGGACCTGAATTTTAGACATACTTGCACTTCTCTTTTGTTGCTAGTGTAACTGCGCAAGACTTGGCCAGATTTTCAGCTAGATTTTCCTGAGTAGGAAGAAAGGACACCTATATTAGTAATCAGGGACTAGTTACAGGTTGCTCTAGGAAGAGAAGATTAAATAGATGTTACTTATTCTCCTCACCTAGAAGATCTGCATGGATCCAGTGGGAAGGGGAGGAATCAGACAGTGACCATTCCCAGCCTCAAAACCTGTTGCGCCAGTGGCTGTGTCTAACTGGAGCACCAGGTACCTGCTGGACTAGAGGAGGCCCTGCTGCTGCTCACCTGGTGCAAGGGAGAGCACTGCTGCAGAGGCAAATATCTAGGGCTCTGCTTCCTCCTCAGGCTATGTTTCAAGTGGTGCCATTCATGTAATATACTTCATATTATCAAAGAGCTTCATCAAGACTTTGTTTAAAGATGTGTTGTTTATAGGATATACATGTTTACAAGGATGCGACAGGTCTTGCTGTCACAGGACAGCTTCTCTGTCTCTTAGCTAGAAAATGTATGAAGGCAGAGAAAGAAAAATTTGGCTTTTGTTTGTTTGTTTATTGGGACAATCCTGCCTGGGAAGTCCCCCATGGGCAACCATTGCTCACACAGATGACTGGGCAGCTGTGCTCATGCCACAGCACATCTCCCACAGATAAGACAGCTCAGTGCAGCAGTGCCTGCTCAAGCTCAATGCCCAGGCCCATGTAGTAGTGTGAGCATGCTTCACACACTAACATTCATGGAGATCTCCCGCACCAGAATACACTGACTTTCACTATCACACAACATAATCCTGCTGTGGTTTGTTTGTGCGACTGGTGTCTTACTGTAGCTCTTCTCCCCCTTCTCTATTGTTAGTATCCCGTAAGATCCCTTTATCAACTGTTCACCTTTGATGAGTTCAGAAAGAATTAGAGAAGCAAACGGCTACAAATTAATAATTTACTTCAGAGTCCTGTGAGAGAAGAGAGAATTCAAACAGGCTGATGTATCCAACTAAGCTAGTGGCAATGTCAAATGTGTAAGCTGAACTGAAACAATCCCACCCCAAAGACCTCCCCATTGGTGGGGGCCATTCCCACCAACTCCATCTGGTTGAGCAAGGAATTTGCTTTCCTTCTGCACTAGGTAGCATGGAGGTAGGGCCTCGTTTTGCTATACTTGACCCTAACCTTTTGAGGCCTCGCAACACATTTTCAGTACAGCAACTTTATAGCAGAAAAACAGGAGGCTCACACAGTATTCTTCTTCCTCGATCCTGGCCTGATTAGTAAACAGTTCCTGCCCATTCTCTGCTCAGAGGCACTAAAGGGAGCAGCAAACTGGGCTTTTTCAGATACCAGCTGTTACCCTGGCATCATTTTTTTCCCCCTCTGTACACGCCTTTGTCATTCCCTGAACCTCTGCCTGCTGCAGAACTCTTGGAATGAGTTAAAGTGACTTTTGAGATGTTTTTCTCCTGCCTTAAAGGATTCATCTGCCTTGTTTTTCCCTCAGTTAGAGCAGAACATAGAAAATAGTCTACATGGAAAATGTGGAAAATGGTTTCTATGTAAATTGGAGGTAATGTCAGCCAGATTAATTTGTTAATTTAATGTCTAAAATTCATTTCATATTCCCCATTTACAAATTTATATTCTTTCCTGTGAAATCTGCCATAATTAATGTTTTCTCCACATCTGATCCATTTTTAAACTGCTCCAACTATTTTCTTCCACTGTTCCACAAAGCAAGTTCATTTACAAACAAACTGTATCCCTATCTATCACATGGGAAATTATATCTTTTATTCCTTTTTATGAGATTGAAGTCTTACACCTTTACTGGGAAGATTATGTAGCATCTTACATAAACAAAATTCCTTTTGATTCAGGGATCAGGGTATGGAAGGTCAGACCAATACTGCCAGAAGAGCAAAATTACTAGCCAGTTATTAGATTGAGAAGAAACCAGCTACAACTTGCAGAACAATGTCGGACAAGCATGAGTCTAGATTTGAGTTTTATAATGTTTAAAAAAAATCCTTACAAATATGTATTTTTATTATGCCATTAAAAATACCTCTTTGTTTAAAATTCCACCATACAAATGTGTTGTAAATCAGATGAGGTATTAAGATGATCATAAAATAGATAATCTATTAATAATCTTCCCCATGCTCATACAGCAGAGGCTAGCAACAAACTCTCACTGGTACTTTAAATTTCAGAAATATTGATTTTTATCAGCTTGCCCACATGAACAGTGAAGAGATTTTCTAGGAAAAAAGTCACCTAGGTAATTTAAACTTTCTGGTCAACATATCTCTGTTGCTCCATGCCTGTAACCTCCCTGAGGTCAGTGGGAACATTTTACACAGACTGATGCTACGCATGGGTCTTACACAAACAAGAAAACCAAAGCTTTGAACCACACATCCAAAAACCAAAGTAATTTTAAATAAAATTCCTGGGTGTTCAATAAACACTAGAATAGCATGGATGTCAGTAGCAGCAGCTTTAGGTTGTAAGGAAGCTGGTGGATACCAGAACTGCCTGGTGTCAAACATTTTAATCTCCTCAGTTAAAACACATTTTCTGAGCCTTCTGCCGAGCTCTTCCTCTGCACAGAACCACCTGAACACCATACACGCTTTAAAAGCACACTAGAGACTCCACTTACTCAGGACAGCCTCTGATACCACTACAGTAGGGAATAATTTCCCCTGATACTGACTTTCAGCAACACAGCTGTGGATTTCCTTAAAATAATAGATGCTTGAAAATAGAGGCTATTGATCTAGGCTATCATGTCAATCACAGAAAGAAAGAACAACCCAGCAGGTATTATACAAACAGGGTTTGTAACTAAACATGTCCTTCCTTCTAAAAACCAAAGAATATAGCTATTTTTAATATCAATTGGACAGATAAATAGCTACCAAAAATTTCATCCAAGACAAACCTTTTGCTGGAGACAAGCAAGCCAAAGAGAATAAGTTCTCCACTGAAGCAAGATAAATCAGTTCCACAGCCAGCTTCATTAGCACCTTGGAAGACCACAGCAGAAAGCAATGAGCAGTAATTTGCTTAGCAACTGCACTGAGTTCGGAGGGCACCTGGTACTCCTTGCCTTGAGCTGCTCTCACAGCCCATTCCACTCCTCTTGACATTTCTGCATGGAGCAGGCCAGCAAGAGGACAATAAAATGGTGACCTATCAGGTTATTTTGAAATTCTGGTGACACAAAAGGTCTGAGCCTCCCACATTTTGGATCTTACTATGTTCTTCCTTAGTGGCTTCAGGAAGGAGGCTATACCTTCAGTCACGCTGAGCCATTGAGTGCATACAGATACAGCGAGCCTTGGGACACCGAGCTGTCTCTGGAGCACAGGAAAGGCGGGACAGGACCTACATGAAACAAGACTGCACAGCCAGACCTACAGCATAAAAGACTATGGAACTTTTATATTAAACAGAGCTTCAAAGCAGTAAAAATACTAAGGCCCACCAAAAAACAGAAGTAGAAAGGTTGTTTAATAGCCCTATACTGTTCTTGCCATGAGTTCTATGTGCTTACTGAGGAAGTGACCTTTATGAAATTATTGTTTATGATCTCTCAGTGTGTGCCAGCATACGCACAAAGAGTATTCCAATTTATTTAAAAGGTTACATATCAAAACTGAATATGCAGTACAACTGTGTTATCACATTGTATAGCTTTTACATAAGAAATCCAATCCATAGCATGTATGCCTTCTAGGCACCTGGGCCAGATTCCTACAGTATCAAAACTAGAGATGAAAAAAGTAATTCATAATCAAATAATTTGCTCATCCTTCTTTTCTCGTTTATAAATTGTCTACAGATCACTTAAAAATTCTCAAATATTCCCTAGTTTTAAATTACTCATAAATTTCTTCCAATAAATCCCCTTTTACCTTGCAGACTATTTGAACACAGAATCCAAGGTACTCAGTGCCTTTGCAAGTGAAGACTGTTCCTGCTGAATAATTTAGTTTTCTCAGTTTCAGAAACTGATCTGATTTCTTCTGAGCTGTACAACCCTCTTAGGGTACCTTATGTATCATAAACAATCTCCCCCTCACCTGCAGCTTGTTAGAGGCACTGGCTCTGTCTGCCAAGGGACCCAGCACTGCCTGTTACCTGCCCTTAAGCTGACTCTAGTAACTTGGGTGGAAAAGACACTCCTCAGTTCAGAGATAATACCTGTGCATGACTGCACTTCAGCTCATTGCTCCCCAAGTAAGAAAGTGCCCAAAGTCAGCCATTTCCCAGAGGGAATGTTTCTCTCACTTGAAAAGGTAAAAGATGAAAACAGAACACATTTATTCCAGCAAAATAAATGGTTAGATTCTCAAGCACAAAATTGGGTAAAGTCACAAAATAAAAAAAACAAACTAAAATAAGAAGTGCAATTCTTGACTGCAGTTATTCACAAGGATCCCTCCTAGCTCTTGCAAGCCCAACTACAGAGTGCACAGATCATTGCCTGCCTGTGCCTCTCCCAGGCTGCCTCATCGTGAGGAACACCTTTCTGCTGGGGGCAGACACTGGCCATGTGCAGGGGCCTAAGAGTGTCCTGGGGTTGCCAGCAGCCTCCTGTGCCCCATGGCAGTGCTGGTACGGCTCTCACTGCTAGTCCTAGAGGGGCTCTGACCTCCCTCCTTGCTCTGTTTCTCGGAGGCAGAAAACAAAAGTAAACATAACAAGTAGGATGCTTCCCCCCACCCTGGCTTGCGGTTATTTAGTTCCTTCTCCAGCCATGAAGCATTTCCTTGACTTTCA
Organism: Rhea pennata; assembly: GCF_028389875.1. NCBI lineage: Eukaryota > Metazoa > Chordata > Aves > Rheiformes > Rheidae > Rhea > Rhea pennata. The sequence continues at coordinate 21,148,294 of NC_084670.1, forward strand.
CTTCTAGCATATACCTTAAAAAGAATGTTCTTTTTGGCATTAGGTCTTTCTGCAAGCCACAACATGCTCAAGACTGTGCTTAAACTTGATACACCATGAAAATTATTTTAGATAAACATCTTATTAGATTCAGAGCTTCTTACTTGAAGGTTTTTTCTAAGAGACCACATATCACATTTTGAAGTTCAAATGATGGTCTTGGCATGTACACTGTTTTTTCTAAATTACTAAATTATCAGCCTCTGGATTCTATCATGATCTCCTGTGTATTAAACAGTTAAAAAAAGGAACAATTTCTTAAAATTATTCTGCTTGGAAATAAGTCATTGAACTTACCAATGATGATTTCCTGACAGCATGTATGAAGAGAAATTGGCCTATAATATCTGGATCCACTCTTGTTCAACTTTTTTATCAGTGACCTGGATGAGGGGACAGAGTGCCTCCTCAGCAAGTTTGCTGATGATACCAGACTGGGAGGAGTGGCTGATACACCTGAGGGCTGTGCTGCCATTCAGACAGTCCTGGACAGGCTGGAGACTTAGGTGGAGAGTAAGCTCATAAAGTTCAACAAAGGCAAGTGCAGGGTCCTGCACCTAAGGAGGTTGGAGGCTGACCTGCTGGGAAGCTGGCTGACCTGCTGCCTCTCTGTGGAGAAGGACCTGGGAGTCCTAGTGGACAACAAGTTGATCATGAGCCACCAATGTGCCCTTGTGGCCAAGACGGCCAATTGTATCCTGGGCTGCAGGGTGCAAAGATAATTAGAGGACTGAAGTAGGTCTCTTCAGAAAAGGCTGCAAGAGCTGGACCTGTCTAGCCTGGAGAAGACAAGACTGAGGGGGGATCTTACCAGTGTCTACAAATACCTGAAGCGAGGGTGTAAAGAGGATGGCGCCAGATTCTTTTCTGTTGTCCCATGTGACTGGACAAGAGGAAATGGGCGAAAACTGAACCACAGGAAGTTCTGCCTGAATGTGAGGGGGAATTTCTTCACTGTGAGAGTGACAGAGCACTGGAACAGGTTGCCCAGAGAGGTTGTGGAGTCTCCTTCTCTGGAGACATTCAAAACCCACCTGGACACAATCCTGTGCAACATGTTCTAGGTGACCCTGCTTGAGCAGGGTGAGTTGGACTAAATGATCTCCAGAAGACCCTTCCAACATCAACCATTCTGTGATTCTGTGATTTGCTTCATGCTGAAGCACAGTCTTTAATACTTAAAAAAAAATCAAAATAGAAATTTGAAATCTGCACACACAATACAATCCAAATCTTACAATTAAATATATCACCGAAAAAAATATTTTTGCAAATATCTAAAAAGTCTAAATGAAAATTTGCTTTTGCAAATATTCATGAAAGTTAATTTCCAGTGCTTGTGTGCTCATAGAAAGTGAATTCACAAGTCACAGACATGATCAATTTGGAGTTCATTCCTGAATTTAAATGAATATTCATAGACATTTTTAACTATTCCTTTAACTTCAATACAGACTCATCAGCAGTCATGTACACCTAGTTTTTATAGTTTTTATTAGTGCAAATCACGATTAAAAACATTGAAATCAAAAGTTAAGCATGTCTGAAAAATGCTTAAAGAAGAGCCCAACTGAGTCACTCTTTCTTATCTTATTTTCAGAATGGAATAAATCTAGCTTCCTTTTTTATTAAAATTTGAGAATAATTTTTGATCTTTTGAAGTTATGATTCTGCTCTCAGCTAAAGCTATTTATATGCTTCAATACATTCCTTACATAATGTTGCTTCTTCTCCACAATCCCTTAGAAATTATTCATCTACAATATTTTTTTTTCTCATTTCCATGGGTTCAATTTAAGTAAAGTTTATAAAACCCTCATAGAATAGTCTAAAATGGGCTGGTTTCAAATGCTATGAGGGTGAGTGTTAGTTCTTTCACTCACAAAAATGCTGACAATCTCAAGGAAAAGGTAGAAGATACGAACAAGAAATCTCACAAGTTGCAGGTCAGTGAGCTTTGAAACATTTTCCTAAACTTAAGAGTATCATCCATCACACTTATTCAGTTATATTACTTACATGCTTCATGTTACTCATGTGATTAAATAACTTGTAGACAATGATAATACAGTAAAATCACATTGTTTTGAAAAGCTTTTTTAGTCCTAGTATTCTTTTATTTGCATCTTACAATTTATTCTTTTTCAATTTGAATTAGAACTCAGCAATTCTTCATTTTATTTGACTCAATTTGTCCACAAACTCTGAGATGATCACTGATGCTGTTTGAAAAGATGGGACTGCATTAAAGGTCAAAATTTCAAAAATATTCTGGGTGATTCAAAGTGTAAAGGTCTACTGACACATAGGCTCCAGAATGCCTTAGTCACTTTTCGACAGGGTTCATAAATAAGGGATTATCTGGCTCTTCTGCCTTTTTTTCCTAACATTACTTTGTCAGAGTCATGTACAAAGACATTGAGTTATATAATAAAAGCTAACAAAGATAATTATGTTAGATCTAATCAGGTTTGTGAACTATGATGTTAGTCAACAGCTTTTTCAAAGAGCCACTGATGAACTTGATGGCCCATCATTCTTGACAACTAACCAATACATTACTCAACTTCTCTCATCGAAATGTAAAGCACTGGGGAATATTGTCTCTTAGGAGTATCTTTTCCAATGTACTAATACTTTCTAGAAGTTACAGATGCATTCTTCTAAGTTATTGTTTGCATTCATGGGGTGCCAGTTACTTCCCTACAAAAGGATTTTCTTGAAACTATGCACAACAAAACCAGAAAGCTAAAAAGCCTAATATGAAGAAGAGAAGGAGTTGTTTTCCTTTTTTTTTCTGTTTTTTTTTTTTTTTGAACCATTTTTCTTAGATTATCCTAACATCTAAAATCAATATTTTTTTCCTACTTATTTTCTTCAGTACCCAGCTTCTGGGCATGTTTTATACAAGGCAAAGTGAAAAGCTTGGCTTTGAAGTCACAGAAAACTCACTGGCCAAGTGCATCAGCAATTCACGAAAAAACACATGAAGGCATAGAGCAGAGAATTGGTACAGATCAGAGAAACTACACAAGCTGCTATATCAGTTCAGCTTCATTTATTAAAAGGAATTGACAAGATACCCTGTATTGGACTCTCTGCTATATTGCTTACAGAACAACAGGTCAAACTTTATGAGAAATTTCTGCTCCTGCCTTTTGTGGATGCCAAGGCCTTTATCATAGGTGGATCATTTAACTCTTTTCAGATACGACATTCTAATTCCATCCAGCCTGATTGTTAGTCACTTTTATTTCTTACATCATATTCACCATTGCTACAATAATCACTAATTATCTAAAATTCTGAAAGCATAACTGAAACATGACATTTATTTCCTTAAATTTCTTTCTATGACTAAAACACTGTGTGATATGCACACACTTGCAACACTAATTGATTAGTCAAGATGCACCTTTGTTGAGGAAAATAGTTTAGAATAGTTTTTACTTCTGGCTGCAAAATTCTGCAATATTCTTTCACATTCAGTGCAATAATTTTCATCCTTGTCCTCTTTGCTTCTCCCCATAGTCATTTACTCAACCATAGGGTTCTGAAGAATGCATTAGCTATTAGTCTACATGAAGAAACTGTTGCTTTCATACCAAATATGTAATATGCAAATACTCCATTATAATTCATCTGTTTCTTCAGGCTAATTTATATTTTAATGAACTTAATAATTGGGAATTGAAATACTTTAGCTTCAAAAAACAGAGCTTGTTGGAAACCTTTTGCTGAAATATATAATTTTCAAACAGGTTTTCAGCCAGCTCAAATCAACACTGAGATCTTTTGTTAAGTCAACCAACACTTCAATATATAAGACAGAGATCTGACTTTATTATAACAGCCCATAATTTTTTTGCATGAGATACAGGGATAGCAAAGAAAACATTGCACTAATAAGAGAGCTGGACAAGCTATTTCTGAGCTACAATATAGTTATAAAAGATGCGTTGAAAATTATTCTAAGATGACTTGGCCATTAATTTAGTGCAAAAGCAGCTTCTTTCAGAAAAGAATTTAAATTAATTTAAAAGATTCCATCCATTTTAACAAACAAGTACTATGCACATTTTGGAAACACAGTTACAAATGGGTCACATTTCAGATACCTGTAGAAATGGACCAATAGAACATTCAAAAGGTGAAATTAGTGGGTGTACCAGTCTTGAGTCACCAAAGCCGATTTGAGGAATACCACCTGTACAAAAACTCTTTCAGACCTGAACAACTTGTAAATTCAGCACAGTCCTTACACTGCCACATGACACAGCATTTTGGTAAAAATATCCTAAATTGACTTGGTGAAGCAAATTCAGGAATTAACAAAATTCCTTTGGGAACTACTGCAAGCCTCAACCACACAGGATGTAGTGCCAAGGAGCTGGTACTTTCTGAATTCACAGATGCTCACAGGCACTAGCTCTCCCTACAGAAAAGCACTGAATCAGAATTGTACCTTGGCTGAATTTAGTCTGACATCTGTAAAATCTAGATTTTCCACTGGCAACACTCAGTTAAGGGAAAGAGCATTTAAAGAAAAAAACTCCCAGAATGGACATTTTGGAGCTCTTTGGTTCATTAGCGGGGATTATGGATCTTGGTGATGCCTGAAAGCTGTGGTGTCACGGTTCAGCCACAGCTATGCATGGTGGCAGTTGTTGGCTCTTTAAACAGATTACTTTAGTTCTGATGGAAAGGACATGCAGATTCAAGATCATAAGCATGAGCATAAGGGATAGGCAGAATGACATTAAGAGAGATATCACTAACAAGCCTCACACAGTAAAAACAATGGCAATAAAATCACAATGACAGAACAATCATTTATGTCACACTAGTTCGAGAGAACATCGATTTAAAAGGTGTAATCAGATCTATTTATTGCAAGAACTAAAAAAAAAAAAAAAAAAGGAAACTCTGAAAGTGGATACAAGTATCTCCTTCACCGTATTTTAAACCAGTAGCATAGCTTTACCCAATTAGAATGAAATTCATCTTATAAGAAATATCTAATTAGATATGGTAAACTTATTTTATTTTAAAAGAAAGACATTGATGACTCCTAATTACACACATATATGTTCCCTAAGTAAATTAGTTATTGTTAAAGCCATTATACTGAACATGTCCTTATACAACAGTGTCATCTAGTGGTGACTTGTCAGACTCTTTGCTTTAACCGAAAAATGGAAAAGACAGAAAATAAACAATAACATCGTTTTTGTTTGTTTAATAAATTGCATTAGTTCATAAAACATAAGACTCAGTAATTTCTAATGTTCATTTTAATGTCAGACCTTTCAGCATAGTAGCAGAAAGTATGAAAGGATTTATATTTGGACACTTTGGGAGATAGAAGTGAACCCGTCAGTCACCAGTGCAATGAAAAGGAGGGCTGTGCCAGATGTTTTCTGCCATGTTAGTAAAAACAGGTTTAATCTATTCCTTTGCCTCCAAATTTGTTATCTGTTCTTTATAGTCCTTTCAGTTGAGGTCAGAGTTTGTTAGTGGAAGTTTTGCTGTCAAGTCGGTGATTTTGGCTAAGAGAAGGCCACAGCTGCTTCCCCAGGAGCTGGTGTTCCCCCTACAGCTAGCAGTGGCTTCACCTCTTGCTCGGTGGCACTGGGAAAAGGGGAATAGCAAATCCAGGCCGTTCCCTATGCATGATCCAAGCAATACAGATCAATTTATGCATTCAAGTTCACAGTTCCTCACTTCGAGCTTTTCTGTTCAACACCATGCACCTCCAGTGTATTCAAGACAGCTCACTAATACCTTGCTTCTTACCAAGCAGCTAATTGTGCACTGGGATAGAATAGCACGAGCCTGCACTGCTTCTAACTGGAACATTTGAGACAAAACTCCCTGTGGAATAAATGTACATTTTACAAACCTACATCCTGGAAATATCTGTAATTGATGAAAAATAAAAACTCTGATGTAATCACAAAATAGGTACCTAAAAGCAATGCATCACCATGGCCCTGAATAATCTGTTATCAACTGAGCTCTACCAGTAAATCTTATTTCATCAGAAATAAGAAATATTTTTTCTAGTAGCTGCTAAAAGTTCTGGTTAGTGATATTGCTAAAGCACCGTCTTGATCGGGACGCCTACCACAGGTTTGGTAAAACCGATGCTTTATGAGGTGTATGTGTTGCTGAGATCAAATACTGATGATAATGGTCAGACATGCAAAAACAGATAGTAATTCTCTGATCCCTGCTGTAATAGGCTGCTCATCTTCCCAGAAGAGCCTTGGAGTCTGATACTAGCAATCTGAACAAATCAGAGATCACAAAATTTTCAGATTGGCAAGTTTTGATCTTTGACATAACCAAATAAAATTCAGATGAAGAACTCCTCAATTCATAGAAAGAAAATACTTTTTCCAAGTGTTCTCTAACTCAGAAATATTTCTGGAAGATCTGAGCCCTTTTTTCTTCACACATAGATGTCAGAATTGTGGCCTTAGGACATAAACAGACTTGCTTAAATTTGAAAGGTCTTTTTGATTGTGTTCTACAAAGATTTCATCATATATTATACACGGATTTTCAGCATCCAGTAATTACAGCTAATACTGTCTTATACTTAGTACTCCCCCTGCTCAGTGACATTATGGAAAGAAATGGAATTCTTGCAGAAATCAGCTTCTTTCTTTGTCAAGATTTCTTAGAGGTAAGATATAAATCAAGAGCTAGATTTTATGCATCAAATCTGATCCCTAACAAGTATAGGGTTTTGCCTATTCCGTGCTGCTGCGTTCCACTCGTCAGGCTTTTTCACTCAACGCAGCATTCATAAGAAGGGCCGCACTAAGTCAGCATTCTCCGACTGGATTGTTCTAGTGATCAATACAGAAAGGACAATGATTTATTTATAAAGCAGCAATGCAGCACTGCAAGAATTAGTTCTCTTCTGGAAATGTTTCCCAAACCCTACATAAAAGAATGTCCAATAAACTTGTGTGCCAAATTCTAACTTTATCTCTTCATTTTTTTTCTCTCTTTTAGAAGTATTGTGCAGCTTTTTATTTAAAACTTATTGTATATTGATTTAGCAAGAAATAAGCAACACATGAATTTTCTCACAGAGACGTTTTGGTAGAAATCAGTTTTGTAACTAGAAACAGAAATGAGTGATCTACTGGATATTATAAGCTACTCTGATTAAATTATATATTGATTATATAGTTGATATATGTGGATAAAAGACAAGTTTTGCATTTTACATACATTTTAACATAGGCAGTCTTCTTAAGTAACAGTGTAGTCCACATCAGCAGAATAATATGCCAGAAATTGATCTTTGCATAGGAAATGGAATATATGTCTCTGAATTCCTTGTTATGTTGATTATTACATTTCAGAGAAATAGCACTCTGTATTATTATGGCAGTCTAAAAAATAAAAATGTACTTGGCTCTACAAAAAATACAGTTTGTAACAATCTAGGCACATACTGTTTCGTGAAAAGTAAAGAGGACAGAAAGTATGTTTTACATCTTCAAAAGGAGAGAATTTCCCCCTCTTTTGAGCTGCATGTTTCTTCATAATCATCATTTTGCAATATAATGTCAGAATGAAGCACAAAAGAGAGGGTTTTTTCCAACAATTGGAATTGCCATGGCAACATCCCAGATCTCAGATAAAGTTTGGTCCTGTACTGATACTTGCATTAGCATTTGGTTTTTGTGCTGAGCACAATACTGCATGTAAAAAGCACTTTGGTCTTTCTAGTTAAGTATAGAAGGGGCAATTTAGATTATTTCAGAAATATGAGCTATAGGATTTCAACAGTTCCACAGAAGGCTTCATTTTTAAAATCAAGTCTTTTCAAAATGATACAAATCATCAGAAGGAAATTTGGTATATCTGTCAATATTAGAGCAATTGCTTGTATCTATAGTCTTAATTATGCTGTATTTGAATTATTTTCCTCTACTCCCTTTCCAAAAGCTTAACTTTTCTAAACAAATTTATCATCTTCAGTGTTTGTATTTACACATATAAATATATATATATGCATATATATATTTATACTAAGAAACAGGGCTTAACTTTTCTAAACAAATTTATCATCTTCAGTGTTTGTATTTACACATATAAATATATATATATGCATATATATATTTATACTAAGAAACAGGTGAAATTAAGTGAAGCATTTAAGCCATTAGAGAATCAAAGGAAACAACTTTTCCCACAAATCTTTATAAGGATACTCTCCTTGCACTAAGAAAATAATTAGTTGAAGCTAAATACAGGCCTTTCTCCTATGACACTTCAAAATTCTATCCTAATTATAAGGAAATTAGACTCCTTTAAGTTATAGACATTCTAACATGGCAACTCTACATATCTACAGTACATTCACATGTAAACATATTTAGAATGTGTTCAGAGGTTTTTAGTCCTGCAACACTACTGTGTAGGCTGGTAGAATGACTTGCCAGAACGAAGACACGGAGGCAGGATATATGAGCATTCTGGCTGAAACCCGAATCCTCTCCATGCATAAAACAAAACTAGAGTACGCTTTCTATCAAAGCAGCACACAGTCCAGGTTTCAATTATTGATTTTCTCAAACAGTGTAGAGACAAAAACTTCTTTTTAAAAAGAAGAAAAGTTAGAAATATCCAAGATAACCCTAATTGTTCCTGAATAAACTGATCAACAAAGTACCAAAGTTCTTATTATGAATTTTAACAGTTCTGCTGATAAAATAAACGGTATGGAAAGAAAAATGACACTGAAATTCTGTTGCAAAAATAAGTGAATTCAGAAAGATTTGATTTTTCAAAACTGGGCAACTGTCATGAAACCTACAAACAACGCAATACAAGTATGCGGTCTTGGTCTACTCAAGGAGGTTCCACATAATCCATAATAAATACAAAGAGGAATGTAATAGGAAAGGTTTCCAGCTGGAGAGGGAATAACTAAAACATAAGACCTGTGGCTCTTTTCTCATTAAGGGTCAGCCAGCTATAGAACTTAGGCTCAGAAAGAATCTTCATTAAATGAGGTAGTCTCAGTTGTCACTCAAAAGATCCTGAACTCCAATATCTTACAAACTTCTTCAAATTCTGCTTGAAAAATATCTTGGTATTTTAAATGCCACTCCCTTCTTGTTCATATTATTGATGAATTTCTATCTTCACCGAAATCAGCGATTAAACTTTCATTGCCTTCATGGGTCCAGGATAACAATGTGAAAGGCAGAAATATAATAGGCAGAATATTGTATTTAAGCGCAGAATGAGCTAATAACCAAAAAAAAAAAAAAAAAAAAAGGCACAAAAATACAAAAAGAAAAAAAACCTGGGGCTAGGCACTATTAGTTGTCGTGGGGCTCATGTTCAAGGACCTGCCAGAATTTTAAATCCCAATTTAATTGCCTAAGAGGTGTGCATTTCTTTTCACTGATAATCCTAATGGCTAGGACACTAAGGGCCTCCTACTTGAGACACAAGAGTATTGAAAGTTTGGTGATGTGTCCTTAACCATTTTGGAGATCAACAGCCTTGACAGTTGCAAAGCATCTGGCAGGTAACTTTGGCATGTCCCAGATCAAGTCCTGAGAAGCCAACAACATGTGCTTCATTAGAAACAACTTAAATGTGATTTATTTCTAGTATTTAGTGGTGTATGTAAGGCAAGAAAACGAGATCCCCTTGCTGCATTTCTATACTTTCATTCTTAAACATTTTCCCTTATCTTATTGATTTCTATGTGGCAGGAAAGGCTGCTAACTTTACAATGCAGCAATCATCTTTCAGGTTCATCCTTATGTTAATGTACAAATTGTTAATTAACAGATCCTTTTTTAAGAAAAGGCAAAATGTTTTTGTTAACGCACAGCAGTTTCCACTTTCCCAAGTATTTCCCCTCTTCATATAGGAAGAATTTTGTGTTTTGAATTATTTGAATAGGTGTATTTTGAATCTGCTTTTCCAGACTATTCTCTGTGATGTGGGGCAATAGCTGAGTTTAGCTGTAAAAATTCAGTACCCTGGAGATTGTAAAATAAACCAGAAATATAGGAGGGATCTGGGAAGAAAAGACAGACAGCAGAGAGACTACATCACTGGGCATCTGGAGGTTTTCACTCCTTTCTTTGTTGACCTACAGTTTTTGTAGTAAAAAACTTCAAAGGGAGTAAGATGTTGGTAGCTGTGTCCCTGGTAGCTCTATCTGAAACTATTCAGTTGTGATTTTATTATGCAGCACTGTGTTTTAATAGTCATTTGAAAGCATTATTGAAATATCTCATTGCACATTACAATGACTCTTGTACCAGTAACTAAAGATGTAGTCCCCAGGAAGTGCCATTTATTTCAGCAGAGCACAGCTGCACTAGAGGAAAAAGCCTGGGGCACCAGCAGCAACAATAAGGAAGTGGAGGGAACCAGCAGCTTCTGTCTGCTTTAAAAGAGAAAATTCATCCTTTTAAAAGTATTTACGTGCAAATCCTTTGCATAATTACAGACCTTGTTAGAGTAGTCTCCTATTTGTCTTATTTCTGAATTAATTTTTCTTCTGGTTTTACTTTGATGATTTTAACGTTTCCATTTTAAATAAATCTAATCCTTAGTTTTCAGTTGCTGACCTTTCCCATATGATCACTAACCTTGTAAAAAAGTCTAGTAGTTCAGTTTTTAGTATCCAGCATGCCCACACGCGGCAGTTACACACTATGAAAAATATATGCCTCTTTTTAACTTGTGCTTGTGCTCTAATGAAAGAAAAGCAGCACTTCTTTGAAATGTCTTTCTTCTTATGCAAATATGTTATTCTTTTTCATTTTTTCCATTTAAGAAAAATATTACTGAAATGGTAATTGAAAAAAAACAGTTTTTGAAAACCATTTTGATGAGGTTTGCAAATGCCATTAGAAATAGTTATCACTATGTAGGGAAGCATTAAAAGGATAAAAATAAAATACAACTCAATTTCAGACCCCTCATTTTTTTCTAAAAGTAAGGAATACATTTCTCCCAACCCCAAATTTAGTAGTTTGGGCTGCAGACTGGGAAGCTATTTCTTGTACTGTCAAAGTTGTGTGTTGTGATCTGGAACAGGTCACTTAATCTATATCCACTCTTCTTTCCTCTTTTTTCTTCCTTTAGCTGTCTAATTTATACAGTGAAATATCAGGACAGACTACAACACTCTGCTGCCTATACAGCCTACAGAAAAATGAGGCATGATCTTTTAAATACAGTATTCATTATAATACTGGCATTAGAAATGCTTTACTGTTTTACAATGCAAATAAGATCTTAGTTATAGGGGTTACATTTACACATGTCACGGAAGCACATTTAACAACAAGCAAAGAATATAGAAAAAACAGGAGAATCTGAATGATGACTGAATTTCACGGGGTAAAAATTTGATCATGAAGGCTACTTTCTGCTTAGTGCATAATGGAGGATAAGGTGTATTCATTTACTTTCCTCAAATGTGTAAATGTATACAGTTTCAGTAATTAGAAAAGGAATTTGGATGCCAGAATTTCTATAAATAACAAAAATCACCAAGACGCATTTTCCCGTGTGAATTTTTTTCATTGTATCTTATTTACAATTTTTTAATTTTCTTTATGTGATCTCAAGAGATTAAAGTCCAATCCACCTAGGTGGCTCACAGGCAAAATAAGTCATATGACATGTTCAGTTTTTAGAGTCATTAGTTATCTGCAGACATCATCTTAAGCAGTGGAGTTAAAAAACCTACAGAGAAAAAGACAGAATATGTCTGAGTAAAAAGCCTCTGTGGGTGTTGATGGAAGTATATTTAAGAAACCAGCAAGAATAGTGGATAATGGAAGATCGGTAGTACAGGTAGTGGGCTTATCTATATGACAAATTGATGAAGAATGAGGAGAAAAACCATGTTGATTTAATGCTGGCAATTTGAAGCATAGGCTGCACTACTGTTTCAGACAGAAATACCAAGATAAATTCAGCAGCAACCCTTGCTCTGACAGATTAATAAAATACCAGGAATTATTTGAGCTTCTTAGAGGAAGGGATCACTAAAGAGCCTTCGAATACCCAAGATATTGCACATAAGAATAAAGGAACAGCTCCTCCAGCCGTTGCCTGCCTGTTATCAAGAACATGCTTTAAACTGATAGCAAAGCTTTTCTAGTAGACATGAAAAAATATGTATTAGAAGAGAAAAAGTAAAGAATAAAGTGAACATCTGCTATTGATACAATATTAGAAAAAAATGGCAGTATTAGTGCTTTCAAACAGGACACCTAAAAAAGACTTACCTAAAATGAGAATATTGTGCTCTGGGTCTTAATGTTTCAACTTATGATTCACATACTCATAATCAGCAATAGGAATGTTTACCCAGTTAAATGGAACATCCAGACTTTTTGCACTTTAAAAATAAGGAGCAGTTGATAAGACAAAGTGACTTAGTCTAAACTTTTTCACCACTGCATTAAGTATGTCTGATGAAATATAAAATAACACATTTTCCAGAACAAGGGGCTTGGAGAATTTTGGTTCTGCTAGATGTTTTAATATGTGGTCTGCCTGCTCACTACCAATAAAATCAATGTACCTGTCATTAGAAGAGACAACTTAGCACATTTTACTGATCAGAAAACCATGCTTCTTAGCTGTATCTCTGAGAATCAATCTGATTTAACAGCATTTTGGTCCAATTCCAGAAAATCGAGCATTCTCAGAAAAGCTACCATGTGTCAGCATCGTTCTACCAGACTGCTCCAGAACTCATCGCCAAAATAATATGGATTAATTTGCAGATCAACAGGAGAGAGCTGTGAGAGTTAGTTCTTTGCTGCAAGAGAAGACTGCTATGAAAGAAATGCTTACGAAGTGACAAGACTGCAGGACAGCATTAAGAAAATAAGTAAAACCTCATCTCGGTGTCCCTTTCTCCTGCCCCTTAAAAAAGAAAGAAATACATCTTTGGAATACTTCATTGTGAAGAAGTAATGAATTATTCATGGAAAGGTAGGACTTGCTTTCTTTCCCAGGGGTTACAGCAATGTCAAGCAAAAACATGTCTGTCTGCCAAGAAATACCAATGGTGTGGAATAATTCTATTGGAAATGACACAATCACCTCCTCTAATGATACGAGCTCCTTTGATGAGCATATCTGAAACTCCAAGCACATTCCTACACAGAATACCAGGCATTACTAATAATTTGATATTTAATTGGGGGAAAACTGAAAGATTAGACAAGCTCATCTGAGCAACTTCTAAATCCATGTTTTATTTTTCATGTATTTTTAAGTTTATGTAAACTTACTATTCATTGCACAGTTCTCTTCCAGCACTATTTTTAACAGTATAAGCACTATAATAACTATTTTTAACAGTAAAATTACCTGTGTTACAAAAATGTCTACCACTTGCTCACCTCAGTTCTGGGAAGAATTGTTCAGACCTCAATCCCATGGACAGTTCAAAGGCAAGTGAAGAACACAATGCAGGAAATGTAACAATTGCTTTTACTCTGGTACCTGTCCTATCTTCCTCATATTCTCTGTAGTTGTAGCACAGAAAATTTGGTATTATTTGCCTGTGATATACCTAGGTGGGCTGGACTTAATCTCTTGAGATCACATTAAAAAAAAATAAAAAATTGTAAATCCAATACGATGAAAAAAAAAATCACAAGGGAAAATGTGTCTTGATCTTTTTTTATTATTTATAGAAACTCTGGCATCCAGACTGTTGGTTATGGCGGTCAAGAAGGAATTTTCTCTATTAGGGGGCTACAAGGACAATCAGAGGGCTGGAGCATCCGCGCTATGAGGAACAGCCGTGAGAGCTGGGCCTCTTCAGCCTGGGGAAGAGAAGGCTCAGGGGGGGATCTTATCAGTGTCTACAAATACAATGAAGGGAGGGTGTCAAGGGGATGGGGACAAACTCTTTTCAGTTGTCCCATGTGACAGGACAAGAGGCAGTGGGCAGAAACTGAAGCACAGGCAGTTCCGCCTGAACGTTAGGGGGAATTTCTTCCCTGTGAGAGTGACAGAGCACTGGACCAGGTTGCCCAGAGAGGTTGTGGAGTCTCCTTCTCTGGAGGTCTTCAAGGCCTGCCTGGATGCAACCCTGACTAACATGCTCTAGGCGACCCTGCTTGAGCAGGGAGGTTGGACTAGATGATCTCTAGAGGTCCCTTCCAACCTTACCAATTCTATGATTCTATGAACCTATTGGCAAAGGTCTGCTGAGGTTTTTCACTTCAGTCTCATCATTGTTTAAATAGAATTTAGAAATTAACCATATTTAGAATTTAATAGTAATATAGAAGACCCTTGGTGATATATTGGTGGTGGTGTAAGCATTTTATTTTGTGTGCTACAGACCCCACTATTTCAGTCTCTTCTTTGGAACCATGCTTGAATTCTCCTTCTTAGGAAAACGAAAACCTTTGTGATGAGGCCAAGTCTGTTCACAAAGGTGTGGTCCCACTGGCAAGAATCATTAGCAGGCATATCAAGCACCAAGGGAGCTTGAAAACAAATTCAGTTTGGAATTAAGATGCAGTTTCCAAACAGTTAAGATGGTTAAACTTTGGAATGGCTTACCAGGAGAAGCACTATGCCTGTACTCAGACATCTTTAAAAAGTTAGCCAATATTACCTGAAGGTACAATTTGTTCAGAAGAAATGCTTTGGCCCACAGGTATGGTAAACTGGAAAGTAATGCCCCTAGAACACTTGGTCCCTGATGAGAGTTAAGTTTCTGTGAATCGCACACAGCATGCTCCTAACGCTAGCAATTCTGCAATGGTCTAACACTTTTAACCAAGTCTGGTATCACCAACCATTGGCAAGGTTGGGATAAACTCTCTTCAGAATCTCTCCTATAGCCTTGAGGTCACAGTAATGTGTCTACAACATTTTTTCTCTCACCTTAATCATTGTAAATCCTCTGCTGTATGGTATCCAACATGAGAGTTCACGAGTCAGGCTTTCCTCTTTCTACTCAGGAAGCTCTCTTGATCACCATCCTTGCCTACGTCAAGCTTTTTGTGTTTTGCTTGTACCTCAGTTGCGACAATTTTCAGTTAAAGTCTGAGTCATTCCTATTAGGCAACCTTCATTTTCCACCACAGTCAGCATTATCGGCCTGAATGAAGAAAGAATAAAACATTTTCTTGCTTTTGGGGTCACACCTAGAGCACCTTCAATCTCTGAACAGTAGTCTCATGTTCTTCCTAATGGTTTGTTTCTGTGAGCGTTTGCTTAAGAATAGGTATATTTGTCATTTTTAATATCCAATGTAAGGTCTAGCTCTGCTTGACTTTCATTCAATTCTGTGTTTTGTCTTGATGTCTTTTGCATAGATTTCTTCGCCTGTCAGTCCTTTTTGCATCTCTTTTCATTTTATTAATTTATTCTCAATTATACAGTTATTCATCTAGCTAAATCCTTTCTACAATGTTTTCATCTTTGTTTTGGATATTAATTCCCAACTGTCTTCAAACTTTTGAGCAAGAGAATTTGAGACCTCACCCACATTCAAATTTCTGAACTTCTCAGGAAATAGATTTAATCATCCATATCCCTAAAATATCTAGGCTTGAAATCCTTCATTACAGACCTATTTGTTTAATCTTTCCATTTAACTGTATCTGAATCACACAACACATCTCCTCTAATCGGCTCATCTCTAAAACTTTCATTACTTACAAATTAAACCTTAAAGTTGGCCTCTTACTGGTGAAGTGAAAAAAAACTTGCCAGCTATTACCAGTAGAAATAACCCAGGCCAACCATTATTAGTAGTGCTTGTTCTACAGGCTATACTGTAGAAGTTAAATAAACCTCTGTGTGAGGGTGCTTACTCAGATTGCCACAGCTTCTGGTAGTATTTACTGCTTTAACCAACAAGCAAAATGTTAAAGCATAAAATGCTATAACAAGATCCCTTTGGTAACTAAATCCAGTGCTAAAATATCCTACGGAGTCACAAAATTAGTAGAATTTTTTTAACCATCTTTTCCTGATTTTGAAGTGGATGGAATTCAAATAGCATAGCTACACATAGCATTGCTACTTCTTTATCACCTAAATTAATCTGCAGTTTTATCCTTTCTGATTACTGCATCCTATTCCATACCTGACTGTTTTTCCCCTACACTTCTGTAATCCTTCCGACACCCTGCATTTTGCTGCTTCAGTATACATGTTGCATTTGTATACAAACATTTAAAATACTTATCCAGATTACTCAAAATCCTTCTGCTGACTATAGCATCTAACTGCACTCTTGAAGAACAGTTCTGGCCTATTGTTTTTTTCTTCAAAAAGATAGGCAGTGCTTTCCTCACCAACACATCTAACTGTGTTCTCCCACATCTCTGAATGGCTACTCCTGCCACATCTGCCCAGAGATGGCAAGTATTGGTAGCTTGATACTTCTTGCTCTTGGGCACATCCATCAGCACTGATAGAGGAAGGCCCAAACAAGGAATTCATCCCTCAGAACCATAGAAATTGGATCAGATTGGGCCACCTGACTATTGTTATCCATGCCATTATTTTTTCTCTTTGCTATCTATCTTTCTGCTCACTGATACTCCTTTATCATTGGAATACACTTGAGCTCACTTTTTTTTTTTTTTTTTTTCTGTTTCCAGAAGGTAGCTTTGGGATTCTACAAGTCTCTCTCATCTTTTCCCTAATTTGAGTTTCAGGCTCATTTTATCAATTATGCCAATCTCATTCTCCAAAGGCAGTTCACCAATGCTGTTTTCTTATTTTCAGCTTCCTCAGTACGCAGCAGTTCATTTCATTGTTTACCTTTTGATCAGTTCTGGGATAGTTTATATCCATTTCACTCTATATTGGTTACCTAAAAATTGGCTGATTCAAGTGTAGATGGGCATAATTATGTTTGAAAGCCATTAGCATTTCAGGCCATATTTTTACTGGAGACTAATTCCTTCAGCTTCTGTACTGAATTGCACCTTACCAGCTTTCTCATACTATAGAAGTAACAACAAGAAAAAATGCTGCACTAAATAGGTCATACTTTTTAATCTGCTGAGTAACTAGAGGGTTATTTAAATCCTTTTTCAGATGGATTTCCATTCATGGTTATCATGTTGGTCTTTCCGGTCTCTTCTTTTACCTCCTTTCCCCAACTCCTATCAGGCATACAATTGAGTCCAGATATGCTTGTGAAATTAAGGATAAAGGTAAAAGACATCCAAATTGCAACAGCACATTCTCACGGAACCTTAGGCCAAATCTCTGTTGCCACCTAAGTAATTTGTTTGATTGGAGCATAAGAATTATTAATCTTCACAGAGAATGTTTCTAAAGTCCTAGTATGACATCTAAAAGATATTTCTTCTAATCTACCCAATAACTCTCATCTAGCAGACAGCATAGCTGAAGGCAGGGATGGCCTTGATGTGCATCTGCAAGATCCAAGATATTTGTGTGGCCTTGTCAATGTCTCAGAGAGAAACAACAGGTCTTACTGGGAATTATATTAAACATTTTTGGCAGAGCAGGAATGAAATCCAAATCTCTCGTATCTCAAATCATTTCACCCCATGGCTTGAATGGCTTCCGGAGACACAGAGATTCAAACTCAAATGAAGACATTCCTAAAGTGTTCTAACCTGCCAAAAAGCTGAAGTAATTCTCAGTAATTCTCAGATGATTCAAAAACAGGTGAGTTTACTATCGCATTTACACTCAGCCATTGAGTCAATTGAGTCAAAACATCAATAGAGCTTGCCCATCTAAGAATCAGTCTAACAGACACTGAAATATATAAGCTTCCTATTTAGCAAGTCAAAAGGTCCTCTCAAAGATGCTGTATACAGAAAACAATCCTTTTGCACCAGCTATTCTTTGTTCACTGCTTTGTTTAATAAATGACTCTTTTCCTTGTGTATATCAGGTAACATCAAGAAAAGTCACTAATCTAAAATTCTAATCTGTTTCATTATTTTCTTAGACAACTTTAAAATGTGAACAACTTGGTAGTATATATCATTAAGTCCACTTAAAGAGGAATTCTTACCAAACATCAAATCAACTACTCTACTATATATTGCCACAGGCTGAAAAAAATGGAATATATTAGATAGGTGCTTGCTGTCTGAAGTGATATGACATACAAAAACCATGTTATTCTACAGCTTTAGAAGTTCAGAAAAGCAAAAAAGGCATGCAACCTTACTTTATAGATAAGGAACACACACTTAAAGGGGAAGGAAGTGACCCCTCTGATTCGCAAACTTTTCCACAGTATGGAACAAATTTAGTGTAAATATTGTATTAGAGCCCTTTCAAGATCCCTAATATTCCTTCTATTTTCTCAAGTCCATAGCATCCTTATAGCAACTACTTTATAATAAAGATTATTAAAGAAGAGAACTTTCATATATTTTAGCTTTCACCTAATACAAGATGGATTTAATTCCTGGGAGGCAGAGAGTTATACCTGCTCTTCCCTGCAGCTTCATCTTGCCTAACAACTTTTCTCTTTCAGCAAAAAACAAGTGCTGGCATTGCATACCTAGAGAGCTCACTGTAACACAACAGAACACAGGATTCAATGTCACAGTCAATGCATAAGCCTCATTTTAAATTTTTAAACACAAGTTACCTAATAAGTCCACTGGGTCAACATCTCAAGTGATCCATTGCCGAATCATCCTTAACAGTGCAAAATTAGCTGAAGAAAATATGGATCTAATTCATTCCACTGTTTCCCTTCTATGGCACAGACAAATTTGGCCTTTGTCATTTTCCCATGCCACAAGCTACAGAACTGCTAAAACTTAATGAACAGGAGAAAACTACAGGATGCATACAACTGCTTGCACCATGAATGTAAATTACGTCTATTGGAGTACTTCCTTCCTGGTCTAATCCAGAGTGCTTGCAATTGCAATCTGACCATATTCTCCAAACTTGCCTTGGGGCCTGGATTATGTCTTAGCATAAAATATTGAAATCTAAATTGTTTTGTTAGCTATTCTTTTCTAGAATTTGGTGCTACTTTTTCTTAGTATTTGATAGAAAATCTCCAGAATTGTACATAGAGCACAAAAACACCAAGTCATGCTAAGAGGAAATAAAAGCAAACAATTTTCTTCACAGGGTTACTAAACTACTGAAGTCTGCTTTCGTGTGTATTTGTATAGTTTGCCACACCTCACTCACTAGCTTACCTTGTAACTTCCCCACTAGATATTTTACATGCTTTAGCTAATCCTAAGGGATGCAGGCACTGGTTAGAAAATAGGAAGTATCACAACTTTTCATATTTCATTTGCTCAGAAAATAATGGAACAAATACTGCCTAGAACCTCACTGTCCACTAGAAGTAACTGAACATTTTAAAACTTAAAGCAATTTTGGTTGGTAATTATAAATAAATGGGATAGTAGTAGAATATCTGCCTACTATACTATCAGTTCCATACATATATATATATTCTGGCAGAAAAACTTTGAGAAGGTTTCCCAAGAAGTTTGGTCTATATAAGAGGTAAGAGAACAAGCCAAAAAAACTCAGAAATATTTTTGCATCTATAAATTTATCTTGGCTCTGTTTTGAAGTTAGGTGTGTTTTTTAATGGTGTTGAAAATATTTTGAGCTATTAGCAAATTTATAGGAAACATTGCAAGAAGTATTATCTTCTTTGGACCAGCTGACAAGTTTTCATGCAAGGGTTTTTCCACATACTAATATTTGCTAAGGTAACTACCTAAAATGAGACCTAACTGTTCTCATTCTAGGGCTGATGTCTTCTATGTTGGGTAAGTTCAATGCTCAAAAAGTACCTGAATATTACTCTATTTGTTACTTATTTATAGGCCTACTTTCTGTTTAATCACATTACCTGAAAACATACATTGTTCTTCTGGTCATTTCTGAACCTTGACAGTTTTCAATTTTTTACATAACCTAAGCTGATAATTCAAATGATCATGTGTTTGGACTAAATAACAGTTTGGACTAAATAACAGTTCTTCATAAACTGACAGCAGCCTTTGTCTGATAGGTTGTGAAAAAATCAGTGACACTGTAAATAGTCAAAGAGGTATCCATGAAGTACATTCAGAATTTATAACTGAAGACACTGTAGTTCCCCTGTCAGACTGTGTGGATTTCCTTCCAACTCTGGCAGATTGTAATTGTTTACTTAACCTGGATATTGATTGTAGTTAGACTGCTGGCTCACTTCCTTTGGCTGCAATTTTCATTTTGGCAGTTTCACATATATCACTTAAAATTCCACTCAGTAGCTGAATTGTTCACATTCTTTTCTGAGTCATAATCTACTATCCAGAATCATACTTTTATTTTTGTATTATTATTATTACTGCTTGTTTACACGTTCTCATTGCTGTAGAACAAAAAGGAGCTGTTTTAGCAATAGTAACCTTGAATTACTGTCCTTTATGTTTCACATGGAAAAATGTTTCATTTATGGTTTTTTATGTGAGTTCAGTGATGCCAAAATAAAAATGATTCCATGGCAACATAGCTGCAGGATGTATTTTCCACTTATATTATGGAAAACTATATATACCATTTACTATCAGTAAGTATTAAAATGTTAATCAGGTCCCATATAGGTCCAAGTTTTAAATCAATAGCTCAGTCAAAATTTGAGTACTAAAAAGTTTTCATGGATTTTAAATAGTTATCCTGGTAATAATAAACTAAGACAAGAGGCACACAGACTTTGTGCCAAAAAAACTCTCTTAAAACATCATCAACTTGAATGGTTAACCCAACCCTGATGTGGCTCCTGGATCAGCTTACTGTGCTCACCAACAAGCCAGCTCCCTTTACCAAAGCTTTTTAGGGTCACAGAAAGTGTGTTTGAGCAATATTTAAAAAAAAATTGATAAATTTTTATAAAGTGATTCAGTAAAAGCTAATAATCCTTGAAACAATGGTAAGCCCTGTGTCTAAGAGGTCAAATGCATGATCACTCACACTTAAGTTTATTTTAAGATAATTTTAAAATGAATGCACCACATCTGGATCTCTTGCGTTTCGTTGAATCTTAACAGTATCTCTACCACAGATTTTGTATGTGAATGGAGTGAAACATGTTTTTTAAAAGCTTTGCTATGATGATTTTGTTAAGGTAGATACCTGGATGGCTCCCTCCCTTCAGCAGCTGTGCTTCTTCTCTGAGGTATGGTAATACGTCAGATGGTAATACATATTCTCTATAGAGGGCCCTGTAGGTTTCAACTTACTATCTTAAACATTTTTAAATGTCACAGTATGCAGATGAGACAGATTTCTTTATTTTTGGTAACAAAAATTTTGAACTTTCTTTTTTCTTTTCCAATATAATGGAATCAACGATTGGAACAAACAAGCTTGGGTTCACCACAAAAAAAGAGAAGTCAAGTAAGCCAAGTAAGAGGAAGCCTGAGGAGATATCTGGATCAGTAAGCCTGGGTTCTTAGTGTGCCTTTTTGACCAGAGTGAACATCTAACATTTGCCATTTCAGTTGTTACGTTCAGGATAATATTGGATGCTGTGGGTAGGATTCAGTTGCCAAAATATAAGCATCTAGTGTCATTTCAGAGGCTGTGAAGATTCCCACGGGCT
Source organism: Rhea pennata (assembly GCF_028389875.1). Classification (NCBI taxonomy): domain Eukaryota; kingdom Metazoa; phylum Chordata; class Aves; order Rheiformes; family Rheidae; genus Rhea; species Rhea pennata. The sequence continues at coordinate 21,169,961 of NC_084670.1, forward strand.
CCAGCTCCTGTGTGAGAAGGGTGTGCATCTCCTGTAAGTCCTGAGCTGTATCTGCCAGCCTGTGCATTTTATGGATACCTCAGGGAATCTAATGGCATCATGTGTCTTCATTAGATAATTGAACTCTGCTCTGTATTTCTAAATGATGAGATTGTAATCAAAATACATGATACCTTCTCTACATGTTACCGGCAAAAAATAAATCCGTCAGTTATGGGCCTTCCTTTTAATGTTTCATTAGGTTTAAGTGACCCCTATGACATAATACACAAGTTAATTTGCTTAATCTATTCACAAGCTTTAAATTAGTTAGGAGATTCTTAAGAAATGCACAAGTTTGCAAAGTATTTGCGAAGTATGTGGACTACATTGCAACAGCTGAAACAAAGTCTTCAATTTAAATAAGCTATAAACACATATTTGTAAATGAATAACATTCATAACAGTCACTGTTGTTTCTTTTCAGGTATTTAATAAAGAGGATAAACAGATTAAAATGTACTCCAGTATTAATCCGTTTCCTTTTACTTAAATTTCAGAACTCCCAAACTAAACATCTAAAAAAGTAAAAAGTAGATCAGATTCATATATCAAATTAATGCATGAATTGCACTGGAGGTATGTTAAATATTAATGTATTTGTTGGATACTTCTGGACTAAGAGATAGTCTTATATTTCATGCTCTGAAGTACAGATTGCTAAATATACTATTCATCAAAAATGAGAAGAAAGCAATTCTCTGGAAACATGAAACTATTCCTTGAGCAGAACAGACAATGATAGAACAGAATGGATGGACTCTGACAATCCATTTTACAATTTGTAAAATATTACCAAAAAAAAATCAAGAGTTTCACATCCAGTTAGATCTGGAAACAAAATGTTTTTAGATATTGTAAAAATTATGAAATCCAATAATGTTTCACCTGGAATATTTGCATGTCTAAAATTTGGCAGACACATAACTTAAAAAGATGGCAAGTTTCTAGATATTGATCAGGGCTATGTGCATCTACAGTACCATAAAAATGATCTGCAGCTATAAAAAATATAACATGATTATGAGTACACTACATTGTAATTTCCTTTGGGCAATCAGAAAACACAGACAGTCTCATAGATTCTGAAAAAAAATGTTTGGAAGTTACCCACCATTTGACAGATTAATCATTTTACAATATCCCAATTAAAGCACCTTCCGATCTTAAACCAATAAGAACAACAACAACATTTACAGCTTAATTGTTACCTTTCAACTAGTACATAATTGGCAGCAGAAAAGCTAAGCACCTCACAACTTAGCCGAGCACTTTCACGTTCTCCTGCCATGGTTAGTTTAGGCATGAACACTCATAGTTAACTTTACTTTTGAGCCATTATATGGAGCTTAATATAAAGCTTGCTCTAGTAAATGGTATGATATGAAGGTCAGCCCTTAATTCACCATCAAAGTATCTTTTGGGTGCAATGATAATGACTTCTGCTTATACAGTATACAACCCTGACAAGAATTCTACTTGACAGTACATTTCAGACCTAGAAAAATGCTCTCATTTGTGTCTAGGTGCTGAATGTCAGCAGATTTACAAATACGCTTATTGTTTGCACTTCCGTGGTGGAACAGAGTAAAGCATCGTGGGTCCTCTATAGCACCCTACTGCCTGGCTAGAGAGCAGATGAAATAAAACCATATTTAATCCTGTCCATGTAATTGTACAGTTTGTGAAACTCGACAAGTCAACATTAAGTATTCAAAGTGGTGCTATGGCCTAAAGGGATCACATGCAGCCTGCACATGAGAATGAAGGAATAGCTTGGTTCTGCATCAGTGTCTGCAAATTTAATTTGTTCGAGAAAAAGCAACTCTAGAAGAGATTACTAGCTAGCATCAACTCTGCTACCAAAGAAAAAGGGAAAATGCAACTAGGAGTAATATTGACAATTCGGTAACATAAAAAAGCTCTTTGAGCTTAAGTGAATAAATAAAAGCTGCAGGTAGTGGCACCTCAGCCCTTACATATGCATTCCACTAAGTGTTTGTGAGCAAGAGGACCTGAAAAAGTTGAGCATTTAATATGGATTTTACATTTATTTAGAAGACATAATATCTTACAAAATACTAACATTTCTTTATAAAAGTAGTCAAGTATTGTCTCAGTGTAATAGCTATTTCTCTAAATAAGGTAATAATATTACGAGTATGAAAATGTTGGGCATATTGATCCTTAATTTTTTCCAAGATTTAATTCATGTTCAGAGGTTATCTGTGGTCTGTCATTAAATATGTATATCCCAAGTGTCCAGGAAACATGGAGCCAGCTGGCATATGTGTGCACATACACATGCTGAACTGATGAGTAACCAGTATCTATAGCAATGCACTTTTGCAATAACAATACAAAAGAAACCTTCTGCTGAATATAGCTCTATGTTTATTCTACCTACAATATCTCTGAATAATATAATTATTCAATTGTTTAAAGTCACCAGTGGTCCTACAGCTGAAAATGAGAGACAAATTTTTCAGTCTGTGAAAAGCTCCTTTTGCTAAATATTGCATGGCTCAGCCTGCAGGGCTGAAAGGTGCTGGCAATCCCACTGGGATCTGGTGTGGAAGCGAAGATGCCCTGAAGTTGCGTCTTATTCTCTGGACCCTTTTATTAGAGAGAGCTTAGGGGAAGGCTGCGCAGGGCAGGTGAAAGTAATGCCAAAATAGTTTCCTATTTTATTTTAGCATTTGCCCTTAAGGTGATTAAAACTCCAAGCAACTACGTTTTGTGCATCGTAATGTGTATTTTATTAGAACAAAGGACTATGAATCCCTTTTCCTCGCAGACTTGTACTTCAAATACAAATAAAGTACAGAAAGATAAGCTGTATCAGTGAGAGATCTAAAAATATGTCTTGTTAAGCTTGATTAATGAGATAATAAAAAGCCATAATAAGAAAAATATCCAATCAAAGTATCTTGTAAGATTTCTCCCAAACAGAAATAAAGAAACCAAGATAATGGTAAAACTTCGGAAAATTAGTAAGATATAGATTACAACCTTACTGTTTAAGACTACAGTACATAAGTTTTATACTTTCTTTGACTAGCTCTCTCTTATTTTCTCTTTCTGATGCATGGTCTAGAATTCTGATCACTGATAAGTTTTCTTTCATTGTTTTTGTATTGTTCCACAAGTATTACATCTGAATTTAAACAAAAATATATTTAAAATTCAGGTATTATAGAGTTCGTAGGTACTTGTTCCATTCAGAAAACCTTTATGCCTCTGGCACTTTAAAATAATAAAATGAAAGCAAAAACATTACTTGCATGAAGCAGTAGTAGTCAGAAAACAAACCACCTATGCTTGTCTAATCAGTAGTATATGAAGAACAAATTAGAAAGAGTAAGGAAGTTACAGTCTGATACATTATTCATTTTTATTCAGTAGCTGGGACATGAGCGTAACCACAGGATACAGAAAGCAGTAGCTAGGGAGACTGGAAAGATACCACAAAAGAAACGGAGGTGGGAAGAGCAGTAGCTTTGGATGGCAGCAGAACGCACACCACCAGTAGGTTAGCAGTCTGTATCCACAACACACATGTCTGTCCAGACGTGGAGCCTTCCCTCGCTAGGACTGCACTCACATCTGGTAAAACCAGAGGAGGGGCTGGTGGCAGTCTCACAAGGAGAGGGCAGGGGAGCAGGGCTGCTGAGGGGGCACACAGCTGGGAGAAGAGCAAATAGCAGCAGTTCAGGGACAGTGTAGAGGGGGAAGGAAGGAAAAGGAATGTGAGGACTTCACACCACACCCAGTGGTAATACTAAAGCAAGGGAAAAGTGCCAATTTTGAATTGTGAAACTTACTCTGCTACTACTAAGTATCAAAGAAGTAGGTACCTCATCTCCCTCTGGTGGCTGGTCCACAGAAGACAGTGAACTTCTGCTGCAAACAGTTACTTGTTATCTGAAGTGCAATCACATCTGTGTGAAGGTTTGAACCCTCTTCATGACCCATGCTGAAAAGAAATATGGTTCCTTCTGAATTTCAGATTAATAAACATGAAAATGCCTTACATTTTCTAATTACATAGGCATATTCTTTTTCTCCCTGCACTGCTCAGTGAGTATCTGGTGTTTATTTTTAATCAATCTCTTTCAAGGTGTGGCTCAAGACTTCATTGAAAAGCACGAAATACAAAATGAATTTCCTCGTGGATTGTTAAGAGTGTTTCATGAACAGTTTTCATAAAACTTGCATGTGACTATGGGTCCTATCTTTTCTAATCTGACAGCTAGAGAACTGAGGTACAGCAAGATTATGCCATATCTGGCTCTTTAAGTACCTATCTAGGGCTTTTTAAACTATTTTACAATAAACTTCCCATTGATTTCAGATATTTCAAACTGGTCCCACCCTGTGAGAAGTTTGACTTTCAATGACTTGATAAGCATTACAAAGAAAATCCTGTGTTGAACACAGAAAATCTAATCTGCCAAGGTAGCACTGAACTTCACTAAAGCTTAGAACAACCTTTCTTCTCCCTCAACCTGCCTACTCATCTACTACATGCCCCCTACTATTGCAACAAGTGGCACTACTCATTATATCTTATTCATTTTCAGAGGATGATCCTAGAAACACAGAACAAGCAATAGCTTATGTCAAAAAAAATATTAAATAATTGCAGAATTAAAGATGGCTAAAAAAGGATATGCTCAAGAGGAAGAACTCAGCAACACGGGCAACTTCAAAATCCCTCTATTCTGACATTTTGTTAACTTTTTGCAACCTTAACATTTTAAATGGTTTCTTTTTCAGATGTAATGTGGTACCAACATGTCCACCAGTGAATCTCTGACCTCAAAGCAAACTCTAACTCCAACTTCAGCAAGCATACCAGACCTGGAGATTACAGAACAGGCAAGTTAGCTTCCAGCTGCAGACACCACCGAGTCCAACGTGCGTGAGAGGCACAGTGTAAGGTCTGACTGCTGGCTGCTAACCCAGCAAGCCCTAGAACATTGGTTTTGCAGCCTGCACATCCAGCAGGAAGAGGGACACAGGCCTTAGAAATAGAGAAAAACCTATGTGCACCAGAGCCCAGGGAAAAACAAAACCATAGCTGCTTGTTTCTACTAAGTCCTCAGAAAGAAGATACTACATACACTTTTTTGATGACCCAACTCAGAAGCAGTAATTTTCCCTGAGCGTTTCCAAGCATTGCCCTGTGGGTAGCTAACCCCAGCTAGCCCCGACCACGGCAGCAGCTCTCATAACTTGCTCAGGCACTGATTAAGCCCCTGAAGAAGGCCAAAGGCTGACAAAAGCGAAGGAAGCCAGCGCCTGCTCGCCTCCATGACGGCGCTCCAACCGCCTCCTCCGCAGGGAGGCCTCAGTCCGCGCGACAACCCGCCGCCGGGCAGCCCCGCCCGAGGGCAGAGCCTGCCGCCACGAGCGTCCCCTCACCGGCCCGCCCCGGCCCGCCGCGCCGCGCCGCGCCGGCGGCCGCTTCCTCTCCCACGCAGCGGGCGCGCCCCGGGGCGGGCCGGGGGCGGGGCCGGGGAGGGTGGCGGGCGGCCAATCGCGGCGCCCCGGGGAGCGGCTGCGGCGGGGCCGCTGCCCGCGCTCGCGGGGAGGATGGAGGCAGAGGGCCGGGTACCAGGGCCGCCGCTCCACCCGCCCCCCGCCGCCGCCGCCGCCGCCGGGGGAGGGGCCGAGCCCGAGCCCCCCGCTGGTGCCGCCGGCGCCGCCCGGGCGCCGCCGCCCGCCGCCGCGGCGGTGCTGGAGTTTGACGACGACGAGGACGATCTGGAGGTGTTCAGCAAGGTAGGGGCTCCGCCTGGCGGGGCGGGCGGCGGCGCCCCGGGAGCGCCCGCGGCGCTGGGGCAGTGCTCCCTCCCCTCCCTCTCCTCCCCGGCCCGGCCGCGGGGCAGGAGGCCGCCTGCCGCGCCGCGCCCCCGCCCCCGCCGGCACTTTGCCCTGCTGCGTGCGCCGCCCGGCCGCGGGTTGTGCCGCGCCGGGGAGAGTCCGGAGCGGCGGGGCGTGAGGGGCAGCGCCCGCCCGGGGCAGGCCGCACCGGCCTGTCGCGCTGCCGGGGCACGGCGAGACCCGGCCCGGGCGGCTGCGCGGGGGCTGGCGGACGCAGCACCGCCGGGGCGGGAGGCCCATCACCGCTGCCGCGGCAGGCCGTGCCCCGCGGCCGTCAGCGCTCCCGGCTGTCACCGCGACCCGTACCTCGCCGTCGCACCGCGGCGCGTCGACGGGGCGGCAGCAGCAGGAGTCCCGGGCGTCGGTGGCCCTTCCCAGCCAGGGCGCCGCCGTGGGCGGGCGGGCAGCAGGCCTCGACCCGGCTCCCCCCGGCGGCCGTTGCTCCCCGCGCCCCCCTCCCCCCCCCCCCCCGGCGGCCATTGCTCCCCGCGCCCCCCTCCCCCCCCCCCCGGCGGCCGTTGCTCCCCGCGCCCCCCTCCCCCCCCCCCCCGGCGGCCGTTGCTCCCCCCGCGCCCCCCTCCCCCCCCCCCCGGCGGCCGTTGCTCCCCCCGCGCCCCCCTCCCCCCCCCCCGGCGGCCGTTGCTCCCCCCGCGCCCCCCTCCCCCCCCCCCGGCGGCCGTTGCTCCCCCCGCGCCCCCCTCCCCCCCCCCCCGGCGGCCGTTGCTCCCCGCGCCCCCCTCCCCCCCCCCCCCGGCGGCCGTTGCTCCCCGCGCCCCCCTCCCCCCCCCCCCGGCGGCCGTTGCTCCCCGCGCCCCCCTCCCCCCCCCCCGGCGGCCGTTGCTCCCCGCGCCCCCCTCCCCCCCCGGCGGCCGTTGGCGGGGCTCCCCCCGCCGCGCGCGGGTGAGGGGCGCGGAGCAGCGGCGCTCCCCGGCCCTGCCGTCCGCCCTCGGGGCCCCTCTGTGAAGTGGGTTCGTCGCGGCCGTGCCGGGAGCAGCTGGGCAACGTCTTCCTTCTGCTCGCAGACGGTGGGAGTGTTTCGACAGGGATGATTTCGGCCGCTGCAATCCTGGCTCTCTGCCATGTCGCTCAGAAGCCGTCATTGGAATTTGCTGCTTTTGAGCGGCTGAGGAAAATTCCCTGTTACATGAGACTTCGAGTGCAGCCTTCACGTACAGTACAGCAGAGATTATTGTACCAGCGGCTCCTGCAGGGCCCTGTTGCCCGGCAGAGCCTCCCTGTGGAAGTCAGGGGCCAGCACTCATACATCTCGTGCCTCAGAGACCTCCTTAGAGCTTTTTGCAGCCCAGGAGCATTTTCCTCACCAAACCTGGGTTCTGTAAATGCTAAAGGGTATCTTGAAGTTCCAGGTAGCCTTTTCTTTGGAAAGCAAAAGTGGGGTTTGCTAGGCAAGCTATTTAAGCAATAACTATTACTGCTTTAAAATAGCCAAGGAATCTGGAGTCACTGTAATTTTATCATCACTTATATTTGTCATGAACCATATATGTATCTGTAAATTAAATAAACATTATAGCAGCATTTAAATATAAACAAATTAAATATGTCCAAGTTTCAGGATGAGTCTTCTTTTAAAAAATGAAGGGAAGTTTAGAAACGTGTACCTTTTACATAGGAGATTCAAGAAGATGACTTCTGCATTTTGATGCCAGGAATAAAATGAATATAACTGAGATATTTCAGAGTCTAGATTCTGCAAACACACATAATTAGCTGACTGTGTACATGTAAGCCAATCTTGCCACTAGTGAGGATTTTTAATGAATTTCCTGTTGTGTCAGCTGGCATCAAGTAGTTTAGATGAGAATCTGGAATTTTGTGACAAAATTCCAGTCATCTTGGTACTGAGAGGTGTGGAATGGAAAGCAGCTGAAAATGTAAACCAGAATATGCTTTAACACCTTAGAAACCAGAGAATAAATAAGGAGTTAAATGCAGTGTTCAAGTTAATCCTAAGACTGAGATGTGACTTCTTTTAAACCATGATGATAGTATCAACAATATTAAAAAATATGAAAATAGTTTCCATATTAAGGCCTAGTTCCATGTCCTTTTGGGACCCACACTTTGGATTGGATACATATCAGTAGTGCTCTTGGTGCCTGCGGTGTGATTCCTGTTGCAGTGCTTTTATTAACTTGCACATCAACATATCTCCTCAGTCTCTCCCAGGCTTAAATGAGCAAATATCTTTCACAGTAATAAAGAACAATTTTATTTTTTCCCCAAGTTAGTGCAGTTTCAGGTGTGATTTTTCAAGACTCTTGTAATGTTGCTGTCATTATTCTGTAGTGTAGAAGAGTAAATACATGTAATGGAAATTAAATGTGTTCAGATACCCTAATACTCTGAGATACTAAGAGCAAAATGAAATTTCCTTTAACATGACACTCATTGATTCCTTTAATATGGGTATAAGCTGTGGTAAACTATGATACGGCTAGCATGTATAATGCTTCTCATTTTGTACTGGTTTGGTTAAGACAAGATTTAACTCCTGCCTTTTCAGCCATTAAAAAAGTGAGCATGTGATGAATCACTTTGCCTTATCAAGACTACATCTAAAATATAAAATAAAAACATGCAGGGAGTTAAGGTAGAAAAATATAAATAGAGGGCTAAGGCCCTGTTCAGCCTTCTAAATTGTTGTGCAACAGGATGTGTGACAGTAGAGATAAACAGGAAATATTTTTCCTATTTGAAAATATATGATGGCAAACATAATTTCAGTAGGAATATAAACTAAATGTGTATTTTCTGTATTTCTCTAAACAAGATATATTTTTGGTACATGTAAATAAAAAACATTGGAATAGGAGTTTCATTCCTAGGAACTATATATTTAAACTGAGACTGCAGTACAATTTGTGATATTCATGGAGTTTAAGGCCAGAAGGGACTATTAGGTGATTTAATGGTCTGTAACTTATAAGAGGTCAGGCTAAATTTCACCAAGTTATCTATGTTTTATTGAAGCATAACTTGGGTTTAGTTAAATCATATTTTCTAGAAAAGCATCCTGTCTTGATTTGACATTAAGAGACGAATGGTTCACTGAACTTTTATGCAAAAGCAGTGCTAAAATACAATTTCAGTTTTGTTTCTCATTTTGAATTCTTTGGCTTTTGCCAGTAAGCTCTGGCAGTTCTGCATGTGGGTATCTATTGCCTATTAATACAATACATCAACAACTGCATTGCTTGTTTGTTACAGGAGTGATGTTCCTTGAGAATAAAGACAAGTATAGACGATACAAGTTACTGTTTATATATCCAAATATCTACATATTTAAATTTCAGCCACCTGTATTCACACAAAATGTTTCCTGATTATTTTAAATCTTATCAACTGTTAATGCATGCAAAGCAAAGTAATAACTATTTCTGTAAACAAGAGAACGTGTCACACTGTGAAAATATTGCACTCCTGTCAAATCATGGACATGTGCATTCACTGGTTATATATAGACCAGAAATTCATAGTTTCCTTTCAGGTGAAGGTTTGAGGGTCGATCTTTTTGAGATGAGGAAAATCTGTGAGGCTGATTCTGGATTGCACCTCCTATTTGTTTATGTGCCATATATGAAAGGGAAACTCTGAACTATTTTTTTCTGTAACATAGCGTTCCAAGGCACAGTTGTATTAAATAGCATTTTAATGGGGTTTCCCACATGGCTATCCTTAAGTAGCAGCGTGGAATTTGCAGGCCGAACTCTGTCGAAGCCGTAGTGCAGTGCAGTGCCTGACGGTGAAATTGACTTCATTTTTCTTGGTTTAGTCAGTAAAAGTGGACCAGGTACCAAACTGCTGAAAAATGGGATTCTTAAAAATTGCCACCCTCAATTCCCTAAGCTATTACTCAAGATGTAAACACAAGGTTTTTATTTTATGAAAATTCATAGATATGAAACCTGATAGTGTCATAAACCATTGATTCAGTATCCTCTGACATATTTCAAATATTACAGATGAGTATCTTACTTGGTAACTAACTCTGATAAAGCATTATATAACACAAGCTGCTTTTCTCTTTATCCTAATTTCAGTTACCATGGAAAAAATTCTGAGATCTTTTTAGTGGAGACAGCTTCTCAAGGTTGAATTATGGATCACACAACTTGCTTTATTCCACCAGTTTCAACACGTAAAGTACCATAGATATCGCAATATTGCAGTATCAATTCAGTTAATCTTTGTGTTCCTTGTTATTGATGTGGTGACCAAGCATTGACAAAGCTGTCAGCACTTTTGTTAAAATCTTAATCTGTTCTCATTTCAGAACTTTTTTTTTAATATTTGTCTCCATTCTATAATGACAGAAAACTTAGTTCATGGTATTTCTGGAAAAGATGCATCTGCCCACTTCAAAACTGCATAAAGGCTATTTTTTTTCTTCCAAAACAAGCTGATCAGGGATTTCAGACTGATTTATAAGTGAAAGTCTCAACCAAGGAACCAACTATTCTACCATCTGTCTTCCTCCATTTCTTTGCTTCTTTGAAGAATGCACAAACAACTAAGCTATTCTCTAATAAGATTAATCTTGCCACCACTTCCTTCCAGGCGTATTTTAGATATCTATCCGCAAAAGATTGCAAGCACTGAATCCTGATTGGAATGGATGGAGGCACCAGAAGTCAAGCATCTAAGCTCTAGTGAGGAGTGATGTTTAGGCAGACCCCTGGACTGAATGTTTTCTACAGAGAGCTCTAGGCAGCTCTGTGCTCAGTGTGGGTTTTAGCTTATTTTGTGGCTGCTCATGCTGTTTGAGTGTTTTCCTTAGCTTACTAATTTTGGAGTCTCACTGACTAATTTCAGCCCAATGTGAGACAACGATTACATATCTGCAAGTTTTAGAGGAAAGAGACCCAGAACAAAGCCCCCACGCAGCAGGAGCTGAGTGTTTTTCTGCCTGTTTGTTTTCCTGGCCAGTGATTCAAAATGCACAAAGCTACTTGCTGATCAACACACAGCACTACCAATGATCTGTCCATAAAGGGGCTGGAAGGGAGAAGAAGGTGGGAGATGAGAGGTTGGGGGGTGTAGGAAGGGGAGATGAAGCAGAAGTTTAGGATGTAGGAAGCCTCGTTTTTGGATGTTTCAGTCCAAGTCATCTGAGTCTGGAGATTCGTGATTCTGCCTTTGGGCAAGACGTCTAGTGTTAGATATCTACAATATATATCCTATAATAGGAAACGCCACACACTTAAGATTAGACCTGCAAGACTGCAGTCTGCAGTATGGTTACAAAATGTATTCATCGGATCATGTGTCTTCAAAATGCATTACCTGCAGGACAGGACCTTGGTGGTGGATAAGGAAGAAAAAAGATTAAAGTTTTTTTTTTAAAAGTGCTAGAGGCAATGTCTGTTGTTCTGTGCCACAAAACTTCCCTCCCCATTTTGTGTGTGCACACAAAAACATAGTTCCAACTGCAAAATTATGGCTATACAAAGATAGAATTTTATCTGGTTACTACACTTTTTTTTTTTTTTTTACCATGTTCCTGTGATGACATCTCACTTACACTGCACAAACTTCAAGAACTACTAGAAGTGAACCTGAAGTATGAAGATAAAGAAAGAGAAACAAATGCAGATGCTAATTTAAAACTCACATGCATTCATTTATGTGTGGGTGATGTTAGAACCATATACAACAAAGCTAGAGACCTGCTTATTCTATGCACTTTTCTTTCGGGTTTTTTCTTCAGTATTTTGTTTCACAAAGCACACATTCATTGGTGCCTCCATATGGAAGTACACTTTCACGAATCTACCTGTATGAAGCACTTTTTAAGTAGCAACCTAGAAAGAGGAATGAAACACTAAGATATTAATGACCCAAAGGAAATGAGAAAGTGTGAAATACATTTGGCTTTTTCCAGTTTAAGCCTTTCAGTCATTCTTCCTCAAGTATATGGCTGGTCAAGTCCCTTACATGCTCGCAAGTATTTCTTTCCCTGAGAATTTCAGATTGTGTCAGTACTTTGAACTGCATGGTCTATTCGAAACTATCACTTGCAGAAAGCTATTCTCATTCTTCATATAAAGCATGTCCAAGTAGTGTTAGATAACAAGGCAAACACAGCTTTTCTGTTTATTCTCCACAATGCAAATCAGTGCTGACTAGACATCAGTATAGAAATGATGTATAGGAGCAGACTGAATAAAATAAGTATAATGAATGACAGGCATACAAGTAAGCAGCTATACCATATTTAAAGCTGTTGCTTTTAATCTTCCACCTTGTTTTTGTTTCCTTGTTCAAAGAACTGTACATAAGTAATGAGAGGAACACTGATACATTACTGGTTTTATTGTGCGATTCTCAATATAAATTTAAACTCCATATTGTGAGATTATACCGATAATTCTAAAGAAAAGAGATAGCAGTAGACAAGGAGGTTTTAAGGAGGAAAAGAATGAGAGGAAAAGCTAGGCCAAAGAAAGTTTTTATCTAGCTGAATTCAAAAGCTAAACCCAAAGTAACCTCAGTAACGCTATGATGTTGTACTCTTCAGTCCCACAAGATCAGTCTTAAGACAATACATATTCTAGTTTGCATGGGCTCACACTGTTCCACTCCTGATGCTTTAACAGTTTTCTCTCGAGCAACTGCCCTTTTTTCCCCTGCTATATGGTTAGTAAGGCACTAGAAAGGGCAACTTTGTGAAAGTGCCACTTGGCACTTGGCACAAGCCACAAAAGCTTGTTTGCGAGAGAGTGCTTGCCTTGAGATTGCTTGAGTAAACAAGCATGCGGTTTTTTACTGTGGTATAAAACTTTTATAAAGGTAGTTTTGGTCACTCTGAAAGGAATGTTTTCACAATGTGAAGGAGCAATAGTCTTTCTAGAGCAGTAGTTTGGCCCTTGGCATCTTAGGTCGCATGCCGAGGATGTTGTAGTCTGCGCTGGCTTGGTGGCAGCAAGCCTGCCCCCGGCCAAGAGCCATATTTCGTTAGTGCAGGTTGCCACAAAGGTGAGTGGTGAGCCCCCATCCAGATGACACAGTCTGTTACAGCTGAATTCAGCCTTTAGGTTGCACATGATTCCCAAGCAGCAATGGTGGCTCACGTGCAGTCATCCTTTCTACGGCATGTTCCTATCTGGTGTCTTCCATAGGACTCCACAGTTTACCTGACCTCAGATACAAAATTAATGCTGATATTTCCATTTTGCCCAGGCAGCTTGCCTGTTCCTGGTGGTGCAGTTCAGTGCGGGTGCTCTGGTTTATTTGCCCTCTCAGCTGCCTAACAAAGCAAACAGGCTTTGCACGGGACTTCCGTGACACTAGTTATGCTTCCCTTTGCGGCATGCACTGCGTAAGGGTGTTTGGAGAAAGTGGTAAGTGCAGCAGGCATTCACACTGGGCCCCCACTGCCATTTTTCTGTTGAGTTACAGAAAGTAACGAGCTAGAGAGAAAAGCTGAGAGTTTCTTAAATAGGGCTCCTGTCTCACCCTACCCTGCTGCATCACCGATTTATAAAGTGCCACATTCCACTTTCAGTAATTTAAGCAGAAATCCAAGGTGGAGACATTCTAGGCCAGTTCCCATGTCTAGAAAAAACACTATTTCAGTGGCAGACTCTATTGACTGTAATATTGTCACAGCTGCTGATTCTTGCAGTAACCCTTTAGGAAGCTATTAAACTCTATTGTAAAGCTCTGTGTCTATGCTTAACAATTTTTACCTCCTGTGGTTACATAATACAGATCATATTCTTAAGCACAGGAGTTACAGTATCAGGTGAAGATTAGAGTTCAGCAGAGGTCGGTGCCAATATGTCAGAGAATTAATGCTTTCTGGCTAGTTAGATGATATGTTTGGGGTTGTCATATATCCTGGAATATCCTTGAAGAGCTCTGCCAGCTGCTAGCAGGCAGGCTTGGAAGATAGGTAGTATCCTTTGCATCCTTATTTGTGCCAGGTTCAAGTGGACACATCAGGATAATTGATTTTCATGATATTATTTAGAAACGTTGTTTTAAATAGCCATTTATTATCCAGTTTCCTATGTAAACTTTTTGATTTTTTCTAAAGAGAAGCCAGTTCTCATTGACTGGAAACTTTAAAATGTTATTTTCCACTAAATATAGCCATAACAGTAAATGTCATTTTTTTGCTTTAGAAGAAGAATTAATATTCTTACCTTTTGAGTATGTTCACAAGCAGCTTTATCAATTACCATACACTTATTATGATTTTATTTTTTAATTATGTCAGAAGGTATTTCTGACATAAGATATATTTCAGAATACTGAAGAAGTATTTCTTTTTCACAAAATAATTTTGATTCTTTATTTATGTCTGATTTTAATTTTAGAAAACTGAAATTCAGTGAAAACACAAAAAGGAATTTTTAAATTTTTCATTAATTAAAATACTTCATTGCATTGGATATATAGCAGAAGCAGTATAAAATATTTGATATTTAAAATACAGTGATTTATTTTAATTAATTTATTAATTAGGGGAGGTGAATTCGTAAATTGAATTTATTTTCCTAGTCACCCTATTCTTCAAGATTTTAAAGTAATAGATCTCATCCAGACTTGCACCACGAGGAGCAAATGAGATTTCTTGCCTGTTTCCAGTTGGTTTCTCAGCATTTGAGTGATAACCACTAAACTCAATGAGCAGAACAAGCTGTTATGAGGAAGTATTCTTCGAATGCGGTGGTGAAAGTGGCTGATGTTATCAAAAGGTGGCTTTGCACTTCAGCAAACCAATGGCCTCAGACACTTTAGAAATTAAGCAGCAAATTTATACTGCATTTTTACCTGGTTTTTAAATCATTAATTAAATGTATGTCTCTGTAATAGTTTTCCATTTCAAAATTTATTTTAAAATATATTTGAAGTAAAATATCCAATTTCAATAAAAATTTTGATTTGTGTTTTGTTATTTTTTGTAAATCATCATTTTTTATCCACCCTGTTCAGGTTATTAGAGATAATTCAAGCTTCTTAAGTCCTGAGTAACTTGCTTCTAACAATTGTAAGAAAGTTGGTAGGTATCCGACAGTTACCAGGACCTTGGATTCATAACTAGTTTTAGCATTCACAGGCAAGTTGTCTTTCTAGGTATGCATAACATTCTTGTCAAACAGTAGCATTTTGCTTTTCCATCAGTAATAGAATAAATCTCATTTCTTATATGCTCACTGAAGCAAATACTGAAAAGGATAACAAATTTGCAATGTATTAAATAATTCTCTCATCTGCCCTTTGTTTTACCTGTTTATTTTAAAACTTGCTATTTAGCATCTGAGATGTGTGTGTTTATGTAAATATGTATTGATAAGGATATTCTTGTGTGTTATCTGTAGGATGCATCACTGGCTGAGGCAAACTCATTCAGCCCTTCAATGCCAACATCCCCTTCATCTATGATAAACCAGTATAAATTTGAAGATGAACCAGAATTAAGAGATCTCTTCATTACAGTCGATGATCCTGAAAGCCACATTACAGCCATTGAAACATTTATTACGTACAGAGTAGTCACAAAGGTAAGCTTCTGTTGCTGGTCTTAATGGCTTACATTAATAACAGTAGTAGTATTTTCTTTTCTATATTACAACCTTAAAAGAATTTTGACTCTTCTTGAGGATCGTTCTCTGACATCTAAACTCAGACTTCAAAATTATACTCTGATTCTGCTATGAGTTAGAGACCACTAAAGCTGTACGAAACTGTGGGCTTGATTGTGAAAGCAAATCCAGTATGGTAAGTCTACACACATACATATTCAGGAATTTTATGATGAGAAAATAGATAGTTAATATTCCTTCACCAAAAAATCAGTTCTACATGAAAATAGCATTTTCTACTGTGATCTTTGATAGGACTATGAAACAGCAGAAAGACTGATTCAGTTTGAAGACACAGTATCAGACAAAGTATTCATGACTTTTGGATCAGTTGCAGAGTAGTGATCTTTTTCCTTGCCTAAATGTTACCTGCTACAAAGCCTTTTGATTCCATTCTCTTGTAATTACAACATCCACTTTCACACAGAAGTTTGTTTCCTGTTTACAGTTGCATGTTATTTCTGGGGAAGCACCAGCAATTCTCAAATGAAAAGACAATATTAGGAATCGAATTAGTGTATTTTTAGCTGTCCTGAATGCAAATTATTCACTAGGAATAAGGAATAAAGTCAGCATTATGAGACCAGCCAGCTCTTTTGGGATTATCAGCAAGTATTCTGCAGGCTGCATTTTGAGATTTGCAGTGTGAATTTATTTTACTTTGAGTTCTTTTTAAAAGATTCATTTTAAGCCAAGTTTTCAAATGGGAATTATTCATCTTTAAATAAGCGAAGATATCAATTCCTCATAAAATATTTAAAGAATGGGACGAGAGCTATCTTTGCTAGGTTACTAGCAATAATTTTCACTTTACGCATGTTTATGCAGAGGAGAGATTTTTTTTTTCCAGGCAAATATGGAAGGTCTGTAGGTGGATTTCTTTTGCCTTTTTATCTATTCTGTCCTTTCTTACCATATTTAATTTGTAGTGCTGGTTGATGATGATAAAGTAATAGCATTCCTCCCACATACCTTGAGAATTTTTATTCAGCCCTCAAAAATGATTAGATTACAAAAGTATGTTTGAGTTTTTTAGAATTTACTTGCATCACGTTATAACTCTCTGTGCAACAGTGAATGCTAAACAGATATTACGTTAGTGAAAAAAGGCTCTTTTCTACATTGATTCCAGAAGATAGGTCAGTGATTAAATAAGTCTCATGGTTCGACAAATTTTCAACAGTGTAATAAGCATTTTTTCCTAAGCATTAAAGATTTGTTGGCAATTTTGAGCAAGGAGTACAAAACTAGAATTGATGATGGAATGTAAAATCAATTAAACCGTGCAACGAAATTTATTTCTATGCTATGGTAAGGTTTTCATGTTTTGAACATTGGGATTGTTGATTGCACTGTAGAAATGAACAGCAACTAGCTAGCATGGGAAAATAGAACCATGCATCTTTTTACTACAAGTTCTCAATTTTCTTAAAAAGATATATATATTGTTCTTTTTTTTTTCCATTCTGTGCCTGTTTTTTTTATGGTTTTCAGACATCTCGCTCTGAATTTGACTCCAGTGAATATGAAGTTCGAAGACGGTATCAGGATTTCCTGTGGTTGAAGAGCAAACTGGAAGAAGCACACCCAACACTAATTATTCCCGTTCGTTTGCTGAAATTTATGTTATTTTTATTGTTTATAAGATGGGTCCAATTTTATGCAGGGATGTTTGAGGTCTTTCTTGAGTTTTTGAAATCTCACAAAGACTAATCTACTTTCGTTAGCTTTGTATGTATGTGATAGTTAAAAATCCCATGGGGTATCTTCCAGCTATTGTAATTTATTTCACTCTTTCTTAGTTTTAGTTGTATTCTGCTGCACTATCTGCTACAAGAACCAGTTTATACCACTGCTGAATATGCTAATTTTATAACAATTTGTTTTTACTTGATGGATTTTACAAGATACACCTATGTATACCTACTTACTTTTAGTAAGTAGAAGAACTTTTGTAATACCCTTGATATTATGCAGTTATGCAATATATTTTTTCTTTTTTCCTTAGCCATTGCCTGAAAAATTCATAATGAAAGGAATGGTGGAACGATTTAGTGATGAATTCATTGAGACTCGAAGAAAAGCTTTACATAAATTTCTGAACCGCATTGCTGATCATCCAACTCTAACTTTTAATGAAGACTTCAAAATTTTTCTTACTGCACAGGCTTGGGTAAAATGATTTTATTTTTATTTACAGCTATAGGAAACCATGTCTTGCCTTAGAAGAATAAACTAGAAGTCTTGTTAGTTCAGTATACCACAGTCTGCAACCATGGCTTGCTACAAAAGTGTCAAAAGAAAGCATGAAATTTACAGAATAATATTCCCACAAGATAACTTTATCTGTGGTGTGTTTGGTAATAATCGTGTATTGCCATAAGGACTGCAGTACCTTCCAGTGCAGTTTTGTTGCTGCATATTGGTTTTCTGTGGCAAGTTTGTGCCCTTTTAACTTTCCATGCTTTTTGTTATACATACAAGCTTCCAAGACTATTTGAAAAGTAATTATTGCTTTGGCATAGTGCTTTTTCCTCTGTTTTTTTTTTTTTTAAGTTACACTAATCTCAGAAATAAACAGCCTTTGAATTTCCTATTGTATTTTTGCAAGAACTGTCCAGATATTAGAGTTCTGTACTCAGAAAGCCTGCCTCTGGACTTCAGCAAAGGTTATTCTAGCAACACATATAAATAGTTACTTCCTCCAATGGCAACATTTTTTGTTTTTCTGAATGGCTTCTTTTTGTAATTGTTACCTCTATTTTTCTGCTCAAAAGGCTAAATTGCAGACTAACTAACACCCTAAAGAATGAAAGGGTAAACATTTCTGTCATTTTTAATCATTCTTTTTGAGAGCACGATACACAGCATGCTTATGTTTGTCCAGAGAAGCTTAACTAATAAATGCACATGACTCTTACAGTTCTAAGACTGGTCTAATAATTTTGGAGTAAGTTTGATACACTAAAAAGACATCTGACTTTTTTTATTTCACTGAGGTTTACGTATGTATTTCTGTCAAAAAAAAAAGAGAAAAGGAAAGCCTTAAATAACAAATTATTTTTAGAGAATTTAAAAATGTGCATGAAGGTAAACACAGCTTGCTTTGTTTTTAGGAACTTTCATCACACAAGAAGCAGGGTCCTGGTTTGCTGAGCAGAATGGGACAAACAGTAAGAGCTGTAGCATCCTCAGTAAGAGGAGGAGTTAAAAATCGACCAGAAATGTTTACAGAAATGAATGATTATATGGAAACATTTAGTCAGAAAATAAATGTATTGGACAAAATAGCTCATAGAATTTACAAGGAGGAAAGGGGTAAGTAGCAAACAGCAAAAACCTTTTTTTGATTTAAGATATAAATATATTGAAGAAGTGAGTTGATCTGAAAAATAAACTTATTTTCCTTATTTTCATTGTGCCAGACAAAATACTTGTTTCGAGCAAGCAGGGAAAAAGAGAGATTTGTATTTATTTTAATGGTCATCCTTTTGGCATACATTCAAATTAGCTTGAATAACCTGTTAGTAATTTGCTTAGCATATCATGAAACTATTTGATGAGGAAATTAGAAAGAAGAAAATACAAGTCCAGCTAGCTTTTTACTGTGGTTATTGGAGAGCTACATGACAGTTTGTTTTGTACTTTTAGTGAAATGTAAATAGTTACAGTTTTATCTGCTATATCATACTGGCATAATGCTGTTCAGATTCCAAATCCCAAGGTCTCTTGGTTTTTTTTGGTTTGATTCTGCAGCTTTGTTTCTGTATTGACATGGCAGAAGTTTTTAAAAAATTTAAAAGCTTTACTATTGACCATAATTTCTGTCATGGGAAACTGCCTAGTAGTTTTCCTTGATTAAGAAAGATGACTTCCTAAGCTTAAATTTTTGCTTAACAGTTAACACGTACTTGGCACTCTAAATTATTTAATTCCTGAGACTGACACCTATCCCAGACTAGCCATGGTCATTAGAATTTCCTCTGGTAAGTACTTCAGGGATTTTGCATGTGTATAAAATATAATTTGAAGAGCTACACTGTGTTCCATAATAACTGAGACCTTATGCCTTAGTGTGCAGTTCCAGATCTCGGAGTGTTCTGATTAAGTTGGACTAAGTTATGTAAAGAGAACATATGTTGCTGGGAAGAACTCCTTTTGACATACTTCAGTGGAAATAGTTGGCTGAGATCCTTAGTTTCAAGGCATCAATGCCAAAATGTTTGTTGTTAAACCTTGCGAATTTTGATACATCCCCAAGTGCTGCTGGACAGTTCTTCTTTCTAGATTTTCCAAATAGCAATCTGAAGATCACTTGCAGTGTGCAGAGCAGCACTGTTGTGGACATGAACTGCTGAGAGCTGTGAATCAGAAAATATTCTTGCTAGTGGCAGCTCAACATGGGGTTCTTAATTACATCTTCCATGAAGTTTTTTCGTCCAAATAATATCAAAGAAAACATTACACTGTTCATGGCATACAACCATGTATGCTTTGCCTCTGTTGTTGGATATTTCTTCATTATAAATTCAGTTGTGACAAAACTGTGGTTTCAATATATGAACAAAGCATTCGTGGTACCCTCCTGTAAACATGCAGACTTCTGGTCATATCTAGCCTTGCCAACTTCTGTACTACCAAAGGACACAAAAAATTCTGGGCCTTAATCTTTCTGATGTACCACAACAGACAGGCTTAGAGATGATTATCATTGGGACTAGAAACATAAGAGAAATAATTCCTAGAATATCTATATATTTAGATTGATACAAAGTACTGGAAGACTGCCTGTTGCTCAGGGTTGCAATAGCCTTTGTCTGTCTACATGATGACAACATGAAGTAATTCAGTGCTGACAGATTTCTGGGAATTGCTTAGTTACAATAGCTTCATTTATTAATTCATAACAATGAACTGCAGTTTATTTATCTTGGTCATTTGAGCAAATTTAAACTTTTGCCTCAGTAAATACAAGGTTGCGATTAGTATCACTTAGACATCTATTAATGAACAAAAGACTAATATGTGCCTATGTTCCTGTTAAGAGTATTTTAATGAAATGAAGGAATACGGCCCCATCCACACACTTTGGTCAGCATCAGAAGAAGACATAGCAGACTCCCTAAAAGGTGTTGCCAGCTGCATTGACAAGTGTTGCAAGGCTACCGAGAAACGAATGGCAGGGCTCTCGGAAAATCTGCTGCCAATTATACATGAATATGTTCTCTACAGTGAAATACTGATGGTAAGGTTTCCTTAAGGATTGCTTATGGCAATATATGAAGTTCGGCTTAGTCCAGTGTCATACTTTACCAGAGAGTTTGCAACTGATGAAAATGATTTTGCAGTCACTCCATTAACTGTTCTTCCTAAGCTAGTAGAGCACAGGATAGATGTCCATTAGCAGAAAATCAGGTTTGTCCTGTTCTCCTTGTTAATCAGGCAAGAGGCATACTCTTTCAGATGAGAAGCTCTTGAGAGTTTTTATTTTTGTTCTGGTAACTCCTCTTCTATTTTTTATGGCAGGCAGTCCGTAGAAGCTGTGCTAGAGTGTCTGTTTTTTTGTCATTTTAAGAGAGCTCTGTATTCTAGCAGACAGGTTCAAGGAACAACAGCCTAGAAAGACCTCTTTTGGTACTGGTGAAATATTAACTTATCTAGAAATAGATCGTTTTGGAGAAAAGAGGGGGAGAGATTTTTTCCTTCCTAGGATATACTTGTAAATTTTGTTTTCTTTTTCCAGAGCAGCAGGGAATTTCCATTTTGTACATTATTAGATAAGCATACTTTGGTGTTTGCCATAAGGTGATGTATACCCTCGGTTCCATTAGTGGAAGTCACACACTAGTGAACCCAGCTTTTTGAGGGCTGTTTAACCCCTCATCACAGATGCCTTCCTGTGCTGCTGCCAAGATAATGCACAGATGTACGGTTGAAGGTTTATCCAGTAAAAGGAGTTAATCCTTGCATTTTTCAGTGTTGGGAGTTCAGTCTTAAACTGAGGAAAGAGATGAATTCATAGCTAAAATATTTACATCTAAACTGGCTCCTTCCTAACTGACTCACAGGGAGTGTAACTCCCTATACTAATCTGACTCAGAGTACAAGAAATTACAGTAAATATTATATTAAAAATTATATCCAAAACTGTAAAAGTATAATAAAATGTTTTTAAAATTTGCCTCTTTTCCACAAGAAGTCAGCAAATGCTTACAGTTGTTACACATTAGTAATAAAATCATTCTTTTCATCCTGTAATATAAACAGTATTTATAATAAAAGTTGGCACATAGTCAATAAAATAGTTTTAGAAGAGGCAAAAGAAATAGTGAAAAAGCAAAAAGCGTTTCTAATATGAAGGAAAGCTATTCCAGACCTATTTGTTTTGCTTCTATGCTTACAGCTAAACATTTTCCATATTTATTTAAAAGGACAATATTCTCAGCTACTGAATGGTAAAGTTAGGGGTGTTAGTGTTGCTGATGTATTACTCAGAATTGTCCAAAGTCAGGTTTACCAAATTATTCTAGTGAGTACCTGCTCAAAAAGAAATGCTGAAAAAATATTTGAAAATTAGCCTCCTAAATTATTCTATTGTGGTTGTTAAAGTGACAAAATTTCAGAATTAACTCTGTCAAATAAGACAGTTGGAGAAACTAGAGCTGCTTTTGCCCTGAGCTGTTTCAACTTGCCCTAAGCTAGAAGTAAATAATGAAAATTTCTTTAGTATATGCAGAAGAAGCAGTCAAACCAGTTGTGGCAAGGTAATGTGAAAGTTTTGAGATCTGTAATTATATATTTCCTGTTTCTTATTGCTTTTTAAAAGGACTAATGCACTGAAACCTTTCTGTGAGATAAGGACAATGAGGAAACTAAGGCAAAGAGAAGTTTAAATGACTTCCTCAAGGTCACAGACCAAATGAGCATCAGAAATGGAAATTAATCTGTACCACCACTCCTGTTTTGTAGTCTAACAATTCCTCCCCTTCTTAGTTAACTACTGTTACAGCTTTTCTTACACAATTGTCAATGATGCCATGCAATTTTTTGTAGCATTGATTTTGGATTTGTTAAGACCCTTGAAAAAATATATAAGAAAAAATACAGGTAATTACAAATAATTCATCACTAAATAGCATTAAAATTGTTTTTGAGGAGAGAACTTGCATCATGCTAATATTCTTAATCTTGTCAGTCTGTGGTTAAGAGATTTTTAATTAATTAGCAAAGGTCCTGTTAACTTCAGTCTTGCACTACACATGGTTTGCAGTACACCATCATTGGTATAGAAATCATTGTGGTATGAGGTGGCTTCCCTGAAGAGACCAGAATACACATTTCAGCTTGCACTGTGATCTCAGATGAGATCTATCTTTTAATTAATTAAGTCTAGCTTAATTAATTAAATATCCCAGTTGCATGATGTGTTTCTGAAGAGAGAGCTAAAATTGGTATACTTCTTTCTTTTTTTTCCTATATTAAGGGTGTTTTGAAAAGAAGAGACCAAATTCAAGGCGAGCTCAATTCCAAAGTTGATGCTTTAGCCAATAAAAAGGCAGAAAAGGATCTGGTGAGTATGTCTGTCTCTCTAAATAGTGGAAATATTCTAAGTCTTATTCCAATTAGAACAGACAAAAGTCCTGAAGAAAGCCTGTCCCGTCAAGCCTTGCTTTGTGACTCTGCAGTGTCTGTTTATTTCTCATACTTTGAAAAAGTTTGGTCTTGCAGCTGTGCACACCAGGCAATCATGAGAAAAATGCAAAACTTAAGTAGATAGGAGGGCATAGCAAAGGACTAGTGATAAGGCAGTGTCATGTATAATGTTTTGTCAACACAGATGGTGCCACAGCTTATTTTTAGCATTTCCGTTTTACTTCCACGCAGGGCATTAAAAGAAGGTGAGACTTGCTGCAGTGATCAAAAGAGTAAAGCTCTTCATTACACATATTTAAAATAAAAACTTCTCGATTCTGTTCTTCCAGGTTCTGTCCTATCTAGTAGGACCCCGAAATTTTTCTAAGTTTTACTTACAATATGACCTTCATTCTAGTGAGATCAGATTGTAACTATGCTAGCCCATGGAATCATCCTCAAAGCCATCATCAGACCTCAGTGAGTGGACGAGTTTGCGTTGCCTCAGTAGCTGGCCAGACTGCTAGAGCAGCCAGCCGGGTCCCTGCCACTGCCGAGTTGTGTGCAGCCACAGCTGCATGATCTCAAGACAGACCTTTCCACACAACCCTGCTACGACCTGTGCAACTTAAAAATACAGTGGAGAACAGAGTGAGCATTTCTTAAATATTTGATTGCTTAACTCTACAGCCCAAATAATGTTCTTTTAGCACAGTGTTAAAACTCAGAGAGCTTGCACCTGCAGTTGCCTGTTAAAGATGGGGTAGATACAGGCAAGATCTGTAAATTGACGTGGGGAGGGTCACTGTGCCTAACCAGCACAGAGAAGGGAAGCTGTGGGCCTATGAGGACTTTCACAGTTTCCCTTGCCTAGGGTTGCAGAGATGTTCAGAGGCATCACTGGAAGGAGTCAGAGAGATCCCAGGTCATGGGCTGCCAGGAAAACCACACCCACACTTTGCTCCCCAAAGTATGAGTTTGTAGGGAATGTTAAACAAAAATAGACTGAGATACATTTCTGTTTGAAATAAATTAACATCTTAGCTGACACTAATATCACTTTGTAAAAGTATGCAAAGACCAATTTTTAGCAAATTTTACTTAAATATTTATCTTTTTAGCCTATCTAAAAGAGCAGTGTATGTATGGATTAATTAATTGCTACGTGAGGTCTGACAGTATTATATCATAGGTAAGATCGATTAGTTGCATTACATTTGGAAACAAAATACAAAGTTAAGAATTCATTTTGGCAGAAAGAAAGGTTCTACATCATCACTGAAGTTATTTGTATGCAGCTAGCTGTATGAACTTTTTGATGTTGCATCCCTTTTTATCAGTACTTCCCATCTGTAGGTTGGCAGCCTGCTAAAAAGAGGTTAGATTTGCGCAGAGTGGTTCAATGATGAATTGCACTTTCATGCAACTTGTGTAGTATGTCTTATTGCTATCCATCTTCTGTAAAGGAACATTGCCTGATGGGACATGTTCTTTTAAGAACAGATGTTTGTTATAATCTGATGTAGTCCTAAGGATAGGGCATCATTGTTTCCTTGATTTTATTTTTTTTGAACTAATACAGGCAAAAAGGAATAATTTTCTTTTTTTCACTGTTTCTGTGTTTCCTAGTTCTAGTTGTGGTAAAAGCTTTTGAACAATGTGATTACCCAGGTCTTTGATCTATCTTTTCAACCCCCCCTATTTTTTTTACTTATTTCACCAAAAATCCTGTTGATCTTGTACCTCTTTGTGTTCTCTTGAGAGCACCAAAATAGATGTGTGTCAGTCTAATCTAATCATAGAACCCTGTGTTCTGCAACTGAGTGGGAGTTGTATTCTGAAGACTTGCTTCTTAATTAGAAGCTGAAAGCTTTTTTATCAATGAAATATTGGCCACTGAGAATGATGCACTGCCTATTTATGAAACCTGCAACCAACCTGAAATAATAGCAGCAGTTTATAACTGGAAGACTAACACAAATTGATTCTTGAAAATTATTTTAAGAAAATCAATATTATAATTCTTGGAGTAAATATAAGTAGTTTTTCAAATGTATGCGTGTTACTTTTTAAACAGTTTAATGTATTCAAAAATACATTACAGCTTTACCAACTAATGATTATTATGGTAACTAAAACCCTTTGTCTGACATGGGTATTTATATATTGTTGGTCTGACTACTCTGTGATAAATAAAATTAATGCATCATGTACTAAAAATAAAACACTTTTTACTGTAAACTTTTTTTCTGCCCGGCTTCTGTTTATATCTAAAGTTATACGGATTTTAGTCTTATTTAACTCTACAACAAACAGCACTTTTGAGGAGTTACAGATGTATTTTTGGAGGATTTTATATTCATTTTTCTGTTGAAGGAACAAGACTTGAACTTGTTACCTTAGTATCAACTATTTATTTTTCTTTACTTCTCTGATAGTCTATAGAGAATTGATTTCAAAATGATATTACCCATAGATAGGATTGCAAACATACCAAATTAAAACATTATATAAAGTATTACATCAAACTGAAGTATTAATTCATTAATGAGATAGGCAAAACTATTCTCATAATTAAGATGCAGTTTTGTAATTTCTAATAAAGATTTATCCAAATTTACATTGACTTATTTTCCTTGAAGAGTAATAAAGAGGTAAGTCTGGAATTGTAGATTTACTGCAGCTTACTGTAAGTGGAGCAGAAGTACTTCTTATACATAATGTTTATAACATTTTTTTCAGATAACCTTTGTTTCTAACTATGTTATCTTACTATGTTTTGATTTTTATTATGTGTTGAAATATTTTGCTGTGGTTTCTAACCAGACTGATTCCAGTATAAAAGGAGGTCTTAAAAAAACAAAAAGCCTGAAAACACAGGTGCTGTTATTGGAATTTGTATCAAACACTGAGTTTGAACTCTTTGCACATTTTTAATTCTAAGCAGATCTGATGTAGCTTCTAATCATCCCAGCACAGATGTCAGATTGAACTTGTCAATGCAATCTAATAGCCAGAAATTCTGCTGAAAATGAGTGGCACGAACTCTAATCTTATTTGAAGAGTATTTCCACCATAGATAAGAGATCTCAGACTGTGATTAGAACTGATGAAATACTGTAAGATCGTTAGTATAGGTCACAGCAAACATTAAGTGATTTAACGAACAGGAAGTTATACGGCAGGAGAATACAAAACATTCCCAAGGTCAGTGCCGCTGAAATAGGCTGGAATCACAAATTAAACCACGAGGTATAAAGTTCTCTGGCTGAGAAAAGCAGTTTTCTTGAGCTGTGCTTCTTCCACTTGGTATCTAGAACAGCTGTTTGTGCTTCTAAAAATCCCCAAATCTGCTTCCCTCTCCAAAGTTTAGGCCTTAAAGAAGGCAGTTGTGTAGCGTATGGAAGGTTTGAAGAATGTGATTTTAGATGCAGGCTCTGCAAGCAGTATTTGGGAGGGCTTTAGTGTCCTCCTGCTTATCTGGACCTCTGTTTCCTCTGAAGTTCTAGCTGTAGAGAGGTTGGAATCTGTGGCTGCATTGCTCATCATTGCAGCAATGCTCTGTTCTGAAGGAATAAACAGAAATGCTAGTGCAACCCTCAGTTGTTTCCGGTTTTTAACAATTTTCATAATGCTAACTAGTGCTAACAGTAGTTCTGACAAAAGGTTGGTATAATGTGCTCTGACTGAACCAGATAAACATTAAATGCTAACTTGCAAATTCTAGTATCCAGATTTGGAACTGAATAATGAAGAGTCGAAAGGCTGGAACTGTCACATTCTGAATATATCTTACATTTCAACACCAGACTGAAAAGAGTTAGTATCACCAAGCTGTAGGATTAATTCATGTACAAGACAGAAACTCGTGCTATTTTGCTAAATGAAATACAGTAAAATGCTTTGTCACTTCGTGGGTGATCTGGCTCCTGGGGTAGGGCTCACTAGCATTCTCCCCTAGCAGAGTCCAGCTCATGCATTCCTGTCCAGCAGAGTGATGTCTGTTTAGTATTCTGCTGTCCTTCTGTGGTGATCACTGATGCAAGATTTAAGTTATCAGACTACCTGCCTCAGTAAAATCAAACGTAGAAAATGGATTCAGAATCAAATTTAATCTGCAGGATAGGTTATTATAATTTACACTGTATAAATCAGGAATACACGAGGTAGATATCTGAGTGTAGAGACCAAGCCTTTCTTCATTGGTTTCTGCTATCATATCAGCTAAGTGGGTAGTATTATGTTTCTTTTCAAGCGTGAAAAAGTAGATCTTAGATGTCTGTAGTTAAGATGATGAAGTATAGCATAATGCTGTCTTCAGACCTCAGGTCCCAAACCTGGCCTTGATACAACATGCAGTTTCCTTTAGACTTTGGAGGGTGATGTTTAAACTGCATATGCCAGGTAAGCTTGTAGAACATAGTCCGCCTTTCTCGACCACATTGACAATGCAGCGGAAGGAATCTTTAGTTCCTAGAAAGGATGCAACACAAAACCAGATTGTAATATAAATGCCTTAAGATATCCAGAATAGGATAATGGAGTGCTGCTGCAGCCAGAATTTCTAAGTCAGAGAAGTTCTTTAAACTTGTAGCCTAGCTCAATCTGATATAAGGACTTTTTCTTGCAAAACCACAAAATGGATTCAACTATTTTTCCTAATCTAAAATATTTAAAAATATGCAGTATTTTTGGTATTCTGTGTGCATTCATTTTCAGTATTTGAAGGAAAGGCAATTAATTTACTTGGGATATGCCCAAAATAGCTAATCCTGTTGCCTTTAATTTTTTTAAATGTAATTTCCCCATATTTAAACTTTAAAATAACCCTTCATGTTGAATACAATGTTGATAGTTGATGAAATTACCCATTGTCCATAGTTTGATTACAGGTCTGGCTATATCATTGAATTTGGGCTTTCCAATAAAGTAGAAATAATATTTTTGCATTTGGTTCTTGATTAATATCCAGTATTTCATGAATGTAAAAATCTAGGAAGGAAAATCAGCATAGAAATCAAGTCTAACTAAAAATGTTTATCCCATCTCCATATCTTGGAATGTGGAAAGCCCTCTATTCAGATGAAAATTCTTTCCACTTCACTACCTAAAGAGTTTTTGGCCATTTTGAGAGCCCAGGGATTGTCCCACTTGAGTTAGGATTCTACTCTGTCAGACTCTGAGTTGGGATTTGTGGTTTGTAAATCAAGTGCAGTATCTTTATACTTCATCAGCTTGTTTGACTTCCATAGTGAAGGCTCGTCACAGATAGTCACTGGGCAGTCCAAGAACTTTAACTAGCACCATAGCTGCAGGTTTACCTATGTTTTGAGATTGCCTGCCAGCCAGAACTGACATAGCTAGTTAGTAAATGACAATAGGTACAAAATTTTGGGAGGACTAGAAGACTCATTAAAAAGAGAGGCCCTCTAACCACTTAATGTTTCCTTTCCCATTAACTCAGAATTCACTTTAGGCATTTACGGTAATAAGAAGAGAGTAATGTCCGCAGTGCAGCCCAGGAGGTTTTTGAACTTGGATCCTTGTGAGAGAGTTCCTCTTCTGCAGAAGTCCTGTGTTTTAATTTCTTTCTCTACTTCTATATTTCTCCCTTCCTCACACGGTCACATGGATGTTAGTTCCACAATAAAAGATTACAAGAGGATATGCAGGAAATCATGCAGCTTATGTGTATGGTTTCTTCTGTCTTCCTCCCATTCTGATTTCCCTTGAGATTGTCAGAGTATTCTTCAGCTTTTCTGAATGAATTCCAAAATGTATAGTTGATTCTGCTTCTTGTGAAGAGGTGCCGGTGTCCATAACTTCTCAGTCAATAGGAATAGCTTCAGCAACACTTTAATTCTGGTCTGGAATTTGTGCTATTAATATTCCAGAAATTGTAGTGAGCTACTCAATAGGAATAAAATTCAAAATTCATCCCCAGGGAATGATCTTCTGTGCCTTAGTTGTGCAGTTCTGTTGATCTTACTGCACAACAATCACTTGTTGTCAATCACTTTTGAAATGATGACTTTACTAATTTTTTTAATGCTTGCAATTCACATTTAGATCACAGAAGAAATTGGGAAACTTGAAGACAAAGTAGAGTGTGCCAATAATGCTCTGAAAGCTGATTGGGACAGATGGAAGCAAAACATGCAGTATGATATGAGATCAGCATTCACGAATGTAGCTGACAATAATCTCCGTTATTATGAAGAGGTAAAATACACTCATATCAATGTTATTATTTCATTGATTATTTCAGTGGAGAAGTCAATGGATTGTATATAAAGAGGAACCTCTGCATTTTAGTTCAAAACTATGCTAGCTTCAGGATCAGTTTTGTGGAAAGGGGGAAATCATTCATTCTTAGTTTGACGTGTTTTAAACAAAATATGTTTTATTCGAGCCCCAGTTGTTGATCCTGAGTTCCTCTCCAACAGAGGGCAGTGTTGTTTTACTAAGCACAAGAATCTGGAACATATTTTTTGGTTCAACAATAGCTGTTATATATCAGTTTGGAAACCTTTTGCTGTAACTGCACAAAGAAGCCCTCTGGAAAGCTCAAACTTGCATAAATGATTTTGCATGAGGAAAAAAATTAAATATAATTGCTTTTCAAAGAGCACATTCAGAAAATTCTCACTGTTATTTATCTTCTGAGGAATGGTCGTTCATGAAGTAGATTACTAGGATAAAACTACAACAGTACAAAATTGAGGCGTCTATGTGAAAAGCTTATTGCACGTTCTTTAAAAATATACAAATGCTACAAGTATATACAATTAATAAATTGAATCTTTTTATAATTGGAATTTCCTACTTTGGAAAAAAGAAAAATGGTTAAAATTAAATTTTATTTTCAACTCAAACTTTCAACGATGTCTACTATTTTTGGTAAGAATTCCCTTTTGCTAAGAATGTATACTTAGAAACTTGAAAGCATTTAAGAAAATGTTAGGCATTTTGTGAAGTTTCTTTGTGGGGAATATTGTTCCTTGGAGAGCACATTTTGAAAATATCCTGGATGTCTTGATTTTTTAAAAATATCTTATCTTTCTAAGAACTTCTCTATAGATTTGAAAAAAATAAGAGTACAGTAAGCCTTTTATTAATCATAGAACAGTATTTTTCACATATATGTGTTATTGCTTCCAGTCCTGTATTCGGAACTTCTTATGGCTTCTCCGTTAGCTAGTGACAGTGCTCTGATTTTACAGATCATTTTGTTAGAACATAATTGAAAAGACAGAGCTCTTGATCATCAAGTCTAATTAATTAACATACAGTCTGTAAGATGCATGGATATTGACAATCTGTTGTTATATATAAAGATCAAAATATTTTCTGAAATCAGGCAGCAAACTTTTGGCATTCACCCACATCTTCTTCAGTTATTGATGATCTCCAACTTCTACATCCAGAATAGGCATGTCAAATCAATATTGGAATATACTGGAATACTTTGTTCATGAATGATTAAGTAAATTAAACTGCAAAAATAATCCTTTGATTCTCTTTCTCATCTAGAAATGCTTTTTGTTCAATTAGAATTTTAATCTAGAATACCAAAGCTCATAATGAACATGAAATTACAATCATAAGTCACAAACTGAAAAAAATGGTTCAATTATTGCTCTAACCACCAATGGATTTTCTTAAATAGTCACTGAAAATTGACAAATCGATCTATACTAAGCCATTGCTCTTTGTTGATGTTTTTCTTGAACATTGACATCTCAATAAATAATGTTTTGCTGTCATATCTTGATAGATCTAGATTATCTTATCTTACTGGATTTTTTTGAGACCTGCAGTTAAAGCTGACGGTTAACTATTGGAGGAGTGACTGCCAACAGGGGCCCTTATATTATAAACTAGAGGTGTTATGCTCCTGAAAACAGCAGAAAAAGAAGCACTCCCAAACTGCTTTAGCTATTTGTAAGTAAAAATTCAGGAAGAGAATCTCAGTAACCTGAGAATCAGAACATCATTTTCTACTTTCAGTAGAGAACAAAATCCTACTTTATTCCTAAAGAAAATAGCTTGAATTTTGCTCTTTTAACTGACGCAAAAGCACAGTGCCTATTGCACTACTTCATTTACAGTTTTTTTCACCTGCTTAGTCATTACTGCATCATTGCCTTTCTCTCACATGTCCAAAGTTAAATTACTCTTTCAGGCTTTTGATGCACCATTTGATGCTTACAAACCTACTCTTGCTTTAACATCCTTCATCTTATTTCCTGCATTCCCATTCACACAAGGAGACCCGATTTCAAAGCACGTTCTGTCCATGCTCCCAGGCACAACGGATGCCATTGGTATGGTTCAGCTGACCAGCTCTTTTGTCTGTCTTCTCTGAAGAGTCATCTGCTTTCTAACTCAGTCCCCAGACCTGCTTCACCTCCTTTCTACAGCTTTTTTTTTCCCCCCAGTTAAACTCCCATTCATGTCTCTTCACCTGCAGTGTCTCCTTCCCTTCTCTACCGTAGTGCTTCTCTGTGTTTCTCATTATTTCCCAGGCTTGGTGACTTCTTCATTTCCCAGGCACACAAGCTAACTAGGAACCATTCCTGCTAATGGCTGTGCTCTGCATCTCTTAGATGCAGATTGCTCTCAGATTGCTCTCAGATTGCTCTGAGAACTATAGAGCAATGGTAGACAGACATCTCATGTTTTCTGGTGGCTTTTGCATTAGAGAATCCAGTCCTTCAAAATCGTACAGTTTGTACAGAATGAAAGCTGAGCTTTCAAGTACAACAAAGCAGTGTGTCAAGGTATTCTAGAATTTCTAAAACGTTATTTCTTCTTTGTTAAAATATGGGGAAAGAGTATGACCTATACTTGTTCAGATTTTTCTTTAATTTAGTTGCCTAAGGATTCTGCTGTCAACTTGTCAAGCATCACTTAGCTAGCATAAAAGAGTATGTCTCCCCAAAGCTGAACTAATGTTCACATTGTATCAAGTGCTATTTTAAAGCATTACTTGGAATTACATTTCTCTGCACACAGTTATTCAAAGTAAGTACAGATATTTCAGTGGCTTTCCAGTTTATTGACTGTTTATATTTTATGTAATTGAACAAGAAGTACTCCTTTGTTTCTACAGCTGTGGAATGACCAGTCTCCTTGTGTCTATCAATGTTCCTGTAACAGAGACACTAAATAATGCTAGGCATTGTAAATTTACAGGGTGCTCCTGTACAGATCCATGAGAATGAAATCTTTCCTGTGATAAAGTGCAAGCTATGCTGTAAAACATTTAAAAATGATGTCATTTAGTAGCCAAGTATTATCATGACTGATGAATCACTTGCTGTTCCTTCAGTAGATCTCAAGATATAGTCTTCATTTCAGAAATGAGTTGAATACTTGCTTAAGTCTCTCTTTAAGCCACAAAGGCTTAAAGCCAGTAATTTATTATATCAATAATGACTTTAAGTGCATTGCTAAAATAGGGAGCATTTTATTAATGGGAAAAGATTTTAATTTTAAAAAATCAGAACTTTACTCCTGTTTCCAAAAGTATGTTAAATAACATCCATTTGTTTGCCTTATTCACAGACAAAAGGTTTTGAATGAAGTACATGGTAATGCCATACTGATTATTTTATTCCCTTTTCCCTGTGCCCTAGGTGTGTTACTGTTGTTTGAAGAGGCACACCTCTAAGTTTAGAATACATGGTATCTTCTAATAGCTGAAATCACAAACTGACCACAGGGTGGAGCTTAGAGCTGAGAAAGTGTTGATTATGCCCAGAAGTATTTTCATTAACTTAGATATAGATATTCTGCAGAGGCCTAAAGATACATCATTAGTAAAAATAAAACAAGATACTACGTCATTATTCAAAATTGTTATTGTTATTATTATTATTATTGTTATTATTATATAGCTAGCATGCCTGCCTGCTACATGGTAAAAGTTAGCAAAAGCAATCTAGGAAGGCTGAACTGTGGCTTCAAAGAGCTGTAGTGATTTACTTTCATTTACATTTCATTTACTGAATCTTTTGTTTTATTTTTCTCTTATGCTTACTACAGTCAGTAGGATATTTATAACATTAAAGAAAAAGAAACACATTAATTTTCCCAGCAGACGAAAAAGCCTTGTTATCCTAGTCTATTCATAAAAAAAAAAAAAAAAAAAAAAAAAAAGGGCTAGATTTTGCAGCATGATCCAAAAGACAAATTAGACATTGTAAATCCAGACAGCAAATATACCAGAGTTTGGTTTCCCACTGCTAATGAGGCACTCTGGAAATGCAGAAAATTTTTTTTTCTAATTTTGAATGACAAGGAATATTTCATTAGATTTGGCATTGAAAGAAAATATTTTTTCTTCTGCATGAATGAGCCTTGTTTTAAAGTGTAGCCTCTAATTTTACTTTTCTCTTGTCAAACTAATCCTGTTAAACCTTTGCAGCTTAGTCAGATGCAAAGCTAAAGTTATCTTTGATAGTGTAGTGAGATTCTTATTGGTGTTGACACTGCTTACTGCTTTCAGAAAATGTAAATGATTTCCTGATTTTTTTCAGGAAATCAGTTTTTGTTTCAAGGATAATTTGGCTTATTTGTGTGACCTACATTGTTGTACAGACTTAAATTGATCCACAGAATTAGTTAAGTCAAAAAGATACTCCTTCCCCATTGCTGTAACTTCTCTATAACTCCCAAATCTTTATGTACCTCTCTATCTGGTATCTAGTATAAGCTGTAGAAAAATAGATGAGATTTGTTGTTTGCCCTAGAGGCCTCTGTAGTGATGCATTTAACTAGTCATTTGGTTGCACAGCAAAGTTAGCTGCTCATGCATGTTGATCACATCCTACCTTCACAATGCCTTGGAATTTAGCTAACAAACTTCATGTGATTTTCAAAAGTTCCCACGTTGCTGAACCAGTTTGTCTCTGTGAATGTGGTTTCAAAGCTAGACTTGGGGTAAAGGGATAGAGTAGTGGTTATCATATCTGCTGTGCATGCTCAAGGTTCTGGCTTCAAGCCCCAGTGGAACCAGCACTGGAAAATCTTTGGGAGGTTGGACTAGATGATCTCCAAAGGTCCCTTTCAACCTTACTGATTCTGTGATTATCTTTGAACCTTCAAGCATTCCAATCATAGAAATTTTTTAAAATACATTTTAAGATGACTTTATATAGTGGAAATCAGTTTTTCTTCTATGTCTTTACACTCTATTTTTTGTTTCCTTCCACCCAGAAACTATGAAACTGTTCTGTTTCTCTCTCACACACGCACAGAAGACGTCATCTTTAGATTTTACTCTAGGAAATGTCACCATAAACTGTGTTTTTAGGAAAAGATATCAACCATGGAAAATGGGGGACTGGAACAGAAATAAATATGGCATGTGACATACTGTTTCTGTTATTGTGCCTACTGCACATTCTATTTTTATATCTCCTTTTTAGTTAAATATGCAGTTGTAGTATGTGAAGACCTCTTCACTGTTATTTCAAAAAATTATGTTGCAACCTAAAGCAGTAATCAAATATTTTAGGTAAAGTAGCCTTATTTAAGATCTTGCTATTTCATTTTGTGTATTTATATTTTTTTATGTCCTATACAAGACTTTCACAAGTAACTAGATTATGAACTTTAACTACTATGCATGCACAATTAATTTCCTGGACTTGCACTGTTTTTTTTTTTTCTGTCCGTCTCCTTTGTTCAACCTGGCTGGTCCTCTACTTAGATCTCCTTTTTCACTCTCCCAGGAAAACTAAGTAAAATCATTCTGTAATAATGGTAAAGTATATATCACTAAAAAAATTCTGTTTATGTAGTTCATGCTGCACAATATAAAAAGCTTGAGCCTAAGGCACGGAGACCTAGTTTTGTATTGGTATGGTTAATTATAAAACTTGTCAGCTGTAGAAGCACTGTGATGTCTCACAGTGAAATAAGCCATCACAGCTCTTGCATTTTGGAAAACATGTTTTGCTTATAGAAATGAGAATAAATTAAAAATTGAGAGTAACTTGTATAGCTAAAAAAAATATTCTTTGTCTGGAAAGACTTCAGTAGATTCTATCTGTCCGGATAAGCAATATATTGTGAATTCATTTTAAAAATGTGCATTTTGGCTTAGTGCTGCAGTGATAATACAGAGCCATTCTTATATTTCAGCCAGTGCTGATACGTATTTTAACTCACATTACTGAAATTGGAGGATGACAAAATATGGACTTACATGGGATAAATTGAACTGTGGTTCATAGAAAACACCATTCAATACCAACAAAAGACTATTCAAGAAACAGTGACCGTTTCTTGTCCAACACCTACAAAAAGTCAAGGAAAAGGGATGTGCCTTGCAGTTTTCCAGGACAGTAACACAGTTTGGGCTCTAGCAAATAGAAATCTCAGAGTTGAGAGCCACAGTGAAAATACGTTGCCAGCAACCACCTCAAAGACATTTTAAAACCAAGATGCCACCTTCCAGCTCAAGCATCTTAGGCAGACTCAACTGCCACAATGTCACATCAGGTGGGGGAGAATCTCTCTAATGACCAAACCTTAAAGGCTCTAAAGAAAAGGCCAAAAAGACCTTTTAAGCCAGAAATCAATTTGCAACATGCTGTCCTGTTTTGTTACTCTAATTTTAAGGTCATCCTTGGTTCTGCATCCTTCTGTCATCATGGATTCCCCAACTCTTGTCGTACAGTGTATTTCCTTTGTTATGGTCTTTGAGCTTCTACATAAATACTATTTTTGACCATCAGATCCTCCCGCTTGTCTGTTTTCATGTAAATATGCAATAATACCAAGACTTAAACTCTTTAATATACAATTAAATCCATATTGGCTGAGTTTTGATGGCATTCACTAGAAGAGTGTCTAACAAGACAGTTAGGTGGCTGTAAGTTCAAGCAGCATGAATGCTAAGATGTTTTACATGTCTCCTAAGCAAGGACAGATGGATCCTATATATTTCATTTTAGCTGGGCATAGAAAATTACTGTAGCTTGAATAGCTTGTGGTGAAAGTTTTCACTTGGAAAATGATGCCATTTTCAGGATACTGAATTCAAATTTTGAATAAATGGAGTATGCTTTTCAGGGCTTAATGTCAGAATAGCTATTTCTTGGCAATTTTCAGAAGAGTTATTTATTATGAATACTTCAGATTCTACATGAAAAGACTGTACAGTAAGCAGTAAATAAGCTGTATTGAAAAGAGCAGTAGATAGGAGGGTTTATTGTATCATTCCCATTCCAATTTTTTTTCCAATAGGGTTAACAATAATAAAATTATTGCAAGAGTTTGGCTGCAGTTTTACTGACAGAGTTTAAAAAGTGGAACTGTGGTATTACAGGTAGCAAGCAGCAGCACACCCACACCCACTGGTTACCCATGATAGGCTTGTCATGACTCTCAACACTAATCTATGATTTATAATGGTTTGCCAAGCTGCCAACGCTAATTTAAGCCAAAATGAACCAAAGTCATTTGGGGATTTTTTAATTTCACTGCCTACAGTGCCTACAGTGGCAAATCAAAAAAATAGTTTGTACAATTACAAATACACTTTTCCATGAGGAGAGGAACACAAATGTCCTGAGGATGCCTTTTTCACCCTCCCTTTCTGCTCCCATTTCTTTCTCATTACTCAGGGGGAAAATAAATTGTGTGTGTGTTTAGAAACAAACTGTTCTAATTTAACTGGAAAGAATATTGAGTATACAATAAGAATCCACAGAGATTACAAAGGAACGGTTTCTGACAGCATGCTGTCCATTTGGAAGAGATCTTTGCCTGTATCTAAAAGGAGAAATTAAAGAGCATAATTAATGTTAGCATCTTCCATGCTAACACGTACAATTATGATGCTCACACTGTGTGCTTGTCATTATGTAAAAGTGACCTTTACAGCTCATTCAGCATGTTGGCTAACATTTTGCATATCACTGAGCTGCCTAGGAAACCACATTTAGCTCTTACCATAGTCCCACAAAGCAGCTTGTGACAATGCATATGTATTCTGCTATTTTTTTCTTCTTTTTCTCCTTGGCTAATAGTTTTACAGAAATCCATCTGCTATATTCATATGTATCTGGTTCTTTTTAAAGTGCCTTGCTACATGGGAGTCCTTCCTAACATCTCAAACAGCGGATCTTCATTTGGAAGAAGTTTCTGAAGATAGGCCTTGATCTGACTGATCTACCTGTGCCCTGCAGTTTCTCCCAACCAAAGAAGTGCTC
Source organism: Rhea pennata (assembly GCF_028389875.1). Classification (NCBI taxonomy): domain Eukaryota; kingdom Metazoa; phylum Chordata; class Aves; order Rheiformes; family Rheidae; genus Rhea; species Rhea pennata. Next base: position 21,207,363 of record NC_084670.1, read on the forward strand.
TTTATATGAGATCAGATACATTATTAAATATAACTGTTAAAAATCAGTGGCATGCAGAAAACCAGCGTATTGAAAACTCAGGTATTCTAGTGTCCTGAAATACTTTTTGAATCATGCTATATATTGCTTTATATTGCTCAGTTGTGACTTTACATATTTTTATGCAAGTGTTTGCATATAAATGTTTTCATAAATACTGCATAATTTGGATATAAAATATTTTAAATATGTAAAAAAGCTCAATTTTAATAAAAAGTTTAATAAGAAAACTCTGTCTTTATTTCCTACTCTTTAAGAAATATTTTTTATTTTAATTTGCGTGTTATACTTCCAAGTTGAATAAAACCTGTATTTGTAAAAAATCCTGTATTTGTAAAACTATATAGCATAATCTTCAAGGAGCTCTTTGAGGATTATTTTAATAGATCATGCTAGTCTCTTGGTGACAAAATGCTTTGGAAAGATGCTGAACCTGTTTTGTGAAGATAAAGACTCTGTGACTGTTAATTCAATTTCCTGAGCATTGAACTAGACGGTGGTCAAAAATTGTGGAATTTATTTGTTATCTGTTTGCAGTATTTCCATGTCTACTAAAAATCATTCATCTGGCCTTTTGCTTAAAGATAAAGAGAAAATACCAGAAAACTGACAGTTTGTCAAACAAAGTGTTTGTACAGCAATGTATTGCTAGTCGCAACACTGATCCTGCCAGCACCAAAACTTCCACTTGGAGCTGACAGGACTGAGGCTGATGACCTGCTATTCCCTTAGCTGACCTTCATATAATCCTTAACTTCTTCCGTCTTTGGATAGCTGGTGTGGAAGAGAAAAGAAAAAAAGAAAGGAACAGAGAGTTTTGCAAAAAAACAGTTAGCCGACTCATTCATGCAATATGCTTTGAAGTGTTCCAGTCAGTGAATTATTCTACCGAGAGCTGTGTCCGCCTGCACCTGGCATCCCGGTGGTTGTCTCCCTGCTACTTATGGTCTGAGGAAGCCTAACTCTGAATCTGAAATGGTGAGATGCAGGAATCAGAGCGGGACAGTCAGCCTAACCCTGGCTCTGGCCTTCCATAATGGGAGGGCTTTAGCCTTCCCCTTTTACTGCTGGTAATTTGTGAGCCTACTGGTGGCTCCTGGAAATGGGTTATGGGGGGATATTAAGCACTCAGCTGCACTTGGGTGCCTACAGACCTGGCCAAGCTAGACTTTAGGCTGACAAGACTTCTTAGTGGCTCTGATGTTAAGAAATTTAGATTGCAAATGAGACCATAAATCCAAGCATGGCATTTTCAGCAACATAAGGCAGACTGCTGTCATGCAGCCACCACGAAGCATTAGTGAAAGCTCAGCTGAATTTTTCTGAGCTATAAAATTAAGATGCTTCTGAAATACTACAGGAAGCATGTAACTCTTCCAGCTTGGATAATGTAAAAGAATATGCTATTCTTACAAAAGAACAGAGCCAGCCACTGTCAGGAGAGGCCCAGGCTGGGCCAGGCGCAAGGTATCTGCAGCACAGTGTCCTCTCCAGCCAGGACAGCAGCAGGTGCTCCAAGAAGCTGTGGAAGAACAGGGCGGTTGTACTATGCTCTTTTGCCACTATGTCTTTTCCTCTCAGAAATACCTTACCCAAGAGCTTCTATCAATGTGCTTAACAGGCCTTAATTACTTATTCTGTCTGAATTTTTTGCATGTGAGAATCCATCTAAACATTTAGGATTTACTGAACTGAATAGAAGAGAATTCTACAGTTTAGAATTTTGCAGGAAAAATCCATTCCTTTTGTGATTTTTAAGGCAGCTACCCAGTAATAAGGCCCTCCATATCTTGAACTGGGAGAAGAGCAAACAACCGTTTCCCATTTCTCTTCCCTCTGCTACTCAAGAATTTACAATCCTTTAGCACACCTTCCAAGCACTGTGTGTTTTCTAAGACGAAAAAAAAAGCCATGGCCTAATTTTTTTTGTACAAAAACCATTTCACAGCTGTGCTCATCATTGTTGCTCTTCTCTGTATTTTTAGTTTTGCTGAAACTAGTGTTCAAGATGCAGACATACCAGAAATGTTCACTGCCAAAATTATGCATTGATTTTTTTCACCATCCTTTCCTATTAATTCCTAATTTATTTATTAAACTGCCACTGAATGCTGAACTGCCATTTCACAGAACTGTCCATGAACATTAAGAGCTATTCTGAAGAGTATTAAATAATTCAGTTTCCATCAGGGTGTATATATAGGAGAGTTGGCTTTTCCCAAACGAGCATTCATTTGCATTTATTAATACTCAGCTTTGCCTGCCATTTTTAGTTCCCGATCTCTCGCTAGTGTAAGGCCCTACAGGCAGGATTTCTACAAGACAGGCACAGTAACACTCTGAATACCAGACAAGAGAAAGTTCAAGAAAGTGAACTTGAAAAAGAACTAGGAGAATAAGAAGGCTTAAGTGTAACTAAAAATTAAACAGAATGCCTGCAATTTAAGCTTCCCTGAGAAAAGGTTAGCTGAGAAGGGGAATACCAGTGTGCCATTTATTTTACCTGTACATTTTGCCAGCACACAAAGCTGCTGTCAGGCATCTCACAGGCACAAGAAAAGCAGTTTAGCAGTCTGCGTACTTCACGTAAAGCAAAGTCTGCGACCACCTCACAAAAGTCAAGGTAGTAGTGTTTGGGCATCTGAGAAGTCACCAGAGAGAGATTTGGTATCCCTGGGAACAACAGTGGGCTCTATTTCATTATTTTCACAATTTATTTTTTACTTTTCCTCTTTAACTAGGCCATAACTTACGAGAGGAAACACCTTAGTAATCAGTAATATAGAGGCTTTCTTGTGGGACTATGTTCTTACTTTTCTGATTTTCTAATAGCAGTATCATCATGTCTGGGTCTTTTTACAAGTACAACAAAACATCCTTTGTTGTGCTAGAGGTACATATTCTTTGCAAATATTTCTGAAACTTCTCTGGCTTCTTAGAAAATTTATTGTGATTTATCCCTGTTTCCAAAGATTTTTTTAAGGAGTATTAATTTCCTTAAGTTAAAGCTTAAAAGTGCTTAAACAATTCTATTACTCCACATCCATCTGCCTATACTTACTGAATTTTATTTCTGCTGTTTTCAGATAGCTTTATATATATAGAAAGTTAAGACCAAGCCATTTAAAAAAGTTTCTGATAACTTACTTCTAACTGCTAGTCACCTCCAGATAAGACCTTCTCTCTCTGTTTTTTTTTTATTCTCAGATCTGTGAAATCACTTTAACAACATTATTGTTTTGATGTAAAATGAAACAGAAAATTCAAACTGCACCTGCAGTTTCCTAGCTATATAACAACCACCTAACATATAACTATGACAACTTGAGAGCTTTCTCTAGCAACCAGACACAGTATAGTTCATAGTAGCTTTTTTATATATATCTTGTCACCCAGACTTGTTATAAGCCTTTGCCAGGACCCTGTGAGATCTGGCACGAAGAAAGGAGCATCCTATAGGAAATGAAGGTCCTCACTCTGCAACGTACCAGCCATACATTTTAGAGGGTTTCCTTGGCCCAACAGTCCCAGTTATTACAGTGATGCCCTTTTCTGCTCAGAGATGGGAGCACTGGCAAAGAGCCATGAGTCACTCACTGATCAAATACTTTCAAAGTGCCCATTATAGTGTTCTGAATTTATGTACAGATACTGGTAAAGTACAAGTCAAATAATTATTTCAAAAAATAGCAAAAAAGCCTCCTTTCTGATTGCAAACCCCAACTACTGGTTAACCATAACCAACTGCCTCAAACAATATTATGATTACACAATCTGCTGCCATGGTCTATGGCTTGATCATAAAAAGGAGAAAAATACAAGACAGAGGTAAAGGTCATTTGTTGAGACTATGCCGCCTCTTTTCATGTTAGAGAGTCATGCCTGTAAACAAAGCATCTTCCCTGTTCAGCTGAAAACACATAAAAAAGAAAACTCAAAAGGTACCTAGAGCTGTCACCAGAGGAGATTTTCTGTGACAAGGTAAGACACGGATTCCTGGTAGGGGTAGGGTATCAGTGACTGTAAGCACTGAATGACTTTAAATGGTTGCCTTGTGCAGACCGCATTGCTATTAGGGCTGACAAGCCCCAAGAGATCTGTGGCATGATATATATCCAGAGGAGAAGGACATAAATGTGGGCATGACAGAAAAACTGTTGTCTCCTGCTGTTGTCAGACTGCAGTCAAAATAATGACTTTCAAAGTATTTGGACTTTATATATTGAAATTCCTTCTATAGTATACATGATTGCTGCTGGCAAGATTTTACTGATAGAGTGACTAAAATAAGGATAATGCTGGCATAAATTAATCATGAAACCAGCCTTCCAGCACTGCAGGCTGGGAGGAATACCAAGGAGTTTTCTTTCATGTGCCCAGCTCATGGTTAAATATTATATATCGGCACCACGTATGGTATTGCACAAGTAATTCCTTGCAGCTTAGTGAAGAATGGATGAGGGAGAAGTCTATGTAAGAAGATCCACTGTCATGTTTTTAAGTTTATTTAAAGCAAACTGGCTGAATAAAACCTTTCTGACAAACGAGCATCTCCCAGGCAGCTGGCGGGCCTGACTGGTGCCGAGAGGATGAAACGTACAGCGCTGGTGGGGAGCACCTGGTAAGCAACGTGTGTATAAAGCACTGCACAGCCTTCGACTTCCAGCTGCGTGTACCGGTTACGAACTGTCGACAGGCTTTCTGTTGCCTTGACTTCAACCCTAGCATCACAGCTGTGGGAAAAAAGACCTGATCTATGCAGTGCCACAGAAGAAGCTAACTGAACACAGAGTGATTAATTAATGTTGGCCAACAAACTGAACTTTAAACTCCTTCAAGAAACCTACTATACAGCTTTTCCAATATGCACTGATCTTTGGGTGCAGCCACACTGTATTGGCATGATTCTGCGTCACGGGTAGAAGTTTTAGAGACCACAGATCACCTGAACCTGAAAGGGACAAGCTTAAACTTTCTGTGGATTTGGAAGGTATCACAGTTTTGGGAAATGCAGAAAGTGAAATTGTACACTCTTATAGGCAAAAAGAGATGAAAGATATACAATTAAGGAAATGCAGAACTCTAAAAGAATTTTTCTTTGTTTAAAATAAAATGGGAATAATAATCAAAAAGCATGATAATAATTTTCCTACAGGCAAAAAGCCTTAGCTTCTAGATTTTAAAATTTTTGACCTAGACTATGACACTATACTCAGTTTTCAACGGGAATAATTCCTTCATTATATTTTATATATACATGTATATATAAAATATAATTATATTATAATAACTGTATTGCTTGGAACATTACTTAATGAATAAGCACAATTAGGTCTGCATTAATAATTAACCAAGAGTTAAGCCGTTAACTGACAAATTCAAACTAAGAAATTTATTTTTAATGAAAGAAATGTTGATTACATGTCGTGGTGGTGATTCACTCTTCTTTAGTAATAGTTATAAAATAAATTAGTTTAAAGAACAAACTGAATAACTTTTTTGAATTGACTTGTTTAATCAAAAATGATAGTGATTGCAATATGTTTTAATATATTTTTTTCATCCTTAGGGTTAATTTAACACAAGTAAATCATCTTACAAGACTCTTTTACAAATGAAAAGAAATAGTATGTTTACTTCTTATTTTGTATTCTGGGACTGTGTTTATTTAAATCATAAATTAAACTTTTACCAGATGTTGAATGAACAGCATTTAAAATTAGAGCTGAACAAGCTCCATATGTATACAACTAACACAAAGCTTCTTACTTCTGGAGAACTATTTATTCACCCAGCATATCACATTATTTGGTTATTGAGTCACAAATCAAAACCAGAAATGTCCTGAATATCTGCATCTCCTGCACAGGAGTCCACAGAAATTGCTTGGGCCCCACAAAGCTTGAGCTGAACCCCTAAGCTGGCAGGAACTACCTGAGAGAGCAACTCATTTAAGCTTCAAAGATGCTAATATTTCTTAAACTCTTTTTACTGATTGATTTTTCAATATACCCTACATTTAGAGATATCCCAGTACATGAGTCCGAAGCTGTAAGTCTAATAAAAGCAAAAGAGGGAGAAGAGGGAAGAAGAGGGAAGTGAGGGTTCCTTTCAATCTAAATTATTCTATGATTCTATGTAATACTGTGGAAAATGGGAGTAATTCTATGAAGAGGAAAACTATTACAGGAATTTAGTACATCCTCTCCTATTTTGGTCCACTAGCAATCCTGTTTGAAGTAAAGAAAAAAACTGGCAGATATTCTGTTTGCTGACATAAAAACAAGGTTAAAGGAAGGTTAGAGAAAGAGTTTATCCACTTGTAATTGGGCTTGAGAGAAAATAGCTAAATGAGAATAGCTCTTTGGAGACTACATGTAATTCACTGACAGGACAGTAAGAATTTTACAAGCAAATTAATTGTGACATCTTATCATACTAAAGTAAGCTGTTCCATATTTATTGGTGCCTTCCAGCATGTAGTTCTATTGCTGCGATTGCAGTTATTTTGTTACTGTCTCATTGTGATGAAGAAAAATAATGGAGAAACATAAAAGGGCAGATGCAAAAGCAGGTAGAGCAACTAATTTATACTCTTCTGTGATTATGACAGTGCATTATGGCACCCAGTTATTAGAAGAGCTTAAACATATACTGCAAGTACAGTTATGCCTCATTTTGGTACAGCTAGGCAGAAATACAGTTCTGCTGAAATCTTTTTATACTGGCCTTTTCTCCACTTCTGAGTTATTGTTGAAGCAGACAGACTCTCAGTATTTAAAAGCACCAGCCCTATTCAGAATATCTAATACAGAAGAAGGGTACTGGGTCAAACCACCAAGACATACCGAACTTTTGCTAACAGGGGTAAAAAAGGTGATGCCAGGTCTTGCTAAAATGGAGAGACACCACTATTAGAAAATCCCCAAAATCTTTTGGTTTTCCCCTCCTGTTAATGTGCCTTTCCCAAGAGACATCAAAGCCACTTCCTACAGGTCACATACTGGTTCCTGCTCAAACTCTAAGCACCTGAATACCTCTCCTAGGTTTGTCAAGGGCTTTTACAGCCACGTTATGACTTTCACAGGACATGTACTCCAGCTACCTGTGCACCACTACGACCCTGACGGAGGAGGTGGCAAAGGCCCAGTGAGCACAGTCGGGGGGAGGCTCCAGGCAAAGGACTGGGAGCCAGAGATCCACTGCTGACAGACAACTCCTGTTTCTCTTAGCAGCAGTACAGACTGAGCACTGAGTGCTGAGAGGGATGCTGAAGAGCAGAAGGAGCTACTGTATTTCATCTCACTAATCAAAAGAGATTATGAGTAGTGGTACGAAGATAACTGTCATCTGTCACTTGGATTACAGTCTGTGCATAGATTTCAGAATGTAGAAAATCAAAAAATAGTTGGGAAGCAAAAAAATACCTTGAATAAAATTAGAAGTCTATTTGCTTTCATGATTTAAATTATTTTTAGCTCAGATTTTAACCCTTAATTCAAAATGTTCTTGTTCCTAATTTACATGACTCGTCACATATAATGAATGTGCATTGCATCTGAAGTTTGTAAGGGTTGCTATGGGAATTCTGACTTCCCTGCTCAGAAAACGATTGTCTGCAAGTTGAGAAAGCTGATCAACATGATTGTTACATACATTCACCTGCCCTTAGCAGGGTTTGTCTTATTGCTGACCTTTATGGAAAAGAAGAGAACAGAAACCAAATAAAATGCTTTCCTATTTCCTATCTCCAGATTTTTGAATATGTCATCTCATGTATTTATTCAGAATAAAGAATAAATACAGAATAAATATTCAGAAGTATTTATTCAGAATAAATACACTTTAAGGCTGCGAAGATTTTCCTAGGGAGTCCCCCTCCAATAACACAGATCCAGAGAATATAAATAAATAACAGCGCCCAGTTGTGTTGAGTTGGCAGTTTTATAGGGGAAGCAAAATGGAAATTCCTTCTGGCTGAGCTGGGAGGTGCTGCACTAACTTGCATTGGCTGGAACGCTTAGCCAATGCCTTATGCTTACTTTGATAGTGTATGGTCACTCTGCCTACGTTTTAATGAGCTGAGAACATTTAAATTTCACTGAGGACCTTGCAAAGTCAGAGATAAATGATATGCCTATACGCTATTGCATTTGGAAAGCCATCAGCCTTGGTCTTCCTTCTCTGGTGTGAGTGGGGGAAAAGCTCTAGGACAAAAACCTCTCCAAAAGGTCCTTGGAACTTTCGCTTTTAACTTGCGAGAGCTTGGGTGCAGGCCATGTTTCAAAGCACGTATTTTCTTCCCTGCTGTTTTGGAGATGTGAACTAAGCCGGCTGTAGGGGTTGATGAGAGACCTCTCAGAAGACAAGGTCTGGGAACTATTCTTATTATGGAGAACGGATCTAGCTTATAATTTCTTTGTTACCATTTGCTCTGAGTACTGGACAGACATGTTTTTAAATGATTTAGGATACAGAGGTAAGTGCATGTTTTTTAAATTTCATGAGATACACACACATGTAAGTACTCAAAAAAAAAAGCAAACATACTATTAATATTTAAAGTCTGCATGTAAGTGGGAAGAAGAAAATGCCTTCATTCCTCTGTCACATGTGTGCTGTGGATAGCCAGAGGCTAGAGTGCGCATCAGGCCAGGTGGCAGCACGGCACGCTGACACTGCTCTGCAAAGGGCAGAACTGTGGGTGCCGTGAGAGGTGTGTGCAGACATCCACAAACACATGCTTCTGGGACCACCCTACAGCACAGCCTCTATTGCTCAGCAGCTCACTAGGGCTATTAAAAAGCTTCTTTTCTGAATATCACTTGGGATGAGATTTATAAATCCTCCATTTGTGAACAAGTCCCCTTGTTTATTATAAGTTCAGCTGCTTTAAATTGATGGGAGGGGGAAAACACAGCTACTCAGTGGGAACTGTCCCTCTCTGACATTTGCAGTTAGAAATCAATATTGTTTGTGCCTGAGGAAAATTGGGATTTTTCCCTCTTCAGTGTCCCATTTCTGTCTGTACAAGTTTTTAACAATGAGAAGGCTGCCCAAATATTGATTGTGTAGAATACTAAACAATAGTTTCCTCTGCACACCTCTCCCTCAGTAACTAACTGTAGTCTAGGGCTTTCTTGTAGGCTGTTCGTGAGAGAGACCATCCTTCTGCTTCTTCAAAGCATAGCACAAGGGGTCCCGGTGCACTGCAGGACATCCTGAGCCTTCTGTTAACACAAATATCCAACTAGCTAAGTAAATATACTAAGCAAGTAAATGAGGTATTCACCTGTAAACCTCTCAGTGGACCAGTGATTAATGAATATTAATCTTCTAGGAAATAGAAGTTTAATGAGGAGGAAACAAATATCTGTCTTTTACAATAATTTTGCTTTTGTTTTGAGCTTTTGAGGTAATAGCAATCTGAGCATGTGGATGAGCTGGGAACTTCAGATAGAGTCCAAGCAGAGACATAGGCATGCACAGGAGATAGAGTTCTCTGAGGAGGATTCACCTTGCCCTATGTTGTTCTATTTCCTTATTTGTGGTACAGATATTTTTTAACATAGGTTTAAGAATACATGTGAATAACTCCATAAAATGACCAGCAAAGTGGCACTTCTATGTTCTCATAAAGCCAGCAGATGACATTTAGCTCTGTGAGGAGCTGCTCAGTGCAAGAAACATTTCATTATTAATTTTAGTTTTTGAAAAATTTGAGATCAGAGCAGAGTCAAATTGCATAAGAAATTCTAACCATACAAACGTATTAATATCACGACTCTTGCTTTTTGGTGTATTCATGCATTCTGGGATCTGTGAAAATTCCAATTATGACTGCTGACCATTCCACCAAATGCCACAAAAAGGAATCATATTACTGTTATGTTCTGATCTAGACTCTATCGAAATGAATGAAAAGGACTAAAGACTGTGTTCAGTTGCTCTAATATGAAGTCTCCCAATTAAGTAACATTCAAATTATTAATAATATTTGGGGAAAAGAAACTGGAGTAGAAAAATGTAATCACTAGCTCGTCTTTACTCTTATACTCAGCAGTGACCACAGTGTTTCTGCCATTTGTTTCTCAAAGGTTGAGTGGGTGTTTTGGGGGGAACATTTTCCACTGTCTCATCCTAAATATCTCAACTGCTCTTGCAGCAGCAACATGTGTTTAGAAGGGAAGCAAAAAAGCCTTAATTATAGGGCAGTGTAACAGCTACAAATGCATATTCTACTGCTACATTTTCTCCAGAAGGTTGTAATCAATTCACACTGTTTTTGAATGATGTTTCAGATTGTGATCTCGTAAACAGATCTTTAAATAGCCAGTTTATAAAGAAAGCTAAATCTCTATGATTAGGAGAGCTTTCTTTTTTCCAAATTAACCCTAAAAGAAAAGTGCGAGGATGGAGGTACAGAAGCTTTGGTTTTGAGCCCCCTACTGAAAGAAAAGAATGCTAATAATTTGGATTTTTTTGGGGGGGGGGGTTGTTTTTTTTTTAAAGTGCACCATTAAACAACTTTTGCAAGAACTACATGTCAGGGACAAAATTAAAATGATTTTTCTCTAATACCAAATTCCCATGAATTAGTTAAGGTAGTGAACATTGACACTTTTTGTTTTGGAATTCAGGGAGAAAACAAGAAAACAGAGAGTTTCAGAATTTGTTTTGTACTCTAGTATTTAACAAGCAGCTTCTGCTCTACACTGCCCTCTTGAAAGCTCAACTCTCTTGTGATTTGAATCTTGGGTTTTAAATAGGCCACCAATGTCACCAACTAAGGCTGATAATGTACCATCCAGGAAAAAAACTAAACCAATGTTTCGTAAAGTGAGAGAACAGAACTGTTTGAGGACAGTTGCAGACTCTTTGACATGAAGATGGAAACTATCAAGTATCCAGAGCATATTTCATCCTTTGACGTTAACTTTCAAGAAGCTGAGATTAATCCATGAATCATGGTTATAACAGCTCTGTTCCAGTATCTGTACACCCAAAAGATCAGCCTAATATGAATGGATGGTAGCTAATGTTGCTTAATGAAAAAAGAAATGCTAAGAATAAACACAGTTTGAGATGTCCCTCTATCTTCAGTCCCTTAGTCCCAGAGATCCTTTCCTGAATTCTTTCCTTTAGGGAGAGAGAGTTTTTTCTGTCCTATCTTATTCACAGAAAATGTGACGTCATTCGTACCTTCCCATGTGCTCCCTACAGTGTAAACTCCTGCTATGCTTAGATGATGTGCAATAGATGTCTCCAGCTGTGCAGACTTTTTCAGAGTGGCTTTCCTGTCTCCCAGTGGAAGTCAAGATCAGTGGGGTTCCCAGACCTCTCTGCTGTTTTGGATGGCACAGACATCAGCTTTACCCTTCTGCTAATTCACTCGTCTAACCAGGGTTTTGATGAAGGAGCTAGCTTTGTTACCCATACATCATCAGAGAAGAGTAGGAAAGCCGTTCTAATCAATGCTACTTTGAAACTTAGGATCTCTTTCCTTCTCTAATAGTTTCACTGTAAAATAATACATGAAAAATAACTCGCTCTGAAAGGGTAGCGTCAAAAGGTGGACCAGCTCTAACAACAAGCCAAAGCAGCAAGATCATACCACTGAACCAACTTTTAGTGGCTAAGACATCGCTCATTTTCAAACTGTAGTCCCTCTCTGCTCTGCCCCATGACAGCAAGACTGAGCAGAGCTACTATGAGGTTGATCACTAAGCTGAGAGTTTCTTTATTTTCTACATATGAGAGTTATTTGGCATATTAAGAGCTTCTCATCTGCCTCTCCTATGTCAGAAAACTATGTCAGATCAGTATCCATGTCCAGAAAGTATTTTATTTATTATTTCTTTGCAAGGGCAACCTCATGGGAATTCTAATGAGCAGGTCAAGAAATGTTAAATCTTTTGCAGTATAAGCCCTTCAAGAAAATAATCATTTTTAAGTAAGTAGAACTAAAAGTATTAGAATGAACTATATGTTGGTTGCTTCTAATTTCTTCAAGTTTTTTAGAACGTGATATCCTCACCCTGTGGCAGAGGGGAAGAGCTTCTCACCTTTCTAAACATTCTGCAAAACATACAGTAGAAAGAAGAAGGCTTGTTCGCCTCTTTCTTTTGTTTTATCATGTAGTTCTGTAGCATATGGATATAACTAATTGCATTTTCTGAGCAGATGTGCAAAGGACAAATTGACATGCCAAGGCTGGGAAACGTCCAGTAAGGAGGAGACCGATGTGCCCATGACAGATTTTGTAAATGAGACATTTATGGAAATGATGAACATGAAATGTTTATTTAATTGTACTATATTATTCCCGGGGTTAAAAGAACTATTTATAAACATAATTTAGTGGAGTTTATTTTATTGCATCAAATTCAAGGACAGCATTTTTCAAAGTGTGCTCCAAATATAGAGAGGCCAAGTCAACTGTCAATAGAAAAGAAACTGTTAAGTGTATCTCCCTTCCCATTTCTTATTTAGAAAAATTATTTTTTGCAAAATCTATTTGGAATATGCTATCTTTTTGAACTTATTTCCTCCCTTCTCTTTTCAATTTTATACTTGCTGTTAAAAAGGAGGAAGTAAGTGTTGGAAGAAAAAAAAAAAGTTAACTCCTCTCCCACAAAAATAAAATAAAATAATTTTTGGAATGTTAAAATGAAGAGTCAACAGACAAGACTAGTGGGAATCTGTACAGGTCACACCTCAGCAAAACAGCAAACAAGGGATTCATGACATTGTTGCTTAATGCATTATGTCAGAGCTGATTTGATTGATCACTCAGACATGCTAAATAGTATAGCTGCTAATATCTCTAAAACTGCTAAGTGTGCCTACATGAAGCACAACAGTACTGTCTGAACAGGATCCTTATGGATTCTTCTCTTAAAAAATAATCAATTCCATTGCTTCAATATTAAGCTAGTAAGAACAGTCACTTTGCAAAATAAAAATACCACATCAAATAGTGTTCAAAAGGGTGTTTCTCTCCAGATGTTATGGCCCTTGTGCAAATCAGTACTTCTGATGACATAAATCCTTTTACCTAGATCTAGAGATGTTCCTACCTAGCCAAGTCTAGGAGGTCTTCTTTTGTTTTCTTTGTTTTGTCTTTAAACAGAGCCAAAGTAAGTTTGGGAAGTCTTGCATATTCAATGTTGAGGAAGAACTGACGAGTAAGAATATTTTGCCCCTCAAAGTAATTCATAGTTGTCATCTTTTCTTTTTTTTCTCCTGTTAGTCTCTTTATTAGTATTCATATATTTCAAATCTGTATATTCACCTTCTCCAATTTTCAGATGCTTTTCCTTCATAGTTAATTTCTTTCTTCATTTCAAAATCCTTCATTTCCCTCTAACACCATGTAATATTTATTACATTAGTGCTAAAGCTGCATGAATTATTCAACAACTATTTTGCCTCTTTTCCTATTCAAGTATAGTCCATAATGATTTACTTGAAATATTCATTATTTGAAATGTATTGCTGAATAATTTTCACAAATAATTCCTGGCCTGTCTATTGTTCAGAGGTGCAACTAAAAAACAAAGTGATAACGACCTGACACTTTCATCCAACCAGGGAACAAAACACATCAAATGATGGAAGTTGTCCTTGTGATCCAGTGTTCTGTGCACCTGCTAATAATACCCCACTTGAAACTTGCTTCCTGAAAACTACTGAAATGGGGGGGGGGGGGGAAATCCATCAAATAAGTGCCCTTTTTTAATATACTTGGAAATGAAGCACACACGAGACAGTGGGCAAAACAAATTCAGATAGCAATGAGAGTGAACACTGACAGGGAGATTGTTGATGCTTGTTCAAGTAGTCGATGAGTTGCTAATGTTGTCTTCATACAGTTTTTCCTCTCTGCTCATCACTACTATTAAACAATGTAGATTATCTCAAGTGACAGGGTGCTTAAAGTAAAATGTTAAAAGTAAAAAGTAAATATATGATTTACACAACCAACTTTCAAGCAGCCTTAAAGAGATAATGCTGATATCCAGAGCAACTACAGTGCTGAGAAGCTTCCCTTGCAGGCACTGATGCTGGCAACAGTGGGAGGTCAACCTTGATTCTGGAGTACAGGGATTCAAATGACAGCCACATATTTCTCAGGCATAAAGTGCAGCCAGAATATGGGTTATTGGATTTTCACAGATGAGGGATGCCATGTTTTGGAGAGAAAAGGGCTGAGGTTTCAGGAGGAGACTGAAATCTTCCAGGATCAGCAAGACCTGTTCCTCACTCCCCAGCAACAAGTGCTACGTTCACAAAGTTACATGCCCTCATCAAAGGGGAAAGAGCTATTTCCAAGTGAGTGCCCTGGTCTATAGATCTCCCTACATCTCTCCTTGAGGGTCTCATCAGTAACCATTCCCTCGCACTGACCCACCATCTTGTATCCCCAGCAGCCAGCTCATTTCTGCACCTTGTCAAGAAGTAATAGTACTTTCTTGGCTAATTTGCCTTCTTCAGGGAGATGTGCACCCTAGGTAACTAGCAATTACATATTTTAGTAGCACCATTATCATTTTCCAGGCATTCACATAACCCTCTATATAACTACTGCCATTATTTAGACTGTCAACTTTCAAGGCCAAGGAAGTGTTTTAGTCTTGTTAGTGAAGTGCCTCTGAAGACTGGACTCATACTTGCTACTACAGTGGAAATAAAATACATGTGCCTGCGACGCAAAAAAAAAAAAAAAAAAAAAAGGAAAGAAAGAAAAAAAAAAAGACACTACCATGTTTGTAGTAGGAGCAAGTATTCATCATGAAAACAGGGCTAAGCCGCAGAAAAATATCTTCTATAAAACACAGAGACTGTTTGCAAAATACTGCCAGATTTAAAGTTACTTAATGAGATTTCCCTTGCATTAGGGAGGTTGCTTTTAATGTAATTGCTGATTAAAAGTTCAATCATATACTGCTAATGATTTAGCTCTAAATGAATATTAAGTGATATAATTGCTGCTGAAGCCTGACTGAATCGGAAAAGGAAGGGTGAGGGCAATTTTTCTGAAGTGTCAGGGCTTGCTCTATGCTGAGGCCAATTTTCCACCTCCTCCTTTCATTAGGAATGCTAAGTAAGAAGTGCTGACCTTCAGACTTAGTCAAACTGATTTAACTTTCAATTTTTTTTATTCAAGAGAAGCTATCTGTTGCAGCCTGTGAGAACTACCTGCTGTACCTATGCTCTGGGAGTGTGTCCAAGGTATGCAAAGAGTGAAACATGGAGATGGAGGGACAGCATGGACTGGAGTTGTGCTTTGAAGAGGACAGAAAACCAGTTGCTGTTACGTACCAAAGCAAACAACTGGGAGTTACTTGGATAACAGAGAAAACACACATCTATTTTTTTATCTTGATTTTTAACTTTAATTTCTAAAAATATATAGAAATATATGCATAAGGAAGATTATTAAGTAGGCAATAGGTACTGAGTAGTCAGTAAATGACCCTAGAAGTTATAACTTTTAATACTGTCATTTGTTTTCCTATTAAGCTAAGCTGTCATCCTCTGTAGCAAGATTCCATGGATAAATGTGTATCCTGTAATTATTACCTACACTTTTTCTGTCTGACCCCTGGAGTCAATTTTTATAAACTGCAAGTTGACAGAATCTGATTCCCATTCAGCACTGCTGACAGCAGGAAGGATCAGAAGAATTCACTTAAATATAGATGATAAAAATGAAATGTCACATTTTATTACATACTTTTTTCCCATCTGTCTGAACAACTTTAAATGCCAGATTTAAAGAAGTGCCAACAGACCATGTCTTGCAGGGGTTCTTGCACATGGCTGCACTAGCTTTTAGCATTTGTTTTCTATTAGGATAACCTAGTGAGATGGTAAAGTCCTAGAAGAAAGCAGGAGGATTTTTGTTTGCAGTGGGGTGCTAAATGATTCTCCTACCCATGGTCCAGGTCCTGGTAAGAACACAAGGAGTTGCCTTCACTCTTGCTGGCTTACATACACAGCTTTTGATTGTATTCCCCTAACAGGGGAGTTACACTGTTGTTTCCATGCAGCTTTTAAAGCATTGCTCATCTCCCATGCTGCTTGCCAGTGAGACGGTAAGAACACCCCTGTATTACTCTGGGCTTTTTAAATTAGTCACAGTACTTCTCTTGTTCACTTACTAAATATTCAGGCTTTGCAGAAATTTAAGATCATCTTCGAAGTATTACTTTGTGCTTCCACCAACGAATCAAAGCAATGGTGGCAGTAGTGCTTAGATGGTAGTTAAAGCTTGGGATGTCTTTACTCGCTTGGATGTTCAGTTCCTGCTAGACCGCTCGGTTTTGCTTTGGTCCTAGGTGAGGCTGTGGTGGTTTTGGACAGTACCTTTGCATTGTTTTGCTGGCCAGTTCTGCCAGTTCTGCCTGATTAGCTGGATACAAGCAACAAGGGAGCAGCATCACTGGGCCTGCTCCATGCCCCTCACAGAAGGAAGGAAGTGAATTCACCTCAGCCCTGAACTTCCTCCAAGCCTGTGGGTTTTAAAGTTCAGCTCAAGCTTGCAATAACTCTGATATATTTTTGTTTCAAAAATGCTGTGAAAATAAAATGAACAGGAAAAACAACCCAGAGAAAATAACACAATAGAGAAAAAAAATTGGGAAGTGGAGCAAAAGGAGTAATGATCAAATGATCTTTCTGATCAAAGAGTTGAGAGGAAAAGGGAAAAGAGATAAAGTGTTGCATATTCCATGACCAACTCCCATTTCTGTGCCAGCTCAAAAGTGAAGAGTGTTCTGGCACTGATGCACTGAACATGAGGAGAGATCTTTTCCCCTGGTAAAATCTGAGCAAGTTTCAAGCAGGGGAAAAAAATGGTTTTACACAGGTAGAATTGTTATTGCCCCAGCGCTGGTGCAAGCGAGGTACAAAGCACCGAGCTGCTAGATGTTCCTCTACTGCTACATCTGTCTCATGAAAATGTATTCTTGTTCCACACTTCATCCTTTGTATTCCTTTTGAGAAGTTGGTAAGTTGGAAAAAAGATAAAAGAAAAAAAAAAGTAAAAAACAAACAGCCAAAACGTGGAGGTAAGGACTGGAGAACAGTTAGACAATTCCTTCCACACACACGTCATATGGAGAGACTTAAAAGGTACAGAATTTCAGCCCACAGATCCTTAGCACCTGGTGAAAAGAGCACCTTCACGTATCTCAATCACCAGCTACTTGGAAAATTAAGCCATAATTTTTTTTAAAAAAAATGTGGTCTCATATGGAAATTCAAGTTATTTTTTAAATGCTAACTTTGAAATGTAAGTGCAAATCTTAAGTTATTACTTTTTTCTTGTTATGTTGGCTATTTTAGGGGCATATGTGAGGACAAGAAAAAAATGGGAAGCTAGTTAGTCCTGTTGGTCTTTAATTTTCTACACTGAATAAATTAGACATCCCAATAGCTAGGTGTTAAACTTTACCATCAGCTTTCCAGTTTATAGAAACAGAGTAAACTGCTTTGGCTGGCACCATGCCACCTAATCTATTTTTCAGACTTTCATTTAAAAACTGGTTGTACAGTGCTAACAAAGCAGAAAACTGCAAGTATTTACCAAATTTAAGCCAGTTTTAAAAAACAACAGAAAATATGTATACAAGAGAAAAAAAAAATATGAAACAGTTTCACTGAAGGGAAAATGCTGAATTTCTCAAAATATATGGTATATAAAGATGTGATATTTGTTAAGACATTGAATTTCTTCCCCCCCCCCAGTTAAAGTTATCTTCATGCTTGATGGACATCTTTGCAAATAATACCAGAACTGGGGCTCTTGTTCTTGAAATAATGTAGGTTATAATGAGTGGTAACTCAAATATTGGGATTTAAATGTGAGAACTTTGCTAGCTTCAGGCTACTATTAGTTTTGCACTGTGCCAATGAGTAAAGTATGGATTAGACTAGCAGAAACACCCCCAACTGTGCTCCTGCCTCTGGACAGATTTAGATCAGACTGATTGTCCCATTAAGCTCCCAATCTGGTGAGAAGTCACACTAGTAATTTGCATCCTCATAAAAGAATTAGCAGAGCTGTTGCTTTGAAGTTCAATTATCCATGTGCATGTTTAAAGTAGAATATTGTAAATGTATTGTGCTGTTTGCACAGCTGCAGAGGACTAAATACACTGGATGTTTGCAGGCTTGCTATGGTACGTTCCACATAGCCAGTAAAACACAAGGCTACTGTGAAATCTACAGATATGGGCAGGCACTTAAATAGAAATGAAGCTTTAAAGAAAGTTTACAGCTTCATTTGTGGACAGTAAGGATAGTTTCAACAGGCCACTTAAGTGATTATATTATGAGATGCCAGCTGCAGCTCTACAGTTATGGCTGAACTAAGCTTTGAATTTAAAGCAGTGGTTCAACTTCATTATTTATATTGATGTTGTAGTTTCCTTTCTCTTTTTCCTCCAATCTCCAAATTTACGGCACTGCCTGTTTGACTACATGATGAATTTTCTAATAATTAAACAGTAAATCAAGTAGATGAAGGTTAAAATTAGAGAGACACCTTATGAAATTAGATTTTGTTCAGAAAACCATAGATTTTTCATGTCGTTACCATAGTTAAAGCTCAGTTGCAGAACACAAATAGCAGGGATGCACTAAGAAAGTAAATAGAGAATAATTACAGAATTGCTGTAATTAACAGCTCCTTTATACTTACAGGGGTTCCTATTAGATCAAAGGTAACTTAGCCAACAGCATTCCCAAACTACAGTGCCATAGGGTAGAGCAGGGCAATAGTTGTGCACAGACAATCTGGCCCCAGCATTACTGCCCCTCACGCCTTGGCGGATACACACCAAGAGGGCTACAGAGGTTTGATGGATTCTGCAAAGCTTTGAAAGGCTCCCGGCACTACCGCAGCCCGACTGAAAACCCAGAAATGCCCTGCAGAGGGCTGGGGTGGAGAGGGGCTGGGACTTTGGCACTTTGAAGTCTCTTCCTGGGGACCTGCCTCAACTCTCACTATGGGAACACCTCATGCTACAGCCTGGGCAGATGCCAGGGAAGCCTTGAGCTGCAGCTCCCTGCTGCAGACCCTCAGATACCACCCACAGATCTGTTAGCAAGGAGATAGTTGCAAAAGCAGCTGAAAAATACATAGATATTACCCAGTGTTTCCCATTTAGACACATTCTACAGGTGAGTAGAGCTTTTGAAAAGCCATATAGACTGAATTATCCATTACAAAACAGTATAAAGTATTAGGGAAAAACCTCATATTAAGCAGACTAGCTCAGGTAAGCTGCAGCTATTGTTCTCTATGTATTATTTTATTTCCTTCATTCTTAAACAATTGGCATAATGTTTCATGGCCCATAGTTTACTGCTTCCTGCCATTGTACCACATTTTGGCTGCTAAGAGAACAGAGAATATTGTTGCAGAGAACAGAAGGGAATTGCTGCAGAAGACACAGGGATGGCATATAATATTTATCTGTAAGTGACAGGTATTTGGATATGACTTTTACAGTTATTGCTAGTGACTAATTAAGTTTCAGCTCAGTATCTGAGAATCAGCATTTCTAATTTGCTGGCTGCCTAAATCTGATCCAGAGGAACATCTTAGCATCCGGGATTGTGCAGATTGTGGCATTTGTTATGAGAACATTCTTCATCTGAAACCTAAGAAAAACATACAGACAAGATTGCAAGGAAATAATGATACTATAGCTCCAGCGTTATCAAGATTAAATGACTGTCTTTGAAGACACGCTTCATACAGACAACTACAAAGGTAATATAAGGAAGCTTTTTTTTATTATTATTATTATTGAAATGCAGTAACTAAGGAAATCTCTCATATGAAAATCCAAGCTGTTCTGTAAAGTTTCATGCATTGACAAATCTTTGCCAAAAGGAACAGAATTCCTTAAGCTTACAACTGCACATGTAATTAACCACATCAAAACAATAACCCACAGGAGTTTAATAGTTCACCCCAAAACATCATCCCATTGGGTCTTGTGGCAAACTACTCATTATACAATAAGCCTAAAATGTTAGAGTCAGATCTGCTCTGGTCACACACAGTCTGTTCACACACTCATGTCTTTCCAAATGAGAGTCCACCATGGAAGAGATTACGATGTATTTATTTTACTGAAAAACTTCTGATCATCCTAGAACTAAGTTTAGGATTAACCAGATTTACTGCAGTTTATTACTTTTCATTTATAAATTATTGGATAAAACATCAGAGCCGTGTGCACTCACAACCCCAGTGCAGATGACAGATCAATATGAAAACTGATCGTCTTTCTACAGCACATTTCTTTCCTTTGGTGCAAGTACAAGTGTTATACAACCTAGCCTCACGTAGTGCAAACAACATCAAGATTACAGCTGCTTTCAAGTAGTTGCTAAATACCTGTAGCTCTGAAACTACACTTTCATGAACTGCACCACAGTCTTGATACATTTTTCTTTCTAGTGACTGACATTGTTGTAATCTATAAATTTGGCTAAATTCTATAGTTCATTGTCTATCTACATCATTTTTTTTTTTTTTAAACATTCAATATTGTTGACGCTTCTAATTCAAAAAGAAAGACTTCCATAGTCTTTAATAGCGGATGAAATTCTGGCTGGTTTAAAAGAAATAAGAAATAGTGGTAAACAAAAAAGTTCAAAGTAACTGAAGTCAATGTTGAGCTAACAAGCCCCCTCCCACACTTGCTTACCCTAGCAAACAGAAAAAAAGATGGGCTTTGCAACATATGCAGAGGCTTAATAGACTAAAGTTGTACACCATACTAGAGAAAGATCAGATGATGCCCATATCAGACTTTCCATGTTCCCTCCTGACCTATCATATTTAAATTAGTACTTTCTTATGATTACTTGTTATATCAATTTTTCAACTATTGCTCAAAAAGAAATCAAAAGGTGGCATATGAATGCCTTGTTGCTAAAAGCAGAGCAATTGTGTCTCTTATTTACTGTAACTGCTTAGTAAATGCCAAGGGGAAGGGTACTGAAGCACCAACAGGTAGACTCCAACATCCTCTCCTTACATTATGCCCTGACTTATATCATTTTCCTTACATATTAAGTTCTACACATTATATGTTAGCTACACAAATCACGTTTGTCAAACTTGCTGCAACATTTATTGCCTTATTACAATGAAATGTCACCTTATATTACTAACAAAAAACCACTACAAAACAATGAAAGCCAAGAGTCTATCTTAACAATAATATCGCGTCTTTATTTTCCTTACTAAGCCCGAAGTATTTTTCAGCAGCCTTTCAGATGAACAGCGTAGCTCAGAATACCTCCCATTCCAAGAACACAATTCCTTTGGAGTAGACAGATTTCTCAGGCCTAATTTTTCCTCTTTTATTCCTTCAAAGTTAAAGATGTTTAGAAAATGCCACAATCAACATGTCTTTCCTGAAAACGCACATCTCAATTCCTTCTATTTTTCCAGGCCCCAGCAAGTTCTTGTTAAAATTTTTAAAATAAATGTTTACCTTTGCTTCCCTTCTTTTTACATAGGCAGTCTGTAAACATTCTTAGAAATTGTTTTATTGTTTTTTGTTGAAAGGACATTTAAAAACAACATTCAAAAGTATGAGTAGACCAGCTTTGAAAAGCACATGCAGTTTGTGTACAGCTCTGCTATGTATATCTGTATGAAGTGTTTGTATACTTAATTAGTCAGAAAGCTGAAATGGTGCCATAGCACTGACTTGCTCACTTCCAATCTGAAAAGTTCAAACTGTAAATACTAAATACTTCTATTAAACCATCTGTAGCCAGTTCATAGCAATAAATACTGACCCAGGATTTGTAAATACAGATTAAACCTGATCTTCACTTAGTTCAGTATGATACTGGTGAGTATTAATATTGGATTTTTCATAAGAGTTAAATAAGAACAAATATGAAATAACAATCCTCTAGGAGAAATCTTCTCTTCGTGATTATGGTTGGTTTCTCAGCCTGTTTTAATTATATGGTAAATATCTTGAAATCCTATCCAGAATAATGATAAACACTTCCATCATCTGTACTTCTGATTCTTATTAGAACAACTCCATAGGAGCTAGGATTATCCTTTCCTCACTTGCCTGCTTTTACCATGGCCTCTTATTCATTGCTACTCCAAAGAAGTTTCAGGCTTACCTTTGGAAGAAAACGTGCCTGTGCTTCTATTTTGCAGAAATTATTAACTGAATAATGGATACATTCAGGAGAATTCCGCCGATAAATGAGAAGGCTGATCTTACCGATTAAATTATACACTTCAAATCATAGAGTCATTTCTGTGATACTACTCTGCATTGCGTTATGCTGGAGAATACAAGTTGATGATATGGTTTCATTTCACTAAATAAACACTTCATGTTGAGATACGATATTAATAGTCAGGATTTCTGTGAGGTTTTGCTGCTTACACTACACATTATATGTTTCTCTCAATTTGCCTTTTCTTTGCTAAAGGTATGATCAGTTTAAGAACATTTTGCTTCTTTCCTTGAAGCAAAATTCAAACATCTTCATTAAGATGACTTTTTCCTCCATTGCCTCATTTGTTGGGAAAGGCACACTCATTGAAAGACAGTAGTATCACAGTCACGTTGCAGCTGCGAAACAGAGCACAGTGCTGTTAAACGCCTTCCTTTGGCACTTGGGTTGTCAGATGGCTGGAACCAGGCCTCAACACGGGACTACGCTTTCCGTTTTCACCTAGGCAAAGTTCCAGAGTCACTCAGTGCTCTGCTCCCAGCCACAGGCCTAAAGTGTCTGCCATACTTCATTGCTCATCTGTCAGAACGCAGGGATGGAAAAGATGTACTCCTTATGAGGAAAAAAAAAATATATTTCAACTGTACTATACAATCTGTCTAAAGGAAATGAAGCTCTTGGAAAACAAGCAACATGCCAAGAGGCTTGCAATATGCTAAACATCAAAACAAAGCCCTTGTGAGAACAGCCCCAGAAAGACATTTGTCCTGAAACGTACACAAAGGGACGTGACAGCTACAAAGAACCCAGCACCAAGTTCAGAAGCAGAAAGCACGCCATTCTATAACAAACTTTTCTGAACTGTTCCTCTCCTGACAAACTCTGCTTTCTAAAATACACTATTTTAGTTCTTCCCAAAAGAAATGCTAATAAGCACTGTGAGGGTCAATAAAAACAGAGTCTCCAGATGCTCTGTATGGTTCCTCACCCACTAGACTGTTTCAGGGAAGAAGTGTAGGGAGGAAAATTATATAGTTTAGTTGGGTATTATTATTTATAAACTAGGTAGGCCCTGAGGTGTCCTGGAAAATAACTGTAAGAAAAGCACCTGCAGCAGAGAGCATGGAAGAACAGTGTTCTTTGCTTATTTACTGTTTATAATTATTTTAAGTCTTTATTTCCAAATGATCTCAGCTTGCAAGCATACAATGCACTGTTGTAACAGCTGCAGATGATATTAAGAGAACTGAATTGCAAGCACACTTTGGAGCACTGCACTGAATCATCTGAGAGTGCTGGGACACTGCCCCGTGTTATTTTAAGCGTATACACATTACCAATAATTACCTTGTATTATTGGTATTAAATTACAGTACAGCAGGTAGGATGCATAGAAACCAGAAAAGGATAACTAGTTGACTCTGCAGGGAAAATACTTTAATCAAAATTTATAGAGGTTAATTTGTTACCTGAAAAAAGTGACAGAAATTAAATACACGATCCACTTCTGATTTCAGAAGGAATTTAGTTATCCTATCCTATTGCATTACAGAAGATGCTCAGTTTATCCTGAAATTTTGTTCTTTATGCTTCTTTTGTCCAGACAGTCAAACTTTTTAGTTAATTTTTATAAGCCTACAATATTATAACTATGAATTACAACAAATTTAGAGTATTTTAATAAGAGCCTGCCAGGATCCATGAATGAATGGTGGTAAATATGTAAAACTTTAGTGTTTAGGAGTTTTATTTTAAAACAAAGAAACATTCTCATGCTTATATGTGAGCATAAACAGATTTTTCTATAGCATGGGAATATTCTTCTAATGATAGTGGAAATGCTATAATACACCTTCCATAAATAAAGTTTTCTATTTTTTCCATTAGAAGAATTCTTGCAGGCACAAAGATAAAGCTTTTACAGCAGAACCACTGTGCTTTCACAGTTAATGTCTGATAGCATTTTAAGTTTGTCTTTTGGTAAGTTTGTAACTTGACAAACTTCCTCTGGAGTGAAAAAAGGCTCTCAAGGACTTCACTTAATCAAATTACATGCAAGCATATATTTTAAGAATAGCAGGAAAAAAAACCAACTTATTTTTATTGACTGAATAAATAGTAAAAAAAAAAAAAAAAAAAAAAGTATGTGATGACCTGTCAGAATGTATGTAAAACTGGTAAAACGAACTAATCCCAGTTCAGGCTCTACAGCAAGTTAAATATCACCTTTTCAGAAGCATCATGAGAATTACGAATTTGGCCATGAAAATCATTACCGCTACATGTAGGGGCCACTGCTTTATTCCACCACTAAGAAAATCTAAGGGCGCTGGGAAAACTTGAGTGATAATCCATGCTGCAATATGCTTGTGAGCAATTAAAGCACAGAGGGGCATCTGTCTTCTGAAGGGTCATCATCCCCTGGTAACTCCTTTTAGATGGCCCGCTTACTAGCCATGAGATCAGTCACTGGCTTTCACCTCCCCACTGACTTACCCAGGTTTTCATAGATAACCCACATGATATACTTATATATTATACATACACTAATACATATTATACTATATAACCCACATCATGTACTATATATAGTATATGTACATGTGTGTGTGTGCACGCACGCAAATAAAACAAAGCTCCAGCCCTCATCTTATGCGCACAAGAACCACTCAGTTCTCTAAACCTTTTCTTCTCTCTTCTCTCCTCCTTCCAAGAATTGTTGGTGCATCTAAACTGGAAGTTTCAAGACAACAGAGATATGCCAAACTAAGCCTTGTGCTATCCATTCTCATTCTGGTTTATTCAAATACAAAGAGCAGAAATATTATCCAGTAATATGTACTAAACACATGTTCACACACTGTGGTACCAGGGTTCCTGGCCTGAATTTCCAAAAGCCCTTTCCTGCCCTGTAAGAAAGGAAAATCTCTCAATGCACAGTAGAGGCAAGAAACTTTTTGCTTCAGAAGCAATATTCCAATTTCCAAAGCAATTTAAATGGACTTAATAGATCAAAGAAAAACCCCAGAAACTATCATTTTAAGAAAAGGGTCTTCAGAATCCAGGAATCTGCCACTTAAACTGTGCTTTTCAAAGCCACCCAAAAGTTAATCTGCCTAGATCCTACTACAAGCCAATGCAGTTTTGGCATTTGATTTCTAGAGACTCTTCAGCAAATCCTAGCTATGTTATAAGCACCTTTTTGTAGCCCAAAGAAATTGCCTCCCATAAACTTTATTTTATGGCTTAGTAAGAGCTGGCTTGTGCTGCAACAGCATTGCAGACAGCACTTAGCATCCAAGCAGGATGAACCAAGGCCATTCCACGGCGGAGAACACTTCTTGCCAGGTCTGTGCCCAGCATGCATGCTAGAAAGGAGAATCCAAGTGCTTATCTTTCCTACAACGATGCTGGAATAAGGTATAATCTCTGCTTTTATACTCATTTTTGGGAACCTTCCTAGGATAATCTGTGCAGTGTGGACTGTTTGGACCACCTCTGCTGCCTCTAAGTCAGTGTCAAAGCACATGCTGCTTTTGGCCCACACTGGGTCTGTTGAAGGAGCTCATCAAGAGTTTAAGATGAATCCAAGATCTCCCAAAGTTGAGCTGCTCAGCAGGTCTCAAGCCCTTCATTGTGCCTGTCCCATAGTAATGGATTTATAGTCAGCATTTGATGCAATCATAATTCTCTAATTAGAGCTTAAAAATTAAGCCTAAGGAAAACTTGTCTTTCAAGCTGATGCTTGTAAGATCATTCCAACAGCAGTTCGTAGCTTCCAGTAAATAAAGCCTGAATCCAAGCGTACAACCTAGCATTAGACTGCTTCATCCAGATATAGGCATATTCATGTAGATGCGGGCAGTTAATACCTTTGAGAAAATATTAACATTTGAAAGCTAAAACATATTTGAAAACTTTGGCCTAAGAATGCAGAAAGAAGGTAAAATTGGTAGCAGTTTAGTTTAGAAAAAGAATGGGACATCCGTACTAGGTCTACTAAGATAACTCTGCTAGGATCTTTCAGGCATAAATACAAGACTACTGTAATCAAAAAAATCCAGGTATAAAAATACTTAATCAAATAAAATGAAGAACTTCTAGAAACAACATGATTTTTAATAAGCATATTGTAAATTCAGAGAGATTCTCTAAATAATGAAGCACAACTCCACACAAAATAAGAGTAAGACATGATTTTCCTATGAAGAATGACTTTCAAAGCATGAGATGCTGATCTCACTCAGCACTTTCCAGACCAAATGTCCTACTTAAAAGAGAGATACTCTCTAAATGCCAGTTCCACCAAATCAAGTCATCTGGGAATCAAAGGAGGTCTGTCTTTCTTGCAGAAATCATTGCAGTAATTATGATCGGTAATAAACTTTTGCAGGAGAAATTGCATCCTCATTAATATCTATATCAGTCAGCCCTGGCAAGCAAATCAGTAAATGCAGACAGTACAACTTTAAATACAGCTCTGCTTTCTCTCCATTAGCTGATGCAGATGTTTCAGGAATAAGGAGCAGTAAAAATGGATTTTACTCCTAAACTAAGCATGGGTCTTACTAAACAGAAAAAAAAAAAAAAAAAAAAAGTTATTCTAATGAGTAAGAAAATATCATTTATACATGGTCATGTTTCAGAACAGAATAACACTTTAGAAGAAAATTTATCCTCCTAGATCTATCTTTTTTCTTTCTTAAGTGTTCTTTCTTCTCCCCCTTTATGATTCAAAGCTTCTGTGCTAGAAGTTGTGAACTTATTCCAAAGGACGCTTAAATTCACCAGCTTGCAAATGAACGCATAGGATCCTCTGCATGCCTTCCTCACAATAGAGGAGCCCTTAAAAAAGGGGGGGGAGGGGGACACTGCTTGCAGAAAAGCCTGTGGAGCAAAAACAGAGTGCTCTTCCCAGGCTATCCCTTCTACCTGAGCAGGGACACTTTCCAGAGATCCCTGCTCTGTACTCCCTCCCTCCCTCCACACACTTTACAATATTATAAGTTTCCTTTTACATATTTATTTCACTATACTTCAGTTAATTCTACTTCTCTACAATTAGATATCAAGATGTGGGAAATCTTGCCACTATGATTATTACTACTAGTAGAGCTACTCTGCTGCAGACTATAGCTGAACCCTGAAAGGCAACACTAAGCAGTCTGCAGAATATGCAGATAAGAAACAGTAAATTACTAGCTGCCTTTTCATATTAATTTATGGCTCTTCTTGGCCACAGAAGAGACTTCACTGTTAATAACTTTCCTCATGGTTCAGTAAAGTTTTCCAGAAAAGTATTCCCAAACAGGTCAAATTTCACACGGGGGGAGGGGGAGGGAAGAAAAGAAAAGAAAAGAAAAGAGCGTGGACATAGTTTCTGCATCTATCACTCTTGCAAAAGTTGTCCAAGGAGTTTAGTAACATAATCATCCAATCTAGCTAGATCAGATCATTCAGCATTACATCAGTCAGGACTAAGTATCTGGCACCAATACAGTCATGTAAATACTTACTCATTATCATTTTAGCCCAGCAACTGCCTTGTATTGGTTGCTTCAGGGGAACAGGAAAGACTGTATCAGTCTGCTAGCACCACTGGATAAATTAAGCCAGGCAGAACATATCCAGAGCGTAGCCAGGATACAAAATATACCATATGAGATTTTCTCATCAAAAGTGGCTAAGACCTTGGACTACACTCAGACTAAACTCCATTTAGAAAAGGAAAAAAGACCTTGCCATAACCTTCTTATCTGCACCAAAGGCAATCTTTACAGCACCAGTTTTGAAGAACAGGGAAGAGAACAACAAGCACAGCTCTTATTTTTGCGTTTGCCTGAAACATGCTGTTTTTCAGTAACTGAGACATGAAGACCAAAAGAATAGAGAAACAGATTAAAACAATACTCACTTCTAACAATAGCTTCTTTACTGCTGAAAAGAGCAAGTTTCCTGAGAAGTGGAGTCCCTAGGGCAACGATCAGTATTTAATTAGAATCAAGGGAAGACTGGCAACTGACCAGGCCTTTTCTATCAAAACTAATGAACAGGAATCAAGTTGGTTGTTTGGGCTGAAAAGCAAGCCAAACTGCAATATGTTCTAATTACTTGGGTGACTTCATTGGTCAATATCCAACAAGCCAAGATCACCTGCTGTTTCCATAAATCTCTTAAAGTATCTTACAGACAAGCAAATATTTTTTTCTTTATTGCTTTTCTTCCTGCATTTTGATTTCTTTTTACCTCAGGCAATCCTAACAATAGCTATTAAGGGATATTTTTGTTTCAAGCAAATGTATTTTTAAATGTTTACTCTACATTTAGTCTTTTGCCACAGGAGAGCCTAGTGAATGAACAGAAAGGAGAAACATATTTTAAAGTTCCAAGAAACATCAGTGGGACTCTAGTACTTGTCTCCTGTCTCCGAAGGGTACACCAAGTTACGGCCTTGTGTGTTTGCTCTTCTACATGTTCAATAGCTCGCAATCAGCACACTGATTGTGTACTGTGATTCCTGTGTGTTACAGGAATCAGTACACTGAGACATGGATCTTAGCCCAGTGATTACAGGGACTGCAAGCAGTTTACAGGCATAAGACTTTACAGTGATGGGGAGCAGGCTGCAAAGTTTGATTTGGAAATGCAGGTGGGCAATCAATATAAACACTTGTAGGTACATCAGTCAACCTGTGTGACTGGTTATACTAGATAAACAGTTCTCACTAGGAGGTATGGTGAGCTGCCTGTGGAAACAGGGCTGCAGCAAGAGTATGGACCTAATTCCATGTTATCTGGCTGTGGCATATGAATAATCTTATCCCTCACTGGTACACCACTGTGATATTGTGAGTCACAATATCTCTGGTCACAACAGAGGTAAGATGCAGGGGATGGGAATGTATCATTCAAAGGTCTGTTGATTTTTCAGCTCTCCAAGCACACAGGCCTCAGGCCAGCCACAGGCTGGCTGTTGCCTTCCATCTCTTATTTCTTGAGGGTTTATCTATCTGCCAGCTTAAGCCAGCATCTTTTGTGGGCAGGGTCTTGCACCTCCAGCCCCCAAGCTTTGGTTCATTAGGCTTACTCTTAGGTGAAATACTAAAAGATGTATTACTGCAACTATTACAGAAGAAAAATAAAAAGAAAAGTTCCTCAGTTCTCTCCAGCAGAACTTTCCCTTACAAGTCTTTCTGCTTCAGAAGTATCTGTGGGCTGGGGGGGGGGGGCACCAAGGAGTGCATGACTATACCAAGATGGAAAAAGATCTTTTCCCATTGATTTTCCTTTTTAGATACCACAGTGACTAATGGCTTTAATACATCAGCAGTATGAACCCTCCTATAAGACGTTCTCATACTTAAGAGCCTGTAAAGCAAAGCACCTTACGTGATAAATGGGGTCATATATTGTTACTTGAAATGCAGTGCCAGCATTAGCAAAGGTGTAGTGCTACTTTCCTAATGTCCCTTCAGCCTGTGCCTGTAACATCCTTCTCCTAGACCCTCTGGAAAGAAAAGTGCAGTGAGAAACATCCAGACCAGATACTGACAGTCAAACTGCATTTAAATTGCCTGTCAGTTTATCTAAAAGCCTCTCAATTGCTATAATCAGAAACTCCAATAAAATTACCAACAGTGGCGGTTTCTATTGCTAAGATAGCAAATTGAGCTCTTTGGTAATAATCTCTCTTTGCTGCAGCATGTTTGCGTAATAGAGGAATCAGTGAATGATGGATTCACTAGTCATCACCTCCAGCTCCTAAGCTACTTTTTATCTAGCTGATGTCAGAGCTCCCTGCTTCACAGCCTTATCCACTGAAATTCAACTTGATTACACTTAGTGATCATAATGAGCTCCAGTCAGGGAACAGCAGGTCAGAAAACAAATTCCTGTTATGTAAATACAGTCTGACAATTTATACTTTTGTACACAGATCATAGGCTGCAAAATTCTGTGTAGGATGGCATAGCAAAAGGCTTAGTCTCAGGAAAATGGCAGAAATCCATTTGCACTTCTTGATATTTACATGGTCTTTAACAAAGTATTTGGAAAGCTACTTTTGGGGTGAATAATTTTGTAGTTTTTCATGTGTTTTGCTTAACAACTTCCCCCCTTCATAATCTTGCCTTAATATCTGAATAGCTCTTAATACTTCTGCTATATTTCCTATCTTTTCCTTTTTTGTTTTCATGCCTTCTGTCTCTCAAGAGTAATGTCCATTTTAAGCCATCGGTAGCACAATTTATCAGCATGAAAAGATGCTCACACACCCTGCCCTTGTTTCACGTTCACAGGCTGGCTGGAGCATCTCAGTGCTATGGCTTTATAGTATAGTCTCCAGGTCTGCAGATACTGGGCACAGCAGTGAGATCCTGAATGTTGATTACACAGATAAAAGTGCCCACAGAAAGCTATGGTTAACATTTAAGGATCCCATTCAGGATGAAAGCTCTATCTGATGAAGTGCCTTGCAGACTCATATACAGACAGTTCATAACGCAAAGAATCTACAGTCTAACATATACAATCACATCGGCACTTCTAGCCAGATATGCAGTAAGAAGTCAAACAAATATAGTCATAACTGTACTACTTCTCTTGTATACTGATTTTTATTAAAATAGAACCAAAGACAAAGAGTCTAGAGGAAGGGAGTAAAAAGACGGAAGAGAGTCTTATTTTGTTACCTCTTTGCTAGAAATACGGTCATATTTGAGGGATAGTTGTGAAAATAGATAAGGCAATAATTGCACTCATTATATTGGAATGTTTCCTGCTTGCATGAAGAGGTAGATAGCTGAAATGAAAAGATGCTGGGGTGGAGGGAAAGGGGTGACAGGTGCCTGCATGTCCGGCATTACTTAATTTACTTCGAGTCCTGTTGGTAACAGAATCATGAGTGTTCAGACAATATGGCAGACTACAGCTTATTGTGACAGTAGTACTGAACATGAGTATAGGGCTCCAACAAGGACCACCCCTCCCACATGACAGCTTTCTCAGTCTCACAGATGACTGTGCCAGAAAAACTATGCAAGACCACTACGTGGATAGGTAGGTCTTTCCCTGCTTCTGCTAAGTCTCACAGTTCTCCTTGCCTGTACTCCTGCTCTAAAACCAGCAGTTACATCCAACAATGCACAAACCAAGCAGAACTTCTCAGTTCTGCTGCTGCCACAGGGAGATGAGAGCCTGGACGGAAAAAGCAGAATAGTGCCAAGGTAAACCTAACTATTTGTCTATGATATATTCTAAGACAAATGGTAATCTGAAAACCAAGACCAAAAAATGAGGAAGACAACACATTTAAACACTGCTGAAGTGTAAAACTCAGTGGAGAGGAATGGTACTGAAGGAAAACAGAAAATTTTTAAAGCTAGATTAATGTACACTGAAAAGCTCTTTATGCCATCTGGTATATAAGAGCAATAAAAGATCAATATGGAAGAGTGAATAAGTTCAAAAAGTAATCAAGAAAAAGAAACTGGCATATAAAGAAAAGACAGCATCTGGTACAGAGAATGAATGAAAATCACATTTATCTCATATTCAAGGAATAAGAAATGACAGACTGAAAGCCTCTACTGATAACACACTGTCCTGGAAACAGGCTACGTCAGAATGTCTTAAAGCTTCTGCAGACAAAGTTGATAAAATCACATGATAGTTCTAGCCTCCATCTGGTAGGTGAAAGAGCATTTCCCTGTTCCAGGGCTAACCACTGATCATTGCACCATGTGAGCCTGCAGCCTCCTGTCACAATGAGGTCTATCAGGAAAAGCAAAACTAGCATAGCAGTACAAACGTGACTGAAACCGTAGCCTGGTGTCCTACAATAATCTGTCATTCTGAAAATATTTGGCATCATTTTCTCCCCCAGTAAGAGGGAGAATGGCTGTGTACCTCAGTTCTGGACTGCAGAACAGGGAGTTTCAGCTCTCCTGAGTCCGCTCAGCTAATGCAGAAAACGT
Source organism: Rhea pennata (assembly GCF_028389875.1). Classification (NCBI taxonomy): domain Eukaryota; kingdom Metazoa; phylum Chordata; class Aves; order Rheiformes; family Rheidae; genus Rhea; species Rhea pennata. The sequence goes on from NC_084670.1 coordinate 21,239,621, forward strand.
GTTTGCAGCCTTGCTAATGGTCCTTGAGTGCAGGCTGAAGTGGGGGCGAGAGAATAGGAGAGGAGGTGCTGCATTTGTATCTGCTGGCCTATATTTGAAGCCTAATTCAAAGCTTGGTCAGCGTGGAGTATGGGTTTCAAAAGGATGGTATCTCAAAGCAGGAGGACACAACGAAGCTCAAGGAGACTAACGATGTTCTGGGGTTTGTCCGTTATCTCCTACATATCTTTGGTGGTCTGGTGATTTTCTGCAAACAATTCCACACAAGGATCTTGCTTCCGATATGGCCATTTGTTATATCTGGGGTGCTGCTCCCAAACATTGCATGTATTTGAAAGAATTAAAAAAGATAAAGTCAAATTTGTCAGAAATGAAAAAGATATAAAACCAACACCCTCCCCTCTGAGTCTCCTGTTTAAATCTGGAGCAAGTTCCCTGACTGCCCCCAGAAGTTGCATAAATTAGTCTTTTCTTGACCAATTTTCCTTTTTGCTATATTGCAGAAGGCCTAACATACACAGCACTGCACAACTTGGCCTTCCCATTAGTTTGTGATTCACCACAAATCCAGGCCGTATTTGTGCCTGTATGTGACAATTTGCTCACTCATCCATGATACTGTAACATGACTGCTGAAACACTACCTATAGGGTATACAGTGTCATGAATTAATCTCACATGATCTGTTTGCTTTACCAGCTGTGTATGAAATTCTCATCCACGGTCTACAAAGTCACCGATGTAACGTCCTCTGAAATTTCCTTTGTATTCAGATTCAGCCTTTAGCTTAGGTTATCTCACTCAAGTTTATTACAAAACTTTAGCTTTGGATTTTTTTTACCTTGAACAATACCACTTTCTGCTGCTGCTTTACTCCCACTGAAATAAATGACACTTCACCACATCTCTACATTATCATATTCAGAAACTGAGATATACTTCTAAAAGGCATTTTGATGTTGATAAAGTCCAAAGTCCTACTGCACTTGCTGTTTATTAAACAGTATGACACAGCAACATGTAACATCTGATGAGAAAGATAGATGTCACAAGCAGAAAGATGTGAAGACATAACAAAGACATAAAGCAGATATACTGAAGGCCAGTGAGGATGGAGAGGGAAGTTTTAGTACTATTTTCTTTTGTGTTGACATGCATGTGACTCAGAAGTTTTCATTTCACTGAAATCACAACCCTAGCGAAGTGAGTAGCTGTTCAGAAATCAAACCACTCACTTGAGATTAAGCATGCCACACAGAGCCAAACCCTGTGGGATCTACTACCACCATGCTAGACTAGCGAGATTTGTAGGAGCTAGCTCTTCCTCTGGGCCTGTGGAGATGACACTTTCCCCCAACTATTAGAAGTGTTTAGTTTCAGGGTTATAGCAATATATGGATAGAAGCAAGTTTTGTAATCCTCTCTTTCAAAATAAATTACAGCCATTAAAGAGATTTTTTTTTAAACCCTTACACAGAGACTACTGGTTTCCCGAAGAACAATTCCATTTTAATAATTTAAAAATGCAAAATACAGCCTTTTACTTTAAGTATGCAGGGAAGACAGGTCACCAGGCAGTAAATTAAAAGTGCTAATAGATAGTGTCCAGCGTGAGAGGTGCACCTCTTAAACTGACAAAGAACTGCAGATCAAACATCTTGTAATTATGTGTTCTTCCAAGCAAAATGTCAAGCGACTGTGTGAAACATATACACTATAAGAAGGCAACTTTCCCATAGGATAATATTTACCTAAGATGATAGAATTCTGTCACATAATCAGCTAATATTAACTCCCTACTCATTTTGTTTCTTTCTTAAAGACTCCTAAAGTAGGAATGCTCTTATTTCCTAAAACAGGAAAGCCCTCACCCTCCATCGACAATATACAGTTTGTTTAGAGTCTTTCTATTCCCCCTCTCCTGCACTTGGGTTACTGTCTTTGAGTGTGTCTTTCTAGAACAAATATATCACAAACAATGATATCCTCTCTTTCTCTCTGGAAGACTATATGCTCCAAAACCACATGCTTATAATGTTTTCTCCAATTGCTCAGAAAAATAGGATATTAATCTCAAAAAAGATCTATTACTTAGTCTTGCCAGCAATACAAAGTATTGACTAAGTACTAAAGTATTGATAAGGATCTTGTTTTATTCCTGATGTTTCCTACCAGGTTTAGTTTCATGCCTTCTGTCTCAAACAAGAGCCAAAACGACTGTTCCTGTTTTCCGTAATGGGCACTTCACTCTCATCGCATTAGACTTACTTTCAGAATTTTGAATAGAATATCTTCAAGCTGTCAGTTACCATCGTGTAAATAGAGGTTGCCTAGGAAGGTACAGTAGCTGCTTCTTTAAGCAACAGTAGCAAAAGAGGATGAAACAGCAGACTAATAGCAACAGCTCTCATCTAGCGCAGTAATTTGAGAGTGCAGAAATGCCATCTACTACAATGCTGGTATTTTAAGATAGAAAACTCAGCAAATCTACTTGAAATTAACACATATGTTACTGAATATAGCAGGCATTTTCCCTGTCTCTGAAATTCACACTCCTTTCTCATTTTGTAATGATTTTATAGCTCCTCTGTTTTTCTTTTACAATTACAGGAATCTTTACTCTGTTTTTTAAGAGTATTTCTCTACCTCAGAGCCATCCTAGGAATCCTCTACCCAAGATCCTTACATTTAGAACCACATTAAAAATTGTAAGCAATGCCACAAATTCTCTGTGGTTGGAAGGAGTATGTATTTAGGTACAACATTGTTATTTAGGGAGAGATTTGTCAGAAGAACAGTTTGGGTTTTTATTTTTATTTTTTTTTTTTAAGGTCTGAATGTTGTCAGATGAGAACATTGCTGTACATAATTTGGTTTTGGGACTAAAAGTCCTTACTGGGCTCTCTCCTGGAGCCTCTAACTCAGAGGATTAAGGAATCTCACAGTTGGAGTTTGCCATCATGCCTACTCTTATTTGCTTTCAGAACACAAGAACAGTTCTCTTGAATCCAGCCCACTCATGAAACCATTAGCATCTGTATAACTCAGGTATGATTATTCTGTTGATGTGATCACTAGAGGAGACTGGCTACAGCACACTGCTCTGGCTGTTCTCACTAGGGGAGGATAATAGTACAGCTCTTCTGGGAAAAAAGGGTTTAAGGCTTGTCCACATAGGGAACAATTCAGGACAGTTTGTGTGAATTAACTGGAGATTTTTTGTGGATTACTTAGAATCTCATAAAACCTCAGACTGTATACTTTTACTCAGAATTACATTGTCCTAGTTGAATTAAAGTAGTTTACTTCCAAATGTAAAAGTTTTATACAGCTCACAATAACAGACCAAGAGCAGAAGACATGGAAGGATATCTAAAATGGCCTGGCTATGAACACAGCCACTCTCCCCATATGCATCATGAATTTCATACTTCACAGTAAAATGTAGTATGAATAGCTGAAAACTGGAATAGAAGAAACTCAGTTCAAGACTACGATAAGCAAAGGACTGGATGCCACTGTCCTCTTCAAAAAAAAAAAAAAAAAAAAGAAAAGAAAAGAAAAAAATAGTTGGAGCCTAGGCACTAGCCAATTGTATCATTTACAGCCAGAGTGATCCTCACACCTGCTGAGATCATGATACCCTTTCAGGCAACTGGGAGCAAATCACCTTTGAAGCCAGCCTTAACAACTAGCTGTCTTATCGCTGAGTTGTCTGGGACAGTGTTCCTCAAGCACTGGTGACAGGTTTCATAAATGACACATTGGACTTACTAGAATTCTTTAAGGACTTTCCTTCAGATGCCCAGAGCAAGCTGCAGTATTGAGCAGGGACCTAAGTACAAAATCTCTGTGCTGGCAGTGGACTCAAGCTTCAAGATGAGGTAAATATATGGAGTTGAGTGTCAAAAACAAACCTGTTGCAGTTATATGTTGCCATGGCAAGTCTGAGACTCAGAGTGCTGAGCAACAATGAGGCTTAAGGCACAAGTCACGTTATGGCTGCCACCTTCCCTCACACCAGTTTCTGCCCTGACAGGGCCATATATATTTCCAAGGTGCTCACAGTTCCCTCTCCCAGACCATCAGATCAAGGCTGGAAATCCTACAGAGTTTTCCCAGCCATCCTCACAACGGCGTAGAATGACAAAGAGGCAAGGAACAGTGCATTTTAGTAGTTCCACTGGAAAATTCCTGGTGGCCGATAACAAGAGTAGATCCCATCACAACCCAAGGCATGCACTGGAGATCACAGAGTAGGCAGAGAGCTGTAAAGTTTTCCTTTGTGAAAGTCTCTGAAAGCCATGATTGAAGTCATGATAGATCCCCCTTCATTCGACTTTCCACTTGTCTAACAGAGGACCAGGCAGACTCTGGCTCCAACTGCAGACATGTTCATAATGCACCTCAGGGTGAGGGGGTGGTATCTTGCGTAATCTGCCCAGTGTCTGAAAGGCAGCTGGAGGGTGATGAAAGATGCTGGGGTACAGCAGAAAAGTCAGGTGCATTAGCCTCAAGTCCGCTGTCAGAGGCACACCTGCCGAAAATACTCCTGCTTGTGGTTCATCCAGGCTGCCTGAAGGAAGGTACTGCAGGGCACTGAAGGGGCTCAGCGGGCTGAAGCTCTGTTCCCCTCCCCTCAATCCTTTGCCCTTCTGCCTGCAAGATGCTCCTGAGCATCCCCAAGGCCCAGGTAATGCGGAGGATCACGGATAGATTTTGTCAAGTCAAAGCAGACTCAGCTTCTCTGTTCTTAAAATGTAATACACTCTGCCTTCTGCATGGTAAGGCTCAAAAATACCAAAATTAGACTTGGGAAAAGTATAAAAAGCTCTCTGCTAACATAATGTGCAAATGGACTGTCACACTCACTGTGATCTTGGACAGCAACAAGACTAGAAGGCAACAGCAAATAGCAAAGAAAATTGCGGCTGAAAAACAGCAGCATTATTCTCTTTTAATACATACTGTTAAAATGAAAATTTTTAAAAGCTGAAGAGATGTGAGCCCAGATGCTATCGCCGTATGTCTTATGCAGTTCATGATTATGAACAGCAGAATACATATAAGTAAATCTAAAATGGTAAGGATATGAGCCCAGCTGGTGTCCCCATATGCCTTATGAATTCCACTTTTAGGAACACAGCAGCATATAGCATTAGTGATGCTTCTTAAGCATCTCATTTATATAGAGTGGAGTTGTTTCACTGAAGTACATACAGAAAAGATCCATGAGTAGATCATAAGAACAGCTGCATTCAAAACCACTACCTTCAACTACTGTGATTCTACTGGGAAGCACTCTGAGCCAGAATATTTTCCAGATGAGTGATGATGCTTGGCTTGTCAGAGAACCCTCTTTGGGTTTTTTTTCTGAACAGCAACCACCAAAGCCATTTTAGTGAGAAAATGCCAACTTATTTTTGTTTTGGCAAATTTTTCCTACTGAAAGCTTTTTCAGGTTCAGAATGGAACTGCGAATGCCCACACTCCAGGGCAGCGAGAGTTGATTTCTAGCCTCTTCTCCAAATCAAGTAATGCACAATCTGGGGCACAACTGGCCCACATCCTGGCAGGGAGTCAATCACCAACAAACCGTGGATTCTTCTGCAATACAGCTCTTCCTCTCTTCCTTTTCAGTTGCACCAGAATCACCTCTAGGGGAAAGTGGTTAACTGTGGGGATTCCTGACTGTGAAAAGTCATCATCAAATGCAATTGAATTCTAAAATCATCATTTCACTATATGTAGACTATCAACCAATATGCAACTAGAGCAGATATCTAAAAAAGTACAGTACATATGAATGAAAAATTATTTTATTTAAAAATACATTATACAGCAGAGTATATCTCTTTTTGTTTTCTCACTGCTGGTTCACAGAGATAACATGATAAATTTAACCCAAATATTTGACTGGGAAAGATCCTGAGAGAGAAAGAGACCAGTTACAAGCTGATTATATACAGTACACTGAAAAAGAGTAATCTCTTTTAACATAAAAGAATCTGTTGGTAATCTTATAAATCAGATATAAAAAACGCAGGTTTGCTACCATGCAAAAATGAGTGAAGATTTCATTTAAATCTGCACACAGAGGAATCATTAGTATCTTGGACACTAAAGAACTAGACTAAAGGAAGAGTAAGTGTGCCTAACACAATGAAACAAATTTTAGGCCTACTACAATTTTGTAAACACAGCTGATAGTCTAATAAAGGTGGATTTTCAATCATCTAAGTAACCTTCTTTTAGCTAAGGGCTCTATTCTAAGACTTTCTTCCAAACTGATGTATTTCTTTATTCTCTAATTCTCAGCTTAGTACAATGCATTTGTAAGATATGCTCTACTGCACTCAAAGAAGACTTGGCCTCACTTTTTGCTTCCCAGGCAGTAGTTAGGTAGTGGTAAGCAAGAATTTTAGTGAAAGCAGAGATTAAAACAAAAAGTATATATTCCCTGGATGACTATGTGGGAATGCATTAAAATTCAACATATAAAATATATACCTGATTCTACAGTCATGTGTTTCAAACAACTTCTACCAATGATTAATGCAAAGGGAATACAGTATATTAGGAAAAACTTAAGGCCTAAAATATTATGGATGTTTCAACATATCACTGAACATTACTACTTCTGATGTGTTTATAGTGGTAGTGTTGCACCCACTGCTGCCAAAGGAAAACTTTCTGGCAGATGCTACAAGTATCTTCAGTATCTACAATATTCAAATCCATTTGGCTCTCAATTTTTATAGGACAACTTCGCTATGAATAGACAGCAAGGCTGTCTTTGGAAGGGGAGACTCGATTTGATTATTCACAGTGATAAATGAGACATGATACCAATGCCTCATGCTGAAAAAAATCAATTCCTGTCAACACTGCACAGACTGACAGAGAATATTCTTTCTGCAAGAATATGGCCCTGAAATACAGAGATAGAAAGCTTCCTAGAGATTAATTCCACCTCTTTTGGTTGCTTTATGCAGACATTTTGTTTTTTGCATGAGTGCTCCGAGGTGAAAATGAAGAGTGGAAACACATATGTACTCTTCTCACTGAGCCAGTGAGAAATAACTCGTATATTCTCAGATCTTAGCACCCATTCTCCCAGCATCTTATTGGGCTGTACAATAAACATGTGAGAAGATGATGCGGGCTTCCTCGAATGATTTAGATGTTTTATGATTAGCACTACTTCCCGTCAGATATGCTGGGTTGAGAATGGAGCCCTTAACCTACCATGGGATATCATCAGTAATAAAGAATATCAATGATCAAAATTTCTATATTATTTTCATCTCTTTTAACCTAGATACATATATATCATCAAAGACATTCAAGAACTACCAAACAACAATTCAACTACAATTATGTCAGGAAAATATTCAAATAAATAAACCTTTAATTATGATACAATACTTATTACAGTAAAAATTGGCATTTTTCCTCTTCAAAAGCAGAAGCACCAGTCTTACATATAACATACAGTTTGAATGATATCTTACATGGAATACAGTGTAATACAATGTGCAAACAGCATTTTCATACAGAACATAAATCTTTTTCTAGTTTTTATACACTGAAACTGCCTCAAATGGAAACATGTTCATGCTGAATTAAAAATGTAGATTTTAAAAATCAAATTCAAATCAAAGTATGAAGTACTGCTGGAATAGGTACATGAACCATTAAAACCAATGAGAAGCCAAAATAAAGGGTATTTTAGGATAAATGTAATTAGTGCTCAGTTCATCCCATTCCTCCAAAACGTAAACAGTTTAATATTTTTGTCGGAAAGCAAAGTGCCATTTTAATATTTAAGAATTCTTAAAAATGTTGGTATCATTTTAACCATGTAAAAATCAAGTCAGAAATAGGACTTTTAAAAATTTCTTATTTTTGATAAACTGCAATTATCATGAGTGGGCTGTGAAAAGAGATGAAGTCCAATGGAGTGAATAAACATCAGCATCAACATCATGTGACTTCTGCAAAGGCCGTGATGTGGTTCTACAAGTTAAAGGAAAAATAAACAAATAAAACCCCAGAAACCAGTTAGATATCAATCGCCATTGTGAAAACTGTTGCATCTTCTGCTTTAGGAACAGCTTTTCACCTGGAGAGTTTTGCATTAAATAAAATTGTTCTTCATTGCAGTGCTCTCCACTCACTCCCACAGCAAATCTTTGATAAATGCTGAAAGACTATATATGTAAATACACTGAACAAAGCAATTAGGTAGATGGTTCTACAATATTTTAACTTTGTTATTTAATAAAAATACATTTAAGGGGAATAATCAAATTAGTTGCATCTTATTTATAATTTAATGCAAAACTCTTAAAAATGAAAAATACAGTTTCTGACAGATTCTACTATGCTATTTCAGTGTTAATACAATTTTGATGCTGCATTTTTTAAAGATTAATTGTTCCCCATGTGCTAGATGCATAGAATCAAGAAGTGAAATGCTACAACAAAATGGCATTCACAGTTGAGAAGAAGCCATATTCAAAACTTCTTCCTCAGAAGCATTGCAATGTCCTCTTTATGTCCAGTGTTATTTTCCCAGTTCCTTCAACATGAGGATTCTAACAAATGTGAAGATGTGTCTCAGGGTATGACTAATTCTACTTGTGCCTCTATACAGTAGAAGTGCAATATGTCAAAGTCTTCCTACTTTTCCATGCTCTAGCCTAAGCAACTGCCTCTGCAAACATTATGCCAGAGGAAACTTAGTTGTACAGATATCTGCAGAATCCAGCGGACTGGATTCTGCAAGCAACTGTATGTCTCCTTTATGTGCACAGTATCCTTTACTGCTATCATTTTTTTAAAAACATACAATTCGTAAAATGAATAAAAGGAGTCGTGATGTAAAGCCACATGTTTCTCCCTCAGCACAAAAATGTATAGAGAGAAATAGTATCATATAAAGCACTTCGTATTTCTCATCACTTCACTTTCTCTCTGGAAGCAGATCAAAGTCATGAGAAGAGAGCAAGCAGGTATAAGTTGAAGAGGAGGAGAGAATTTAGGCAACTCATGGCAAGTAGGACAGATTCCAACTTTTTGCTTCAAGGAAGGTTGTTCTCAGTCTTCAAAATTCCCTTATGCTCCGCAGAAAGAGCTGGCCTGACTTCTACTGCTGCTTAGAGCAGTGTTCACCAGGCATTTTTCAATGCTCTCCCTCCGCTGTTGACCCTGCTCCTAGCAGCCTTCAGGGTGGAGGACTGCTTTATGATTCAAATTCTGGAAATTAAAACTTCACAGAGGGGCAGGCAATTTTTACTACATTCTGCTTAGTTTTCTTTTGCTTTTTTCTTTTTTTTTTTTTTTAACTCTATGTAGGAAAACAATGAAAACTACTGCACAACTTTAGCTTTCTTAGTTCTTAAACTGTTTGGACACTTGTGCATCAGTCTGCAGGGAAAGGAGGAGAAGGCAGACTAGAATCTTTGATTTCTACATTATAGGAAGGGATTAGGGCACCCTGAATCGGTGCAAGCGAGAACCACCTCTTATTCCCCCTCTCCAAACAATGCTGGTAGCCTTGCTCCTTTTCTCACTGTGTCATATCTCTACTGTGCCCAGGAGGAAAAGTTTTTTCTTTTTTTTCTTTTCTTTTTTTTCCACCAAAGTATGCATTTTAGGTCTAGCAATGTTCCTGCTGTATCTTCTGACAGTTTTGAAAACCTGAAATTTCCATAAGCATGTACGAATATTTTTCTCCAAAACAGAATTAACATATTTTAAATAAATGACAGTGATTAAACCATAGCAAATAACTATTCAAAAGGATAAAAAAAAGTGTGCAAGTTTCTGCAAAAAAGTTTACAGTTTAAAAACATTAGCAAATGTCGGTGATTCTAAGTTTTGATTCCACAGAAGAAAAGTAAAATTCAATTTTCTAATTAGAAAACAAAACATAAACATTTCAAGACACTTTAATTGGTTGGTCATCTACCTTCAGTAGGGGATAGAGGATACACTGAATTATCTCACTGAATCTGGAGCTGCTATTGTGAAATTTTCCCCACAGTACTTCTTTATAATCATTTGCTATTTATATATGTTATATATTTATATTTAGTATTTACAACTACTTGCTAATGGTAAGAACTACTAATATCGATTCATGCAGGGTTTTTTCATAGGTCATCTTCTAAGGCAAAATTACCAATAAGCCTTGTTGAGACTCCTTTTACAGAAAAAAAAGCATCCTTCTGGTATAACTGCATTTCAAACTCCTTTAATATGCTCTTTTACTTCTGCTTAGATTTACTGTGACAAATTTCAGTGTGAAATATTAACCACAAACAGCAAAGATTCACGCAGACGTAGGAGACAAGCAAAAAACATGCACAAGACCCCCAGCTCCTAAAACTTTGCGGAAAATGATTTCACCTACAGCAGTCAGAAGAATTAGAATATGCTGAGGATCTGCTCAGCTTTATCAGTTTTACAGATACGGACCTCAGGTTCTGTATTATTCATTCCAAACTAACAGTATGAAGTTGGTGTCAGCACAATGTAAACAAAGCATGCTTCATAACCATGCTCTCACACCACTAACAGAAAGCAAATGGCTAACGGCTAAGCCTTGAGTGCAGGTTTCTGGGGCAAAATTATCCATATCTTTATATCTCAATTTAAGATTGTAACTAATTCATGTTTATAAGCTGTTACATAATGTGAAAGCATTGAAGAAGTCCATGTCAGCTTTTTGTGGTTTGTAGTTTTCATTATACAAATTTAATAGTTTAAACCAGAAATTTTTTGTTCTACTCTCATTAATAAAGCTACAAATACTCAGAAATAATCATAAACCTATAAAGTTTTTTCCATTCTTGAGAACACAAATCTTACAATTGTCTGTACTCCTTCAGACAGCGGAGTTTGTTAAAAGAAAAGGAAAAATATCACTACAGCAAGCGAGAAAAAAAAATAACTATGTTTTAGTTACCATAACATCTTTCTGGCCAACAAGTAAGTATATTTTATGATTTTCTGGATGAATCACATTTTTAGAGAAAAGATTAAGTTCAGGTGAAATTCACCCATTTTAAAAATTTGCAGACCTGCACAGAACGCTGCTAGCACACTACATCTGCCTTTGCTTTAACTCTATACACAAACACATAAGTGCGCTGTTGCGCAGATACGTTTATTGCCTTATGTGAGGATGTTCAAAATGGTTCATTCCTGTTATCCAGGAGAAGAACCCAATGATGCGTGCTTTGAAGGAGTTTCGTTGTAAAGGTTTGTCTTGATTATTACTAGTACCTTGATCCTGTGACACCTATAGCATGTATATTTGGGGAGGTCACACTGAATTTATTGTTCCATTTCCACTTTACATATCATTTTATTTGAAAATTAGATGTGATCACAGCTGGCATTCAAATAAAAATACTTCCTGAACCATCCCCTTGAAGCAGATTTAAGCAGAAGAGCAGGACACAAGCGCAAATTCAAATGCTTGACTTTGGAACAAGACTGCTTATGGTCTTTCATGAGCTGCCTCACCTGGGTATGCGTTTCTGTGTGTGAAAGAGTGCTGTATTATAGGCCTTGTAACATGCTATGTTATCAAGAGAACACCACTATGACAACAGGAATCTGAAAAACGGATCATAAGCTAATGTGAGTACATGCAATCTAGTCAAGCCCTCACGGAGATACGTATTCATGTACTAAAACATTGCCTATGAGGTTATCCAAGTACTCTTCCGGACTTCAAACACAACAGTTATTTGCACTTCTCTCAGTTAAAATAGTTCTAAGCAACAGAAATAAAGACACAGCCCCACTCATCCATTTGCACATAGCATGATGAGCTAAAACATTTTTGCCTTTAGCCTGCAAGCTCAGTGACAAGTGATCACTCTCACCAGAGAGGTCAAGGGACCAAACAGGACTCCCTATGCTGCTGTATGTGTACACAAGAGCACACACCAATGAAAGATTCCCCAATACTAAAAAGCTCAAATCAAGGAAAAAGCAGTAACTCCAAGAATTGAAAATAAAAATACTCTTTTCGACACTTTCAAGAAGCTATCCTATGTGTCTTGTGAATAACCAAGACGGAGTAGCACACTTGAACAACAGAAGAGGAAAAGCTTCTCCATTCTTAAAATCCTATCAGAAATATAAGAGGGATCTATGCTATTACATATACTGAGCATTATCAGAATATCACAGTTCTTTCTAAGGTTTTGTCTCCACTATCACCTTTGGCATATATGCATTAGGACAGGAACTATCGTCAAACTTGACAAGATTTCTGAGGCAGGGACAATTAACCCTGGTACTAACCAGTAATCGGTATGCTAGGAAACAAGAATGTCATATACTCTGAGAAGAATGCCAAATCCTTATTACCATTAACACTTAGGAATGACTGTTTCAAAAGAAAACATGGCTGGGCAATCTATGAAGGCAAAGACCCTAAACTATCTGTTTCTAGCTCAGTCATGCTGGAGAGTCAGGTAGAGTATAAGAAGGCTCAATGAAACAGAGGACAGTGACTGTGTTTGGGTACACGGGCATTGTCGACAGAAGTAACGCCATGAAGGGTTTCCAAGCAGAGATTATGGGGACAGATTCAACTCAGCGGTCAGAGTACTTCAGAGAAATCACTGTGCAAATAAATAATATTGAGGAGATGCAGAAGGCACTGACGATCAGCGATAGTGCAGTAATCATCTCATCCCCTAGGAGACAAATCACAGTGCCTATCTTAACCCAACATTTCTTACCTCAGCATTTTATCTACCACCTGAATTAGCTTTATGTTATTTTTCCTAAAATGTTCCATATTTCCTTTGCATTCCATTTTTCAAAGCTAGAATACCGATAAGAAAAGGCTAATAGAATCAATAGCTACTATAAGACTTTTACTAGCCCTCTGTAAGCCCTGCCTGATTTCAGGTGACTTTGTGATGAAATAAATGGCCAGTCTCTCCCAAAACAGCAAACAGGAAGAATGGTTTGTGACTGCAATGGATGAAGCTGAACTTTAAATTCTATTCCAAGGGCCAACTGTAACATTCGTATTTTTCAAGAACTCTTGCAAGAGAAGAACAAAAGTCTTTAGTCTCAACGGTAGTGGGAAAAAGGCACTCCACTCCTCTGTAGGAGAGGGTCACCCAACTGAAACAGGAATTGTCTTGTAAGAGATGAAGAAGGTCAGACAAAGGAGAAAGAAAGAAGTAGGTGGGTGAGTGATGAGTTTTTTTGGCTTTCATTCTTTTCATTAATTCTGAGGATAAATGCAGTTAAGCTGAAAGCAGTAAGTCTGCATTGCTGAGCCAGCTCTGGCAAGGATTCTTCAAGGAGACACTCTGCAACTATAGCTTATTGAAGTGTACAAAAACTGGGTACCTGTGCAGAACAGCTTCATTATCTGCATGCATCACAATTAATTAAACAGAAGTGACCTGCCCTTGTCATTAACCAGCAGAGGCTCAGTTCAGAATATTCCAAGTACGTATATTCCTCTTTAAGTGCACTTCATATGTAGCAGCACAGAGAGCATGCCAAGCATGGCAAAAGCATTATTCTTCCAGCAGGCAAAAGCACTGGTATCAGAGGTATCAGAGCCGGAAAAAGAAGAATGAGGTGTTCCCAGGTCTGTGTGATGCATCACATGCTTGTTTATATATGGATGAAGTTTATAATAAAACTGTGATGCAAAATGAGTGAGCTCCTACCTGATGGGATTTTCTAATGAAATCATTCCTTATGACAGCATCTTTGAATTGCTTGCTCTGAGATATCCATGTGATTATTATTTTTAAATATAAATAATGGAGTTGTATTGTTTCATCCTAGTGCTGCCTTAGCCCATGATAACTTCAGTCAGTCAGGATCTGTGTTACTCTTAGTGACTAATTTCTGTCAGTAAATAGTCTTTAATTGCACAGGAGCTTGCAGCTTGAGAATAAAGCAAAACAGATTTGAAATAAGCCAAATATGAATATATGAGAATTCAGAATGCAAAACTAGCAAAGCCCTATCTGGAATACAGTGAAAAGTAATTTGCACATAGCTAAAGTAGGCAAAAGGCAAGCTGCACACCAATTACCTAGCATGTCTCCTTTTCCAGAGAAGAACAGAGGATGTAAAGTAAGAAGAGAGTTAAGAAGCAAATCATTCTTGTGGTGTTAGTAAACTCAGACATATTTAAACCCTACTTCTGCATAAGTATTATTCCTAGTGCCCTTTATTTAGAAGAATCTGCCTCCTATACAAAAGCATTAGACTAAACATTTAAAAATTACAAAAGCTCACCATCTAAAGCACTCAGAAAAAATTAATTATTTGCTAATCCAAATTCAAATTTTCTAGGAGATGGAAATGGAAGAAAGTGTTCCCCAAAATAACTAATTCTCTCCATAGTCATCCTCCCATTTCATCCTCTCTGTTTGGAAAGAAGAAAGGCTTTGCAACAGAGAGAAAGAAGGATCCATAAGCTGAGATCATATCAAGTGTAACACCTTGCTGGTAGTTCTCTACTTAACTGGGAGATGTCTCATAACAGCAAAGAGCTACTCTCCATTGCAGTGTGAATGTGAGTTCAGAAGGAAAGGTCTTTCATATAGGAGTTCTGGGTAATTCACAAATGGTAGAGGACATCTCAGTCTTGCCTAGATCAAATCTCAGAAAGATAGTATCATTCCTCATGAACAATAGGGGCTCAAATTGGATAGATCCACCAAGATAAGATGAAGTCTTTATTCTCTGAAGAAATGAAAAATTTCAGCAGCCAAACTGCAATTCGGGCAAGCAGAATTTGCAGAAAATCTACATTTATGACCTATGATGACGGCACAAATGCCTTTTATCCTAGGACAGCCTACCACATAAATAAGAGGTGTTCTTAATAACATGGCATGTTCTAGGCCAACCAATATCTTGCTTTGTTTTGAGGTTTCACAGAGCTTACTGAATGGGTTGTTTTAAAGATGCAAATTTATCATCTAACTGCCTGTTCAAGCAATTGAGATTGTGACCTCCTCAATACAAAATATCAGAAGTAACTTAGACACATTTGGTTCAAAAAGGCTTGTTAGATCATTTTGAAAATAATTCTCCTTTCCCTTCCAAAGAAATGAATAGCAAATCTAGTACTAGTAGCAATTCTTAATAAAGGACAACTTCTATCAATTTTGAGTGACGAACATACACTGGGAAGTGGCTAAAAACATTTCTTCTTACATTTAATACAAAAATGAAGTAGTAGCAGTAATTTGGATTAAAAAGGATGCTGTAAAACATCATTTTGGTACCTACACAATGTAGAATTGTTTACAATCTTCAAATATGGGCATAATTGAAGAGATTTTAACAAATAATGACAGATAAGCTCATTAGAAAAATTAGAATTTTAAAATTTGCCTGATAGCTCGAACTTTCCTCAAGGTGAAAACATTTCAAACACTCTCTTTATTTTGTTATGCTATTTATTTCAGTGCTTATTTGCTCACAGAATTGTTCTGACATAACCTTACCTAATGCTGACAGAGTACAACAACATCTTTGCAAAATCAGAACTTTTCATCACAGAAAACTAAAATTTTAAACATATTGCAATACTTACGCAAAATGTCTTGACATACTTAGGAGACTATTCCTAGTATGTTCTAATCCAAAATCACATTTGCTTTGGCAAACATCACAGCTTTTGTGCAGTTAATGTAAGGCCCATTTTATTATTTATTATTATCACATTCGTTCAATTGTTTGGCCTGATGGTGCAGGCCCCACTATAGCAACATTGCTAGTGAAAATACACGATCTCCAGCCTTTCTATGTGGGGAGTTGCCTGGTACTGGGGCTGTAAAGGTGCCTGATGATAAAAGGCCCATAACTGATCCATAGGCGACTGCATTCCATCCTGAACACTACTGTCAGGACCTACCCCAAAAACAGGGTAAATAACACAAATAGGATAAATCCACTGCATAATCCCACACATGGCTGTGGGCTCAGAGTTAGATTTCATTTTTCTAAGCACTCCAGGCTCTGTGGACTCTAAGCCAATATGTCAAAATCACTGATGGAACTCAAGGAAAGAGGGCCTCAGATCTACTCAGCCCAGTTCCATGGACTTAGCAGTGACTGTTTTAAGGAGCAGCCAAACCAGTAAACTAGACTGATTGGTAGAGCTTGTTTCGGAAGAAACACAAAGAGTTTCCCAGCAGGAGTCTCTCTGAATTAATTCTTCCTTTCTTTCTTCTTCACTGCTACATCTCCTTTCTTTACATCTTATGACCTTGGCACTCTTGTCAAGGTAGTTTGGAATCACCTTTCCAGCAAAGCTACATTGTATTTCAACATTTGAAAAAAACATTAGACATTACCTTTTCTAAAGGGCTTTCTACTCGGGGGATGCTGATCATTGGCATCTGGGCCAGATTATCCATATGAGAATGTTCATGCTCTGGCTGACGTCCTCTGAAGTTATTTACCACACAAACAACCTAAAAGGGTTTAGAAGATAAACAGAATAGCTGAAGAACAACTCTATTTTTGGAGTTTGGATCCTAACATTCTTAACTAAGCAGAACTGATACCTCCTTTGATCGCAACTTACAGTAGAAACAGATACATGAAGTTCACATTTTACAGAAAAGCTCTAATTACAAGACAAAAGAATTTCAAGCAATTTATTGTTACATGCATCATCCTAGTACAAAAAATCCTCTTATCTAAAAGCAGATCTAGTACTGAAGCTAAGTAATACAATACCAATTGTAATAAAATACCAAATATAATGAGCAGATGTCCAGAGCACATGCAGAAAAATTCGACAATAATCTTAAATACCTACAAAGGACCAGTACAATCTAAACTGAGACTAATAAAGAACTTCTCAAAAGGAGAGTGCAAAAGAGATTAAAAGAAGGTAAGGATGGTCCCCACACAGGGAAATACAGTGCTAGAGAACTGCCAGAAGCAGGGCTATCATCCGGCATGGAGATGGCATAGCACTGAAAGTTCCCATCAGGGGAGGCCCTGGGAAGCATATGGCACAGCCAGGAGGAGCAGCATGAGCGGTCTATCAAGGCAGCCCTGAAGGCAATCACAGTCAGCACAGCCAGTGCTGCCTGTCTGGCCATAGATCTGCACAGGTAAAGCCTGGCAGCAGGACAGGACATTATGATACTACAGTTAAGCTGAGGCATGGTGCCTACCCCAGGGCAGAACCTAAACTCCAAGCCTGCTCAGGACAGCAGCAAGTATAGCAGTGACTCTCGCACAAGAGTTTAGGAAGGCGATACATGCCAAAACATGTCCTGGGTAAGGTAGAGAACACTTATCTATCTAAATAGCACAGTTTAAATGATTATCACCCAGTGCCATCTGACAGCATCACAACCAAGTGATAATGGCTATTAATGAGATTGTGAGGGTACAGGATATCAGTATCAGACAATCACTTCTAATTAATCAGGTTTTTTGCATATACTGGACCTTGAGCAGAAATTTTAATGGTTCATGCAAAGCACACAGAATCACAGAACAGTTGAGGCTGGAAGGGACCACTGGAGATCATCTAGTCCAACCCCCGTGCTCAAGCAGGGTCAGCTAGATCATGTTGCACAGGATCACATCCAGGCAGGTTTTGAATATCTCCAGAGAAGGAGATGCCACAACCTCTCTGGTAACTTGTTCCAGTGCTCTGTCACTCTCACAGTGAAGAAGTTCTTCCTTATATTCAGATAGAACTTCCTGTGTTTCAGTTCGTGCCCAGTGCTTCTTGTCCCGTTGCTGGGCACCACTGAGAAGAGTCTGGCCCCTCCCTTAACACCCTCTCTTAAAGTATTTGTACACATTGATAAGATCCCCTGTCAGACTTCTCTTCTCCAGGCTAAACATGCCCAGCTCTCGCAGCCTTTCCTTATAGGGGAGATGCCCGAGCCCTCTGATCATCTCCGTAGCCTTACGCTGGGCTCTTTCCAGTAGCTCCATGTCTCTCTTGTACTGGGGAGCCCAGAATTGGACACAGTACTCCAGATGCCACCTCACGATGGCTGAGTAGAAGGGGAGGAGCGCCCTCCTCGACCTGCTGCCAACACTGTTCCTAATGCATCCCAGGATACCATCAGCCTTCTTGGCTATGAGGGCACATTGCTGGCTCATGACCAAGCACAAATTTATGTGGGTAATAACTGATAAGTTTGAAATATACATCCCTGAACTAAGTAAATATTTCCTGCAGCTGACAGGTAAGAACCCAAAAAATCCTAATTTTCAGTGCTTTGTAATTCTTTCTTTTCAATAGCTAGTTAGTCTATTGCAAATTTTCTTAAACAGAAAATTGTCATCAGTGTGATTTATTTTTTAGCTTGCTTCCTTAAAATATCTGTTCAAATGGAAATACTTCTGCAACCATTTTGTGAATTTAATGATGCTATTCACAAAATACACAGTTTTCCCAGGAATACCTAATGAATAACCAGTTTGTTAGTGTTTTCTGCTGATTCAGATGTTCAGCTGAGCAGCAAATTTGCCAACTCTATTTTATTCAAAAAACAAGTAAATTTGATGTTGTGCTAGTTAAAGGAGATTATGCAGTATATAGCACAAAATATAAGAAAAAAATATGGGAACAGACATCTGTTCTATTCCCTTTTATAGTTCAAGGGGCACAAACAGAATGGGAAACTTCTTAAAAACAAACAATCAAATACAAATACAGGACACCTTGTGTGGAGGGGAATGTTGGAAATGCCAGCAGGTATATTTTAAGGAGACCCAGAACTGCCCACATATTTGCCAGAAGGGTGAAAACACCCACCTCAGACATTCCTGTGAGTGTTCTCAGGCAAGTAAAGTTCAATGAGATCCAAGAATCAAGTTCAAAAATGTTTTTATGGGGAAAAAAAATTCAAAGGTGCATTTAGTACTAATACTAGGTGCCAGGCAGACAAACTTGCAAGCAGTAAACAGTTGTGACTTCTCTATGTTACAGTCTTGTACCGAAGTTATCAGCAAAGGTGATTAATAGATATAGGTGGTAGCTTGCTGACACAGACACTGCTCACTGTGAACTTTGACTAAAGATCTAATATCAGAACACAGTTCCAAAAAAGAAAAGGCCAAATGAGAATCTTTTACTTCAGAGTAAAAAAAAATTCAAATTAAATATAAATGAACATTTAAAGAAATTCAATAGGCCTTCTTGAAAGCTAGAAGAGAGATGCTACTTACTCTCTGATCAGTATAGGCACCATTATACCAAACTTAATACCTTATAAACAAAATCTAGACTAGATGTTATTCTGAAAGATATACACCTGCTCAAATTAGCAAAAATTATTGAGTGAAATTCTACAGTCAGGGTTATAAGTCAAAAAAGATAAATATCAGTCATTTCTTGATTTGACATTTCTGAGTCTATGAAAATATAGCTAAGGAAACTGATATTAAAGAATAGAAACACCTCTTTCACATTTAATTGCCTGAAAACTCTAGTCTACCAGTACTTGTTACGAGAGACAAAATTATATAGTGATATTTTTCAAGAAATAGTGAAACAAATATACACTTACCAAAAACACAGCTATAGATATTCCAATTAGAAATCCTGCTATTACATCTGACCAGTGATTTCGGTATTCTGCTACTCTGTTGATTCCAGTAAGGAAAGCCAAGCACATTAAGCTCAGACACAGAACAGGTTTTGCAAGTCTTGTTCCTCTGGCTTTTACTGTCTTGGTGATATACATCTGAAAATTAGAAAAGAGGAAAGTATAAGACTGATCAATAATATCTCTCACTAATTGCTGAATAAAATCTCTGTAATTTGGGTTTGAACAGACTGTGCCTATTTGTTTTTTTGGGATGAAGAAACCAGAATGCTGAACCCTAGATGAAGTCTTCACACCCTTTACCTAAATATAGAAACTCTAGGTACATAGATCATATAGCAACTTCAAATCTTACATGAACCCAAACCCCTACCTCCCCCAAAGAAAAATTAGACAATCCTATTGTATTATTCTCAATGTATGTATTTGTTTACAGAAAGAGGTAAAGAAAGAGACTAAATTTTCACTGCCTAGTGTTGGCAATAACAGAAAAAGATGTTGACTTGGCAGGGACTAGATGAAGAGCTTGTTTTCATCAGCAAATGCCTTTCTTCTTCACACATTGAACAAGCTAATTGTAAGCAGACATTGTCAAAAAATAGTGAGAACTGAAAGAAATGTCAGCATATACTTTTACAAATAAAATTGAATAGTTTCAGCTAGTGCTGGACCAACACATCTCTATTTCATAGATGCTGACAGCATTTCGTACCTATCCTCCACAGCACACAGACCAGTCTAGAAGCATAGAAACTTCTATGCTGTCAATTCCAAGAAACCAAGATCTCCATCTCTGCCCAGCTTTCAGTCGAACTGTTCATGTTGAATAGTACTGAATTCAAAGCACTATCTGGTAACAGAGCAGCTCTTCTGCCCAAAGGATAGGTTCACTAGTGATTACAGGGCTAATGCCACCACTTTCCAAGCTCTAAAGGGTTGACTGGAGAAATGAATTCCAAAGCTGAAGGCTTTGAATTTCCACTCTCCAGTGGCTATTTAAATCTTGGCATTAAGGCTGCTTGAAAGTTTCTGACTGAAATATTATACTTCAACTAACTAAATTTTGTCACTTTTTAGACCAATTTTAGAGCCTATCACTGCAATAATACACTGGAAGCCTCTCTGCAGGAAACAAAATCAAAAGCCCAAAATACATACTGCCACTTGTTTTTGATGGACTTTTAAAGAGACTTCTGTGGCTAAATTATAATTATCTGAAGTGTCCTTTTTTAAAAAAAAAGTATATGGCATCAAAGAATAGAAGCTTTTAATCAACTTTCTGCCCTGGACACTATTTTGCCCTGAGTAATTATATTCATTCATTCTCTCTTATGGGCACAGCAGTGGTGAAAAATTCAAAGTCATAGGAAACCTACCCCTTGTAAATTTTTACAACCTTTCTGTGCTCAAATTATGCCTAAAAATGCTTTTAAAAAAGCCAGAACCTACATTTCACGAATTATGTAATGATACCACAATTCAATGCTACTACCATTAGGAGTCAGAATCACTGCCATCGCCATCATCTTCATCACAGACAAAGCAACCTGTGAGGTTTCTGACATGACTGTCTCAGATCATAATATAAAGAATAGTCATAATGCTGGCACTAAGATTATAATTGAAAAGCTTCCAGAAAAAAAAAGTGATGCTGCAAGTCTGACTCATGTGAAATATGTCCTAAGTCTAGTACAAACAAAATGATTCCAAAACATGTAAGAGAAGAATAAGAGTCATATGCCAAGTGCAGGACAAAATGACTTCCCAGGTTACACTGCAAACTCTTCCTCATCTTTTTCTTCCAGCTGCCTTTAGACCCACCCATACAAACACCTACATGCACAATCAAACAAACATATAACAGGTCCCAGAGTACCATTTTGGTTAGAGTGGAGTTAGTTGAGGGCTGGGCACATCAAGCAGGAGTAAGGTTACCTTTCCCAGCTGATTTCTTCAGTCTGGGGCTCAGGGATGCTGGGAGGAAGATGGCCTTTATGCTTGACTGTTTCAGTCCCTCCCCAGGCAGATGGTCAGAAAGGACTGACAAAGGGACAGAATAAGTTCTTTAGTGGGTAGAAAATACTAGTTTATGGAGTGACAAGTGAAAACGGTAGGGAAGCAGTGTGCAGGCACTCCGCCAGTGCTCCAAGTATAAATTATCTCATGTTTTGTTTTGTTACTATGCAAGTAAAGGTAGCTATATATGTTACACCTCAGGAATGCACAACTTGCTCTATTCATCATAACTACAAGAAAAGAGACACTGAAAGATCAAAGACCTAAAGAAATACAGTAATGCACTATATTCTGTAGCCAGGTTCAGTGTTTAGTCAGAATCCCATTTTGTTCTGACATAACTTAAAAGCTCTTCGATTTGCTTGGTTAAAAATTTTGGGGTTAAATTATTATTAGAGCAAACCTACAGCTGTATTCTTCAATCTTCTGGGCGTCACTGCAAACAAAGCCATTCACTTTTAGTTCTTCTGAAGCCTTCTCCACGTTTCTCCATAAGATTTGCAATAATTATTGATGATCCTAGGCAAAAATTGTCTTTCAAAATAGGGGCCTAGGTTGGCCAAAGGAAGAAAAAGCTCTAGAAATGTGTGATCTTTCTAGTAAGTGACCTGCTGTGAGCTCCTGGCAGTTGCAACTCTAAACAGCTGGAGAAGGAAAGACATATCCTCCAACGTACCAGGACCACAAGATACATCAAAATATTAATTAAAGCTGATTCTGACTACAGAGGTCATTCTCTTCAGCAATTGAGTTGTAATGAAGAACCGACCGACACAAAATCTCCAGAGGTCTTTAGATAAATCCCTGGATCAAATTGAAATGTTAGTCTACTATCCAGCCTGAAAGTAACTAATAAACCTAATATATGAAGTAAGAATATGATGCATACTGTAAGATCAGCATCAAAGGAGACTTTTGCTTGCTGTGCCAGATGCTGAAAAGAAATCCCGCTTTGTTAACACTGCCCCTAAAAGCAGCTAAAGGAATCCTTTCATTGTTCAAGTTATTAACAAAAAAACCCCAGACAACAACGAAGTAAAGCGATCCTACTACCACTGCTTCTCTTGAACATGCTCTATAGTCCGTCAAATAAACAAGCACTTCAGGAAAACGCAGATCTTCACAGGCGAGATGAGACCTACACCTAAAAACCAGATCAAGGAGTAACACTGAGCAGAGTACCATTATCATGCTGACAGCACTGTGACCCAGACCGCCTTACTGTCCTTCCCAGTGACCAATGAACACATTAAGCAGCCAGGATGACATAACAGAATGTTGTAAGAAGGATCCTTGTGGAACAGCAGATCAAGAGCTCAATGGACATAATGAGCTCTGCAGAGAGGAAAGAATGGTCAGCTTTATCTGCTAGGACAGCCTGAGGCCACAGGTGTGGCTAAGAGTCCACAGCAAAAGGTAACAACAGCAGTCAGTCTACTGACCCAAGCACTTCCTCAGTCATCAAGATTTAGACCTGCTCCTCTGTCATTACAAATTCAAAGCAAGTTTGAAAAGTATCTGATAACACCAAGTTCAAACACTATCCTATACCATGATAAGGTGTCCACTGCTTTTGCCTGATGCAGTAAGAATAAAACAAAAAGAAAGCAAAATTTTATAAAAAGAAATAAAATTTGTCCTTAACCTTCATCTAGTAATGATCAATTCTCTAGTTTTGCAGCACCAAAGGACAACTGTTAGTCACAAAGCTCCTGTGTAAGCTCATGGAAAACAGACTGAGTAAAGCGTCATATATCACTTTGAAATCCTACCAAAAATAGACTTTTGACTTTTCATTCCTGTGTCTCAGTTGTGTGTGCGTGGGGAAATGTATGTGCACAGCTGACTACTTCAAAATATACCTCTAACTGTACACGTAGTGTTAGTTTATGCATATCAAAATGCTGCTGATGCAATTATATTTCATTTAATAAATTTGGAGTGTTTGCCTTAAAAACCTGTCTATCTTAACAGATATTGCTCCAGCTGAGAAAGGGTTAAGTGAATTGCAAGGCTGATAATAAGTGAATACTGATGCAGTCAACTCATTATCCCAACTCTAGCAAAGAAAGATATAAGAGGAGTTGATCAGACTGCTAAGGTGAAATCCAGGTAGCAGCAGAGATTTTGAAATAGATTTATGGTGGTTCATTTTGAAGATTCTATTTACACTAGAGACAAATAAACCTAAAAGCCTTAGAAAGATGCAACTGTTGCAATCCTTGCAACAGTCCATGTTTGGAGCAGGGTAACCGTAGTGCTGCCATTCAACATTTCAGTTGCAAAGTTTTTCTTGATAGATATTGAGAGGAAGCAGTGGAGGCAAGTAACTACAGAGAGGTCCGAATATTAGCAATACAATTGTTTGAAAAAGACTGTGCTTTCAGCAGGAGGGAAATTCAGAGTTACCATAGCAGCCACCCACTCTCAAGAGAAGGGAGAAAAAAAGTGAAGAAAGACTACTAAAGAATTTAGATAGAAAAAAAAGATGCTATTGTTAACAAGACAATATGTGCCAATGTTAGGTGATTGGTGCATGGCTGCACTGAAACAGCAAGCACAGGGGAACCATTTGCTAAAGGATGGTTCTGTTTTGAAGTGGGCTGATTGGTGAAATCACACAAGTCTGACTTTGTTTACTTCGCCCACTCACAGACCAAGGATTCTGAATCAGCTTGTCGCTTGTTTATATCTTTAAGCTTTTTTATCTTTCCTTTCCTTTTTTTTTTTTTTTTTTTTTTTTTAAAAAAAAAAGCATTTGGTGCACAGCTGGCTGAAATGTTCAGGGAAGATTCTGTAACAATCCTTCCCTCTGTCCCAAATATTTCTGTTTAACAAAAAGAAAGCACACTTTGCATCAGAGATGATATGCTCATGAACTCAGCCACTGAAGGCCACTGTTCAAACACGATATGCTCATACTAGCTGGGTAATATATGCAGCTCATTATGTCCATGCTCTCAATAACTTTTGTATTATGGCTCACACAAGACTAGGCTACTGTTTAAATCTTCTACTCCAGTGAACTGCCATGAGAAAATTGTTACTTGGGGCCAACTTTCCTGACAAACATCATGACAATGTAAGGACATGACCCCAAATATTGGAACACTGCATTTCTTTCCTCAGTGTGTAGTAAACGGCATTTTTAGCTTCAACAATGCAACAGGATTTTCAAAAAGGACTCGGACAATATTGTGCCAAGGGTGTAAATTTGCAGGCTAGAATCTAAATTGATACATCATAGCAATTCATTTTCATATCATGCAGCCTACAACAAAAGGTCAGAAATCCTGTCGGCAGTCTACAGTGCTTTAGGTAAACAATGATACTGTTCTCACATAATGATACAGTTAAAAATTATAAAGTCATGAAATACATCACATTGGTTTTCATCTTTGATGTTGCTAACTGTATAATGACCACAGATGATTTGCTTAAAGCACTCTTAACCATATCAAAAGCCACTAATATTAGATATTAGAACTTCATAGTATTTACTCTTTTGTTTTAAAAGTATATTAGTACTGTTTTCCAATCTGCTCTGCAGTGGCTGAACAGCTTGTTTCCTTCAGTTACTGTGACTCATGCTAACAGTGGAAATACAACTTTACAGATGGATGAGAAAAATAGGAGCAATTAAAATGAAGAAAGCTGAATATTTTCTAAAATAGCTTGGGCCAAATTTAGAGGTATGTTTCAGTGAAGCAAAGCCTTAGATATTTCCCCCCCCAAAAGACAGTACTATCAAGAATCTTACACTTGCCTGAAGTTAGTATAGAATTTTATTGCTCATCTCTTATTTGCAGATAACACTTTTCTGTACTATTTGATGATCCACATGTCTTAAGCAGACATTGCTCAAAGGAGCTTTTGGTAAATGTTACTGTCAGTGCTGCTGATTTTAAGCAACTGGTGCTAAAATCTTATCTAGAGGCATGGAGCTGGCACACTGGAAGTGACACATTGGTGGATGGGCTTGGGATCTTTGCCAGCAGAGAATTAAGAATTCTTTAATTCTTTAATTAAAAGAATTAAAAGTCAGCTTATTAAATACATACGCTCAAAGCATATACACATACACAAGCACACATATACATACATAAATACATGTGTATATATGTATGTATCTATATATTAAAGCTACTACTCAAATAGTACTCAAATAGTACTCAAATACTGAGGAGATCTAAGGGATGACACCAGTAATGGTCACAGAGGTACACATTTGCCTTGTTTCCCACAGATACTATGAGGGAAACCTTGGCCTCATTCAGTGGTCTACACAGAATCCAAATCACAAACAGAACTAATATAGGAGGTTCCCCACAGGGGTGTCCCTGGGGACAACTTTACTAGAACAAAATGTGCTGCTGCTTAAGAATGGAAAAATGTGTGCTCCAAACTAAGCCAGGGAATATTACACTGAGTTACTTAAGTGACTACTCTCCTGTCACTTGCCTTCCAGTACTTCTGAATAGCCTCAGAAACAGATTCGATGCAGGCTAGTAAACAGCAGTTTTTATCTCAGCCCTTCTCATCTCCTCGTATCAGAGAGGAGAGAAGGAAGAAGGGTTGTGCTGTCATGTTGCCCACTTCCTTGCAAAAGGAGAGCCAAGCTGATTTTGCATGAGGACTGAGGTAGCCTATAGATAGCAACTCTGGTATTTATCGATATGCACAGATGCTCAGGAAACATGTGGAGATGAAACAATTACATACACCTTCTCTTCTGCTTCACCCCACCAAACAGAGCCATTTGCAATTCTACTAATTTGTACTACACTAAAACACTGAAAGGGATGACTCGCCATCACGGACAATCCCCATCCTTACTCCCTACTACCCAACACACACTCCTCTTTCATTCTCTGAAAATCAAGAAATAAATCAAGAACCTGGTTATACTAAATTTGTAAGCCTCTTTGGAAAAACTGTCCTCTCTCAATATTGCCCTAAAAGCCTCCTTAGCTTTCAAGATTCAGAAGACCATTACATTTGTATTTGGCAGAATAATTTAGTGCAATGAATCAAATTCTCAAAGGCCTCACAATAATCCATAAAAGATTCACACGGATATAACCAATTAACAGTTGTCTTACCTTCCCCACGTTCCTTCCTCCCCCCCATATTCTAAGCAATGTGCACTCAAAAAAAGTGTGATGTTAAATAGTACAACATACTTACAGCCAGATACATAGCTGCATATACGCTTAGTGCTGCTTCTTTGGATGGGAATGTCTTTCTTGCTTTCAAGATAAGATCTGGGTTTCCAGTACAGGCATGTATGCTACTGATGAACTGTGTATACTGTTTACATCCAAGTGCTGTATAGTTGGGTTTACAAAGTGCAAGAAAATGCGGTGCGAGATTCCCTGTTACTACTTGTCCAGCATTTACAAAGATGTCTGTAGCAAACAGTCCAAATGCATAAATTCCTAAAGAAGAGGGAAAAAAAAGAGTTAAAAATCCTGACAATTTCACTGTATAATGATGTATTTCAGTATTTACCACAGTAATAAAACAGCTCCATCCATTTAAGAACATAACCATGAGGGCAAGATGGGACCCTGAAGATTCTAGCTCATGTTGGAGATGGTACACTCCTACACAATCCCACTAGCAATACTGCAACATGCCCACAGAGCTGATCTTTCTCCGTCATTAGGAGGAGCATGCTCATGTCCTGTGCAAGTAGCCCATTCTCCTAGGTCCCCTTGGATCTAGCTCTGTACCATACATCCAGCCATGTATCTACCCAACTTTTTAGGGTAGCTAGCCAAACTGGCACCAAACCTTTGCCCATGTTTGCTAAACAGAGAAATGACAGAGGCAGCTTCTTCACCGCACAAATCTGCTTAAGTACCAGAGAAGTCAGGCCTTGACAGATAAGTAACTTGGAAAGCTATTACACATACTGGACAAATGTTTTCTTTTTCCTCTCAGCTGTAAGGAGGCTGAAGTGATGAATAATTTAATAAAGCCATGCACGAATTGTCTTCACTTGCCTATCACTGGGCACATCTCTATGCATGGTATGTTAACCACAATATCAACACAGTGAGGTAAAGATGTATATATTTGAGAACTGCTTATGTTAAAAGGTTTCTTTCTTTTTTTTTTTTTTTTTTTTTTTTTATCAGGCATATCAGAAAAGCATTAGGCATGTGTACTCATTCATTACCATGGAAATACATGTATCTGATTACTGAAAGGAAAATACGTAAGTCTACTATTCTGAGGTATCTGTTTATCCTTTTGGGAGTGGAAAGCCAGCACTAGAAGGAAATGCAAACACTTCGGGGGCAAATACTTAGCCCCCTGACTGGGAGGCTAAGCCAGCAGATGTGTGTTCAAATTCCAGGTGAGCTGCAGATTCTTTGCATTTCCACAGAGAAATCATTTTAGTCTTCCCATACTTCAATTCACTGCGAATATAGTGCAGGTTCTGACAGCTTCCAATTCTATGGGCACCATGAGGATGCCTATATTAAAGGACACACACCACAGCAGAGAAGACTGCCACAGAACCATGTGTGTTTCTAAAGGTCAGTTTTTTTCCTCAGCAAAGCTAGGTGACCCAGAGTGATTTCTGGGATTCTAACCAGTCAGCAGAGTCACCCTAATGTTAATTCATCTTGAACTGCTAGACACTAGTGAGCAATGGATTGTGCCAAGCCAAGTCACTGCACAGGAGCACCCTTTCAGCAAACCCTGGGGCTGTGCACTGCCCTAAAATACATGGTCACATCAGCTTCTGTGAGCATAATGCATAGTGATGCCTCATCTGGTCAACCAGTGTAGGACTGGTTCAGCCCTTCCCTCCTTCCCAATTTGTATTTCCTTCTGTGAGCATGGAGGGTTCACTAAGTGGGAAGTAAATGCAGGGAGTGATTATAAACAGGCCCTGCACGGACTAATCAGAGCAGTAGGAGCTTCTCAGCATCGTCCCTCACCTCCGCGAGATCCCTGCAAGACACAGTCTCGCTCTTTGTGACTTTCAGCACTCCCATGTAACAGCAGCCATAAATTCACTAACCGGTTACAATCGCACTCTCAGAAGGCAAACACAATTGTCTCACAAATACTCAGGCTGTAAATACAGATACAGGTGTATGCTCTCTCCCTTTCCCTGCTCCAGGAGCACTCAACAAGATTAGCTGCCCCAAGGCTTCATTCCTCCAGCTGTTTCTCTTAGATACAACCAAGACTGAGAAGCAAACAGTGGATAAATTTTAGCCCTTCTCTGGCAACCCTATTAAAAAGAAGCACTTGAGAATAAATCAATAGACCTTGGGGTATTTCTCCCTCCAAAATGTATTTATAATGAGCTACGCAGAAAGGATGACATCTGAGATCTACTAAAGTCAGTGGGGAGTTCACAGTTGACTTCAGTAAAGCAAAGATACACAGTTACCTATTACAGATCATAACACAAGCTCTAGGTTAGGAAAATGCTTAAATGGGACTTGGCTTAAAATACGCATTTAAGTCCCAATGTGTTCAACTTTGGCTATTAGCTGAGTGCATAATTAACAAAATATATTGACTATTGACATGGCATAAGGATATTTCTCCATTTCATCCTACTCCAGCCCTGCTGACCTTGTTCCCCCATTGTGGTCCCAGTTATTCCTATTTTTACTGCTGTTTCCGCAACTAATTAGATCTGCAATCTGCAACTTCCCAGAAGCTTAATCTGCTACCCAAAAGGAGAGAAATCACGGCATCTGAGTTAGGATTACACAAGAAATGCCATATGGGTATCTGAATATTTTCCTCGGGTCAAACTTAACACAGAATTAATTGTTCATATTGTTCAAAAAATGGAAGCATTAACTTTACTCATACCAAGGAATCTGATGGTTCTGCGAACTAGTGGATTTATATAACAACAGTCTCCAGTTAATATTGTTTTTTCTTGGTTTTCAAAGTCCTTTGTAGCCAACTGTAGACAAAACACTGCAGTTTCTCCAACGATAATCTTAGGGAGATAAAAAAAAAAAAAAGGAGGGGAGAGAAAAGGTTTATCAGATTACTGTAAGTAAAATATACCAATAATATAGAGATGGTTACCTTGTCTTAAGGAAGTAAAATCAAATCAACACAAAAGCCAATATAAGTGAACCAAGTTCTGTATTTTAATCTTCTCATGAGGGAAATGTGTCATATGGCTTTTTTACTTTATTTGAATTAAAACAGAACAAATTTCGACAGCCAGGACTTGGGATCAATAGAACATAACAGTTTTCAGCATGAAGGAAAAAAGTGAGCATTCTGTTAACTCAAGAACAATGAATTACATAGCACACAGGATGTGGACCAAAGCACCAAAACTAAAGGCCCCAACCTGTAAGGTGCTGAACAGTCTTTTACTGGCTTTCACTGATACTCAACAACTCACAGGGATGTGTTCTAAATTTTGGGCCACAGAGGAAATATTTGCAGCACAGCTCCTATTCATATCAAAGGATTGGTTTGCCAGTCCCCTCATCCAGGTCATTGATGAAAAAGTTGAACAGGATGGGACCCAGTACTGAGCCCTGGGGACACCAGTAGCCACAGGCTTCCAACTGGACTCCACGCCACTGATGACGACCCTCTGAGCTCTGCCTTTCAGCCAGTTCTCAATCCACCTCACTGTCCACTCATCTAACCCACACTTCCTCAGCTTGTCTAGGAGGATGTTATGGGAGACAGTGTCAGAAGCCTTGCTGAAGTCAAGGTACACAATGTCCACTGCTCTCCCCTCATCTACCCAGCCAGTCTTGCTGTCAAAGAAGGCTATCAGATTGGTTAAGCAGGATCTCCCCTTGGTGAATCCGTGCTGGCTACTCTTGATCACCTTCTTTTCCTCCATATGCCTGGAGAAGACATTCAGAATGAGCTGTTCTATTCCCTTTCCAGGGATGGAGGTGAGGCTGACCAGCCTATAGTTGCCTAGGTCCTCCTTCTTGCCCTTTTTGAAGGCTGGAGTGACACTGGCTTTCTTCCAATCCTCAGGCACCTCTCCAGTTCTCCATTACTTTTCAAAGATGATGGAGAGCAGCCTGGCAACAACATCCACCAGCTCCCTCAGTACTGCAGGTGTAATAACTATGATCAAAAAGAGTAGAGTAGAAGGGTCAAATTTTGATTCACTGTGGGACTGACGGCAAGGTGCTTCCTCTCTTCTGTTTGAAGAGCAATAACACTTATTCACAGGTACACCACACTTTCATAAACAGTAAAGACGACGAGCAAACTAAAGTCTTAATACTACCTCCTAATACAATAAACAAAGCTGTCAAGTCTGATTCATTGCCTAAGTTTTTCTAAATTTTTGACATAACAGAATAAGCCTTTTCATATATCACAATAGATCTGAACAATTTTACACACAGCACTGTTTGCAAAAAATCTGATTAAACAAAACTTTGTGGCAACGACTCATAAACACAGTTTCTTTGTCATCAGGAAGAATGCAATTAATGACTTTACTTAGTTATTCTTAGATCTACACAGATGACTCTGTGACACACACAGAGGCAAGGGCTTTCATAAGTATTGTGAGACAAATAACAAAAATAACTCGGAGGTGGCAAGTGTGTAACAAGCAAAATTCAGTTTGTCACAGAAACAATCATCCATTACTTTAACCTGGCTTCAGACCCTTGTGGCTTTTCTAGATGAAACTGAAATTTCAGTACCTGAGCTAACAAGTATCTTCTCTTTCTACTTTGTTGTAAGGCAAATTTCCAGCATCCAGAAGTACAATTCCTTCATTTATAATTAACAAATGACCAGTACGTATATAAAATGTAATTCAACCTTGAATCCAAGTTCATCAAAATTATGAAAATGATAAGGAGAACTCAAAGCAATAACTCCTACAGCTCTCATAAAAGAAAAAAAAATCTAGTATGATTCATAAAGGTGAGAATTGAAACACTAAAATCTTTACTGTGAGTCATAGTAACTCCCTTCTTTCCTTTGGAATAATGAAATGTCTAGGACTAAGCAATTTGAACATAGTCAGATTCTGCTTTTAACTGCTTTGTTGCCAAATCCAATAGATTTCAGCAGAATTATTGTAGATTTCCAAACTACAGGACAGAGCAGAATCCAGCCCCAGGAAAGCATCTGTGAGATACACTGCCTAACTCCTTGCAAGAACACAAACAGAAAACGTCCCTGCAAGCTGAACTCTCCAGCTTTGAGCAGAGTATCTGAATATGTTGATCGCATGAATATAGGTTCTTCCTTTTGGTTTGCAGGGAGCTAGGTTAGCAAATGGGAGAAATGTTTAATTATCCCAAATCTCAATATAGTACAGAAGATCTTCTCTTTAACCACCTGGTCTTCACCAGCGGTATGTGGACCCTGGCTCCTGGCAACAATTTTTCCTTCCTACATTTCCCATCTCCAGTGATGACCTGGATGAAGAAAACTCACTGCTTCCAGACTAGCAAGGAGCAGTATTCAAGCTCTTAACAGACCTAAAACACTCCGATAGCAGGTATTTATAAGCAAGGGTCAAAACGATGCAGAACTCAGCTAAACATTTGAAACACTAGGCCTAGTACTCTACCCTTGGAAGCAATGTGAGCGGGACAGCCATTGCGCGCAACAGGCACTCATTTCTATGCTTCTGTTGCTTTCCTTAACAGAATACTGCTGCAATTTGGCAATACATACAGATTCTGTATTTTTCTGTACTGCTCAGTATAGCTAAGATAAGCTGTTCTCCCTTCCTCTATCTTTCTGCACAAGCACGTATCATCTCACAAATCATCCTATTGATGTTTCAAAAGAGGAAGAAAAAATATTCCTTTTCTATCTCAGTAGGTCTCAGGAGAGATTCTGTTTCCCTAAGCAAGCAATTACTTCTCCTTCTTCTTTCCAGCACCTTTCCAGCAATCTTCTGCTCTACAGTGAATGGCAGCAAATGGAAAGGAATGGCAACCTCCCTCCTGCCCTTTGCTATGATTTGCGTGCCCAGAGGTAACAATTTCTGTATTCCTTATACCACAAGGACTGTCATTGCACCTTGCAGAGCATATGTGAGCTGCAACCAGTCATCAAATGACATTTAAAGCAATAGATTTATTTGTGGATTTCTTGGATTATCTCAGGAAAAAAAAATTAATACTTCAAAATTAAGAGTGAAGGATTCCAATGCAGAACCTGAAAGCTCTGAGAACATAACTTTTTGGTCAAAGTACATGAACAGAAGCTCCTGTACAGAAATGTACTTCACTATGAAAAATAAGTGAGGCTATTAAGTGTTAGCTTATTCTGCCTAATAGATCAATCCTACTTTAGATCACTACATAGATCTCCTGGAGAATAATATGTATTAAAATTCCCAGCTCATAGATATTTTAACAGTTGTTAAACACAG
Organism: Rhea pennata; assembly: GCF_028389875.1. Lineage (NCBI taxonomy): Eukaryota > Metazoa > Chordata > Aves > Rheiformes > Rheidae > Rhea > Rhea pennata. The sequence continues at coordinate 21,272,630 of NC_084670.1, forward strand.
AGACCATCCTCCCCAAAGGCTAAGAAAACCTTTCAGCATGGAATTAGAGCATGGGAAGTACAAGGAAAAGAACAAACGATTTTCACCTGAGCAGTAACGTACAGAGTGCAGGCTTTTAAGTGTACCAAAGAACACAAATATAATAATTTTCACAGTCCTTAGATGAAAATGCAATGTATATAACCATTACAATAAGGAGCAAGAGAAGAATGACTGTCCTACAAGCATCAGCCTAAGATCTGACAGGCAATGTTCATGTTACAGCTTTTCTTTGAAGCTGCAAAGAAGGCCCTTAGTCTCTTAATCAAAACAATACAAATTGCCCTTGACACAGATACTATATGTAATATTACATGCTTCATAAATAGCATTCAGACTATCTTTTCTTTTTATGGAAGTATGGAAAATAAGAATCAAGTAGAAAAGTAACAGCAAAATAAAAATCACAGGAAAAGTTCACGTAACTATCTCCATGGCAATCATATCCGTTCTGTGATGTGACAGTCCATACAACAGACAGGTATCCAGTTTGGGAGGGGTGAGATCTAAAATTATTCTTTCTTCCTGTTTCACCTCTTAGCTCCTGTATAACTTATTAGTTGATTTATTCTCATGTGGGTTTTGTATTAGTAATATATTTACTAAAGACAGAGTGCAAGTCTCCTTTTTTATTTATTGCCCAGAATACTTACAATACACATTCCCTACGCTGATTCTCTCCCCCCAAATTATATCAGATTTTTGCTACATTAGTCATCTACTGAAGCAATCTTTAGTCTTTTTAAATCCAGGTAAACCATTCCTAGTTTCAGCACTGCATGTCAATCTAGAAATCTCAGCTAACTTATCCTTCCCAAAATCATTCATCCAGGATATTCTTAACATGGTTCTAAATTCTGAGCTCTTTTTCAACTTGAAATGTCAAACCTGACTCATTCAAAATATTGGAGCTAGAGCAGCTCTGACCTTGTTGATTTTCCAGTATACTGACTCAATAAACTTCCTCTAGTGTCACACATGGTTTACAGCAGCCAGCACCTATTTAAATGAATGACCTTAGATCAGCACCTCTGAAATACTAATAAGATTTATTTTATGGACTACCTCTAATAGATGACATAACTTCCTTAAAAACCCCACGACTCAAGTTGGGATTAAACATTCATTTAAATGACAAGATTTCTAGGGGTGTATTAATATATTTAAATACAAAGCAATAAAGTCCTGAAACTTAAGGTTGATAATCTCTACTTTGGATTAGGTAAGATATTTCTATGTACACATTCATAGTTCTTTCCTGTTAACTTTACATTAGATTGTATAAACTTTCATGGAGTATTTCATAGAGGCCAGGACACATGGTAGGATACATGATTACCACTCTGCCGTTTCTCAAGGTTATGCTGTAGCTACAGCAACTGCTCAGATAGATGAGTAATATCAAAAAGCAGTCAGTGCATTAGAAAGACTGCTAAATTTTCATGTTAAACTCTTTATACTGTACATTGAAATTTCTCATTTCTCTTTGTCATTCACTGCATTTCTCTCTAATCCAAATCCTAACCAAGACTTCAGTGAGACCACCTCCAAGAAATTACATGACAAGGGATCCTCCATTTAGAGAATGAATGTCTCTCTCAGTCCACAGCTCTTGTTTTTTTTTCTTCGGAATGAACTTGCTCATACTTCCTTATGAGACAGAAAAGGAAGCTGCCAACCTAAGCCAAAAAATCTTAGCAAAGACTTCTGTAATAGGCATATAGATGATAAGCAGTTATAAGTCTTGTGCTGCATTCCCCCCCCCCCCCACACACACACACTGGTTTCCATTGTAAGTTTCCCACTTTACAATGTGAGGTACATTTCTACCAAAAACATGGCTTCCACATGCTTTGTTGTTTCAGTTCTTTATCTTTTTAACAGAAGGCAAGACTATGGACTATTTCTGGCCTATTTCCTCTTTAAAAATCTCATCAATATACCATAGAGCATAGCGATATTAGAGGTTAGAAGCAGAGTGATCACAGAGGTTAGAAAATCTAGCAGCATAAACTTTGGTCCTTAGTGATGCTGTAGACAAGCTCCACTGTCTCCTTTAAACTAAAATTGCTGTGTGAGGTGACAGCTCAGGCAGGAAAAGCAGTAACAGTATATCCAGCAGTAGCAATTTCAAGTTCATTATGCAGAACTTTCCCTTGAGGCCATTTTCTTTGTGTTTTTCTTGTACTCATTGCTTCTTGCTTGCTTAAACTGACAGCAAATGCCCTGCTTTATTTCCAAGCACTTCTTCTGTAGTAAAAAATGACCAGAAGTTTTGAGGGGAAAAAAACCCAAAACCTTAGATAAATCTGTCTGCTATTGATTAAATACAAAACAGCCCATTCATTCAGCATGAAGAAATAGCACCATACTGCACAGTAGCTTGTGAAAGTGAAAAGATGTGTGTGTGTTGGGGGGGGAACTCAGTAGGGTTTTGGGTTCTTCTTTTTCAGAAAATGTTGTTTTTGAAAATATATACTCTTTCTCTTATTTTTTTGAGAAAATTAATATCAAAATTTTAATATGGTTCTTGATATTTATTTGGTCATGACCACTTCTAAAAGAAAAATACTGGTACAAAATTTTATATCTAATAGTCAAATATTATCTGCATTAAACATTGATGTTACTTCTGATTGGGACAAATATTCTTTACTGCTCTTTATGACACATTGTACACATAGTCACCATATAATAACAGCAAAAGTTGCTCATTTTATAGAAATTTGACTGCTACTTGGAAGTGAGAAGTGCATATTAACCAAGCATTTACAACCAGAGAGCTTTCAGGGAACCTTGTTAGTACACAACAGAATAGAACTGACCAACTTTGTCACTCACTCTCAGTCACCGAATTATTTTCATTCATTACTTTATCATATGACAGACAAAAGTGAAATATTTTTAAATAAAGTGTCTAAAAACCTTTTTATTTTTAGGCTGGGCTATTGATCAGGCATGTAAATAGCTTCTCCTCTACAGAATGCTTGCACAATCTAACAGATAAAGTCTCTGCATAGCACACTGCTACCAATACTGGAACCATACAACAGATAAGCAAAGTTCAGTTCCATGGAAGATCATTTTAAGATGCAGTTACCAGAACTCTGTTCTTCTGAGCGTAATAAAAGCAACTGCCTTGTGCCCGCACTGCAAAGGGCCAGAAGGCAACTCCTAGCTTCCAGCATACGTGGTCATGCTCAGTTACAGAAGC